>NC_065554.1:17223576-18705624 GCF_022605725.1 Anthonomus grandis grandis | reverse complement strand
AAATTATTGATCTATTGCTATTGCTATTTACCTCACTCTTCTTTTTTTTCTATTGTTTATTCCTGTTAGAAAATTAATTATAGACCTATTTTTTAATGTAAAATGTTGATATCTGTAAAAATAAGTTTTAGGAAATAAAAATCTTTTTAAAATATTATTTCACACACTATTTTAGTTTAAGAAATGAAATATTTATTGCGGGTTTTAACGAATGTTAAGGTCGAATATTATCGGGACCAAACTAAATGTTACGAAATTTATGGTCACTTTTTGGCCACTCTGCATTTCTAATGGACATCTTAAAAGCGTTGTGCAATCCTTTTAGCATTTTTATATTTATATCGGCCTTGTCTGGTTTAAAGAACCAACCTTATCGACCAAATTCTGACAAGATAAATAGTTATGTTTGTACAGGCCGTATTAAAAAATAACACCCGTTTACGCCCACTGAGAAGCTATAAATACAGGGTGTAGCGCTTTGGTTATGGCTTAATTAAATATACCCCGGACAAGTTGTAAGGAAATGTCTTTATCGATAGGTATTTGTTCGATGTGAACAGTTTTTTGTCGTATAATAAGAATTTTATTTCCCATAATTTTTTTGTCTACTTATGTTAAGTTTTTATAAAAAATTGTTTTTTTTTGTTTTTGTTTTTATCATAAGTAACCCAATAAAATTGTCAGATTTTATAATTTGCTTTTCTTGGATTAAAAGAAGGAAAAAGAGAGAACACAAAGGAATGACGTAGCTATTTAAAAGAGTTTAGTAAGGGAGAAAACCGCTTTGATGTATCACGGATGTTTTTGCCTGTAAAAAAAACTTAAAAAAAATAATTTTAATAAACAAAAAATCCAAGATAAAAAAAATTAACAGTTAAAAAAGTTGGAAATAAATAGGAAAAGTAGCAAGAAATAGAAGAAAAAATCAGAAGAAGCTGAAGACAATTGAAAATCTATTCTATAGTCAAAAAATAGAAAGCGAGATAAAAAGCAAGTAGACCTTATATGAGCTGAAAAATAGTATATCAATCTTTCTCCCATATCATTTGTAACATCATTTTATTAATTATAATAAATCTTAAAAATAAAAAGAATAGAAGAAAATTCAACTTACAGAAGAAGATTAAATAAAAAATGCAATTATTGTAAAAAAAAAAGCTTATAAAACATAAGAAGAAATAAAAATTTAAAGTGTGTCGCAGATTAGCATAATCGGACATTTGCTTTACAGTTATTGCAAATTTCATTTTTACACCGACGATACGCAATTATATTTCCATTTTTCTTTACTAGAAACTGAACTTGCCCTAAATTGTGTAAATTCTGATCTGTCAAATTTGTTAATACCTCCAAACAAACTCAATACTCATAAATCAAAAAGAAATCTTTGCAAAGAAAAATTGAACATTTTCCTAAATAAGAACATTGTATCTACCTCAGGTATCTGTAAGTATTTGGGCCTAGTCATAGATTCCAAATTAAGATTTATATCATATAACATCAAAACTTTTTTTGGCTTATTTGAATTTACTGACAAAAAACATTTATATTACATTTTTTAAAAAATGTATGACTCTTTAATACAAAGTTATTTCAACCGTTGTAATAGTGTTTATTACTCCTTACTTAATAGTTTTGATGTCTGAGACTTATTTATGACCTAAATAGGTGTACTGGAATTACGCCATACATAGATCTAATTGGCTAAATATTGTGAAAAATGTGCGCGTTATAGGCGAAACAGTAATAAGACCTATTATGAAATTCCTCACGAACATTGGTAAGGGTTTGTCGGCTAATACCTTTACGTTCCCGAGTAATTCGATTTTATATATCATCAATATTTTGTAGTGGGGTTTTATAAATTTTGCTTTTTAAATATTTCCAAAGGAAAAAGTTTAGTAAAGTTAGGTCTAGGGACAGTATTGAACATTTAATAATTTAACTAAATAAACTCTTTATTTTAAACATACATTTGTATACCGTTTACGCTTTACAAGCTTATTAACTATCCATTATCATTTGTTTTGCATCGTTGGACAGGAGGTTGTATGCCCTTTAAAACTATGTATTCTACACTATAAGGTAGCCATTTGACATATTAAAATTTATATATGAATTTAAGTGAAGCAAGAAATAAGCCGGCTAGAAAAGGCACTAAAAGCTAAGGAGGTTTTCATCAAGAAAACTAACTTAAGAGGTATTATGATAACCCCGCCTATTATATTTTGCAGGTATTATTTAAACATAAAGCAGCTACTATTTAAATATTTCTTAAATATATAGATCATAATTAGATAGGCGAAAGAAAATTATATTTAGACTTTCCTACTTTTCATTAGCCAACCACTTGTAGACTGCGAGTCAGAGCAGACAGAGCACAAGGCAAGGCACTACATCTTTCTTGAAACTCATATAGGTTCAGAATCCAGAAATCTCTTCAAAAACCTAGAAAGTATTAAGCAGTTCCACTATCAATAACTAGTGGGATTGACACTAAGTCTACAGAGAGCAACAAGGTAAAGGTTTAATCAAGTCTCCGTATCTGGCTTCAAAAAAACAAGAGAAGGTAAAAGAAAATAGAATGGAGTTTGATCCATCCACTTCAACCTCTTCTTTCTCCGCACCAGTCACCAATGAGTTTATATCTATGGAGACTGAAGCACAGGAGATCCAGGGATTGAACTTAGATGTCAATACCTAACTGTCCTTCTTCAAGAGCCTTCCAAATCAGCAAACTAGTACAAATCAACGTGCAACAACAAACGTGCTTCATCCGCTACTCAGTTTGCTAAGCAAGATCTAGGACTAGTCTTAATTCAAGCACCTTGGATTAATCGCGGGCAAATCAAAGGTTTGTTTAGTAAAATATCAAAGGTAATATAATATACCAGGCAGGAATCACAAAAATATTAAGTATATATGTATTTCAAAATTCATGAGATGGGACTTAACACCAATTGTCGTAAGTCTCGATACTGGGGACACCATAGTAATTGCGTCAGCATATTTTGCTGGATATGGGCCTATGACACTACCACCAGAAGTTCAAGAGGTGATTCAATACTATAGCAGATTGCGTGTAACACTTTTCTAGGCTGTGATGCAAATGCTCATCATATCACATGAGAAAGCACATACATAATTTTTAGAGGTGAGTATCTCCTTGAGGTTCTAAATGTGGAAATTACACCAATATTTATAACTTAATCAAGGTCGGAACTATTAGATATTACTTAAGTTAGCTTTAGTATTAGAGACCACGTTAAGGACTGGAAAGTATCAGCTGAACCATCGATGTCAGACCACAGGATTATTGAATTCAGGCTAGATAGCATTTAATAAAATAAACTTCTTTAAGAGTTAAGAAAAATAGACTGCAAACTATAAAACACCAATCTGGAAAATAATATAAACATTATATATTAAATGGCAAACGGCACCATCTAGACTTAAAACAGGAGTTGTAAGATGTGACACGTGCTATAAATGAAGCCTTTGACTCAAGCTGCCTGGAGACTAGTGAATACCAGTCAATGATGCACCATGGTGGAATACACACCTAGCAAAACTTAGGGGTTTCCAATAAAAGGTATTATTTTGATATTCAAAGACAAATAGCTACCATGACTACGCGTACAGGACTATGTTTTTTTTTATAAAATTTTCCTTAAACAAAATTGGAGAGTGGCTGCCTATGTCCTCGATAGCCTCACGAGTTCCATCTTTGAGGTCTTGAATCAACGCTGGGCTGTTAGCGTAGACCTATTCTTTCACGTGGTTCCAAAGGATGAAGTCGCAAGGTGTTAAATCACAAAAGACCTTTACAGATCACTTCTGGGCAGCTGGGTAATTGCAAGAAGAACTGTCTTTTTAGCAGAAAGGATGAAGTGGATAATGAACACTTTTTAACCGTACAAGTCACCGGACAAGAGAAAATTCTTCCTCACTGGTGGAATACCAACGAATTTAGTGAGTAACGTCCTCTGCAGTTAGCGAAAGGCAAGCGTCATCTTCATACCAAAAATAGGAAAAGGATGGGACTGACCCAAAATCTTTTAGACCTATAAGTCTTACATCTTTCATTCTGAAAACAATGGAAAAGATTGTATCAGGAATGAGATTTAGGAGAGACCACCTTTATATTCATGTCAACATGTTTATAGAGCGCAACAGAACTACAGAAACCGTACTATATCATTTGACACAAATTATCCAGAAGACTTAGCCCTCTGCACTGTTCTAGATATATCTGGAACCTTTTTTAACACATCAAATGTAGTGGTCAAAAATAGCCTAGAGAAGAGAAATTTGAACAAAATCATAATTCGATGGATTTGTCAAATGCTTGCCACACGTACAGTTGAGAAAACGGTCAACAAGCATCAGAACTACTCGTGGTAGCCCCAAGGAAGGGTAACCTGCTTACCCTTATTATGGCATCATAGATAGCTCGATAATAGTATTCAGAGGCTCGTAGATAGTCGATGGCTAGTAGTAGATGAACCATTATAAATATTGACAAACCATGGAATGGCCTGCACAGGATTTGCTGATGACTAAAGAAGTCAATATTTTGGCAAGAAAGGGTTCCGGTCCTCAGTTTTTGGAACTTACTACTTACAAGCTTTTAAAAATGGAAAAACAACTCAGATAACGAATCTGGGATGATCATTTGAGGTTGAGACAATTCAGAAGGTTCCTTGGAACTATTAATCCAAAAAGATCAAAAGCTCTAGTAAGTTTAACTTCAACTAAACTACGTATTCTCGCAGGTTTTATCACCTTCGAGAACACCGTAGGAAATTAAAACTAGAACAGACAAATGAATGCAGATTCTGTGGGAAAAAAGAAGAGACCCCAGAACACCAAGTTAATCATACAATTGGTAACTATGAAGGGAATCATCCCATCACTAAAGCCGTCAAAATTACTAACCTTTATCAAAGAAATAGGATTGTACGAAGTAATTTGACTTGAAACTAATATTAAGTACTAATTAGAAAGGGACACACAATAGATGCTATGGGTCGCAATGTATCTTCATCCTTATTTTAATCTAGGCTAATCTCTAAATCTTGAGCCAACCGCTAGTAAATGTGAATATAGTGTTTTGCTTAAAGTTTACTAATTCTGCTTTAGTAGATTACATTAATAAAATAGAAATAACTTCCGAGCACCCTGTATGCGGTACTGGTCCGTCCTGCCGGGCTAAGGCCGTATTAGTATGCCGGTGGTACTGCGAATTCGCGTTCAACAAAAAAAGTCGCTCGTCAACGTATCGATGAGATGCCTGTCTGGGTTACAAACACGAAACGACACACGGCGAAACTCGAACTCTGGCAAATTTTCCGAACGTCACGTGGTCTATGGACCCGGCGAGTCTCTCCGCCCTTTTTTTTTGCCCGCGTACTGCGAGGAGCTGCCGAACGAACAGCAATTTTTTAAACGACCGACCGGACAAAATGTTTGGCGTGATCTCGGCTTGTTTTTGGTTGCGGCATGCGGTCGCTGGACGTTTTAGGACATTAATTAACAAACATAAAGGCCGCATTGTTTTAGCGGGTTCACATGCGTCCGTCCGTCCCGTCCCCGTTCATGAGTCGATGCGAAATAATGCGAACATTTTTCCGTGCCGGCATCCGAACCACCAACGAACCACCTCATCGTCGCCGCCGCCGTCGTTATTGATGTTATAGGGATGAGAACGGAATGTTCTTCAGTAGTTTCGGGTATTTTAACGAGGATCCAAAGAGTCATTATTATCGACATTCTTACGGAAATCGTTTCCTTGAAAATTCACTTTAAGACGTTAAACGGATTCAACAATGATAAAATGATTATACAAATAGCAGCGACGATAAGAACGATAGAACAACTCGAACATATCGGTATAAATATGACAGCAGTTCAAGAAGTACGATGGTTGGACACGGACAGTTAGAAAGTCAGAAAATCTGTAGTATTCTACGGCGGACATAAGACCAAAGACACAAATTTGGGACCGGATTTGTTGTTTAATCTTATTAAGTAGGATCTATTATCGCGTTTAACTTAGCACCTCTACATTCATATCAACATGCTTATAGAGTAGGCAGATCTTCAGAAACCGCATTATTTTGTTCCTTTCTAAATATATCTGGAGTATGATAACACATCATATGTAGCGGACAAAAATGCCCTAGAGGAGATAAATTCATAATTTAATGGATTTGCCAATTGCTTGTCATGCGTACAGCTGAGGCAACGGTGGGTGAACAAACCACAAACATTATAACTACTCGGGGCATGCCCCAAGAAGAGGTCTAGTGGTAGATGAACTACTTCATCCATGAAAACCATGAAATAACCTGCATAGAGTATGCTCATGGCATCGCCATTATAGTCAAAGGCTGGTACAAGGGCACATTGTACGATCTCACACATAGAAGCCTAAGCATTACGGAAGAATGACGTACATCAGTACGGCTGAGCATCAATTCGGCAAAAACTACGATTGTACCACCTTGCTTCCTTACAAATATTGGAGCAAAGTGTTATTAATGCAGATAATGATAGTTTAGCTAACTGTGATCTTATTTTGACACTCCTTAAGTCGACTCATAAAATATACACTTATAGAAGTATTAAAAATTTTAATAATGAGCTTTTTTTTGAGGATATGTTAAAAATTATCAGAGGTAGTATTTTTTACATAAATGACAAAATAGAGATTTTAACTTCTCACCTCTTGAAGATTTTTAACATACATGCTCCTGGGCGAACTGTTCGTCTGAGTTGGCCTCATGTGCCTTGGCTTACGGATATTCTGAAGCAAATTTTCTAAGAATGCGATAAGGCATTAAAAAATATAAAATTAACGAATCTCCTAACAATTGGAATTCGTACAAACAAATAAATTTTGCTTTAGCACCCCTAAGACGTAAAAAGATGCAGTCTTCAATTGGTGGATTCACATGATGCTCGGACTACTGGGAAAAGGCAAATAGTAGCAAAGGCAGTATCTATAGATGAAATGAACAGATCCAAAGCGCACCCATTCCGCTATGGGATCAAATGCTGCTGGTATAGATAATGTCTCTTTAATTATAGCTAAACTAAGTATTCCAGTTATTTTACATTATATAATTAATCAATGCGTGGACCTTCGCGGTTTTTCTTTATGTTCGAAAACAGCAGTCGTTGTCGTCGTCCCTTCATCTCTAAATGACTTATTAAACAATAAGCCTATTACCCATTTTAAGCAAAATCCTGGAGAGCGTTGGTTATCAACAATTATTTTTATATGAAACCCAATGTAACCTTTTACCCGCCACTCAATTTGAATTTTGGCTTAGTCACTGTGCGAAAACAGCTTTCTGATACACATACATGACTTGATTTTAGGGGTATGGAATCTGGGGTAGCAACTATTTTAATACTGCTAGATTTTTCTTGTGCATTTCACTGCATTAACCATGAATTGCTGTGTATAGAGTTAAATTTTTTTGGTTTGAATAAAATTGCTATAAGTATCTTTTTTTAAAGGACAGGCGTCAACTTGTAAGATTCTGCCTTGGGGAGTCTGCTGTAGGTGTTGCAGGCGTGCCTCAGGGTTCTTTTTGAGAACCTTTGTTACTTTTATTATATATATTTAGTTACTTTATTTTCACAAGCAAACTCCTATGCTGATGACACACAGCTTTTGCTTCATTTTAACCCACATTTCTGTAAAGAAGTTGAGGCAAATGTCAAAGCAGATATAGGAAGTCTTTTTGAGTATAGCATAATCTTAAACGCAATAGTATCAAAACCCAATTAATCATGTTTGCACCTAAAATTTGTTCAGAGATACTCCTTATCTTGTATTTAATATCAATGGTCAACCCCTAAACTCTACGGAATCTGTCAAAAGCCTAGAAGTGATATTTGATAGTAATATTAGGATTAGTATTCATTTGTCTAATCTGAGTAAAAAGACATATAACACTTAAAGTTCTGTATGGGAATAAGCATATCTTAAACTATAAGGTAAAAAAAAAGTTTGTGTGAATCATAATATGATATTTCTATTTTATCTTATAGTCTTTTTTTACACTATTCTTGCTTAACGCAAGAAGAAAAGTGTATCTTACAATTCATGCAGAATAATTGTGACAGATTTGTTAATGGCTTAAGAAAATTTAACCATCCTCCAGTATAAGGAAAATGAATTGGCTCCCCGTTGAACATCTGTTTCGATATTTAATGATAGTATTCATTTTTAAATATTAAAAACATCTCTGTCAGACTATTTAAGTTCAAAATTAGTTTTAAAAGCAGATATACGTGTGGTTTTTATAAGAATAAAGAGAGGTTTTTTGTGAGAAGTTTTACTTATAATGCTGTCAAATTTTATAATAAGTTTGTCAATATTTACAAAACCATATACCTAAAGTCAATGGTTTGTCAAATATGACGAACATATTAGCAAAACCGATTTAATGCGTTCTTTGCAAAGAAAATTGTATTGGTGTCAAGTAGAAACTATGACGCCAACAATAATTTTTTTTGTGATTTCTTAGAAAGTAAGTAGACCTCATTATTTTCGAACAGTTCTTGATGCAACTTTTCCAAGCAAATGGATTGAACGAAGGGATCGATTGAGTGGCCGCCAAGATCACTGGATATAACCACATTAGATTTTTTCTTATAGGGCTATTTGAAGTCCAAATTTGATGTAAATAGACCCAATAATATTGAGGATTTAAAGGAAAAAATTCGACAAGAAATTAGACTAATCGATCCGCAAGTAATTGACAATGTACATATACATTATTTTATAAATGAAGAAAAAAAAACTATGTCACATTAACAAAATTACCTTTTTTTCCAAATTGGCTAAAAATTTTAATTTTCATACATTGACCTTTTACAAATACTATTGGTAATACTAATACTAGAAGTAGAAATAATGTCAAGGGTTAGAAACAAATGAACAACGTGAATATAGATAGATTCTGCTACTTAAGTATATCAGAGTTTCTGCTGAGTAGAGAAGTACATATAAGTAGACGCATATCTTTTACCTGGCTAGTAATAAATACAGGGTTAGGAAGAGATGTACAATAAATGTGAATCAGCGCAAAGAGTTCCAAGATAAAAACGTGCTGAAATGTCAGAGACATGCAAGAATTTCTTAGACCAGTAGCACAAAGATACCTAACAGCTTTATTTTAAGTTACAAAAACAACAAGGATTTATTACTTAAATGCCAAAAAGGTAAGCTATAACATAAATGGAACAGAATCAGAGCAAAGTACAAGCAACCCTATTGAGCTCATGCGTGGCAACCTTCACTAAAAAACAATTCGAAGGCAACCGTGATCTTCAAACCTGAGGCGGCCATCGATAGTAACGTCGACGAACTTATATTACACCCAAAGTTCAAAATTTGTTAGATGCACACCACTTTCTTACCATGTGTAGAGCAACAAAGCGTTGAAGGTTTATTTGATCATTAGGCTTATCTTTTACATATATAAGATCTGGATCATGCCCTTATATAGTGGTTACATCTGCAAACTGGATCACCTGTCCATAGAGCTCTAAGGTATTTAGATCGGCAAATGAAATTAGGAATAAAATTGGATCCACCACTGATCCCTGCAATTAGTCACGTTCGACTCCTAGTTTTTAAATATAATGCAGAAACCAACTATGTGAGTACATCCTGATAAATAAAATCTGAGGCGCTCTAAAGAAACAATTAGTAGAAGTCAAAGTGATTAATCTGATATAGATTAATTTATGTAAATTCGATTCGATTTGCCATTAGCAAGGACTAATTATCTCATCTGGATGTTAGTGATATAAATTAAAAAATAGTATAAAGGAAAGAGATTCAAGACTAGAGAGTATAGTAAGAGAACCAGCCGACTGGATTATCAATTAAAAGAAAATCAGATCTCTAACATCTGAAATGAAATTCCTTAACGGTAATTGCAAGTTTTCCAAGATTGGGTGGGTCCATCTTCTTGAGATCTGAGAATCCATCAATTTAAATAAAATATGCAGAACATTTAACATACCAGCATGAATAGCCAAATGTATATGGGCTTACTGAAACAGAACAGAAACAGGAGAAAGAAATCTTAAGAGCTCCAAATTATTTTTTAGGCATAACAACTATCAGTACATGCAGAAAACGAAATCGCTAATAGATTCACAAGCTTAGTAATATCCGTCCTAAGAAAAAAACTAAGAAGGGACAGAACCAAAAAAAGAGAGGACTTTATATGAACGATAAATTGATATTAGTTTATGCCCTATGTTAAAGTTAAGCGTGCAGTCTCTTAAAAAAGTATAAGACTTTTAGGAGTTAGAAGCACCAACTTTATAAACTCGCAAGTGAATTTCTTTAAAAGTAGTTAAGCGCATTACATTCCTTCAGGCATTAGAAATGAGTAGTATTATTAAAAAATTTACCAATAGGTTAATAATCTACCATAAATAATTAGAAATACAAATTTGAAAAGATATAGGTGAGTTTCAGAAACATTTTGACTAATAGAGAATACGATTTAAGAAAAGATAAATAACATAAAAGGCACCTACGCTAGTATTGAAGAATTTATTATTGCTAGATATAAATTAAATAAAGAGATGAGAAAATACGAAAAAATAATTAATGAAAAATTCCAAGAGAAAAGTGGCTAAGGCTAATATTATTGCAGATGATTGGACCAATAATTAAATCTGAGTAAGATCACTAAAATCCCTATCAAATTTCCTTATAGGTATATTAATACGTTACACTTCAGTAAATTAATAGTACTTGAACGGACAATGTATTAATAAATAAACATAATAAAAAGAGTTGATTGATAAGCAATAGCAAGCAAGAAAGTAAAGATCAAGGTGACAAGATTTTTAGCATCAAAAAAAGTAAATACAAATGTTGGGAAAACCTGAAAAAAAATTAAATCAAATTTCTAAAATTTCAAGTGTTTCTCTTCAGTGGTAATTACTAACCTTCTTCTTTTAATTTAAATATTGGAATTTTAAGACCATTAGGTCAACATTTAAAGAAGCCCATATCTTTATTGTAAATGAATATCTTTAGGAGTAATTAAACGCCTCGCAATTCTCACATCAACTTCCAACTGAGATAAATCGATTAAATATTTTACAGCTTATACTTAACCTAACTGCAACTCTGTTTCAATTATTACACGTTAAGATTCTATATCTAATACGAATCGTGATGCATTCATGCATATTGTATTTTAGCTTGAGAATGAAATTTTCCCTTTAGCAGTGGCACCAAAATTACTATGACAAAATACTCTTTTTCAAAACGAAGTAAACTTTCCTGTGTCAAGTTATTCATATTCTGTAACCTTTAGAGCCCGCCAGCCAAAATTTAAAACAGCAACTATCCAAATATCCATTTTATGATCCTCGATAGTTAGATGAATAGCAACAACGCCAACAACAAGGCTATATTTGGTAAAATGAAAAAACGAACTAGGTTCAAATCGAATGTTTGCAATCGGCCCAATCTGAGTCACGAATTGCGAGTGCCGCACAATAAACACAGTAATTTTTTTGCACAATTTGCAAAGTGCCAAAGAACGGAACATCGCATTACGGAATATTAAATATGACCGTTATTATTGTCATTATACGACTTTAAGTCTGATCGTCGTTAACAAATTTATCGTGATTTCGTTCTTGGATTGATCAATAAATAGAGATAAAGTTAATCAACGATAGGTCAATAAACAAATACCTGTACTGAAAAGTCTCGGTTCAGATACTGTTTAGAAATAAATAATTGTAAAACCAGTTTTTTGAGTGTCGGTTAAGGAAGAATTGTAGCTTTGGTATAAAGAGGATTATTGGAAACTATTTTAATTTATAGGTTTTTCGGTTAATAATGTCGATTTTGTTTGGAGATGGCATTAGAGGTATATTAGCAGCTTAACACTAGTGACATCTACTATGTTTTAAATGGTAAACAGATACGATTCAAAGCATATATATCAATAAATAATACCAAATATATATAAATATATAATAATAAAAAATATATACCAATTTCTTCTTATGGTGGATTTAGCTTAGCTAATTGTGTTATCTCAAATAGCGAAATAAACTGGTACGAGGATATTTCTATTATCTATCATGCTTGCAGTCATGTTAAGAACATTTTTCGCATTATAAGGAATGAAGAAGCCTGCGAAGTTCTTCGAGAGATTATGGCTGGTACAAACTCCTACTAAGCATCTAAAAATGTAAATGAATCCATAGTTCCGGAACGTACTTTTAATATTCGTTACTTGGGAATTTATGAAGATAATTCATTTCATTAGCATATTGCTGTTGTAAAGATATCTGTGAGATAATAAGATCCACAGCATTATTTTGTATAATAAAAATTGATCAATTCTTGGTGTATGTATGCCTTTGCATTACGGTTTTCGTATTATATTTTTCAAATAAAATCACCCTTTCCACCGGGTGCTTATAGTTGTTAAGTATACCTGTGCAAGTTTTGTATTTGTTATTGTATAAGCGATTGGGAGGAATTCAAAAGAGTGCGAAATATTTTTACCCAGGCTATTCGTAACGAAAAGAAGGCTTATTTAAAATTTGCGTCACGTTCGCATAATCAAAAAGTTATTTGGAAAACACTAGATGAAATGAATGTTTATAATAAGAAAAAAGATAATCAATTGGGTCTACCTTTGCAATTTAAGGATGCAGAACAAATTAATAAATATTTTATCGACAGTGTTCGTCAGGTTGCCCCGCCGATTAATGACAGTACTTTGAGGTATATCACGAAAACAAACAAAAAATGGATATGTTATGTGAGCTAAGGCAGGTTACTGGTGACGAGATTGGGATTGTTATTCGTAATATAAAGTCCAATGCATCTGGTGCTGATAGAATTTCGCTAGAAATGATTAAGCTGTATGAATCAGCCATAACTCCGTACTTGGTACATATATTTAATACTCGTATTTTATACTTGGAATTTTTTTCCAATTGGAAGTAAGCAATTATTAAACCTCTGGCCAAGGTCACACAGCCTGATACGTTTTCTGATTTAAGACCCATCAGCCTGCTATTTGGGTAAAATTTTAGAAAAGTTGGTTTATCAGCAAAGTCCCATAGCACAACTACAGCATTAATTAAAGTGCTGGATGATATTGTAGGTGCATCAAATATTGGTAAAACCACGACTTTGGTTATCTTGGATTACAGCAAGGC
Source organism: Anthonomus grandis grandis (assembly GCF_022605725.1). NCBI lineage: Eukaryota > Metazoa > Arthropoda > Insecta > Coleoptera > Curculionidae > Anthonomus > Anthonomus grandis. The sequence continues at coordinate 18,692,385 of NC_065554.1, read as the reverse complement.
ATTTGACACCATTGATCATGGAATGTTATATGCAAAATAGTCTTATTTGTATTCAGATGCCACTGTGCTATTTTTTAGGAGCTATTTGAGCAATCGGTTTCAAGCTGTTAAAATTGATAACTACATAATTATCATCATTTTTGCCGTTGGATAGAGGAGTCCCACAAGGCTCCATTCTTGGTCCTTTATTGTTTATTCTGTATACTAGAGATATTGGACAAGCAATTAAAACATCTTGTGTAGGTACACCAATATGCTGATGACACTCAATTGTATATCAGTTTTGACAAAGAAGAACTACCTGCATCTATAGAGACACTTAATAACGATTTTAATTGCATATATTCTTACTCAGCTAACAATGGACTAAAATTAAATCCTAGTAAATCGGCAATTATGTTTTTTGGGCCTAACAAGGACTGGGTTAAGGATAATGTTATAATAACTTTAAATAATATACCATTGCCAAATGTAGATAAATACAAAAATGTAGGTATTATTGTTGATGACAGCCTAAAGTTTAAAAGTCAGGTTGTGAAGTGGTCCAAAAATCTTTCTGTGCATTGAAAAATTTCTACAAAAGTAGGGAAATTATTAACACAAACCTGAAAATAAAGCTAACGGAATCGCTTGTTTTATCACACTGCAATTATGGTGACACAGTTTATTGCCCTTTTCTTAATAGAAATTCAAAATACCAGCTTTAAAAAATACAAAACGCTTATATACGGTTCATTTTTGGGGTGAGTGTAAGAGAGCATATCACTCCAAAATATTGGGAACTTGGTTGATTGAAAATATGCGATCGTCAGAGGCTTCACCTGAATTGCCTAGCAAAACGATTACTTGATAGTTTCTCTCCAGGCTGTCTATTTCATAAGCTTAATAAAAGAAATACTCTTCATAACAGAGACACGCGCTTTAATGATTTATTTGATGTTCCTAGGCATAGAACAGAACTTTTCAAACGTTCGTTTTCCTATCTGTTACCTAAGTTAGCCAACACTGATATTTTTCGCAAACTGTATGACCTACCATTTTTGACATTTAAGAAAAAATATAAGCAACACTTACTTAGCCAAGTTTAAATAATTGTTAGTTGGTAAAAGCAATATACTTACGCCATAAAATGTGAAAATTTTTAGTGATGTTATAAAATGTCATTCCTACGCTTCTTTACCTACTGTATACCTTTATAATTACAAAAGTATCATGGTTAGTTAGTACCTTAAGTTGCCAATATGTAAATTTAATCTTATATATTTTATATGTATGCTCCGTTAATAAGAGCTATGCTAAACTTCGCCGAGTTAAAAATAAAAGCCTGTTATTATTATTATTATTATTATTATTATTATTAATAGAATCAGATAAACTTACCGGAAGATGTGTTATTTTAATAAACTTAAAAATAAGGCTTAAAAATAAATGAGTTTGTGACATCTTTATCTATTTTATTCTGCAACTTCTTTAAAGGTTCCTTCCTTAAATTTTACCTTTTTTATCTTGAATCTTTCAGTTTTACTTTTTTTATTATTCTTCTTATCCTAAATGCATCCAATTTTATCCTTACTTAAGCCAACAAAACCGAAGAACCCATGTAAAAAACCAAACTAATTAATTACCAACCCAAATTCACCAAACTCTATCATTATTATCATCATCACATTCGCCGTCCTCATCATCATCTGTAAAAACAAGGCAAATTACACGCGGACAACAATTTACAGTTTGGTCTTTAAACGAGCCGGCCATTATCGATATCGGGGTTCCAAGTATACCATCGAAAAAAGAACAACCAACGCTTATTTGACGTCGAAATGGTATGACATAATGACTGTAAAAATGTGCGATTACGGTTTATACGTTTCCACCAAGTCGACAAATCGTCGTCCCATCGAAATCGCGGACCCGCTTGTTATATATGATAAATTCTTGCGGTGGCAATTAAGGGCCCCTCTCAGTCTTTCTTTGGCTCTGGTACTTTTTTTTACCTAATAAACATCTAGTTACTCTCGCTACCTAAAACCGGACCGGGAATATTTGTCAGCATTCATTTTATATACCGGGTCGGACAACGTTTCGCTGTCCTTGCTAATGAATCGATTTTGATGACGGTAACGTTTTGTATGGATTCAGGTCACCAGAGCTAAAATCGTATCGTCAATCCCCCAAAGGGATTTAAAAAATATATATTCCTATTTAAACTCAATGTTTTAGATAATATTAGAAAAGATGTAAGGATTCTAAGTATATTTATTTTTCTATTTATTTGGTTAATCAGACTTGGTTGCCCAACGGATAGGTTACCATCACCCAACGAGAGGACAATATTATATTTAATATTTATAAAGCTTATAAAGGGTGGCCCAAAGAAAAGTATGGTAAATATTGAACAATGACATATTCAGTTTAAGAAAGGGTAGAAATAATAATACTGTATTACCAAAATGGCCGCATTAGAAGAGCTACACCATTCGACTGAAGTTTATAAGAAAATTTAAAGTAACTAAATCTGTATCTAACATTTGACCAGTTAGAAATTAAGCCACTTGACAATACCCCAAGCACAAGCACTCGACTGGTTATTTTTTTACGACTTACACGCTCAGTAGTACAAAGAAATGTAAAAATCAATAAATTTCACCCGTACAAGATAAAACTTGTCCATGAGTTTCATGAAGATTATTTTGATAGAAGATTGCTGTTTTGACGTATAATCAGCAACACAAATCTGTTATTTAATATATTTGTGTCTCGGATGAGTTTACGTTCTGTTTATATGGCGCTACAAGTACAAATAATTGATAATATTGGAGTGACTTGAATCTACATTTGTTTCGAGAGGTACACTCGCAATATCCTGAAATTTAATTGAAAGAAAAACTATGTAACTCCAGTACGACAGTTTTTGGTTTTTCAAAGAGTGGAAAAAACTTATGTGACATGGTTGAAAGGTTGACAAAAATCTACAAACTAAAAATAATTTTACATAATTATACAGGGTGCGTCAAAAATAAGTTGCGGAAAAATATGTAGTTTTTTCAAATGGAATATCCTGTATTAAATAGCGTTATGCTTTTGGGAACCACGAGAGCTTTACACTGATACCTCATTTTTTAAATTTAATTACGGCGTTGCCACGTAATTCGTATTTTTAGGATATTTTTAGTGTTTTAAGAGGTTTATTAAAATTCTTATAGCAACCGCTGTTTTCAATCTAGATAAACGAAATTTTTAAAAAAATTAAAATTCCCTATTTTTATATTACTCGTAAGGTATTTTATTAATACCCTGCTCTATGGGTCTGATGGAATAAGCTAATCTACAAATTAAAAGACATTACAATTTTACATCGATATAATATTAAAAGTGGTGTTACAATAAAACTTAAATGAGTAAAGTGGAATAAAATTTCTATAGGCATTCCTTTGACTTTTTTTAATTGCATTTAATCACGCTTCACCAAAAAAGGCGAATTTTCCAATACAGTGATTGCAAACGTGTTTCAATCATAGATACTTGTTAATTTCCGAGAACGAGCATCAACAGGGAAAGAGATACAATAGGAAAAATAAATAGGACTGTCCCGCGCAGATAATTTATGACCCTTTAATGGAACCTATGCCTGGCACGGATGACAATTATTTCGTAAAATCCCTACTCAATCAGGAATAAAATACATGTGGCAGATATAAATCATACCTACACCTACTGGGCAAAGAAAGTATTAAAATTAATTGTTTCCTATGCATAACTCAACGTAACTTGATGCAGAGTGGGATTTTGAAATTTTATTATTCCTCATTAAGTATTAAAATATATTTTAATAAAAAAATAAAAACTGCCTTCCTAAAAAATACATGTGTAAATTACATTTGATTTCACGCATTATAATAAATTTGATATCAAGTCATACCATTTATTCGAAAAGTCCAGTACTGCAATTTAGTCTAATAGTCATAGTATTCAACTGTTGCACTTGTCTGCATGCCTGATCACTATTTTTTGAAAACTAGATCAAGTTCAAAGAAATAGAGGGGCTGGCTATAAGAACCACAACAACTAGAACTTTGGAGGTAATCTAACGCACCTGGATATTTATGTTAAGAAGGTAATCTTACTCACAATGACTGCCTCCGCTCTTGCAATCAATTTGAATGCAGAAATTGGTCCGCAAAGAGTTTTTGATAGCAAGTAGAAACTCGCTTCCACTACTAGAGGCTAAAGTGAACTCATAAATATTCAGCATAAAAGCCATTGGTAATAATCTTATTGCAGATAATACTAATATCTATTTAGATGGTTCCAAAATGGCTTACGTATCAATGACCTCCAATGGAATATAAAGCAAGCATTAGGTACTATGCCACGTGTTCTTCCAACATACTGCATAACTCTGGAGACAGAATAACTAATCAGTAGTAACGTTTTGTTTTGCGCTGTCAGCTACGCCTCACGTCAGAGCTAATCCATCGCACTTTTGTGAAAGGTTCTTGCAAAGAGAGCGTAAGAATAAACTGGATCAAGGGATACAACTATATCAGGAGATTTCCAATTCCGTAGCCAAGAGGTCCGTTCTTAGTTCCACCACTAGAGCCCGAATTTTTCGTTAGTCTAACTATGGCGAACGTCAAAGAGCTTATCAAAACACGCTTTTATGGTCTTTTCAAAAAGCTTTGAGATAATACCCATGAGTGCAATTTATCTGAGGAACTTCTCAGCTAAGAGATATCCTCACTAGTAACTGTCAATTAAATCGCCATTTCTTCGAATTGAAACTAAGCTCGAGTCCACTATGCATAGCAATCAGGAGACAATGGAGCAATTGCTTTTTGATTGAAAACTTTGTAATTGCCCTTGTCATTTTGTCTGGGATGTAGTTTGGTTTCTAATATAATATATCCACGAAGGATACCTCAGTTAGACTCAAAAACGACAGACAATAAGGCTTTATGTGGGTTTGTGGGTTTGGCCGAGGCATTTGACATAGTGAATAATGATAACTTGCCAGATACTTAACATAAGGGTATCTGGTCAGGTGAATTTTTTCTGGATCTGCTGGAGAGTGACTTACTTAAACGTACTCAAAAAGTTCTTGTTGGTGAAAAAATTAATGCAGTGGTACGAATGTAACTTCCGCAATACTTTAGAAAATTCTTTCTGCGTACGTAATATTCATTACATAAATTACTTATTTAAAGCATCGATTGAGCGATTATTTTTAAGGAGCAAAAATGGCGTGCTCTCGATGCTCTTTTTCCTAAGCTGCGATAAAATAAGAAAAGAATGACAATCTAAGAAAGAATGTTCATAACAAACAAGTGAAAAAGAAAAATATTTAATATACAATTAAAAAGATGTGAAGCTTAATGCATACTTTTAAAGAACTTATAAAGAACTTAAAAACCCTCTCACCTGAGAATATCCTTTGAACATTCTCACTTTATTAATGAAATATTAGTGTGGTATACTATTCCTAACTTATCGAAATTCTAAACTAAGATTTACACTTTAAGTATAATTAAATTAAACCTAACTGCTATTATTGTTATATTTTATAAGTCAACTGGATCAACAAAAGTTAGATACTTTAATAAAAAAACCACTGATAAGAATTAGTTATTTTATGGATAATTGAATTGTTCGTATGTAAGTTTGTACAAAATAAATATATTGCTGCAGAAAACATTCAAGTAATTAATATAAATTAATACCATGAAACTAGATTTCGCTAGAACAAGATTTTGCATTGTGTATATTTGCTGTAAATAATGTTTAGTTTCTTTTATTTACTCGATCTGGATTCTGGTTGCTCATTCATATATTTTGTAGTATTCCTAGGCATGTAACCATATAAAATCAATAGTCCTATGGTTGGAACCTTTGTTGTGACACTCGAGTCACAAAACCGTTTTATCACCAACCAAAACTTTTTATTTCAATTTTGATATGATGGTAGCATCTTCGGGAGAAAATTAGTTGAAGAAGACTCTCCAAAATTTAATAGAGTTAATAGACTTTTATTATTTTGAAGATGCTAACATCGTTAGTGAAACACGTGTCGAGAATAGAATAAAGAGTTTTGGTTAGTGATAAAACTATTTTGTGATTTTATATAAAAACAAGCTTGGCCTATGCATATCAGCAAAAAAAAATTAATAATTACATACAGACTCTGAGTATACAGATCGGGGAGTCAATCATTACATAGAGCTATATGCTTAAAGGCGAAATATAGCAACACGCACGCCTGGATCGTGCGCTCTGCTACTCGCCTGCTACGTTATTGTTTTTTAGTATAATAGCATTGAGCGATTAGAATCTTATTAAGATTCAAATCATATAACTCGTGCTAACTTAGTGATAAGTATCAAAAGATTCGTATTATTCGTACTAAACCTAAACCATAGATATATACAATATGCCCTCACATACGGCATACATTTTGTATAAATGTATTTATATAATATGATGCCAATAGTACGAATACAATTAATACGATACATACGAATTGCGATTGTCGATACAACTTAAACGCAATCGAGAGAACCAGAAATACGATACTAGGTGCGATACGAATTTATACAAATTCGAAAAGGTTTTTGCGATTCGTATGAGTCGACAGTACATTGAGATTTGTATCAATGCTACGAATAATACGAATACGACCCATCACTACAATACGTACTAGTACGACGTTAGTAAGCATCTGACTTTGATAGCATTACTGGATTACTTGCAATCAAATTTCATCAATACGTTGCAGAATTCATGGTGTATCCCATCCATCTGTTGAAGAGATCAGAGAATCTTCTCATGGTGACGTCGCTTTCATTGATTCGTTAGGCTTGATGATGAGCTGATGGTGACTCTTCTCCTTTTTTAACAGAGGCGCACAGGCCTTAGTAGGCCTCTAAGGCCTTTGGAAATTTTTTTAATATTTTTTATACTATATAAATACGTTGATTATTTATTAGACAAAATTAAAAAATAATAAATTTAGTCCATCAAGAAATACTCCATGGAATTTACTTTTGGTGAAATTATAATGTGACATAAATCGAGAAATCAAAACATTTTTTTCAAAAATGTAAAGGTTGTTGTTTTTTACGTTTAACTTTTTAATGTCTCACTTTTTCCAATAAAATATATTTTTTTACAAGGTATAGAATGACAGCCACTACTAATAAAATCTACATATGCAAAAATGTACATGTTTATTACTTCTTTCGCTGCAACGAAATATTTCCCAAAAGATTATTAATAAAATAAGATTATGAACAATTAAATAAAAATTTACTAAAAAAATTTACTAAAGAAAACTTTTATTAGCCTTTTAACGAATACGACCCTGATTATTGGCAAGTAAATGGTCGGGTTACAATATCACTTCGGATAATTTATGGTGCAGAGAGTAATGGCAATTCGCCATTACCAAATGACTTTGTTTAAATAGAATAATAAACCAAACTCTTTACGAGTACTGTTTTATTTCAGACATAACATGTTTGATTTCAATGTAGATATTTATTTTATAGCTGTAATAATGGGGGTGCCCCAGTAAATCAGTACTTATGAATATTTACATAATAAAAATAATTCTAAGGCAATACTATGTAACAAAAATTTAATATACAAATAAAATATTCTTATGCGCTTTTTACAATGGTTAAAGCCCATCTAACTCAGCTCATGCAAAATAATTCAAAATTCATCGTTAATCTTCAAAGTCAATAATTTATCGGTAATAAAAGTTTATGTTTATCGTATAATAAATGGCCCTCGCCTAGTCGTAATAAACTACCTCCGTCCTATGTCAATGTCATGATTATTCAGCGTCTTTCAAAGTGAAAAAGTCAGTTGCGAATGTGATGGGAAACAATCGCTATATCCCATAGCATCACTAAGGAAAAGGTAATAAAAATGGCAATTGTGTAATCCAACACTTTAAAATTGTATTATGCTAAAACCATTTGCAGACATACAATAAGGCGCCAGAGTAACGTAAATAAATAAAGAAATAATAATAATTATTGAATGCCAATGCCAGAACAATCGAATATATTGTCCGGTTTGTTAGCACCTTTCAATAACTAAACTATTCGCGTGGGCTTTTAAAAAATAATACGGAGCTTAGTTTGCCGACGTCCATTATGTCCCATTTGAATAATTTTGCATATGGTATATTTTCTATTATCTGGAATATGATTGATGTAGTTTGCGTCTTAACTTAATGTCTTAAAAGGCATCCATTATCTTTAAAAGGCTGATGAGCCTATTTAAAATTATGTATGAGATATGTATTTTTAAACGTTAATAAGGTAATGACAACAAAAAACTCATAATTTAAATGGGTACAAAACATATTTATTCCTATTTAAGTTTGACATTACTTGATATTCAAGAAGAAAATTTGTTTACGAATAATTTTTTACTTTAAAAAAGAAATTATGCTTTTTGGTGTTGTCTTATACTTAAAAAAAATAAAAGTTTTACTATAAAGGCATCCATTCCATTTTTATCGTTAATAGCCTTTATAGGGTTCTAATATTTCGCACATTAAAATTTTATAAATAAATTATTATTAACAAAAGATTTAATGAGACCCTTATTAATTGGCATTCAACCCGAATGAAGCCAAAATGTGGAAATAAGGATTATGTTAAAATAAACTTTATTTGTTAATTTTTATTTAATTTCTTATTAAAAAAAATTATAATAATATAAAAAGAATTCATATTTTTTGAAAGCTTACATAAACTAAATTTTAAATTTTACGTAGGAGTGTCTGAAATAATTGATAAGCATCTTGTTTTCATATAATTTAAACAACGTTTTTTTGAATAGCATACAGCCTACATTAGTTGAAAAAAATTATTAATTTTTTTTTATCTTAGTAACATTAATTAAATATATTTTGTAAAAAAATAAGGAAAATATTTATAATAGATCACAAACTTATTATTTAAAGAACCTACTTGTTTTTTTTTCCTAATTTAGTTAGTAGGCATAATTTAAATGGATACGACAAACTTGTATATTTTTAATTTAATTTCACGTCTTTTAAATGTAAAAAAAAATAAATTGCTACTAACATAATTAGAAAACATGCACATTACTTACATATATAAAATTTATAATAATAACATTTATGTGGGAGTGTTTTAAATAATTGATATACCTCTTGTTTTCGACATAATTTATACAGTTATTTTTTTGGATAATATACAGCCTCCATTATTTAAACGGAATTTATTCGAATGTTTTTCTATCCTAGTTGGAAGGTCAGCCATTTGTTAAACGCCATCTTAAATTAATAAATTTCACAAAAGAAGGTCAACGTGTCAGCGGAATTTGTGTTTAATAAATATTTAGATGTTTTTTTTTTATATAATTTTATGCATTTACATACAATGGGGGTATTATAACATTTTTGGAATTTGTATAATTGATGTTAACGCCTTAAAAATATTTGGTACAATTTTGTAATCTAATTTGCATTAAGTTTTGTCTGCTTTAACTGAATTATTTTGCTTTGAAAAATATTGTGCAATATTAAGTAAACATTTTTGTAGAGTCACTATAGATTTATTATAAGAGATTGATAAGAAAACAAAATCAAAAGCTCATAATAATTCTGTAAGTTATAGAAAGCCTTATAGTAAAATACAGTATGCGAAAGGACAAAAAAGACCAGAGAAAGATTTTTGATTCGTTGTAAAAGTTGAAATGAAAGAAAAGTCACCCTATGACAGAAGAAATTTTAATAATAATGATTTGGTACCAGAAACATGCATTTAAGCCCAGAAAAAAATGTTAAATCATGAATATTTACTTGTTATTCGAACCAATAAATTACATTATAGTTTTTTATAACTAGAGTGTTTAAAATCTCTATATTTTTTAAAAAATATTAAATTTAAAACAAAAAACATGATTATTTTAAAGCTTTTACGAAATTGCACAACATTTCAAATATTTAAGTATATTATTGTATATTATTTTTATTGGTATATTAGACAAAAATATAAAATATTGTAAAAAGTTTTCTGTACTCTTATTCAAAGCTATTTTGAAAACGTTTTATTTGCCACATATTAAGGAATTTTAATATATCATGCATCAACCACATAATAGCACGTATTATTTAGAACACGTCATTTAAATTTTTTGGCAGATTGTTCTGAAGAAATTTAATGTTATCCAGTCGATTCCCGATTCGATCCCTTCACGATTACTTAACTTTACGATCACTGCCAATGATTCCGACCCAAACATTAATCGGTTTAAGCAAATGTTGGTTATAAGATACAATAGACCTACTTAGATCTGCCCATAATTATAAATTATAAGAGTTAATAATTTCGTTTTTTGAATATCCAGCTTCATCAGTACAAAGAATTGACCCTATAAACTTTGTATTATTTTCATGTCTATACAAAAACCAATTTCTGAACTACATACATACTAAGTGTATGAACTTTTTGTAATTTTGTATATATTACCAGTTTCCATAAGATGAATGAATGAACTCGTTCAAACGTATTATTATCAGGAATTCTGCAGTTCGCAAATCGTTCTTCGTAAAGCATTTTAGCTTCTAAGGCTTGATGTAAGTCTAGATTAGAAACTGGAAACTGGCTAGAGAGCTCATAGTTTTCAACTGAATTTTCATGACATTTTAGTCAAGTTTTTTTGCTTTTTTTGTTTTGCATCATGTCATTTTACCTAAATTGCTTGTGTCATTAATTTGTTTCAGTATTACATGGAATAAAATTGTGCAAATATGTTTTTGTTTATATATGTGTTTTCTCTTTTTACAGCTTTTTCAACAAATTTACTGTTATAACAAGGAAGCATGTTGATTCATCGATTAATTCATTACAGAATTGTCAGTTTTAAGATTGTAAAGATACATGTTCTTTAAATTTAATTTATTTGGGTAGATATTTATTTTTGAGATTTTTTTGGGTTTAAGAATTTTCTTCTTTTAATATTTCATTTAATATGGTACTCACCGTCTTGCTTCAGTTTCCTACCCTTCAACCAAACTTATTTAAAATTTAAAACCCATTTCAGATGCAACTGAGTTTGGTGATATTTGTGTGATTAAACGAAACTTTTTCTTAAACATGACTAACCAGAATGTATAGAAAAGTCAAGTAAAATTCAGCAATTTTATTACTTCTTGTAACTGACTATAGATGTTTACTCATATTATACAGAGTGTAAAGAAAAATAGAAAAATGTATTAGCGGTAGCTCGTTCTCGGAAAGCAAAATTATCCAGATATGTCTCTAACAGATAATTTTTTTTTACTAATCATTATACTAACATTTTATGAAATTATACAAACTATATTGAAAGTTCTAATGAAACAGTATTTAAAATATTTGAAAAAATTTAATTTTATTAATAATTAAAATTCATGTAAATACGATTAATAAAAAAATATTTTTGGAAAATATAGGCTTTAACATATATATGGATATTTTTTCTTAGTTCCTTAAGTATTCGTACTTGACAAAAACTGAATTGCTGTTAAAAATTATTCAAATGTTCAATGTTCAACTTTTCTTATAAAATATATGATTTTATACAATTATAAAAATTGTATAGCTCATTAATTTGTAGTTTGTACGTGGTTTACTATTTAGAAAGAAAAAACAATTTTTTTGGCTTACCCCGTATTTTTCAATAAATTCGATATCGTAAATGGATGTAATTTAGCTCGAAAAAAAATAAAATAAAAAAACATTGGCATGAAAAACAAAAGAATTACGCCCTAAACAATATGATTTTTAAAAAAAACACCCTCAATCAATTATTAAATTTTTGGATTCTATGGTCAATTCTAAGTGTTTCTTCATAAGGGTACTATACAGAATGTCCCCGTTCAACTGGTCAAAAATGCTAGTATATACAGGAACCATAGAGAATTAGTTTGAGATGGGACACAAATGGTCGGAAGTACGTGGTTTCCGAAATACCCTGTTAGGTTAGGTTTGTTATAAGTGGGGTATCTTGTGTCCCTCTACTGCAACCCTAGGTCTATTGTGGCTAAGCCTAATACCCTGTATTTCAGAGCTGATTTTCCCAGTTGAAGATATAAAAAAAAATCGATTTTTTTCCTCTGTATTTAAAATGCTTTTAGAGATTTTAATGAAATTTTTTGGTTTTTAATGATAGGTTGTGAGGCCACTTTTTTAGTAATTGCAAATAATTTCACTTTTTCAGGGACGGACCTGCAGCACGTGTGTTAATTTAAAAAAAAATGGTACGCCACTGCTTTTTAGAAAAACGTATGTTTTTTCAAAATATTCAATATATTTTCAACAAAAAAGACTAAATTTTTACACCGTTTTTGTGTAAAAAATTAAAATCCACACAGGAGTCTTTTACTTTAATTCCCCGAAATTTTTAATGTTAGCCAGTTTTTCATTGCAATATCCATGAAACTAAAAAAAAAAGAAAAAAAAGTGTGTGCATGTTTTCGTGAAGTTTGGTGTCGTATTTTTAGGGTATGGCAAAAAACCATTTTTGGGATATAACAAACATTATGTTTTGTTTATGTTATTTTTTATAACAATAAATTCAGCACTTTTATTATTATCACTATAATTTAGTAGCGATTACTTGTCTCTAACTGTTTAAAAAGAATACTGTAAAAACAAAAAAAATCGCTTTGACAGCGCATGTATAGACAGTGGTTTCCAGATGGTGAATTGCCCCTAACGTAGTTTTCATCAAAATTGATTAAAGGCTACAGGAGACCGGCTCAATGATGGTAAGTATTGTTGAATTACTACTATCGCTGTTTTATTTAAGCTTTAATTATAAAATTATAGCACGCATCCAAAATAAATCCCAGCAGTAGCACTCGTTAATTAGGATCAGCAGTTGGTTCAAAGATAAATACTTCTGAGATAGGAAACTCTTACAAGAGCCAATAGAACACTAAACCGTCGATTGAATGTTGCGCCCTATGAATGTCGAGGAGTAATAATAACCGGAAACGAAAATGACTTTGTGACGTCATAGTAGCGAGAAATTTAAAACTTGATTCTAGCGCCAAGTTTGAATGTAATTCTACCGTGCGCTTTAAATTAGTGGGAATTGTATGGTTCTTTCGGAAACTAGATTACGCAAATGAAAACAGTGTTGTCTTGAGAATTTTTTGTCTTTATATTAAACAAAGTCCTTTATTTATCACTTTTTCTATTTGCGTACTATAATTTGTGAAAGATATATTTCCTACTAGATAAATAAGTCTAGGTTGCAGAAATGAAACAAAAAATATTTACAAAATGTTTTACTATATTGTGAAAAAAGATTAAGGCACAAAATTTACAAGTTATACCATAAAAATTAACATTAATACGTAGGTTTGGTAAAACATCAAATAAAATATAAAAATTCGTCCAAATTCCACAATATATAAATATACAACTAAATTTAATTAGCAACTTTGTTATATAAAAAACGGTATATAAATACAAAGTTTGCAAAGTAGAATTTATCCAGGGTTACAAAAGGTTGTAGTAAATGTATTAAGGTCAATAAAAATGTAATAAAATCATCAAGGAATTACCTTTTACTTAATTCATCAGTAATATGAAACATTACTGGTAAAAATTATAAATTAAATAACTATCAACAAATTAGCAACAAAACAAATAATAAATCAAAATGATAGCAGCAAACAAAAGATAAAATATTTACAAAATATATTACCACATTATAAAAATAGATTAAAACAAAAAATACAAATTATTTAATCAAAATTAATAGTTATACACACTTGCTAAAACATGAAATAAAATTTAAAAAAGCGTCCAAATTCCACTATGTATAAATTTAGAAGTTAATTTAATTAGGAACTTGTATGAAGAACAAAGTTTGCAAAGAATTTATACTAGTAGAATTTATAGAAGGTAAGAAGGTATTGCAAAAATCAATTTTATCAGTTTCAATGCAAGAGCACGATCTTGGGAGTCTATGAAATTTTCAAAGGCAAATGGAAAAATTGTAACTGGTGTAAATTTTGCTTTTTACATATTTACTTACTGCCTCTTTCATTGCTAGTTTGTTAATAGTTATTATAATTAATAATATTTCCTAATAAACATTATTAGTGAATTGAGTAGTGGATAATTCACTTTGAGCGTATTGAGCTTCACTGGGTAATTTATTTCGATCTGCAATGTCTAGAAATAGAAAGCATACTTGGAAGTATTAATTTAAAAAATTATTTAAAAAGATAAAATCTTATACCATCTTGCTATATTGTCCATCTAGGATCCTATGGTATTACTTAAGATCTGGGTGCAGTTTTTAACTTTCAATCCATCAGCATATTCTGTTGTCGGCTGCTGCTCTATGTGAAAAGTGGTTAGTTTTTTATAATTATGGTCTGAAAAAATACATTTTTAAATGGATTGTACGATACTACACATCTTGGACTCAAAGAAATATAAAGTTATTATTTTATTAATTTCATATATATCATACAAAATATCATTTAGCCACACAACAATGATGTCAGTCTAATGTGTCCCTTACTAAGTTAAGTATAATGTTTTTTTAGTATAATAAAGCCTTATTATTAATTAAAGAGTTTAGTGTAACGTAAGCAGTTTATTATTAAATTAAGCTGCTTAAGCTTAGAGTTCTGGTGACGTACCTTTTTACAAAGATCATTCCAACTCTTTAGCTTCTTCTTCTCAGAATCCATTTCTCACTTTTGTTGTTTACATTTGCGCTTGCCATTTTCACAAAAAATGTTAATTGCAATACCTACTTATGAATATGCAATATTTAAAGTCGATTCAAAGTTTTTACTGTTTTTTCTCAGTTTTTTTACAATATATTTCACCGTTTTTTTAGAGAGTTTCCTTTATCCCACTTCCTTTATCTCACGTGTCAGCACAGATAAATGAAATATAAGCAGACTGACATAAACTGAACTAAACACTTGGAAAAGTTTCGTATGAAATATGAGAACAAATCAATTGCAAAATTTGATTTGATTTTTCAGCAGAGGTAAAAAGAAAGCTTCTGCAAGCTATAGCTAAAGACCCATCAAAAATTGATGATGACAGCCCGTACAGTCTCGAGGAGCTAATTTCTCTCTTTTACCGCCATCTATATGTCGAGGAATGCAAGTTTTTTCAATGTTCCGTAAATTTCACTCAAATGTCAAAGTGAGGTTGCAATGCCGCAAGCCATAATCTCCCTGTAATAGAGTTAATTAACATCTTAACAATATTAAAATGTTATGTTAAGGGTACATAAATCTTTTGGAGTTGGTTAAACGGGTCATACCAACATATCTGTAATATACCTTTTATGTAATATTTTAGTATTACTTTGAAACAACATTCGTATATTCCCTGTATGTTGATTACGGGTTATAAACAAATATACCAAGAATAATAAAAACAGTATATCGCAAGACATTACGTGAAGTAACAAGCAAGCTAGGATTAATATTTTAATTAAACATTATGCTAAAATTTTGATTTTGTTAGAATTCTTATGAAGCTTACAGCAAGCAAATATTAATTTACAGTTAAAATCTTTTAAAAAAGTTATACAGAATAATTACACATTAAGAAATTAAAAAAAAAAACGTTGAAATATTTGTAATAAATTCCTTAAGTATAATATTTCTACGTAAAATAAGCATTAAAAAAATTAATAAATGTAATAAATATTTCAAAGCTTCTGTCTTATATTTAATAACATTGAAGCACGTCCATCAATTATTTTGTAACGTTAATGACGTTAACTCGCCTTTTAAAAAAATGAACAGTAATCCAAAAGTATGTGGGACGAGAAGCCTATAATTTGTTAAACTGGTGGCTACAACAATTGTCGAAGATAATTAATTAAAAGACGCAAGGCAGATGATGGACAAAAAAATATACGCGGAAACCCATTTTGAGTCGATCACTCTCCGAACTGGCCCGCTACCGCGAAAAAAGCCAAAAAAAAATTTTTACCGAAAACTGGTCTCGTTCTTCCTCTTCTCGTCTTCTTTCTTTAAAAAAGTGGGCGTGGTTTACCCCGGTCATTATCTACTAATCAGTAACGGGTGACAATTGCGTCCGATCTTTTCTCTCGTTTAACGACTAGTTTTTGCTTAACGGACGACCGCCATATTTTCGGGTAATTTAAATTAAAGTAACCATCCATGGGCGCGCAGGTGAATCATCATCGTCATATATATGTATTATTAACGGGAGAACTGGTAGTGGGGATGACGAGTGAGATTTTGAAGGATGATGGTAGCAAGACAAGAAGTTTTATTTGGGGAAAAACGAACAGTGGTGGGGACTTTTTGCGCCTTGTCCTTGTCTCTTTTGTAATGCTGATTTAGGAAGATGTCTTTACATTTCGCGATTTTGATGGGAGGGTTTTAGTAAGTGATGCATGAAGTATATACAATCCCCACTATAAAGGTTGGCTTCAGCAACCTGATAAATATGCTGGATTTTTAACTCTTAAATTTTTGTCATTATTAAGACCCTAATTAAGAAAAACCTTCAAGTAATTGACAATTCACGATGCTCAGCAATTACTGCACAATTAGCAACCTATTGTATATACGATCGAGTGACGATCTAACTCACTTAGGTGACAATATGGCTCTAACAAGGCAATAAAAATGACGACTTACGCGGAATTACTTGTTAATATACTGATTAAAGTCACACGGTTATTTTATCGTCCATTGGAAAATCGCGTTTTTCTTTTTAATTGATTCCTTAAGGTGTATTTATAGATCGGGTCTAATATAAAAACGCGATCCGAAGGAAAAATGTAGGAAGTGTGCGGCCTGAATATTTTATTTTCAAGTTACGACAGTCAATCCTCGGTTCTTCTTCAATAGAATTTTTATTATTTTACACGGTAGCACAGAAATCAGAAGCCCATTTGACACTTTGGAAATAATAGGAAAACTAGAATAAAAGTATAATTTCCGATGTACCTTTTGAAAAACTATGTTTTTTAATTCTGATGAGATATATCCTCTATTTAGAATGTCTTTAGATACATTTCAGCTTAGTCATCCAAAAAGTATGCACTGATTTTGAATTGCTGATTGCTTTAATATAGATCAAACTTAATTTAATTTAAAGAACTCTTATTACACATGATGTTAATGTGCACTTTCTAAAAACAATCCTGACTAACTTGAGTTTTCAGGCATTTTTTTCTTAGTTAGGCATCTTTCAGGTCGTGAAATTCAGTACACGATATGATCAATATCATGATATAACAACGAGTGTGAATTTGGAAAAAAAACTAAAAAAATTAGAAAAGTGCAATTTGGTACAAATATCATGTTGATAGAATTTTAAAGCATTTAAAAAATTATAATAACAATCCCTTGTACGTAGCCACAGGCTCCGGACCACCACACAATTCCTTAAAATATCAAATTTTTTATAGTTAAATGGAGGCAGTTGAGAAAAATCTTAGTGATTGGTTGGTCATGCATAAGCTGATTTTTCTACAATTTTGGAAATTAACCCTCGACTTGTAAAGAGAAAGAATTTTGATAGAATTGTAAAAATTTTTAAAAAAAGTAGACTAACAAAGCATTTGCATGGCCAGATACCACGTATCATACAGTATCTTAAATTATCAACTTTTTTATTGTTAAATGAAGGCAGTTGAGAAATTTTTAGAGATGGATATAATTCTAAAAACTACCATTCGCCTAGAAAAGGGTAAAGATTATTAAAAAAATTTTGAACCATTTAAAAATGTTTATATACAAGGCGTTTCATAAACTAAAAGTGGAACACCAGGGAAAACCTTCTCAGAGAATCAAATTTTTTAGAAAAAATTGTATTGAACTTGCCCAATCCATAGAAAATTTAATTCTAGTTGTATATTTTTATTCTTGTTGTATATTAATGACTTATAACTTCTACCGATAAAAGGCAAGATGACAATGTTTGACACCACCATTTTATGGCATGAGAGAAATTCGACAGATGTCGAAATGACTATGAACACTGATCTCGAATCAATTAAGAAGTGGTTTTATTCAAATAATCTTTGCTTTAATTCCTCAAAAATAAATGTGTTGACTTTTAAGTCTTGTATGGATGATGTTGTGTTGAGCAATGAGCCTATTCTTAGACAGTATTCTAGCAAATTTTTGGGTCTAACAATTGTTAACCAGTTTTAGTTATAGGGTGAGTCACTCCCTGGGCCTGATACACTTCAACCCCAAAATTTTAAATTGCACCACCCCTTCTGTGATTATTTATCTATATCGAAAAGTTGTAAGGATGCTCTATTTCTATCAATAATTTTTGATCTGTCATTCAATAATATAAAATAATCAGAGATTGATCAGAATATTTTTGCTGTAGCTGTCCATTCATCAAAAAGAGCAAATTATCTATAGACTTATGATTAAGCAAAGCAAGGCTTATTTGCTTTATGAAACTCTGTTGAACTTAAGGTAAATAATGACTTTTAGGTATATAGTGAGATCTCACATTAGCGGACATTGACGGTACCAAGTTTATTGTCCGCTAATAAGAAAACCCAAATATGTAAATGTATGTACATAATATTTAATAACTAACATATGTTTTATTAATAACATAATTTTTATTAACTAACATGTATTGATGAAAATTACAAGTATAAACAAACATAGGTACATTGCTACCTTAAATACCAGAAAAAGAAAACTGAAATTTAAAATCCTTAAAAATTTGTTGCAAATTTCAGATCTTATACCTTAAAAAAGTCAGATATTTTTGCCTGCTTCTTCTTTTCCATTTTTTCCTGAAAAAGGCAGTTTTGAAAATGCGATTCGATATTTTTAAGGTGTTCAAAAGCGACAAAATCATTTTTTGTAAATTTTTTTAGATCATCAACACATTTTAATGCATGAATTCACAGTACCCAAAGCTTCTTCCCTTTTTTCCTCTTCTTCCTTTTCTTCACTATCACTTTCCAGCAAAATTGTATTTTGTACCTCATCAGCAATGGTTTCTAGACCTCTTTTAAATGTTTCCTCCGTATGAAGTTCTTGGTCCAATATAATAAAGTCATTATCTAATGCCTTAGAAATTTGGCCAACTTCCTGACAGTTTTTCCAGAATTCCGCTAAAGTTGCCAAAGGTAAGTCATCTTCTGGATCGTAGTCTTCTGCTCGTGTTGGAAACCAGCTTTGACAAAACAATTTTGTATAGTGCATGGGGTAACCTTATTCCAGGCGTTCTTAATAAAATATAATGCCTCCAAAATGTTAATCGATTTTGATAAATCTGAAGCAGACGACACATCATCCATTTTTGATAGGATGTGCTTTAAAATCTGGCTTCTATAAAATAATTTAAAATTTTGTATTATACCTTGGTCCATGGGCTGATATATAGAAGTTGTGTTGGGAGGTAAAAAAAGTATTTTAATATTTTTAAGGTTAAGTTCTCTTGGGTGTGAACCGGCATTATCAGGAAAAAGTAAAATTTTTCGTTTTTGACAACCCATTCTTTTATCGATATCCAAAAGCCAGTCTGTCATGATAATTCTTGTCATCCAAGCTTTTTTATTTGATGTCCATGTAGCCGGCAAACTCTTAAGTGGTAAATTTTAAGGCTCGTGGGCGCGCAGCTTTTCCAATAACCAAAAGCTTTTCTTTGTCACCAGCCATATTGGTGCAAAATAGTATTGTTAATCGTTCTTTTGACATTTTGCCCTCTGTGCACTTCTCACCTTTAAACATTAAAGTTTTATCTGGCAAAGCTCTAAAAAATAAACCGCTCTCATCTGCGTTATAGATGTCCTCTGGCCTATATTCTAGCAACATTCCTGGTAGCCTCTCTAAGAACTAATTCACATCTTCTTGGTTTACATCTGCCGACTCCCCTAAGATGCACTTAAAGTTTATATTATACCTTCTTCTCCACTTATTCAGCCAACCATCAAATGCGCTGAAATTGCGATGCCCCAATTCAATTGCTACTTCTTTCGCCTTCGTTTTTATTAGGGGCCCTGAGATGGGAATTTTTTGATTTCTTGCACGGGCAAACCACTCAAAACAAACTCGGTCTATTTGGGCAGCTTCACCTTTCAATTTTGCTGATTTCTGATCTAATTTTTTTCCTGATTGCCATTGTCTTCAAAGAATTTCTTTATTTTTTACAATCTTCGCCGCTTGACTTTTACTTATATTAAACCTAGAATAATATGTACATTGTGATCACAAAATACAAAAATTAAAATCCTACACCCATACCTTTCTCTCAGTTTACGGACATTTAAACTTTCCTGTTCTGCAATATTTACAACCTCCATTTTTTGCCTCAGCGTTAAAAAGTTTCTAACGGGCGCCATGTCACCTGCTTCAATTACAAGACGGTACTAAAACAATACATTCGTGGATACTAAAGTGGCGTGATTTTTTTCCTGGAGTAACGTAACGGTCATTTTTGTCCGCTTTCGGAGATCCGTGTCCGTTGTTGGGGAATTTTGCGCGTTTTGGGGTTGAAAATGTTTGTCCTTGTCCGTCCGACAGGACGACTTATTTTATAGGAAATTATTCTTTAAAATCTCGTGACAAAAAATACTATCCATTAATAGGACATGTCCAGTATTGAGAGCTGTCCGCTAAGAGGAATTTCACTGTATATCTTCATTATAATTAAATTGTCCAGATATTCAGTTACAGATGTATAGTTTAATCAATTTATTTTTAATCGAATATATTTTTGTTTTCCTATTTAGGATTATGAAAAGTAAAAATTGATTTTTAATTAGCTCAGGTAGATATGGATTATTAGAGCCTATGAAGATTATGTTAATAATGCCAGTAATAGACTATTTGTTACAAAATTGTTTATAACTGGTATTCAAATATTAAATGAAAATTGTACTAAAAATTCATTCCTTAAAGAAAAGGTGCTAGGCGGATACTTATATATTTATACAAACCTTTCAAATATATGCCATACCTACACCTCTTTTAAGGAAACCTGTAATTGGAGTTAGAGGCTCTTTTTATGGTCACATCTACTATACTAATATTTCTCCGATCGATGTAGGTTTAAATATACGAAATGTCTCTTTTGGTGTTCAATCCATCTTTATCAACGATGTTATGTCCTACTATAAATATAGTCTCTGCTTTATGTATGTTGATCACAAAAAATGAAGAGACTATTTTAAAGACCTAACTAAATTGTCTCTAACTAACTATTGGAAGCATATGAACTTCTTAAAATGTAGAGATACTCTAAATTATATATATATTTGATATTTTATTAAAAAAAAAATAGTTATGCAACACGTGTCGATGTCACTGATTTGGAAGTAATTTTTCACAGAGAGTTATGCTTCAACTTGAATTTGGATAATTATTTGTTAGCCTTTAAGACTGCTTGGACTTCAAGCAGAGTTTAAGGTTATTAATAGGTATCAAAGCTTTACTGGCTCTTTATAATGTCTTAATTGGAAGCATTACTGAATATTTTACTGTATAGTATATTTCCCAGCTTGTAATAAAAGTTTATAATAAGTACAATTAAAATTTACCAAATATCAACTAAAGATAATACTGTTTTCTCAAGATCCTTCTTATAAAACAAGGCAACTATTATTGGGTTGAATGCAGTTTCTTAAACAACGTCGTTTGAATTTCTGTTTTCTTTTTTCTTTACATATTTCTCAACATTTTATTCTCTGAGATTTAGGATCCAGTTCAGCAGGTAATAAACAGGATCAGTTTTTACTTTAATCTCATTAACTAAATTATGGATATACCGCATTTATGGATAGACCTAGGAGTCTACATGGAGCACTCTGGTGATCTAGACATATTTTACATTATTACAATTTCCTGAAAAGGAAATTACTTCCATAAGGTCTAATCTAAAGAAGGTTGGTTTATGTGATTGCATCTTAAAAAAATGTAAGTCGCAAATTAATATTTTAATTTACATCCATGAAGCGATTTATTTATTGAAATTTAATATTCATTTTGGCTAGTGTTAATTAGAGTAGGGAGTGATTCAGAGGAGAGAGTTGCTATTTTATAAATCTTTAATCTCCTATTTGTTTTAGTTTTTCCCATTAATGGGTAATAAACATTTTTTTCTTCCAATCAATCAGTCATCATACTTGCAACACTGATTTCATATAAATCTAGTAGCTTTGATGGAAAAGTAACACCCATGCATCCTTACACCTTTAAAATGAGTAACAAAAACTTTTTTTATAGATCTTGAAAACTAATTTCTTGTAAATTGTATGTATTAGTATATTTAAAACATTTGAACTTCATATGCTACATATATGTCAACCTGTTGGAGCATTATTTATTAGAAAGGCATCAAAAGGTGAGATTAAATTCTGCTTATTCTAAAATTTAGATATATCACAGGGAGTTCCACAGGGTAATGTCCTCACTATTTTTCTTCTTTTCATTCATACCAATTCGCTAGCAATATCCAAGTTTATTATTCGTTTAATGAAATTGATACCAACGAGTCTGAGCAAGCTTTAAGTTTATATTTTTTTACTATATCCAATCTACGTATAAGTCACGAATTAGTTTTAAACTCTGCTAAATCCAAGCTGCTGGTATTTGAAGAATCACTTTCTGATACGAAAAATGTGATCACGTAGCTCCGTTACTAAATAGATCAAAATTGCTATCCTTGGATGAAGAGTTTAATCTATAGTTGGCTACACTTGTTTATAAAGTATACCTACGCAATAAGCTAACATCCAACCTTACTGTTCATGGTTCAAAAAATACAATTCAATACCGCCTGTAGTAAAATCACTATTTTCCGTAGCAACCTTTAACCGAAAAGGTAGAACCAACCACAATACTCGTATTTTCAGTAGAAGAAATATTGGTCCCTTATATTGTATATATAAATCAGAATTCCTGTTTACTCTGAAAATCATCAACCATTTTCTGAATTATCAATATTTAATTTATTTTTACTGGGATGATATAATTAAGTATGATCCGTTTACAGTATTTATACAGTTATCTTACTTTCAGTTAAGTTATTGTGAATTCCATTAATTCCATTAAGGTTTATTGTGAGTGGGGCATCTTGGATCCCTCCACTAGTTTTTAATTTTAATAACTATGGTTGTAGTAACCCTAGGTTAAATCTATTCATGAATTTTATCAGTATTTAAATAACATATAAACATTTAGCAAATTCATATTTTTGAGGCAAATAAAAGAGGCCTGTCAAAATTGAGATGATTATCAAGATAAATGTATTAGTACCAGGATGGTCTATTTTCTGCCACTGGGATTTTTTTTCCAAGCATACTTATGCAATATAATGATCTCAGCATATCGGGTTTTTGCTCTAATGTTGAGCGTCGATGATGCTTGGACTTGGTTTATCATGAGTACTATAGACCACAAAACACAGTGACTTTTTATATATCGTGATGGTAAAATTATGCTAAAATTCCTTTGTACATCGCATTGCAGCAACTTAAAAATCTAAAATGTTGATTCTGTCAACCAGACAGAATTTCATCTCTTTTCGTGTATATTAAATTGTATATCTGTCCGTTTAGTATGACAAGGAGTTATGCTAATAGATTGTGCTATGTGTGAGTATATCAAGTTCAACATAACTATTGAGTTCAACTGAGACAAATGAAATTTTCATTTTTTAAACTGAAATGTTCAACCGATAATTGTGTGTATGAAGGCTGCATATTTCATACTTAAATTTGAAACAAGATAAATAATAATAAGAACTATATCAATAAGTTTGTCATTCATGGCACCAATGCAGTGTGGAAAATGCCATTTTTCCTCAAAGATAGTGGCTTTTAATTAGAGTTAGAAAACTGAAACAAACGTGGAATAACCAAAATTAAAATAAGGCTTTACAATATTTTTTCTTCTAATATACATATAATATTATTGTATTAAAAAAAATAATTATTTGTGTTTTTATTATTAAGAATTCCATTGAGAACTGAAGAAGTTTTGAGTGTTAATGTTAAAGACACTACATCAAACAAAGAACATGTTTAAGAAGTGCAAACAATTAAATAAAAACTACTATTAACTTCAAGACCTGGTTGAAATAACTAACTACTATAATAACTTGACAGTTGTAATCTGTTGGAAAAAACTATTGCTGTAAAATTGAGAATTATTCTTGTTGAAAATATGAGACACTATGCTAAAAATCTTAAGGAAACAGTGAATCTTTCGTGAGAAATATTGGTGTTCTTTTTTCTGTATCTTTCTTCTTAATCCAAAGAGAAACCAGCCAAAGAAAATCGGTATACTTGTTTTGTCATACGCAACTAATGAAATCTAAAGATATTTAACGTAATTTTTTTTAATAAGGTGTCATTCGAAGACTGTCATCTGAAAACTTTATCTTTATAATCACTTCCAGTACCGCTGTCTACAATTTTTTATTAAAATTGAACAATGAAATCATTTTGCACCTTCTGATCTATTGTAAAATCTAAAAGATTAAACTGTACATGTGAACGTATACAGTCTACAGTTTTAACTGACAGCTTAGACTTGTTCAATTGCTAGTTGGAACTCATCGTGTATTCCTGGCTTTAAATATTCCTGTGTTTCATAAGCTGCACAGATTAAGTAATGTTACTAACGTAAATTATTGCAATAAATTTGCATTTTTTAATCTATTTCTTGTTAATGTACGTAAGGTTTACTTCTCTAAAATCACACAAAAATTAAATACATGTATTTTAAATTGTATCAAGTAGTATCTAGAGGTAGTGATATTTCTCGTGCATAATGAAACTTTTTTTGAAAACATTGCTTCACGTGTCGTGATATTATTTTTAAGTATACCCCTCATAAAAAGTTAATTTTATTACTTTATTATCTTCTGATTTGTGTAGTGCAATTGCTGTATTTCTTACCATTAACACATTTTTAATTTTTCTAAATTAAATGGTAGCTCTTATAAAGCCGTAAGAGCCCTTGCATGCTGCTGAAACTTAGTCTGGCGAATATAAATTTGGAAGAAATGTTTATAAGAATATGCCTCTAATACCTGATGTATATTGCTTTTTCTGATTGATATTTTTTATGTTAGAACATAGATAAACCTTTTATCACAACGCAGTTACTGCCGCCGAATATACAGAGGTTTTAGTCAAACATTTTTTAGATTATCTGTATTATTTTTTTTTAATTCAAAATCCACTTAGCTAAAAATACTCATTATTTTTTGGCCAAAGATTAATGTAAAGAGATTTCAAGCGCATTTGACATGCACCCGTTGTTATTTTAGATCATAAAACGTTTGTAGGGTAAAGACAACCAAAAAATAACGTCTTTTAACATCTTTAAAAATATCATCTCTACCTGGACTGATGGTTTAACTTCTGAACAAGCTGAATTTTTTATATGAAGATTCTGAAACTTCAATATACTCTATAGAGAGCGCAATTTTATTTCTAAGTTACGTCGTTAAAACCAAAATATTAAAATAATTTAATTTCCCTATAAAGGAATAGTTCAATCTTTTCTTTTTTAACGTAATCGATAAGTAAACAAGTTTTAAGAGTCAAAACTTCAAAATCCTAAAAAATATTAATTTAATTTAAGAAATAAATAAGTCCAGGAAAAAAGGCCTTTCTCTATCAGTAGCGCCATCCAACACCTACGACAGAAAGTTATAAAGTGACCCTGAGTACTACTTGACTAGAGAAAAGATTTCTTTCCCGTACATGAGTACATGTCGGTACGGTCGAGAACTGTAACCGGTACAACTTACAGTTCTTTAACCTACTGAACTGAATTAGTTACTGGTTGGATTACGAGATGGCAGCGTTTGAGTAATGTGAGATTTTCCTTAAGAAAGTTTTCTTCTTTGGAGAGTTTCGGAGTTTCGAACCTTAGTCCTTTATTTTACTTGGAGATGGTTCTATTGACCATTTACTTTGAAATTAATATTTCAGTAGTAAGTAAAGGATTTTTTGAAATAAGCTTAATATATGATTAGTATATTGCTGGTTTAAGTCTTGGGAATTCTACATAAAATATAGGTTAAATAAATTAAATAATAATAATAATAATATCAAGTTTATTTAATTTTTAATTAGCCAGATGTATAGTTTTTTATATTTATAATATTATTATTAATAATATATATTTAGTTATTGATAATTTTAAAAAAATAACAAAGTTGTTCTGTTTAAAATTTTAAAGTTTTCTTGTTATTACATAGTTTAAAAGTTTTACAAAGTAAATAAAAAATTAAAATTAAAAAAGGCTATAAGACTTAAAAAAGAAACAAAATATTTAATTTTAAAATATATACAATTTAATTTTTTACATTTGAATAATCAAACTAATTAATTAATGATAGTTTTAAGAAAAATAATAAAACAGATGAGATATTTTAATTACAATTTTATTTTTTATTTTAACTTTAAACCTTATGTTATTTTTCATAAAGATTATTTTTATTTTTTAAATTTTACATAAAAAACCAGCAATAAAATTAATGAAAGAAAAGAAAAATGTACAGAAGAACATTTTAGATAATATTAAGAATATAGTAGATATTCATTCCTTAGAAATTCTAATTATTAATATATATTCCTTGTACATCATTTTATTTTCAGAAAAATCAATGATTTAAATTTATCAATTTTATTTATTTATTTTTTATTATTATGGGTTTAATTGCGATACTTTTGATGTGGCTAATATAAGCTTTCTTTTTTTGAGTTGAGTCTAATTAAGTATTAAAACTTTATTTTATTCATTAAATTTTTATTAATTGGGTAAAGATTTGGTCTTGTTTTAATTTATAAAAAGATCTATTAAACTAATTAAAACTATTGAGAATATCTATTTAATATTATAATAATATGCAAAAAGAAGAAATACTTAGAACTAAAAATAAATTCAAATTTTTATACAATGTATTCATTTATCTTTTTTTCATTTCTTATTTTTAATTTATCAAAAACAGTTTTTTATAAAAAATATAAAAAATAATAAATTCTTGAGCGATTTGTTGGCTCTATGGGATATTCCGTATATTTTAACATTTGTATCCAGCACTTCATGGAGGTATTTTTATTTTATTAAATAAAGTCAAAAATCCAACTAAACTGTTATTTGCCTAAATAAATAGAAAATTGAATGTATATATATATAAGTCCAATAGGATATTTTTTCGTGAGACAAATAAGTAAAACACTATACCTTATAAACGCGAAGTAAAAAAGCTTTTATCGATCATTCACTACAATGTGCAGGAAATTTATCACAAACTTTATATATACCAAAGTTCTTATACATATATAATAAAATTATTTCCTATTTTTATATATTATTTAATAAATATAACAATTTTTATATTATTATATAATCGATACCTATAGTTAATAGTTTCAATAAAGTTAGTTAAACAAAGTATACTGATACCTTCGAACTATGTCACTTTCAATTTCTTAACCTACCAGCTACGTCTTACATTGCCAATTTAGATGCCGACTTTTGAAATGGAAAATTCGAAACCCAATAAACTTAATCAATATAAAATCCCCATCTTTCGCTAATCACAGTTAAACTCTCCATATCCTATCTCTTTTGTATCTTTGGCCATACTCTATTTAAGACATAATGCAATATTAAAAGCGGTTTACTATTATATTATATATTATATCCCCCTTATTTCTTAAATAAGGAAGATGGTTGTTAGTACGTTAAAAGACTTCCTGCTCCGTCCTTTTGTTGTGAGGATCATCGTCTGTATTTAAATACTTAGATTTCGAATCCCATTGTCGGTGGGAAACCGTGTGATTATGTTATTATAAGAAAAGACTGTTGTAAGAAACCACTAAAATCAAGTTAGTTACGGGTTTTAAATGCCCCTGTACCTATTTAGAAAAAACACTGAAGTAGGAAATCAATTACCTGATGTCAATTAACCTTTGTAGAATATTTCAGAGTTTAAGATTTCAAAGACCTACTAATAATGTAATTTTTTCCATTTTATTGTATTTTTTTTTGATTCTGTGGTTGGAACTTTTGGTGTGACACTTAGGTCACCACACGTGTTTTTCTAACGAAGCATCACCGGGAAAAGATTGAAACTATAATTCCATAAAAATAGCCTAAATAAAAGCTAAAACAACGTTTCTTTTAGAACAAAGCCAATTTTTACTTAAAGTGCTGAATCTGCTACATTTTCTCTACATTACACAAGAATCAATAAGCTATATTAATATTCACGGAATATTACCGTCAATCTGGGATATGCTCGAATCCAGAAACCGAATTAAAATGTATTAAAAGTTAGATTGAAAAGTGTAAAACTGCAAAACAATAATTTTGTATTTTAAAAATTAAATATTTTGCTTTAGACCTTAAAACTTCTAAACAGACGCAAAACCGGAAGTATAAAAAAAAAGACCAAAGAGAAAAAACCACATGGAAACACATTTCGATTGTGTATATTAAAAGTGACCACACAGAATGGATTTGTATATTTTTTTACGATCCCGTCTGTCTGACAGGATGTCGCCGCCGTCATCCCGGCTAAATCTCGATTATATTATCGGGATTTGTGCGATCATAAAAGTCGTATTCGTGTAAACAGGATTTTAGTGATTTTAGAGCCTTCCGAAAACAAACAGGATTTTCGTATTTTTGTCAATTCGGGATATAAATAAACATGAGGCAATAAAATAGGATTAGTTGCAACTGGATGGGCGGAAATGATTATTTGAAATTACGCGTACAATGTATATGCAAGATGGCCCAAATTTCGAGCAGTTACAGGGTGCCTTACTATGATCTATGAAACTTATGATTCTGATATAACTTTCCTAATATTTTAGTTTTTGTAAATTGAAAAAGTTTTTGATAGTTTTCACCTTTGCTTGTTTCATACAGTTTTTATAATACAGGGTGTGATACTGTCAATTGAATTAAGGCAAGTTCAATAATTTTCTGCTTATTTTCTTCTTGTAGTGCATCTCCTATCGGAGGTTTGCTATCATAACACCAATGTGGATCTTGTTTAACTGTTCAGCTGAACATTGCTACAATCAAACCATACTCTTTAGTTCTTTAGCCAGTAGGACACCCGTCGTCTGCCAATGCACTGCTTTCCACTTAGCTCTTTCTGGACTATAAGTTGGAAAAGTGTGTATTTCTGTCCTCTCAATATATAATCCTGATATTAAAAACAAATCTTTTGTTAATGATTTCGCATTTCTTCAGCACTTCTTTAGTATTTGGACATTAGTACATTTAGTACGCCACATTCCACCGTAGCACTACATTGAGAAGGCTTGCAGTTTGTCTATGTGATTTTTAGTGAGGGTTCGTTTATGCTTCAACGCCATTCAAAAGCGTGCAGAAAACGTATCATCGCAGCATCCTCATGCCTAAAGTTTCATGTCAATATTTCAAATCCTTAATATAACTTTTTCCTTTTTTTTTAAGGTTGATCTCTATGCCCGTTCTTATTTCTCTTATTTAGTTCGATCCAAGTTCCTAGATATTCATATATTGATACATCCTCTATCGGTATTTTCCACGGTCAGGTGCACATGGTTAAGATCTTGTGAGAATTTTGAAGCTCTCTTTAATTTTTCTTTAAGTTAATTTTTAATTCGTGTTCATAGTATTGATCCTGTTGCATGTCCTTAAAATTACTTATTAACACAACTGTTATCAGTACACATCATATTATTAATTACTTTTCCATTTGTAATTCCCACTAACTCATCCTCTAGGGTTTCCCTAAAAATAGCTTTGCCATAGAGGTTAAATAGCAGCGGTGATAAGTAGTAGTAACAACCTTACCTTGTCTCTTGACTAATCTTCATTACTTTTATTGGTTGATTTTTTACCATTGTATTATATATTTGGCCTCAATATAAATTAGTAATTATTCTGACGTCGTTGAAGTCAATGTTTTTGCTAACGAACAGCTGATGTAACTTTTCATGTTTCACTTTATCAAAGGGTTTGTCGAAATCAATGTAACATGTATACAGCTCTTGGCTTATACATGTTACATCGTATCGATACAGTGATGGAAAAAAACATTAATCCGAAAAAGCATCTATTGTTTTAAAAAAAAAACATCTACAGTGATATCTCAAACAAGAAAACTTTCATTATATGCTCAACTTAATAATAGTATCATTAATGAAAAAGTAATATTGCTTATATCTTTCTCGATAAATCTTCTGTAAATCTTCTGTAAATTCTTTGAACTACACCATCATCAAATATCTTGATGAACTTCATGGATATCTGATCAGGAGCAGCAGCTTTACCGAGTTTCTTAGTCTCCAAAGCATATCATATTTCTGATTTTAATATTTTTAAGAGCACATTGCTTATTTCTAAAACTGGTTTTGGAGGTCTTTTATCATCCATCAGCTCCAACAAGTATGCTTTCTACCTTTTAAGCTTTTCCTTCATGCCAGTTATTATATACCTATTAATTGTATCCTTGATAATATAACTAGTTGCCTTGACTCTTACATACAGCCATTTCCTTTATTTCTTGTGCATGTAAAAGCTGTCAAATTTCTTTTCTAATACTTATATTTCCTAACATTGAACCATTGAATCCTTAAATATTCCTCTTTTGCTTTCTCAATTTTTCTCTGTTCTGCTTTATGTAGTGTCCTGTGTTTAGCTTTATTATTTCTCGTTTTTTCAATAAGATCCATAAAGGAGTTTTTATTAGTTGTTTTTCTTTTTAGCTATTATTTCTACCTGTATTTGTATTTACTTCCACTTTTCATCTATACTGACTTTATTTGATGTACTAAAATCTCTCATACATTCGTTCCTCAACACAACCTCTTTCCTTACTGTGTCGCGGATTTTAGGATTCTTTAGGAGTCTTGGGTTTATAAAGTTACTTTGACGTTTTGTTATCTTCTCATTATATTGAGTTTAGCTATGACCGGGTTGTGATCGAAATTAACATTAGCTCCTGGGGAGGTTTTTGCAGATTTCACGGAATTTTTGTTATTGAGAATGTAATCTATTTGGTTTCTAAATATATTTTCTGGGTTATCCGCAGCAGATTTGCAGGTGTACAATCTATGCTCTGGTAGTTTAAAGAAACTATTTGTTATCATAAGACTTCAACTTGATTTATCAGTCGATCTCCCTTATTATTCTTTTCTTCCAGGCCGGAACCCTTTGTGTGTACTTCAAGCTTCAAACTTTCAATTTTTGCCTACTTTGTCATTGAAATCACTTATAACTATTGTGATATCATTATTCTTTATGCTTTTAAAGATATCATCAGATTTATCATAAAATTCGTCATCCTCTTTATCTGCTGTTGGTGCATACGTCTGTATTTTGATTATGTTTCCTCTAAGTGCTTTAAATTGAAGCATAATGACTCTGTCTTCTCAGTAAGGTGTAAAATTGCCTGTAAACTTTTGGTGTAAAATCACTCCAAATCCATATAAATGCTTTGTAACTATTCCCAGAATAGTAGAATGGGTCGTTATTTGCAGAGCTGCTACTTCCTGTCCATTTGACATCACTAACCCCTTAATATCCTTAAAAACATTGTCCAGATTTCCGATGTAAGATTACTTCTTGTTTGTTGTTGCTTTGATAAACTTGCGCTGATTCCGATTTCCCGTGATCGAATTGGAAAACTATTAACAACGGAATATGTTGTCTTTAATGCAGTGATTTCCTCTGCCTTCTGCATCCACATGCCGTTGGTTATTTTCTTAATTCATTCGCCTTTGAGTATGATTTCTCATCTCTAGGACAAGTGAGTGAATTTACTCTTACCGGCACATACACCCGAAGCTGTTGACCGGCAAAAGGGATCACATGGTCGGGCTGCGTATTTACAGACTATACTACAGCACAGACCACCATAAAACTCGGCGGCTCTGTACCGCAGTATAATATGTAGTTAAGAAATGCGCTTATTTATCACTACATACTGTACTACGCTACAGAGCATTAGAAAGAAAAATGTTTTTATGTGATTTGTATTATGGTGCTGTAAAATTGGTAGTAACAGAGTAAATAAATGTGTAATTATTTATGTTATTATTATTATTGGTTTCATTTTTGTTAATGATTTTAATATACAAGATGAGGCGTGTTCAAATATTTAATGAATACAATGCTACTTTAAAATTTTAAAACATGTTGTGAAAGTGTGTTGTATTTTGGATTTTAGAATTTCGATAGTGCTTTGTTTCTTATTTTTATGTATATGAATACAAAGTATGTATCTAAATAAGTACATATAAGTTGTTAGATTTTAATAAGGTGCTATCTATTTAGTTTAGGTTTGAAATTTAAAGGGCCTAATGAATAAAAATAAAGCAATTTTTATTCATTAGGTTTACTTTACTTACCTTTGCTTAAAATATGAAAGCAAAACCTCAAGATTTTGCGGATTAGAAATGGTAGAATTATAAGCATATTTTTATGTGTTAATGAGTTATTGTCTACCGTAGATTGGACATGTTGCTTATCTATAGACAATATTACCAAACTTAAGGAGTTTCTACGAACACCACTGTTAATCAGTAAGAAAAAGCTGTAAGAAATTATTTAATATTTTATTAGATCTATTTTATATCAAAAAAAAATAAAAGAGATGATACCTAGTATTCATTCAACAAAAAGATTAAATTCAATAGTAGCTTCAAATTCAATATTCAATATTATTTTAATCTCTTGTTTGGCCCTAAATATCAGCTTTAATTTTAGTCCTTAAATAATGTCCATATACATTATACCTATATATTTTCCCCGAAAAAAACTAAATTTAACCTACCCTGTTTAGCGTTGACTAAATTCCTTTATTAAATTTTAGTACGCGGTTTTTTACAAGGAAAAAATACAAGGTACACCTTCTAATTTTAAACAGTTTGCAAACTTTTCTGAAATTGCAAAAAAATTTAAAGCAAACTTCAGAAGAATACTTAACGTAGTCAAGCTTAACCACTGAAGGAGTTTTTAATTTAGTTAATTTAGTAAAAAACACAAAATTCAATAATAATAACAACATAAATAATTAAATGTGTTACTACCATTTTTACAGCACCAAACCAATCACATAAAACATTTTTTATCCTAATGCTCTGTACCGTAATATAGTATGTAGTGATAAATAAGCGCATTTCTCAACTACATATTATACTGCAGTGCAGAGCCGCCGAGTTCTATGGTGCTCTGTGCTGTAGTATAATAAGTAAAAATACGCGGTCGGGCTAGTAATTCATCATGTAAACCTCCTCATCTCGCACCTAATCTCCATATCCAGAGGCTGTCAACTATTCTTCACCTGTGACCCCGCTAGCAATCTGCATCCAAAGCCTGGATGAATATGCTTATTACAATGCGTTATAAAACTTATATTCGAATAAATTCAAAAAAAACTAAAAATTCAAATCTTTTTGATTGATTTTCTCACGTTGCCTAATAGTCTTATTTTTTTCTAAAAAAAAATTATCTCAATAATAGGTTTTTTCTTGAGAATTAATAACGGAAAAGAACTTAATGATTATAAGGAGATAATGCGTGAAAATTTTGTTTCTCTTTTCCAAAAATTACAGATCTGTGAGAAAAGAACATTTAATGAAAGTTGTGAGTTTAGTTAAATATTTAGTTATATTCTGAAGAAAAAGATTGCCTTTTCGAGATGAACGTAAAAATTTACTGATATTTTTTAAAACTGTAAGACTGTTTAGAAGCCTATTGAAGCAAAATTTATAAGGGATATGTTTAAGGGGAATAAAAAATGTTATAGTATCAAATGTAAACTGTGCACTATTATCAGATCTGCTGTTTTCAGTCATGCTTCTCAAAATATTTATATTTATGAATTAAATTATGTGGATCATCATTAAAAAAAAACTAAGAAATCTAAAAATAAGGAGACTGCATGGCTTCACAGTTTTCTACGTGGTTGTGCTTCTGCTTTTGCTAAACCTCTGTGTATACGTTTTAATTTGACAATACGTAAGAGCATGGAGAACTATCGCCCAATATTCATTTTGTTCAACTTTTCTAAGGTCTTTAAGACCAGAATTTATAGCAACATGTTTTACCAAATTAAATATCTTGTTTTACCTTATCAGCATGTTTTTTCAGGGTAAATCAACAGTCACTAATTTAACACCATTTCTCCGAGATGCATATGAGGCTATGAATTTCAAATATCAACTTAATATAATCTAAACAGATTTTGGCTTCTATAATTTGGACCGTGCAATTCTTTCCAAAAAACTTTATAAAACAGGCTTTCATAAATATTTTCCTATTTCGTAAATATTTCCTAATAGTAACAAAGATAAAATGTTGGACTTAGAATAGCAACTTGAAGAGCACCCTAATGCTACCAACTTGAGAAAATCTAAAATAAAAACTAGACCAAGATCTAATATGAAATTGTCCAAAAAAGAGCAGAGTATTGAATGTCTCACTAAAGACCCTTCTATCGCCTAGACTTGCAATAAATATAATGTATTATAAAGGTCAGCTCTAGATCTACAACTTAAAATTTTGTATGATCTTGGTTTGTATAAATATTTTTTTAATAACGTTAGTGCAGGAATCGAAGAATTACGCTTATGATCAGATTCATATCGAGGACAAAAACGCAATATTAAATAAGTAAGAAAATAATTATCATTATTTAACTTGCTTTATATTATTTATGCGTAATTTTTCTTAGGTTCTTCTGCTTTAGGAGATTTTAAAAGATAGACATATTAGATCGACTGCAATTTGTAGAGGTTAGTGAGTTCAGATTACATTCAGATTACGTTCAGATCCATACATTACCTTCAAGTTTTTACTATTAGTCGATGACATGAAGGTTTTTTATTTTGTTAAGAACTGTCATGACTGCATGCAGCTGCAAGCAAGAACTAATAGAGTTTATTAATGTTGTGTAATTAACAGACTCCCACATAACATTTATAAATGTAAGAAGAGGCCAATTTCTTTACTTAAAGATAAGATTGACTTTGGTTACGTAATAAAGGATACCACACTTCCAAATTGTGACTTTGTTCGTGACCTGCGGGTCTGTGTTGATAAAGAGCTTACCTTTAATGCCTATAAAGAGTATTGATGTATTATAAAATCTTCTTTAAAGATCCTAGGATCCTTTATTAGAAAATCAACAGAACTAGTCTTTCAACTACAAGAACTAGAATTTCATTTAACTCCCATCTACTGTATGCATCTTTATTATGGTTACTTATTTATGCAGTGCATATTAACAATCCCGAATTAGTTTAACGAAAATTCTACAAATATATTAGTTTTAGGATGGAAGGTATATACCCTGAGCGCCTCTTCATTAATCTGCTGCTTGTGAGAGTCTTTTTATTTACATTTCAAATGGATGCGTCAGATCTCTTATCAACTTTAAATTTTGCTGTTTCCTACATCCATATAAGAAGACACAATATATTTAATGTATTTTCCATCCTTAGTTTGATATGGTAGTAGTTTAATGATTTTATACGTGATATTACTGAATTTATTGTATTATCTGTCAATATTTTAATAATTGTCTTATTATTAGAATTTGTTTTCTGATGGACAATAAAACTTTGAACTTAAACAAAATTTAACTATATTGTGAAAAACAAATTCAGGAAAGTAATTTTATTTTATGACATTGTTTTATGGTAGACAGGAAATAAACATTTTATAAAAAAGTGCCTCATAAACTAACATAATTTAAATAAAAATTGGCAACTTATCGACGTTATTTTTAAAATACACTATTACCATAAAATGCACTTATCATTCCATAGTTCACAATTAAAGCGTAATAAATGTACGCACCGAAGGAAATAAAAATAAGCCGGAAACAAACAACCCTTAACTGGTCCGTCCGGCTTAAAGGGAGGTCCCCAATAATAACATAAAAATCCCCCTGGACAACTCCGTCGTCGTCGTCTTTCGGATCGCAGGGCGGAAGTCGATTGTTAGACATTGTAAATGCTAAAAACAGGAAACGGATATGCCTATTCCCGATGTACAAGTCAAATTGGCCAAAGAAGCGGTTTTTTGTTCAGAAAAAGAACGGGCCCGTCTCGAAATATGTTTCAATTGAAATTAAACGAGATTAGGAAATGCAAATGGTTTTATGACCTTGAAGCATCTGTACGTACTGTTTCCTGGGAATTTATATTTAAATTTCTTTATGCTTAAAAATAATTTGTCACAATTTTTAGTAGTTAATTTTATCAAAAAAAGAAATCCTACTTTCAAAAACAATTTTAAAAATGTCATTAAAAAATAAAATGAGTTCTAATCTATTTTTTTTTTTAATTTTGTTAAGATTAATACCTTAATCTGAACTTACTAATTTAATTTTGTCACTCCCAGAACTTAAATTGCTTTTTACTTTTTTAAGTCTCCAGTTCAAATTTTCTAAGATATATGTCAAAAATCCCGAGAATTTTCTTTCTATAAAAATACCGACATTTGGAAAAAGATCAAAATAATTAACGTAATAAGTGAAAATTACCTTTAAACGTTTGTTTATCAGGAATATTGAATTATTAAACAAATTATGGAAATAAAACTAAAAAACTAATTTTATAATAAAATGGAGAGAAAGTTCAGTAGGTCTAGGACTTCTACTAAAACCAATTTTATTTTAGAAGAAATGCAGACATTTCGGCCTTTATTTAGGACATCTTCAGAGCTAGAAATAATACATTGCAGTTTAGAATTTCACAAGCACATAAATATTTAAATAATTAACAAATTTAATGATTAAATAAGAAACACTATAAAAAAGGCAGTTTAATTTTTTTATAATGTTATCCCGAATATGTACCTACAGCAAAACAATTGTGTTAAAAAGTGAAAAAAAAAACAGTTTATGTCAGTAACGATGAAATAACATTTTACAATAATTTCATATAATCTTAAATGATATAAAGCTTAAAAAAATTACTTATTTAAGACCCTAGTTCTATCCAAAGTCTTAATCCTAGAAAAATCAAAATTGTGACCAAATGAAAAATGATACAATGCCAGAGCCAGTCCTATCTATCCCTGTTGATGATGCTGCAATGGTATTTATACTGACTTATTCTGCTCTGAATGTATTGTCTAGTCTGTCCGACACAACTCTTATCACAATTATTAAAACATAGAACCTTGTAAATTAAATAAGAAGATAGGATCTTTAAATTTAGTGAAAACTGAGTCTTCTATTTTTGTGTTACAAAATGCAAGTTTAACATTAGATGCTCTTTTGTTATTAGTATTGTTTACATTTGCAGAAAGTCTTTTGATGTACAAAAACTTAAAACCACTTTACTGGTTCAAATTCTTTGAAAAACGAAGCACGTTTATTTTTTTTAAGATTGGTTAAAGTTCTATTGATAAAGGAAGCAGGATAATTATTATGCGTAATTAAATTCTTAATTATTATTTTATCGTCCTCATGAAATTCTATACTACTAATATAATGTGACCTTTAAAGGAAACGTAAAATGAAAGCATACATATAGTCTTTCTCTACTGGTTTATTCTGCATATGGCTTACAATTCTTAACATGTTTCCGACACAGCAGTGTCCATCATCAGGAGGATAAAATGTTTAAAATTAGCATAAGCCACACAGACCAGAACATAATTCATAAATAAAACTGAACCCATGGTGTAAGTGACTTGTGCTAATTTTATCCTTTTTATTTCCCTGACGATGGACACTGCTGTTACGAAACGTGGGGAATTTTAAGCTACATGTAGAATAAACCAATGGCGGGAGACTATATGCTTTTTATTTTACTTTAACCTATGACTCCACTGCTAGTATAGACTATTTTTTTACTATTTAAAGTAAACATTTGACTATTGGACTGTGGCATGAGGCTACAAAAAGTTATTAACTAGAATTATTAATTATATTTAGATATGTTGTGTATGTAAACGAGTATAGTATCTAAAAATGATATTAGGTGGTTATTAGTAAATTAAAAAAGCTAAAATCATCGTGGGCATTTTTTTGGGGGCAGGATAAAATCGTATCATCCACGTAAAGCTTTATTAATTTCAACCTAAATGGCAAAAAGTTTAATACTTTACTTGTAAGTTCACATCATAATCAACAACGTTAGCCGACTTTACAGAAATACATTTTATATAAAGTTTACGAAATCAAAAGAGTTAAAGATAATAAATTGAAAAGTTGATTCTGTTTAAAGGGTTTTTCTTAGACTATACAACCATAAAAATAGTTTCTCACTACATTAACCAGATATCCTTCCTTATATTCAGTACCACTTACTTATGGCGTCATCTAAATGCCAGACGGCAAAACATAAATTAAGGTCACTGAGCCATTTAAACCAATAGTGTGTTTAGTTTTCATTTATATAATGTGGCGCCATCCAACGGTCTTTCTACAGAAAGTGATTTAAAGTACTTGTACTTATGCCGAAAGGGTAAACTGAAAACAGAATTCTTAGCCCCTAAAGTCTTGCACATAGATGTACGTGATAGCGTGAAACTCCTATAAGCATAAACATCAATATAATGCTAATAATCTCTTAATAAGGATTGCCGTTATCGGACCTCATCACTATGATATTTGAGTTTGATTGCAAAAACGATTTACATTTCTTAAAATCTTTAAGAATAATATGATTACTTTTAGCGTAGTAGTAATAGTAGTAACGGTGGGGGGATAATGTCTGGCGGATATACCTAAGAGTCCCGTTGGCCAACCCTTGAAACCCCATCATTACCGCTGGCTATCCTTTCTAGTCGCCATAAGAAGTTGACCTGCCCTCCTAATGACGGAGATTTTCAGTTAAGGTTCTTTAGTTCCTCTCGTGGCAGGAAAGTATTTCTCCTAATCAAAAATGATAATTGAAGACGCGCAGATATATGCAGATGCTGGTTGAATCTACAGTAAGCTATTTGAATTCCACTTTGACAGCAGCAGTGCTATCGTAGCCGTAGTTGAATTTAATGCCAGTTCTTTGGCCTGTCTGCAACCGCTGGCACTTCTCCAATTTGTTTAGTCTCCTAGTGTTGTCTAGGATATGGGAAATGTGCCTCTTACTTAGGTCAAAATAGAGCTCGGGCTCAATCGGTAATCGGTGGGACAGATGATCCGAGCCTGTTAAACCTTCTTTCCTATAGGAACCTCTTAGTCATATAATATCCTTTGGCTTTGCGTTGAAATATAGCAGAATTGGAAGTCCAGCCAGTTTTTAACCATTTCAAGCCTTGTTTCCAGGTGACCGAGCCATACATTACTCTAGGTCTGATCACTGCAGTGTAGGATACTGAACTTTACAACCCACTTCCCGCCGACTATCCGTTGAACTTGCCGCAGCTGTCAATTTTTTTGTTAACTGCTTCGATGGCGTGCTTGCTTCACGTTAGCTTACTGTCCAGGTACAGACCTAAGTATTCGACCTCTTGCTTGATTTGCAAAGGTTTCTGGTACATTAATGGTGGCCTGAGTCCTTTTCTGGGAAAATATAAGAACTGGAGAAAGAAAATCAATTGTACCTTTTGATAACAAAATTTAACTAAGAAATACGATGACTGCCTAAATTTTTTAAGAATATGAAAAAAAAATAACACTTATTATTTTAGGGAATTAGTACAAGCTTTAGATTAGATATAATATTCAATTCGTAAATTCTAAATCACAAAATACTGGAGATTTCATAGGCCGTTAAATTTTCTCAACATTTAGTACGTGTTTAATTTAATGCCTACTCAAAAATGTAAACGGCGGAACTATAATTCATGACCTCCTGATCAAAAATGCAAATGGTGATAAGTCTGATGCATGCTTTTCTTTAAGTCTATTTTCCTTAAATTTATTTTTAATTTTGTTACTAGTTTCCAATAATGTTATTTTCTTTTAAGAAATTAAAAGTTAATCCATATTTTCTATAAATTTGGCATCTTGTATAATTAACTTAAATAGCAAAACGGCGCAATTTTGATAAATATGTGAGCTTTTTTTTAGGGTTACATATTACTTGTTAAGGGCTTGAAAATAAGGTATCACAAGACCCTATTCGATATCAATTTTTTCTAAGATTTCCACTTTGACAATTGTCTAAATATTATACTAAAATATAGTAGAAGTTAGCAGGCTTAGATACGCCTAGTTTAAATTCTAAATAGGAGAGAAACATAATTTTCACCCAATGCAACCTTTGACCTATAATATCTTAAAAACTTCCAATAGTTTTCCAGACTTATCACTTTTTGCATTTTTGATCAGGAAGTCATGGACTAGAACATACTAAATTTAAAAATTTACCAGCGCTAAAAAATCCCCATTTATTATGGATTACGAATATCAGCGACAGCTGTAATGGTCAGCAAATTCTGCTTTATTGTCTTTTGCTTCAGTTTGTTAGAAGGTTTGGACTGGGCAAACGGTTTTAGATATATTTTCTCAAATAATATTACTCTATATACTTTTGAGATTTTCAAGAGAGTATTGCTTTAGTATTGAAAAAATAAGGTGATGACAATGGTTAATTCTCAACTTGCAGAAAGCCTTCAGAAATCCTTGCATATAATTTTTTGGAAGTGTCTTTCTTAAGGTTTATGTACGTTTGCTCTCTTTCATTAATCGAAAAAAATTAAAACATGAATATTCAAATGAATATTATCTTATTTAATAGACTCAGTATTTAACAGCATTTTACTTAAAGTACGCTCGTCATAAAAGAAATTAAGTAGTAATTGTTAAATAAAATAATAACACAGAGAAATTCCTCACCAAATAAAAAAATCATAAAACGGTAATAGATTTTTCTCCTCAAAATAGAGGATATAGTAAATACTCTGCTAGCTCGTTGATGTTGACCTAATTTTTTTTTCAGTTTTTCTTTGGTGTTGAAAGTCTACTGGATGTTTTAGAGGATTGCAATCTTAGATGCATGAATAGCACCCAACTTGCAGAACCAGCTAATTCATAGATGAGATATTATTCATCTATTGTCTTCATAGTCTAGCAGCTTTATCATGCATCTATTTTCAATATGTATATTACGTAAATTAAAGTTAGTTCATAATTGTGAATATTCCAAAAATGGTTGCCAGGAAGCACCAAGTACGAATGGAAATTTTGAAAAAAGGCAATCAAAGACGTAATACGAGCATTGAGATTGAAATCCAAAATAGACAATTCTAAACTAACGCAAAGACTTTTGGACTATTGGACTCTTATATTATATTATATTCTAATTGAAGAACTTGACAGTACACACCTTTTTTCATTCATAATTCGTCATCACACCGTCTTGTGATTCAAAAACCAGGAAGTTTAAAACCGTAGGCCACCTGACCCGCCAATTATAAGCCCTATTTACCTAACATCAAAATTTTCAAAAATCCCATGGACTTCACAAAGAAAAACGTTCAGAACGAAATGCAAATAGAGACATTGTTGGCTTGTCACAATCCGTGACAACCGATGGGCTGCAATAAAAACATTTATTTTTTCTCTCGGTTTATTACAACAGTAAAGGAAAGGATTTTTTTTCTTGTATTTAACGTGAGGAAGTTTGTCTTCGCATTGTGCCTTTTACCGGTTTTACTGTTCTTTTGTTATAGATCCGGAAGCATCTGTGTTAAATACAAACAGTTCTGGTTGGGTGGTAAATATAAATGGATTGCACCAATTGATTATAGCGAGAAAAATAATTTTATTAAAAAGTTAATTGAATATTTCTTTTTTCACTATTTCAAATGTAAGATTTTTGATAATCGTATTCGCTTCAGTTGGTGGCAACTATGAAAATAGCGTTAGAATTAATAGTTATAGCATTAAAAAATTTTAATGAATCAGAAAAAATCGTTTTTTTTTTCAATGTTCTTACTAAACTTAAAAAAACAGTACTAAGCTAAATACTTTATTAACAAGAAGAATCAGAATACCGCCTGTTGAGATATTGGTGCATTCCGTCCAGGTTAAAACTCATCACTTCCTTTTTATTTTTACCACCTTATCCTACTTTCGACAGGTGTCAAACGTTCTGTCGGCACACATCCACAACAACACAAAACCCAAAACGACTTTTAAATAGAAAAGAAATTGAAAAGAAGGAGTTTAAAGTTGGTCGGAAGCGACAATTTGTGACGGCCTGCGGAAAACGTGACTAATTACCATTTTTATGAATGGCGTGTTTCGGGGTGGTGTAAAATGACTAAAATCATAAAATTCGGGACGAATTTAATAATTTTATGATTATTGACGTAAACATCTGGTTTTTGTGTTCCAGAGGTACGTTTTTTCCCAAGACGTCGGTTGTGTTTAAATTAGGACAAATTTACATAAACGTTTAAATTGACTCACGGGATGTTTTAGTATTCTATTGTGGGTAAGAAAGTTAAAAAGCCAAATCACCCACAAAACACATGGGAAAATACTTATTTGGTCATGTATATATATTACTGGTTTAATTATAGTATTTTATCCACGTAGTTTTATACAACGTAAGAACTTAATTTTGACACGCTATTCTACTTATTTTTATATAATTAAAAGTAACTCGACTGTTCTTATCCCATATTTACTTTAAAAAAATATGTAATTTATAAATGCATACATGCATTTTTTTAAAACTATAATATAAAATATATTTTATAGTTACTATTTATGAGAAAACGAAAGGTTTCAATAAAGTGTAGAATATATTTCATTCAGAATTAAACA
This sequence comes from Anthonomus grandis grandis, assembly GCF_022605725.1. Classification (NCBI taxonomy): domain Eukaryota; kingdom Metazoa; phylum Arthropoda; class Insecta; order Coleoptera; family Curculionidae; genus Anthonomus; species Anthonomus grandis. Next base: position 18,649,651 of record NC_065554.1, on the reverse strand, counting down.
CTGAATAGGAAAAATGTCCCAAGAAATATACATTGACACACTCCTAATAATTTTTTTGTAGAATGCTTCCAAAATTAAAAGTGTCCTACATGAAAGCACTGAAAATCATAAACAAAAAAAAAACAATGAAAAATTAAAATTATAATTGCGAAAAATTAGAGAATACTTGGTGACATTTGGAGTTTGACCCCGACCAAATTTTCGTTGGTTTTCTTCCATTTGATCAAGAACATGAGTTAATCGGTCAAATCGGATGCCCAGCGATTTTTTTCGATTCCAGCACTTTGTCAAATCTGATTTTTTTCGTTCAACTATTAGTGACTTTGCCTTTCAAATCTATTGTTGATTTTTTTTTAATCTTTTGTAAAAACGTCTTCCTTATGTAAATATTATTAGACCACATTCTTTTTAGTTGACTTTTTTACTCTTGTCATCATCTCTAGCTGATTCAACTTTTCTCGGCCTCTTCTTGGCTTATCTTTCTCTCATTTTTACATAATCTGGCACATTTTTCTTACTATCAGGTTCATCTTTTTTGGTATATTTTATACTGGATTTTTTGATTTAGGTGTTGGAAAGATACTTTTGATCCTTTTTTTATTTGTATTATCATTCGGCTCATCTGAATCATTTTAGTTTTTTGGTGTTTTATTTTTTTTTATTCCTCTCGAATTCCTTAGGGAACAGTCAAGCTCATTTTATACCCTTTTTATTAAAAATTTTTTTTCGACTATGCCTTCGTCTCATATCAGGCAGTAAGTATACTTTTTTTCGCTCTCGCTAATTTCTTCTGCCTTCGGTTTTACTCTTTTCTTCTTAGTATGATATTAAAGTTTCTTACAAAAAAATCCCCAGAAAGGGCAGAAAAACCTACTCGAAACCTAGGACTAAATGAAAATAGGAACGCTCCTCCCAAAATATGTTAAACTGAATAAATAATGTTTAATGTAAATAAATTATTAAACCATGGAACAAATTAAAATTGCATTCAAAAATTATCGAATTTTTGGATTTTCCAAATTCGCTTAAGAGTTGTTTTTTTTTTTAATAAAGTAAGTTACTTCAATTTGGGACACAGGACCTGACTTTGTAGAAGAAATGTAATAAAAATGTTAATTGATTAGTGAATTAATGATTTTATTTATTTATTTTTTAACTGGAAATACTGGAAATACATTCTTTATTAACTTATTCCAGGCTCCCAAAGGTTAATTATATCGTACACCTGTCCTGCGGGGATAGCTTTGTTCTCCCTTGTTACGTCTTGATATAAAGCTTCAAGATTATGTGGCCTATTTTGATCAAGAAGGTTTTGAAGATATCTGCGAGGAAAATATTTAGAGGGTTTAGGTCGGTGCTTCTATCCGGCCAACGAATGTGTCCTTTGTTTTCAGTATATTTGTTAAGGAAAAATTCATTTAATAAATTGAGGAAGCATCTGTCATTATGGTGTGATGTCCTGTTGCCAACATACTTAACGTAATACATCCAATGTTTTTTATTAAGGAATCCATTATATTGCTCCTCATTTATTCTACATACATATTGGTTTAGATGGATTAGAATTATTGCAGGCCGAAAACAGAAACAGGCCGATAACTTTATTGTGACCATACATTAAATGATAGTCATCCCTGAAGTCTTACTTCTTAATTCTGCCTTGTGTTTTATATTAACCAATAGTCCTCATTATATCTATTAAATAGTTCATTCAGTATAAAACTGCATTCATCTGTCACTATTATATTTTCATTTAGGATATTGGCATTTTCATTATTTTTATTTTGTAATCAGGTAAAAAATTTTAATCGTCTCTCAGCATCGTCAGGTTTTATCTTTTTACTAATATAAATTCTAAAAGGCTTGTATCTATGAATATTAAAAGTTCTATAAACTCTTATTCGGGGTAATATTACTTCGTTTGAGAAACCTCTAATTTAAGCTCAAGAAATATTATTTGCCTTAAAGAACAATTTAAAATTATTCATTTTACTTTCTACTTTGTAATAACTAAATGTAAAATTAAGAGAATAACTCGTTTTTCATAATATATAATCATTGGTTTAATAGATCTTCCGTATTGAGCTAAATTATTATTAATACAAGCAAATAAAAAATAATAAAAGGAAAGTATTTCTGGATATTCTAATAAATAGCGCTCACGAAAAGAAAAAGTCGTATTGGTTCAATACATATTAACTATGAACAAACAGTAAACTGTCAAAATATTGAATAATTTGAAAGTAAACAAAACAAATCAACAAAAACTACCGGCGTGTAGATGAAACTTTGATAAATTGCTGAAATTTTAAACCAAGGATTTGAGGAATGCTATCTTAATTATATTATTTATTAACCTTTGTTTTCTCTCTAGCACATAGGTTTTTAAGAAAAAAATTACTTATATTCATTTTTTGAATAAGTGCAATAAATCGTTGGTTTAGGATTATAAGAAGCTCTTAAAAGTCTTAATAAAAAATTTAGGGCCGTATTTAATAAAACGAAGTTGATAATAACAGCTCAAATACGAAACGTCGGTTTGAAAATCTTACAAAACCATTTTGTAAAACAAAAAGAGTAGCAATGAGAATGACAAATTTATTTTGTTTTACCTATTCAAACAGCTTCATTTAACCGACCTTGCATATTTTTTAGCTTCGGAGATCCCAATGATGAGACTCCAATTTGACACACCCTGTACATGTGACATGATCTCAATTATATATTTTCTCTCTCGTTATGTTAGTAATCTATCATATTATTATTATATTGTAATTCTACACAATAAAGATTTTAAAGGAAATTTGAAAGAGAAAATGATGGTCATTTAATTACTTTAACTATTCCATACCCTTGCGTCATAACATAAAAAAAATTATCTGACGAATTGAAAATTAATTAAATACGCACAATTAATAATTTATGTGCAACCAACTTTCACCTGCATCATTAATTTAATAGTTTTAAATAGCAGCGTTAATTATTATGCATCAGGTGATGATTTTCGGTATCATATATCATATTGGAATAAATATCGAAATTTAATTCCCCCTTACGATATAACGTAACCTAACGCCAAAACCAAGCCAAACAAGGTATAAAATAAAGGATTATAATAGAAACGATTAATTAATTTGTGATTTTTACGCCAATAACTTTATTTAAGGTTTAGTAGCTTCACAAAAACTAATAAGTTAAGAGTTGAAACAAGCAGAAACCCTGTGTTTAGCAAAAACCGTGAACGACTTCATTTTGATTTCTATGTTTCTCCAACCATTATCAACTGTAACTCCATTCTACAAGATCATATGAGATTCTTGTTTAGCATGTTCTGATATTTATTCTGTTTCGATGTTTCGTTTCGCCTATTTAGGAGTCTTCACGCCCATAGGGCACTTGATAGATAAAGTTTTTCCTGCTTATCAGTCCTGTGATAAATAATTCAGGGAAAGCTGAAAATTTACATAGATATTAAAAATAGTATTACAAATAAAATGGCAAATATCCCCATCGATCCTCCTTGTACTAAAAATTTTATTCAAGGTCAAACGTCAAAAATATTGGTTTTTTGCATTTTTCTCGTAAAATGTAAGTTTTATCATAAAAATAGGTCAGACAAAAATTGTAGATCATAAAATGATCTACAAAAAATGTTTCTACATATTTTTTCGTGCGAGTCACCATTCTTGAGATTTATAAATACGCTCTTTTTTCAAAAATACTGACATACGTTCTTACTCCACCGTGTATCTTATGAAACATTCAATATAATAAGTAACTGTCTACCTGATTGTTGAGAGTCGTCGGTCGCATACCTGCTTTTTTCGAAAAAAAAGTCTCGCTTTATTGAAATGCTCTGTGAAAAATTAATCGCTGCGAATATTTCTGTAAAACAAGCGGACAATGATGCCGATGTCCTCATAGTTGAGACAGCAATAGAAAAATTCAATGGAATAAATACAACGATCATTGTGGGCGAAGACATCGATTTATTAATACTATTGACTGCACGAACACCAATTGATAAAATGATTTACTTTTTTAAACCAGGAAAAGCTCAAGTACAAACAAAAATATATTCGTCTCAAAGTTTAACTGCAAAGTACCCAAAATGTCAATCTCATGTTTTGTTCTTGCTAGCAATATCTGGTTGTGACACTACATTTGCACTCTATAAAAGAGGTAAAACAAAAGTTTTTAATTTATTAGAAAAACGTACCGATTTAATTGATTACGCAGAAGTATTTAAAAAAGACGATTCTTTCCATTCATTGCAAATGGAATCCATTTTCTTCTTGCTATGTACGGAGCTTCAAAAAGGATTAATCGTTTAGACAAGTATCGATATTTAAGTTTTGTAAAAAACACACGAAATAATAAAAGAGTAGAGTTATCTTGCCTTCCTCCGACATCTGCTTCTGCTTGTCAATACTTATATCGAGTATACTACCAAGTTCAAGTGTAGCTTCGTAATGAACTGGACCCACAAGATTGAGGTTGGAGGTTGACAGATAATAGTTTGCAGCAATTCAAAATGTACTTCCACCTGCTCCAGAAAAACTCCTTAACACTATTTTCTGTAATTGCAAAAAGGATTGTAGTAATATTTGTGGCTTTAAAAGAGTAGGATTGTTGTGCTCAGCAGTGTGTACGCATTGTCAAGGACAATCTTGCTCCATGCTGACAAAAAATTAGCAGATGAGGATCCGTATGAGAAAAAAGAGACAATTGATTCATCTTTATATTTATCAGGATCTATAGAAATAGAAGAAGAGGAAGAAGAAAGCGGAGATGAAGATTTTTTTGAAGATTATGAGTTAGAATAAAATTATATTTACATTATAATAAAATTATTTAACATATATAACATTTTTATATAGATATGCAATAATTTTTTAAACGATATAATCCATAACAATAATTCATTTTTTTAAATTAATACAACTAAAAAAAATGCTATTAAACGCTATTTCATGAAACTTTCTTACTTGCAATAGATTGTGGACTATGCCTACTGGGAAAACCACGTTAAAAAAATGCGCCGAGCATACTACCTCGTATAGTATAGGTGGTGTCGAAATGTGAGCATATTATGTAATACGATTTTTTTAACTTTTAGAACCGCGATATTTCAAGAATGGTGACTCGCAAGTTTAGTCCTGTGGTCTTAATGAGCTTCTTCCGAAAGCCATTCTGCTGTAAATATTCAATTAAACTTTCTACTTTGGCATTTTTAAATTTACATTGTTATTACACGTAATTATAGCTCTTATCTAATATGCAATTTTTATTTCCATTTAAAAAGTCAAAGTCAAAATATGCTTTATTTGTTCAAAACAATACATTGTTGTTTACAAAGCTATTACAAATAGCTACTTTACCTATAAATAATACAAAGCACTCTACAAATAAGTGTACAAAATAAGAGAATATATTAATAATATTAATATAAAAATTTTCCGCAAATGCAAAACCTCACATTAAAATGTAAGAAAAAAATAAGAATTAATACATAATATAAACATAAAAATATATAATTAAAGTAAGTCTTCATAAAATTCCAATTAATTCCTTCCCCACTAAGAGTATACGCATTCGCTATGTAAATATATTCATTGAGGTTGCCTCTTTAATATTCCGTGGTAGGTGATTAAATACCTCAATAGATTTCTGCGTCAAGCTAGATGTAGGAATAGGCAGATGCAAGTTTTTTACTTGATGTGTCACGTGCCTGGGATTTTCTGCCCTGAATTTATGATGATGTTTGTATGAGATGCCAGCCACTTCCAGTATATTATACTCGTGATGGTAAGAGCTCTCTCTTCGATGAACAGACGTCTACAAGACTCTCAGTGGCAATCATTTCCCCAGAAACAAATATCATACCTAATACACGATGACCCAATCGAAGTAAAATAAACAGATCTACCAACTAATATATCAAGTTCCTCAATTGTTAATCTTGCCGTAAAACAGCCTGAAGATTTCGCTTTAGCAAGACCAACAATATACTCCCCAAAAGCAAGATTTTCATTTATGGTGTCAATCCAAGGAACCTTCTGCTACTGTGTTACTTGATAGTAATACGCCGAAGAGATACTCTCTCCAGGGAGCCTTTAAAGCTCATAACCTCAGTTTTGTCTACATTTAATGACATAAGATTCGAATCAAACCAGATCTTTAATAGCTGTAAATCTGTTTGCAGAGAAGAGTGTAGAGACTTGCTGTCTAAGCTGTACCCTAAAATCATGCTGTCGTCAACAAATAGAGTAAATTTTCCCTGAAGGAGGTTCGCTAGATCATTAACATACAGAAGAGAAAGCACCGGAGCTAAGACAGACCCCTGTGGGACTCCCCTAAATTTACTGAGTCATGCCCTGAATAAAATAGAGCCAATAAACATATGCTGACGCCAATCTTTTATGTAGAGGGCAAATCAAGCTTGCGCTATGCCCCTGAAGCCACAGAGTTTGAGCTTCCGCAACAGAACCTCATGACTAACAGAATCAAATGCTTTTGACAAATTTGACAATTTGACTAAGGGTAGTAAAAAAACTTCGAACGCTATTGATATGTTCGAAAGATGCCGCCAAAGAATCTTAATATACTATCTATAATCTTAAATATACTATCATTGTGACGTATATATTTTGGCTTTTTTCAGAGAGACATTTTTCGACGGCCGTTTTCAATATAGTTCTATATGTTTGGGAAGTATTATTCCTGAGCTGTGAGAATTTCTGTCTGTCCTATAGATATGCATTTCGTGTCTTGCCTAAATGTTTATTATAGGTAAATTTGTTTGTCATATGATTGAATAATTTAGGAGCATATTAATGGTCATGTCTCAAAATAAAAAATTTTTTACTAAACAATCCAAAGAAGATTCAAGAATTTTAAAATCCTCTCGGAATACTACTAATTTTAAAAATCACCTCAGACAGAAACATCACATAATATTTAAACAATATTGTGACTGGTAGTGATGTGTACCGACGAGGAAAAATAACGAAAAGTAATTAATTCTCTATATGTATAATGAGGTTAGTATTATTAAAAATAATGTTACAACCATAGATGTGGATTTCTTTTGTTATGTATTGTTATTTCTTATGTTAGACAGTATTGATTTTCATTTAATTACAATTATGTTAAGCAGTATTTATAATTTTTTTTTTGTTCCAGAATTTAAAAGAAAATTAAACTGCTGATTCCTACATAACATTATAATCAGATAGGTCAGATACGTTTGAAATAAATTTGGCAGCATATTTAGTAATAAGATATGGCTTTTAAAGATTTTTTAGTGTTCTTTATTTAAATTTTTAGTTTATTTAGACTAATATTTTTAATTTCAAGTCTGATGATGCTCTAGAGCAGAACACGTGTAGCCTGTTAATATATGTTGTGAGACCGTAAATGTGACGCATTCAGACGGTTTCGCCTCCAAATTAATAACATTATCATCTAGAACCTAGATGCTGAATTTATATTGAAAGGTGCTGATTGCTGACATGGTTCTCAAGTTAGATGTTATGAAGACATACCTCTAAAAACTTTATCAGTCCTTGTAGGAATAAAGTAGTTCGAGTTGAAAAAGTTGTGTTCTTGCTGAGTTTGTCTCAATTAATGTATGGAGAATCGCTTCTAACTTGCAAAGTTCCAAGTGTAAAAAATAATTTTTACAAATACACTGTAATATTATAGGAAAATTCTCAAATTATATAGAAACCTGTTTAAGGTAGGGCCTTAGTCAAACAATTACAACTAATCTAATTACAAGTACTCGGATAACTTCTGGGTTCATATATCAAAGACGTATTGAAATTCAATCTCTTCTTAGAATGTGGCGTAACCTTCCGCATATTTCATAAAACTCAATCCGCTCGAGTGTTCAAAGTAGGTAACATTCCGATGGGGAACGCGATATAATACGTCCAACTGCTATTTCCTTCTTTTGTATTCCGCGCCATTCACGATTCTTGGCAAACACTGTTATAATTTTTCGTGTGAATTATTTTCGCATTCATCTAGTATTGCGAGACGTGTCGGTTTCTTTTTTTTTCATTGAAATTCAACGGCAAGAGGAAAACGTATACATAAATCAAATTGTTAACGGCAAAAGTCGGGGAAATATTTTTTTATAAAGGTGCTCCACGTGAACTAAAAATGGTTTTTAATGATGGCTTTAAACATCTGAAAAATGATTTATTAATAATCGATGCGGCCGGAAACGCTCTACATGGCCTCTTAAACATTTTCGTAATCGGTTTCCGCTTTCTTCCAATTAAAGTGCCCTTAAAGGTTTAATGGCCCACACGTTTGTTAGTCGGTAATTGGTGTTGGCACCTTTATTTGTCGCCTGTTCATTTATTTTTATTGGGTGATAATTTTTTAGGTTTTTTTCATGTACAGTTTAAGCGGTAAATGTTTGGAAGTAAGAAAATCCCAAAGCATTAAGTAGTAGCGTTAAGTACTTTTTAATATTCACTTGTTTTTTTTCTTCTACCTCTTCTCCTTCCTCTTCATCGTCTTTTTTTTCTTTTCCCTTTTCGTGGTTTTAGAATAAAAAAATAAAACTTTAAGAACAGTTCCACATATTAAAGTAAAGCTAAAAAGCGAAATAACTTTCGAAATAAAATTCCAATATCTATATATTTTTAGTGCTTTTAATAAATGAACCTATTCGTTATTTCCTTCTTCTTCTTATTTTTCTTCTTCTACAGCGCATAGCTAAATGCTGCTCATTTATATACTTACAAATCAATTATATACAATAATGTATTTTAACTTAGCTATAAAACGCATTAAATATTCATCAACTTAAAATGTTACGAGTAATAATTAACTATTTTGGTAATTCCTTTACCCCATGAGTCACACAATCAAAATATTAAAGACACTTATAAGCAATTTCCTTTCTCATAATTGAATGCTAATGACAATATGAAATTAATAAGGTATAAAAAAATAATAAACAAAAAGCGGAAACCTATTAAGGAAAATCTCCGAAATCCTTGTAAGGCATCCGGTATGCGGCTAATAAGCGATACATCAAAAAGCGACGACAGAATTCCAAAAAGACCAGAACTTCTCGCTGCGATATGCTTTCTTATATTATTATGATTTTCTAGTAGTAATGGGCCTGTATCGATTTAGAAGGTAAAAAGAAATCTTTAGCATCATTTAGGAAAAAAGTCTATGAATGTTCTAAAATATCTGTGAACATTCCAGAAACCATTAGAGAACGTAGTATCCGCAATTTGAATATTCCTGGGGCGCATTATTGGAATACTCACTGAGTGTCAATTATTACAAGTTTTACTTCTGTTGCCTGTTCCATGTAGGATCATCCACGGATATTTCTGTTTTTTTTTTTTACTTATGGGTAAAAATATAAATGTAACAATATCTGGTGAAAAGTTACTATTACTTAAATGAAATTCATTATGAAAGAAATGTTTTTTTTTGGTAAAGTAATGGCTTTATTGCGTAATCAATAGGAGGATACCTATTTTTAGCCCTGGTATTGGAAAAAGTACCTATGATGCCATCTCAAAGTCATGCTTAAAAATATAACTTAAGTTAACTGGAACTGAAAAGGTAAACCATTAAAACAAATAATATGTACCATTTTCATTTCGTGGTCAGTCTTTTTGATTTTTGGTTCTGAAATGAAAATAATTAACAAAAATGCAAACAGCCTTATTAGAAAAGGAGATATACATTATTAAGAAACAAAAAATAGAAGTCATATCAGCAATTTACAAATGCTACTGTACAAAAATAGTCCTCCACATCTTTTACAATACAAATTCGTTAAAAAAACAAAGATAACAAGTGTTTCAAAGCAAACTGATCATTTTCTTTATCTGATGGATTTCTGGTAGATTTGTGATAATATGACATTAGCCTTGGTATGAGTTTTAATTTTTAATGTTGCTTAATATTAGCATAAAAGTAAAATGCGTGTCTTATGTATTTTAGAATAATTAGGTAAATCTGGATTATGCTCAAAAGGATGCAATGCTTATAAACTATCAATAAGTTCAATTGATGAAGAAGTAGTCCATACTTGCAGTGGAGTTAATAAGTCAAAAGGTAACTAAAATTGTTTCTGTCATCCTCCACTAAATTTATTTGAAAAATCATCTATCCTACATGTTTCGGACATATAAGATGTCCATCATCAGGGATATACAATGAGGGTTTTCGTCACAACATATAACAAGCTATCGTGCTACTGGCAAGGTCAAAAGTTAAAATCTCAACAATAAATAAAAGAGCATATTAAGAATCATGAGAAGGGACTAAACAGGGTTTATACAAACATTAAAATCACGTAATTACAAAACTAGGATAATTGTTGAAGAAAAGCGGCATTGATTCTTTGAATTAAATGATCTAGATTGTCAATTTTCACCTCGTACACGAGTTCTTTCGCACGTCCCCATACGTAAAAATCTAGAGGGGTTAAATCAAGGGACCGTGGAGGCCATGCGATGGGACCTGCTCTTCCGACCACGAATTGGGAAAAGTATTATCCAGAAATTCTCTAACGGCGACCCGATAGTGTGCAGGACACCCGTCATTCTGGAAGACGATTGGCCCCCGTCTTTATTAAATATGGGTATATCAGCCAATAATTGTGGGAGATCATTGTGTAAGTGATGATTTATCTGTCCATAAGATGCTTTTTAAAAAGTGTCCATTTTCAACGTCTGCGTGAAGCAAAATGGGTGGGATCCTCATCGAATGCGCGAATTACGTTTTCATCTGCAGCAACATCATGCTGCCTCCGATTGATCCTCGGTTCTTGAAAATTTAGATTGCCTGTTTCCCTTAATCGACGAAAAGTGTTAGCAAAAGTGTTGTGGTGGGGCTCACGCCTATTGGCGTATTGCTCCTCATAAATTATTTGTGCTTCTCGCGTATTACCATTGGCTCTTCCATAAGCAAAGACAATATCGGCGAATTCTTCGGTAGTGTATGCAGCCATTGTGGCGATAATGATACGAAAATAAGGAAAGTCACAAAAGCAATATAAAAACTCAATTAACAGCAACAATAACAACAGTATTAACAATAACAATAACAACTACAGAAACCATACAATACTAAATTAACGACGTGGGTACGTAAGAAAGCTAAAAAGTTACACCACGAAAAATGACAACAACAATATGTAGCACATATTATTGTTATCACAACTCATAGCATGTTTCACGATCTCCTCATTTGACCATTCAAAGAATGGACTTCGATGTCCTTGTGATGATGCGGCTTCGTCTTACGACAGTGGAAATGCGACGGCGACGTAGGGCATGTATTAGAGCCAGGGGAGCGCAGTTTTAATAAAATTTGTAATTTTGAAATAAATACATAAAATTAAAAAAATATTTTTTTTTACTTTATTGTCCTTTAAAGTCATGAATTGTGGCAAGTTAGTCGGCTTTGTGTTACACATCGAATATCATTGAAAAGAGTATTAACTGGAGATGTTTTTAAAACTACCTGAACATCTTAATAGATTTTAGTTTTTTGTTTTAAAATCAATGACATAAAAAAACCCGAGACTTCTAGAACACAAGTTTATTAAGAAAATATCTTCTATCTGAGCCTATCTATATGCCCACCAAGTTTGGCTTACCCTCCGCCAAACACCCTGTATACATAATATATACAAGAAAAAACATTTTTTAAATGTAAGAGTATTTTTTTAAATCAGAAATTTTTTTTTGAAAATTGATATATTTTTATGCTTTGCAGGTATTTAATTTTATAGTATAAAAATTGTATGGCATTCAGCCAATAATAACTGAATATAATCGTATTGTTCCTATTAACAGAATATAAAAGATCTTTTTTTCTAGATTTTTGTTATTATTCTTAAGTTTTATTCAAGATAAGTATAAAAAAATAAAAAAGTTTAAGGAATAGGCTTATAATTACAACTTACATTTTAAAACAGTAAATCTGAATTAAATAGGATTTTTACATAATTAAAAATGTTATTTGTAAACAATATATGCGCACGAACATAGTTTCATCAATTTCTGGCATATTGTGATTTATTTTCAAGCCAGTTAAAAGTAAAAAAAAATATGTTTATTTAACCCAAAATATAATTTTTTCTAAAAAAAAACATCCTATTTTATTTGAACCAACAAGCATTGCAAAGTCGATATTATTCATTCCTATAGGATCTACACCGACGTGGTTTTGCCGGATACTGTTTATCACGGTCATAGGAAGATGCTTGGCTCGAGCACGAAAATTGATGAAGCTATTAATATTCTTGGGGTGTTAAGGAAGTCGCACCATGTTTTAAATACTTCGTGGGTGCACAGGGAGGTCCCTTTAATGGCCTTTAGGAAATTACTTTTTTATCTTATGTAAATTAACCAGATAACAATTTGGGGTTGCGTAGATTAACTAAGAGGGATGATGATTAAAAAAAATTGTAACAGAGAAACGGATAGTATCACAATGGAAAGATTGATCAAAAAAAGAATAGAGAAAGAGAATAAAGATATATTTAAAATATAAAATGAAAAGTAAATTTAAAAAATGGTTTTGCTCGAGAGTATGCATCTTGGTGATTTGGCACACGTCTCTACCAACATTTGTCAGACAAAAGGTTTGTTCTTTCGATTTTTCGGGTATAAAATATAATACGGGGTATAAAAGAGATCATGTTTACCTGAGTGACCGCAAGAAATGTGTCTAGTAGCCGTGGATAATACAGGAAGCCTTTTTAGGCAGATGTTTTTGAAGCTTTTGTCTGTCTTTTCAGCTGCCCATTGAAATTGATCAAGATTGAAAAATCTACCAGAAAATATACCAACACCTTTGGTTCTATTATGCTGGATTTGGGCATTCAAAGTTTCAACATTATATAATTTTTTTTTTAATAAGAACTATGTTTTTTTATACATTTTGAAAAGAAAATAGAATTATTATTATAATTTCTAAGTATATTAGTTTATATTTGGTATGACTATTTTAAGTAATTATTTCCATTTTTATTTAGGTTTATTGCAAAAAAATCAAGTGTCGATCGTTGGTTATTTTCAAATTAGAACAGATGGAAGTAATTGTATTTTTTCAAAAGGCACTTCACAAATCAAAAATTATTTAGCGTATTTTCATTTTATAATTTTCAAGTTAAATATACTTTGGTATCTGCTATGAGTTTGTGATACAGCATACCAGTCTATTCAAATATAGGTTTTTTTATTAAGTAAATATACATTAAAAGAATGCAATAAAAATTATTAAATTTTTTCTAAATAAATAATTTTTCTTAAATAAGTTCCTTGTTGAAATATTTAATATTTTAAATTTTGGAAAATATAAACACCGAAAATAAATAAAAATATTTAAAAGGTATAACACCCTATCTACTAGCCGGTATCTACATTATGTATGTTCTTAAAATATAGATTAAAGTTAAGATAAGAGTGACAAAGAAAAAATTGAAAAAGGAAGAGGAAAAATTATTAAGCAAAATAATTGTATTAAAAATACTTATTGCTAAAATGATGAATATATAATATAATATAATTAAGTTTTATTAATAATATATTTAATACAATAGAAAAATATGTTTTTTTATTAAATGTTTATTTTATTTAATTACAATTTATGGGTATAGGTTTGCCAGTGAGAGAATACTAACTTTGTGGAAAAGTTTTTGGTAGAAAATCTTGAAGCATAAAGAGCAAAAAATATTTTGGGAAATGACGTCAAAAGCATAAAAATCCTGGAGCACATAACAATAATTTGCATAAAAAACATACAAGGCTACTCTAAAAGCCTGAAAAACGTAGAAAAGTATTTCCTATCCCTGGAATCCTTAATACTTTGACTTAAGTCACAATGCTGTTCAAAATTACCTAACGAGGAGTACCTAAAGAGTTTGTAATATATTAAAAGTTTCTAATTATGTCCAGGAAGGTATTCTTCACGGGCCAATCTTAGAACCACTTTTATTTTCCTTATATACAAAACTTTTATAGCTATTAAGTAAATTGTTATCCTCATCAATATGCGGATAACAATCAAATTTATGTTTTATTTTCTAACGTAGATGCAAACGACCGATGATCTTTTATCATTTCGGAAATATCCAAAGCTCACAAACTCGTTCTTAATAATTCTAAATTTAAGCCACTGTTTGAATCTCAGCCCCTTGATAATTTCCAGATTAAAGTTGAAGGCACGAGTTTGACTTTTTCTGCATGTGAAAAAATATTAAGCTTTGCTTGACAATAAAATTAACAAATCATGTTCATCAATTAATGACTCATGTTTCTCATTTATTTTAAAGTGCTTACCTTAAATTAAAACTATTATAATATGTATAGACGTAAAGTATGCATATATGTATATACCTAAAGTATGCTTCTTAACAATATAAAGTTAGGGTTCTGTGGGTTTATCTACTTTCTTAGTGTAATGTACTCTACTGGCCTGCACTTCATCAAAAGGAAAAACAGAGTTTTTCTAAAAACTGTTTGTAATGCATGGATGAAAATTGAACATCAGTTAAAAAGCCTAAAACAAAAACATACAATAAATAACTTTAAATTAATAATAAAAATAAGAATGTCTGCTAAATCTCGAATCAACGCTGAGTTTAACAGAAAAAGTAACACTGTATATTTAAACAAAATTCTGTGATGTTTGTTTTGATTTATGCAGATTTAAAAAGTAAGTTCTTATTCTATTCAAAAATTGTAATTAACAAAATAAATAAATATAAAAGTGTTATCTCTAAAAAAGCGAAATTAATTTTTGGAATTAGCTAAGAATGCTGCATGTAGTAACGATTCACTAAATATTTGTACAAATATGAGTCAAGGAAATATTGCTAAAGTTATAGATGGATGATAGAGGTATATTGTAGTAAAAATTACATACTGTGCAGTAGTTTACGATGCTTTTTTTTATTTACTTTTAGATAGGCAACACATTAAATCAATCTTAAATTGATGACATTAAAATATCACAAGTCTTGTTATTTAGTAAATGAGAGCACTTTTTAATTGTTCCAGATATAGGGATCACTTATTTTTTGTATATGCTTGTTCTTTGTCAATTTATTATTTACATTTCATCTTAGATATTTATAGTGTGTAACTTCTGTAATTTTAAACCAACACTGTATCATCTGTAAACATATAATAATTTGTTTTTAAACCAGAATTCTTAAGACTATGTACAACACGTATAGTAGATACAACGGTCCAAGAACCGAGCTCTGAGCCACACCAACATCTAAAGTAGCTATGTCACTTTCTTTTCGATTCACTGTTGTGTAATATGTCCTGCCAACTAAATATGTCCTAAACAAAGTTTTAAACAGTCCTATGAATTCCTTTTTTATCAATTTTTCAAGTAACAATTCTATATCGACCGTGTCAAAAGCATTTTTTCGGTCTACAAAAACTGCCACTACATATTTTTGTTGATCTATCTCATTTGAGATATATTCCAGAAGATGTGATACTGCACCTAAAGTATTGCTTTGTTTTTGAAATCCATACTGTTTGTTATCAAATTTTCCTTATATGAACTTAATCTGTAGTTATTTAGTTCTTCATGTTTGCCACTTTTGTATATATGGGCATGATCTTCGCCGTTTTTAGCTTCTTTGAAAAGATACTTGTTTCTAAAATACTATTTATTATTTGTTTTAATTTTTGTCCAATAATATTCACGGTGCTATTTTGCCTTAGTTCAGACATCATCTTCTCAATTACGTTTTTGCCTGCCTGCTCTAAAAATATGCAATTTTTTGTTTCTTTTTTCTTAAATTTTATATTTTTGGGTTTTTCAACATTTATTGATAGTTTTTGTCCTATATTAGAAAAATGTTTATGTACTTCTTGTACTATACACTTTGGATTTTTTATTTTTTGGCTATTTTGATGTATAATTTATTGTTTTCATTTTTTTTTACAGAAATCATTTAATACTCTCCAAGTTTTTTTAGAATATCCACTGAATTTTTCCAGCTTCTTTTGAGCATATTTTTTTGCAAATGCTTCTTTATATCATTTACTTTGTTCTTCATGTTTTTAAATGCTTTTTCTGTGTGCTCGTTAGAAAGTCTTTTCCATCTGACGTATAGTTCATCTCTCTTTTTATTTTATTTAGAAAATCTGCTGTAACCCACGCATTTCCAGTTCTAATTTTTAAAATATATTGCTAAGAGCATTGTATTTTTGAGTTTTTATTAATTTCTCTGTATCAAGTTTTGCTTTTCTTTTACGAATTTCTCAACTTTATTATTTAAATTGATTGTCATTATTTTATTGTATTATCGGTAAGAGATATTTGGCATTGTTAGTTTTTATTTTTTGTATCATATGGTCCATTATTCAGCTGCTTTGGCGGTATTTCTACTAACATTATTATAATTTAATATTTATTTTTTTACTTAAAAATCAATCATTGTAATAATATTTTTATATTCTTTTATTATAGTTGTTTCTTGTAACAGATTTAGATTGTAACCTATTATCACACATTTGTTTTTTTCACTCTCTATTCTTTTGCCTATTTCTCCTAGAAATACTTGAATATTACTATTTGGTGGTCTGTAAATGCTCCACAGTAAAATTCAAATTGCTCTTTATGTAATCTGTTTCTCAGGCTTCGTATGTTTATATATATTATATTTCAAATTTCTAATTTAGGGTTTTTGAGTATATTAATAAGGGCTTTATTTTTCTTTATCTATCTAAGTTTCACACAATCATCAACCGGAGGATCAGAATCATTGCAGCGTAGATATATTTTGCCGCTAATAAACACTTGATTTTTTTTGCTTTTTGTACTCCCTTTCTTTTTTAAACAGTCCCATTATAATATCCCAATCCTTGTTAAAATATATTCTTTAATTTTCATTTAATCATCATTCATTGGTTTTCATTCCTTTCTTTTCTATAGTGGCCTTTAAAATCTCATGCCTTGTCTCTTCATTATAATTGGTCCATTTTCTTGTTTTTCTACTATGTATGCATCCATAATTTCATGATCTGAAAGCTGTGTCTTTATAGCTTTAACAATTTTTTTAGTGATCGTAATGATATCAGTTTCCTGTTTGAGAACACCAATCATAAGGATATTTTTTTCCTTTCCATCTGCTTCTGCGCATTCATGTTTGATTCTAGAGTTTCAATCTGTTTTTTCAAGGAATTATTTTCCACCTTCATACCTTTTATATCCACTAAAACTTGATCCATCTGAGATTTGTACTAGTCAAAAGATTTCCTAATTTCCTTTCTTTTATCCTGGGAATCCTTTATATTATATTAATTGCTGTGCTTTTTGATATATTGATTACTATGTATTTTATTAAAAAACTCAAAAAAAAATCTCACCCCTATTATTAATTTTAATTCTGGTTCTACGAGCCGGACGCACACACGCCAGACGACCCCCACCCTTACCATCAGATGCCCCATTCATTTGATCAACAAAACATACCGGGGAGGCCAAACAGCCGTCAGTCGCACGTGGTCTTTCCGGCATACAGGCACGAACTTTCGTCGTCTATTCGGAATCTGATTCAGTTTATCGCAATCCGTTTTACCGTACGGTTATTCAGGATAACGAAGTGTATTTATACAGTTAGCCTACGTTTGTTTACATTTATCGGTATATTTTTTTTTTAAATAAGTGAGGCAGCCAAAAAGGTTGTTGCCTTTGAGGAGAACAGAAACGTTATCGGCAGTCAAAGGTGAGAAATCTTTGTTTTTTTGATTATTAACATTTTGGTCCTTTGAGCCGGAAAGATGATAGAATTGTTAATTTTTTTGTTTGTTTTAAGATTTTATTATTTTTTTACTTTATGGCTTTAAAAACTAATTGTCTGTAATTAAACATTTTATTTATTTGCTTTATTTCAGATTCTTATATAAAGGAAAAAGTCCATTCTGAAATTAATGTAATGTTTAAACGGTTTGTAGAAGTCTTTTCTCGTAAATAAATTCCAGTTTTTTTATCAGAAGTGACGCATTTCAATTCGATTAAAAAAAAAACCGAAATGCATCGCTCTGACATTATAATTGCCATTTTATTTGTGGAGAAAAGACATCTCCTATATAAATTTTCAATAGATCAAATATCCTAGATTCCGTATACAGTATTGGCAGTTTTTGGTATTTATATTTTTGAATTATTAGGTCGTTTAGAGTTAAAATTTTCAAAAATAAAAACGCAAATGTTACTTAAATTCTTACGGAAGAATATGTTTTTTACAATGGAATTTCCAAGAAGCATTAAAAATGCAATGGAACAATAGCAATAACGGTGCGGAAATGACGCTATTTTAAGGTGAAAGGCTGCTGATAATAATGAATGATTCATTAATGTTCGATAATTTTTATTTTCAGTTTCACTAAGTTTTAAAAGTTTTCTAAATATAAATCAAAAATTACGTTACGGAGAGTACGTAACGTAATTTCTGAAGTGTCTTAATTTAAATGGAATTTTTAACGACATTGAAAATTCCATTTCCACTATGTGCAAAACAAAAATCTTAGATTGGGAATCAAATACATTTATGTTATGCTTAATTTTAATTAATTTTTGTGTTTTCTGGGAATATACCTAGTCTTTGCATAGCCTGAAAAAGTTCTTATAATTTTTAACAATTATTAAAATATATAATAAGAAAAAGTGGAGCTTTTGCAATATGAAGTGATTAAAATTTTAAAAGCATCTATATAATCTACTATCAGAATATAACCGAATAAACAACAAATTAATTTTAAAATTAAATTAACATTTTGTCATGTTCAGGGTGATTTTGGATAGTGTCATATCACATTAACATTTTTGGGCATATGAAAAATGTTTAAATAGCAGTGTAGAGTTTAAACAGGAAGTTTTGGTCAATAGATCTTCTATAAAAGGTGTGTAAAAAGTGTTGTTAAGAAAATATTTTTATTTTTAATGACACACACACAAGAAAATATTAGTAATTGGGCTTGACAATTTGGGCAAAGTTTACAGATCAAGATACATAATATTATTTAATTCTGTGAACTTTGGTTTGGGTATGTCACATGTTTTTTGGAAAAAATAACAACTTATCTCGTTATTTACAAATTTAAAAAAAAAATAGTAAGTAGTGTAGTTCAAAAGTCAAGTCCATCAAAACTCGAAGAAATAGTCTTTTTTGTCGTCAAAGAGACTGTAATAAAAATTAATAGTATGTAATGAAGTAATTTCAAGTCACAGGTCTTGTAGTAAAAAATGATAGTCGAATACATTTAATTTATGCATATATTTTCCTGTTGACTGTGATTGTAGTTTTCGAATACGCTGAAAATTTTTTTAAATTTTTGCACGAATTTGAATATTTTATCATATTTAAGCCTCGAAGTAATGACTATAAAGTAGCATTTTAATAAATAATAAATCATTGCGCCCCCTCATATAACTCATTTATGAAAAATTAACTATAAATGTCTCAAAACTAATTACGCCAACCTACGTCAAACCAATCAATTTCCTAGCAAATAATGTCGAAATAAACGGCGGCAAATCGCTTATTTTAATATCGCCGACAAATCGAAATTACCTTAAACTCGGTTATATATACGTAATAAATAAGCGTCTTAATAACTTCCGGTGCGACGTCTATTATTAGCTGGATGCCCATACGGATATTATTAATATCCACTAAAGTTACGTAAAAGTAACTGAACTTGGCTTGAAATGACAAGACAGGACGTTTTCGCAACGTTTCTGCTGATGTCATGGTTGCACCGGGAGATCTACTTAGTTGGGACTTTTTATGGGCAATTAGGTCGAGGTGATCCTCAGATGTATCAGATATGTTGCAATAGATCGTGCATTATCATATTTATTAGTTAAAAGGAAGATGTAGATGAATTTAAATAGAATCGTGTATAGATTCTAACTAGTGTTATCCAGTTTGTTTTTTACCCTCAAATTTGCATAACTAAACCCAAAATATATCAACATCAAGCAAACATAATTTACTCTTATCTCTTAGTGTTCAATGCTCAAGAAGTAACTTCATGAATTAAAGCACATTCATGAAAAATGAAAATATTGAATGAGTAAAAATCTGTTGAAAACTGATTCTGAAGCTTTGATGGTGATCTTATAACTCTCTTTCTGAAACTCTAGATGCTTGTCAAAATCATTTGGCATTAAATAGGAAACGTGAAATTTTATGATTTGAAAGTGGTTTAAATGGTGAAAATTGATTTTGAAGCTTAGCGAAACAGAATTTCTTTGTGACAATTAAAAATAAAAAAATTAACAAAAAACAATTATTTTTAAATATGATGCGAAAAAACTTGACTTTTAGCCTAAAGGGCGCATTTGACAATACCACGGTGGAATGAATGAAAATTTCAATACATCTTACTAGCGATATTTTATTGCAAATATCCAAAGAATATTTATTTTTCATTGTGAAGGTAAACAGGTATAAATAAAAGAACCAAAAATCAAAGTCAATGAGCATTTTTCTCTTGTCTTCTTTGATCAGACAAATCTTAATAATAAAACACTTACCCTTTTTGCAAAAAAATATTTTCTTAAATCACCATATAAAACTACTACGGCATCAAATATACTTGAGTGTTTATTTTAGGAAGCGTTTAAGTACCCCGTTAAGTAAATATTTTAATAAACAAACGTTTCCTGAAGCACTTAATACCGAAGGCTTCCTCATCAGTCAACGAACCATTTTTTAAAGAATAATTTTTGCAGGATGTTTGTTTTATGGGTACGTGACAGTTTTTTTTTGCAATTTTTTGTTCTAAAAATATCTTTAAAATAAAAAGAAATAAAATGTTCATTATCTTTCACGTCTTTTGCATTATTGAATCTGCCATGTGTGTATTTTTCCTTAATCCAAAGAAAGGAAGATGTTTTACCCAAAAATATGTTATGAGACTTTTTAATTTCTAGAAAGGTACGAACTCATAGACATACTACATTTTCATTTATATACAAATGGTTTTAAAAGATCTTAGAGGAAATATGGATCTGATCTTTCTAAAACATTTAATTTTATATTAGGATACACTTTAAAACTATATAGAATTGTAATAAAATTCATGGCAACTCTCTTAAATAAAAGTTATTGGACAAATTGGATAAATAAGTTTAAGGTGCAGTTGGTAGGATGTCAAATCTTGATTCATATATACGCTTTTTTTTAGTGTATCTCTCTCGCATTTAATTTTTTCACTATGAATATTACTTTACTATATTTTACTGAATCATTTTAAAACGTTGGTTGTCTTAGGATATATAATTTTAATTTTTCAAGTTATCTGTTTAACGCCAATATGTTGATTCTTTCAATCTTTCTTCTTATCTATCTCAATATATTTTTTGAAATTTTTTGCCTCAGAATAAAATTGATTATTTTTTTGTGTTATCTGCTATTTTTTTCTGTATTTAATTTTGTCTTTCTATTTTTGCCTGAATTTTAATTTTAGTAGCAAATTTTATTTGTCTGTTACTGCCTGAAAAGTTTTAAGATCATATTTCTCTAATGTAATTTAACTCAATTCACACGATGAGTATTATTTCATGGTGATTCTCTATGGTACTTGATAATAGATAAAATATTGATTTTCTAATTTTTCCTTCATTTATTTCTTTATTAATACTTAGTTGTTAATGAAATAACGTTATTTACCTTACTACCATTTACAAGCATACTTTTTTACGATCCTCTCTGATTCTTACATGGTATTTTTTTCCTCTTTAATAATTTTTTTTTTGGTAATGTCTATTATTTACATATTCCTGTCAGAACTAATAACTTAATATATTTTTAATTACTATTGCTTTGCAGCCATTTGACTCCTAAACATACTAATTTTAACCAATGCCTACTTCCTCAAGATGTTCAAAGATTCAAAGGCTGCCTTCTCTAATTACGTTTTTCCTTATTTTTTTAATTTTATATAGTGTATTCTATAATTAAAAATATTTGCCAGTGCATGAACGAGCTGCTCCTCGTTAGAATCTTAATTTAAATAGAAGACACTGGCTTATGCATTATTAATTCCTTAATCGCCCCTTTTGTTCATTGTATGCGTTATTTTTAGGATATCCTGTATTTATATGAAAACTTATAATAAATGATTTTTTTTGTCTTAATTACCTCGTCGCTTGAGACGAACAACCCACGTAAAACTTCCCAAAGGAAGGAAGAAATCAATTTTGCAATTCTATTGTTTTTTTTTATTTTATGCTTTCTTATGTGCGTTCTTGTTTAAGGCCACTTTTATTGTTTATTGTTTATAAATAGCATGTGGGATAAGTTTGATTTTTAAGCTCAGGAAATCTCTTGTCAGTATTATTAAGCCATCAAGCCATATTATAAATGTAATCCTGCACTTATATTAATTTATGATTTTTTTAATCTTTCGCCTACGATAAATAAACGATAGGATGTAAATAATAATAATTAAACAAACGAATTAAATTTATTATATTTCCGGCTCCGCCGTTATTCGATAACCTCCAGGATAAGAAAGTTCAGTGCAGATAACAGAAAAATTTAGAATACTATAGAATTTGTTAAAGTGGGTAATTATTAGGATAAAACTTTGGATACTTAAGAAAATTTTGTAAGAATTTTAATTAATTTTTTTAAAATAATATTAAGTGCCAAATTACTTCTTATTTTATACATGGTTATATTGGTTTCCGTTTAATATTTTTAAGAAAAAAAAGTTTCTTTTGCAAAAACGCTATTTTTGGGTACAGGGAAAAGAAACGACAAGAAACTAAAACATTAAATTGCCAAAAAATATCTCAAATTAGTGGGTTACATTTTTACGTATATTTATTTATTTTTCTCTAAAAATGTCCGAAAATAACAAAAATGTTTTTTGTCTCTTATCCTTAAGATACAGCAGTTACAGTTAAATGAAACTTTTATTTTTTTTATTTTATAATTTATTTTTTTATATTAATTTGTCATATTATTTTCTTTGTTTTTATAGTGCATCTCCTACGGGAGGTTTGCTACCATCATAGCGCAATTAAAACAAAAATAAATGCAAAGAGAAGGAACGCACTGGGTACCAAACAAATTTCTTTATATATTTACCTTCACATCTCCAGTAAAAAGGAGTTAATATAAAATTAAACTTATGCAATAATCAAATAATAAGACAGACTCACATTTGTCTAGAAAGTATTCATTAGTGCTGTAGTAAGCTTTTTTCTAAGATCAGTTTCTCAACTCCTATCTTTAAATAGTTCATAAGATATAGTCTTTCTAAGCAACAGTGGAAGATGGTTAAATACCTTCTTATTATGGTACAAGAGTTTTGGGTTGAGAAAATTGGTTTAAAAGACATTATGATTTAAAATTTAAAGACGACGAATGATTTAAAAATACCTTTTATGGATCAAAGAATGAGTCTCAAGTATAGAAATCATCGGTGTATTAATATTTGTAAACTGGTAAAATTTAGCTTACTATGATTAATCAGAGACAAATATCTTATGTCACGCTTTTGCAGTACAAACACTGAATTAAATAAGTAGACCAACGAGTTTTCCCAAAAACAAACACCATATTTTAGGAGTGAGTCAACGAAAGCATAATAAGCATCATTGGTCACTATTATATTTAAGGTACTTCTAACCACTCTGCAAAACAACCTGATCAATTTAGAGCATAGCCGCTCAATATGTCGTCTAACTTTAACCTACCATCGATAATCAATCATAAAAATTTATTTGAATCTGTTACAGTAAGAGACTTTGCACCCAGGAAGACATTACCTAAGATACACTTAAAATTTAGAATATTTGTTTTTCAAACATTAAATGTTAACAAAAGACAGTCGCACCATTTTTTAATATTTGCCAAATCCTGAATAACTATTTCTTTAACAATAGTTGTAACTTTGCAGTGCTAAAGAAGAGTAGTATCATCAGCAAATAAAGTACACTGGCCATGCTTGCTAATCCATAGTAAATTAATGTAAATTAACAATAAAAGAGGACCAAGAACACACCAGCTGTGACATTCAACACCCCAGACTCATCCCAGCCAAAACGAACCCTTCGACATGTATTTGAGAGATGTGATGTCAATAACTTTAAAATAGAGTCCCTAAAGCCACATACTTCAATTTTCCGAAGAAAAAACTCATGAGATACACAATCGATGCTTTGGCCAGGTCACAAAATACTGCTGCGGCGACTTTTCCGCTATTAAGTTTCAGATAGAGGTTTTCAAGAATATGGAAAATGGCGTCATCGGTATTCTTGTACAGTTGGAGTCCAAATTGGGACTGGTTTAGAATATGTTTTCTTTCAATTTAATTTATCTTTTCTTATCATTATCAAAAAGTTTATTAAGGTTAGATCAGATAACTTTCTTCTATGGTTATCTGATCACGACCAGCAGCTTTACCGGGCCTCATAGTCTCCAAGTCGTATAGTATTTCTGATCTTAATATTTTTAAGTGCATTTTGCTTGCTTCTAATACCAGTTTTGGAGGTCTTTTACCATTGAACAATTCCGACAAGTATGCTTTTCACCTTTTAAGCTTTTATATGCCTATTTGTATCCTTGATAATATTACTAGCTGGCCTGAGCCTCTTACATCCAGCTATTTCCTTTACCTTTTTGTGCACCTGAAAATATTCTTATTTTGTTTTCTTAATTTTTGCCTACAGCATTTTATGTAGTGTCCTTTATTTATTTATCTTTGATGCATTTGTTTTTCTCATTTCTTCTATAAGATCAAAAATTTCTAACGTGATCCAGTGCTTTTTCTTGGTTCTTATTTACTTCTTATCTATTATTACTTTCTATCTTACTCTCATCTTATTATTTATAACCCTGTTTGTGTTTGCTTTATATAAATCGGTTGCAAAAAGTCTTTCGTCGTTGTGCGATGCCTAATTTTCACTTCCTTCTGTTGTTCCACTGTTCCTTTCTTAGCTCTAGTACTTAAGGCTTTCTTTATTCCTTTGGTCTAAGTTTCATTCTATATTATAGCAGTTGTTTTTGCCCTATATCTGTCACTATCAAATAATATATTCCCATTAATTGTCGTACGTCGTCATTTTGGATTCCATCTCTTCTTGATATACCCAGTGATCTCCTAAAAACATGCATTTTAGTTGCAAAGTGTTCTTTGATTTTGTTCCGTTATTCTCTGTGTCTTTTTCGTTACTTCATAATACATTATTTAGACATTATTATAATTCTTCTGGCTTATGTTATTCTTTTCTTTATTTCTCAAGCGTCTTTTCCAGATGAGCCAAACTCCACACCACACAAGATACGTGTAAACTAGTTACTTCATCTATACCTTGCTGGATATTAGATGTTTCTGCTACTATGGGAAGATATTTCGTGTAAAGGAAAGTGACTCGGATGTCGATGCCCATCCCGTTATACTTTCTTTTCCATTGGTATAGAGTTCTCGCTATATAAATCTTGAGAGATTGAGAGATTTTATAATAGAGTGACTTAGATTGGTTTCCTGTAAAACTTTCCACAACTTCTTGACAGGAACTGTATCATAGGCTTTCTGGAGATCTATGAACATAAGATGGGTTTCTTGATTGGCGGCTGACCTTTTTTCTATAACGTGTTTTAAGCAGAAGATGTTATCCATACACATACATTTATATATTATTATACGGATTATTTTACTTTAGTTTTATTTATTTATTGATTAAATTTGCTCCTTATTTTGAATCGTAAATGCGGCTCAACATATTGGCATTTAACGAGGTACAATCTATATTTTTATATTTAAAATTTAAAGTTATTTGTTAATAAAAGTTATGTCCTAAGTATAAATTGTTATTGATGCTTTATTACTAAACTTTATTTTAGCTTTACTTTCCAAAATAGCTCAAAATGTGGTAGTAAAATTGTTGGTATTTGGTAATTTGGTAAATGGTAAAAAACCTAATTGTTCCAAGTTTTAATCATAAAATAAATGAAAGACAGACATTTAACGGCAATATATTACACCATATGTATACTATTTGCGACTAATAAATAATAAAGCCTAAATACAATCAATAAATAAATGAAACTAAGATAATTAGGCGAAATTAGTGATAATTTTATCGGTTTTACATCTTTAAGGAAAAAAACTAATGAAAATATTTCAAGCTATTATATTTATTTTACTGGTATTTTATTACTTTACAATTATAGATGTAATTTTTCAAGTAATTAGGTAATTGATCAATTGACTTAAATTATTTTCGATATTTTTAAGATATGTGAAGTTTTATGGTGTCAATTGATTCGGTTTTCTATACAATTGAACCGTTTTTTGATGATTGGTGATATATTCGATAATTTTAATGAAAATCACCATATTGGTATTAACTGCCTGTAAAAACACAACTTATTTAAACCGTTTTAGTTTTTATTTTTTTTTACTCTTTTAAGCGTACTAATTTAATTTAATGAATAGGGTAATAATAAATGATTTACAAAAATAGTATATTTGAAATAAAAGTTAATAAATTATTATTTAATATTATATTAAAAGTTAATAAATAATTATTATGTGGTGTAAAAACATTGGATTTATTTTGGCAAATTTAAGATTAATACAAGTGTCAAAAATCCACATGACAACAGGTTAATCTCAGCCATAAAGTAATAACTCTGGTTTATTCAGAAAATGCCTACATTTTGCCTTTGTTAATTGCCTTATATTAAGCAAAAAAATTTAAAGTTGTTATAAAATAAAAAAATGTTATCCAAAACAATTACCATATTTTTGAGGACCTGGCTCAATAATTAAAAATTGCAAGTTTAATATAATTTCAAATAAAATTTAAAAAATTAAATATCAGTAACAGCAAAATTTAAAACAAATTTTTTTTTAAATATTTTTGGCTTTTTTATGCTTTTTCTACAAAACAAATTAAAAATTGTTTTCACAAAGCGCACGAGCCGCGAGCATTTATAAAGTGTCAATAGAACACAGGATATATGTCGTATATATTTGCATCGATAGCATTTACACAATAGGTTGAACGGGAAACAGATATACGGATATAATAGGTATCAAAAACAATAAATACTCCTTTACAACTGATAATAAAAGACCGGTGTAGATATACGACAGGATTTCCGTGAAATAATAAAAAAAAAAACCGTTTGAAGTGGTTAGAGTGCAAAACGTAAATGTGTTTATCATTGGAACTTGTGTAGCTCCTTAATTCAAGAAAGAATCCAGAAGCTCCCCCGACTGTCTGAAAACAATTTTCTATTTCCAGACCGCGACGAATTGTAAACCGCGTAAATCAACCGCCAAAACTGTCATTCTTTGTCTATTTTTAACCGCGGCCGGTAATTGAGAAAATGTCCCGAAAATGTGTTTTTACGTCTTGTTTTCATTAAGACGTTCCCTTGAAAAAACAGGAAGAGGTCGATTTCCCAAAGCGCGCACGGTTTATGGCCAACAGGAGTTTTCAACAGTAAATCGACATGTCACGTTTATCAATTAACATTCGGGCTTGATTTTCGAATTTCTTTTTGATCTCTTAATGAGGACGAGTAATGTGACACTGACTCGTATATTGATGATCAAACTCTCTTAAGATACTCATTAAAAGCACATGGACATTCAAACTTAAATATTTCATTATAAAAATAGGGTCGTCTTCCAGAGATCTCTTTCTTGAGCTGAGTGAGTAGCTTCTTGTAATGTTTGTTCTGTTTTCATACCTCATTTAGTCTATTTATCTCATTGACAACTCTTCTTCCATTTTCCCTTGAATTACCAAGGTTTTCATGGCATTATCAGGCCTCGCCAGATGTCCGTCGAGCTCTTCTATGATTGATTGGTTTGTGCGGCATGCAGTCCAAGGTATGCCTACATCTCAAAAGCATTGATTCTGTTCTTATCTGATCTTTTAATTGTTCAAATCTCGTTATTGTCGAGTTAAATTAAGTGACGGAGAGTTCTCATTTTTTGAATGAGCTGTCGTGTGTTTGAGATCTGTTCACGACTGTAGCTCTTCCAGGCATAAAAACTGTTTGTTCGTCTGATATTTGATAGACAAAATATGACTTTAGGCCTTCGTTAATTATATTGAGTGGTACCTTGCGGACATGTGGTATCAGTGCAATCGTCCAATAGTTATTGCAGTTTCAGTCAGTGTGTGGTCCTTTTTTATGTAGGGATAAAAATTTTGATTCACACCCCTCCTGCTGTCACTTTCCTGACTGCCATATCTTTTGACCTATTGCGTGTAATGTCCGATTTCCTCTGTAAACGTCGGGTATATATGACAGAGAAATCAAAATGCATATATACGAGAACCGACGAAAAAGCTTAAGGATGCTTATTATATACGTTAAAATAAAATTAAGTCCTATAGATTGTAAGGCAAAGGCTTGGTATAGTATCCAAGTATAACTAATCAACAAGCTATTGTTAATAATGCGTAGAACACTTAAGTAAAAAACATGCGAGTTTTAATCGATATACCAAGAGCAAAACCAATTTAAGCACACTTGGTCTTTTTTAAATGGATTTCACCCTGTATTTTTTATTGCAAAAAATATTATATTTTTTTCTGTTTAGAATAAACTATTTTGGGTTTTGATATCACACGTTGCATTTGAAAGTGAGCACTCGCATTAAAGTCTCATAAACTAATAGAAATATTTAAATAGAACAAAAAGCAGAATATTCGAAAGAATAGTATGAGGTTACCAAGCTTGTTTCGAACTCCACCAAGTCGCATCTGTAGCAGCAAAATAGGGAGGTGATAGTTTTCTGGCAACATCAACTCTGTGAGCTTAAAATCTTAAGTTTATTATCAATTATGACATCAAGAAATTTGCTAGTAGGATACTGAACAACGTGTTCCTTGCAATAAAAATATCGTTTAGGTTGCCTTTGAAGTAAAAAGTAACCTTCGTCTTACGAAAGTTCAGCGACAGTCGATTGGCATCAAACCAGGCCTTCATCCTACGAAAATTCCTTCCCCTGCAAAGTCGAATGCAAGTACTTATTATTAAAAACTCTGCCAGGGAACCGTGATGTCAGGAGCAAAGAAAGTTAATTTTCCCTGAAAGTAGAAAGTCGAGATTTCAGAACAAAAAAAAAATAAAACTCAAAAAACTGTAGTTTACTAAGGGTCTAACTGTTTCTTCGACAAATTTCAATGAATTTTTTACTAAATATCGCTCCATATTTCGTCGCTTAGTAATACTCTCCAAGGTACTATTTTATTCCAACAGGCTGATCCAGTACCAAAATTCGCAAAAGAAGTGCTGAAATATTATAAACAACATACAAAAAAAAACTTTCATTTACCTACTTCCACTCCAAATATTTCCCCAAGTGCGTTTAACAACTTTTATTGCAGTATAGCAGAACACCTTCAACAACGCTTGACACCATCAGTAGATCCAATATTTCTCAAGTAGTTCCAGTTTCTGTTTTTTCCTACTAACTAACAGAATTAAAAGGAGTTATAAAGTCAATAAAAAAAATAGTTCTGAATTTCCGCAAACATTCTTCTCCATATTCCTGATTCAGCATTGAGGCTCCTAGTTAAAGCAATTAACCAGTCATGGGAAACGGACTTTTTCCTTATGTCTAAAAACAGCCAAGGTCCTTCTAATTTTCGGTTAATATCACTTCTATCCACCACGTCAAAAATCATAGAGAAGCTGGTGAAAACTTGTATATTGTCTTTTATCATAGCAAACAACATTCTTGGTATCGGTATTCGCGAAAAAACTAGTACAAATGATGATGTGTACCATTTTTTTCAGGACAGAGTATAGCAATGGCAGTGAATCTTCGGCGGCGGGTTTTTGTGATCTGTCAAAAGCTTTTGACTGTGTTAGTCATAGCATTCTGCTGCGAAAGCTTCACCGCTATGGTTTCAGAGTCGTTTCTCTATCATGGTGTTCCTCACTCCTTAGTCGACATCAACGGGAGAGAGTGCCTCACGAATTGTCCAAATCTCTGGGGTCTTCACGATATTCACAGACGAATCCACCTAGGACAAGAAGTAAAAGAAATAAAAAGAATGCCGTTCACAAAGTCCATTTAATTCTAACCAAAAGCATACCTTCACTATCATCTAAGTTGTACAATCCTACCATGAATTATAAAAGCTGTTGTATATGTAAGACAGTTAGTAAAACTGAAATTACATGTAAAATAAACTGAAAATATATAAAAATTCCAATTAGTTACTTTTCCAATACAAATATAAAGGAAATGGTCGGCATGATTTTTTACCACTTGAAACTACCCTAAAAACCAAAGAAAAAGACCTCTTTGTTATAAACCGGGGCGCCACACAGGCAGATTATCACTTCCTGTGTTCAAAAATCAAAGAGGGCCTTCTACCGAAATCTTTCGTCATATACATACCATATACCCAGAGATGGATGCCTTTTTGACACATCTCAGAAATAAGGGGGCGTCGCACCCCATAATGGGCCTCTTTGATTCGAAAATAGTTACGCGGATGTTCTGCTGTGTGGCGGAAACGACATACGTACGAAAACACACCCCTTCCTGTACCGCGTGTTTTCGTTTTTTTTTTCTCTGTCTCTCTTAAAGGGCCCTTTGATAAATGGACCCTTTATTTTTTAACGGGATATCCTGTGAATTTCGGAAAACGGTTTTTGTGTGGTGATAACGGTGTATTATTGAGTAAATGAATGATATTATTATATCCTGGTGGTTCACATATTTTTTGTATATAAATAAAAAATAAATTTTGCCTGAACCTTATTCAGAAAAATCAGAATGATTATTCCTATGCTTTACTATCGAAGAAGTTGATTCCACTCAGTCCTGACGAAAGGAGAGGAAAGAATCACTTATATTCTGAGTTCTTAGAGGTGCCCGGATTCTAAAAATTTGGGAAGTTTTTTACTCCAACCAGATCTCATCAGTCATTTCATTCCTTCGTGAAAGAGTATTAGAGATAGATTGCGTAGAAACAGCTCTTTGATTGGTGAAAAAAGCAATGAAAATTTCTTAGGAATACTAGAGTTAATCAGCAACTATGATCCAATGCTCCGTACCCATTTGAAAGAAATGCGAAAGTCCTAACAGTCACATCAGCGTTTGCAAGTCCATAACCCGTCTCCTGATGTGTATAATGTATTAGTCTCTGTGCTCTATACGTTATAGATGTTATTTTCACGAAAAGAACAGAGGCTAACTATTATACTAATTTGGTTAATGCGTTACCTGATTTTAGTCACGTGGAGCAAACAACTTTCATTTTTAATTTTATTCGCATGTATCGTAGCTTGAAGAACCTCTCAGATTGAAGAATATTTTCTGGCTTTTGTTGATTGTCACG
This sequence comes from Anthonomus grandis grandis, assembly GCF_022605725.1. Classification (NCBI taxonomy): domain Eukaryota; kingdom Metazoa; phylum Arthropoda; class Insecta; order Coleoptera; family Curculionidae; genus Anthonomus; species Anthonomus grandis. Next base: position 18,618,280 of record NC_065554.1, on the reverse strand, counting down.
ATAAAACTGGTGAAGTTATTGCTGCTTTGATTTGTGTAACTTTGGAAAAATATAGCATTATTGGTTAAATACCGTGGACAAGGTTATGGCAATGACCAAACATGTGTGGTGAATACAAAGGAGATCATGGTCTCATTCTACAAAAAAAATCGTATGCACTTTGCACACCCTGGGAAGCTCATACTCTCAATTTAGCAGGAGCCGATACCGCTGAATGCCGCACCAATGCAATAACTTTATTTGGAGTAGTTAAATAAAAAATCAGTAGTAGTACGATACGTTGGGAAATTTTGAAAGATCCACACTCACTTCACTGCTTATTAAACACAAGATGGTCTGCTCGGATTGATGCTGTCAAAGCTTTTGCTAAAAATCTATCGATGCTAAGGAAACCGATGCTCTTACAAAAGTGACAGATCTGAATCTTAACCGCGAAAAAGTCTTAATATCTGATATCTTCAATTTTTAGGCAGCCATTGGGGTTTAATATTGAAAGAATTTTGAACTATTGCGGAAGGTTTGCCAGATACTCTATTAACATTGCTGAGTAAGTCGAAAGAAGAAACTTAACAATACACTTTTCAACAATCATACGTATTTTTATAAATAAAAAAAAATTAAAGGGAACCCGCATCTAAAATTTCCCCTGGTGCCCGAATATTCTCTCTACGGCCCTGATTCCACGACATATTAAAAAATAGATGGGATACACAGCACAAAATGTAACGTCTAACAATTATTGATTAATTTTGAAAACATCATGATGATTCTCTCCATGCATCCATCTTAAAATTTAATCATTTTAAAACACTCTTTATAAGGAAGGCCCAAAGAACCATAAAAATCTGGTCCCAATGCATCATGCAGGTGCATTATAAGAAACTCCACCTTTTCTCAGCGATAGAATTTCTGAAACGTGAAGGAATGCGGGTGCGGACCGAAAACAGGTTTCGATGATGATGATGGCACCTACTCATTTCCTCAACTTCTTGCTGATGCCACAAAAGGTCAATTGACTTTATTTAGTAAGTGAGAGCCGCTCATTGTTTTATTGGCCGATATCAGCGGTAATTATAACGATACGGGTGTGACGAGGAACTTAAGTGTTTCGAAGTCAAAGATCACCTAATTGTTCTATAGCAATTATATCTATTTATAAGGTCGGGTCATATCTATTTTTCTCTCTATGAATTAATTATATATCCGAGCCGATCCTCGCTAATTATCGTGATGATCAAGAGGACGCGCGCTTTACAAAAGCAGCCTCCGAAAAACACAGGATTTTTGCAGTTTGTGCATATATTGAATGAAACGGAAAAAAGTTGACGATAATGGCAATTGAAAATCGGGCGATAATATATTTCCTTTTCCTGTTGTGTGTCTATTTAGTGGCGCTTTTATGTAACCAAGGATACGGATATCCTGTACCGGCGAATACGCGTCCTTTTGGTATGCGCCTGTTTATTTGGATGGTATAGAAATTGACGATGGGTCCTGCTTAATATTTAAAAATGATTATATTGACCCAGTCACGGTTTATTTCGGCAGACCAATTTTAGACTTTTTGGACGTTTTGTACGTGACCGTCTGGTAAAAGTATACTATAGGAAATAGTAGTTGATTTACATTTTTTTTTCAGTATATTGACTCACCTACCGAGAGAAGTTAACTCTATCAGCCTAAACGGAATTAAATTTTTATTTAAAACATGCTTAAACAAGGAGCAACTCTTTTCAGCAGATGTTTGTTTTAACAAAGTAATACAGCTAAGCTTTTATTCGAAAAGTAATCATAATTTTATTCCTTATACACCTCAAATCTCAATTTTTTCATTATCAGTAATTTCTGTGTTGATCTCAAAAGTACATAATATTGGTATTGCGTTTGGCTCAATATTGAGGAAATATTTGCAATAGGTGGGAAATAACGTATTTCATTATAAAAATTTTATGGTTGGCGAATTTTTATGTAACATTTTTTCCAATATAAGAGCAATATTACTGCGGAGAATATAAATATTAGTTCTTAATAAATATAGGCTAATATAACATGAAGAAATGAAAAATTGTAAAATTTTAATTTTTTTGTATTTAGAGAAATTGATGTAAGGCAATAAATGGCCAATGGTCGTTGGACCATAATACTCGAGCTATATACAATACATGTATATAGCTAGCATACATACATATGAAACATGAGACTAATGGATACATTTGAAATTGTCCTAAAATTAATAAAACAGTAAACTCTTAAACCAATATCAGTAAGTCACATAGTTTTTAAAACTAATGCATTGAACAATAGATCGAGTGCTCTTAATACAAAAAAAAATCAGCTTTCATTGCTAAATGTCCAAGAGCATTCGTCTAATGTCATATGTTTAGCATAGATTTTATTACTTTTGTAATATATTAAAATTTCAGTGGTTGCCTATAATATTGCTTTACAATACTACTATATCACTCTAATATATATAAAAAAAGTATTTCTGGGGTGCAATAAATAGAAAAAATAACGAATGTAAAATTTAAATCCCATATTTATACATTTTTTATCCGGTATTAGTTATAGAGGTTAGGTGAAATTGAAATTTGGCAACTAGGATTTTTTTCCAATATCAACCTTCAATTTCTGTCCAATGTTGATAGTAGTACCCTTCTTTTACTGCTAACAAAGCTAAAGAGCTATTTTACCTTATAAGGATTCTTTAAATTGCTCTGTTAACAGATGAATTGCTAAGATGTGGTCCTGCAACCAGCTAGAACCGTTTTGAAAAAATATAAGAGACTTACTGATCGGTGATTTCTGATGTTCTAACCATGAAAAGTAGCGAGAAAAACCTGTAAAATTAATTGATTAATTTATATGGAAAAATGTTGGTCACCTTGCTTACCTACTCTAAGATCATAAATAAATAATCTTCGCAACTCATTGATTAGCAAGCAAGTGAGGCATCTACAGCTGCTCTAGTTAATAACAGTTCTAGCGAATAAAAAAGAATTACATGCATTCCAAGTATTCGCCTCCGGATATTCTTCCCAAAATGTTCATGTTCAGTAAATAAACCTCTTGATCCATATTAATTATGTTGCTGATAAAAATCGGTCTAAAGTAAATCGATAAAAAACACTCAAAAAATACGCAACCGGATATTAATAAAAAGGAAATAATTTGCGTTATCGCTAGTTATTTAAGTGGGTGCACCCTTGATCATGGCTTAGTACATTTCAGGTTGTCGTGATATAAGCTTTGTGGTTTATGGTCTAAGGATGTCCCTTAAAACATTTAATGGTGAGACTAGATTTTATCTATTTAATATGCGGGAAATAGTGTATCCAAATGGTTAACATAGATTATTTTTATGAAGGGTGTTAAGAAGTCTAAGTTCTATTGAATAAGCACATTTCTTATATTTAGCATATCTCAGTACAAATTCTACCTCATATAATTGCCGTCAACGAAAATCTTTGATCCTAACGAAATAGTCGGATGTTTCTGTATTATATACTAACAGGTATCAAGAAAAAAATTTAAGGAAACTTTGTAAAAATCCTTATCGAACTAACATTAAGACTTACGATGCTTATTTGCAGGTTTTCAGCTGTATTTTTAAATAAGTTAAGCAATATTTAAAAAAACTCTGAATTACGGTCTTCATCAGCAGGCACTCACCAATCAAATCAAATTCAATTTTTTTTCGTAAATTGAAGAATATTCCAAGAAATTCATTAACAGTATAACATTTTTATTCCGGTTGGTTAAAGCCTTTATGGTAACAAAACACTCGCTGTGTAAACAGTGAAATATCTTCAATTTGACTAACTTTAATAGCTCTTTAATAACCAATATTAATGTTTTTTTTCCAAATTGTTTCAGAACTCTTGTCTTGTCTGTACAGCCTTAGAGTCCCCCAGAAATCAAAATAGGCTACTACGACCAACCGATCAAAATGGCTCTACAAGCTGCTGAAGGACCAATAAGATATGGGATTACTTCCGAATGGGACCGATTGGCTTCTTATAGAAACACACATCGTATGGATACGGAACAGGATAATTTACCAAAAGGTATGTTTGTGGCATTTTTTTAAATTATTGATATTTGGCAAAAAAGAGACTATAAAAAACATTTTCAATTTTGATAATTGAAAAAAAAAAGTAAAACCTATATTCAACACCCAGGCGATTTGTATGCAGCCGCTTTTGCAGAATACTCGTTATCCATACGGTTTGTTTGAAACCACTTTCTCAAGGTCCTAGAAATCGATTCACCTTTTTTGCCAGATTATCGCATATAGGTTAGGAGTCATTTATGGTAGAAATATATACCTGTCTGATCTACTATATACAGGATGATTTCAAAAATGATTTATTTGAGCCTTTTCAATGAAAATGAAAATTAAATGGTAAATGATACTTTATTAAACTCACTTACACACGATGATGTTTACAAAAATAAAGTACAACATTTTTCGTCTTTATACTTTAACCATTAATTAAAGTTACTTTGTGTATGTAGTTTGTATAAGACATCGTATTGGTCAAAGATATATTGTAGATTAAATAGTTTGTTAAAAAGGATGAACAATACACTTCTAACCAAGAATTTTATAATTAAAGAAAAAAATGCAGATGTCTATATATTTAAAAAAAAAGATTGATGATAGAAGACGAAAATGATATCTTACCCGAATTATATAACTAGCGGCTCTTATAATAACTCAACGCCCTGTATTGCGGTGGTTTTTGAAATAAAAAGAGAAATTCTTCATCTTTTTAAACGTTTTTTACTTGTATCTTTACTTCATTTAATAACTTCAAAATTTTCTTTCCAGATCCTAGACAATGGACCAGAGAAGACGTAGGCCAATGGCTAAGACACATCACCACCATCCATAACCTGCCTGAGGTGCCGTCATCCAGATTCTTAATGAATGGAAAAGCCCTTTGCTTGATGTCTCCCAGCATGTTCCTATCCAGAGTCCCATTGGGAGGAAAGTTACTATATAAAGATTTCCAGTTGCGGCTGTGTGCAGCTATGTACTCCAGAAATTAAGTTATAATGTTTATTTTTAACAACGGGTAAAAATGTGAATAACACCTTTATTATGGTTATCTTTTGCCAGTTTGTAAAGTTATGTAATGGAATATCTTAATCTTAGCACATTACCAGATGTATGAAGTGTAAATGTTGGTTTAGAGCAATGGAGTTTAGTAGACTGATTTTAATTTTAGGGTTTTATTAAGACAGTTTCTTGTTTGTATATATGCGTTTTTTCCTAGTCATGTAAATAGTTGAAAAGGTTATTTAATTTTTAAAAGTTTTTTTTTTGTAAATTTCTTAGTGTAGTAAGAATATTGAGTTGGTAATAAATATATTTTCAAAAACAGTGTTTAATTTTTTTTTTCATTTTCTCGTAGAGCCCAATAGTATAGACCTTAATAGAATTGTACAAATTCATAAAAATTTTTATAATTTGATCTAGGGGGATTTTAGAACTGTTCAAAAATTATTACCCAAATATAAATAGGTGCATAATAGCCTCCTTGGCTGTCCTCTGCCTTACAATTCAATTACTTTTATCACTGAAACCCTATGTTAAGCTCTATTAAAGCCTTAAAATATATGCACTATTTATTATAGGTTGATGTACCACAATCATCAGAAATCGGATTGAAATGAGATGTGTTAGGGAATACGTTATTTGACCAATACTTACAAGGGTTGTTTTAAATCGCCTTAATGTTTTTTGCTATATTTACAATAAATATAAGTTACTACATTAAACATAGAGAAAGCCGAGATATGCAATGAATTGCATTTCCTCTCTCAGCGATAAGTGCAAGTTAGGCATCTGGAAATCAATGAAGCATCGTCGTTTTCTCTAAAGTAAAAATTTGCAGAACTTTTTCTATACGGTCAATGTGAATTATATAAATTGCCGACAATTTGATACAATCCTATTCTAAAACACTAAGAACTAAACTATTATATATATATAAACAACATTTTATGACCATAATGTTATTTATTTCATTACAATGTATTGTTTATATATTATAAAACTTAGCATTCTAAAACCTTTCATTGTAATGTTGTCGATATGGGCGGTAAAAGTCAATTGCTGGTCAAAAATTATCCTTGAAGTGGCCCTATTCAGTTTAAGTTATTGCCTACGCTTAAGTCAGATATGATCATCCATGTATTCCTTTTGATGAAGGTTTTTTTATTAATAGCTTATGAGACACACTATAAAAGGCTTTTTGGAGGTCGATGTAAACGACATCAACCTGATAGCCTTCCTAAGTCTTGCTATTTAAAAATTCTTGAAACTCTGCCAAATTTATAGTTGTTGACCTGCCCTTGTAAAATCCATTTTGTTTAGGAGAAATGTATGTTCTAAGGGTATTAGAAATTTTATCCCTCAAGATGATACCAAGAATTTTGGAAAAAATGAAAGCAAGGATTCCTCTATAGATTTTAATATTAGTTTTGCATCCACCTGGGAAATGAAGATGTATCAATGAGTTCAACTCGTCCAATATGTCTTTCGTTGTTAATATGTGATGAAAAAGAAATGAAAACAGATTCTCTGGAACAGGTGCAATAATATCATTATTGGAGAAATTGATGTAACAAAACTCAAAGTGGTCAGCATTAGTTATGTTTTTAGGAGTCCTCCTACGTATTCCTTTATATTCCATTAATTTTGCTATGCCTGTAACATTGCGTAGACTCTTAATATAAGTCCAAAAATACTTCATATTTCTTGATATCATCTGCTCTGGTGTTTTTGACAAATAACATAAATCGATAAGGTACTTCGTCTCTAGCCTAACAACAAAATAATCATTGTAGACCTGTTTTTTCATATTTTTTGCTGAAGCATATTTTAAAACCTTATATATAATCTTTTATATATGCTCAAAAAACTATCTACATCTTTCACCAGCATCCACCATTTTATTTACTGTCGTAAAACTTGGTCCCTATCAATGGACTTAAGAAATGTATTATTCTCTTTGTAATTTGCACAATCAAATAGATGCATTTTAGTGTTAGCCTTATTTTTACAAACAGAAACTCCTTTTGTTATTAATTTGATTTCTACAGCAGGGTAATACAAATCTAGCTTGGCACAACACTTGATCGGCAAGAGACATCTTAATGTTATTATGGGTGTTTATAAAGATCCAATTTAAAAACCTATTCATATGATTTTTTATTGTATTAACTTCTCCTATTTCCAAGTATAAAATGGTGTACAAGATACTTCAAGTTAGCTCATCCTCTGCAGAATTAAAATTTTTTGGTAACACACTTTCACCAAACTGCATTTCCAAGTCCGCAAAACTGATTTTATTGAAATTCTAAAGTCTCACGAAATGTTCTGTAAGAATCAAGACAAGATTGGGGTGGGAAGTAGACAACACTTAGTTGCAACTTACTTAACTTGTAGAACTTCTTCTGCATTTGTAGAACCGCCCTCTAAAACTCAAATGAGTAGTCAGAACTCACACCCAAGAAAACACCGCCACCTCTATCACAATTAAGGGTTTCACAGTTTCTATCCATCCTGAAGTACTTCTGAATCTTAAATAGTTTACTGTTCGAAATACTGTCAATAGGCCAAGTCTCAGTACAAGCTATATAGTGGAAATTAGTTGCTTTAACAGCTAATGATTCACTAGTAGTCGCTGTCATCGTTTTATTTGATGATCTGAAATCCGGTGAAAAATTGTCGAGTCTTTTTGCTACGGAAGAAACGGGCCACTACTCAGCTCCAGCAGAAGGTTTTTTGATTTGGCAGATTGATTTAATGATGATGTAAGTGTGACAGAATTTTTTTGCTACTTTACTTATAGATTGGCAGATTTTTCCAACAAATTATTTTTCAAACGATGCAATAATTGAGTGGTATCGCTTGCACCAGGAAAATCAAACTTGTTCGGGTGAAGCCGAACAGTTCATTTCCCATCGTATCAAAGTCCGTTTCCTTAAGCTCTATTTACAGCTTCGCAAATTTTAAATCCAACAGCTTTGACATTTTTACATAATTTAGTCCGATTTATTTTATTTCATTAGTATTTATTTTCACTAGTGTCCATTTCACTGATTCACATCCATTGATTCACACCAATTCACATCCCACACCTGACACCAATGTGGCGTTTTACGAAATATAAATATTTATTTACTTAAGTATTTAAATTTCGTGTGATTATTCTAAACTTTACTTCACTGAACTGGGAACTTTCGACGATGCGGCTCCTTATATACTCGGCAGAACGGTGTTCCGGAAGATTCTCGCTTTCAAGACGTCGTGCGGTGTCGTCTCGGATGACGGATAATCAGCTGGTTTCTTGGTATCTATAGTATCGTTACACTGTTGTTGCTAACATACACCTTAAATTTTATTAGTAAATAAACTCATTTAATATTATAATTCATAAAATTATATAGCAAATCGTAAAGAAATGTTTAACTTTTTTTTTTGAAAATTTTTTTCCTCTTCTTTATGTAAGGGCAAATTAAATGTCTAAAAGTATTCCTGGTTATAAATAAGCTTAACATTTGATTAAGCTGCCTTATCGCACTATGTAGTGGTAGATAGAATTAGTTACTATAAGGTTTGTGTTTTTATAATAAGCAGAAGAGTTTGTATATTTTTTACCTCCACCGATTTACCCTTCATGACAGTTGCTGATTTACTCTTTGTAAAATTCTTTGCAAGAGAAGCGATAATTGCTACAATATATTCAAATTAATAAAGGTTTATGAAGTCGTTGGTAGTTGACATCTGTTTTGAATCCTCACATACTTTTTAGCAGCTATGCAAAACCTTTCACATTAGCATCTTTAATACTAAGTGTTTTTCTTATAATAGATGCAGAGCTACAGAGTCTTGAATCGGCAGTTCTATGCTATAGGATTTATTTGCTTCCGTAGCTTTTTCCTCAAGATGCTTCAATTTCACATTGGCCTTTTTCAAATCTTTTACACGGGGTTAATACTCGTAAGTAAACAGGTTTTTAGTCTACCTAAATCATTGAGTTTATTGATATCTTCTTTAATTTTAAGTTAAAGAAGGTTAATTTCGTTTAAAAGTTCTTCGTTTTTACAGATAAGATTCATAACTTCACAAATTTTTTTTTACAGTGTAATGTTTTTGATCTATGACCATACATTCAAAATCAACTGGAAGGCGTTTTAAGCGAGGAATATGATAGTTTTTCTCATTCTCAAGTTCTTTAGACAGTTCTTTCAATTGCAATTGGATAGATCTTTCTTTGTCCTTCATTTCTTCTTAGAGTTTTAATATAATATCGTCCTATTTCAATTCTTGCACCCAAGCGTTGATTTATTTGGCTTTCACAGATTTTTTTATGCTTAAACAACATATCCCTAAAATCCCCGAAATAAAAAAAGATTTTGCGTTAAATAAGAGCTGCACTCTTGATAAAAACGTACCATAATACAATGATATTCTATATGATATTCTAACCCTAAAACACAGGGCAAAAATTAAGAAAATCACCCAATTTTACAGAAGAAACCTTTTTATGATCTAGAGACCTTAACCTTCCATTTTGTCTGCAGCGCCCCCATGATCGACTTTACCTAATAATATTTGCACACATCAAAACGTCACTCCTTAAAATTCTAATTCATGCTCCTGACAGATGCTTGACATTGACACGTAACGTCATTTTTAGGTTATTTTTGTAAACTGGATGCAAAGAAGGGATTTAAAGGGAGTGTAATGTTTATTTATTTATAAAAATTAAAAACTTTATAATAACAATCTTAAATAATGTTCAAGAAATTAAAAGAGAAAATTACCGAGGAGGTGAAAATTAGTCCTCAAAGATTCCAACAGTTGACTCAAAGCGTAAGCGATAAATTACAAGGAACCAGTGCTCCAGATGAAAATATGTTTTCTATTGGGGAAGATGATAAGGGTGAGATATGGTGTATTTGCTTTTGTTTAAAGTAACGTTGCAATATTTGAATCAGTTTGTACACCAGAGATGTTATGTTTAAGCTTAACTTTTTACGTATTTCAACATATTATTTTAATGGGTAATTTGACCCAAAATAAACTCATATTTTCATTTAATTTTTACTGTCGAATCTTTCTATTTGTTTTCTGCTTTTTTTTAGTTATGTTTTTATAAGATTTTCTAAAAAAATAGATGTAAGAGCATAATGCAACTGGTTAAATTGAGTCCTAAATCTATCTATGATCACACAATAGAAATTTTAAGATTAACGTTATTTGGCATTCTGTACCTCTAAATGATTTTTTTTTGATAAAGCTCTGGTCTAGCAGCTTTCCTGAATTTTTCACCTAAATTATGCAAAAAGGCTTAAAATGTGTGTAATTTTACCAAAAACAATAATCTCATGGTGGAAAAAGCAAATTTTTAGGTGAAAATTTTTGTTTTTCCAAAAAAAAACATTAATATATACTTTGACATTTAATTGCTTCTGAGATTATATGAAAACACTTAAAATTTGTGTAATTCCAACCTAATCCATCCCAATCCAACTACTAAAGGATCAGAAAAGGAATTTTTGAGAATTCATATAACTGTAAAAAATTTGATTATTATTGTAAAATGACTATAGAAATATTTTCCCTTAATTTTAAGTGCAATTTTCAGACATGTTCGATTTGGTTGAGTTTATAGTTCCAAGTTCAATTAAAATATATAAATGTTGAAATACATTTTATCGTGTTTTTTTGGAAAAAAATTCACTACTCTGCCATTGAAATATTGTTTAAGATAAAATTACACACATTTTAAGCCTTTGCCCATAATTTTACTTGCAATATTCAGAAAAGTTGCTAAACTAGCCTTTATTATATTTTTTTTTATTAAGGTTAACTTTTATTAGATACTACCTCATGAATCATAGTTATACTTATATAATATAATTATAGGATACTTAGTAAAGGCTTTATTGTCAGGTTTACTATATTGTAGTCTTCATTGATTTGAAATGTCTTGTGCACTTCTTTAATAGTAAGCACTTTTACACTAGTTGTGGTCTTAATTATGAGAACATACTTTTTATTACATTGATTGCTATAAAAATACAGAGTTAATGTCTTTTGGATTTCACAAGCAATACACTCAATTCTCCTGTTTCAATAATAAGTTCAATGTAAATGAAATGTAACTAAAGTATAGTAATTACATATTATGATAGGAGCAATACTTAGAACATTGAAAATTGAACAGCCTTTCAATGTTCTAAGGAGCAATAGGATAGTAGGATAGGAAAAGTTAGATTAGTCATGTAAGTAGTTAGTCATGTAAAATGTCAGTATTCTAACTCACGTGTATAAAGCTAAAATATATAGGTTCAGGTTCAAGTAGATGTTAACAATTTAAACATTGTTAAAATGTTGAGATTATTTAAATAACGGTTATGTAATATAAAATCATATATGGCTAAAAATAGATACCTAAATCTTAAACTGAGCTGCCTGATCCTGAGTGGCAAATTATTAAAAAATTTCTTGCTATCGTAAAGACAGATCTTTTAGTCAAAGCTGAATGGGAGATAGAAAGGGAAGAAATACCTGAATTGACACAACGAAAGAAAGTGAGGAAAAATGATCAAAATACTGGCAATTAAATGCTGTTTAAGTCATGATATACCCAAAAATAGATACAACATACCAAAAATGCTCAAAAAAACCCCTCCTTCCCCCAGTTGTGCTATACAATATCTGAAACTACAATATTATACCCTTCAGTAAAGACACAAATGTGTGCTAAGCCCATATAAGTTTGGTTTTCAAGAAAATTACAATACCAATGATACCATATTTCAATCCCTAGAAGGTCTTTATTCTGGCATAAATATTGGTGATGTTACCACAGCAGTTTCCTGTTATTTGTCGAAAAGCTTTTGATTGTGTTAATCATCAGATTCTGCTAAAAAAGCTTCACTGTTATGGGTTTTGTCAGATAGCACAAGCATAGGGTAAATCCTACTTGCCTAATTGTTGACTACTGTTTCATCTGAGGGTTCATCTTTATCTGAAATTTTTGAGATACTTCTCAAATATATTTCTAGTAATTTCACTTCATATCCTGATTCCATATCTTTTAAGTATGACCTAGAATTTTACAATGCAATTTTTCAATGGAAGATCAGCCCAAAAGCAAATTTCTTAGAGTCACTATTAACTTTTGCTTTAATTGAGTCTAGATTGAGTTATGGAATCTGTTTTCGGGGCATGTCAAGCATTAATCTGATGGACTCATTTTTTGTGTTCCAAAAATGAGCTCTTAGTGTATGTTGGTAACAAAAATAATTGAGCTCATTGCAGACCTCTTTTTGTAAAGGATAAAATTTTAACTTTATAAATTTTTTTTTCTCAAAACTGCATTTAAAAACTTGCCAAGAGTGCCACTTTATAATACGCAAAATGCCTCAGACCTAATCCTGCCAATACCATACACTTCTTTAGTAAAAAGATCTGTAATTTATGAAAGTATTGAAATATTCAACAATAATTTACCACATCAATTAAAAAGCATTAATTCTGTTAATGCTTTTTCATCAGTGTTAAGTTACGGATGAATTTAATTGATATTATTATATTGTAAATCAATTTTATTGTGATCATTTTTAAATCTATTATTGTAACCTCTTTTGGGCCTTTTTATAGATTTTAACTTGTTAGTGTATTATTTTATGTATATTTTTTATTTTATAAATATTATGCAGATTTTATATCATTTATTTAGTATGTAATTTGTATTATTTATCACAATTTTTTTTATTTTTGAATACTTATCCAATTTCAACAAAAATTGCTTTAAAATACCTTCTTAGTCAAAAGTTAGTTGTAGGTTGTATGAAAAATTAATAATTTTCCTTGTTTTAATGCATATAAAATAATTTTTTTATATACATTTTAGATGACAATCCTTCAAATACTTCAATGCCTGACCAAGGATTTTCAAGTGTCTCGTTAGTATCTCCCAGTACAGAAAGTAAAAGTCGCAGAATGTCAAACTCTTCTATGGCAAGTGATGTATCTTTCCTACCCAGATATGAACCAGGAAGTTTTTACCATTTACAGGTACTTATATATTTTTTTTTAAATTGAAATGTTGAATTCACAACCAAGAACCTAGGCTAAATAAATTATGTTTTTTTGTCAGATGCAAGCATTGGCTTTGTTGGAATTTCTTAAATCTTACAGTGCATTGAATAATTATTTCTGTCTGCCCTTTTAGTTGCGTGAATAAAGTATAGTCAGCTATTGCAAGATTACTCGCATGATAGAATCTCTGATAGATTTTTGCAAAATCTCAGAATTATGTATTTTACAAAATTTAAAGATAAAAGAGGTGTAGTAATAAAAATGTATATCAAAATTTTAAATGTGATTAGAATATAATGAGTCAATCTAGAGGGGTAACTTCTATATATAGGAACTATCACTTTAAAAGCAGTTTCAATATTTAAAACATTATCTTTTAAACATAAAGTTTTTTAAATTGAAAGAACTCGTCCATTATCTCAAAGAGACCTACGTAGCTAGAAAAAAATGAAAACTCGAAGTCTCAGTCTCAAAATATCTCTTTAAATATTCAGGTAATATGTTATAGCTAGATGACCTGCTAAGTACTTAGCATGTTACCTGATTAATTAAAGAGATATTTTGAGACTGAGACTTAGAGTTTTCATTTTTTCTCTTTTTAAAGTTTTTTTAACAAAGCCTTTAAAAAAAAAATAAAAAAATGGAACAAAATAATATTTCCTAATATGTAGGGGAGACTGGGGTCAATTGAACCATTTTGGACAATTTTTTTTTTCTGGCTAGATAAATACTATAATACTAAAAAATTGGTAACATATAGCTGGGAACTTGACATACTTGACCTAGTAGTTATATTTGACTATAGATAAGCGAAAAAAAATATGCAAATAAAAATAAGTGGTGGAGCATAATGTTTCAAACGACCCCAATCAAGGGTCAATTGAAACACATTATGGGGATAGTTGTAACAAAAGCAATATAGATTAAATAAAAAACACATTTCTTTTTATTTTCTTTCATTATTCAAAAAAGACTTAAAATCATATAGAAACTGTAAAAAGTGCCTCATAACAACAACAAAAAAATAACAGAAGCTAATATTCTGCTTATGAGGAGGAACATTAAACAGAAACATAGGAACATAAATTAAAACTTAGGAAGAGGTTTAAAAACAAAACACAACAACTGGTGGTTCTTATAATATAGATGTGTAACACTTAACTTTCAATTTTTGGTCAGAGTCACTTTGGCAATTATGGCAAACATAATATGTCAGCTCTTGTGGTGTGCATGCTTCATGCGACCACATTTTGCAGTTAGTACATCGCTATAGTATAGTATCATCCACTGTTCACCTGGCTTATTTTTATTAAATGGTTCAACACACACCAAACAAAAACATTCACTTTCGTCGGTAGAATGTTGAGATGACTTCTTTACAGGTGCTTTTTTTGGTATTTTCTTTGGACCCTTCTTTTCGGTTTCCAGATACCGTTTGACCTTTTGTGTTTTCTTATTAGCTTCTCTCTCTATTTCCTCCTTTTCCGGTGTATCGGTGTACACGGTTAACTTTCTCTTTTTCTTTCCTCTTTTCTTGGTGAAGCTTTTCCGAAAGGCCTAACAACTTCTGGTGAAAACGTGTGAATTTTGGGTGTTTTCGGAAATTTCACAATTTTTTAGGCCCCGAGAAGTTGATGGCGTTGGGTTTTGAAACTCATCTTCTAAGGTTGGTACAGTCAGATTGTTTCCTGGACTCGAACTAGGATGATCATTTGAGGGTTCGGTTGAAGGCAACCTATTGGTAACAGACGTAGATGAGGTAGGATTATCAAATGTATCTTCCATAGTAGGATCTGTCAGATTCAGATTGTTGCCTGGATCTAAAGCAGGTGAAACTGAATGTTCGATTGGAGGCAACCTATCTGTGACAAAAGATGGCGAGAAATCTGTCTCCGTAAAGATATCTCTGTTAAAAGGATATATCCCTGTACAGTTAATTCCGGCTTGGATATTGCTTTGTGTAAGAGCTAAGGGCAATGATGTTGCGACAATTCCGGGTAAATCATATATAGACATCGGTTTACCAGGGTGACTACGAATCCAACCATCACAAGCAGAGTTTATTTATTGCTTTCTTAAGAGGACCGAAAACTGTTCTATCGAGGGGCTGACATTTATGTGAGCAGTGGGATGGGAAAGAAAGCATTACTATTCCATGAGTTTTACAATAGTCTAGAGCTTCTATACTAATATGGGATGAGTGGTTATCCAGTGTGAGTAGAACCTTAAGAGCTTGTGAAGAATTTGTGTGCTTTTGAAAGTGTTTTAAGAACAAGACGAACTCTTTTTCTTGCATCCATCCTGACCCGTTTCCAGCTTTAATACACCCTGGTGGACCATCACGAATAAAATGATCCTAAAACCGCAGTCGACGAAAAATAAACATGGGCGGAATCGAATTGCCTAGTGCGTTTATTGCCACCGTAACTGTTACGAGTGTACCACGTTCTTGTGAGGTAATTGCACCCACTTGTTTCATGCCTCTTTTTGCTACATTTCGATTTGGTTTCTGGACTGTTGTCACACCAGTTTCGTCTACGTTGTAAATATCCTTTGCTTCAAATTTGTCTCAATCCAAAACTCTGGCAAGATTATTAAAAAATACAGAAACATTTGCACAATTAAAGCTGGTTGCTCTGGCTAAGCTGGTTGCTTGTGGTGCTCTTATTGATAAGTCACGGTGTCTTGACATAAAACCGGGAAACCAGTCTTCTCCTGCCATGCCGTTTTTAATCCAAGTGTCCGATTTATCTATATCATCTTTAATGGTTAATTCTAACGCAAGTCTCCGAATATCTTTGGTTGACAGACCTTGATAAATGTCTGCTGCTTTTTTTATGTACTTTACCAATTCGGTTTCTTGAAGTTCATTAAAAACTTTATTTGCAGGTTTATAGCCCATTGTAATAGGTGGTTAACCTTCAGTATTCCCCGCAGCTTCTTTCTTTCGCTTGTATCTCAACAAAGACTCATGAGAGATCCCAAATTGGTCGGCAGCTAATCGTAGAGAACTTCCATTTTTGAGCTCTGCATATGCAGATTTATATAAAGATTTATATCTGCATATGTTAACCGCTTGGAAGTGTTTGATTAATACCATTTAGGAACGGTAATTACCGATAGACCGCTTGGAATCGGTTTTTGTTTAATGGCCCGCGGCGTACTGCCAGAAAATGGTTGTCGATATTATGGTCTATATTACGCGCGCAATTTGTTTCTATCTTGTAGCGGAAGAAAGTTTTGATTACTGTTTCAATTGACCCGTGTTACAATTGACCCCAGTCTCCCCTACAAATTAAAATGTGCATGAAATATTGCACGCAGGTGCAGAAACACCTAATAAAATTAAGTTAATTATAAAGTTGTCTTGGTAATTTCCAAATCTTTAACTTTAGGAACTATGCCAAAAATTTATCTGGGGCTAATATATCACTAGATACGAAAATGCAAGTTAATCTACTGCTTCTTCTTATGGCTTTTGTACAATAATTATGAGAATACCAGTATTGAAACCTAATCCACACATACTCCTTTTGGTTTCTAAAATATTTAGCACGCACCCAGATACCCGTTTTGCAAACCTCTTTATCAAATTTCCAAAAAGCCAAATTATGTATAATTTTTTCATCACTGGATGCTAAAAATACCCATAATAACGCACTGAAACTTTTATGGAGTCTTGAAATAATAAAGAAAATATATTGATTATTTCGACGCGGCTATACGCAGTGAACTTTAAAATTCCATGAAGGTCATTTGACCAGGTATATTTTTAAAAGTGTTTTTTAAGAGCTGGGGGTAAGTTATCTGTTTTCAAATTTCAGTCCGACTGGGATGCGTCAGCCAGCGAATTAGAAGACAATATTTCCCAGTCCTCCTCGAAAGTGGGAAACGTATCTAAAGAGCAAATCTTATCGGCATTTCAAAAATCACAAGCGCGTTACCACAAGTACCGAGGCAGGTACACAGACCTAGCCAGACACTATAAAGAACTAGAGAAAGAAAACGCAAAAATTAAGGCCGTACTTGTGGACACTCAGGATAAAGCAATACGGCGGGCAAACGAACTAAAAGAGCAATGTTCTCTTGAAAAAGATGCGAAAGCTCACTTAGAAAGTGCTCTCAGGGACGAACTGGATGAGAAACAGATGAAAATTCAGTCATTAGAGACGAAAATCGGATTGTTAAAGCAAGGTAATAGCAGGGATAGTTTGATTGAGCTGGATAAGAAAGAAGGCGTGGATAGTGAGAAATTGGAACAATTCACAAAGTATTTAAATGAAGCGAGGAGTGAAATTGAGGCATTGAATAGTAAAATTCAGGAGTATAAGGCTAGTGCCATTGTGTTTCAAAGTAAAGAAATCGAGTATAAGACAAAAGTTGCTGGTTTGGAGAAGAGTATTAGTGAGTTATCTGAAAGGTAGGTTAATACATTATATTC
The DNA here is from genome assembly GCF_022605725.1 of Anthonomus grandis grandis. NCBI lineage: Eukaryota > Metazoa > Arthropoda > Insecta > Coleoptera > Curculionidae > Anthonomus > Anthonomus grandis. The sequence goes on along the minus strand of NC_065554.1, from coordinate 18,600,707 downwards.
TTAAGACAAATTTGTAAGATGTTATACTTTGTTGCAATTTTCAGTTATATTTATTTTTCCACTCTCTCTTACAGTTTTATGTTCAGGAGGATATTTTTAGCTCAAAATCGATTTTGGAGAATTTGTCCAGCTTTTAAATAACCTAATATTTTATTTTAAAGCTTTTCTTTTAACATTTTGGTTCAAAAAACCATTTATCAGGTTTTGGCTCTTTAGTTTATTTCTGAAAAAATCATTTATGCCTAAAAAGGAGACAGGCTTATACACTTAACTGTTCTAATAAAGTATATAATAGTAAAATAAATGTCTATAGTAACACAAGAATCTGAATATATTATTATTTAGAATGGCTATTTATTTAATTTGTCATTAATTTTGAATGGACTTTCAAAGTTTCTCAGACTTACTAAAATCTCTCAAAGTCTTATTAATAAAAATAGTAAAAAAAATTCAGTTTATTTATTTGCTTTTACATTGTCTCAAAGAACCTTACCCCTCTAAAAGTCGCATACGTCTAACTCTATTATTTTTTTACTTTTTAAATTCTAGCTATTGATATTTTTAATTTTTAGAGAAAAAGAAACTAATTTAAAATTTGCTGAAAACAAAATGGAACTACACAACGAATTACTAAACAAAGATTCAGAAATAAACAGACTTAAAACAGAAATAGAATCTCTACGTACCACCATTAGTTCCCATGAAAAAGAGAATAAATCTGTAAGAATGGAAAACCTGCAATCCCAAAACAGCAAATTAATAGAAAAAGTGGAAACCTTAACTCAAAAATGTAACGGACTGGAAAACGAATTACTAAAAATAGAAAAGTACAAATTAGACATTGAGGAGCTTAATAAGAACAATTTGGAATTAACGAAATCAATTGAGGCAGAACAGGAATTAAATAGGAAATTAATGATCGAAAAGGATCAACTACAAAATATTATCACCGGACTGAAGAATGGTTTGAGCTTCTGCCAAGAAGATTTAAAAAGGTATTAAAAATAATTTGTTTATATTATCATTATATTATTATTTTTTCCAGGATATCTGAAGAAAAACAAACCCTAATAAAAACCGTCCAAACAGAAAAACAAACTTACGAAAACCAAATTGAAGAACTACGAGAAGGCGCTAAACAAGGCTTACTTAAACTAGAAAAACTAGTCTCTGATCGGTTCAATCAAAGCTATAAAGAACGGGAGGCACAAATTAAGCAGGAATTTGAACAGAAAATTAAAGAAATATCCCTAAATAATGAGAGCCTTGCCGAGACGCATGTGCAGCTAGTCGAAAGAGATCATATTATAAAAGATCTCAGAAATCAACTGAGAGATGCAGAAAATGAATTGATTGAGAAAGACCAGCGATACAAGCACTTAGAAAATAACCATTTGGAACTTATGGACGAAAGTAATCAATTAAGAAATTCTGTAACTGTTTTACAAAAGCAAATCACCCAGGTAGGTTTTATTGTCTGATATCAAATATTTTCGTGAATTCTTCTTTAGTTTCAGAAGAATGTTAAAAATTTAGAGGAAGAAATTGAAAAGTTAGAGAGCATGTGCAATGATAAGGAGAAGCAAAATGTTTCTATGGCTAAAGAAATTTTAAATTTGGAAACTACTAATGCGGAGTTGCTTCAGAAATGTAGGTAAGTTACATGTTTATGGATATGAATGCGTTTTATGAATTTTTTGGGCAAAAAGCCTTGAAAATATAATGAAAGAAATAAGGAGAAGTTTTCATAGTGTTTAGTGTTTCATAGTTATTAATTAATAACGTTTAACGTCCTTAGTGTGAAATGAAGAAAATTTTTTGCAAGTTTAGGTCTTCAAATAAAACTGATTTTATTTCAGTTGAGAATTGACGACGTTTCAGCCTTTATTTAGACCATCTTCAGGGTTATTTTCTACTGATTTTTTAGACAGAAATAGCCCTGAGGATGGTCTAAATAAAGGCAGAAACGTCAGCAATTCTTCTGAAATAAAATCAGTTTTATCTGAAGTCCTAAACCTGCGACACTTTCTTTCCATGTTTTATTAATTTTTTTGCTGTAATTTTTTGCATATAGTAACTGTATAAATATTTTATATTTTATATATTTAATTTATTTTTATAAATAACATTTAATAATTAAATATTCTCTTATTCAAAAATGCCCAATATTTGTTCTTTTTACAATAGCAAATTTTTGGAAAAGATAAGAATCATTCAATGCATGGTTTTAACATACAAACATAACATGCGCAAACTTTTAAGCATTTAGCTTTTGGATAACTAGTACATAAAAGCAATAAAATTTTAACAAATATATAAAAATATAAACAAAATACCACCGTATGTAATGACATATAAAATCAAAAACAAAATACAATATACAGGGTGTTTCAGAACTATAGGATCAAACTTCTAGGGGTTGTTCAGTGCAACAGTAGAATCCATTTGAGTATAGGAACCCATGTCCTGAAATGTGTCACTACGCCACTACGGCCCTAAGACGCGTTTAAATTTAGAAAAAATATTAATTACCTAAATAGGATCTGATGCATTTATTTTTACCTTTGTATTTTTTATTTTTATTTTTGTATATGATACCATCACAACAATTGTTCAAAATGTCTTCCTCCAACCTCAATACACCGATTTAGACGTCGCACATGATTTCGGCGGACTACACTAAAAATTTAATCCTCGTTTTGAATGATTTCAAATGCTGCTGTTATTCGTCCAATTAAGGCTAGCTCTGATTCTACTGGAGTTTCGTAGACTAAAGACTTTACATGTCCCCACAAGAAAAAATGGAGCGACGTTAAATCGGGTGACCTAGGAGGCCAAGAAACTGCTCCACTTCTGGCAATCCAACGCTGCCCAAACCGCTGAGCCAAATACTCGCGTACTTGTACAGCAAAGTGAGCCGGCGCTCCATCATGCTGAAACCACATTTGCTTTCTAACGTTTAGTGGAACATTTTCAAGGAGTTCTGGGAGAACTTCCTCCAAGAAACGCAGATAAATATGTCCTGTTAACCGTTCCGGTAGAAGGTATGGCCCAATTAAATAATCATAAACAATGCCTGCCCATACGTTCACAGACCAACGATTCTGATATTTTCTTGGAAAAATTACATAAGGATTTTCTTCGTCCCAAACATGGCTATTCCTACTATTAAAAATACCGTCTCCTGTGAAAGAGGCTTCATCGGTCCACAAAACATATCGTAAAAAATTTGGTTGTGCAATGATGTGATCCAGAAGCCATCGACAAAATTGAACTCTAGGATGATAATCGGCTGCAGTCACCTCTACCTTGAACTTTCTGGAAGGATGGAGTTGTTGCTCGTATAGTACCCGCCAGGCAGAAGCCTTACTCGTATTCATATTCTTAGCGACGTCACGTGTGCTATTTGATGGTTCATCGGCAACTCGCTGAAGCACCTCTTCTTCAAATTCGACCGTTCTTACGGTTATACCGCAACACCAGTATCACGCATCTTGGCCTTAAACATGCCTGTCTCAGCGAACCGCCGATGAACCGCAATAAACTTTTTGTATCCAGGATGCTGTCGTTCGGGATAACGTTCATGATACAACCGCGATGCTGCTCGTGCATTGCAGTTTGTTGCTCCGTATGCCAAATGCATATCCGCCAATTCTTGATTGGTAAAGTTTTCCATTAGCAATAAATGTTTAAAAATTGTAAGCTATAAAATTTTTAAACGTGACATTGAGAATTGACATTGATAAGCGTTGATTTTAAACAATTTTTGTTATGGTATCATGTACAAAAGGTAAAATAAATGCAGCAGATCCTATTTAGGTAAATAAAGTTTTTTATAAATTTTAACGCGTCTTAGGGCCGTAGTGGCGTAGTGATGCATTTCCGGACATGGGTTCCTATACTCAAATGGATTCTTCTGTTGCACTGAACAACCCCCAGAGTTTGATCCCATAGTTCTGAAACACCCTGTATAAAATATAGCATTTATAAAAAGGAGTGAAAAAGAAAATTAGACTTAAATAATGATACTACATTTTAAAGATATTTAATATATACAAACAAGCACATGAAACAACAAAACCATGCTCCACAACTAATTCTGAAATCCATCAACATATCATGATCATGAGCCCGTCGAAAGGAAGGAACAGAGAGAGAATTAAGAGATAGGGCAGTGGCTAATTTAATATGCAAAGGATATTTCATACATTGAATATATACGATGTTAAAAATAAACCTTAAACAAAAGTTTTGTAATTTTTGAATTCGCTATACGGTTGCAGTTGTTATGCAAGGGCCATATACCACATCACAATAATTAAACACACATGATACCAAATAATAGCAAAGTATTTTTTAAAGTGAGTGCTTAAAATGTTTTTATTATGGTACAATAACTTTAATAAAATCTCAGTTGGTAATCAACGATCAATCCTAAATTTGTTACCTCATTATGAAACTCAAGCTTTATTCCATTCATAACGAGATTCAATTTTGTCAAAATGTGATGCCTGTTTCTCTGCATACAAAATAACATTAAATCTAGGGCAGTGTATCCTAGAAAATTGGTTTATTATATCAAGTTTTAATATTCTGTTATACCTGATTAAGAAGATTCGCTTATATTTACTGCTTGTGATGACAAAAAAGACAAATATATCTAGAATCATCTTCATGCTGTTGAACTTTGCATTTTTTTCAAGTAAATTTGGCAACATACATTTTTATTGTTAACTTAATTAAAAGAGAATATAAAATTCGACCGAGTACTGAGCCTTGTGGTACTGCCTGCTTCACATCACAGAATTACAGCTTGCATTCTGTCACCTAAATTTAAACAAAAAAACTTAATTGATAAATTACCTAAACCCGTTTAAACTATAATATGTAAAAGTCCTTTGTAATTTAAAGTGCCAAACGCTTTAGAAAAGTCAAGCAGTATCAACACTGTTCCCTTATCTTTGTTTAAGGATCTAAACAAGTGATCGGTGAAATTAAGGAGAGCTGTAGCGCACCTATGCCCGGCCCTATACCCTGACTGATATTCTGGTAATATTTTAATGTAAATTGTGAAAATATTTCATTTTTTCTCAGAGTAGATTTACAGAATTGAGCTTTTTGCAATTTAAATCGGTAAACCTTCTGTATCAGAAACTTTTGCACCTTGGTCAAATCTTTTGCACCTTGGTCATAAAAGTATTATTATAAATTCCTATAAAATTGGAGTAGTTCAGAGAGTCATTAAAACTGATTTTCCACGTGGGAAAAAGCTGAACCTAGAATCTCTGTCTGAGGCATAAATCATTCAGATGTTTGCTCCCTTGAAGTTCGTTTTTTATCCTAATCCCTGGCATTTTGGCTCATTTACCACACTAAAATAGTACGTTTATTTCTGCATTTCCTTACATTGTTTTGTCAGTCTTGGAAAATGTCTTCATACTTAGCCAGTATGTATATGTCCTAAATGTGAGTATTATATTCCTGTCGCGAATATACTAAAAGATTTTCACATTATGTTCTGTAATATATAAAATAAACATTATCATAAATGTTATTGAAAAACAAGGAATTAGACCTAAAATAGAGTTTTACAGGGTCCGGGTCAATTTCTCAATCTCAATATTAACCCTATTCAAACTCCAGAACGGTGACGAACTATGACTCTAACAGCTAATCTCTTATTCCATAACTTATATGCACAATTGTCTAAAGAGATTATAACTATTTCTACAATTCAGTACTGGTATTTTCACGTTAAGACTTAGGAGGCAGGTGCTAGTTTTATTACTTTAGATATTAGGAACAAAATACTAGTAGATGTATAATAATAGTTATTTGCATCTCCTATTGTATCTTAGTTTATCTGGAAACTTACCTTGAATGATTAAATGTATATGCAGGGTAGGTTTTTTGGTTGTTTTATGTAGAAGTTTTAAAAACTGCGCTAGATAAGGCCAGTAAGTAAAATAAATGAAGAATCCATTATTACAAAATAATACATAAATAAAAAATAAAAAGACAATATCAAGATTGATATACAAGGTATAAATATTCAATCATAATTTTAATTTTATAACATTTATAACCAACATAAACTTGTACATTGAAGTGGTATTAAAAAGTAGATAGTGGATTAAAAAGTAAATAGACAGAAGATAAACAACCTAAACAAACTAGAAAAACAACTTGATTCCAATAAATTGCTTAAAAATTCAAAACAAAGCTAACAGCTAACGCAGTCGATCTGGTTTCTAATTGCATAATGCATCCTGTCGCGAGGCGATTTCCACCGACCTAAGAGTTTAAACCATGTGTTTTTATCATAATTATAATGGGCTATTAATTCCCAATTTTACAAGAATTAAGAATACAACGTTGTCTCACTTAAATTTAAGTTTCAGCGAGTACGAAAATCAATGGATAATCCCAAAAAGCAAAGTATTTAAATTACAGGATAAACAATGCAACAGTCCAGTATCGAAAATGTCAATACCAAAAAATTGATCAATGACAAAGAAGAGATAGAAAAATCACTTTAGTCAGAGAGAGAGAAAAACAACCTGATTCCAATAAATTGCTTAAAAATTCAAAGTGAAGAATAGCTAGCGCCATCTACATACGTTATTTATAAATAGGCCGAACTTAGGCCGAACCTTCTAGGAGTTCTTATTTTTACAATGCCAACAAGTCACAATTTTTAAAGTCAATCTTAAAATAAAGCACAACCATCTCCAGTATGAACAAACTGCACAAAACTAAATTGTTATACTTACTAATTAGAGGAGGGCACGATTTTCTAATATTCTTTATCACAAACAAGTGAATTGCTCTTATTTATAGTATATATAAAAACATTTGAAAATATACTGGAAACTTACCTCATAATTAATTTTGTCTTAACTAAAGTAAATACCTAAGATAAACTAAATTCCGTCGATTTTTTTCTTATTTCAAGTTAACTTTTTTAAAAACAAAGTAACGTTTATGCAAAATAATACCTCTGATTTAGTATTTACCTTTTTAGTTTAAGTATATTATTATTTTCAGACTTCTCGAAGAAAAACAAGAATCCCTCGAACTGGAAACCACCGAGAACAATTTATTCGAGATAAAGGTTCAAACTTTAGAGAAAGAAAAACAATCTCTATTGGAGAGTTTCGAGTTGGAGCGGAAATTATTTAACAAAGTCATGGAGGAGCACAACGAGGCAAAAGTGAAAGATATCGTTATAAGCGAACTGGAAGAACGAAACAAAAAATTGGAAGAAAAAATCGCGAGGCTAAAAGGATTCCTAAAAGAAAAGGAAAAAACCATTGTAGAAGTGAACAAATTAAAATTAGAAGTTGAACATGAACTAGAGAAAGCCAAGGAAGCGTTAAGGATAATGGAAGAGCGAGACGAAGCGATAAACATGGATAAAACCGAATGTAATTTGTTGCAAATTAAAGTGCAACAGTTGCAAAACGAGAAGGAGTGTCTGATAAAATCGTTTGAACGTGAAAGGGAGGCATACGACCAAAGTTTCCATAAAAAAGATGAGGAGCTCGTTAGCCACAAGGAGGAACTTAAGACAGAAAATGTGATTTTAGCTAAAGAAAATTTGGAATTAAAGAAGATCAATGAAGAGCTGTTTGGCAAAGTCAGAATATTTGAAGAGAGACAACAGGTAAAACCTTTAATTTTTTTCTTAAATGATAAATAAATGAACGTATTGCTTTTGATTACAGGCAGTTGAGCTGGAGACATCAGAATGCAATTTACTGAAATTAAAATTGCAAGAAATGGAGCTAGAACGCAATGAGCTTTTAAAGAATTTCGAGGCAGAAAGGGTGCTTTTTAATAAAATTTTAGTCGAACATCAGGAACTAAAAGTTAAAGATGAAAAAATTAAAGATCTTGAAGGTAGTAATCATAGGTTGACCGAAAAAGTGGCAAAATTCAAGGAATATTTGAAGAAAAAAGAGGAAACTATCGTTAAGTTGCATAAGGTAAATTGAAGTTTTTAATATTTTAATTTTTATTATATTTTTTAACATATACTTTAGGATAACTTGGCTAAGGAACAAGAAATCGCGAAACTGCAAGAGTTGCTCCATATCAAGCAAGAGCAAATTGATTCCTTGGAAATAGAAAAAACCGAATGCAGTCTGCTAGAACTGAAAGTGAAATCATTGGAAGAAAAAAATAAAAATTTATTAGACTCGTTTGAAACTGAAAGGAAAACATTCGAAAGGGCCTTATCCAAAGGAAGTCACATAGAAAATAAAATAGACGAGTTGAATCAGCAAATAATCCAGTTAGAAGAGAAAAACTCCGAAATGGAAAATAGTTTTCGTAAGGAGAAACAAGATTTAATAGATACGTTCGAGGTGAGTGAAATTAAAAAGTGATTACATTTATTTATCTAACTATATTAAAGCAAATGGGTTAAAATTGAATATTTTTTTACCATTTATAGATTTATTTGAAGAGAGAAGGAGAGATTTATTTGAGATATATCTATATTGGGTATAAAAAATACTTGGAAGTTTTCTGATTGTATTATTATAGTTATACGTTTTCTAGTATCCATAAGCAAAAAAATACGACGTCGTAACTTCTGCTATTCATTTTGCACTTTGATTAGTTAACAAATAAATTGATTTGATTAGTTTTCAATAATAGGTTCACTCTTGATTCTTATAAATTTTCTTACAAAGCCGTTCATAAATCTTAAAGCCCTCAATTATACTTTTGCATCTGTTATAAAAAATTAGATTGGGATATAAAGTATTTATTAAATTTTTGAAAGATGGAGAATTACATTATCTTTAATTTAAATTAAGTACAACGTTTAGGTTAGGAAGTATGCATCTCCAACATTTATCAAGTGTAAACTGTAAAATAACAGCAATAGCTATTCCACAGGTTGGCTTGCGCAGAAGATTCCTAGGTTTGGCGTGATGTAAGTTGCTTCCAGGAGTTATCTTTTCTTCCTTTTCTTGCACAAGATCTTTCTTCTTCTCACTGTGCATTATCCTCTCAGATTGCCTCGCGATTACATTAGCCTATCTGATTTTATCAATTTTAGCTCGGAACAATTCAATTAAAGTCATATTCGTCCATTTTCACAAGTTTTTCAGTCATGAATTCCTTCTTTTGACTGGTCCCCTTTTTTCGCCTATTTTTTTTCAAATTACAAGTTGTAGCGTTCTGTATTTTTCGGTTCTCATTATATGTCTAGAGTAATTGACTTTTCTCTATTTGACAGTATTCATTATTTCTGTTTGTTTCTCCATATGGTTTAGGACCTCCATATTGGTAGTATGGTTTGTACAAGGAATTTTTAGCATACTGCGGTAGCACCATATCAAAGGCCTTTACTGTTGGTGTTGTTTCTGTTAGGGTAAACGTTTTCTCGCCATAAACCCATATGCTAAAAATATAAAACCTCAGAACACGGAACCTGGTTTTCAGGTTAAGTCTGAGATTACACAGCATCTTAAGAATGTTATTAAATACTGCTCTCACCTTTTCTATTCTACCCTTTATCTCAACTGAATGATCCCCACTATCATTGAGTATGCAGCCCAGATATGTAATTTTCCTCACTCTTTCTAGGGTGTTCCCGATTAGGGTTATCTTAGCGCTAGCATTTAGGTTTTTTACTGATTACCATTGTTTTAGTTTTATTTATATTAATTTTCATGTCATATTCCTCACAGACGGTAACTACTCGATTTATAAGCCGCTACAATCCTTCTTTGCTATGCGCATGATCCCCACATTATTTGCGTATCGCAGATTATACAGACATTCGCCATTGATAATAACGCCATCTGTTGATTTGTTCAGTGCTTTTTAAAATATTTCCTCCGAATATACCTTAATCAGTATAGGTCACAGGATGCACTCCTATCCTCCTCCTTTCTTAAATAATGAAATTGTCCGTTGTATTGCTTTTAATTCTTACTTTGGCAGTTTGATTCCATTATAAGTTTAAGATAATACGAAGATTATCAGACCACTCCACCAGACGTTAATACCTCAATAAGTTTTCAAAATCTTTCCTTCTGTCTAATGTGTGTTGTTTTAGCCATTGGATCAAGCTTGTTCTACTATTCCTGATCTGGAAATCTCTCATGTTCGAGTCCACTTTTGATGTTCTTTTGTCCTCAATTCCACTGGTCGCTTTGTCTCACCTATCTATGAATCTCCACATTCACAGGGGATTTAATCTATACAGTTCCTGATGTTTAATAGACTCAGTCTTCAATACTAAACCTCGTATGATTGTCTTGATCGTATACTCTTGAATCCTTAAAAATCCTGCAGGCTCCTCCAGTTGCTGTGGCTCTTTCCTTGTTATTTCTGCCGCATTTTTAATAGAGGTCTTTATTACTTTGTTTGAATACCTGTTCTGCTTTGAGTCTTTGGTGATGTTTTCTTTATTTGTTGTTGAAGTCATTATTATTGTTACATATTGTGGCTGCCCTTCTACACAGGGTTTTATGGATTCCCACCTTTGTTGAACCAGGATGATTGGAGTTGTCCTGTGTGTATTGGTTTGTGATAGACTGAAGTCCTTAGGCGTCCATTGTTGTTCTTTACAAGAACATCTAAGAAGGGCGGTGCTTACTCAGTTTCCAACTGCATTGTGAACTTGATGCTTCGCCTAATGTTATTGAGGTGCTCCAGTAAGTTTACTAGCTCTTTGTCTTTCTTTTGTTTCTAAATAATAAATGTATTATCGACATCTAAGCCACAGCTTCGGTTTAGAATGAGCTGTCCTTAAGCTCCAAACATTTATCACTCTCTACAGTGAAAGTCCAGTACGGCCTTTCTGACTCCTTTCGTGACGATGTTAAGAGATTCTCCGATGGGCACATTTGTATAACGTCAAAGCTTACTAGCTTAGCGGTGCGTCTAACGTCAGTGTCCCGAAGGAGTTCGACGAAGTAAGCTGAGTTTCAGATTAAGAATAGCAGAACACGCTTGGTCCAATGGCCACAACATATCTTGGACAGAAGCAAATGTTTTGTACAAGGATCAACATTGGAAGAAAAATTCCTGGAAGCAACTTACATCACGCAAAACCAAGGAACCTTTAACAAGGCGCTTCACGTATGACCAGACGTCATACACCTCTACACTGTCTCTCCTATATGCTTGTAGAAGAGATATTATTGTTAGTGTACACTTACTTGATAATTATTGGTGGTAGTTTCCAACCGAAACGTCTTGCTAAATTTAAAATAAACACAATTTCGAAAATTAGATTTTCCTATCCAATGATAGCATTGCAAGGTAGTCGCATAAATTTTCTCTGTACCTTCTCTATAAGGCGTACATACTATATGCGTAAAGTAATATGACCATACTATTTATCCATACTCGAGACAAAACGAACGTTTAAGGTGTGTAAGGTAAAATCTCTACTCTGTGAAACTCCATCGTAGTGTCCCATTTTGGTTGTAATTGCAGGATATTTGGCATATTTTTAAAGATAAAACTTTGCCGCTTTCGCAAACATGTTCCACTTTTTTGTGAAACTAATAATGCTGCAGAACAGAATTGAACTAACTAGTTTTACCTTTGAGATACAGACCAGAACGTTTTCCATTTATGAGTCTAGTGTTATCAACTCTCCTTTTTGGTTGGGCATGAGTCAAAATGCTAAGATGTTGTGATGAATGAAAATGTGCGTTGTCTTGTGGCAAATGCTAATTCTATCCATTTTTTGTTTGTTTGAGAGTTAGTTTTACAGGAGCTGTTCTTCCATTACACCTTCTAGATTTAGTACCATATATTATAAAGTTAAAAAGGTGGTTATTCTTGGATCTGTGAAAGGTGAATTCGTCAAACTGGGTGGAGCATCATTTTCATGAAATACAATAGTAGCCAAATAGCTCGAGCATTGTTAAACGAATGTCAAAGCATTCCGAATTCCTGAAAGTGTTTGGCATAAATTGGAGGATCCTAACCAAATGGTCTCCAGTTTTACTAATAGTGATGAAATTGTATCAATAACGAAACTTATGATGGGTTTTCTTCTGCTATTTAGATAAATTCTACCTGGAGTACCTAAACAAAAAAATTCACACGGAGCTGCCATAGGTCGCACATTATTTAAGGTAGAGACAAGGTGAACACTGCTTTGGATAGATATTTTTGTGTAGAATTCATTGGCGTTTAAGAGCTATGACAACTTGGTCTTTTTTAAGCCATACACTCTGTATTTTTCGACGCCTATAAGTTTTTTTTTCCTTAAAATGATACAACATTAAATACTTTAGTTTCCAATAAATGCTCTAAAAACCAAAATACCTAATGTTTAGCTTAATATTATTATTTAATCATTTTCATGGCAACTAATAAGGTCAGAGCTTGCACTCTGTACAAGATCAAGCTCAAGGCAACCAGTAGATAATATAAAGGCATTCTAGTAAACCATGACAATAAGTAGGCAACATACTCATTGTCTCAAGTTATTGACGTTTATTTTATCATAATTAGTTTAACAAAAATAATAAATACAATGAAAGCGTTTGAAAATAGTAAAAAATATGACATGGTGGTTTGCTATAAACAATATCAAGGAAATATTGACAGAGATTCTTCATTAATATAATAAACAAAACGCTAAAAAAACTTTTTTGGAAAATATAATCACAAAACATCTTAATGCATTCAAGCAAAAACTATACATATTAGACCAAGCTACAAGCATATCGATGTCATTCTGTGTATATACAGGTTGGGGAATCGTTTATTTCGCATAGAGAGGCAATTAAATTTGTCTAAAATTATTTTGGACAATGCGTACCTGTATATTCGCGTAATATATCCGGTATAATGGCGTTCATCCTCTATTTCTACAAGAAAACTTGCCAACTAGTTCAAGGCTCCACCTCTGGTGCCCAGGCACTTAGCCAGTAACAAGGGAAAGTAACTTTTGTCAAAAGCTCTCATTGTATCCTGTGCACTGGAAATTCACTCTTAATTGCTTCAATGCAGGTTTGTTGTCATGCATTCTTTGGGATGAATACATGTTATTTAATATAGATTGTTCCATTACTCAAAACTAATTTATTTAGACTTTTTATACCCATGGATTGACGATAGATGCCTCTTTATTTATATTATTTTTATTTCTGTTACTCTTGTCTCCTGACTGATGACTTGGGTACATATAACTCTGTTTCGAGAATTTAGGAAAATAAGCTTTCCTCAGGGAAAAATTAAATAACTGGGAACAATGGATAAGACAGTGTACATACACACCTCTTTAGTAGAAAGGGAGATACTCCATTGGGTCCATATGAGAATGAACCTGGCAAGGTGATGGCGATATTTCAGACAACACATGGATATTTAGAATATGCCATAACGTCAGGATGATCAGATATTCTTTTTACATTGCTGAAATGACTCAAAAATTATGCCCAACCTCTCTATTGACTCTTAATATTATGTATAGAGTTGGAATAGCACAATAGTTAAATAACTCCAGGCTACTGAAGCTTCAATTTCAAGTTACAATTTCTAAAATCAATAGTGCTTTCTGTATCATAATAATTATGAGATGGTGAATAATATGGTATATCGCATCATAGGCTATTATTTGCTCTTTTATACCTTTCACATTAGAGAAAAATATAAATCCAGCACGGCGCTATTATTATAGGTATCTTATTAATTTGTAAAAAGTTTAAAAAAGAAAAGTAGGTATTAAATACGTTTATAGACACATTAAATAACCAAAACTGGCAAAATACTAAGACAAAGCCATCCAGCCATCCATACAAAAAAAAAATATTTGCAACAGAGTTGAATGAGATACCAACAGCCCCGACTTTTACCATCTTACATCTGACAAAAAATCGCCCTCAATAATAAAGTTATAATGTGAGTTTGCCCTATAAATTATGCGTGAGTTTCTCCTAAATTGAGACATCTGAGTTAGAATATAACAAGAATCAAGATAATATATTTACCATTTTTATTCAAGTACGACAAAAGCCTTTTTTAACTATCATTAACATGCTTGACTTAATATTCTCTCTAACCTCAACCAAGACCCTCCCATACCGTTCTTTTGAGCTGTAATAAATGTTCCTGTTTACTCTATTGTTTATTTTAATTTAGTGAGAAAATAGAAACGAAAAACTTTTCTTGATACAACAAATGAAAATTGCTGAAATTTTTGTCTTATAAAGACTCTAAAGACTATATTTTTAATATTATATTTATAATAAATTAATCTTATTAAAGATCTTTTAGCAGAAAACCCACATGTACAACTAATCACTCGATTAGTTGTATGACTTTGGAGCTAGAAATAATTCCGTTTCTGTATTAAATTTGTTTATTTTTAGCTAGGAAATAAAAAATCTGAACTATCTGAGGATCAACTAAATAAACTAACTAAAGAAATTATTCTTTTAAAAGAAGAAAAGGAAAATCTAAATGCTAGATTAAAAGAAGAAAGCGAATTTTCAAACGGGCAAATTGATCTGCTTAAGGAAGAGGTAGCGAGGTTGCAAAAGGCCATTGATTATTTAACGAAAGATCTGCGTAAGATTAAGTACAACTTTTCAAATTATATTATATAATATGTTTTAATTTTTACAGAAACTAGACAAGAAAGGATCGAAGAACTGACCACTATAATGAACCAACTACGGAACGAAATAGATCAATATGAAGAGAGGCACAAGAAAATGTCAGAAACCCTGAAAAATGAAAAGAAGCAAAAGAAAGACGCCCTGGCGAAATTGAAGAATATGCAAGAGGAATTAGATAAGAATAATATTGAGATAAATAAGATTAAGCAAGCATTAGAAAGCGTGGAAAAATTATATGAAGAAGCTAAAAATAAACATTCTGGCGATGCTGCCCTACTCGATGACACGAGAAGAAAATTAAGCGAATTGGAGAATGAGAAAATTAAGTAAGTATATTCATAAATAGTAAGTTTTAGTTAAAAAAGAAAAGTGAAAACAAATTTTTATTTAAAAAAATAATTAAAAAGTTTGCCTTTAATTACCGTGAGTATTTATAAATGTATTAATACTCGTATTTTAAGGATCCAAGTTTTAGGCGAAATTTACAATATTAGGGATATTATTTTATCGCAGTGCTTTAATCGCAGTTAATTAGTTATGATTCTCAGTCATTTTGACCTTTAAATGAATGAATAAAAGTTTGTCTTATGATTTATTTGGCTCGCTCAATACATTGATCTTTTCTCATGTTTTATTAGTTATACCCTTTTATTAGTTATTAATTACACAGTTCTTAGTTGTTATTAAGATAATATTAATAATAACATTATTTTCCTTAATATGTTAATTATTGTTAGTCCTGAATATTATCCAAATATTTGGACATTATGACCATGTGGCTACAATGAGATTGTATTCCTAAATCAAAAGTTCCTGTATTTGTATCCATATGAATACAGCAACTAAAGTGATTAATAAGTACAATTCAAATCATTACTGGTATATGGATAAAGATATTTAGGTTAAATTGTTTGAAAAATATATTTGACTTAAATTTCTGATTCTCAAAGTAATAAATGTTCTAGAAGAAAGTCATGTAAATGAACATTACTACTGTTGTTGAGCAGGTAATGTATAACCAGTATTTAAAGTTAAATATCCTTTTAAGTAGGCAGATTAAATTAGTCTGAATTGGAATTTAACAAGTGGTATTCCAGAAATGTAATTTATTTTGATATATGTTTTTAAACAACTTTCGATTACAACATCAAATTATCTGAGAATTTTGTCACCATATGTACCTACTAGATTTAAGTACATCTTGTGATTGAATTAGAACTTACGAATTGCTAAAGTGACAATTCATGTATCTCTAATTTATTAATACCCTCTAAACACACTATTATTAACACGATATATAAACTCATTTTTTATAAAATGAATAATAAGTATTTTGAATTTAGGCTGAACAATGACTTAAGAAAAAAAACGGAGCAGTTTAATTTTAAAACCAAAGAAATGGCCGTGATAGAGCAGCAATTTACTGTACTCACTAAAGACAAAGACAGTTTGATGCAGGAAAACAAACAGTTAAAAGAAAAGCTGGAAGAAACCATTCAGGAGCGTGATAGTTTAAAACCACTCAAATCTAAAATAAAAGATCTCGACCAATTTAAAAAACAAAATGAGGTAAAGCTTAAAGATCGAATTTCATTAAAGCATGTTTTTAATATGGACTTTTGCAGGCCTTACAAAGCGAATGCGATAAACTGAATCAAGAAATTTCGGAACTTAAAGTGAGAGTGAACCAGTTATCTTCCGATAATAAAAATATTAATGAAGAACATGATAAATTAGTCGATCAGGTTGAAGAGTATAAAGCGAGATGCGAATTGTTGGAAAGCGAGAAGGAAAGTTTCGAAAAGTCCAGAACGGAATTGGAACGGCAGAGAGATCAATTAAAGGTAAGAAAATATTTGTTACAATTTTGTTTTAAATTTTAGCGTAACTAAATTTTAAAATTCGTCAAACTAAAAACGGGTGAGTAAAATATGCATTCTAATTTACTAGAAAATTAAATATTTTTTTGGGAAAATTTGAGTTGGTACATTCTGGGGCCGTATTTTTGAAACCATTCGAATTTGATCGAAATTAGAGGATTTCGCGTGAAAAATCGATATTCGTATTTTTCACCGCATCCTATACGAACTTTTTCGCATGCAGTGTCTCTTCCAATAGCACTTGACTTTGCTACGTTGCCACTACATTTTCATGTTCGTATGCGAATGAAATTTCGAATGCTGTTTAAAAATACAATTTTTAATTAGTGTGCGAATTTTGCCGCTCGACTTTGTTCGCATTCGAAGATTCTCGCATGGTTTCAAAAATACGGCCCCTGGTTGCTTAAAAATGCTGTTTTTTTTTTAATTGGTTTATGGACAGATTTTTTTTAAGATGCTAGAATATATTCATCTCTACCTGCAGAAGAAATAAAATATCTCATATTTATATACAAGGTGCCTCAAAAAAAAAATTATATTTAAAAAATCAATCAAAAATAAATTAAGCCGTTTATTGAATAAATGTTCATTAATTAGTAGGCTCCGTGATGGCTCCCATTTCGTAGCGAATACTTTGTTTTAAATGCACCAGGGAATACAAAAATCTCATCCATTCTTCCCAAAGAGACCAACTAACTAAATCATATATTTATTATAATAATATTAGCCTAAAAGAAAATTTTGATCTTATGATGCTCTAGCTAAAGAAACAGGTGTAGACATTTGTTATATGCTGTTAGACCGCGACTTTATGTTTTCTTTGTTTACATCAATTTTGCACCAGTGAAGTTGATTTACGTAGATATTTAGACTTTAGATTTGAAAAAACCCTACAGAAAAAAGTCCATAGGACTCAAATCAGGTCTGTGTGGAGGCCAATTTATATTACCTCTTCTCGAAATTATTTTCCTCGAGAAATTCCGCGAATTCGTGGCAGACGCATTGGATCTGTGTGTGGTACGTTGCTTTAACCTGCTGGAACCATGTTCTTTTGTTGAAAATTGCGCAGACTTCCTCAGATAATGCTCTGAATTCACTGTATGTTTCGTTTTATCTTCAAAAAAGTATGGACCTATCATTCCTCGCGATTTACATGGCAGCGATGATATTCAACAAAAAATAATTTTGAACTAGAGGGTTGTAAAGTTGTAAAAAGAACATTTTTTTCCGAGAAATTTAATACTATACTTCAAAATCTACGTTTACGAACATTTACGAACCTCCACTATTAAGGTTATTAATTATTATATAATTAAATTCCCTATTAAGGTTACTATTAATAATTACAGGTCCAATAATAGTGTTACGGATTTCCCGTGGGTTCAATAAATAAGCGCACTTGAACTTAACATCGAATCAGGTCCCTCTATATATTCCCAATTAGATTCTCCTACTAATTTTTAGAAATTTAGCAGAATGTTCTACAAATTTAGCAGAAGTACAAATATAAACGAATATAAATGGATTAGAATAATCTGACCAACACAGGGCCGTAGTAAGGCAACATTGTAACATTGCCCTCCTCTTAAATTCGATCGTCCCGATCAGCCTGACCTAAATATAACTTAAGCCTATCTAAATGAATTACCTTCATCTTTGTCTTAGGGTTGCGCTGGATTCTATAGATGACATCACTCATCCTCTTTACTACCGCATATGGATCTTCCCAGGCTGGCATCACTTTGGTGATTTCCCTTTTTTTCTTTGAGGGTTCCAAGGCTACACTTTGTCACCTTGCTTAAATCCTGAACTGGTTGCTTTAGGGTCGGATCGAGTCTTTATCCGGGTACTTGTAATCCTTAGTCGTTCTTTGACCAATTCGTGAACATCGTGTAGTTTTATTTTTACATCGTCCGCATAGTCCTCCACTCTGATTTCCTCATTGCTTGATGTACCAAACACCAAGTAACCATATAAGTGGTGTTAACCCAGTCGTATCGATGAACTGCGGACCTGTAGGCCAGCAAAAACATTGGCAAGTAGAGATCCCAATCCTTTTGATGTTCATCCACCACCTTGGAAAAATGTTCTTCGATTGTCTTGATGAATCTCCACCATGCCATCAGATTGCGGATGTAAGGCTGTTGTCCGTGTTCTGTGAATTCCAAGCAGTTCACAACGTTTTTTAAACAGCTTAGATTCGAAATTCCGTCCTTTATTAGAATGGATCTCTAAAGCGACCCCAAATCTGCTGAAGACATTGTTCACTAAAACCTCAGCTACTGTCACCGCTTCTTGGTTGGGAAGAGCAAAGACTTCCGGCCATCGACTAAAATAATCCATGGCAACCAGGATGTACTTATTTCCCTTGTTGGTCTCGGGAAATGGACCGGTTATTATCGATGACGATTCTTTCGAATGGCAGCCCTACATTATACTTGCTCATCCTAGCCCTGGATCTTGTGCTAGGGCCTTAACGGACTTTTTCTGCACTATGAATTTACGTCACTCCATGTCGCTCTTGATCTGCCGTTGTCCTTCTCCTGAACAATTACTCATATAACTTGGTCTTCGCGTTCGTATTTTATTAATTCAGCAGTACTCCAACCTTTACTAACCTCAAATTTAAGACTTCTTATATGTCACACTTTCCAATTCTTCTACTTTGGCACAATGTTCGCATTGTGGCTGGCAAGGTCTCCTGGATAAGGCGTCTGTGTTGTTATGCAGTTTACCCGACTGATGTTTGATGTTGAAATTGTGCTGCTGTAACTTCTCTAACCATCTTGCGACTTGTCCCTTTAGTTGTTTTATCTACAACAACCATTTTAGAGCTATATGGTCTGTCCTAATTGGAAACTTTTGTCTATATAGGTATTTGTGGAAATGGCCTGCGGCTCTGACAATAGCTAGAAGCTCTCTCCTCGTGACTCAATCATTTCATTCTTACTTTAACAACACTCTGCTAAAAGACTCGTTCCTCGCTATTCTGGACTTATGATAGCACAGCTTCAACACCAATATTGCTTGCATCTGTATCCAAAATAAACTTTCCTTGTTGTTTTGGTATCCTAATATGGGACTAGAATGTAAAGCAGCTTTTAGCCTTCAAAAAGCAAGATCGCACTCCCTGTTCGGCGGCCAGTCCTTTATGCTTTCAATTTTACCCTGTTCGGTTAGTATTCCCGTAATAAATTTTCAAAAAAATGCACTTTCTGTTGAAAAAGAGCGAGAACTTCTTTAGGTTCAATTTAAGCCGAGCATTCTGGATTTTGTTAAAAACTGCTTTTAGGTCTTTGAGGTGATCATCTTAAGTTTTTCGCATTACGAGAACATCGTCAAAGTACACAAGGCATGTCTCGTAGTACAAATTTCATTAACCTCTCGAACGTAGCGCAAACATTACACATACCAAATAGCATAACACTAAAATGATGACTCCTTGTCTTCTTCCTGACTGCCCACTTGCCAATATGCACTTTTTAGATCTAATGTCGAAAACTAGCTTGAATCGAAAGCGTATCGTCAATTCTAGGAAGTGAGTAACTATCTTTCTTAGTGACGTCATTAAGTTTTCTATGGTCCACACAGGATCTAGTTGATCCATCCTTTTTCGTCACTATAACAGCAGTGCTGCAAAACAATATTTAAACCCATAAATAAAAACTGTTTGATTTTTTTCAACTAAACTGTACATCTGTATGATATTGATTAATTTAAAAAAAAAAAACAAAACCTTAAACTTTATTTTAAATCATGTTAAATTAACCGTTTATAATATCTTTGAAATACAATTCAACAAATTGAAGTATGTTATGTTTATGTAAGACAACTAAAACCTGACCCAATATACTCAAAGTTTTGGAGCAAAAAATATATAATATATCTTTGTATCTAAAAAGAAATTAAATTTGAGCAACAAATATCTTGAAGAATATAGCATTTAACAATAAAAATGTTTCCTTTATTTAATGTAGCTGATTTAGCTTAAATAGTATACTTTTTTTAACCTGTATGTTATAAAAAAAATCTGCCAAATGACTACTACTTAAAAAGACCTTTAATTTGAGATATCACAAAAAGGGTGATGCTATTTAAGATTTAGGGACTAGAGTGCATAGAACCCCAGAGGTTCCTTACCCCAAGACCTCTTATAACATTTGTACTAAATTAAGGTCTTTCAACCTTTTTGCTTTCAAAGATATTCGCATTGAAATTTTTCTATTGACACCCTGTATATCTACAAAAAATTGTAGAGCTTGATAATTCACTCATTTGTAAAAAAAAATACTACTCAATTCCTGACTTTTGGGCTATTTTTTTAGTCTGAAATAACCACACTAACAGACCAAAACCATTCGCCTTCGGATGTACCAACCTCAAACAATGTGGATATACTTCAAATCCAGCAGGATTTTCTCGACTTAAAAGATAAATGTGATAAACTCCATGAAGAAAACAAAAATCTGAAATCTGAGTATGAGCTGCTGGAAGATCAGTGCAACAATTTTAGTAAAGTAAACATCCATACGGGTTTGACAAATGACTAAAATGCCGTAATAAATTATTGTTTTTAAGGTAAAAAAGGATTTAGAAAATAAACTGGAAGAACAAGAGATGCATTTTAACGAGTTGCTGCATGAAAAGCAGCTTCTGCAAGACGAGGTGCAAGAGCTTAAAATTTCCCCAATAAGCAGTAGTACCAATAGCAGCAATAGCAAATTAGGTAAATTTGTAACTATTACAAGTTATATTTCATTATAGCGTATTTTTTTCAGATAATTTAGCAATTGTAAGACAAGAAATGTCCATGCTCTCCTCAAACGGGGGCGACAACGACCTACTAACCAAAGAAATCGAACATTTAAGGGAAAAACTGAGCCAATACCATTCGCTAGATGTAACAAATAAAAGTTCTATTGAGTTTTACGAGCACGAGCTGCAAAAGATGAAAACGAAAAATGAGAAATTAAACAGGCAATTGGATGAAACTTTGGTGACTCTAAACCATTGCGCCGAATTATCTAGCAGTACGGAAATTGAATATTTAAGGAACGTGCTGTATAATTACATGTTGGGTAAAGAGAGTTTGGTTTTGGCACGGGTTATTGCTGCTGTTTGTAAGTTTGATCCGACGCAAACGGAGGCCGTTTTACAAAAGGAACAACAGAAGCAAACGTTGGTAAGTTAAAGTAATTTTTTATAAGAATTTTGATATTATAGATGTTCTTGAATGTAGAATGCTTGTGGTCATTTATATTTTGACTTAAGAAACCAATGAAAGTATCATTTATACAATTTCACTCACAAACTTTTAGCTCATCGTGATCGCAATTGTAATGTCTTTTGCAATATCTTTAAAGAACGTCGTTTTCCGCATTCGACGAACAGAAGACACAAAACAAAGTACAGTAGTATCGCGATAATCCGAATCAATTAAAACCATGCCGACCAGAATTATCTAAAAATCCGGATTATTAAATCATTGTAAAAATGGTTTTAAACGTTGTTAACTCAAAAATAAGTAAATAAAACAACGTAAACATATTTAAAATTGTATATGTATATTGAAGTAATATACACATAATAAATAGTTAAGTCATTGGATCTAGTCGCTCTCGCTTATTTCTACGCGTTCGGTTTCATCTTTCTTCTGATTTTGACTACTTAAATTTTGTTAAACTGATTGAAAGAAATTAGTGATTTTAGACTGTTTTTCAAAAACGATTTCCTCTAATTTTTGCTTTGAGTCATGACGCCAGTTAATCTGTGGCCCACTGTAAAACAAAATTTAAATGTTAGTATCTCGATTTTTAATTTTGTAAACCGATGTCATTTCCGGGACATCTTCGTTTGATTTATCATTTGACTCGAGTAAATCGTCTATCTGAAGCAGTTGAGCATCACCATTTTTCACACAACTTCATTCCAATTCTACTCTGCACTCGCAAGGCAAAACACCGCCATATTTGCCAAGGGTGAATTCATCGATGGGAGAAATTTCGTTTCCCCAACGAATTATAAATAAAATTCTTAAAAGCGTAGACCCGATGAAATTCCAGCCCTAGTACTAAAACGTTGTGCAGACGAATTGACTCCTCCCTTATGTAGATTGTTCACGGCATCGTATAAACAGGGCTCATTTCCAACAAGCTGGAAAACTGTTCAAGTGCAAGCTGTACCCAAAAAGGGTAAAAAAACGATGCCGTCCAATTACCGCCCGATTGCACTAGTTCCAGTAATATCGAAGATTATGGAGAAAGCAGTCAACCAACAACTGTTAAGATATCTGGAATCATCTGGACTAATCAGCGATCATCAATACGGCTTTCGAAAGCTTAGATCCACCGGCGATCTTCTGGCTTACGTCACACACTTGTGGACGGAGGCCATGGAGAAGCACGGCGAGTCCCGCTCAGTCGCTCTTGACATTTCCAAGGCATTTGACAGAGTCTGGCATGAGGGACTACTAACCAAGCTCTCCTCAATCGGCATACAAAACTCATTATTGAATTGGATCAAAAGTTTTCTTGAACAACGAACAATCCAAGTAGCCGTCGATGGACACCTCTCCGACAAATTTAACATTAACGCTGGAGTCCCTCAAGGATGCATTCTATCCCCCACCCTTTTCTTGATATATATTAACGATTTGCTAGGAACCACTGTTAATCCAATCTACAGCTTTGCGGACGATAGCACACTTATTTCCACATTTAAGTCCGCCAAACCAACGACAGCCGCAACTTCTCAGAATCTTAGGCAGTAACAAGTAGCTTCAATCAACAACGATATTAGAGCAATCTTGGAGTGGGGCGGTAACAATCTGGTCAATTTTAACGCTAAAAAAACGCAGGCTGCAGTATTTACGATGAAGACTACTAACGTTGATGGCCCGGAGCTGGTTATGGCAGGGAAAACATTTTTCATTCATCTTTACATCTTCTAGGAGTCGAAGTCACCAACAGTGTGTCCTGGCATGACCACGTTGCCGAGATCGCTAGGGCAGCTTCCAAAAAACTCGGAGTGCTTTTCAAAACGAAAAAACTGTATACACCAGAACAGCTGCTGACTCTTTATAAGGCTCAAATACGCCCTTCCCTCGAGTATTGCTCGCATGTCTGGAGCTCTGCACCCAAGCATAGCTTAAAGCTGCTAGATTCTATACAGAAGAGAGCTATTCGTCTTATCGACAAACCAGAACTGACAAAGAGTCTGGATAGTCTGGAGCACAGGAGAAAGGTGGCTGATCTCTGTTTATTCTACCGTTATTATCACGGTAAGTGCTCCTCTGAGCTGGCAGGCCTGATTCCACCCAGGGCTGTTCCGGCAAGAAGGACGCGTCTAGCAGTTGCGGCTCATCTACATCGAGTCCACCTGCCTACCCCAAGGACGTCGCTGTATCGGGACTCATTCATCTGGAGAACATCCTCTTTGTGGAACGGGCTTCCACCTCACATATTTCCCGACGCATACAACCTGCAGCGATTCAAGATAAATGCCCACAAATATCTTCGCGCAAGCACCACTCCAAGAGTGACATAGGACTTTCCTCTTGTGCTTGTGTATACCATAAAAAAAAAAAATTCACCAACATCTCTACTTTCTATATTATGGAACAATATGGAAACTTCACCAATTTCTTCCGCTACAAATATTGTTTGAAGGTTTTACTTTATATCACTTAAAGGGATTAAATCATTAGGATTATCTTCATCCGCTACGTCACTTTGAGTTAGCAAAATCTTATCCCAGCATTTTTTTTAAGGAACCCGCTGGTACTTTTTCCCAAGTATTATGGAGGAGGCCTACAGCAAACTTGATGTTCATAATATTTAATTATTCTTCACTAAATAATGACTAGAAGCATTATCAAGTAGTGCCTTTTGCTGTAGGTTTACAATCTACAGGAAGCTGTTTTCCAATCACTAGGAGTTACGTTTGAGACTTCATCATCCTCCCTTTACTCAATATTTACACGGTATACTTGAACTTTATATCTAATTGCTGTTCTTGCTCGGAATGCGATGGCATTTTATTATGTCGTTTTTTTTCAATAACGTGTTATTAAATTAAGCACTTTTTTGTACAATATTTTCGTATTTGTACCGATGTTTTGGTTTCTAGTTAGCTGCTTTGTATCGTCAGCCATATTTAAAAATAGGCTGTTTTCTTGTGTTAATATTTTTACCTGATTTTCTAGAGCGTCAACCCTTGCAGATTGCTGATTAAGCCTCTCCAGTTTGCATTCCACAATTACGGCTACTTTCTGTACATTTCACGCATATCTGGCGATCAATTCAATCTAGGAAATATCAGAATTAAACTGCTTCCGATATATTTTTATACTGAAACTTGGGACACTAACCAGAAGAAGCGTCGCTTTTAATATTTAATTTGTTATGGAATTGCGTTTTTTTTTAAAGATATACACTTGCGTGCATAGAAATCGGCCCACTGTAAACTTTTGACTTTAAATAAATTTTTTTTTAATTATACATCAGATCAAAAAAAATATGCTGTTTGAAAGACAATTTAATATCCTTTAATATGAGTATAAATTTATGAAAACTTATTTGAACATCCCATCTTTAACATAGTGAAATTAATGCATTAAGAAAATTAGGTTTTTTTTATTATTAACATAAATAGGGTTATTGACAATTTAAAACTTAACACTTAATTTTTTAATAATGGGTATGACCTCCTCTTGCCCTAATAACATCTCTTATACGATTAGGCATAGATCTAATCAAGTTTGCTATTGTTTCTTGTGGGATGTTTAGCCACTCTTCTTCTACTGCAACAATAAGCTCTGGGATCGAGTTTGGGGTACGACGTCTAGCTAGAATTCTTCGTTTTAGCTTATCCCATAAATGTTCGATCGGATTTAGGTCAGGACTGTATGCTGGCCACTCCATAACCTGAAAACCGACTTCTGCAATGTAATCTTGCACGATTCTTCACGGTGTGCGGCCTTGCGTTGTCATGCATAAAGGTAAATTCATCTCCAATGTAGTCAACGTAAGGTACCCCAGGAATTGCTAAAATCTCCTCGATATACCTAGCAGCCGTTAAACCTCTTCTTCGCCCCTACGAATGAACTGAAGGTCGGTTCGTGCTTCTATAGAAATTGCACCCCAGATCATGCAGAAACCACCTCCATAAGCACTTCGCTCTTCAAAGCAGCAATCTGCAAATCGCTCTCTTGGTCTTCGGTACACTTTCCTTCTTCGGTCGCTACCATGGAGGCATATTCTGGACTCATCTGAGAACAGAACAGATCCCCATTGTTCCAACGTCCAATTTAGATGATCCCTTGCAAAACGCAGGCGTGCTTGCCGATAAGCTAAGGTAAGTTTTGGACCAATCGCAGGTGTTTTAGGGGTCAGGTTATTTTCCTGCAGTCTTCGTCTCACTGTCCACTGACTAAGAGGCACTCCTCGCACCTCACGGAGCTGTCGTTGCACTTGAACGGCATTAAGGTGACGATTTCTTAATATTGTTGACACAATAAAGCGGTCATCACGAGCGGTTGTAAATCGCTTCCTACCTGTTTCAGGTCGCCTATGAAAGGATCCAGTCTCCTCATAATGTTGGCACACTCTTCGAACCGCTGCGCGAGTCATATCCAATTGTCTAGCAACAGCTCGCTGACCAAGTCCATTTTCGATTAAAGCAATAACTTGGGCGGCTTTTTGTGGTGTAGTATGCATTAAATTAACACACTTGAACACTATTGAGGTTATGAAAAACGAATAATATGCAAATTTCAGTTGCAAACGCAATAATTTTATTATTTGACAGATTTGTTATATTCGTTACAATCACCACATAAACTTACTCACATTAAAGGATATTAAATTGTCTTTCAAACAGCATATTTCTTTTTTTGATCTGATGGATAATTTAAAAAAAAAATTATTTAAAGTCAAAAGTTTACAGTGGGCCGATTTCTATGCACGCAAGTTTATAAGGTGGCTGTAAGCTGGAACCTATTACCTACTTAAGCCCATTTATAGAACAAAATATTTAAACATACATGGTTTAAATTTGGAAATCTAGTGCTAACGTTTCAACACTCTCCATATCATACACAAGGGTACGAATTCGATAAAGAAATATTTTTTTCACGCTTATTTTGTCGAACTATAAACACTTAAACATTATAAATAAAATTATAAACAATAAATAGTCCTTAAAATATTTTTGTTATACAAATCAATTTTCAGTTTAAACAATATATATGATAAAATAACATTTTAAAACCAATAGTAAAGATTACATTGAAATGTAACATACTCCCTTTATTTCTTATGTCAATAAAAATCTATTATCTATGCATAAGTGGATTTTCATACCATTTTAGTATGGATACCTTGGCTTCGTTAATTTGCTAGTGACCCTTGTGTATATTTTCAACCCACTATCAAGCCGACTACAGGTCGCTTTTGCTTTGGGTTGGATTTTGACTGGGATAAAATTTAATTTCGTCTACTTGCTCTTACATCAGAAAATCCTAGAGAAATTTAATGATATTAAGCGAAATTTGATATTTAGGAATGTTATATGTATAACTAACTAAAAAACATCTAATTGCAAGGCTTCTTTTATCTATTATTCCATAATTGTTTTCGATTAGATCCATTTGAATATGTACTCATTAATTTCGGAATTTTTAAGAGTACTTATTACATATCAAAAGGTGGATTAAAAAAACGATTTCAGAATTTTTTTTCTTTTATACGATTTTCGACATAAGTTTAAATTTTCGTATTAAAAGAATAAATAAATTTGTTTATTGCCAACAAAATGCAAACTATTAAAGCTGAATCAAAATCATGACATGAAACATCCCTATAATTAACACTTATTATCATGAATAAAAAAGAGTAAAAACACAGTAAACATTTGATATGCAACAATAAGCTTATTTCAAAGTGACATTGTTGGCGTTTAACTTTTTTGTAAAGTTAATATTAATCTGTTAAAGAGAAATTGCACTAATTATACACTCGTCAAATAAAACTACTTTTACATTGTTATATGATATAATATACGGTTTTACGTAAAAAATTTAATATTTTTTAGCTTGGACAATTGGGCATTCTCTAGCATAAGGACGAACAGCCGAACGGTTCCGGATACAGCTAACGGTTCATTTTGAACTAGAAATAAAAATAAGACAACGCGAATTATGGACAAAAAAAATGCAGAATATACTAACAGGAGTATGGGAGAATATTAAAAAATTACCCTTCATGACGCCGAATAGTATATAAGCTTACTTACTGTATATAAATAAAATTATATAATTATTTTTTTACAGTTTTTTATTATGTTACTTATTAGAAACGCCCATTATTTAAACAAAATTACAATTTTATATAATTCATTGCCTAAACTAAACAACATTAAGTAAAATCATTAAGGGCTGTTTTTTACTTAACTGTTGGTTCCCACTGAGGAATCGGCTATTAATTATTTTAAATTCCATTGCATTAAACACAACATAATTTAGGCTAGTTATATAATTATACACTATACAATTTTATATTTGTCTTGTTACTAATAACAAATGTAGTCAATAATTTAATTTATATGACGCTGTTACTTAAAAAAAAATATACTATTTTGTATTTTTCATTATTAGAAAGTTTTGGGAATTAGATCAAAATTTGCTTGATATTAATTGGACATTCCAAATTTTGCCAGTATTTTATTTTTATGTGTGAAGTGAATTCGATAATATTGTACGTAATTAATATTAGATTTATTATTTTTCAAGGCAGACTTGCATGTCTACACTGCTACTTTTTTAGGTATACATTTATGAATCTTTCACGTTTTTCTGTACATATTTTTGTTAAAAAATCGTAATATTTATGTGTACTGTTACAATAAAAATTAGTTTCTTTAAGTAGTTTATTTTTATTTAGATATGTATCCTTTTTGATTTTATTTCTATGTGCACATCGTAAAATGTTGAAATTCGTCATAATCGTAATATTATCAAATCAAATGTTTTGTTTATACAGTGCTTTCATTTCAAAACGACCCACCCTTAAAAACTTTGTTTTTACTGTGGTACCTACATCATTTTAAAATTCTTACATTTTTGTATAATAGATCATCAAAAAAAAAAAAAATACAAGGAATTTAGAAGTTAAAATGTGTGGTAACAAACAGTACATATAAACAATAATAAAATGGTGTATACGCTAGCCGAAAGAATAGAAATAATTTTCCTTTATGGAGTTCAAGATCGGTGTGCTCGCAGAACCGCGAGAGCATTTAATGAAAGGTATCAAGATAAAAACGTGAGCCATACATACGTATTAGAATTGATACGAAAATTTAAACAGACGGGATAGATTTGCAATAAGAAAAAATATGAAAATAGAGTTATCGATGAAGCATGCCAAGTTGAAGTACTAGGACATTTTGCTATGGATCCAACTTTGTCTATACCAAAGGCTGCGGCCTTTAAACTAACAAATATTTCCACTGGTTCCGTACATAAAGTTAAAAAAAAAATAAGTTCTTTCCTTATAAAATTCATATTCTTCATGAACTGGGAGAAGATGATTTTCATAGGAGAATTCAATTTTGTGAAGTGATGTGCCAGCGAATTGACGACGATCCCCATTTATTGAAGAACATTTGCTTCAGTGACGAATCGACCTTTTTTTTAAATGGCCTGGTGAACAGACATAACTGTAGATACTAGGATAATGAAAATCCGCATGTTTTTCGGGAAGGCTATACCCAATTTCCCCAAAAAATTTATGTTTGGGCAGGAATTTATGGGAATGAAATAATCGGGCCATTTTTTTTGGAAGAAAATTTGACTGGCGAAATTTATTTAAACCTTTTAGAAAATGCAATATACCCTTCCATCATCCAATCTATGGAAAATCAAGTAGATCAACATGGTGCTATATTATTGAATGAAAATAATATACATTTTCAGCAAGATGGAGCTCCCACGCACTACACTTTGGTAGTTCGAGAGTGGCTTGATGAAAATTTTCGAAAAAAGTGGATTGGCAGACGTGGTGCAATCGAATGGCCTGCGCGGTCTCCGGATCTAACCCCACTAGACTTTTTTCTTTGGGGCTACTTAAAAAGCAAAGTTTATAAAACCCCACCTGAGAGTATTGAGAATTTAAAAAATAGAATATTTCAAGAATGCAGAGAAATTAGCGGGCAAGACCCTTGCCAATGTTCGTAAGGAGTTTGAAAATAGGCTTTTTTATTGTCTTGCTAATAACGGCGCGCATTTTGAAGATTTAATAAAATAAATTTGTTAAACTAATTAAATTTGTTCTTCTACCCTACCGATTTACACTTTAATTGCTTCTTCGTCAGTCAATTTTATTTTTTTTTACAACCATTGATAGCATAATGAATGCCCTTTAAAATAATATATCTCACCATGGGGTAGCCATTTGACATACCAAAGTTTGGCGTAAATAAAATATTCATTATTTCTAGAAATTTTCGCTAACTATTTGCTTACACATTTACCGATTTCATTTTTTTTGGTACCGTTGAATAGAGAATTTTACGATCCTTACTATGATGTATCACACGATGGGGGTTCCCATTTGACATATTAAAGTGAGGTTAGCTGGAGGTGAGGAGGTGATTGACAGAACTTCAGTAAATGCATAATTAAACGTCCCCCTGTATATTATCTAATTTGACTTTTTTTTTTTTTTTTTTTTTTTTTAAGAAAGTTATTAAGGGTGGATCGTTTTGAAATGAAAGCACTGTATATAAGTTTAACGCAGGAATTAACTAAGCAGGTCTAAGACACGTGAAGTCTCCTAATATCATTACTGCAGCAAGTTGTGCATTTAAATTTGATTCTTTATATATCAAAAAGTTATAAGTGAACATTCTGTTATGTGAAAGATTAGATGAAACTTCCCAGTAAAAAATGGATACCTTAGAATTGCGAGTTATCCATTTATGATAATCTTATATATAAAATTATCCATATAAACTTTTCTTCTATTGTGATATTAAAAATCGAATTTGCATTTAAATAAAAAGTTATGCAACAATAAATAAACTGTTAAAGAATCACCATAATAATGTGTACGTAATCGAGCAATGATATAACAATCACATCAGAATATTGTACTTTTGGTAAAATATTGTGATGTGATCGAGTATAGGCCGCCTTAATTACGGCTTAGAAAGAACATTTTTGGTTGAACCACGGCTTTTTGCTCATTTTTTCACTTTTTGAAAACAGTTCTAGTGAAATAGGAAGATTTTTTTTTAAAATTATTGAAAAAAATCACTCAAAAATGTTTTGAGTTATAGGCGATTTGTGTCGTCCAAAGACCACCAAATTTAAAGATTTTAAAGCCAAATTGTAATTTTATGATTTTTATTTTTGGTCGTAACTACCACTGGAAATATTTACATATTTTTTTCACAATATAGTGAAATTCCTGAGGAGTATTTTGAGTGCAAAAACGTCGCTCTAAATTCAAGTTTTCAATAGAAA
Source organism: Anthonomus grandis grandis (assembly GCF_022605725.1). Lineage (NCBI taxonomy): Eukaryota > Metazoa > Arthropoda > Insecta > Coleoptera > Curculionidae > Anthonomus > Anthonomus grandis. The sequence continues at coordinate 18,569,697 of NC_065554.1, read as the reverse complement.
AGACATTTTTGGTTGGACCCCTATTTTTTTACTCACAGGTGTTGTAAACGTTAAATTTGGTTCAATTAATTACTCCTTGTTTTTCTCAATAACAAAGGGTATAACTTCACCCCTTATAGTTACTTAGACGTTATCCATAACTTCAGTTAAGTGATTTTTATTATTTGTTACAAACATCAGCGTTCAGTTTTAAATTATTATTTTCAGCTAACGAAGCCAAATTCACTGTTAATTTCAATTTGAGCCATAAGCAACTCTGGTATGTCGAAAGATAAATACACCTGAGAACCGTCTGCGTATTGTTGCATTTTAAGATATTGTAAGCAGTCCTCCATATAATCCACATAAATAGAAAAAAGTAGTGCTCTGCGAATATGACAATGACAGCGACCTTTAAGATACGATTTAAAAAAGTAATAGTATTTTTTTGAAAACTGAGAGTACTGTAATTTAGGGAGTAGTAATTTATGATCCATGGTATCAAAGGCTTTACTAAAGCTTAACAGCGTTAAATACGTTATTTTTGGCTCTGATATCAATAATATATAACAGCTCAAGAGACTTGTGGTACTCTTTAATACCTAATTGACAGTCTGGAATGATTTTTAACTTATAGACAAACTCTGAAATTTCATTATAAATAAGACGTTCTCAAATTTTTGAAACCACTTGTAAAGTTCTGGCAGATCTAATATCTTTAAAACCTTGAAAGGGTGGCTCTATAGGCAAGGGGATAATAATAGCTTTCATTCCATTACTTGGGAAACTGTACAAGATACAATTAATAATATTTACCAAAACCTTCAGGCAGTAAGGAAGGCATAACCTAAAGATCTTTAATAGATTTAATTCCATACCGCACTAGCTCCAATATTTTTTATAATATGTATAATTTTCACTTCATTTATTAATTTTATGTTAAGTTATTCCTGATTTTTTCTTGGTAGCAAGAAAGAAATTGAATTTTTTTCCATTACTCCAAAGTTTTTTCCTTTTTTTAATTTCATTTTTGGAAAATAAGCTAATTTATCCCTGTTTAATGCAATTTTTAATTTTTTGTTATAATTTAGGATAGCTTCGGTACCTTTTCTGCTTTATATAGTTTTGACGCGCCTTATCGAGTTACATTAAAATTTTTATACTGGTAGTAATATAAGGAGTAACGCAGGGGCAATAACAACAGGGGCATATTTATAATAATAAGTAATATGATTATTAATTATCGTCACTTTCTCGTTAATATTATTGGTATAGATTACATCATCCCATAGCAGTTGCTGAGCGTTATTTTTAAATACTAAGGTATCAGTATTATCATAATCGCGATATATATTTTATAGTTTTAATAATGTATGAAGCAAAATTGATTATAGTATGATCTCTTATTTCTTAATGAAGTTCAAAAGTTTTTAACTTGAACTTATTTGTCTTAAAAGATCTATGTTTAAATCTCTAAAAAATATTATCTGTCATAAAAAGGTACTGATATACTTAATATATCCCTTAAAAAATCAAGAAAGTTAGATGTTTTAGTTGTAGGGGGATTATATAAGTTTGTAACAAGTATATTTTTATTATTTAAATTAAATTTAAAACTATGATTTTGAAAATTTTCTGTGACATTTTTAAATATTACTAATTTATATTATATATATATTTTTGTATCCCTCCTCCACGACTCTTTAGATCTTTTATTATAAAATGATATCCAGAAACGTTAAAAAGCAAGGTATTATCCTGTGAAGTGAGCCATGCCTCTGAAATCCCAAGTATCTAAAAATTTGATACGTAATTTACGAATTCATCGAACCATGTTTTTCATTACATTTGCTTATAGTAATACCATGAAATTAGACTTAGCATGAAAGCAAATTATACTTAGCATAAAAGAAAAGGCGAAGTTCACTTTATAGTATAGTAAATCTGTTAAAAAAATATGCCACTTTGACGGAAACACAAGCATTTGTGTATCAAAATCATTGGAAGAGGATTTAAAAAGCTTAACTTGAAAAATATGGGGTGGAAGCGTACCGACTTTGTGAATAAAACTAAAAAGTTTTTTGGGTTTCATTTATCTCGGGAATGATAGATTTTTGGAAAAATTTGTTCCAATTTTCTCTATATTAAATAATTTATTGGTAAAATTTGCATAAAATATTTTTTATACAGTTTAAATCGAGTTCATACCGAATTAACCATGTTAAACGCTAAACAAAGTCATTATAGTCATTAAGCGCGCTGTATACTACTAATCACTTCCGCGAAAATGTATACTTTTCGAGGAACTATTAAGTAAATCATCCTATCCTTGCTCATTAGTCCAAAACTATATAATTTCAGTTTTTATTTTATATGAGAGATTTTATCGTTTAATCAGAATTAATTAGTATATACAGAGTGAACTTAAATAAAGGTTAATAATTTTTTCTATAGAAGTTTTGTTTTTAATCATTCAAAATAATTAAAATTCATTCAGTCATTTCTCAATCCAACTAAATATTGAATAAAATTAAATTTTTTTACATATATAACTCACTTGTCTAATCCATCTATAATTATAAATAATTTGGCTGAACAAAATACATAGGACGATACAAAATAAATGTTTTGCTGTGTAATGTTTTAATTCATTTACAATTTACCTCAATTCTTGTTCGTTTTGTGTTTTACTTTTATAAATTTTATGTATATTAACAAATCTAAAGTCATAATAATTTGAGAAAAATCTATGAGAATTTTTTGCTTGTAAATTAGTTATTTGGTCCCTTGAAAGTAACAAAATATTTATCTGAGAATTGATTTTTGAAAGATTTAGAAAGAATATAAAAATCATATTTTTTTAGTTCTAATGAAAATAACATCCACGATACAGGGTGGTAACGGATTTGCATTGAGGGTATTGACAATAAAATGAATCGATTAGAGGATGTAATGCAATACTGCAATGCATACACTGGTCTGAGTGCCTTTTATTTGCAGATAACTGCAAAATAGTTCGCATGATAGAAACTAATGAGGATTGTTCCACTGCAAAGAGGTATTGATGCTTTGGCACATTGGTGTATAATAAATAAACTACTTCTTAATATCAAAAAGTGCAAGTGTATGTCAATTTAAAGTATTCACAATAAAATAAAGTTTAATTATAGGTTAGGTCATATTCCCCTAGAACATGTCGACTCTAGGAGGGATCTATGCGTCATAAGTCATGAAAACTTTTGGTTTCATAATCGGGTCAATAAAAGAATTTAAAAAGTTGGAGTCTTATTACCTTATATAGTAGCCTATTTAAGTCTAAAATTACAAATTAAGTCTAATTTTTTTTGGTTTAACAAAGGGTCCTATAGAATTGCAGCCATTTAGTTACTTGAACACAAGAATACTGAATACTGTTAAGCCCTTATCAAAATAAAAAAATAGTTTACTTGATAGTTCATGTAAGTACCACATGGTATACTTAGCAGATACTAGAGGCCTTAACATTAAGAAATTGGAAGGAAATAAAAACGAAGTTACAGATATCTTGATGCCAGTGGCTAGAGGGGGAAAACATATTAGTAAATAGATCTGGAAAAAGCCGAAATACACATAGAAATATAGTTATTAATTAAAGTATTAAATAATTTGAGCAAATTATAGGAGAATGATCTTTTAAACAGTTATTTGCGATATTTGGGCACTATCAGAATATCTCTTTGTCTTTTAAATCGCAATTTGCCATAAACATAACAAGGCATTTTATATTTTATAATTTTAAAAACTAAACAGTACAAACGAAGTTTGTGCCGATTATTCATATTTAGTCAATTAGATTTTCGAAGATACTGGGTGTTTTACTAGTTCTTCTATTTAGGTCATAAATAAGTCTGATACATGAATTTATATAAAAAAATAAACAAGTAAGGAATTTACAGGAAGGGGATATTAATGACGAATTTATTGTTATGGAAAATAATTTACCGAACAAATAGAATCATTATTTTATAGACAGTATAAATAAAAATCTATTAGATGTAACAAATATTGAGTCATTGGCACTGTAGCTTTTCTTATTTTAATTTAATTAATTATACAGGTCCTGATAAAAGACGTTACGGGCTTTAAAATGGTTACCAGTCAGAGAGCACCTTCTACTCAATACGCTGACATTTGTCGAAAAGATTAAAATTGGGCATGCTCCACAGTATCCGTTAGTAAGTCACGTTCTCTGCCGAAATATATGATCATGATACGCGATCGAGAAATAATTTATATACCAAGAACGAGCTGAAAATTCACTAATTTTTAAGGATCTAACCAAATACAATACATTGCCAATAGAAATCAAAACAATAGAAGAGGTTTGTCTAATTTGTGTCTTATATGTTTGTTTGCCTAATATAAATCTGATTGTGGTTATGGTATAGTGTATAGGTGACAAGAGTTTTAAGAGGTAAATAGAGGTATTTTTTGTCAAGCATAAGTTGTCTTACTATTAGGAATTCCCTGTTGGACAATGCTTGCTAAATAAATACACTCCTTGGCGATGCCCATGTTCTTTTGCCTTCATGTTTTTTTCATGCAGGAGAGACTTTAATAGTTTATCTTAAAGCCTTTTAAAACACGCTATATATATGTAAAAGGGTAACACAAAAATTATAAAATTCATATGAAAACCATTTTTCCCTATAAGCAATATATTAAAATTTTAAATTGTCAAGCCGTATCATATAATTTGGTTATGAACAAGCGCCCGTCGATAAAGACAATTGTTCAAGCATATAATTACTATGACGCCCCTCGTTACTTATAAGTGGGTTTTATATGAATTATTTTAGTTTAAAAAAGTTTTTTGGTTTACGCAGACCCGTGCCGAACAAACAGTTTTAGAAATGAGAGTCATGTTATTTTGTTTTGTATTAACCGCTTGCCTCACTGGTTGCTTATGGGCACTACCGAATGTAAAAGAATTAGGTATGCTTTAATTTTTATTATTTTTTTTCTGTGTTTTTTTTGTATATTATAATTTTAGAAATGCCTAAAGACGTCTGTTCAAGTTCAACCGGAAACGAAGGAGAATACTGTCGAGAACATTGCACCAAAAAAGGCAAATCTAATGGCCTTTGCGTGAACGAAGTGTGCCAATGTGTTTTCGAATATTAACTAAAATAAAACACCCTTAATCTTTTATAAAAAGAAAAAAAAACTTATATTGCAAGAAAAATACAAAATCGTTCTCTACATCCCTAGAAAGAGAATAAAATAATAATTATCACAAAGGAAAGGGTGTATTACGTTTAAACGGAGATGTCAAGGCTTAAATCTAACATTAATAATTAACATATTTAACAACTTAACTATTAAAAATTTGTTCACAAAAAACTGACGTCAGTCTTTGCACATATTTGTAACGCTTAAATAAATGCATATTTATACACACAATAATATAATGGTTTAATTTGCCTAAGAATTACTTGAAATCGACTCTAGGACATTTAGTTTATTTACAATCGTTTTAAAAATATCTTTTAATGTGACGGTGTGTGCTGTTAAAAATTACTTCTTAGCGAGAGTATTTTAGCAACTATTTCTTAAGATTACAAACAAATAAAGGTATCTTGGCTTAAATTTAAAAAACCAGTCATGTATCATTTTGTTCTATGTTTCAATTCAAACCATTCGGGTTGAGTTTTATAATATACAGGGTGTTTATTGAACATAAGGCAAAATTTTAAGGGAGTGTTCCTTGGATCAAAAAAAGAAACAAATATTCTGGAATTGCGTCTTTTTTAAGTGTGCAATGTTTAAAGAAAAAATCATTATAAAAGTTGCACATATCTATAAAGCGTTGCTATTTTACCATAAAATGGTAAAAGTGTTTTAAGGTAAAAATGAGAGCAAAGTATTTAATAGTAAAAATAAAGATAAAATATTAAATATATACAATAAAATATCAACGTCTTTTATTTTGTTTTATTCATCTAAATTCATTTTTCTTATTTTAACCCAAATGACTCTTTTTGAGATTTTTTCCGTATGTTAATAAACACCGTCTATATAAATTATAAACTAAAATCACTCGTCAATTAAGGAAGGATATGGATCCAAATATATTTGAATAATACCAAATTAATTTTTTTCAGGCCAATTATGGTGGGATTATTAACTGTTTGGCTGACATGGCTACAAAATTGGTGAAATAAGCAATATTTTGCGTTTTTTAATGGTTATTACAATAACAAAAAAAAATTGCGTGATGTTCTATAAGTAATAGCACTTTTTTCTCGAACGCGCTGTTCTCTGTGGGTATATCGACGAAGTATTTAAATGCTAAAAGAAAATTAATACTATACGGCTCTCAAATCAAAAAGGTATTGACATTCAATAAACTGTGTAAGTGTATAATTTTCGAGATATAATAATATGTTTTTAAGTCAGAGCGAACCAGGGTTGTGAAATATTTAATACCTGGTTTTTGATATCAGAGGAATATAATATAAATGATTTTTGTTTACAAATAAAAATTATATTGATTAGGCATGTTTAATCAAGATCGATTTAAGCACAGTTTAGATTTGTGCCGATATTTTCAAAATGCCACTAATTATTTGTTTTTTGTAGGTGTTAGTTGGATATGGGATGAAATAAAACTCGTCTCTCAAAATTTGTATGATTCCAACGTTTCGGCCTATATTAAACCAGCTTCAGGTTAACAAAATAAGAAAAAGACATTTTTTTGTACAAAGCGTAACATTAACAGTTACTTTTATGATGTAAAGTAAGGGTCTAATTTTGAAAAACAAATAAAGACCTGAACATCACTATACAACATCTAAATTGAAACGTGGGCATCATAAAGATTTAAGAGGCTTGGGGTCTTATTTGACCCCATATCCAACGGAAATCTAGAAAATAATTAAACTGGGTCACTCAAACAATATATAAATGATTCTTTTTGTTTTTAGCATTTAAATCATATAGAAAATACAAACTTTTACTTTAATTTATTATTTTTGTAGAATTAACAGCAAACAAGTTTGAGATGGTCTGTATTCTTTGTTCAATATCCTGTATATTGGTTTAATTATAAGCTTAGCATTAGGAAGGAACGCAAAAATTCCAGATCTATTTAAACGATCCCTTTACATATTAATCTCTAAACATAACGTCTTGTATTCTTGTTGGCGCCATACTGACGCTGCGTTAAACGACCATTCGATAGCTTTCCACTAAATTAAACGAGCCAAAAATATTTTAACAAATAAATGAAGGGTACAGCTAAAAAACCAGATATGTCACTTTTTATTGAAAATCTCGGTAGAGGCGCCATTGAATTCCTCGAATGAAGACGCTTATTTTAGAGTACTAAAACCGGGAAACAACCACCGTAGTCTTGCATAAATTAGTATCTAAAATATAGCGTACCGAATAAAAACCAGCTTAGTCCAAACGTCCAGAGAAAAAACCAGCGATGTCATGTAAACAAACCGGCTGATGCAATATTCTTTTTTAAAAAACGAGCCAGTATTATTGTAACTGCAAAAGTGTGACTTCTTGTTTGTCTGTGTGATTAATAATAGACCATTATGGCTAATAGTGATTCGGAGGGATCCGTTGAGAACAAAAATATAAAGTCAGATGTCTCTAAAATGTTGAAGTTATCCACTCATGAAGCTGGACAGTCTTGTAATTGCTCAAGGTTAAAGTGCTTTAAGGTACCTAATGAGGCGCAAAGAGCAGAAATATTGAGACATTTTAATGCTCTGAGCTCTCACGATGAGCAAAATTATTATTTAGCTGGTTTAATTACAGTCTTACCTGTCCAGCATAGAAAATCTCGTCAAAACGAGAATACTGCCAGTTTCCATGATGCAAGTTATGCGTATCGAGTTCGAGTTCGCGATGGCGATATTCCGGTGTGTGCTAAAGCTTTTTGTTCCATTCATGGGATTACAAAAAATAAAATAAATTATATAAAGGAAAGCCTCAAACGAAGTAGTGCAGCTGATTAGGACAGACGTGGAATGCATAGTGCAACTCATAGGAAGCTGGACGAATTAACAAAAGGTTTGGTATGTGACCACATCAAAAGTTTTAAGGGTCATCAGAGCCACTATAGTCTAAAAGATACAAAAAAGACCTATTTACCAAAAGAACTTACAATCAAAAAGATGTTTAACCTCTTTAAGGAAAAGCATCTAAATGCTAAAGTCTCGCATGAAACGTACAGAACAATCTTTAATAAAGAATTCAATATTGCTTTTGGATACCCTAGAAGTGACACATGCGCAACGTGTGATGAATTTTAAATTAAGCTTAAAAGTTTGACTGATACTGATGAAATTAGAGAATTAACCGTTATGAACGAGCTGCATAAAAGGAAGGCTGAGGCGTTTTATTCAAGGAAAAGGCAAGCCAAAAAAGCTGCAAAAAAAAGCAATAAAAAGAAAGCCATCTGCATTGATTTTGCAAAAAATATTTCAATTCCTAAAATTGTCTATGTACGCCTTTAATGTCCTCTCTTCGGGTCAATCTATTTTTTATACCTATTTTTTATATTATCATGAAGGAGAGGCTAAAAAAGGATCAAACGAAGTTGCATCTTTTCTTCTTCATTTTATTAATAATTATTTAGACGACGATGTTGAAGAACTGCAAATCTTCTGTGACTCTGCCGGAGGACAAAATAAAAACTTTGCCATTTTTCGATTTATTCATTTTGTAGTAAACAACAAAATTCATAATCTGAATGAAATAAAAATCACATTCCCTATAAGAGGACACTCCTATTTGGAATGTGACAAAAATGTAGGATTGTGGGATTTGAAGAGCCCCTTTGAGGTCCCGGAAGAGTTCGAAAAAGTCATTAGGCATTCTCGCTCCAAAACATCGCCGTTTGTTGTAGTGTATTCTTGTTGTGAGTGTGTCACAAAATATGATACTGGATTGGAAATAATTTTTAGACACAATATATTTACAAAAATGCCCATTTAAAATCCAGATTTTGAAGGAAATAGTGGCATCATCTGATCATAGCCGCCTTATCTACTACCGTTCAACATACAATGGACCAGTTTTGTATTGATTAATACGAAAACGCTTTGACCGAAATTCAGCTTTAAGATGCGGAGAATTTTTTCTGCCCGTATTGGTATATGATGGTAAGTTATAAGAAAGTATTAAATAAAAATGAGATGTATTAATTTTTGTAATTTTTTTACAGATTCCTTACCAATTCCAAAGGCTAATTTTAACGACCTAACGAGCCTCATGAGGTTTTGCAGTCCAAAAGCAGTGACATTTTTTCAAAACCTGGCTCATCTCTAATTTACTATATAATAATATGTTGATAAATAAACATTAAAAATTCCAAAAAATTAAATCTTTTTTATTTCAAAAATAAAAGCAGCTGGTTTTTGTCGGTTTCAGGTGACATTACTGCTATTGTTCCTGCAAAACCCTGAGTGATGCAGATTTTTTTGCAATAAAGCCGTATTTATTTTTTCTAAACCAAAAAACCATACTCATAATACTTTATAATAATTAACTTCTGTTTTATGTAAACTACATGTTTATATTCGTTTTGGAAATAAAAATAATTGGTTTTGAACATTAAAATTCAATTTACTCTAATGTGAAAAGAAATGACATGTCTGGTTTTTTCCCTGTACCCTTCAAATTTATTATCAAGGAAAATCATTCCAGCTCTTCTCTCAATCCAGCGGTGCTTGACCGACCAGAAAATCTGTCTACATACATGCTTTACTCGCGCGACTTATAGTACTATGCGACTTTTGACACTATAATCCATCACTAAGCAGGGCACGAAGGGATAGCTCAAGGACCCTTTAGACTTGAGAATGAGTGCATACCTTACCAATGAGAGTATTTTAGGATATAAAGTAAAATATGTAAATTTTTACTATGTATAATAAAATTATTCACTGCACTGTTTTATCAAACCTTTCTTTTAAATAAAATGATGTACTAATAAATAAATATGATTTGACACAGTGAGAGTTGTGATTCAAAAAAAATAAACAGATTGTAAAAAAATTAACTATTTTAAAAAAATGGAAAAAAGTTGACCCGTTTAGATAAGACTAAGATTCAAAAATCTTAACCAAACTTTAATATTTTCCCCTTTTGTTTATAAACTTTAAAGCTTAACTATAAAACTTTAAAAAAAAATTGATCATAATCTAAAACCTCTCAGAATTAATATTCAATTGTCACTAGGCTGCCTTTAGTCTGAGGTAAAAATCGCTTGCCAAAACAGATTATTTATATCAACTTATAACCTGTTCAGGCAGGATTCGTCGCTGTTTTAGCTGTTATTCTCTAATAGTGTTACGGTACCGTCAGTTTATATCACACGTCTTGCAAATGTTTCGCCACACTTAAGGACTTGAACGGCTCGGACCACATTCTCCTCAGATCACCCTACAAATTGAAATATATATCAGCTAAAATTTACAAAATTAAGGACATTTTTAAATCTATATGTAACTGTTGCACAAAGTTGGTTAAACTAGAGGAAATTTGCAGATTTAATGTCCATTTTTAAGGTAAAATGGGGTTGCTCAATGGGTCAATTTTTCAAGTCATATGTACATATATACATATCATATTGCACCAAATAATGCTAAATTAATGATCTGTTGTTTTAAGTTGTACAAAGAAATCATGTAAATCGGTTTTGAAATTCAAATTTGTACACGCGTCCGAGAATATTCACTGATTGGCGTGACCTCAAAAGTTAGTTACAGATATTTAGCTCCAGGAATAATGCACTGGAATCTTATAACAGGTGTTTGTGTTAGTCGCTTTGTAGTGAATGGAGAATGTATTGATTAGATTGTGTTGATTTATTTAAAATACTGCCGCTACGGATTAGGCCAATGTAAGATCAGATACAGAGAAAAAAAGTTTAATAATATAATTAAATATTTTTTTGCTTACTATTTATTTATTTGAAAATTACATTTTACAAAATAAATTGTACAGAGAAGAGCATAACATCTATATAATCATACTATAGTCGCTTTCACGAATCATATATTATCTAAGCACTGTTCTTTTCTTAAATTGAACCTCCTGTATTAATTGCTGAAGATTATTCAAACTTTGTTGTGTGCTCTAGTTTTCTCACGACAGCCAAGCATAATTAATATTTCAATGCCCTTAGGTCTCAGTTAAACGTTAAAAAAATATAAATATGTATTGAAAAAATATTATGGGTTGGGTTTTTTTTATCAGCTATTAAAACAAGGCCTTAATTTTTTATTCAAGAACCAAACTGTTATTGTGTGGGTATAGTTGGATATTGTTATTCCCAAGATACAGGGAATAATGTAAAAATTGCCAAAAACTTTATTAAATAACAATAATAACAAACTAATTAATAATTTCAATAGCAAAATTATGAACAACAGACTAAACAGAGCTTTAAACTTAAAAACAAAAGTTAATCCCAATAAAAAAAGTAATCTTCAAATGCTTTCATCAACCTTTTTGTCTGTCTCCTCAAAAAATTTCCTAACATCATGAAATTACTTAAATACCAAATAGTTTAGGTCTTACTTTTTTCTTTAAATTTTTGCAAAATTGCCAAAGCAACAAATTTTTTATCAGAATGTTGATTGAAAGAAAAAATTTCTGCGATGAAACCAATAAACTTTACGTTTCAGGGAAGTCCCATTTAAGGGTAATCCTACCTTATATTTTTTGGCCATTTTTTATTAGCTCAAATGCTTTTATTATTTACCGGACAATACGTCTCTGAGAAAGTATGAAAAAATTCGATTTTCAAACGCCGTTTTGCTGTTTTTGCGCACGTTCTTATTCATAGCAGTAAATGTTATAAAAAAACTAGGTGCAGCATTGGGATCACAGTTGTACAGCCGCATCGACTGTGTTCAAGAAAACAATTTTTTTTTTAATCAAACACAAAAATCAGCATATTTGTTTACGGCGTAACATCATCAGAAAAATTTGGCTAGGATTAAAACTTAGTATGTCCCTTCTTTTTTGAAGAACGCCTCAAAGGTGAAAGATATTTGATTTTTTAATACTAATCTTCAGAATATGTCAGACGGCGAATCATCAAAAGGATTTATCATTAAAAGTAATTACAAAATTTCCAGTAGTGTGCCAGTAGGTTGCAATCGTTAATGTACCAGATTCCTCAGTAGTTTTCTACCGAATTGCCAAAAACGGACATCTAAACTGGCCCTATCGTTGACCCTAATTCTAGTGGATCCATGTAGTGTAAGATAAAAGGTAGACATAAATCACAAGCCCGTAATATTTGGATGTTAAAAATTAATTGCAAAATATCGAAAAATTATGGCTCGAACGATTCCGTGACAGATCCATGTTCTGAATGCGATGGTGTTTACTTCGGTCAAAGATCAAGACATTTAAAAACTAGAATTTCTTGACATAAACGAAGTACAAAACCGCATGTACTTATTAAAGTAATTCAATAAACCGCTCTTCCTGAGCACTTTACTATAGTTAGTTTATAAAAAAAATGTACTTTACCAAATATCTTACCTTGAGGTATGCCATCGTGAGTAACGGCAACAAAGTAAACGGGACCAAATAGAGTAAAGCGGGCTGAGCCGCCTTGAACACTTCGGAACTGACGGTGGCGGTGAGGAGACCCAAAAAATACCCCAATAAGGAACAATGGAAGTAAGTCAGTCTGGAACCGGGCGGCGCCAAACCCTGAGATTTCTTGTAAGCGTCGTAGCGCAGAACGAAGCATAGAAGCAGACCGGGCATCACTATATCTCCAAGCCCTTTAAAACAAAATCGTGTCGATGTTTCTTCTAATTTTATCTTATTAAACGCGGAATCTTACCTAACATGCTAAAATGCCCACTGTTATGGATACTAGGAAATACCAGTTTGCCCGGTAAACTTAATTTCGGCGCTTCTTTCGCCACCCCTCCTATATGCAGTTTTCGAGCCACCAATCCCACTGGGTTTTCCGCTGGTCTAGTCGCAACCTATTTGGAAAACAACAACTGAGAGTTTCTTTTTAATTTCCTTTGACAAATTACAAACTTGCCACGATTTTCAGGGTAATGAATACAAATTCTTTTTTTTTTCTTACAAAATCTTACTTTAATTGATAGGATAGGAATAGGATTGCTTCCACTGTATTAAACAGAGTAACGGAATTAAGAGATCTTGGAATAATTTGTGAATATTAATAAATATAATACAAAACATGAAACACTTTCTAACACTGAAAAGTCTATCCAGAATGCAGATAGAAATTAGGACTTTCTTTGTAGATGTATTAAAGACTTGCTCTGCCTTCAATATTTTATAATGTTTGTTATTGCGTTCTGGATTGGAGATGGTATATTAGGTTGATAGCATTAAAAAATTAGCGAAAAGAATCTGCCCTTTAATTTTAAAGTTCCTTTACTTAATAGTTACTGTTTGGAATGATTGGTTGAGATTCTAGTTATCTACCTAAGAAAAATATATGGACAGCATACTCCAATAATTAGAGTGCAAGGTCCGTTCGAGAGGTACTGTTTTACCTACTATGACTCTATGTTTCCTTTCATAGTTTTGAAAACTCTCTTAAATATATAGGGCAACAATTTCCTTGTAATTTAATCACAAACTTGTATAATATATTTGTATAATGAAACAAATATTTTAAGTTAATTTTATATTATTTTAACACAATTAGGATACCCTTTTTTATTATAGTCATAGAAATATTTATTGTGCAAAATATATTGTTAATTATACAAAACACAAAGGGTGTTATTCGCGTGTGGCGATCTTCCATAACACAGGGTCCAACAAAATAAATCTAAAAAATTCAAATATATAGAATATTACACAAAAGGTTGAAACTTATACAATAAAATTTAAGTAAAACTCTTACATGGAAAAAGACATATACAAATTTGTCGTAATGCTTAATAAATTAGTGTGGATGTCATATCTTTTTGCGACAAGTATAAAGGAGTATTAATATTTATAATTCTATGCACAAACAAAGAAAAGCGAAGTTTGACACGACAGTTATATTTTAAGTGGCCATTAGATAGATATAACTGAGTTAAGTGGTCAAATTTACGGCTCCCATATACATAGCGCATGCATGTATTTTTTGCTCAGTTTTCTCCGATACTCATTGGGAAGATCGTCATAATAAACAACATTACAGTAGTCTATCAGAGAATAAACGAGTAATTTAAGCAGCAACATCTTTGTTTATTGTGGAAGACGATGTTTAAATGCATATAAAGATTTAAGTTTTATGTAAGCAGAAGTAAATTTTTTCTTTTTTTATTAAACAACAACCCAAGCATACAAGAATACTTAGAGATTCTGTTCAGATTTCTGTTAACAACACTTAATCTCCTGGATGTGTCCTCATGTTTAACTTCAACAGAAGCTGTGTGTCATGAGTATATAGATGTACAGAGCAGTCATGAATATAGGATAACAGATCTCCGGCGTGGATAGATTTATAATTTAGTGAAAAAAATAGACATATGATGCCAGACTATTCTACTGTTTTGTTTTAAAGAGGTTTTTAATTTATAGCCGTATCATGTTACAACAGTTGGTACAATTACTTTGAAATTTCTGATTCTATACGAAATTTCAGAAATTTATTATTACCAAATCAAAATTTTTTGGCTTATTTTTTTTTGTTGGATATAGATCAAAAAAACTACTTTAGACAACCGATTTGTATATTATAGGTCTGAAGTAGTATTTTTGACCTATATCCAAGAAAAAAAATAAGAAAGTTTGCAAACTGAGATTGCGAGAAATAATTAACACCAAAATTTAATATTCAACAGCTTCACCATAAATCTATCCACTAATCAGTGGGTTACAATAATTATTACTGTCATCGGCAAAACAGAAAATACAACAATATCCTACTGCAGTCAAAATGGAAGGTTTTGTAGAGGCTAAATTGAAATAACAACTGTTCAACAGCATTGAGCTGCTTTGATGCAGTACGCCTTTACCACCAGTCTTAAAATCGACCCATGTAGCTTAACAACTGACTATTTTTGACATATTTTTTTAATAGAATTTTAGTTTTCTTTTTAAGAATTTGTTATGCTCACTTACCTTAACCATAACGTTGGCGCTGAAGATATACGAGGAGAAGAAGACCCAAAAGACATCGTAAATCAACAAACCAGTCAAGAGCAAAGTGGATACTTTCAAACTGGGTAGTCTCACGAAGGCTATGAATGCCACACAAAGTCCCATGCCCATTGCATCCATCAGTAACCAGTGGCCTTTAAAAATAAGAGTAGAGGTGAATTTAAGAAACTGTAATGAAAATGTGAACTTGTTTTATAGGTGAAACCAATTTTTCATTTAAAACTGATAGGGGTCCAAATAAATTCTGCGATTTTAGTTAATTAAAAACAGTTATAAATCAAATTTTATTCAGGTATTATATGGAGCTGGTATTATGTTGAGCCATCAGTACAGTTCTAATATTACAGTAAAATAATTCTCCGTACTTTAACATATTTTCAGATTAACATTCTTGTTCGAATTAGTCTCAATGTATAATTTAAAATGATATTTTATTTTTGCTCTATATGATCATCAAATAAGGCGTTCAATAAACGCAGAGCGTAATTAGCATCTTGAATGCAAAGGTAATGCCTGCATGCTCAGTAGAAAATTAGCATTTCTCTCACGACATCAAAACGCATTTTAAACACTTAAATTAGTTGAAATTTTTAGAGCATAAAACTTTTACTATTAAAACAAAATTAAAATTACGCGACAGCAATTTTCTAAATATTACAACAGCGGGACGGTGTGATTCCCATCACTCAAATGAAATATGTTAAAAACCGTGACAAGCGAAATGCAAACAGGAAAACACTTTTATCAGATAGTCTGCTTCGGTACTGTTTACTGAGCTTTATTAAAGTTAAATATTGGCAAAACAATGGGATGTTTGAAAATCTGAAAACTTACCTGTTAACACCCATATGCAGACAATAAATAGAGACAGGGAGAAAGACAATAATTCGGCTGCGGTGAACCTGCCGCACATGCCGAATGAGATTTTATTGCCGTCCGAGCATGGTCTTATGATGTACTGGCACATGGGTAGAAGTAGAAAGGCCAGGGCTACGGTAGCAATAACTAAAACAAAAAAAAATTATAAATATATTTTACAAAAGATCATAAACTTTTATTATAAAGAATTTACAGTTAAAGGTCAATAAACTAATCATACTCCAGTAGTCGCAGAATCTAGTCATCTGTAGCTTGCTAGTGATAGGAAGTTTTCCCATATTATGGAGAATGTAACAAAATATTTGTATTTAGCTAGAATAAGTTCAAAATTGGCAAAATATTTTGATATTGAGAAAAATGGGTCAAAAATTAGAAACATTTGACACAGACATCTGTAGTATCTAGTATGTTAAGTTGAACTGCAAATTATTTAAGATTTTTTTAAAGTTATACAACTTAAATAGGTAGATGAAATTTTAAAAATAAAATACGAAGAGGCAAAAAAATATGTCAATGACCTCTTATCTTTTGTATAATTTAGTAGTCAAGTCAAAGTCAAAATACGCTTTATTAGTTATAACATAAAATTGTTGTTAACGGAGCTGGAAAAAATACAAAAGAAATATTTTAAGTTGTTTTCTGAACACAGTGTCAATTTAATATTTGTATGAAAGCTTAGTAACTTCCCTTATGTTAAAACCAGTGACAATAATTCTCTGTTGGCTGAATAGAGGTCGTATTGTATTACTAGATTTTGCATTACAAATAGATCGAACGGCACGTTTTTGTAATATGAAGAGCAATTGTAGAAGATAGTGGATAACATTTCCTCCAAAAACCCAGAGACTCAATCAAGAGAAAGTATACTGAACTACTAACCTGTGGGCCAAGTTCCTGGGTTAGTACCCTTACTGCAAAATAACCAGAAGCAATTTTTCAATAACACTTTTGTCAAGATTTTGTATGTGTTCTTCAAACTTCGGTTCCTCATCTATGTATAATCCAAGAAACTTGCTGTTGTCCTGTAGACTCTTTAAACACAAAACCTTGGTTTTATTTGAATTCTATAAATATTGGGAGTCAAATCAAGTTTTAATTTTTTGCAGGTCGGTAGACAGAAAAGTGAAGAGACTCGTTGAAAGAGCTATGCCACAAAATAGTCGTATCGTCGGCAAACAAAGTAGTATAGCAAGTTCCCCTGTATATCAAGATTTGCTAGATTATTAACATACAGGAGAAAAAGAATTGGATCTAAAACCGATCCTTGTGAGACCCCTACTGCTTTGCACTGTACTTAGAGCTTGCAGAACCTTTAAACACACGCTGGGAACGATCAAGTATGACGAAAACCAAAACTGGGCTATGCCCCCGACAGATGATATTTCCGCAACAGAAGTTCATGACTGACACAATCAAAGGCTTTTGATAAATCGGAAAACACTTCAGAAATCGCACCGCAAATATCCCTACTCTACTTATTTGCCCATACAACTCATAAAGAAAGTTGTGTCTGGCATCGTGAGTACCCATCTCCTCCCGAAATCCAAACTGGAATATACTGAGGATATTGTTTTCAGAAAAGTCATACTTTAGACAAGCTTCTCTATAAATTTAGACATAGTGGATAATAAAGAAATAGGTCGAAAGTTTGCAGGGTCTTGAAGGTCTCAGCCTTTAAAAATAGGGATGACTTTGGCCAAAATGTACCCAATGTCCAAGATGTATTAATCGACCCAGTAATATGTTTAAATTTTTGGCAGAAATGCAGCAAGTAATATGTTAGCATAAATCCGATCGTCTTCAGAAAAATTCGTGTTTTTCGAAGAGAACAGAGTTTTCGTCTGGGGTTTTGGGTTGGATTTAAGTTCTTTTGGAAGGTTTTAAAGAAATTATTAACTTCTTCTTCTGGTCTAATAACTAGTTGATAAATGTCCTTAAAACGAATATCGTAAACTATTTTCCGTCTCCCCTTGTTTATTTGAGGAGTTATTCATGCAATCTGAATAAGATTTTTTTAAGGCCCTAATTTAACGACGATATAAAGAGCTGCATGATTTGAAATATTGATGAAATCTTGGACAATTAGTCTATCTTCTAATCATATCTAGAGAACGCAGATTTTTTGATGAAATCATGAATCCCTTTGTAAACCATGAGCGTTTTGATGTAATCCTTGGTTTTAGTCTAACAAGTGGAAATAAAATATTAAATTGGTACACCAGTATGTCATTAAAGCGTGATAGTGGTATTAGGTGGATTATTCCAATCAATCGAGGCACTCAGATCTTGAAAAGGCCTAAAGTTGCTATTTAATTTATTTTTTAGATTCTAAAATTTTGTAAAAAATCGCTTAATGCTCAGACAAGCCTGCATTTCCAATCAATAGTTAATAATATTAGTCGCTAACAAAACACGTATCGAGACTATAATAAAGACTTTTGGTTAGTGGTAAAACTGTCTCGTGATTTGAGTGTCACACCAAAGATTCCAACCATCGGACTAACATTCAGTAATACGATTTGGTGACTTAAAATGGAATTTCTCCAGACCCCATTAGGTTCAAAGAAACCTTGTAACAACCCGATTAAAACTTCTTGCTGTAAAACTAACGAAAGAAGATTAAGCGACTTTGGAGCAATGTAATGAAATTATATGTCCAAAATTTGTTTATTTTTCTGGACACTTTAAATAGGTTTTGTCTTCTTGTGGAGTAGATAAAACCTAGCATATAGTACAAATGAGTTTTAGGTAGTGATTTAACCTTCAATTTGTAAACAAGATGAATTGTATATTATAAGAAAATAAAAATTTAAGATTATTTACACCTATCTAAGATTAAATCACATTTACTTGTGTTCTACCAAACACTCTGACAAACACTCTTTACTATCAATAATAAACGATACATGTATTAGTATAAACAAGGATACCACAAAAAAGGGTTTTCTTTGAAATAAAAACATTTCTTTCTTCCACTTTAAACATTTTTAACACATACATTATCAATATCTCAAGAATTGGATCAAAGAACTATTCCATACCAGGTCAATAATGCACAAAAGGGTAATAAGCAGACAAAGCAATATCACCTGTTCACTCTTAATGACGATATTTTGCTATATTACCAATGAAATAATCCATATAACTTTTCTAGTCAAAACACCTATCCACAATTACCCAAAGAAAAAAAAATCATTGAAGACCGTTTCACAACAATTTTTCTTTAACAGTTAACAATCTTTGTCAGCCACATTGGATTCCGAGAAACTCAGTGTCATCATCATACAAAATCATGTCAGATGTAACTAATGGAAATTCATCAAACACATTTCATTCACATAAAACATAATTAATTTATAAAATTGCAACATATCATTACTTCACTTTATAAAACATATGACATTCATAAAGCGCTATCAGTATGTAACCAATTACTCAAACATTTTTTTTTCTATTGTCACAGCAAATTAAGAAAAATTAATAACACGCTTTGTGGAATGAAAACAATGCCGCAGATAATAATCTTTCACTTAATTGCATTTTAAATTGGTCTAAATGCACACAGCAACACAATGCAATGACATATATAGATTCGAGACGATAAAAAGTGCATTTAAATATAGCCCTGCAAAAAATGTTTGTACTATTAGTCAGATTAGTCTACTACTTTTAAACTAACTGTATTTCAATTTCATATCACCCAGCACCAATACTAATCAATCATTGATCGACTTTCACCAAAATAACCAAACCTTGAAAAATTGTAAAGACAATTTTAATTAAAATTGTTTCGTGAAGACTTTCATCGCAGTTCAATTGACCCGATTTTGCCTTGAGGTAGAATGGCCTCTTATTGTATTAAAATATAAGCTAGTGAAATTATCAGGCAAATTATATAAATATTGTTTTACTAAGAAGCTTACGAATAACTGGGTTATAACTTAATTCAATTTAAAAAACACTTGTGGGTCAAGTCTGTATGCTTTTGAGTGAGCAAAGGAAACCTATACACTGCTGGACCTTAAAGATATGTGTTACTAAATAGTGAAATTTTAATTGTACCTTGCTTTGCTTAGTGATGTTTGTCAAAAACAATTTTAATTTAATATTTTCACTAAATCTACATCACTATGAGCATGAGCATTATATTCTTACAATTATAGCAAGAGAAAGAACTGACTAATTAATAGAGTAATATCTTTTGAATTTTATTTATATTCTGTTTGTACTGACAATATTGTTTGATAACTGTATTTTACATGTAAATTATATTACTGAAAAAATAACAAAGCTAATATGCAACCTTGCCTTTTAATTCTCTTTAAACTTACTTGTTTGAATCAATAATTAATTATGAAATAGTAAATATATGTAATAATGTATGAGAAAATTGTTTGCTTGTTCAGAAATATTACATAAAAGTTCTGATCTTTAAAAATAAGTAGTTTTTTTAACTATTATTCAGTTCTTAAAGGCAATTATGAGATTTATCTTAAATATAACATCTTAGCATCACACATTATTACTAGAAATCAAACAAAATCAAAAAAAATTTATTATTCAAAGCCATTTAACGGGAGCTAAAGCCTATAATTGTCTACCACTAGATCTGAAGACTAAAGCTAATATAAACTGACTGTAAATGTCAATAAAACTAATTATTTGGCTTTTGCGATAACCTCTGTCAACCACCCTGAATCTGATAACATAAAACTCAAAAGCTCAACCAACGTTAACGGAAGTTTCCAAAACCAAATATTTAGGTATCATTATAGATAAATATTTAAAATGTATTAAAATTAACAGCTAGTATTAGCAAATTAGTAAACAAATGTTATAATTTAAGAAACATTATGAGTCAATCCTTGTCAATATCTGTGTACAAATCTATTACGTACAAAAAAAGCTTAAAGTTCATTAAATGTTGTACAAAATTATACTCTTAAGATAATTTATATAAAAAAGTAGGCTGTACCATACACAATTATTGTATTCGAAATAAATTTTTGATATACGATCTTTATATGTATTATAATGTATTATATGTATTATAGAAGTAAGTAGGTATATTTTTGTATCAGAATGAGCTAAAAAAATATGTAGGTCAGAGCGGCGAAACTAGATATGGAATTAATATCTGATAGAATTGCCTAGGAGTAGTACTAATGCTAATTTAAGGTTAACCTTATAAAAAAAGAATGTAGGTCATATATTTTCGGAAGTAAGCTTTGTGTTTGGTCCCCTAGGTATCATTGCTTGTAGATGGAGTTGTCTTGGTATTTATGTTAACAATTTCTATATAAATAATCTTTTTTTTTACTAGTTAGTATAGGAATGAATTATTTTGTTATTAAGAATTAAAAAAAAAGGTGGATACAGGGGTTGGTGTGATATTTTAAAACGGATACTACATGCGGTCATTTTAAAATTGAGTACTCATAGAATGATTCCTTGGATTTTCATAAATTTATTTATGAAAACTAATAATTTTTAGGAGTAAGTAATATTTTTTTTTGAATTCGAACTAACTATATCAGGGGATTGTTCTCATCAAGTAGATCACGAAAATACCGGGTTATAAGGGAATCCGAGCAGAACTAAGAAATCGAGTGTTTTTTCGACGTCAGTTTTGAGCCCAAAAATGGGTATCAAAAATGCCATATACGGTCTCGTTGAATTCAAGATGACGAAACTAAGACAAAACCGTTGGAATTTTCCCGATAGCCCCCATAGAAGCCGAGATATCGGCCTTCAAATTTGGATTTTTTCTATTTTCGGGTACATCCCCCCGTTTGGATTTAAAAAAAAATTTTTTTTTTTTCGAATTCGAACTAACTATACCAGCGGATTGTTCTCATCAAGTAGATCACGAAAATACCGGGTTATAAGGGAATCCGAGCAGAACTAAGAAATCGAGTATTTTTTCGACCTCGTTTTTGAGGCCAAAAATGGGCATCAATAATGCCATATCTCGGCTATCATAAAAGCTACGACCTTGCAGATAGTCTCGTTGGATTCAGAAGGACGAAACTAAGACAAAACAATAGACTTTGAATGTACATTTAGGGATTGATACTTATTGTACAAAACATAATTTAAATAACATTATTTATATAAGATTACACATACTGTACTTCTGCTAAGGAAGTGATAGCATGAAACATATACTAATATAATAGAAAAATTCTTGTTATAACCTACTTCCAACTTGTAATATCTAGAAATGCCGCAATTTTTGCACATTAAAAATTCTCAATTTTCGAGCTCAACTCTCTATATAAGTATACACATGTAAAAACCAAAAAAAAAAGAACCTACGCCACTGTAATTAGTTAAAAATAAAACATTTAACCTGGATTTCAGATCTAAGGAACATTATATTCTAAAAATACTGGTACACTAGAATGTTAACATGACTTTTAAAATGTGTCCTCCACATCAAAACAATATTCAAGCTTTCAGCCTAATCTGTCTGGCTACGTCGGATAGGAAATCACTAAATATGCAGGTCACTTCTAGGAATAAAAGTACTCTTTTTTTAACTACGTAACTTCCTTAACTTGGTTACTTTACTTTCTGAGGATAAAAGAATAATAATGTTAAGGTTGTTTCTTTGTGACTGAAGACTGAAACTGTAACCTCCCATTTCACTTCAAAATACCTAAACGGGGAAATTTCCTAATGTGGCCCTACTCTAATCCTATTTATCTAAAACTCTAAAGCTGAAATACGTGCTTACAATATATTTTTTGGTTTGGTTTTGATTTTCAGGATTTAAAAAGTACAAGTCAGAAGTTAAATAAAATATTAGATAAAATTTTAACTGACTTCAACTGATATTTACAGAAGAGCTTCAAGGTACATACACACAAAGAGTTTTATAAACTTATTATCGCTGACAACTCCTATGAACAATATGTAAAAATATTTTGAGGAAAGGGAACCTAAACTATCATACTGTGATTCAGATAGCAGGTTTTGGATGTTAAATTGGTTAGCATGTATTGAGAGCCTAATATTCTGCAATTTTAAAGCAAGTTCTCTATTTTATAGGAAATTATAATTAAACATAGATATTTTCATGAATGGTTAAATACAATCTTCATGTTTCAAACATCTTACAAATTGAACTTGAATATTTTTAAACTAAGCGATATAAATCTGGATAGTATCTGGAAGTCATATTCAATTCTGCAAATGAATATAAAGGGTGCAAAGAACTGGATCCAACAAGAGAAGTCACTGAGTACAGCTTTTTTTTTTAATAAAGCTATTAATTAATAAAATATTGATAAGCAGTAAGATTTGTTAGGCTTGTAAATTTTATAAATCCAAACTTTTTACATACAAAAAACAAGTTCAAGCTTAAATATATCATAATAATAACAAAAAAAAAATTAAAATATATGCCTAAGTGACA
Organism: Anthonomus grandis grandis; assembly: GCF_022605725.1. NCBI lineage: Eukaryota > Metazoa > Arthropoda > Insecta > Coleoptera > Curculionidae > Anthonomus > Anthonomus grandis. The sequence goes on along the minus strand of NC_065554.1, from coordinate 18,546,251 downwards.
CTAAACTAGAATTCACTATCATAGGATTAAAACTCGATACACATGTTAAATTAATGTGTACAGAAAAATATTTAATTGACGTGAGAACCTGTGTCATATCCTGTTTTACTAAATGAAAATTATTTCTTCATTTCAGTGAAGAGAGAGAGAGAGAGAGAGTGTGTAAATCTTCAAGACACAAAGAATATATGAACTAATATTTATATAATAAAAAAAATCATTCATTATCACAAACCAATATTTAATTATTTAATCTTCCCAATGTAACCAAAGTAAAATCACCATCAATAGATGAGTCTATTTTATACTAAATTCCTTTGTAAATTAGGTGTAGTTTTTTAAACATTTGTTTAAAAATACTGATTTTTATACTTTATCATTGTAGTTACATCATCTAGAGTTTTTAAAGGACTATCTGCTCTTTTGGAACCTAGACAAAGTATTCGCAGTAAGCTTAAAACTATCACAGTTATTTAATTTGCATAAAAAATCTTCACCCCAGTCTTATTGAAAGTGGTGTATATAAATATGCGTAATCTTAAATCATAAAGTACATAAAAAATTGTGAAACATACATATGATTTCCTCTTAATTCAATTGTCTTGTATTGTAAGAATCCCAGGGCTTACCCAAGAAGAAAAACAGTGTTTCCAGGTAAGACAGCACAAAGTTTTTATAGCTGTATACATCAAGTTTTTATAAGGAATATGTAGGTTTTTAGCAATGCCTGAACATTATCCTTCTCTCTTCATATAAAAATTCAATTACACTACAAGTGTTATAAAAGATTTGAATAGCTGTTATTGAATTAAAGCTAAAAGCCAAACGTATAAAAATAAAGTAATATTAAGTCATAAAGTATAGAAAGTTACTACAAACTCGTCTAAAAATTTAATAGTCCTATGGTGTGACACTCAGATCATAAAACACTTTTACCGCTAACCAAAACTCTTTATTTTACTCTTGACACGTGTTTCGCGAACGATGTTAGCATCGTCGGGAGAAGATTAAAACAGTTAACAGTTAATTGGGTTCTTCTGTTTATGTATTTAATATTGGTACTTTATTTATTATAACATTTATTATTACCAAATGTTTGTTTTATTTTCTCTAAAGATTGGTCAACATGAAGTAGGAAACTATATTGTACTTAGAACAATCAAAGGTCAATGATAAATAATCTACTGCCACAACCTGTAATTTTTGTGAATAGGGTTTGAAATATTCACTATTATTGACAGTAAGATCTAATACTGACATTTATGGATAAAACCAAGCATAAAAAGGCAATCAATATTATAAAGAAGAGTTATTCCTGGGAACTTCCTGGGAAGTGCATTCAGATTTCAGTGCGATAAGTACTACGGCGTGACTTGTTTCACCGAGTGTCTTGTCTGCTTAAAAGAATAATTATTTTTATGCTTTTAAAAACTGTGTACCTTTTATACCTAATCTGTACTTTGAGCTTCTAAAATGTCTTTAATTTTTCCTAATAAAAATATCTTAAAAAAAATTTTAGTTTTTGTTCGACAAAAATTAAAAAACCTTGCATTTAACCCCATTTATACAAAAATTTCGTGTGCCAATCATTACATTTTATACTCCAGGCCACTCTTTTTAAGTTACCATTGATTTATATGGCTACTGAGAATCACCGGCGAGCTACAGGCATAATTACAATAGTTTTCCTGTGAATCACAGCTGATTCATGTGGCATAAACTAATATGCTACCTGTGAGACACACTTGATTCACGTGGCAGTTAACGTGTTAAAAATGCATTTCCAGATAATTAGATACTGATTTGAATTAAAATATTCTAATTCCATAATTTTCCACATACGGTTTTGACAACTTTTGACCCTGAGACTGGATTGAGTTTCATGGGAAGAAAGAAGATAATTTTCAAAAAAGGTAAAATGTAAAAAATACAAGTAAAGCAGTTTTCCTGAAATCCTTTTCGGGGGAAATTTAAAAAAATTATTTAATCCACCAGTTTACAGAAATTTTGCAAACTATTTTGTTTTTTTTTAATGGCTAAATATTGAAATATTAATTAATTAAGAAGCAGGAAAAAGAGAAGAATCAAAGTCCTGTTTCGAATGGAGTCAATCATAGAACTCTAAACAGACAACTTAGAATAGGTACCATTAAAAACTTGAAAAAGTGGAGAAATAATTATTTTTTTCTTGACACATGTTAAAAGATTTTTTTTAATGAAATGTTAATGGAAAATTAAATATTTTCATATTGTCACTACTGAATTATTTACTAGTAAAAATACATAAAATATATTTAAAGTATGTTATTATTTCTGCAAATAAATTCTCCCAAAAGCAAGTTTTCATGTACAAACAATGGTATTTCTGCATTGATAATTACATCATAACATGATAAGACAATCATATGAAGCCCTTACTGCACATTATAAATCTAGTACTAAAAACAGGCATTTACCCAAATATTCTGAAAAACTCCATAATAACTCCCATATATTTAAATCTGGTGACAGCCAGTACATTGAAAACTATCGGCCTATTGCAATAACGAGTACCCTGAATAAATTACTTGAAAAGTGCAATAAAATTAAATTGGAAAAACATTTAGAAAATAATAAATTATTGTCAGATTCTCAATTTGATTTTCGAAATAAAATGAGCACTGAAGATGCAAATTAAGAATTAACAGAGCGATTATTGAATGGTTTTAATGAGGGTTATAAGACCTTAGGCATTGTTATTGATCTTGCAAGAGCCTTTGACACTGTGGCACATCACATACTCTTGCAAATACTGGGTGAAGTGGGTTTAAGAGGTACTGAGTTAGCACTCTTTAAATCATATCTTAGTGATCGAACACAACAAGTAAAAATTAATAATCTTGTTGGAGAGATGGGTACAGTTGAATGTGGTGTGCCACAGGGTATAGTCCTGGGGCCACTCTTATTTTTTATCTATATGAACAACCTTACAAGAATTTTACCTGAAATAAATTGTTCTATTATTTGTTACGCTGATGATACCTACAGTAATTCTAGTAAAAGCAAAATCATGGTCAGAAGTGCAAAAGCTAGCTGAAAAATATATCACATTAATTAAACTTTGGACGGATCAGCATCTTCTAACTCTAAATAGTAATAAAACCCACTTTATAAATTGCTTGATTTATAACACTAATCAACAAAAAGAACCTGTGGCACTAACAATACATATCTACTTATCCTTGTTTTGCAAATCAGATGGAAAATTGTACTTGTGATTTTAGGATTTCTTCAGTTTTATACACAAATTACCTTGGCGTCAATATTGATAGAAATTTAAGATACAATATGGACATTGATTACATAACTAAAAAGATAAGGAAAACAATTTATAAGTTTTATTAACTAGGCGAATTTATGCCCTGTGAGTTGTTGGAAGTGGTCTATCAGGCTCTGGTTGAATCCATTGTAAATTATGGTATAAGAATTTGGGGTAGTGCATGTAGCACAATGTTAACAAACCTGGTTATCACTCAAAAATATATACTAAAAATAATAAATAAAAAACCAAAAAGATACCCAACAGTTAATTTGTTTTTGGAAAGTGGTGCTCTCACTGTAAGAGAACTTTACCTGAAGAGCACCCTTAACGTTATGAAGAATAAAAGCATTTATAAGATTCTACCCCAACGCCTTAATATTACTAGATCTGTCATGAGAGAACATGTTTTTGTGACTAAGGTAGATTTTACAATTTGTCAACGTCATATATCTTATGTGGGGCCAAGAATCTTTAATTTTATACCACACTCTTTTAAGGCTATAAGAAAAAAACTGTGCATAACCGAATGGATCAGGTGTAACTATGAAAATATTTTATTAAAGCTACCTTTTCTAATGTAAACAAATGTTATAATTACAGGTATATTTGCAAATATTATTTATTGATAGAATAAAAGAATGAATTAATTTAAATAGGTATACTTTTACAAATTTAATATAAGTAAGTTAATTTAATTTGGGATTTATAACAAGCTCTCAAATTTATTGTTAAATTATTATTGTATTCTGAAATACTGTGTCCTAACAAGTCACTTGTGACTTAGGGCACAAACATTAACTTTGTAACAATACTGTACAATTTTAAGTAATATATTTGAATTTGAATTTCTGTATTTCTTTGCTTGTGACTATATAAAATAAAAATCCGTAAAATTATTAAATATCTGAAAATTAAGATTACAATGTGACATTTAGAATATTAAATGTTGAAGAAGCTCCTGTACACATTATATAAATCCCAGAATATACTTAAAAATTACTACTTACTTGCAGTACAAACAGCAAACAACATCTGCATTGAATCAAAGAAAAAGAACATAACCAGTAAGGATATGCTTGCCCCTAATGGTAAACACAAAGCATGCATGGTATCCAAAGTCTGGACATTATTTTCTGGCTGCACACTTTGAGATGGATTCAAAAGACAATTTGTAGAACTGTGGGCCTTATCACGAGCCTCCTGCTCCATATTTAAACTGCGGAAGCTACCATAAACAATAAGGAGCATGGAAATTAAAAATGTGGATACTCGACTGGAATCCATGATAGAGTAGGCCCATTGATATTCCACTGTTTGCCCCTGGCTGTCTGCCATCCTGACATACAATTGTTTTACAGAACTCTATGCTATCTAAAACAAATGATTCCACTGCAGGTTTATATGCAAAAAAGGTCAAAGAACTTATAGGTACCTGCTTGGAAGATAGAGTTGTATAACAGAAATTCCAATAAATTTACACTTTAACATCACTCGACGATATTTCCCAACTCCATATTAGTGAAACGCGAAACAGTTTTTCTGATCCAATTAGCACTTGCACTTGTTTTTCGTTTTCTGCGGCGCCATGTTGAGTTTTCATATAGACATGATAAAAAAAAAACAAGATCGCCAATGGCGCAACTTTCTAATTTCGTTTCGATATTTAATTGAAGTTTTTACGTAACGCGACCGAGGATTTGTTCTTTCTACGGCCGATGGACGTTCATTGTGGAAGCTCGATGTTTAATTATATCGTAAAAATTAATAATAATATGGGAAGTGTTTGTAAACAAAGATGAGCCGTCCGCACTCCCACAGGCGTCTCAGTCTCGCTTGTGGGGCTTGTGTGAAAAATGAAATATCGTTTATCGTGACGCGCTCGCGCCTCTTGTGCGAGAGTGAGATGAGAGGCGAGAATCCGTACGGTCAGATTCAGATAGCTAAGCATGAAGATTTTTTGCGACGTTGTCCGTTGTCCGTAGAATTCCCTAGACTTTTCTTCAAGGTATATAGCTTTAATACAGGGTGTCCCGAAATTACATCGCATTATTTGACCAGCCGCATCTTTGTCTAAAAATAAGACAAAAACTTCATATGAGGAGCTTGCGTTCAAAACCGGCTATATCCATTTTTTTGCTAATATGCTTTTTTCGAGATTTTCGGCTAAGTTCCATAAGATCTATGATTTGGCATGATCATTTGCGTTCAAAACGGGCTCTTTCTATATTAAAATCGCATGTAAGAAAGAAAGAAAGAAAGAAAGAAAATGTGCTATATTACGTAAGAATAATCTTGTGTACAAGCATCCTACAAGCTAAAAAAACAAAACACAAATACAATTTCAAAAATTGACAAAACAATGAACAAAATTAAACACAAGAAGACAAAACTTTTTGAACATACTTAAATTAAAGATAACTAAATAAAACAATCAATTACTAAATAAAGGTAAACTTGTTGACAAAACTAGAGAAGAAAAAAGGAAAAAAAGAAAACTTTCCAACATGTCCAAGGTTAAAACCTATCATTAAAAGTCATCCAGGTTATAATATGCCTTAGCCAATAAAAGCGACTTTAATTCTCTTTTAAATTTCTTAACATCCGATATATGTCTAACACACAGAGGAACATGATTGTAAATTTTTTTACTTATGTAAATTAATGAGTTTTTGGTAAGGGAAGACGTAGGAATAGGTAGGGGAACATCATTTACACGACGAGTCAAATGGCCAGTGTCAGAGGGTAGTTTGGGAATTTTGTGAATAAGAGCAGCTGTTTCTAAGATAAAGAGTGAAAAAAGAGTTAGGATTTTTTCAGAAATGAAGAGGGGTTTGCAAGAATCTCTTAACTTAGCAGAACACAGGTATCTAACTGCTTTTTTTTGAATAACAAAGATAATGTTAAGTAGCCCCTTATTGGTTAAACCCCAAAAAGGCAAGCCATACCGAATATGAGGTTCAATAAGTGAAAAGTACACTGAACGTGCAACCACCCCTTCCAGCTCTTGTTTTGCCATTCTTACTGCGAAACATCCAGAAGATAATTTCCCATCTTCTTGTAAAATGTAAAGTTGGCCTTTTGAATCAAAACTGGCTATATCCACTTTTTGCGATCAAAAGTTGATATATCCAATGATTCGCTTTAATTGTTGAAAAAATGTTTTGAGTCTCGTTTGACATCACTATGGCGCAGCCAGAAAAACGTCTTAAGGGGCCAAAAGTTGTAGGTAATTTTGAAAAAACCGCCGCAGACAAAAATGTTTAGCAGTGTTATAGTGGTTTTCTCGTTAATAATATGGCCTTTTTTCGCGGTACTGCAATACTTTTTTTGCTTGAGATAGGGATATATAAATTATTCGAGAATTCGATTTTCCGCCTATTTTCTATATCATCGTTTCATTTGAAATAAGTAGTCTTTGGATCGGAGTTTTTCTCCCGTAATGTATCTAATTATACCCGAAAAACATCATTTTATTGCCTTCCTCTTCTAATTTTGAAATTGAGATACTGTTATATAAATGAGAATTCGGTTTTCCCCCTATTTTCTATATCATCGTTTCATTTTTTAAGTAGTATTTGGATCGGCTTAAAATAGAGTTGTTCTCCCTTAATGTGTCTAATTATACCCGGAAACCATCATTTTATTCCCATCCTCTTCTAATTTTCACATTGAGATAGGGATGTATAAATGAGAATTCAATTTTTCCACTTATTTTCTATATAATCGTTTAGTTTTTTAAGTTGTGTTTGGATTGGCTGGAAATAGTGTTTTTTTCCCGTAATGTGTCTAATTATACCCGAAAAACGTCATTTTATTGTTGTATAAAGAATAATCTTTGTAAACTAGAATTTACTCAAGGTATTACAAACGGTGATAGTAAATGTATAAATGTCAATAAAAATTTAATGTTTTCAATAAATTACCGCCTACTCAGTTCACCGGTAATGTACCTTAGAAAATATTAGAAATTAAATAACTATCAACAAGTAAGCAATGAAAGAGGCAACCCGTAAAAATTATAGCAGCAGAAACAAATTATAAAAAATTCACAAATGTATTACTAAATTATAAAAAAAGAATCACAATTTATACAATCAAAATTTACAATTATACATGATTGTTAAGATCCTAAATGAAATATAAAAATTCTTCCAAATTCCATAATATATAAACTTACATTGACGAGCTTTGTTGTATGAATAGCAAAGTAGAATTTATACAGGGCGGGCCAAAATATCATAGTAAATGCCAAGGGCAATAAACATTTTGTGAAATCACTAAGAACCCCCTATTCAATTTACTAGTAGCTAGAGTTCCTTAGTAAATACTATAAATTAAATAACTATTAACAAATTAGTAAAGAAAGAGGCAACAAGTAAATATGTTAAAAATAAAATTTACACCATTTTGCTATTTGCCTTTGAAAATATCGGACTTTAAGATCTGTATAAAATCTAAAATTGCTCATGGATTAAAACTGATGAAATTACTCTTCTCTCAGGTTTGCCGTCAGCTTAAGAGTAAAGTTTGAAATTGAGGCTGCCAAAAAGTCTATAGAGAAACATGATGGATTCTGTTGCGTCTTGAGCTTCACTGGGTAATTTATTTTGGACTCTTTCAATATCTAGAAATAGAAAGGATAGATTTGGCGAATTATTCAAAAAGTTTCCATTTTTGCCATATTATCTATTGAGGATCCTATGGTATTACAAAATAATAAGCCTTTATAATAATAATAAGTCTTTATTTCGAATAGGCAACTTGCCCAATAACAGGAAACAGTTGCAAAACAATGAAAAATATAGTTAAAAAAAACACACACAAACAAACCTAAAAGAATGAAAAGAAAAGAAAAAAAGTAAAGTAAAGTCACAATCTCAAAAGTTATCCAAAAAATTAGAACAAATAACTATTAATATGATATAAAAACCCAATTATAAAAGTTTAACAAGATAATCACATATTCAACAAAATTAAATTAAATAACTGCAATATACCTACTAACTATAACTTAAACACATGGGTCTTAATCCCAAGAGTAATGATCCACCAAGATATCGACAATCACATGAACCGGAGAGAAATTTATATCGCACATGTGACAGATTCGATTAAATATAGCGCATATTGTATATAGTGGCGATTTCAACAGGATGTTAGTATGAGGCCTTGGCAGAAAGAATGTTAGGGGATGTCTAGCGTTAAGCCTAGGCACCATGAAACGTACACCAGAAAGAAGTACAGGACTATCAATGAATCCATTCAGTAACCCATGCAGGGATTTTACAGAGAAGATCATTCTTCTGAGATATAATGGATGTCGATTGAAGCCTTCCAATAGTTGCCGATGATCAAACCCTCTTACCGGATATATGCGATCCTGCCTGAAGGCCAAAAACTTAGCAAATCTACGCTGAACAGATTCAAGGAGACCAACATGATTCTGATAGAGCGGGTTCTATATAATGCCGCCAAACTCCAGTTTTGATCTTACAAAGCAACAGAAAAGCAGTCTTAATGTAGATTCCAAAGGAAAACTCTGAGAACTTCTAATTATGAACCCAAGCCTTCTCAGGGCTGACTTGACCATGTTGTTGAAGTGTGGAACGAATGTAAATTCAGAGTCAAAGGTGATACCAAGATCAGTAATTTGCTCTAATCTACTCAAAATAGTATCATTAATAAGGTAATTAAAATTTAAGGGTGTTTTTGATCTAGAGTAACTGACCACACTACATTTAGCCGCATTCAAGCCTAACCTATTAACAGCGCACTATACCTCCAATGTATTTAGACAGTTCTGAAGAAAAACACAATCCTCCAAACCATATACATTTAAATATAGCTTCATCGGCAAAAGCCAGCCTATGACAAGTGAGTGACTCAATCAAGTCATTTATAAAAACACTAAACAGGAGCGGACCCAGGTTCGAGCCCTGTGGCACACCCGACGTTACGTTAAAAAGTTTCGATTTAAAGCCCTCATATTCAACATATTGAGATCTACCAATCAAGTAGGAATGAAATAAATCAAATAATCTCCCTGGAAAACCATACTGAGTTAATTTATGCAGCAAAATATAGTGATCTATCCGATCAAAGGCTTTTTGGAAGTCGGTATAAATAACATCGACTTGAGTATTAACATCAAGTGATTCACAGATGTGGCTAGACAGACAGGATAAGTTAGTAACACAAGATCGCCCGCTAAAAAATCCATGCTGGTCTACAGAGATGAGTTCTTTTGCGTGACTAAATAGCGACCGATTCAGGATAATTTCCAAAATTTTTGAGAAGTTACAGAGTAATGAGATTGGCCTGTAGTTCCGATTTGATCAGAGTCTCCAGCTTTTAAAATAGGTATTATTTTAGCAGTCCTCCAAATTTCAGGAATCTGTTCTGTTGACAGTATTAAGTTGAAAATGTAGGTCAGCGGATCAGCCAGGACACCAATGCAATCTTTAACCAAGAAGCTAGGTACACCGTCTACACCAGATGTTAATTTATTTTTGAGTTTTTTACTAGCCAAAATAATCTGGGAAGCATCAACGTTGGAAATGTCAAAGTGGAGCACAGACCTGGATGCAGTTTTTAACTTTAAATTTATCAGCATATTCTGTTTTCGGTTTCTACTCTGTGATCAAAAGTAAAGCCAAGTTAACACCACTTTATACAGGGTGTTTCAGAACTATGGGATGAAACTTGTATATGGGTTATTCGGTGCAACAGTAGAAATCATTTGAGTATAGGGACTCATGTCCGGAAAATGGTCACTACGGCACTATACTGCTTCAAGATGCTTTCAAATTAAATTAAAAATACGATAAATTGCCTAAATAAGATTTAATGCATTTAACTTTTGCCTTTTGTAAATGTACTTATTATTTTAATAATTTTCAAAATGTTTTCCTCCAACTTGAATACACCGATTTAAACGTTGCACATGATTTCGACGTACTTAAAATTTAAAATCACTAAAAATTTGATACTTGTTTTGAATAATTCCAAATGCTGTGCTATAATTCGTATACAATTAAGTCTTATTCTGTTTCATTTCGCCACAAAAAAAAATCTAGGGACGTTAAATAGGGTGACCTAGGCCAAGAAACTGCTTCACTGTTATCGTTTTTAAAGATAACAACACAATCATGGTTGTAAATTGTTTAAAATTATCAGCTATAAAATTTTTAAACCTGGACATTGACTTAGACATTTTGAACAATTGTTCTGATGATATCATGTACAAAAGGCAGAAATTAAATGAATGGATTAAATCCTATTTCAGCAATTCACCGTCTTTCTTAATTTTAGCGAGTCTTAGGGCTGTAGTGTCGTAATGACACTTTGCCGGACATGGGGTTCTATACCCAAATGTTTTCTACTGTTGCATTGAATAACCCCTAGAAGTTTGATCCCATAGTTCTGAAACACCCTGTATACATAGCAGAGAATTTTAAATAGGTAAGAAAAGCATAAGCAAATTTTGACAAGGATCAGATCAAGAATAAAACTAGAAGTGTTCTAAAAATTTAGCGCTTGTTCCATTCGCGCCAGATGAAAAAAGAATTTTAATATTATCAGCCGATAGCTGCTTCTGACTCAGTGATATGAATTCTTTTTAAAATCTTAAAGAAAACAAGAACGATAATCAAATTCGCATAATAAACCACTGATAAGAATATTGAAAAATACCCAAATTTTCGACCACTTGACGACTTGTCAAGCGGGTTGCTTACTACCTTTACTTACCTTTTAAACTTGTGCAACTTTGCCAAATTTGCGGCTTATCCAATTCCCGCCAAATGTCAAATGAAAATGTATAAACATCATCAGCTGATTGATCTGTTAGTGATATGAATAACAAATAAAGATAAATAATCCTTTATTAAGAAAAAAAAACAAAATAAAGTTAATCATTTACGATGGATAATGATACGATAAACTTAGGGTTAAAGAAGTACTTCAATTTTGAAAAATTCAAATCTCCACTGCAAGAACAGGCTGTCAGAGAAATTTGCCAAAGTCTGTATCTCTCAACTATATTATCAAATATAATCCATATTTATTGTAGGAAAACATGATGTTTATGTCTCAATGCCCACAGGCTCCGGTAAATCCTTATGTTATCAATTACCTGCAGTACTTAGAGATTCTATGATCACTATTGTCTTTTCCCCTCTGCTAGCTTTAATTAAGGTTTGTTTTAAATTTAATTATTTTACTGAAATATGTTGAATATAAAATTTTGCATTTCTAGGATCAAATAGATACCCTGATATCTCTCAAAATAAGAGCAGCTTCTCTTAACTCCAAAATAACCAAAACAGAAAGGGAAAGACTTATTGCTGATTTAAAATCTACCTCGCCAGTCACCCGCTTGCTATATATTACACCAGAGCAAGCAGCCACTAAAACTTTTAAGGTAAGCAATAAACTGATCTTTTTAAAATATTTCACTAATAACTTTTTTTTATAGGAGTTATTTGATAACCTGGTGAGATTTAATAAGATCTCTTACATTGTTGTTGATGAGGCCCATTGTGTAAGTGAATGGGGTCACGATTTCAGGCCTGACTATTTAAAACTAGGAAATTTACGGGAAAATAATTCTATCCCTTGTATTGCATTGACTGCAACTGCAGGAAAACAAGTAAGTCTTTGGATTAACTTTTGACTATATTTATTTAGGCATTGCATTAACTCCTACAATTCAAAGTCAAAAAATAGCTTTATTATTATTAACATAATGTTGTTAACAAAGCATCATATAAAACCTTAGATAGTTGACAATATAATCTCTTTAACATTTCTTACATACATGGAACTAGAACACATGCAACACAATTAAAAAAAAGTAGTAAGAAGTCACATCATATTATGCCAATCTTCTCACTATCAAAATGTTGCACTTAAATACTCTTTTAAAGAATAAAATGCTTTTGCAAGTAAGAGTTTTTTTATATTTCTCCTCAAATGTTCTTGACAATTTATTAGCTTTATATAAAGGGGTAGATGTTGAAAAAGCCTTCTGCCCCCATATACAATAGAGGACCTAATCTATTCAGTTTATGGGATAGGCAGAGGTAAAAAGAAAGTTATGTGGAGATTGTTACCCTGAGGAGGGGATGGCGTCAAGTTAATGCAATATTTTTTGTGGGTAAGACAAATAGGCTCTAAAGTAGAAATGCATGGTAATATCAGGACAGAGTGTTTTAAAAATAGTGGCCTGCATGGGGTATGAAAAGGAGCTGCACACATGTCGCATATGACTCTTTTTTGCAAAATAAATGGAGAGCTGAAGAAATACTGATAGCACACACACCAAAATACAATACCATATCTCAGATGAGATTCAATAAGAGTGTGGTAGGCAATTTTAGCCACATTAAATCCCAGAAAATGTGTTATTACTCTAGTAGCATAACAGTTGGATGATAGGTTTCCTATTAAAGAGGAGATATGATTTTCAAATTTTAATTGCTCATCAATTATCAGACCCAAAAATTGCATGTTTCAGAAGGACTTATTGTGTTATTTTGCAAAGTGACAGTTCCCAAGTTACATTTAAAAATTAAAATATTAGTTTTAGAAATGTTAAAAGTTAATCTTTTACATTCACACCATGACTTTACAAGAATTAAATCTTCATTAATAACATTTTTTAACCTTTTGGGATCAGTGTTATGCAAAGTATTGTTGTATCATCCTCAAAGGTAGTTAATTTGCCCCTAATTGGAACTTTAGAGATATCATTGACATATAGCAGGAACAACATTGGTCCAAGAACAGAACCCTGGGGCACATCCACATCCATATGCTGAAGCAATGACATATCATTGGTAAAGAATGTCATTCCAGATAGTTATGTTTATGATGTTCTTCTAGACAGTTAAGAACAAAACCAGTCAAGAGCAACTCCTCTGAATCCATAGGTTTCTAGCTTCTGCAGCAGTATTCTGTGACTTCCACACTCAAACGCCTTAGATAAAACACACAATACCGCTGCCGCACTCTCCATAGCATTTAACCCCATGTATAGTGTCTCCAAAATCTCAGATATAGCATCAGATATATCCAGTTTTGTCTGGAATCCAAACTGCTGATGGTTAAGACCATTAGGTTGTTTTAAAAATTCCATAATTCTAGTTTTTACCAATTTCTCTACAAGCTTGTCATTATTAGGAATGTTACTGAATGAATGTATTACAAACAGGTAATTCATATTACATTTAAAGTTAAAACTGAAATAATAATTAAGATAGAAATAGATGTTAAATCAAATTATATATCATAGAATTGCAGACATAAACACAGATCCTAGTTTAAAATTAGCGTAGCAGTCACAGAAACTGGTAAACTAAAACTTGTAATTTAAATCACATATAAGTGTACTAAAATAAAATTATTTTAAGGCTGATCATGCAAGAATAATTTTCTAGTCAACAGGGTGTATGGATAGATATCAAATTCATTCATTCAATTGTAAAATAAAGATATTTATGAGTAATAATCAGTAGGATATTCAAATTCAAATGTTCATTGGTAACAAATATGCATAGCATTTTTACGTCAAAAGTAAAAGGCATAACAAAAGAAAGCTTAAAATTAGAAAATCTCATCCATTATTCTCCAAAAGACCAACATACAAAATTGACAAAAACAAAAAGTCATGGTCTAACAACATTACAGTTACAGGCTACACGTGTTTCGCTTTAGCTAGAGCATCATCATGCACTAATTAACCTAAAAATTATTGTTTATTTATGTAGTGTGAAATGAAATTATGTAGTGTATGGCTTTTAAAGGCTGATGATGCTCTAGCTAGAGCGAAACACGTATAGCCTGTAATTATATATATGATTTTGTGTTTTCATGAATCTTGTTATTATTTACAAAGTCCTCTAAGTTATAAAAGGAATCATTTTTTGAGAAGATTTTAATTCATTCTTTGAAACTCATTCATTCTTTGTAGCTGAGATGCCTAATACTTGAGGGGCAGAGTGTTAAAATTTTTTTATGCTATAGTAGTTGGTCCCATTCTTGGGTTGGGAAAGTCTTAAGATTTCTAGAGCCAAATTAGCACTGTACAGGTCTAAAAATCTTAGGACTTTCCTGATAAGGGTTCCTCCTTACGCAGAATAAATGACACTAGTATGAAAAGACAGTCAGCAATACCAGCGGAACAAAAGCCTGATGGCAATCATCCCTGTATCCCGGACTTCTGACGCAGATTCTGTAAGCCAAAGATTTTGTCAGAATAGCTGAATCTAGAATGGCATAAGTCATATTCAATGTAAAAATTTCAAATAAATAAATTTCATACTAATAGAAATAGGAACCTGAATGAAGATCACCAGATATAACATCCCTTGATTTTTTTCTCTGGTATCACTTACAAACCATTGTGTTTAATACATAACCAGATTCAATTAGTGATCTTCGGCAATGAATTATAACAGAATGTGCATCTATTCCACCAACAATATTTTAAAATGTAAGAAATGAGTTTCAAAATAGATTTCTTTTGTTTAGTCTAAAATGGATTGCACTTTGAGCATCTAATTATTTAATAAAGTAGCATTTTGCAAGAATTAGGATTTTTAGTTATTTGTAAACAATAAATCGTTGCACTAAATTATTTAATTTTTAAAATGCCTATCTCAATGAGCAAGTATTTTCGGTCCCACGTTCGTAGGAGATTTTTGAATGCAGTTTACATAAGGGACACTGCTATTTTGTCATTTATGTCGCGGGACACTGTTGCACCAAGTACACGTTTAGGTTATTATCAAGTGCTGGTGAAGAACTATTATGGGTCCGTACATTTTACGCTCTATCAATTAAATTTTAAGGAAACCACCTAAAAACTGGATATCCTTAATACATAGTATGCCTAGCATTTTTCAAAAAAGTCCTGCATAAATCCAAGACGACAGCTATTTTGTGAACTATATTCTTTTTGTTTGTAATTGTGAGTTGAATAACGTTAATGGTTTACATGAATGTCCTTTACGAAAAGTTGACCAAGCAAAGTTAGTTTCAAAATAGTTACCAAGAAAATTATCATTTCTGTTTATGCACTGATTGACTACTTGGGGATAGGTATTGTAATTTTTTTAAAAGTTTTTTGGGACCATCTTGAGATTATCTTATCAATTAGGATGTTGCAAATTAAAGGGATATCAGTTTAATGAAAACTTAAAATTGTATACTTAAAGTAGCTTTACATTTACTATTAAAAAGTATTTATATAAATTACTTATAAAAAAATAATTAATAATAAAAAATACTAAAAATAATTTGCAGGTAACCCAAGATATCATTGCTAGCCTAAAACTAGCAAAGGACCACAAAGTTTTCAAAACCTCCTGCTTCCGAAGCAACTTGTTCTATGACGTATATTTCCCAAATATTCTTCCAGACCCATACAAACACTTGAAAAACTTCATATCAGACTGTTTGCAATTTGAACAAGAAAAAGACCTACCCAATGACCAAAAATCCTGTGGGATAATTTACTGTCGAACTAGAGAACAGACCGAGGTCTTAGCCTCCAAATTGAACACAATGAAAATCAAAACTTTGTGCTATCATGCAGGTCTGAAAAATCATGAGAGATTAGAGTTTCAGGAAATGTGGCAGCGCGGGGATGTTCCGGTCATTTGTGCAACCATTAGTTTTGGTATGGGGGTAGATAAGGCTACTGTAAGGTAAGTTATAATCCTTGGTTTTGTTTACTTGATTCTTAGAATTTGGTAGCATTACACCAAATTAAGGTATAATTTGAATAACCTGTCTAAAATTATAACATATTTTTTTTTTATAAATTACCTAGTTACTCCATTCACAGGTTTGAAATGAAACAATGGGTATATTTATAATTTACAAACCCCAAAAAGTTTTAAATTAAACTGTCCCATAAAATAGTTGTGTATGATCACTTAGTGCAGACTTAAAAAAAAAAGAAAATTTATTGTATTCATTAATTTTTTGACAATTTCCTAATTATGTAACTCGGTAAACTAATTTAAAAAGTAAGAGCTTACAGAAGAAATACTTAATTTTCGATTAAATTTTTTATTAGTGTTAATATACAGTTAGTACATACATAAGTCAATATAAAAAGTATTAGTAAAAAGATCACATAAAATACTTGAATGTATCTCTACAGCTTTCCCTGTATTCTAGTAATATCAAGATCCTAATTGGCAGTTTTTACCAATAAAAGCTCTGTGAGCATCAATGTAACACACACTGATTCTAATCTATATCTAGCCCAAAAACCTAGAACTTTTAGACAGCATGATGATAGAAAATCGCTATTTCTTTATTTCATTTTAAAACACAAATAGTTCGTCTAACTCTCTTGTACAATACTTTTTAAGAAACCTTTTTTGAGCAGCCATTTACAATGTACCATATGAGAGATCAACTAGTGCAAAGAGAGTTTATTAGATATATGTTGTGGTTTAGGATATTGGCTTCTATATCCTAAACAACAAGACCATTGTTTCCAATATTCTTCCCTGAGTTATCCATATATGATTAAGATATGGCATAAGAATATTATGATTTATACAATCGAAGGCTTTAGACAAATCCAAAAATACTACTGATGAAATACCATGATATCCAAGTCCATAATATCCAAGCTTAAGCAAGATATCATAATGGCTATTACAATAGCCGAAATCCGTAATACACTGGTTTAAAGATGTTTTGCATTTTATTGTGGGAAGAACGACAACCTTGTTCCACTCCTCTGCTACTTATTTTGTTATTTAATTTTGACATTATATTTATAATTATAATACATATACATTTATAATACATCAGCAACGGTAAAGAAATAGAAAATATTAATTTGTCAGTTCTAAAAGGTTAGAAGCAGAGCTGAGAATCACATTATTATATTCTTCCGCAATGAAATTTGGGTTTCCTGTAATCTGACAATAAAATTTCTTTCACTTGATTTAATGCTGAATTGGTCAAGTGCGAGTGCAAGGAGTATTATTTTTTATTAAGTCTTACTAATCAGCACATTTTTTTCCTGAATGCATTAATAAATTGAGCACTACCAGATCTACTTATTACAAGAAGAACACCTATCCGTTGCTTACATATATCAGCTTCTGAGGTGGATATACTCATCATCTTATGTTGTTTTAATTTTTGGGAAAAGATTTTAATTTCTTTAGGTCGCTTATTATAAAAAATAATATATATTTTTTTTCACAGCATATTTTGAGTTATATACTAAAATTGACTCCTGGAACTGCATGTGTAAACATCAATATGGCCTTCTCATGAATAATGAATGGTTAAGATCGAACTGTATAACAATACGATGATTTTATTTAGTAAACAGACATCAGTTGTTAAATATCTAGGTTTATTAATTGATAGCATATTGTCATGGAACTTGCATATTAATAGTTTTAAAATAAAAATACTATCATTTGTAATAATACTTAGGAAGGTAGGGTAGGTATACGTACTTAAAAAAAATGTAAACAATAATATTATGAACATTTATAAATTATAAAACCTTTAAAAGTCTTACAAAATGGACAGAGTTTATTATAGTTTTTTATTTTGACTTTGAAAACATTTATTCAAGCTACAAAACTTAATTCAAATCAGTCGCAAAATTATATTAATATTACAATGAATAAAGTTTACACCTAAGTTGAATGCTTCACTGAATGAACTAACTGCCAAACAATGCATTGGTAGCATTTGTATCACAATTTATATAAATAAGTGTGACTATTAAATTAAAAGCTAGTCAAATATTAGTGACTAAAACTAATAGAAACATATCAGACATTTCCTTCAAGAGACCAAACAAAAAACAAAACAAAGTCACGGTCAAATTAAAAATGTTTACATAAAAAGCGCTTATAATATATGATAAAATTTAAAATTCTTTTGCCTAGACTTACACAGATCATATAACAAGTAACAAAACAAATCAAAAGCTAGGTTAGCTCAACAATCCCACCATAGATAAAAATGAACATTAATACAAAAACTTTTATACTACTGTTATGTTATTTTGAAGTAAACATTGACTATACTTGACTAAGTTATTATTGAATCGATTAAGCCCAACAGCCAATTTGTACAAATACAAGAGGGTCAATACAGTTTCTATTGCAAATATAAATATTGGGGATCCAACCCAGCTAATCGCAAATTGAAACAAAAAGCGCATGCGACAAAGATTAAAGATTATTAATTAAAGATTCTTCAGGTACACCACAGTTTTAGATAAAGATTACACCCAACCCAACCCATTTTTTTTAGTTTTATCTAGTAAAGTAGTGATTAACTATATTAAAAGCTTACCGCAAATCTACAAAATCAGCTATTATGAAAACTTGCTATTTAAAAAAAGTTAAAGACATTTTTAAATAACATTACTGCAACAAACTACAGATTCGCATTTGATTGGATTATTGTGGTTATATTTCATAACCACTTGATAATAAAATTACTTGTTAAAAGTATTGCATTCTGATTGTGAGTGTATGGAAACCATCAGTATTTTATGCTAAAACTGTATATGTATAAATAATTATTGAGCGAATAAACGTAAATTAAATGAAATAAAATATCTGCTTAATATTAAATCTATTCAGTAGTAAATTTCTCCACCGGTTTGTTTCATTTTATATATTTTATCTGATTTCAATTGTAATCCCTCCTCTACGTAACCGTCCTTTAATGTTATCTACGTTTTTATCCCCGTGATATGTATTTTTTTTAATTTGACCAGAGAGAACTAGGACTTCCCTGGAGATGAATTAAATATAATTCGAAACGTCGGCTAGAAACAAATAGTTTTCTTTAAAAATTGACCAATACACCCACAAAATACCACTTCCAATTAAATCTAATGTTTGACCTGCTTATTGTTTTCTGTCTATAGATTCGTAATTCACTGGGGTGTCCCAAAAGATCCCGCATCGTTTTACCAAGAGTCCGGCAGGGCTGGAAGAGATGGAAAACCCTCTTGGTGTCGGGTGTATTATAACAGATCGGACTCGAAAGCAGTCGAGTTTCATTTGACGCAAGATTTAGGAAAGGCCAGTGGTAAAGAGGCTAAAAAATTGATGGTAGAACATGCCGCGAAAGGATTTAAGAAAGTTTTGGAATTTTGTGAGAGTCCATCGTAAGTTTTTATTCAGTTTAGCGTATAGTTTATTTATATATTTATTCTATAAAATCGTTGTTTAAAAATGGGACATGTACGGTGACGAATTTGAAATAACTAAATAAATAAGGCACCTTAGAGTTTTATGACAATACGGCCTTTTATAGTAAAAATTGTAGAGCAAATATAATTTTAAATTTAATACGAGAAAAATCTTTTACATTTCTCGTTAAAGTTTTATTTCTCTTATAAAAGTTAAACTTCTAAAAATAAATTATTCCTACAAATTAGGAATGATTTTTGGAGGGCTTTTTTCTTATAGGGAATGCAGACACATATTATTTTCCAAGCACTTCGGTGAACCACCGCCCAAATGTCGTAAAAATTGCGACTGGTGTAAAGACAAAAAGGCGGTCAAAGAGATGGTTGAAACATTTTTGGTAAAAAGTGTTCAATATAATAGCCATATCAGCTCTTATAACCATATGGACTATGGAGACTTATATGGGGAGGGTCGAAAAGGAATAACTGAGTAAGTGTTTTAATATTTAATATAAGTTTTCCAGGCTGTCTACGTTTTGTGTAAGGAAAGTGTCTATTATTATTGCGAATAAACATGCCAAATTTCAAAAACTCGAAAAAGTCCTTTTTATTTACGATATTGTAGATCGTATTTCAGAAAATTTAAAAAAAGGGTAAAAACTTTACTTGAAAGTTGGGAAAATGAGAAATGGCTTTTACTGCTTGGAAAAAAATAGTAAATTGGTCTGATAAGTATCTGTTCAAGTTAACTTGTAAGGAACTTTTAAGTAAAGCTTCAGCTTTCATATGAAACTAAAATCAGTGAAATCCTTAAAGAAGTTTTTAAAATATTTGGATTTTTGTAAAGCCATTCACAGTGTCAATATTTTTTCAATCAATTGAAAAACTAGTTAATAACTCCTTAAAAATTCTATGTACAAGGAAATTTGTAAAAAGCTTTTTTGGTAAAAATACTAATCAGCTTTCCAGAATAAAAGCAATAACATCCTTACTGGAGTTTTCAAAATATTTAGATTTTTGTAAAGCCTCTGACAGTATCAAGATTTGTTTCAGTCAATTGAGAATTTAGTTAATAATTGAGGCGTCTCATAGCAAAGCTCGTCTTATCAAAATTTTACGAAAAATGTGGTAAATATGGCAATATTCTCTTTAGGTTGATATGCTCCTTCTACCTTAATAATATTCACCAAAACTTGCCTTATCCCATTAAAATTCAACGGCAAAATATTGCTGTTATCGCAAAACTTGCCTTATCCACTTGATGTGTCGTTTCAAAACGCACGTTATCCGCGCGACCACTCAGAAGTCGAAAACATGAAACACGTGCCTGCTTGTATCACCCGTTTTATGTTTTTGTAGATTATTTGGATTAGTATAGGTTATAACAGAGTTATTGTAGGATATTCTTACCAAATTCTTTGTTTTTAACTAACTTTTAAGGTATTTTTATTGGAATTATAATTTATAAAACTAACTAGTTATTTTTAATATGGAGCAAAAAATTATCCCCGCAGAACGGGGTAAATGCAGAAGAAATATCAGTGACAGATCTCAGTGGAAAAGACAAATACTAAAACGCGAAAGGCATTTTATGTTTTTTTTTGCAAGATTGATAGGGTATTAAAGATAATTGTTTTGCTACTTTAGGCGTTCCGCCGAAGGTTTGCCAGTCTATCCTACCTGCGGTCACAATGGAAAAACATACAAATGTATAAGATTAACCAGCCGAGATGTTTATGACTTTCATCAAAACTTTTATCAGGGGAAAACCAAGAAGGAGCAAGATGCGTACATATTAAAATTTTGTAAATGTTCACAACCGAAGCGCGATAGACGCGATATATAAAAGTAGGTAGCAGTCGAAAAGGTGTAAGTGTTAAGTATTTTGTGGCAAAGTCCGGTTGCCAAAAATTTGAAATACAAGTTTGCCAAAAAACGTTTTTGAACATTCTTAATATCTCTTAAGGATCGCGTCCAAAGAATTGCCAGGCGATATCTTGAAACTGGGCTTTTGCCCAGAGAAAATCGTGGTGGCGATCGCGTAAGCAAAAAATACGAAGAAAAGCGAGTGGCCGTGAGAAAATTTCTGGAAAGTTTGAAAGGATTGGAAAGCCATTATTATCGTTCGAAATCAAGTAGTCGGCAATATTTGAGTAGTAATTTAAATGTGTCCAAGCTTTGGAGGCTCTACAATCAAAAAGCGACTTTTAAAGTAAAAAAAACTTTTTTCCATCACATTTTTTCAAGAGCATTGCATTCCAAATGCATTGAGCTTTCTGAAAAAATAAAATTAGAAAAAGACGTCGATAAAAAAAACCAATTGATGATAGAAAGAAGGGTACACAAGCTAAGAGCCAATGCATTTTTTGCCAAACTTAAAGAGGTTCACTGCAATATGATAACATATTCGTTTGATTGTCAAAAAAAATTTGGTCAATCCCAAGGTCCCCGACCAGATTGCTTATTATAGCAGGCAGTTATACACATATAACTTTACTGTTATTCAAGGTTCTTCCAAAGCAAAAATGACCATGGAAAACGTTCATAACTACACTTGGATGGAACATCAACATAAAGAGGGTTCAAATGAAATCTCTTCGGCAGTTCGGATTTGTCCTCTTATTCGGTCATAAGGTTATGTGCTGACGGATGCGGTGGACAAAATCGCAATTCAACAATGATAGGTATGTTATCTCATTTTCTTATAAATATCGCACCGTCCAATATTAAATCCATAGAAATCATTTTTCCTGTTCCTGGACATTCATATTTACCACCTGATAGGGTATTCGGTAGAATTGAAAAGGAATTAAAAAAAAAATGTCGACGATTATCGATCCTAAAATATATTTGGATTTATTTAAAAAACACGGTTCTGTAGTAAACTTAGGCCAAGACTGTCTGGTTATGGACTGGAAATCTCAAGTTGGCGATTTTTTAAAAAATGTTAGCTCTTGGCATTTTAAGTTCTCCTTTGCTAAAAGGTTTATATTGACTAAAAACTCTGGTGAAAATAATATTATGGTTAGAGGAGAACAATTTTATAACTCGGATACTGGGGTACCTAAGTCGATTTTAAAAAAAGGAAAAAAAAATGGGATCATTTTGCTCCAGACACTGTTCCAATGGGAGCTCCAGTAAATTCTGCCAAGTTAAAGGATGTTGATAATTTACTAGAAAAACATTTTGGAAATGAATGGAAGAGCAAAGAGGATTTAAAGTTTTATAAAGATGTTTTAGATGAAATATCGCAGCCATTGATAGGACCTAATTCTGAAGTTCCAGAAGATCAATTTTCCGAACCACGAGAAGCAGAAGATGAAGGAGAATTAAAAATTTAACTTTTAAGACTTTTGTACTTTTAAAAATATAGATGTCCCTTCTCAAATTCAGCGTTGTTTTATTTTTTTTGCAGCATAACTTGTCAAATCCAAAATGACTAATCAAAACTTGTCTTCCATTTTTGTTTATTTATTTTAGCCGATTAAGGATATTCTACATTTAAATAAATTGATGTGAGTGTTTTCTAAAAACTAATTTTATATTATTTATTTTTTGTCATTGTATCCAAAAAAATAACTTTAGTAGAGGTTTTTCTAAATTTGCGTAGAACGACTTAACATGGATAAGACGAGTTTTGCTATGAGACGCCTCAATTCTAAAACAGTTCTATTTTCAAAAAAATTTCTGAAGAGCTTTTTAGTAAAGAAACTCATTGACTTTCATATGAAATTAAAATCAATAAGATTCCGAAAGGAGTTTTTAAAGAATTTGGATTTTTGTAAAGTTTTTAAGAATATTAAGATTTATTTCAATCAATTGAGAAAATACTCATTAGTTTGGCTATGTTTGGCTATATTTACAATAAACTTATAGGAAATTGTTTGGTAAAGAAACTCATCAGCTTTCATATGAAACTAAAATTAATGAAATCCTTAAATGAATTTTCCAAATACTTGGATTTTTGTAAAGCCCTTGATAGTATCAAGATTTTTGCCATATTTATGATCATCATCCTTTGACACTGAAATATAATATAAATTTTTATGAAAAAAGCTCCGTCAATACAATGCGTATAACTCACTTACTAGACCGATTACCAGTAACCGATTTTCCACTACTACTATAGATTATGTATGTTCTAATAATGCAAAATTTTGTCAATTATTCTGTCGAAAATGCAGCATTAACCGATATTAAAGCAATTGTTTCCAATGCCCCAAGACCTAGACAACAACTAGAATCTAGGAGTCGCAATGGTAGAATTTTCAGCAGAGCAAATTATGGCATATTCTACAATTCATAAACTTCTTCATTTAGCTCGTTTCCTTGTTTTCTTTAAGAAATCTGCGCTCACTCCACATCATCAGGGAATTTACATCTACTCCAGCCTTGGTCGAACCGTGGAGTAGGTTCCACCGATTTAGAAATAATTGTCATTCATAAACAGGGAACTCTGATTGATCATTAACCCTTATCAAAAATCATAGTAGAATTGGTGAACAAGCAATTCTCTTGCAATCAAACAATATCATAAAGTGTTAAATCGGATTTTGTGATGGCACTAGTATTGATGACTTGTTAAGGTTTATCGTTATGATTTTACGGACATCTCTCAAGTTTGGTTTTCATAATTTCTACTTGGTCAACGTCTGTGTATCCGCATAGGATCTTATATCTCTAATAGAATATCAATTGTGTCCCGAAGGGATTAGTTTTGGCTTTTTAAGCTTTCTCTGTTTATCAAGAAAAAAAATTCAAAGACATCAAATATATATTTAAGATTGCTACAATTGAACTCTACATAGAAATAAATAAGAATCACTGAAATTGTTTAGGACTTGTTCTATATTTCGAATATATTACATAGCATTTTTTTACTAAATTAACCTTAACATGAAATATAAATAAAAACTTAATTAATCTACCTTATGCAACATTTAAAAATTATTTACTCGTTTGGTTCTAGTGGTTTATTTTGGCTTATCTGTTTTCTAGTATGTTTGTTTTCTTATTTTACGTTTCTCGTAAGTAGTGCGAGGTAATTGCAATTTGTAGTATTCCATAGGTACTTTTTGAACAGAGAACTATTTGAATTTATATAAAGCAGTATATACTTTTCATTCTAGCTTCTTAAAAACGAGTATGATGAAAAAACAACTTTACATGTTGTCACAATATTTGACTTTGATCTGCATTTCAAAAACTAATCGCTCGTCTATATATTTATATGAACTTTTTGACTTAAAAATCTGTTCCTGAATGCGCCTCAGAATGTTGACTTACGATTAAGTAAAACTCTGTATAAGTTACAACAGGTTTTAGTTTCAAGGTTTCAACTTCATTCCATGAAATGTTTTGGACTTTTTGTTGTCTAAGATGGATCCACGTGAATCGTTTGAATAATAAATAATAAATACATTTTAAATGAAATAGTTACATAAAAATGTGAACTTAATAAAACGCCGGTATACTTATTAATGAAATTGCTTATTAGTGAGTCAAAAGAAAGAGGAGGAGAAGCCGATAGCGACGACAGCGACGGAGGTCAAGCGGCATTCGAAAGGGAACAACAAGCGAAACAAGAAACCTCCGATTTTATTAAGAAACAATTCGCACTAAGGAAAAATCCTCAGGTTCGAATTTTACTGCAAAAGAAAAACCATTTTTCAAGGTTCGATTTAAAAAATATTTTAGGAAGTCTCTCATGAAACGATAGAAAAACTATTCTCGAAACATGCCAGGGTAAAAGCGGCAGCATCCACCTCAAGTAAAGTTAAAGGATTAACTTTGGGAACCAGGGAGCAGTATTTGTCGAAAATCGTGGACACCTTGTATGCTAATTATACTGAATGCGCGACGAACCAAACTTTGGATAAAAAGGACGTTGAAGATTGCAGTGTGGATCTCGAATATGATATTTTTACTGCCACCACCACGATGACTATGTACAGAAATGGCTTTGCACGACTGGTATGTAGATTCATTTCAATACTTTATTTCAAAGTAATGGTCCTGATAATATATGAGAAATAATTAAATTAATAAAACTTTGCATGTCACAAAATATTTTTCATATTTTTATATTTGGGTAACTGCTTGTCTCCTTTTCTAGCAGAGCTCCATTTTGAGTTAAATACAAAAATACATTCCAATACTTTCCATGAGTTTGGTTAAGATGTGTTGATGATATTATTGCTTTAATTATTTTTTAATTTTTTAATCATAAAAATTTTGTAGATTTGGAACTCAATAACTTTTTTTTGTCCATTAAATTTACCTTCGAACAAGAAACAAATAACCAGCAATTGTAACCTAGTAATTGTGTAACCAACAATTGTTAAGGTCAATAGTTATGACGATAGGATTACTGATAAGCTGAATAAAAGACATAAGTTTAAACATAGGAATTCCAAAAAACTTACTATCTTGACGAAAGGCTTTGAAAGTGAAATAAGAACTATAATTAAAAACTAACATCTAAGAATTGTTAATTCCTAGGTTGGTCTTCAAAAAAAAAATGATTCAAGGCCAGAGGTTTAAAAAAAAAGACAACCTAAATATTCCTTTGTTTTAAGATATTTTTTGAAATTTTTCTTTTAAATATTGCTACAAGACAGATGGAACATAATGTGAGGAGCAATGGCATTATATACTTTGCACCTCTTAAACCTAAAACATCTTTGAAATTTAGCCTATTTATATGCTAGTACTACGAATCTGTAACAATTTTATGTATTTTTACCATGAACACTTAAAATCAGTTCATATAGCATAACTTTGTGCACAAGTACAGCCAACTGAAACTGAAACCGTTCATTTAAAAATAGTCACTTAGATTCTAACAGCGTACTAATACTGTCATACTTTATCATATCACAGGTAAATTTTAAGCAGGCATTGTGAATTTTTTGAAGGCTACTTTTTATTGATACAGTGCTGGCCAAATTAGTGTATTTGCATAGTTTACTGTAGGTAATATTAAGGAATCGCAAAGTCATAGCCTAACATCGATCGTGAGAAATCTCCTAATCATCTATAAAACTTCCAATATTTCTTATTCCCAATGTTTCTTATTAGTAGGGATTAAAAACGAGCCATTTATACTTATACTTATGTCCATAGTCTTAGGAAAAGATTCCCTAAATCCTAGGAGTTTCGATTTAGTAGCGTTAAGAACCATAAATTAGATAAGTAAGATCTGCATTGATAGCCTTCAAAGACACCAGGAGATCGCCACGTTTAAGCAATTGATTTGTTGGGGTGTTTTATTTTCTGTAGTCGAAATAAGGCGGAAGCTGAAGAAATGTATTTAAATAAATATCTACAGGGTTATACGACGGAATATTATGGATAAACTACAGATTATCAGAGGCGTTCCAGAAAAGTCTTTATAATTATTTTCATGACATACAGGGTGTTTTAAAGTGTAGAAACCTATCAAAGTTATGTTTTTTTAAAGGAACACCCGGTATTTGCTTCTGGGGTACCTGTGGCGAACTCTTTTTAAAACGCTTTTTATTCTCCAAAAATGAGCGGATAGATTTATGTGTGGGTTAAATCGTTTTCAATCTTGCAAAGCATTTTTTAGTTTCAAAAAATATTAACACTTAATTTTTTTAAAAATTGTGTTTGCTTTTTCGAATTCAATTTAAAAAGCTCTTCCTAGGTCTATACATAACCTTTCACATTTTTATAAAAAATTTTTTTTTCAATACACGTTGGTTTTTTGCTATTTATTCAGTATATACTCACTGAATAGGTGATGACAGGTTGGCAGGTCATGTTGTTTGTAATTTATTTGTCAGTTACTTAAATGCTTTTTTAAATTTCTCGTTTGTCATAAAAATAATTTTAAAAGATACTTCTGGAACGCCTCTGATGTTCCCAATTTTTAAAATTTTTGTTATCCTGTAGTTTAGCCAAAATATTCCGTGTCGGTCCTGAATAATCCTGAAGAAAGAACACAAATGGTTAGGCGTCTGAAAGGCAACTGTGTAGCTTACAGGAGTTTTGATAAACTAAAGAAAAATAAACTTCTAGACGAAAATAAAGAAAATTTGGTAATGCGTGGTTGAGACACCTTGTAAGTCTTAACGTCAAATTTAAGCCACAACAGGCGCGATAAATATAACCCCCATCGTGAACGACTCTGCCAGGGACCCCAGGATGGCGTTGCGATTAGAATAATAGCATTTTGTCAGTGTTTTATTTTAAAAAATAACGTGATACCAAACTTTTTAATAATTAAAAGTCCTTTGCTCAGGGCCAATTTACTAACTGTACTATATTTAATCGTAAAAATACCGTTTATTGGTCAGATGAACATCCACGGCTAGTTTGTCACCAAGTTAGATTTGGATTTAACGTCTTATTAGGTATTGTGTGTACCAATGTGATTGGACCTTTTTTCACTTAAAATCCAAAAGATATTTGAACTTCTTACAAACTAACGCAGCGCAAGCTTTCGTGGAACTTCTAGTAGCCCCCCTGCAAACTTGTATTTGACTTA
Organism: Anthonomus grandis grandis; assembly: GCF_022605725.1. NCBI lineage: Eukaryota > Metazoa > Arthropoda > Insecta > Coleoptera > Curculionidae > Anthonomus > Anthonomus grandis. Next base: position 18,518,237 of record NC_065554.1, on the reverse strand, counting down.
TCACAGAATTTTTAAATAACGAATTTTCCAATAAGTCAATAGGTAACCTGGGACTAGTAAGAAGGGCTGCGAGATCCTCTGACATAACACTGCTTGATTTTTTACATGGAATTTCCCCAAATGACATTTGCTGCTATAGAAACTGTTAACAGAATTACCACAAGAATGATAAGAAAATCCCGTGAAGCAGTAATGTATGTTGTGCGTGCGAGAAGACGTCGCCTATTTGAACACGTACTTTAATCCTAAAATGTTACTTCTTTAATAATTCAATAATAATTTGAACAAATAATTAATACAAATATTACAGCCTGGCAAGCCTACCGAAATGTACCGAAATGTACCGAAATATGTTGATGCCCTTATGACGCGATACTTGTAACTCTATTAAACATAAATATAATACTATCGATTTTGTGTATTATTTTCCTTGTAATACACAAATTTTATACAAATGGAGTTTAAAGTTAAGCACTTATGTCTGCTATAGAAAAGGAAGTTGATTTTGACCGACAGGTTGCAGCGGCACTGTTCTATGACTTGACGAAAGCTTTCGGTTGTGTTAGTCACCGAATATTGTTGCGTAAGTTGGATACATTTGGTTTCAGGGGTAAGGCAGTGGAATGGTTCCGTTCATATTTGAGTGATAGAACTAAGTCTGTATGTTTTGGTTGTGCTTTCTCTACCCGGCAAACCTTGAATGAGGGTTCGGTTCTTGGCCCAATTTTATTTTTGTTTTATGTTAACGATTTTATGAGCCTAAAGATTCGGTGTTTACTTTGTTCGCGGATGATGCGGAGTGATATGGATAAGCACATCCTGGCAAAAATGTTAATAATGACCTACCTCTAATTAAAACTTGGTGCGACTCAAATAAACTTTGTTTTAATGTCTCAAAAACCAACATTATCTCGAAAATGTGACTTGGGACCAGTTTACTTAGAAAACTAGTTGTTAAGCACTACATCAGATATTAAATTCTTAGGCATTGAAATAGAAAATAAACTAAAATTTCAACAACATATTGAACAACTGGGTAGGAAACTTGCATCAAACTGCTTTGCAATTAGGATTATCTCCAATGAGTTAGATAAAGGTACGACTTAATAAAATCAATATTTTGCTTTAATTGAATCGCATTTGCGGTATGCCATATGTTTTTGGGGTTCTTGTTCTAAACACTTGATGCATACGTGATTTGTGTTTCAAAAAAAGGCAATTAGGTACATGAATAACGCCAAAGCTACCGATGCATGTAAGACTCTTTGTTGCGGACAAAATGTTAACATTGCCCTGTCTGTTTATACTTAAAACAGTATCTTTTGTATTAAAGAAATATGGTGGCAGTTTGAGTGAGGTTTGTCTTTTTATTCCACAAGGCAGATACATAGGGTGCCCATTCCCAGATCGGCTCTGGTGCATGACTGTGTTGCGTATAATAGACGTCAACTTTTTAAACATTTGTCTATCAGAATAAGACAGATTTCTTAGGTCATAGATTTAAAAGGGAAGTTAGGAAATTGCTTGTTGTAAGACCCTGTTATAATATTGAAGAATATTTTAATGATACATTTTAATGTATTTAGTTCCTACTGGTATAAGTTTGTGATTTTTTTCAACTTTAGGTTTTATCAGCACTTTATTTTATTTCATTTATTTTCATTTTGTTTTATTTTTATTTTGTGTGTATATTTAATTAATTTTTTAGTGTTTGTTCTTACCTACTTTTATTTTTTTTTGTTTTATAGAGCTTTTTTCACAACAACAAATGTTTAGAACAATAAAGCATATTTTGAATTTGAACCGAGTCAATTAACCAGAACGGCAACAACGCTTTCTTATTTTTAGGGTCGGTTTTTTATTCATCGTCCGAATTCAGCTTTATCTGTCAGTCACTACTGTCCCTTGTCAACTGTGTCAATAAACACAACTGTCACCTTGACATTTCACTCGGGGAAATCGTGAAACTTTCTAAAAAACTTATTTTCAAGAAAAATGTATTTTTTCTTATTTTTTGCCTCTCGCAAGTGAAAAATTAGCGGAAAAAGCACTATTAGATTATATTTGCATGTACGTAAGTTCGCTAAATACTATCTAGTTGCGCCTGAAAATTTTTAACCTAGTTATTTTTAGCCCATCATATTCTTGTTGATTTGGTTATTTTTTCCTTTTTAGATATCTAATATCAAGAAAAGCACGAGTGACAAGATTGTGTATGAAAAACTAGTGAATTTCACTCCAAAACCTGCAAAACACGAAACGTTAACCGACCTATTTAGGAACATACAAAAGGAACAACAAATAAAAAAGAAGGAAGATCATAAACCAAGGGAGGGCTTTAAAACAGCTGGGGAACTCCTAAAGGAAGAAAGTTTAAATGTGTTTTCTAGTGAAAAAGACATTTGTGAAAATGGTGCAGACAAAAATGATATCAAAATAACCAATACAAGTTTAAGCAAAGCATTTAAGACAGCAAATGAGCTATTAAATGAGCAACAAACTAAGGACAATCAGGTGAAAATAACTCAGTTTCTTAATAATTCAACCGAAATGAGCAAATCAGCAAACTTAACATCACTATTTGGAGATTCTGATGATGAGTTAAAAAGTGACAAGAGGAAATCCGACAATTTAGATCGAAGCAGAGATAAGTCCAGAGACAGATCGAGAGATAGATCAAGTAGCTCAAAGAAAAAGGACAGGTATGACAGACATAGAGATAGAAGTAGAAGTAGAGATAGGGTTAGGAGAGATAAGTCTCGTGACAGATCAAGGGATAGATATAAGAGAGATAGGAGTCCTGACCGAAGAAAAAAAGATAGTGACAGAAAGAGGAGGCACAGCTCGGAAAAAGAACGAGATAGAGATGATGACAGGAGGAGGAGAAAAGATGAGAGGGAAAAAGACAATCGGTAAGTAAGACATATTTAAAGTCTACCTATTTTACTATTCATGTTTTCTAATCTCTAATTTATACAAATTATTAGATAATTTGCTTATAATTGGATATCCTTAAAAATACTATTTATGAAGAGTGTAATTGAATCAATTGAAATTTACCTTAGAATTTTGGTCCTTTTTCCACTATTCTTTTTTCTTTTTTGAAGATTAATTTAGAACTTTTTGAGTTATATGAGGTTTTACTCACAGGATATAGATTTCATTTAGGAAATAATTTGATATGTATATAATTTTTGTGGGTCTTACAATTTCTAAGCTATAACCAGTTTTATCTACCAAGATCAGCAGATTTGAGCTTATTGGTATGAATTGGAAACTAAATCTGAAGAGCCTATAAAATGTATGATCTATTAACTCACCAATAAAATTAAAAAAAAGATTAAAAGATGAAACCTATTATGTTTTCTCAAAATTTAAAGAACAAAGTCTTATGTTCTTTTAAATAATACTTGTAAAAGTTGTAGGTGTAATATGAAATTGTGATTGCTTAGTTCTCTTTTTTATATGTGTTGTAAAACAAAAATTCTTTGTCTTCTTCATATTCAATAATAAAAAAGAAGGATTTTTGATTATTAATTATAATCAATGAGCCAAATAAAAAAATAAACTATGCGATTTCTGTATTTAGGAAAAAAATGCTCTTTATAGAAAAAATATGTAAACCAAAATACAAAAAACCAATACAAGGAAATTTCATTCAATACCTTGTTTATATACTCCGAAAGTTCTTAATTTATTTATTTTTACTAGGACATAAAAGGGATCATCCTACTACAAATTATAAAAAAAATTTCATTTGTAAGTACTTAAAATTAGGTAATTAAAATAAATAACTATTGAGTAACAGTAACATTTCTTATATACTATGTATGTGCATCTAAAATTTATGAGTGTATATTAATGGTTCAAGATGTTTTTAGGGTGTCCGGTAGATAATTTCTTCTCTGTGAATATTTTGTTCTCAATATTTGCCTAGATCTTCTTTGGTGTGGGTGAATTTTTATGGCATGTCTGTAAATATTAAAGAAGTTTTTAGGGTATGTAGGTATAGAAGAGTAAGGATATGTAAGCCTATGAAGTGTTGCCCGCAGGAGAGCTATAGTAATATTGGAAATGGACCAAATAGCCTTCTTTTATAAAACAAGGTTCTGGAAATTTTATAGCTTAAATATTGAAGCTTCCCTAAAAAGTTAAAAATATTTAAATACTTTTCAAGGATCTGAGAGAAGCTATTGCATTATAAAAAACACTTTATCAATAGATCTTATTGAAACCTTGTGCATCATTGGTATTCTATATTTATTATTTTTCTTTATTAATTTTAAAACACTTTTAATATACAGTAGTTGCAGAAAGTAGAGCAACTTTTAAAAAAATAAAATTTCTTGACAACTAACAAAGGAATAACAATGATATTTATCCACAATACTTTTGGTCAAGTAGGTAGTCTTAAATCAGATAAGAATTGACCTTCTAAATATTTCTGTTTATTTTTAAACTGATAAGAATTTGTGTACCTGGCAAAAAGTAGAGCAACAATTTTTTTAGAACTTACAAATTGAATAATATTAGTTTAATTCCAGCTGTTTACCGGTTGCATTAAAAGCAAAGTTAGTTTACAATGCCTAGAGGACGGCCTTTATCCGTTGATTTAAAAACACGAATTATAGACTGTCACAAAAATGGTGAAAAACGAATCAATATTGCAAGAAGGTTTAGTTTGAATAAATCTATAGTATCACGAATAATTTCACGTTATGTGAAGCATGGACATGTTTTACCTAGAAAAAAAACAGGAAGACCAAGAAAAACCGATAAATATCAAGATAAACAAATTTTGAAAATATCTCAGAGTGATCCATTTTTGGGTTCAAGTAAAATAAAGCAGTGTTTATCAGAAGAATTATGCGTTCAGGTATCTTCAAGGACAATAAGAAGTATTATGCGAGGCCAAATTATTTGCAAGACGTCCAGCAAAAAAGCCCTTATCTGCAAAAAACAGACGATCCCGTCTTCTTTTTGCTCGATCTCATTTGTACTGGACAATTAATGACTGGAAAAAGATAATATTCAGCGACGAATCAAAGTTTAATTTGTTTCAAAGTGATGGAATAGCATATGTTCGACGTCCTGCAAACCAAAGGTTAAATCCCAGATACACTTGTCCAACAGTAAAACATCAGTTATGGTGTGGGGCTGCTTTTCCGGTTTCGGAATGGGGCCACTTCATAAAATTAATGGGATAATGGATATATTTATGTACAAAGATATTCTGGAAAATGAAATGGTTCCATATGCAGATGAGAAAATGCCCCTTGGGCACATTTTTCAGCAGGACAATGATCCAAAGCATTCTTCTAAATATGTAAAGGCTTGGTTTAGACAGCAATATATTCAAGTAATGGACGGGCCAAGTCAATCACCAGATTTAAACCCCATCGAGAACCTATGGGAAATTTTGGATAGGAAAATAAGGGGGAAAACTTACAAAAATAAGGACGAATTGTTCAATGCATTACACGAAGCTTGTATTAATATGGACCCAGTAATAATTTCTAGGTTACTGCAATCTATGCGCCACCGTTGTGAGGAAGTTATCAAAAATGATGGATATTTTACAAAATACTAAAATTGTAATTGTATTTCAGTTTTTACGAAAAGAAAAACATCAATTCTTAAAAAGTTGCTCTACTTTTTTCCGCCCCAGAATTAATTTTTGTACATAAAAAATATAAACAAAGAATATTAAGTTAAGTTCTTGATAGATTTATAATGCTTAGATCTTATTGGTATTATATTTCCAATATGATTGTATTTTCTTACTAAATAAAATAGATGTGTTTAAAATAAAGAAGTTGCTCTACTTTCTGCCACTACTGTATAGTTGTCTTATTATAAAAATATTGATTTCCTGAGAATGTAAGTCTGGTGAATATTTTTTTTTACAAACTTTAACCACATATTTTTGTGTGATACTAAGAAATTGGATGACACATACATTGTATATACCCTCCATCCATACATCGAAATAGATTCCACCAATGATTAATAGAGCATTTTACGTTAATTTCTAGAGAGAATTTAAAAATAGTTTTTTGAATTTTTCAACATACTATACCTGACTTTCATATTTTAAGTCCAAAATTACTCCTAGATATTCAACAGATTTCACTGCATTTATTCCAACAATAATAAATGTACCATTAACATAATATAAACATTGATACTCAATTTTAGGCACTGTCTGTAAAACTGGACCAAACCCATCCCCTGTGGTACCCCAATCTGAACATTGCATATTTTACTAAAAGCATTATTTATCTTGACTTTCTGTGGTTTTTTTGCTAAATAGGACTTAAAGAGTCATATACAGTACCACTGATTCCAAATTTTTTTAATTTTTTCAATAAGATTGGATAAGATCCCATATCAAGAGCACAAGCAAGACCAATAAAAATACCCAAGGTTTCATATTTATGTTCGAAGTTATTATTGTTATTGTATCTTCTGTACTCAACCTGGAGCAAAAACCATATTGAGAACTTAGTTTTATGCATTTTTCAAAAAGCCTGGAGAAACAACTTTTTATAGCTATTGGTCTTTAGTTGGTCTATCACCTGTTTTATAGACGAACAATGGAAGCTTTTTTCAATATATTGGGGAAGGTTTTTTTTTATCATTCCATTTATTATTAATCATTACGTTAAGTAATGTAATGGTTTAGTATAGGTTTAGTTTATAAACTTTTGATTATCTTTTAATATCTTGGGTGAGATATTGTCTGACCAGCTGACAAGTTATTCTTTAGAGAATTTATTACAAATACAAGTACGTTTTCTGATAATGGATTGAAAAATTGCTTACATGAAAACTGATCACTTTACTCATTTAAGTTATTCTTTATTTCTAGAAAATCAAAAGAAAATGGCAATAGCGGCAGTAAAAATGGCCGCCTAGAAGTGACCTTTAACTCAGAAACTGAGATGTTAGAATTAACCCCCACAACGCAAGCCAAACGGCGAAAACCCACTGAAAACCAGGAGGAGCAACAGAACATCGAAAAAGACCACAAAAACGTCGAAAGATTATACGATGAAATCCTGGAGCTTGAAGAGGGCGAAATCGACGAGACCACCCAAAATGAACCGGTAAATTCACCGCCTTCGCCGACCCCATCGCCATCGCCAAGGCACGAAGTCGATATGGAAATCGATCGTGGAGAATCTGATGATGATCAAAAAGAGAAGAATGGCATTCCCGCTAATTTAAGCCAGTTAAGTTCTTCGATTTTGATAGATAGCAAAATACCCGATTTGATAGCGCGTTTAACGGAGAAACTCGAGGGAACTTCAAAAATCGAAGTACCAAATGTCTCTCATTCAACACCACCGGTCCAATTACCGACGCCCGTGCCCGCCGAGGTAGTGGACCCACCAAAAACTGAACTGAAAATCAATGATGTCAGTGTTTCGAAGCAAAACGGTGAGAGCAGCAGTAGCGGGAAATCGGAAGTGAAAAAGCCAAAAGGAAGACTGAAGAAGACGGAAATCGGTCTGTTGGTGGTGAAACTGTTGACTCCAGCTTATGTTGATAAGAGGTTCGAGTCTAGGGAAGTGTTTAAGGTTATGGCGAGGAAAATATCGCATTCGCTCGCAGATAAAGGTAAATAATTTATGTTTTATTTACTTATAGCCTTATTAACATTACACTCATTTTTAATGGTTAAAGCACGTTATCGATTGCATTTTTCAGGTCGTTTATAAGAATTTGCCTAAAAAAAATACATTTATTTCCATCAGGTTTGTTACCCAATTACAGAAAAGAACTTGATTTGAAAAAAGAAAGGAGAATCAATAAAAATATATATATCCTGCATATGCAAAGCAGGACATAAAGTAACAAAATATATGTGTATAAAAATGGGAAATAAAAATGCAAAACATTCTATGTACTTAAACAGATTATGGTGTCCCAGATAAAATGATATACATGGGGATTTCGTAAACGGTAAGAGGTATAGTTTCGGTTAAATGGGGAAAAAGTTCTGCTGTTCCAAGCCCAATCAAATGCGATTTTAAGATCTGCGATAAATACAGGCGTTTTCAAAAGATTAGGTTTTTAGATAACCTGCAATATCGTCGCCATCTTAAATTCGATTTTAATAAAATTTGGTAGAATAAAAAGACCTTTAAAATAATCACTTGATCTCCACTCCTATTTAAGATTTTGCGGGTGGTTGCAACCCCCGCCAAGGGGTTGAATGTATAAAAAAAAATTTGTCTCTCTAAAATCAAAAATCGACGGGTCCAAGCATTTTTGACAATTTTTAAAAAATGGGCTCCAAACATTGCTGAACTACGTTTCGAACGAAAGTTCCAAAAGCATCAACGATTTGCTATAGATCTTTTATTCTACGATCCTGAAACAGTATTACTCCGGGAATATGTGAAATTCCTCTCTTATTCTGGACATAGTTCCTTGAATATCATGTAGAAGGATAAATTTTGTATAATCCACATAATTTGATAGAAAACCAGAGAACTATGAGCGTTATAAAATTTACTTTAATTGAAAAAATTAGGCATGATAGTAATCATATCAAATATCATTAAATCACCTGCTTATACATTTTGTTTGAAGCGATGTTCTGAAACATTTGTTTGCCACAACACATGATGTGTAAAAAGTTCAAATCAGTTCAAATGTTGGTTTGTAAAAATACCTTTATTAAACCAAATTTGGCATAATTTTTTATTGTTAATATATTCATGTATTTAGCCCTGTTTAATATTTATCACTTTATTATAAAACATTGAAGTGATTAAAATTCCCATTTAATAACATTATAGTAACTATATTATATACGGCCACATCTCGGTGTTCAAAATTTGTTGACATTTCATTAAATTTATTCACTAGGATGTAAAATTATTTAGTATTTTTGGAATGTTGAATTTGTTTTCTTCGCTAATAGGAAAATTGCATATTACTCAGGTGTAAAATTCCCCTATTACATACTTATATATAAATAAATAACTATTCTTGAATACCAAGAAAAACATTCTATAACTTATTGGTTTCTATTGTGTGGATATTACATAAGTGTCATGCATTTTTAGGTTTCTATTTATTGCAGTAAAAAAATATATATTAGTGACTTTTTCATTTTGACCACAGTTGATCTGCACCAAAAAGTTGTTCCATTTTGGCACACCTTTTTTACCACAATCTACAGGGAGTCCCAAACAATTTTCTACAGAATCTCGTTTTGGGCCAAATTGAATCAAAATATGCTTTATTGTTTTTCAATCTTAGAAATAAAGCAAAAAAAAAACAGATATTAAATAACAGTTAAAAAGTTAAGGATATAGTTAAAAAGAAACAATCATATATAACTAATATTAAATTAAAAAAAAAAAAACAATATTTACATAAAATGTAAAAGCCCCGAAAAAAAATCTATATACAGTATCGGACAAAAATAGAGCGACGATACAGTTTTTTTCTTTTATTAAAAAAGCAAAAACGCAAGAAGAATTAAAATTCAATACAACAAATACACTCATTAATAAACATATATTTATTACATAACATACCAAAATTCTTCTGTATAAACAAGGTCATAAAAAGAAAAAGAAAAGATAAATATTTCTATACGACAAAAATTAAGCGACGCTTACAATAAAAATAAAAGAAAACATTATCAGATTGCGCCCTTAACATTTAGTCCACAAGCCTTTATTTGCGATTACTTGGCGGCACCTTTGAGGCATGAAAGAAATTAAATTATCAATTATTTATCAATATTTTTCCATATATTTTTAATTTATTCAAAAATGTACTCTTTGTTTTTATAGGTTTTACTTCTAAGTTGCCTATCCACAATTTCCCACAGGTTTTCGATCGGGTTAAGATCGGGCGATTGGGCTGGCCATTTAAGAATGGCTATTTTATTTTCTTTAAACCATTCTTTTATACATTTTGCTGTATATTTTGGATCATTGTCGTGTTGGAAAACAAAACGTAGTGGCATATTCCATTCCGCATAAGGTAGCATGACATTTTCAAGGATATATTTATACTTAAACCTATCCATAATGCCCTCAATTTGGTAAATTGGTCCCATTTCATAGCCAGAGAAACAACCCCACACTAACGCGTTGCCACCTCCATGTTTTACAGTACCTTGGACATTCTTTGGGTCAAGTCTTTTACCTGCAATACGACGAACATATTGAACACCATCACTTTTATACAAATTAAACTTTGACTCATCACTAAAAAGTACTTTTTTCCATTGCTCTGGTGTCCAGTGAGCATGTTGTCCTGCAAATAAAAGACGTGCTTTAATATCTTCTTACTAAGAAGCGGTTTTTTGGCAGGTTTGCATGCTTTTAAGTCTGCTTTAACTAGTCTGCGCTGTATCGTTCGAGAGGAAATATTAGAGCGCCCAGCTTCAGCCAGAATTTGCTTTGCTGACAGAAAAGGATTTGCCTGGCAGATCCTTTTAATTTTTCTATCCATTTTTTTTGAAGTTTTTCTCGGTTTACCCGTCTGTTTTCGGTTAACTACTTTTCCTCTAATTCGATAGTTCTGAATGGTCCTCGACACAATAGATTTTGAAACCCTTAGTTCTTGTTTTATTACGTGTTGTGGTGTTCCCATCTTATACGATGCAATAATTCTTTCTTTAAGATCAATAGAAAAACTTTTACCACGAGGCATTTTTAAACAAAATATAGATTTGATACCGACCAAAACCGATATTTATCTACTAATGGTATGAACAATTTCGATCAAGTCGCTTTATTTTTGTCCATGAAAAAATGCATTAAAACATACAACAATTTACTAATCTCTTGCTATTCATCACAAGAGGCAAAGAATGTTTAAATACGATTAACAAAGGTATGTACTGATACTACAAAATTGTGCCTAATTATACGAGGTACAGTCACAAAGTTTTTTAGGAATATTATAGCGTCGCTTAATTTTTGTCCGATACTGTAACTGATCTAGGCAGTAATATGCTTTTTTAATTAATAAACTTTTTAACAGAAGGGCTAAACTTCTTGCTACTACTTATGACTGCATTCCATAATTATGCATTTTAATGCCCTCATATATAATTAATTATGGTTTAAGGGTATTCTTTTAGGTGCATAGATGTAGATTGGCAGTATTATATCTTGTTGAATATATTTTGGGCTCATTATCACTCGCATGTTCATGAACCATATCAACCGTCATCAGTATGAAAATACAAGTTGATGTGAGTATTCCCTACCTCAAAAATAGTGGCCTACAGTGGTCTCTAAAGCCTGCTGCACATAAATATCTCATAACACGCTTCTGCAAGACGAAAAGTGATTGAATTAGAATTTGACTAGCGAAACCCCAAAATTGAATCCCATATTTTAAGTGGGACTCTACTAGGGCAAAGTAAACACTTCTAGCCACGTCGCTACTAACCTTAATGCAACGAACACTAACATGTGCTATGAACATTGGCTCAAAAGAGATTATATAACTAAACTTTACAATAAATGAAACCTTGAAAATAGAAAACGTCGCCATATTATGACTGATAAAAAATATTATTATATTTTGAAAAAATGCCTGAAACACAGTTCATCTATGGAGCTAGATGTGAAAGGAACAGCGCGTTTTTTTGTCAGGATTTTAAATTTGAATGGTTTTTTATATAAAGGCATCCACTCTCTATTAACTATTTAAACTAATTAAGAAAATGGATACAGGGGAGTGGGATAAACGTTAATTATGCTTGGCCTCCAAGAAGATTCGACCATTAAAGGAAAACTTAAATTTTTTTTCTATACATTTTATTAGTATACAAGCACAAACCATCAACTCTGCAATAATTTCTAAATTAATAATAAAGTGTTTACCTTAGATCGAATATAATGCATAAAGTATTAATCAAATTTCCTTTGTTTTGTCTCCTTTGTTTTCAAAGTAGAATTCCCAGAAAAAGTGCTTCTCATTTTATTCTCCAAGCATAATTAGTCACTAAAAGTAACAAATAGTGACGTTTCTATAGGATTCACTTATGCAAACTTGTCGGATTTTAATGTTGAGTAACATAATAATTCATTTTTTTGAATTTAATAAAAATTTAAATTGCATTATTTGCATTTATATTCATTTATAAAGAACCCACTTCATTAGATTCTTTTCTGCAAGGAACCAACCCAAAGTAAATAATAAGATCTTTCGTAAAAATCTCCTAAATCTCTTTGAAATATATGTATAATTTTACTGAGAACCAAACGATGTTATGATACAGAGTGTCCTATATAAAATAGTAAAGTTGAGTATTGCCAAAGGAAAATTGAACATACTCTATATGTAGAATGCCTTTATATTCATATAATACACTTTGTAGATTCTGAGATAAGCTTGTTTCCAGATACATCAAAAAAGCAATATGGATCTTCTGGGTATTAACGAAACCTTATTTTAAATTTATATAACTGCCAACTTATTTTAAGAATATTTAGGCACAAAATTTTTATATTCTTTTACTTTTAGATGAGGACGACATCAAGGAATACGTCAAAAGATTCCTGAATCGAAACCTGGAAATCACCTCTAAGACACCAATATAGTTTACGGTTATTTACTTAAGTGACTATCGTAGATCTGTAATAATAATTTAGGGATATTATTATTGTCAATCGTGATTGCCTAAGGTTATGTTCCTCAATATGATTGATTTTTAAAATTGAATTTTATACACAATATAGTGTAAACTATTATTTAAAAATAACTTTTCCACATGTTTTAAAAAAAATAGCTCAAATTTAATTTTCAAAGAGGCATGATTTAATTTTGTGGTTGAAACGAATTGAAAATATGTATATAGAGTGAAGTGATATAGGTAGCGTGAATTTTGGGGTTATAGTTGTATTACATATTTTAAAGCATATTTATATAACAGTATATATAGAGTGTATTTCAGACTATCTTACCTTTTTTTGTAAATACAATATCTATTTAAGTTAGCACATGAGGATTTAGAGGAGCTATTTTAATTTAAGTACTTTGTTTTAGGGCTTTATTTTGTCAGGTTTTTTTTTGTATATAGTGATTTGTTTGCTGTTAAAATATACATTTAATAATATAATGCAATATTTGTTTTAATAGGTAAGTAACAATAATTAGACAGTTATCAAGAACATATGTTTGGGTTTTTGTTATTTTTGATGACAAACGCTTATTTATGTATTTATTGTATACATTACATACACCAGCTAAGCTGCTAATTAGAAACAATTCCGTACATCAAAGTGTAAAATATTAACTAAAACAAGTAATAAAAATACAAAAACAAGAGAGGGAGAGAGAGAAAATATTAAACTAAGCTATATGGTAAACAGCCATTGTGACCTCCCTACCTAAGTCCTTACCTGAAAACTGTTTTTGTCCGGAGTTAAAACGACCAAGTGAATCGGTCATTTCGGAAACAAGATAAATTCGAAATTATAGTACTGAGTTAAACTTTGGATTTTCATTACGAAGTCGTCTATGTTTTACTTCGCATTTTCCAAATTTGGCATGTCCTAACATTGCATACTACAATTAAATATATAATAATTTTACGTTTTAAAAACTAACTTAACCTTAAAACTATAAGCTGCAGTTCCTTACAGCAAGTCAAGAGTGATGTTGTTTCTGCTTGGAATGATGTTGACAATGCGTTGACAATAAAAAACGGGTTTATGCAGAAATCTCAATATTGTTAAAAATTGAGTTATGTTGTTTCTGAAATGACCGATACAATTAGGTGTTGAGGGTTCTACCAACAGAATTTGAGAATGTAATTTAAAATATTAACTTATTTTGAGGACAACATCTTGGACGACATATTAAGGCAGGTAAGTTACCTTGTTTTTGTTGATTTTAGCAAACCCACCTTGAATCCACAATTCCAAAAGCAATAGCTAAATTAAGGCTTTATGTATTCCAGAAGAGGGATTTGGATTGTTGGATACTCGGGGTACGACAAGTTTTATGCTCCTCGCTCAATATTTTTAGGGAGAATATGTACAAACAGTAAAAAATTGCACCCTAAGCCAATCAGCAGATCAGGCAAATTGGTTCATTTTGCTTTCAAGAACAGATAAATAGAACATTTCGATTTTTGTTTTTTAGTAACATTGAATGGGCTAAATCGAGTCTAAAAATCGATATGGATGGAGTGTTATATCAGGTATATTATATAGAAAAATACACACATCGGAAAAGTCTTAAGGATATTTTTATAAAATAATAAAATTATAAAAAAATTTTTTTGGTGATCAATTTAAATCAAATTTGAAGATTGGCTCATCCTGTAGATTTCTGTGAGACAAACAGAATCTTAACACTGATAACAAATATTTTAGGAATTTTTTCACAAAACAGAAAAAACCATGGTTTTTATATTGCAATAAATATTTTGGTAGTCTCGATTTCGTTCATGGTACAGAGTTACTGCTCTGCAGAGTGAATAAAAAAATTGTGTTTCATCATGGAATGACGTCATTTAACTTTGGACGAGATGAGTAGAGGTGTAGGACTTCTTCAAGGGGGCATGCGGCAAATTGATGTAGCTGAGCGTCTAGAAGTCTCTCAGAGCGTTATAAGTCGATTGTGGCGGCGTTTTCGTGAAACTGGAAATCCAGCTGAACAACATCCAAGACGTGACCGTGCTACGACAGCTGCTCAAGATAGATTTTTAGTTTTAACTGCTAGAAGGCAACCTAACATTACAGCTCCTGAATTGGTTATCAACTTGCAGAGAGCACACAATATTACCGTAGGCCGTGATACTATAAGACATCGTCTCCATGAAGCCAACCTTCACAATCGAAGGCCACTTAGATGTTCACCTCTTTCCAGAGGCAATCGCGCTGCGAGATTAGAATGGTGCCAAGAATATCAAAACTGGAATGAACATGATTGGGCTACAGTTTTATTCACCGACGAATCCAGATTTGAATTTCATCCAGATTCACGTCGAGTGAGGGTATGGAGACGATCTGGAAATGCAGAATGGTTAAGACGTCCAGGAAGTGTATACATACAGAGGGGGTACAATTATGGCATGGGCTGGAATAATGATGGGCGGTAGAACCGACCTCGTTTTTCCAGATCGCTTCCTTACAGCTCAGCAGTACATCGATACCATTCTTCAACCTGTTGTTCGTCCGTTTGCTGGCACTGCTAGCCGAAACTTCCACCTAATGCATGATAATGCGCGTCCACATGTCGCACTCGTAGTGAAGGACCGGTTCACATAACACATAAGATGTGTTCATATTCTTATGTGTTGTGGACTGGTTGGAGAACGAGGGGATTGATGTATTGTCATGGCCAGCATAATCTCCTGACCTTAATCCAAGCATGGGTATATGAGCATGTATGCTCCAACGAAGAATGACTCCACAGGTCGATGACATTTACACTGCCTTTCGTTTCCGGGAGCGATTGATGGGCAAACTTATATAAAAAACTTATACCCCAACAAAACATCGACAACGTTATTTTTTCTATGACCAATAAATGTCGAGCCGTCATAAACCAGCGTGGAGGTCATACTTTGTACTAATTTGCGTTTTTTATAAAGATTTTTTTTTGTATCTAATTTAAAAGACATTTTTTTTCATTATACAAAACAATAAATTTTTAAAGAAATTGTAGACTTTTTTTTTTAATTTTAGTTATAGGCAGTTCTTCTATTTTTGTAATCTTGGTTATTTTTTTAGTATAGTAAAAGAGTCTTAATTACTATAGTTCGGCTATTATTTATCCAGAATAATTTAAAAAAAAATAAGGTAAATTTATAAAAATATCCCTAGACTTTTCCGATGTGTGTAGCTTTTTAGGGAACGTTCATAATTTACACAGAAACCGCCGGTATATCCCTAATTTAAAATTAAAAAAAAAAAAACAGCTGTGCGAGACATATTGGCCTTTTCCCGATGCAATGTATCATTGCAATTTTGTTTATAGCTCTCGTTTGGTTTTAATAATATTTGAATGCATGTTGTACAAAATTTCAAACTATGTATTGTATACGTTTGATATACAACTTGCATCGAAAAAAAAGCCAGATATTGAGGACTGGTAGATACTAGTAGGTAAGTTTACTACTAGTACGCTTCAGTTCTTTTTAAACTGCTGTGTTCTGAATCGCTAAAGTATTTGTTTCCACCAACGACGATTAGATTAGCTATACATATTATAGCGTTTTTATGATTCGATAAGGTGTGAATTAAAATACTCGATGCACAAAAATAGTCAACTGATTTATTTACACACTTACACTATCACTTCGACTACTAGAAATATTTATTTACACCATATTTATGTCCAATTTAAATATCACGCCAATATTCCGAGCTGAACTGATAACTGGCTTCCCAGCGCGGTTCTTTATATACTCGGAAGCACACTGTCCGGAAGATTCGCTAATCTTTACACACATCTCCAGAGATGGCGGGCACACCGCACCGCTCGCGTCATTCTGGAATAGCGGCATCGCCAATATTGTTACTATAATACTATAATGGCACAGAGACCTTTATGAGATATATAGATATAAAAGTATTGAAAGCCTCATAAGAATAACTTGTTGCAGTCTTATACTTTAGTTAATATGTTATCTTTTATGTCTGCTGAATCTTGCCTCGTTAAAACTAAAGACCTTTTTATTTATATAAAACATTTACATAAAACAGATGCAATAATTATAGAAATAAAGAAAGGTCCTACAATATACTATATATGTATGATTTCCGAAAAATGCCGGCCACAAATATACAAATATATTTTTTTAGGATATTGCGACTTGTACCTCTCGAAACAAATGTGACCTTTTCGTTGGGTCACCCTGTATATATGTTTATAATCCTAAATGTTTACTTACCGCCATATTCATTAATTTAAGAATTCAATAGCACTCCTCCAGACATTCCACATGATCTAGATTGAAACGCAGTGCCAAAATGAATTAGACTTCTGATCAATATTTTGTTTGTGCAATTTCTTTTCATGACTTCATGTGTACTATATTGTTCACATGTCTGCCTGTGCAGATTCTTCTGCCCTTTCTTTGTGACAAAAGTGATGTTTGTAGTTATGTTTTATCCCTTTAAGAACCATTGACAATTGAACCATTTTCTTCTCTATCAAATGTACCCGGAGGTATTTACATATTTCTCGAGTTTCTGCTTCTTGTTAGAAAATTCTGTATGAATACACAGCATTCCGTAATCAATCGAGGTTTATCTTGACTTAATAATATGGGAACTCGAATTACTGCAGACATAATTCCAAATACATTTTCAATTATTTTATGGGCTCTAGAAAGTCTATAGTTAAAGTTCTCTAGTGTTTTAGTGTCATGATTTCCACCATATGGAGCCATAAGGTAATCTTTTAAAGGGAATGCGTTGTCGCCAACAATAACATAGAGCACAGGCTTTGTTCTCATTGCTAATGGTTTGCCCGAATATAGATTTAGGGTCTTATTTTCCAACGCCTCATACAAAGAACAATTATTGAATACACCTCCATCTGATATTCGTCCTTATAAGCCAATATTACTGTATATTACAATGTAATCCGCACAACACAAAGCCATTAGTACTATACTAAATATTCCCTTGTCATTTATATATTCAGTACCACTATTTATAGGACCCATTATCACTATATGTTTTCGATCTATAGTACCAACAAAATTTGGAATATTCCATCTGTCTTTAAACAAATCATCATTTATTCTGTAAAAGTTGTAAGTATCTGTAAATAATATTAAATATTTAAACATTTATTAAATAAATAATTACTTAATTTATAATTTATTATTAAGAATATACTTATATAGTCAAAACCTTTCCAAGTGGCGGATTCAAAAATCAATCAGATATGAGATAGACTTATGTTATTTTAATATAAAAAAAGGTAGATAGACATACAGGGTGATCCATGACGATCTGTTCATACCTTAACCAGAAGTTGCTTGCAGGGTCAGTTCCTATCGAAACGAAACATCTAACCGATCCAACATTCTTCCGTTCTATCTAATTTTTTTTTGAGCTTCTTAATCTGATATACAGGAACAGTGTTCGGATCCTTGCCTATCTATTAAAGGAAGTTATGGATTTTAATAAAATTTTGGACGAATGTAACGTTTTACAAGACCCTATCACTGGTGCAACAAAAAAATTAATTTTTTACTTTTGTTTAAAAACATCATCTTGTATACTCCTAACCTCAGGTTCAGGTATCAACATATTCCAAGTCCTTCGAGTATTCCCAAATCCTTAGCTTGTTCTTGAATGTATAGGGAGGAATAATAAACATAGAACAACATAGATTTGTGTCTGTCTAAGAGATCCACTGCCACTAATTTGGTGCTCTACCAGCATTGCATAATTAATAATCTTGAACAACTCAATCAGATTGACTCTGTCTATACGGACTTTTCAAAGGCTTTTGACAGAAGTCAAATCAAATCATTTATTTCTATCAACATAATAACAATGTATAGGAATTGTCAATAAAAATTTCAAATTCAAATTTATTTAAATTTAAATATTCATACAATACATTTAAGTTCTTTATAGACATTGTTTTTTTTTATCAGAAATTTTGTTTAATTGTTACCTAGAGGTTGATGCCCCTGTATGTGTACTGAAATATTACTTATATACTATTTCCTAAAAATGTAAAGTGAAAGTCAAAATATGCTTTGTTTGTTTAAAACAATAAATTGTTGTTTAGAATGCCAATAAAAATACATAATTTACCTATAAATAATAAAACAGACAGCAAATGACAAACTAAAAGTATCATATATTCATTTTTTTTCCTATTTATTTACAAGTGTGGAATTAAATCCAATTTTTCTACCCTATGACATAAGTTTAGATAAAGTTTCATAACTATTTACAATAAAGTCCTTACACCTTTCATTAAAAATCTTAATCCTACTTATAGTTTTAATTTTATTTGGTATTAAGTTGTAAAATTTTGGTGCTAAATACTTTTCCAATTTTAAATTTTTAGTTTTTTATTTGGTATGAATCACCCTGTACAATTACTTTCATATCATTTGAACCCATGAGTTGAAAGGGATTTTGACTATACCGTTCATTACAACAATTACGACTGTTACAAATGAAATCATTGGTAAAGACAGAAGTACTGAATTTATTTATCTAATAATGAGGATAGCGACAATGATGCCTCTATTATTCCCGAGTCTCCAGGAATTGCTGATATACAACAGAAGCCAACGGAGAACAAGATGAGGCTCCTGATAACCGAGCACAGTTAAAAAAAAGGAATTTGTTTACCCAAGCATTTATCATCAACAAAGAAAAAAAAGTTTGCAAATGTTTCTGCTCAAAGAGCGGAAGTGGATTCAATATCTTCAGGCGAAAAGGCAAGAAGGGAGAAAAGAAATTGAAGAATATTTTGCTTTTGGAAATTTAA
The DNA here is from genome assembly GCF_022605725.1 of Anthonomus grandis grandis. Taxonomy (NCBI): domain Eukaryota; kingdom Metazoa; phylum Arthropoda; class Insecta; order Coleoptera; family Curculionidae; genus Anthonomus; species Anthonomus grandis. The sequence continues at coordinate 18,498,767 of NC_065554.1, read as the reverse complement.
TTGGTGCTAAGCTAAAAAACATGGACCACATTACTCGGCAATATGTAATGAACTATATAGGGAGATATAAAGATAACATAGAGAAATAACATTTAACAAAGCTTCTAGCTTGGTAGAGGATCGTTCGATTCTTCACTGCTATCTATAATCATTTCTTGAATTCCGGAGAGTCAAGCCACTGGCTCTGCATTAAAGTTTACATTATTCGGTTATTATTATTTTCTGAAAGATCCCTTGGCATTCTTTTCAAAACTTCTAAAGGGTAATATTATGGATAAAGCCCTGCGTTGCTCTAAAACCCAATTTAAGGTTATTGCTTACAGCATTCCACAGTCTGTATAAGACTGTAAAAATATTCTTTAGGAATTGAGATGCTGGAATGAGTTTCCCTTCTCAATTTATCCAAGATTTCCTGCAATTTTATTTTTATCGGTGCAAAGACATCTAATGTACGGTTGCTTTATATGCGTGCTATTTTGGGGGTAAAGGTGTCATGTAAATGTTGTTTTGCTCGCATGCCTGGATTAGTAAAGGAGGTGTTAGATTCCTGGTGTATTCAGAGAAACTAAACTTAATATTTCAAATAAGAAGCATTTCAAAAAAAATTATACTTTTAAGGTTCGAAATATTTAAACATTGATACTACTTAGAGGGTATCATTGCTGAATGATTTGAAACTACTGAAATAAATATTTTTTATTATTAATTTTCCAAGTTGATAGGAACTTGATTTTCTCATAATCTGGTATTTAATAAGGTCCTGAGAACCAAGCAAACATCCCATACAACAATAATATTCTCTCCCCTCTACCAGCATACGGTAGTATTCAAATTTCGACTCATGTTACGAGTTTTAGTAGTTACACCATCGGTGCGCGTTGAATTTTCAATTTTTTTTACCTTCGCGACTCGCCTCTCGGTCCGGCCTGTTGAGTTTACCGTTACCGCGATACTCAGTCGTTTGTGTTTCTCACTTCAACCCGCTCCACTTTATAAAGTTTACGTTTCCGTGAGGGCCCAACTAACAAATAACAAAAACATGATTTTTAATTTCGCGTTTGTTTTATGTTTTGCTACGACCCTTTGCTGGGCACAGCACGAAGGTCATGGTGATTCTGGTACTGGCATGCATATGAACCACGAAAAACACTGGGTAAGAGAAATCTTCTTTTCTAATAAGTTTCTCGTATTTTGATATTTATGTAGGTAGCGATAAGGGCCACATACGCTACAAATAATGTATTAAAAATATCACTTTTTTTAAATACTTACTAAGAAAACTAATATGAATTAAACCTGAATTTTAAAAACGAATACCTAGTATTTATTCTTAACTTGTGTACTAACCAAGACATCTGCAATTTATGATTCTATGGAGAGTGCCTTTCTATTTTCTGCAAGACAAGTTAGATAATATTTTATGTAATATGTTTATAGGAATGTACTTAAATATATATGTTGCTGCTTTTCAGTTAAAAATGTCGCACGATTATGCAACTAACTGATGGCATTTTATGTACTAAAAAAATATATAGGACCCACTTTTTTCCATTTTATTCTAAATGATAAAACCTAACACAATTTCTTCAAATGTGCATGAACGCCTTGTACATAATATGAAAATCTTTTAAAGAAATTATTATTTGTTCAGACTATTTTCGTAAAATAGAAATCCTTAAATGTCCTATCTCAATATACGTTCAATATTTCCATATAATTTAATAATTTTCCATAAAAACTATTAAACTATTAAAAAATATTTATAAAATTTTTTAGGAACATAGCAAAAAAGTTCACATTTTTTATTCACTGTTTAAATTTTTTTTTACTAGAGTTTCTATTTTATCTTCTTTAAAAATATTTAATTTTAAAAATTTTACTAATTATTTATAATTTAAGAATCAATATCACAAAAGTTCAACATTATAAAAAATTTTTTTGGTTGTTTTAAATTTTATTTTTTTTAAATTCAGGCGACAAGAGGATTTTAATTTTTCTATTTTTTCTATCACCTAATTAATTAAAAAAAAACCTTCTGTTTAAATCAATCTTGAATTTTTGTCTTTTTAAATTATTGTTTAGGTTTTAAAAGGTAATTTTACAAACTGAGAATATTAATTCATATACAATTGATTTTAAACTTTGAACTAAGAATAGATATTTTTCATTTAATTATATTATTATTTAGACCTGAATTTTTTATTAGTTAAAGTTCTTCTGTTGAGTAATTAAAATTCGCGAAAAAAAAAATTCATATTTAAATGTCAACATTCATTTTTTTAAATCACAATCCTATTTTTTTACTTTTAATTTTTTAGATATTTTTATTTAATTTAATTTTCAAAAAACTTCGTTGGGTTTAAATATTTCAAAATTCATCTTTTATATAACTTCCTTGAATTTTTTCATTCTTTTGTTCTAAGGGCGAATAATTTTAAAATTGTATATTTGTACATTTTCATTAAATATGCGATTTTAGAGACTCTAATGCTTTTTTAACTTTAGCAATTCTTTTTGTGTAATAGACTTTTAATATTTTAATTTCTTTGGTTCAAAAGACCTCAATTTTCTATTACTTTGCAGTGCTTAATTTGTGTAATTAAAATTGTATAATAATAAATAATAAATATTCGTATTTAAATGTCAACTTTTTTTTTCACACATCACAATTTTAATTTTTTCTTTACTTTTAATTGCTTAAACTTAATTTTTAGTTCTAATTTGGCTACACTATGTTCTAGCGAAATTGATTTTTTTTTCAATGCGGCATAATCTCAACATTCCAAACTTCTTTTATTTATTTAATTTCCAATTTTTTTTGTTGAGTTTAGCCTTTTTCACACATAGTTTATTAAGCATTGACTTATTTTAAGAAAAAAGTCAGAATCGCTAAAGAGATCTAAGTTCAAAGATAAAAACAAAATATTCATAATAAATTCATAATTAATTAATTTCTTTAAATATAGTCTGTTTATCACATAGTCATTTCCTATATTTTTTTTATCACAGTTATCAAAATAAAATATTATAAATTGCAATTCACATTCTCAAAATTACCAAAAAGTTATAATCTTTTTCACGATCCTTTATAATGAACATTCAAATCTTTATGAGCCATTAATGAGATATCGAAGGAATGTATTGTTATTAGATAAAGGTAAAAAATTATTATTATTACAATTTTTAAATCATTAAATATAATTAGATTACTAAGGCATATACCACAATATAATCGTTTTTATAATGACAACACTGTTTAAATATATATAAAAGAATGCTATAAAAGATATGGTATTCTTATGTTGACCCTATTTACGCTGATTTTCCTAAGGCATTTGATAGGGTCAATCAGAGTTTTGATTGCTAAATATATGCTTATGGGGGTATTGGTAAAATCCAACCATCTTGCCGTCTTTTTCTTATGTCTAGCAGAAGGTAGAAACAGATAGCAGATAAGACTCTCCATGTATTCAAGGCTGCTATGATATGAATTTTAAAGTGTTTTCAAATTTGGTCTTTTTATAGATAGTTTCCTATAGGTATTGTAATGCCTCGGATAGATATTATCTGCTATTTTCAGGCAGAATTCGGTTTTCTTTTGATATAAGCATTTACAGATTTCTTTATTTGTTATAAGTAGTTAAGATAACTTACATTTTTATTTCTTAAAATGTCTATAAGAAACTGGATATTTTTAAAATTAGAGATTTAAAAAAAAATATCTGGTAACTAAATCCATGTCAATATCGCAAGTTTTTAAATTTTTTTCGGTTAAGACATCATTATCCGCTTTTCCAATAACAGTATAAATAATTTGTTATATATATTCCAGGCTGTTAGTTATTTATTTCTGTTAGCTAATTGAAATAATTCTTATCTTAATTTTTGATTTTATTTAGATTTTCCTAATTGTAAATGGAACTTATAAATAAATAAAATCCACATAGTTTAAGTTCGAGCTAACTTCATCTTTTGTAGGCAATTTAATATATTTTTCAACCCTTTAAACCATTTTTTATTGTTAATTTATCTCCTATTTTTCAAGCCTTTTAAACAAGTAATTGACGAAAAGATTTTTTTATACAAGCGTTAAAACTCAGTGCAAGTCATTTCTTTTGAGTAGTTTAAGGTTAAATGTAAAATGTTTAAGCAGATAAATTTTTGTGAATATTCCGGTTTAAAATCACCATCTTGTTTCTTGCAGTTAAAGTTATTTCTTTTAACTATAAAAGGGCTATTTTTATCTCATTTTCAATCTCTTGAAAACAGATTTTTTGCGTTTCAAATATGGCTTCCGCAGTTAATGAAAGAAATCTAAAAAAAAAACAGACGATTAACCCATACAATCAATTTTTAAAGAATATGTAGGGAATGAGAGATTTCCGCTACAAAATTAGTTCCCACAACATTCTTTTAAAGCCACCTTTTTCAGAAATTTCCGCTCCACAAGACACATCCCTGAAATAGTAAAATTATCTACCTATAAAATTTCTGATAATTTCCTTATTAATTCTATACCCAGTTGTTTTATTTTAATTAGCATATAACTATAAATACAACCTTCAATACGATTAAATTTTCCTTGAAATACATTTTTTCATTGTCGTTCATGCTTCAACAGTCGTATTGTACGTGATGTTGTATCTTCATTCAAACGTGATGACAATTGTTATTATTCAATTAAATAATTCCCAAAAAAGTTCAAAGATGTCATTCGCCCATGAAAAATTCAGTTTTTATACCATTATGCCCAATTAAATAAATCTTTAATTCACTTATTTATAGTGTTTTTTTCTCTCGGTGTCCGATTAACAACATTACATTTTCACGGGCCCCTCGTCGTAATAATAATCGAAGCAATTAACCTTTCGATTTGATCTTTTCGAGAATTTAATGCCGCAGTGAATCTACGATGTTTTTTGTGAGGCAGGTTTAGCATAATAATCCATAAATAACGTTTCAAGGCTTTTTTTTTAGGAAAATAAAGTAGGATAATATTCGTGTAAAGTTATTTTAAAACAGAATTAGTATAGACTAAACTAAACCACAGCACCTCAAAACCCAGATTAGAACAATTCGTATACCTATATAACTTTAACGATTAACCCAAACAAGATCGTAAAAAAACCAGTTTTAAATGACCTACGTAGAAAAATAACAATAACGTTTATGTAATGTGCTTGATATTCCTTGGTAGCGAATAAAATTACTCGAATATATATTTTTTTTTCACTCAGGTTAATCTTAGTTTTCCTTTTATAGAATTAAATTGTACAGAGATTGAATATACAGAAATGTTAAAGATTGTACAGAGATTGAATATACAGTAATGTTTTAAACCCTAGGACCAATATCATTGGAGGTCATATTAAAATAGATATTTTCTGGAACGTCCTATCTAAATTCTGCTGGAATATCCTCAATGCCTCTTTAGAGAACTTTGTGAACATTTTTAAATATTATACGTCTTAAAAACCCATCAATCTTTTTAATGTAATTTAATTTTTTTTAATTAAGACTAAAATAATTGAAAATTTAAGTTGGCTTTATTTAAAAATGATTTTAAAATTTTATTTTTTAATGTGAAATAATTGAATATTTAATTTTAGAAATTTAAAGATTCTTTTTAATATTAGGTCTGCTATGTATGACCTACTACAAGAAGATTCACAAATAAATATTAAACCAACAAAAAAATCATTAAAATTAAAAATATAATATTAATACGCATTAATTTACCTATTTTAATACTTTTTTTTTTAAAACTATCTTTCTCTTCTAAACAAGATTTTTATAACATTGTCATAATGACATATTATCATATATATACAGTGCTTTTCTTAAATGCCTCCCCTCTTTTTTTTTTTTGAACGGATCTATTTAAAATATTGAAACTTGAGGTAATGTAATTGATGAATGAATAAATAATATGTTTTAATAGGCCAGTAAAACTATGGGTCCAACCCGGAACTAATTTGGGACAAGCTGAAATTATCAGGATACCTTCTGTAGGTTGTCGACAATGTTTCCTAAGAAATCGCACTAAATCGCATGGGCCGTACTCGCCCAATAGGGCTTTAAACTAAAAAAAACGTGCTTTTTTATTATTTTTCAAAAATATTTAAAAAAGTATTATCTTTTTTAAAAATCTACAAGAAAACAAAATTATTGCCAATAAAAATACCTACAAAATGGTTTTTTGTTTTTTAAAATCAGCCTAAAAACAAAAAAGTTATGGGTTTATAAAAATTGGGCTTGGATTCTATTAAACTGCTTTTGGTAAATTCGACTTTATTAACGCTGACGCAAATTAATTGGATGTTTTTTATAACAAAAATATGGTAGTTGTCATAAAAAACCAGTGTGGAAAATTGTATACAAATCACTAGGTATGATTTAATATTTTAGGTAAAGCGTTAAACGTAAAAATAGGTAAATAATACTATGCTAAACTGTGCTGCTACTTACTCGTTTAATAATAATCTCAAATAATATTTAAAAAAAAAACAGAAACATACTATAAAACTAAAATCTGTATGGCATGGTACCTAAATGACACTTTTTAAAGAGTTAGGCCAGTTGTATTTATTATTAAATTTAATACCAAATACAGTAATCGTGGCATACAGTCATAAACAAAAAGTATACTTACTTTATTAAAACAAATTTTAATAAAACAAAAAGAAACTATTCTATACATTCATCATTTTCAGCAAAAGACACATTTGTTGCATTGTCACAATACTGTCTAATGCAAATTGTACAGCTTGATGAACATGTAATTCAACAACATTAGTTTTGGAGCATACTGACTTGCATCCACAAAATAATAATTTTATAATAAAATCGGGAGCGATGTTCTTACTGTTTCTTTGTGGGTCTAAGTAACCGTCCTTTTCCACCCAACCCCACTCTCTTGGATCTAAATTATTTCCCAATCATGACTGCACCTGAAGGTAAACCCTTTTAAGATGTAATTGAGCAGCTTCAGTTGTCGGGGGTAAAGAAGCTAGCTATAAAGTTACTATACAGTTTTTGGCGTGCAATTACCTGATTGTATTTTACATACCTAAATAAATGAGTTTAAATTTTGGCTTCTCCTACTACCGTACCATTTTAGAATAAAATTTTCTCCCAATTTTAATAAAGTGGCAATATCACAGAATACCCCTTTAAATTGAAGTAAATCTTCGGAAAGTTTTTTTCATTTTTAGACAAAACAATTAAAGCACTTTTTTTGCCCTTTTTAAAGAATGCCGATGTGGTATCGCAACCCGACATTGCATGAACAAATAATATGTTTTTAACTATTGCAGGATCTAAATTCTATTTTATTGTATGTATATTTGTTATTTTGTCCATTTTGCCTGCAACACCTGGTCTACAATTTGATTTTGTGTTTTGCAATGTTCAATGAGCAAGACAAATAAATCTGTGTCTTGTCCAACAACAAAAACATTAGATTGACTTTGCTCGGCCTGTGTTGCTGCGGTCACGGCAATCATATAATCTGCATCTGATTCTGATTGTTTAACTAAAATGCCAGCTTCAGCAAATAGAAGTTTTAAATAATTTATAAGTTTTTCCTTATTTGACGATACAGCTAAGAAATTAGCCTGACTTGTGTTTACCGTATTTTCAGGATTAAACATAATTTCGTGTCCGATATTTTTAAATCTGCGCTGATGTTCAGTATATTTAGTGTTTAGAGGATCACTAGAATATTAGAATATTAGAATATTATACATCTATTTTTACCCTCACATGTATAATGGTACTTAACGTATTTAACATATTGTTCCAAAATGTCCTTGTACAATACCTTCGAATCCCAGATAGCTTTTCTTAGTAAAAATCCACCGTCAATAACAAAGATCTTTTGCCCCTCTGGAAATTTAGTAATTGGATTAGCTTTGCTGTCAAAATAGGAAACTAGTGAAGATTTGGTATTTTTCCTCATAGAAACCTCGTTAAAAATACTGCTAGGATAATGAGAGAGTTCATACTATAATTTTCAGATATAATTGCAGCGCAAGCCGTAAAGGCCTAATATTTAAAAGCCCATAAGTTCTTTGTTTTGAGGCGATTTTGAAAAACAAAAAGTGGTTTTGTAGCTATTTTTATTGGTAACAAATTTCCTCTCTTATAAAATTTTTAAATAGTTTATAATTTTTGAGATATTTTCAAAGAAATAAAAAAAAATACGATTTTTTAGTTTAAAGTCCGATTGGGCGAGTACGACCCATGCGATTTAGTGCGATTTTTAAGGAAACACTGTCGAACATCTAAAGAAGGTATCCTGAAAGTTTCAGCTTGTCAAATTTGTCAAATTTGTTCCGGGTTACCCCATGTAAACACCTTAGTTTTACTGGCCTATAAAGTAAAATTAACAGATGAAAATTTCAAGATGGCTGCTGGGCGCCATCTTGGCAACAAAAAATTAAATGGAAAGGATGGTCTTGTGGCACATCATTTTGAAGCTCCTGACGAGTACTTTATAACCCTAAAATATAAATTCAATATCTTTACGTACTACAAAATGATGGTACATTTAATAATTACCTGAATACATTCACATTTAACTTGATATATCGAATAAATACATTGAGTTCAACTGAGAAGATGCTGTAAATAGTTGCTTTAAATTTCTTGACACAAGAACAGTCGACCCAAAATTTCACACCGAAAATTTTCAAATACACTAACATCGATATTTCTACAAATATTCGTTATTGTTTGTTGTAAATCCAATACTGAAGCAGGTTCAGTTTGGTACACCTTTTGCTTCAAATTCAAAAAAAAGTCTAGACCTGTCAAATCTGGCATGCGAGCTGGCCATTCCATAGGTCCTCGACGGCTATTTAAAGCAAAAGATGTACAAAACTGAACGAAACTCAATATTTTGAATTGATCCGTTCAAAAAATAAAAAGTAAAAAGGGAGGGGGAGCATAAATGAAAAGCACTGTATGATTATTGACATTAATTATTAACGAGTTTAAAATGATAATAAAATCATAATTGACTCTTCATATATTAATTATCTTAAATTTACCTATTTAAATCTTTTATTTGCTTAATTTAAATATTTCAGTCCTAAAAGCCAATGTTTTTAAAGTGTTATTATAATTTAATTTCTAATTATTATAATTAGAAATGATATATTCCTACATTTTCAAGCATGTTATGTATTATTTATCTACATTCAACGAATGTAGATAATCGAAATTTTTGAATGGAATGTGAATTTGCACTAAAAACTTTACACTTTTAAATGCCCTCACGGCAAGTAGTCTTAAAAATCTTAAGTTCGGAGATCTCGGCGGCCACTTAATGAGGCTTTGTCTACGGATCCACTGATTCGGGAAATGGGCGTCCAAAAGAGATGGTGCACAATCCTATATCTTTATTATTTCTGTTATTCGTGCCTCTATTGTAGTCTCTAACCTGTCTAAGTAGGTCTCGCCTGTCAAGTTTCCAGGAATAAAAAAAGGTCTTACAATTTGATTTCTGAAAATACCGACCTATACATTTATTTTTCAGGATATTGCGAGTGTACCTCTCGAAACAAATGTGAATTCGAATCACTCCAATATCGACGTTATGTCTATTCACAGCAACTAAAATGCCATCCGTTAAACATATATAAAATAACAGATTTGCGTGGTTAATTATACGTTGGGAATTAGGTTGGAAAACTGTAACTTTCTCAAAATCGTTGACATGTTCTGTCTTGTATGGGTGAAATTGATTGTCTTTCAAAATTCTTTGTATCTACTGTTGAGCGTGTAAATCCTGAAGAAATAGCCAGTGCACAAGTGCTTGGGGTGTAGTCAAGTACTACGTGGCCCAAAATTGCTATTTCTCTCTGGTCAATTTTCTCGATGCCGAATATTAGATACAGACCCAGTTACTTTAAATTTTTTTATCTTAAGTCTTTCTGATCACTATTCTCAATTTTTATGTATTGACACTGATGTGCCAGGTGAAATAAAGGAAAATTATATCTGCTTCTTATATAAGAATTCTCTCAAATGACAATTTGGATTTTTTTGAAGAAGACATTCTTTTTAGTAAAAAGTTCATTTTTAACTCAGAGTTCTGTTAATACTTAATTTTTTGTTAAATGTCAATTACATTAAAAAACATCATTAAATAAACGGTAAAAGCACGTCGTAAGTATTCTGAAATGCACAAATTTTATATGAGAAATTTCCATGACAAAATATAATACCAATATTTTGTCAATAATAATATATATAATACCAAGTACAAAATATCAATAGAGAAAGTTTCTACAAAAAAAACTTAAATACTTGGCAAAACGATGTAATAAAATCCGATAATTAAAAATATATGCAACATTTAGAAAACAGATAACTTGCTAGAAGAAAAATAAATAACTTGTTTTTTTGTAAGCTATTATTTAAAAAAAATATTTTATTCTTGAAAAGTGTAATTTTCTAGAAGCTTTTGACTCTGAAAGTTAATTTAATTTTGTTTTTGATCTAAGGTCCTTTCTCAGTAATTTTCCCTTGCAAAATTTTACATTCATTATTTGTAAAAATACATTCTACTTCAATTATCTTTTTTAATTAGGTTATACAACCAGAATAATGAAACCTGTCGGCATAAGCGTATTACGAACAAATATTTTCAGAAAATGCACCAAAGGCGGAATAATTAGGTTAATTGCCAACCGGTTGGTAAAATATTGATAAGCGCACTTCCCGTAACGATTCTTTTTTTTAATTGTATAAAAAAAATGCTTTTAACTAGAAAACACCACGTAAGAATGTAAAAATTCAAAAGTATAAACAACATATCTAAACATAAACAATAATTTTGTTATTTTATCTGTTTTGCCTTTACAGCAAATTTCGTTGCTTTGAATCACCCACCAAAATCAATAAAATAAAGTTATTACTCTGACGAGGTTGAATGAATAATAATATTTTATTTTTTGCACGGTCATCTGTATTCGCTTTTATTGCACTGATTGGTATTCTGCAAACGAAAACAGAATGGAATCTCAGGCATAGGCATGTGTGAAACAGGAAACCATAGTTTATATCAGTTGTACCTTTAATAAAATTTATGATATAATTTCTTAGATAGCCTGTATAATAAAATTTGTTTTTAGGTTAACGTATCAGTTTATTACGAATCCTTGTGTCCAGATTCCAGGAAATTCTTTACTCAACAACTGTATCCGTCTCTTCAAGGCAATCTGTCTAATTATGTCAACTTGACTTTGGTTCCATTTGGTAAAGCAACAGTAAGTATTTCTAGTTATAAAAATTATCATCAATAGTTTTCCTTAATACATGGCTAAATGGTAAGTAGATATTAAATTAAAACAAGAAAATATTAAATTGAATTTTAAAATTTAATATTTTTAGCGTTACTTAGCACTAGGTAAGGCATTATATAAATATTCAAAATATATAGAGCATCTTAGAATCGTTACATATTTTTCGCTTTAAAATTCTTGATTCTTAATAAAATAATATTAAAAAGTGTTTTTCAACAAAATATAGGACAGTAAGCATACACGCAAACTACACTTTAATTCTAAATTAAAAAATTTAATAATTTATTTATTTTTAGCAATACAGCCCAACAGTATAAACCATTTATAGAGCCGAAGGTTACAATAGTATTTTAACAATTTATAGCAACAATCTTAAGCTTCCTATATAAAAATAAGCAACCACAAATTATAAACCCCAAACAAAATAATACCCTTATACCTAAATCTCAAAGAGAGAAAAAAAAAACATAAACATTACAAACAGCAAAGTTAAATGGATAATCCCAAAAACGCTGTTACAACTTCAGCACGAGAGCATACAAATAAATCACCATATTGTAAGACTCTATTAGGGTTATTGCACATTACATACAGGGGTGAATATAAGAGTATATTATATTCATTATTAGTATAAATTTAATTTATCTAGCAATTCAGAACAGTCAATATCCTCAAGCAGAATTCTATGCAATAACACAACTGAAGCTTTGTTTTTCCTGAATTCAAGTGATTCCACGGAGAATCGAGTTAAAAGCAGATATAACATGCCCTGTGGAGGGTAAAAATCATCAACTTGAAAGGATAGATACTTAAGAAACTTTCGTTGAATTTTTTCAATCGAATACTTATGAATTTCATAGTAAGGGCTCCATATAACAGAAGCGTATTCAAGTTTAGAACGTACAAAGCTCGAAATAATGTTTTTAATGCTTCTATTAAATCCTCGACAGTTGCGTACTATAAAGCCCAGTGCCCTACCAGCGCGATCAGAGACAGATTCCACCTGATCCACAATGGTTAATTTAAGGTCAAAGAGTACACCCAAATCCGAAATTGATTCACACCGATTTAGATTTCTTGATAAACTGTATTTAAATTCAATTGGATTTTTTTCCGTGAAAAAGTAAGCACTTTCCATTTCGAGACATTAAGATTTAATTTGTTTTTAGTGCACCACAAACTAATAACAATCATCAGTGTTTACGATAGTGGAAAATATCTTGAGGTCATCGGCAAATAGGAATTTCTTATTGATAGGGATAGTAATTAAATCATTTATAAATACCAGAAAGAATAACGGTCCCAAGTTAGAGAACCTGTACCCTGATACCCTCGAAGATGCAATATATTTATGTAAACGAAAGCCCCTGTGAAAAATATATTGTTTTCTGCCCAAATAACTTTCAAATAAGGAGTTAAAATCAGATGAAAAATCATAGCTTCGAAGTTTTTTTTAAAAGAAGACTATGAATTCCTTGTGTTGAAGAATTTTTCTAAGGCTTTTGATCGATTGAAAAATTCAGGTAAATTATGTCTACTTAGCTTTGTTTGTCCAATGCTTCCGCTATATACTGAGTTACAAGGGTCAAATTTGCAACCGTCGATTTTTCTTTTAAAAAACCATGTTGATATTCCCATAAATCTTTTAAGATAAATGGTTGAATGAGCAAGTAAAGAATTTTTTCTAGTACCTTAGCAAAGTTACACAGAATGGAAATTGGTCTGTAGTTTTCATAGACTCACGGCACCCACCCTTGAAATCAGGACATACACGTGCCTCTTTCCATAGTTCAGGAAATTTTTGTTGACAAGCAATTTGACAATTCAAAAACAATTTGATTGTTTGTTGACAAGCAAAGATTGAATATTATTTTTAATGGTGTAATAATCACATGCCTACAGTCTTTTACCAAAAAAGATGGAATACCTTCCGAGCCAGCGGTAGGTTTATTTTTAAGTGACCGTATTGCAATCAAGATCTCATGGTCTGTTTTTTCACGGTCCGAAATTTGTTAGTGAAATTTGAAAAGTGTTACATGCACCAAGATGTGAACTCGTATTCACGAAAGAGCTTGCATCCGACTCGGATGGGATTAACACCGAATGAAAGAATTCGGCAAAACTATTTACGATTATCTGCGGATCAGTAAGCGATCCGTCCCTATAACACATATTTTTGATTTGAAATATTCTGAAAATAATCGAATTTGTAAAATTTAAACATCTTGACGTTGATCAAGAAAAGGTCAAAACTCCCGAATTAACGACAACTGATTTCAATGGCATCTCCATAAGAAAATCCATTCATTAAAACTAAAAAAACTCCATAAACGTTTAAAAACTGAATAATTCTCAGTTTACGCAACTAAAATTGTTTTCTGAAGTTTCCCCCATGTGGGCATCTACGTCATCCAATTATGCAAAGTTAAACTCGACGAGAGAGTAAATAAATGTATGGGCGCTCCCATTATTTTGCGTTGCAGTGAATTAAATCAATACCTTTTTAGTATCCTGCAACGGAAAATTTATTGTATTAAATGTCATTCTGTAGGTAAATGTTTCGTGAATGGCGCCTAAAAAATACATTAAAAAGCTGTAGCCTACTCTCTGAAATGATATGCATAAAAAAAGAAAGGACGTCATCGCATTATTTAAAAATAGCCAGTGCTAATTGCTACTGTTGCTAATCAAAGCATCTGAGAGACTGTGCAGAATTTTAGCTAGTTAGCATAGAAAGTTTAATGAGAAGAGTCAATAGAAAACAGATATGATTTTGTTAGCATTGAAATCGTTAAAATGAAAGTAGGTTTTGTAAATTTCTATGCGGATTTAATCAATAAAGCCGTTACACATGATCGCCCTTCCCTAAAAGGAGTGTTTTTCTAAATTGTTTTTTTGCACGAAGGATCTAGAGTTATCATTATGTGCCCATCCCTAAATTAATAAATTGTTTTTTTTTTATTTTTAGGCCGAATTCACCACTGCTGAATATAAGTTCACATGCCATCACGGTCCCGCCGAATGCGAGGGAAACAAAATTCAGGCTTGCGCGTTAAAATTGGTTGACAATGGAAAGAATAGCGAAGGAGCAGGATTTAACAGGTAAAGAAGCAAGGAAAGGCCCTTTTTATGCTGTTTCATGCATAAAAAAGACCTTTCTTATGCATGAAACATCACGAGACATAAGCATCTGGCCATTCAAGCAATTGCTGTTTGAACCCAATGACCATTGATTTTTGATAAAAATTTAGGTTGGGAACAGATTTTGCTATAATAGTTTGTCTTTTCGGGATGTTTGTCGGATTTCCCCTGGGATATGCCTACTGTAGATTTATAAAAGCTTGACTATCGTTTGATTTTTTTGCACATTTTTTTTACTATATTTTCTTTTTATTGTGGAATATTTAACATGCGGTCCAACCAACGTATAAACGGTCGTTTGCTCATTGCTGTTCCTATTTAACAATGCTGATAACGTTTGACGTCAGAAAAGTTTTCACTAACTGATGACGTTCGACATTCTCCAATGAATTATGAACTTTATGCCTACGCACTATTACCTGATATTTTACTATATATCTGTTCCAAAAAATAATGAATAAAATATAAAACAAAATATCCCGCCCTAAAAAAAATCTATTTAACGAAAATTATATTCTAATTTTAATTTGACTTTGATGTTTCTCAAATTTTTCTGCAATTATGTACGAGGATTGTTCAATAAGTCCTTCTTCGTCTATTTCTTTTGGTGCCGCATCAGGTCCTCATGATGTTGGTAATTACAATGATGAGCTGTCCTCTGTCTTCTTCTCCTGCGAGTACCATTTAATCTTCGACCGTTGGCTATTATCATCGCTATTTGTACCTTATCCACTGCTTTTCTGAAAAACGACGTTGTAAGAACATTAAACCTGAGATTTTTGAGCCATGAAGTACGACCTGTACTTCATGGCTCAACAATCTCAGAAAAATCTTATAAAAGAGGCCTTGTCTTCTATTATAAGTTTAACACGTTGACTGCCGTAACGCTGAAGAAAATCTGAGGGGTTATAGTACGACCTGTACTTCATGGCTCAACAATCTCAGAAAAATCTTATAAAAGAGGCCTTGTCTTCTATTATAAGTTTAACACGTTGACTGCCGTAACGCTGAAGAAAATCAGTCCCTCCAGCCAACTGTTTTTTCTTTTAAAAGTTAATTGTGGTTTCTAGAACACTCATGAATATTTTGTTTTACAAAAAAAATGTAATTAGAAACTTTTTGGTAATTTTTTTATGAGAATTTTCGTATGGTCACGCAGCCTCAACACATAAAACTTAAATCAATGGCTGTGTGCAACAAATGCTGCGTCTCACTTCCACCTGCCTGAGCCTGTCATTTTGTGAAGCAAAGCCTTACGTAGCATCCGTATTAGGCATCCTTTTTCCTCCGAATGCACAAATTCGGAATAAAACTTTATAAACTGTGCATCGAAAAGGGATATACTTACAGTATGTTGATTTATTGTGGGCAAGATCGGGTAGAGAGCCAATCTTCATCACAAAAAGTAGTAGTCACATACAACTTGCCAAGAACACTCACTTAGTTGGCTCTTCGATCAAATCGAAAAATGAATCCTAAGCAAATTGTTAACAAAAAGCTCAGGAAAGGTGAAACCGAGGCAGCTGAAAACACCTCAGGTGTAATTGTCCAAAAGTAGAAGGACAAAAGAGATGTGCTTACCTTATCCACAAAACACACTGATGAGTTAGTAACCATGATAAAGAATTCCGAAAACCTGCTACGATTATTGACGACAACAAACATAACACCTTAATTGATCTTTCGGATTGAATGAAGTCTTACACTACTTCATTACGCAAAAGTGGTACCATAAGCTTTATTCAGCTTCTTATTGGCAGTGCTTTGGTAAATACATATATTTTGCATCAAGAACACTAGCGAATGAAAAACTGTCTATCACAAAGTTCACGCAGGAGATTGTAAACAGTCTCTTAGGTCTTGATATTGAGCAACTTAGGCAAAATATTGCTTTGGAAGACCGTCAACCTTGGAACATTGAAAGCTTTTCAATTTTCTAAGGCGTCAACATTCCTTGGAAGATGTTTGTAATAGACCTCGATGCGTTATTTGTTATAAAAAACTTCAAAGAGAATCAAGACGCTTTTTTCAGGTACATAACTGTACCAAATAATTTTTAAATATTTAAATTTGGATAAGTTTCATTTATTTTTTCAGCTTTCTTGCTTGCATGCTGCATTTTAATGAATAAAAATGTCTATTTTCTATACATTTTGATTTTATGATTGATTTATTTTTGAAACCATGATGATCCACTTTCGAGTCTCAAATTCAAAAACCAAAACTACTGTCAGACAGTTACAGCCACGCTCTTTCAGTTCCATATAACTTATATAGGACTGAGACGCCGATCAAGGCTCACACAACTATAGTATACAATTACCTCTGAGACACCACAGATATGTCACGCGGCTATTATTGAAAGTAACATGAGACACCACATTTATGTCCCACGGCAGTTAAACTGTTAAAAAGTTCATATTTTTTGTTTCTCAAAATGTGGCCAAAATACTCAAGTTTACGTTTTTTAATATTGAATAAAATTTCAAGGTATTTCTCAATTCTAAGTAGAACGTTTGTATTAGGTATTTGGTCCATCCATAAGGTATCCTGAGCATGCTACGATAGCACCACATTTCGAAAACTTCCAACTTTTTACATATTAGCGTCAGTTAGTGTCCATGCCTCTATACCGTAATACAAAATACTAAACACATAGCAACGAAGAAATCGAATTGGGAGATAATTATAAAGATCGCGACTGCTTAATACGGTTTTAATTTTCATGAAAGATGCGCGGGCTTGTTCGATTCTTGCACGGCATATTCTTTTAATTCTCATTGAGCTGGTAGCCCAGATATTTGAACGAATTGACACGTTCGACTTGTTGGCTATTTACTGTTAACACTCCTCTAATGTTTTTCTCTTTGGTTATAATCATAAACTTTGTCTTGCCAACATTCAGATTAAGCCCAAATTCTGAACTTTTTAGTGCAACTTGATTATTACTGTACATATTAAACAACAGAGGAGACAAGATGCAACCATGGTGGATACCTCTCCTTATTCAAACCTGTTCCGACAGTTGGATATCAACATTCATTTGAGTCGTCTGATTCCAGTATAGATTAGCAATTATCTTTAGGTCTTAGTCATCTAGACGAGCTGCTTTAAGAGAATCTGTGAGCCTTTTGTGTTAAACCCGATCAAAAGCTAATAATCAATAAAACATGCGTATACTGGCGCCGATACGTCTCTAAATCGTTAAACCAAAACCTGAATGCTAAATAAGGATTCTCTCGTTCCAAAACCTTCTCGAGTAAGTATTACCTATGAAGGAATTGCAATTTCGAATGATTTCTTTTATGAATAATAATTTAAAAAAATATTTTCAGCATATATGACTCATTAAGCTGATTAGTCGATAATTGCTACATTTCTTTGCTGAGTACTTTTTAGGCAAATTATTAAACGTTGATTTCAGTAAGTCGGTCGGAAATATTCCGCTTTTATAAATCACGTTAGAAAGCTTAACCAAAGTATTTAAGGAATCCTCATTTTGCATCAGCTTTAAAACCTCAATGTAGACTTTGTCTTGTCTTACGGCTTTTCTATTTTTAGCTGAAGATATTGCATGCTGTACCTCTTTTGTTGTTATATCTACACCTCCGTCAGAGAATTCTTCTACGTGCGGATCGGTTATAGTTAAAACTAGCTGCTTCCTTTATGCGTTTATGTAAATTATAAGTATCGTGTTTAGCATCTAGATCTTCTATTTCTTGACATTGTTTTGCTAGCCATTCTTGTTTTGCCAGTTTAATTTTGTTTTTTATTTCTCTATTAATTTTATTTTAGGCTCTGTCTTCGGCGAGTCTGAAGATTTATTCTGCGCTTCGAATTCCGGTCCACTCTTCTATGGCTTTCTATCTTGCACTTCATAATAAGTTGATCACTCTTGAAAATGTAACCTAGATAGGACAGATTTCAGGGACGACTCTTGCTCTATTTAACCACTTTTCAAATGCTTCAAGACGATTAATAGTCACTGCTTTTAAGGTCCACATTTCTGCACCATACAACAGTATGAATCATATGGAGCGCTTGGTTATTCTCTGGCGGAGTTTTACATTTAGATTATTATTGCAGAATAGTGATTTTTTGAAAGTTCACACTAATCGGTTATATTCTGCACTTGACGTTTTTATCCGAGTTTTAATGCTTTGACTATTTATTTCCAGTCCAGCATCATTATACGGCTAACGACTGAAAAACCATAAACTTAGTTTTAGTGGTATTTATGTTTAGATCAATCTCTGTTCCCACCACGTCTAAAAGATGTTGAAGGTCCTAGATCGTCACATAAGATTGCGGTGATGTTGGCATAGCGGATGGTATTGATCAGTTCACCGTTAATCTTTTCCGCACTCCTGGTCATGCAGCAGTACATACTTTGTCTTATTTACAAATATATATTTAACAAATATTCCATAATTGTCCCATAAAATTAAGACTATTAATATGAAGGACATCTCAGATCATCAATTAGCATGTTTAATCCTGCATTTGAAAAACTTATGTTTGCCGATTTTATTTAGAACTTACCTCGATTATTCGGGTTTTATTTTAGATAATTTTTTACTTTAATTTCAATATTAGTAAAATTTTTGAAATTCATGCTCTTTTTAAATAGAAAAAACTAAACTCTGATACAGCATTTAGAGAGTATAAACGACTTCGAAATTTCATAGCATCATCAGTGAAGAATAAAAAAAGACATTTCTTCAACAAAAATTTAAAATTGATCTAAACTCTTTCTAGAAAATATTGAGATCCTTAAATATTAATAGCACTTCTTGTTGTTAGGTATATGTATCTATAAACATCCTCGGAGTTTAATATTTTCTTTGTCGACAGTGTGCTCAAAATAACTTCTACCTCTAAAACAGATATCTTGCAGCAATATTCAAGTAATGTTTATTTAAATGTTAAAAGTCAGTTTAAATTTAAACAAGTATGAAAGAGCCCGGTAAATACAGCATTTCTCAAATTAAAAATATTGCTATGTGTTCTGATTCCATAGATACAAAAATGACTAACCTTGTGACTCCTTCTACTACTCCATACATTACATTTATAATAAACTATTATATGAAGTTTGGTGTTTTTCCAGAGGCTTGGAAACAAGCTAATATAATTCCTATTCCTCTCCCTCCCCAAATTGCCTTGACGCACTATCGCCCAGTAAGTATATTCCCAGAAATGTCCCAAATTTTTGAAAAATTAATGTACGTCCAACTTAATGAATTTTGCTTAAATAGGTAATTGCTACCAATAACACATTCAAGGTTTCGTACAAATCACAGTACCAGTGCAGCACTCATTCAAGTTTATGACGATATTTTTAAAGATTTTGATAAAAGAAGGACAATGGTATTAATGCTGCTAGACTTTAGTAGCGAAATTAATACTCTGGATCACTTTGTTTTATTAATAAAACTAAAATATTTTGGACTGGAAAGGGTGAGAGTAAATTCTGCCTATTCGGAAAATTTGAAATTGTCACAGAGAGTTCCACAGGGTAGTGTTGGTCCCTTACTTTTTTCTTTATATACTTATGATTTTCATAAACATCTCATAATAAAAAATTGCTTTGTTGTATTTATTATAATGTTAATTGTTTTTTTCTATAAAACATACAAGAAAAAAAATTTTTAGTATTTGATCTCCTTAATGTTTTTCACTTTTAGGAATACCGCGGGTTTTATTAACTGCCTGATGGACAAAACAGTCCGAAATGGTGATAACGCCACTTTCCCCATCGAGACTTGCGCTTCAATCAATAAAGTAATCAATATGGAGGGAATTAAAAACTGCACCACTAATGCTTCAGGTAAAACCCTTGTAAAAGGATAATTTCACTTAATAATTAACTGTTTTCCTTAGGTTCCAACTATCTTGCCGAGCTTGGCCAAATAACCAAAGAAATGTTCGACCCAATCAAATCAGTTCCAACAATAGTGTTCAATGGAAAATTCAAGATGGAGGATAATAACTTGGCTCAGACAAACTTTGTCAAAGCCTTATGCCAGTACATCCAAGGAGATAAGCCAAGCGAGTGTAAAAATGGGGCCAATAATTTACAAATTTCCGTTGTTTTCTTATTGATGGTTAGTTTAATAACCAAGTTCATCAACTAAATTCATTCGCCACCAGTTTTTCAATTATAATTGCACATTAAAACTATTGTAATGCTTCAATTGACAACCAGAGCCAAATTGAAAATCTTTTTGAAGTACAAAAATACTTTTAAGGATGGATACTGTATTCATTAAAGGAAAAACTGGCCTAAATTTCTCGATTCATTGCATATTTTTGTGATATTCTTTATGTAGTCCTATATGGTTTTAATAAGGTACTTATGACCTTCTTTAATATAAGGTAATTGTAAATGAGGTCCTCTTGTTCAATCTTTAACCTTATTCCTATATATAGTGTGATAGCGAACAAGGTAAGATTGCAAAAAACACATGCAAATAAGTATTTCTTATCAACTTGTTGGTTATATTATAATGACTTGCGCTACTATTTGTAATTATTATTTTAATTTTTTTAAGTTTCAAATTATATACGAGTTTTAGTTATATAATGTGGTGACATACATATGGCATGAAAAGTTAGAATTCCTTATGTAAAGTGTTGGGTTGATTTCTATATACATATCGCAATAATACAAATACAAGTTCTTGGTTATGTAGACTTCGAAGATTTTTTGTGTCTACAAAATTGACATTCCTGGAACGATTTACCTTAAACTCACAAGAATAATTATTCTAATCACACTTTCATGTAATCTAAATCTAAAAAGCATATGTTTACAATTTTTGCGGTAAAAACTAGAATACAACCATTAAAATAATATTTAAACTAAAATATCCTAGCATTGCACTAGGAATTCTAACCTTCACAGGACATTGGAGTATCCGGAATTTTAAATGTTACTGGGGCTTCACTCATTGATATATGAATATTTATTACTGGGAAAACTATGAAAAAAAAAATGTAAAATTTTAATAGATAGATAAACTCGTGTGAATTATTTCTACATTCAATTACCGTAAATTATGTTATTTTTTCCTGTGTCGAGGGAAATCCGGCCTTAATAAGTAAATGAAACAATTATCGATATAGAAACGAGATTAATGTATTTTGCAGCTAAATTTAAATAAACAAATGTTGCCATAAGTACAAGATTTTTTTTATTCTGCATATCTTTTAATATCATGCACAATCCCTTAAAGAGAAGTGTTGTCAATCAATTGAAAAAAATTAGATTTTTATTGAATGAAATTCTGGGTTACGATCTAATTACGAGGGAAAAGGGAAAGGACATATTTTCCATCTTTCTCTTCAGTCATCCATTTTTGGACGTTGTTACTCAATCGTAGTTGCTGCACAGTGATCCTTCGCCATGATTCTACTAGTCGCATTACTTGTGAAACCCACATTTGTGTGAGATCTTTTATTAGAGCTAAATATCTCACCGGTGACCGTCCTATTGAACTCTTACTAACAACTTTTCCCTGGATTATAAGTTTTTCCATGTCATCCCTTTATATCACATAACCAAAAAATTTAAGTATGCGTCGCTGGATTGTTGATAATAATTTTTCCTTGTCGCGATTTGAAGTTCCCTTAGAATGGATATATTAATGCGGTACGTTGTCCATGAAATTCTCAGCATTTTACATTCTGTCTTTTTATAATCTATCTTAATTCTACTTAATTCTTTTTCGATATGCCACATTTATGTTCCAGAATTCCGATCCATACATTGCAATAGGAAACATCAGTGATACCATGGTCTTTCCAGATTTGACCAGTATATCTAAAGCCTCCTTTACTTGTTCTATTTGTTGTAAGAGATCATACAGTTCTTGTTCATTATTAGCCACTGCGATAGGGTCATTAGCGTGCCGAAGGTTGGAAAAAAGTTTTCCTCCAACTAAAATTCCACCCTCTCAGTCATCCAGAGCCCTTCTCATGATCCACTCTCTGTAGATATTAAATAGTATATCAGAGAGATTGCACCCCTGCCGTACGCCTTTGCCCAATTTAAAGTTCTCTGAGAGTTCTTATTTGGGCTATATTGTTATCATATAGCTGTTTAATGAAGTCAGATGATCGGGAAGAACTCCCATTTGTTTAAAAATGTACCATAGCTTATTCCAATGCACTGTATCAAAAGCCTTGCTGTAATCCAGAATAATATCATAGCCGAGACTTTATATTCAAATAGATTCCAACCATCTATCTCACATTTAAGATTTGGTCTCTTGTTCCTTGAGCTGGCACATGCTGGTTCTGGAGCTATATCAGGAAGAAAATGGCTCTTGAGTATTTCTTGTATAATGTGCATTAATATTTTGCTTGCGTGATTTATTAGGGCGATGGTTTAATGGTTACTGCATTCATCTTTTGGGAACTTTTTTATGCAGTGGAATGTTTACGGATTTCATCAATTTTTCATAGTAACTTCTTCAAAATCCCTGTTCCTCTTATTAGCTCTCACTTGCTACTTAAGCAGCAGCCTTTTCGTCTATTTGTTCTCGCCCATAAGTCTTCATTTCTAACGTGGTCACAAATTGACACACTGAGCATAGCATCGATATTTCCATCATACGTTTTGTTAATCTGAGCTTCTTAGTAGATGTGTCATAGTTACAGTTTCGCGCCGCAGGTCATAAGCTGTAAAATGCACTGATTAAAGATGCCTTTTGTTACAGGCAACTAGGGAGATTACTCTTAAATACATCCCCAAGTCTGCCATATGAAGCCTAAGAAATCGTAATTTTTTTTCAGCCACCAATATTATTATTTTTTTTCAACGACCAATTTCGCATGTTTGCTTGTCTTTCGAGATTCTTATTACATGACCAAGATATGTGTACCCATCTCCAACTGTACCAACCTACCTCAGTACTCCTAGTTCTCCTAGTACCAACTCCACCTCACAGTCACCAATAGCAATATTTGTTAGGGACCAGATTCGTCATTAATTTTATATTAATTTTTAGCCCAACCTGAGTACATACTTTCTAAAGATCTTCCAACAAAGACAACACAACATCAGATAACAAAGTTATATCATCCGCAAAGGCGTATTCCGAGTCTAAGTAACATAGTATCACCCTGCCGTACTCCCGATTCTTATGGGGTTGCTGTGTTCGAATAGTTTTACTTTTATATATGTTATTTATTAGTTTAATGTAATGATTGTCGACACGATATTTTTGTAAGAAGTTTAAGACTGTACTCAGCTTAACGGTATTAAAAGCCTTGTAGTACAAGCGGTCTATTGTATTCGATTGATTTTTCAATCACAGTTTTGATGCCTTGAAGACGGTCATTGTTTCTAAATTCTCTGTGGAAGTCTGTTCTATTGATTGGAAAAAATCCAGATTTTTTTCCAGTCGTGAAGTAATAATTCTCGCAAAGAGTTTTTAAAGGTTATTAGTCGATATTTTTTCAATTGGGCTGTATCTTCTTTTTTGTAAATCAAGATTACGATGGCGTTGTATTATCTGGTATGGTGCTCTTAAAAAGATAGCTTCAATGTCTTTTCATAAGATGACTATACATTATTGTTATATAGAAATTTAATTTAAGGTTTGTTAAGCATCATCTTGTGCCTATGTTAATGGATGTAGGAAAATGGGACAATGCCAATCTAGTACAAGGCACAGCAACGTAGCTTAAATAACACATCTTATTAAACATAAACTGTTGTACTACCAATACACGCTGTAGGCAGCCTAGAAGATGTAAACTATAGAGTCTACTGGGACAGTAAATAAAAACAGATAGAGAAGTACATACAATATAATAAACCAGATATTTGGTATCACCCTAGATTGCAGTCTTCTCTCCCATTAACACAGAAAAGCAATAATAGGAACAGATCAAGTACATACTGCTTGCCGACGAAATGAAAAATACGTAAAACGCAAAGTCGATAATAGTAAGTATTACAGGAGAGATCCCCAAAAATCTCGCAAAGAATCTTGAAGTCTTTGGTCTGCACAACTCTCTCTCCATGCAACTTCAGAAATTAGTGTATCAATAGTAGAAAAAATCGTAGACCAAAAGTTGAGCACTAAATTCAAAATGTTTGTTTTATAATAATACATCAACGACACTTAAATTATAGCCGGCATCTAGCAAGTGGATGAGAGAAATAAAAACTAATAGTTCCTGTATCACTATCCTGAAATTAAGATTAACCGAAGCGTCTTCCAAGATGATTTCCTTGTTCTGTTTTAAAGGCAAGGTCATAAATATAGAAAATGAAAGTGTTTACAAGAGACGTACAACTAGGGGATAAAACTCTGAAGTGAAGAAAGGAATCGAACATAAAAAATAAAGGAAAACCTCTCAAAATAGTACCTCTAAGGCTAAAGTGTGCAGGACCAATCTAACCAGCAAGCAAAAAGCTCACAGTACCATGGCTATACCAATTCTCAGATACTCTTTTAGATGGAATAAGGAATACGAAAACTGAGATGACCCTACATCGCAAGCACTATCCTAAGTAAAGGAGACTCACAAATGATACTTTTTTGCAGTGAGATAAAAATAGAAACTGGAAATCTACTTCAGTATCAAGACAACTTCCAGTAAGACATGATCAGCAACAAGACTAACATGCGAGATATATAGGCCGATAACTTAACAAACAGATAGCGAGAGACCAATTTTTGAGTAAGGTGACATACCACAAGGAAACTACTCGAAGAGCCAGGCCTAAACTGCCAATTGTTCAGAAAATATGGAAGATGAGATTAGCGATATCGGACATTGATGATGTGCTGGACGAGTATCTCAGTAGAAAAAACACCTTGCGAGATATCCATCTTGCAATATAGTGTGCTGCACAACAGTGGTGTTAGCGTGCACCTCTCAGAAACCTTATTTTCCACGACAGGGTAACCTAACATAAGGGACCAGCGTGGAAACGACGACAGACAAAATGAGAGCAAAGGCTGACGTTATTAGAGAAATTAGAGAGAGAATTTACAAGGCAAGATCTATTGACACTTACCTTTTTGTTTTCACAGAGTATCTTCATAGGCATATGGATATCCGGTCTCAGGTCGATGCCATCTACGCTGACTTCAGTAAAGCATTTGACAAGATTAGCTATAATATTCTCCTGGTTCGACTCACAGACATCGGTGTGGGTGGAAGCGTCTTGAGATTGGTGGAATCTTATATTAAAAAAAGATCCATGTACGTCTCACTTCAAGGATTTTTTTCTAAGTCTTATATTCCGTCATCTGGTGTTCCACAGGGCTCCCATTTAGGTCTCCTTTTTTGTTATATACATTAATAATATAAAATCTTGTTTACGTTACACTTAATTTCTATTATACCCTGAAGATCTTAAAATCTACCGTACGATATTTAACTTCGCCGACTGCCTTAAAATTCAAAGTGATCTGGATCGACTACAAGCCTACTGTGATAAAAATATTCTTTTTCTTAACATTAAAAAATGTCAAAGTATATCCTTTTCAAGAAATAAAAATAAAATAAATTATCAATATAAATTTAATAATATTTGCTCACCTAAAGTGAACTACATACGCGATTTGGAAATTACATTGAACTCTAAACTGATGTTTGACATTCATATTGATCTAATAGTTCAGAATCTTCTAGATTGTTGGGTTATAGTTTTCGTAAATGTGAAATATTTTCTAGTTCTTGAGCTATTAAATGTTTATTTAATACATTTGTTCTTGACAAATTTGGAACCCTAGTTATGGAATTTACATTGATCGATTAGAGAGCATCCAAAACAAATTTTTAAGATTTCTTTCTAATTTTTAAGATTCTTTAAAACCCGATTCAGTTCATATCAAGATATCAATTCAATTCAAGAGCATTTTGACGTGCTTTTACTTTTCGACAGACGTTTGATAACTCATGTTTCGTTTTTATATAAAGTAATGAATTGTCAGCTAAGCACTCCTCCTATTTTGTCACTTTTTAAATTTAACATTCCTTAAGTCAACATTAGATCAAGCGAATTATTTTTTATACCATTCAGGAAAACAAACTGTGGTTAGAACTCTTCATTATGTAGAATAACAAAAAAGTTTTAATTTGTACTGTCGTTCAATGGACGTTTTTTCGACGACGATGTCACTTAATACAGGTTAAACATACTTCAAAGCGAAATATTGTCTTTGAAAGTTTATAAGGCAAATTTAAAAATTTAGCATTACAAAATTACTTTTTTTAAAGTCTTTTATATTCAAATTATTTTGATTTATGTACCTAACCATTTAGTCTTTATATTATTCTTAATTATATTTAAGTTAGTTAAGATAAGTTTGTGGATACCTTTTTGGGCTTGTAGCCTGTTGTATCCCCACATGGTCACCAAATAAATAAATACCTAAAAGGTAATCCGTCAATTCAAAAATCTCCAGAAAGACCAAAAGATATAGCATGGAAGACTATAATAGAGTTGACGCTTAAAGGCCTGATAGACTACAAGAACTAAGTCACAAAAAATTAAAACTAAGGGAACAAGATTCAGAATATATAACGAACTCACCAAAGGAATGAAGTAAAACAGCGAGTTCAACTCCAGCAGGCGGAGGTTTTTCCGCAAACTGGAAAGAAAAGAATATCAGAAAACCGCTGCTTTAGATGGTAACAAGCTCGAAGGATACTGAAAGATTATTTGGTCTAAAGGAGAAGAATTCAACAACATGGTTGCTAAAAAGCTATTTAACTTATTGCTATTTAAGTTTTTCGGATTTTTTTTTTGTTTAAAATTGCCTGCTGTATTATACTCTAATTTTTCACTTTTCTATTCTAAGCCTATCTCACTAGTGCAAAATTATCAATATTTATAACAAGCATTTGATGATTTCTTAGAAAAACCTGCTTAACCGAATTGCCTCCTTGGATTTCTTGTTAACTAGGTATTTAATTTAACTAGGTAAAAAATAGAATTAGATATAAAATTAGACGTATATCACCCGAAATAATTGATAGTGTTTTACATGAGTTTGTAAACCGTCTTGCTTTCTACCAAGACGTAAATGGGGATCAGTTTAAACAGTTGATACATTAATAAGAGTTTTCACAGTTTATAACATTTTATCCTTCATTTTATCTTAATTTGTAAATAGACGTACCTACTTACTTGCTTTCTTGTTCTTTAAATGTAAATATTTCGGAAACAGTTGAGTTTTGAGATAAAGTGTATTATACAAAACTTGCTTGGAATTTCACCTATATTTCATAAATGCAATAAAAAATATAGCATTCCATTTAAAAAAATGATCGATGACGTCATATATATTTTTTGTTCCACCCTGTATGCAAAAATTTATGTGAAATAATGCGCAACTTAAAATAAAAATCGGCGGGTCCGAGCGTTTTCTCAAAAAATCATGTCTCTAATTTTTATCGAATTTATGCGGAACTTTAGGCGGTCACTGTATAGCGGTGATTCTGTTACAGATAGAATGCCATCATCAACAAATAATATATTACCCATGATTAGAAGGTCTTCAATCTATGTGAAGAAAAAATTCTTTAAAAATTCATCAATTATATTATTATATATCTGCTTGCATAAAATCGTGGGTTTATGCAAGCAGATTTTCTAATGAGCAGTGACTGTATGGTACCTAAGACTAGATATTGCAAGGGTTTTTTGACTCATATCATAGGCAGAAAGGAGTTGCAGGAGTCCAATGGATCAATATTGCTAAATAGGGGGACCATTTGGTATACATGTGACTCCAGAATGAACAGTAGAGGCTGTCATTAGAGCTATTACGGCCGAAAAGGTAAGCTCCAAGCTCGTACTGGAGACACTCTGGAGGAACTGGTGAAGATAAGCTGATTTAGCTTCTCTAGCCACTCAGGCATACTGGAAGTGAGGAAGAAGTATTCGTTGCTAGACTGGGATCTGCGAAACTTCTATAATCCTGTATAGCTAAATGTGTAGCTGATGCATCAGTGAATGGTTTGCTGCACAAGTGGACCTTCTAGAGATGGACGAAAGCAGTCTGTCTGACCAGATAACAGTACTATGCCTAGTATGCAGCGGTGGGTGCTCAAAATGTTAATATTCTTTTTGAGAAAAAATAGTTTTTGGAAGGCTATTGCTTTGTTGTCAAATTTTTAAAATATGGGTATTTTGTTTAAGATAAACATTCAGTATATTCTAAGAAGATTTTTTTACAAATATTGTAATTGAAAAGCTCGATTTTCCGTTTTAACTCATCGTTACACCCCATCCATCTCGTAAATAAATAATAATGACGCCTTTGATAAATTTATTATTTTGTTCAGTAAAAGCTTAAAAGAATGAAATAACCTGATACTCCTATTACATATAATAAGAGAGGCGTGTTTGTTTGGCATATCAAATAACCAACTTGGTACTGTTTTACGCACAGAATATATTTTTTTAGTCTTAGTTCGAGACTATCGCTGCAAAGATGTTTAAAAATGAAACTAAAAAACGCGAACCAAAAAAAGACAAAAATGTGAGTGTTCATCATAAGCCAAAAAGGAAACGAGTAAAAAGGTTTAAACCAAGAAGTTTACTCATTAAGAGGGTAAGTATTGAAATATTAAAATAAATCAGGAAGCTGCCTATATATGTTTCGCTGATGATAATGCAAATTGGTATACAATCGAATTATAAATAAATAAAACTCGCCCACGGTAAGTTAGCCCACCTTTGTGCGAATGCATCAACCATAAACTATTTGTCGATGATGCCACGTAAATATTGCGGGTGTCTCAAAAAAAAACATTATGGACTATTTAATGGACTAAAAAAATTATAAAAACAGTATTAGTAATTGGTATAAAAATATACATGTATAGGGTGTCCCGAAATTAACTAAACATAGGTAATGACTTAATGTATGATAGCGGACATCAAAATAATGTGTTTGAGCATATTATGACCTAGCAAAATGATTTTCATTCCGTAGGGTGTGAAACTAATTTTTCTAAAAGCATTTATTAAAATATTATATTTAATAATATAGCATAATTTAGATACATATATGTTATAGCTAAATCTTCTATACTGTATTTCAAATAGGTAGAGAGTAATCAAATGTGAGTTTTATGGTCATACACGGGCGGAGGTAAACTTAATACCCACAGTGGTGGCCAAAAGTATAAAAACTTTTTTAATTTGTATTTTTTTTTTAAGAAACCAGGAACTATAATAAAGTTACTCATATTGTGATAAAGTATATATAATATATTACCTAACTTAACATATTAATTTGAAATTAAACGTATTATAAAAAGAAAATGAAATTAAATTAATATTTTCTTGGCCAAAAGTTTGGAAACTGAAGAAAGTTATTTATATAAGTTACATCTAAATCAAAATCTGCTAATATTTTGTGGCATATCCCTCCGAATTTATTACTTCTCTACATCTTCGTGGCATAGAATCGACAAGTCTTGCACAGTCTTCACTGGAAATGGCAGCCCACTCAGTTTGCAGTATCTCTCACAGTTGAGCCTTGTTTGAAATCGAATGGTTTCGAATCTTTCGGTCCAAATGCTCCCATAAATTCTCTATGGGATTCAGATCTGGGACTGTGAAGGCCAATCCATTAAAGCAATGCTCTGTTCATTTAACCAGTTTTTCACAAATTGGGACTTGTGTTTAGGGTCGTTGTCTTGCTGAAACAACCATCTCAATGGCATTTCCTCCTCAGCATAAGGCAACATATTGTTCTCCAATATGTCTTTGTATAGAAAACGGTCCATTATTCCATCAATTTTAACCAGGGGGCCAACACCTGATCGGGAGAAACAACCCCACACCATTACGCTTCCACCACCATGATTTACCGTTGGCATTTGGTATTTGTGGCTGTACATTGTACCTTTTGGTCGCCGGACATAACGTCTTCCGTCACTCCCAAATAATTGAAACTTACTTTCGTCACTAAACAATACAGTATTCCAATTTTGGTGACACCAGGTAAGATGATCTCGTGCAAATTTCAAGCGATCCTTTCTTTTTCTTTGATATTAGTGATTTCTTTACAGCAATTCTTTCAAAAAGCCTCTTTTAGCCTTCTCCTCACCGTGCGAGCAGACACAGAAATCCTCATTTCAGTCATTTCTCCAGAAATATCTATAGAAGTTTTCATTGGGTCATTCATCGATATTCTTTTCATTACCTTCATAGCCCTTTTGGACAACTTTCATGGTCTTCCTTGCTTGTGGGCTACCGAAGCATTTCCTCTCTCTTCAAATTTTTGAATTATATTTGAAACAGTGCCTTTTAAAATGTTTAATTTTCTACTTATTTCAATTTGTTTGTAACCCTTTTGGTATAATTCAACTATTTTACTTTTTAAATCACTAGGTAAGTATTTACACTTAGGCATGATGCCTGTCTTCACTCAAACAAAATCGTACCGTTAAACAGCTTGTAGTAAACAATTATTATGATTTTATTAAAGGTTTCCATACATTTGGCCACAGAGAAATAACTCCTCTTTCATCAAAACTAATAAAAAACACTCTTTTTCTTTACCTCCATTGAAATTTCTTTATTTGCTGATAAGCTGTTTATTTATATTTTTGAGAGTTTTCGCATTGTGATATTTTCTGCATTTTTTGAAAAAGTTTAAAGTTTCCATACTTTTGGCCACCACTGTTGTTAAAGAGTAAGGCGAGAAAAAAAGGTGGGGTTCGAACGCCATAAGAAGAGTACAGGTATATGTGATTTTTTAATGTAACACAAATTAGTATATATACTAATTTGGTAGGTAATGTAAACTTTATTGTGCTACCGCCAGGTAATCTGGCTGGTCTAAGAAAATCTTTTTTTTTTAAGACTATTGCAGGAAAGAAAGGCAGGACAAATAGAATTCCTAAAGCATAGTACAGAACGACCAGGCAGAGTCCTTGACAAAGACACTAAACGTGCAATTAGGAGGAAACTTCATTCTTTTCTTTAGACAATATTTTAATGGAGCTTGGCCGAGACTATAAGATTGCGTTGATGAGTTAAAAGCTCTTATGGATCACTTTAAAAGATATGGATTTTGCGTGGGAAAAGCATAATCGCAAATTAGTTGTACTGGAAAGCGATGGAATTGTTTCCTTGGGAAGAAAATTCCTAAGAACGCTAGCTACCATTCACGGCCCATACAGAATATTTATAATTTTTTTTTTCAAAACTTCGCTGTTAACAAATACCACATGAAACAATAAATAAATAATGAAATGTCAATAACGTCAAAAGTTTAACATCTAATTCTATCAATTTTATTGGTCCACGCAAATTTGTAGCAAACACTGCCACAAAATCAGTCGATTAATCACAATGTTTTCAAGCGTTACCAATACTTACTTTAAAAAAATTTACGTATCACACGTGCAACGCCAACAAAGGTTAAGGTCAACTTTAAATCTAAGTTGCACTAAGTTGTGTCGCAAATATAAAGAGAAGTGGTGCAAACGGCCATCAGTGTTTATCTGATGGATATCAATGGAAAAAGCTTATGAACATGCACCTGCACTCCATGAAAAGAATCAATTTCGCAATGCAAACTATGGAACTGACATTATTGAAGGGTGACCCTGCCTCTTTTTTGCATGCTTAATTACTATCTACCTATTTGCAATAGACTATAAATATATCTTTAATAGTATTTATTACTTTTTAAGTTTAAGCGATCTGAGACGCATTTTTTAATATGGCCAATATAGTAATAATGAAATTTTATTTCTTTATCAATCAGACACAGTATATGGGCTTCTACAATTTTTCTTTTATCGGCCTATAAATGATAAAATATTTAACTCAGTCGAGATTTTAAAAGTGCATCCACACAATTGAAAACTAATGCTAATAGCAATTGTTTTTTTATTAAAAATTATAAGATATTTATATCAATAGTCAGTAGATTAAATTATTTACATCCATTATTGCTAAATGAATGGAAAACAGTGATTAATTTCAATTCAAGGATTTTCATATATTAAAATTGACATTCATTTTGCCTTAAACGCCTGAAATTAATAAAATATTTCAGCAGTGACTTTAAAGGTGTATAATATGGGATATGATATATTATTTAGCTTTATAAAAATTCATTAACGGAAACCCTAAATGTTTGCGCTCGTCTAATCCTTGATCTAAAGAAACGCTCATTTCTCATAAAATTATTGAATTGAAATGGCTCAAAATCTAAAATATTTGGAAATATCACTTTTGTAATTTTACACAGAAAATATTAACAATGATCGTAATTTTACAATTTTGCGCAATATTTTTATAACACGACCTTCTGCACATCCCGCATCAATTACGAACTGATTTTTATACAAGATTCTATTCTTATAATGCAATAAGATTGATGAACTCAGTTTCCGACGAATTTTGCCACTTTTCAACAAATTTATGTTAAAATTAAACAAATATCTACAAAAAAAAAACGAAATTGTCCAATTTCTCCCATATCGGCATGAAAATGATGAAAAAATTATCTCAGTCGTGATTTTGGAATATCATAATAGATTTATCTTAATAATAATAAAGTGATTTTAAAGATTCGATGACACGAAATCAGTAAAAAATACTTAGTTAATTAAACTCAGCTTCGCAGTGAGTTCTTTAGTAAAAATATATATTTTTTTAGTATATTCCTATATTGGCTCGGAAATACTAAAAAAAATTTAAATTGATTGGATTGACATGAAGGATTTTTGAGGTCAATGGGCGTGAAAATTAGAAAAGAACGTATTTTCAAAATAGTTTTTTAGTTTTATCAGATTGGAAAGATTAAAAAAATTATCCCAATAAAAAATTCAATAAAATTATTAAAACAAAAAAAAACTTTAAACAGAGACTTGAATTCACATAACGCGGCAATGTTGGGAAAATTACAAAACGACTTGGAAAACCGTGAATATTAGATTACAACATAAAGGATAATAGACATTAATGGTACAACATTTTTGAAGTTAGGGCACAAAAACGTGTTCATGCAGGGTTTTATCTGAAATAAAAACTTTTTTTTTTAATTAAATTTTTAAATTTTTTAGCGTAATTCACTTATTTCAAATTAAAATGTTTGTGTTGCTACATATTTAATTTACAATATCCTGTAATATACTAGTGACTTTTAATTAAAGACCAAATATTTTTCTTAATAAACACTTTGTATATGATTTCTACACCAGACCATGCATTCTAATCTCCCGTAAAATTAGATAGTGGTTGTGACCCAGGTAAGGTACACAGCACTCTAAGAAAATTTTGACTTGTAAAAAACATATACTGGATTATATATCTGCCATTTATAAAACAGAATTTGCTCGACTTTTATGAACATCCCATATACCCATAACAATGCATTTGGGATAATATTAAAACAACAAACAATTCTAATTTTTATTCGTCCACTGTATAAAATGAATAAAATTACTATCGACCAAACAAACGCCAGCCAACAATCGAAACTTTCAGTTGTGGTAAAAATAGTGCATAGGTGGCCACCGGTGGTCGGTGGTGTGGATAGTTTTTTTAAAAATCAATGTCAAAATCATACGTCAAAACAATATAAAAAAATTCCAACATTAGTAAAAAAAAGTGTAATTTGTAGTTTGTAAAAAAAGGTAAGTCTAAGTAAGTATATTTAATGCCTTAAAAGTGGTATCATGTACTTATTATCGATGTTTAGCAGGTGTTTTATTATTAAAATGAATCAAATACAGTATTTTTAGCAAAAGTGAAATCATGGTTCGAGGTCCCGCAATTGGTATTGACCTAGGCACAACTTACTCTTGTGTGGGCGTCTGGCAACAAGGGAGAGTTGAAATCATTGCCAATGATCAAGGTAAACGTTTTCTTTAATTTCTTTGTCAATATATTTTTTAACTCATATTTTTAGGTAACAGAACTACCCCTAGTTATGTAGCCTTCACCGATTCAGAACGTCTTATCGGTGATGCGGCTAAAAACCAAGTGGCGATGAATCCAAACAATACAGTTTTCGACGCCAAAAGACTAATCGGAAGGAAATTCGATGATCCGAAAATTCAACAAGACATGAAACTGTGGCCATTTAAAGTAGTTAGTGATGGGGGAAAACCGAAAATCCAGGTGCAGTTTAAAGGTAAAAATACATTCACATACATTTTTTTCCTAATAAAAAATAATACTCTTTTTTAAGGTGAAACTAAGCGATTTGCTCCGGAAGAAATTAGCTCGATGGTTTTAACAAAAATGAAGGATACCGCCGAGGCATTTTTGGGTCGATCTATTACTGACGCTGTAGTAACGGTACCTGCTTACTTTAATGACAGTCAGAGGCAAGCTACTAAGGATGCTGGAACAATAGCTGGTAAGAATATCTTTAATTATTATCATACCAATTCTATTTGATCAAGATGGCTATTTTTATTAGGTGGCAACGAGCAAAGAATTTTATTTTTACCATATTTTTGGTTTAAAGATAATTAATCTTTAGCAATGATTTGCTGAAGATACATGGCCAGTAAAATTGTTTTGTCAAACGTATAATTGAAATCATCGAAAGGAAATATAAAATCGTCTATTTACAGTTCGGGGGATATAAAATAAAATGAAAACCGAAAGCAAATAAATATATTATTTTTTTTTAAATTTTAGCGTCATATACAGTGTGTCCCAGGATGAGCGAATTTATACGTAAAAATTAAAAAAAAAATTGTAGTTTAAATTTGACCCTTTGGCATCCAGCCCTGCTTGATAAACAAATAAAACTTAGCATATTTTTATTTTTTAAAAATAAAGCATGCCTTGTACAAGTATTTTTAAAATTTTATGAGTAGGTAAAGTAGTATTTCTAGGCAAGATATAAAAAAAGTTTATGAGAAAAAGTTGTTTAGAATACAAAATTATGCCCGAATACCAAATTTTATAACCATAGGCCAACTTTGATTTTTACGTTTTGTGTACCAATTAATTTTTTTATTCATATTTAAGTATTAAAGAAAAACTAATTAATTTATTTATTTAATAGTTAAATCACTGATCTAAGAGTTACAAACCATCCTCAAAAATATGCTTGTAATAAAATGTACATAGTACGATAACTCCAGTAGGCAGCTACTCCAAAAATACAACCTTTTTAATCCATCTTTTGAACAGTCCTTATTAATATTTGTTTTGTATGTAGTTTAATATAGTGAATTATACGGGTAAAATACCCATTTTGAAAGATTTACAAGCACTTAATTTATAAACCGAACATAGTTTACTGTGAAAACATGTTATTTTAGCCCTAAATAGCCCTGAATTTATAGCGGAATTCGAAAAAAAAATAATTTTTTTTATTGTTCGTTGTCCCTGGTTGGCCTGAAGCAAGAGGAAGCAGATGGACCTAACCTAATACTTTAATATTTCAATTATTATTTGCAGTTTATTGCGCTTATGCAGCACGTTTCTTTACAAACTTAAATAAACAAAAACTTTAACTTTTACAAAAAAATTCATAAGCTCTTCGACAAATATAAACTCAGTTCTTATTGCTGCTGCTGCTATATTGGACACCCCTGACCTATTTTTATGAATACTTTCCAGATTATTTTTGGGAAAATTTATCAGAACAAAGTAATATTCGTGCCATGCAAGCAAATGAAAAAAAACCACTAAAGTCAACAGCCAAAGAATATCGAATATTGACTGGAATACATATTTTAATGGGCATTTTTGGACTTCCACGGCTGCGGTTGTATTTTATGAAGGGAATTGAAATATCTTGTATTACTCAGCTACCTAGAGACCGTATTTTTAAATTAAGAAATTTTCTACATGTTGTTAACAATCTTAGTGTTTCAAATGAGGTAAAGCAGTCAAATCGGCTATGGAAAGTTCAACCTATCATCGATGCGATTCGTAAAAAGTGTATTACCGTTGATTGAATATTTGGGTACTTATTATATTTATTAATATTATATATATATATATATTTATATATATATATATATTTATTAATATTATATATATATTATTATATTATTAATATTTGAGTACTTATTATACCCAAATATTCAATCAACGGTATTACTTTACTAAGGAGTAAAGAATCATCGACGAGCAGATGGATCCCCTTCACAGGCACTACTGCTCTCCGACAGTACGTTAAAAACAAGCCAAATCCAGTAGGACTCAAAAATTTTGTTTTAGCTACACCTTCCGGACTGGTTTTAGATTTTATGATTTATCAAGGTGCAAAAACTTGGCCAGATGGTTCTCCCGATCAAAATTTGGGAATAGGTGGATCGGTTGTAAAGAAGCTTTCAGAAGATTTGTCGCCAGGGCACAGAATTTATTTTGATCGTTACTTTACTTCAGTCAAGCTACTGGATCATTTACTAACAAAAGGAATTTTGGGAACAGGGCCTATTATGAACAACAGAATTCCGCGAGATCTTAGGAGCAAAATAAAAAATGATAAAGAGCTCCTCTCGAATGGTCGTGGTTCCTTTGATGAGTTTGTGCGAGAAGACAAAAAAATGACCATTCTGAAATGGATGGACAATAGATCAGTAACAATGGCATTAACATCTTCAGGCTCTGCGCCAGTAACAGAAGTACGCCGATAGGACAAGAAAAATAATAAGTACCTTCTTGTTTCATGTCCAAACTCTGTCACTAGTTACAATCATTCTATGGGAGGAGTGGACATGTGTGATAGACTAATTAATATCTTACTATCGCATTTGTATGCGGACAAAAAAATGGCCGATAAGAGTTTTCTGGCATTTTGTGGACTTGGCAATTACAAATTCGTGGATTGAATACAGCCAAGACTGCTTCGCTCGTGGAGATAGAAAAAACTCTATCATGGATTTACTTGAATTTAAACTGTATATCGGGAAATCTCTTGCCCTTGGCGCACAAGCAAAAGGTTTTCAAGATCCAACTTCTTCATTAGATGAAGAAACAAGTCAACCTGCTAAAAAATGCAAGAAGTCGGAGATGCCACCAAGAGATTTTAGGACCACTGCTAATGAACATCTACCAATATGCAGTGTTAATAACAAAAATTCCTATATGCGCTGCCGTAATTAAGGCTGTACAAAGAAAACAAGATTTTTTTTGTGAAATGTAAGCTTTATTTATGCATTTCTTCCGAGAGGCAATGTTTTTTTGAGTTTCATAATTAGAGACTTAAGTCCAATTGTCCAAAATACTGGACATGCCATATTTTTTTCTGTAGTATTTTTTTTGTACATTTTTTTTTACTTTTTTTAAATCCTAATAAACCTATTTTATTAAAAGTTTCACAAAAAAAAGTAAAACAATTCCTTGGG
Organism: Anthonomus grandis grandis; assembly: GCF_022605725.1. Classification (NCBI taxonomy): domain Eukaryota; kingdom Metazoa; phylum Arthropoda; class Insecta; order Coleoptera; family Curculionidae; genus Anthonomus; species Anthonomus grandis. The sequence goes on along the minus strand of NC_065554.1, from coordinate 18,460,989 downwards.
ACTGAAGAGGATATAATCCTAAAAAATAAAACTTTTTAAAATTTACCATTGTTTTCAAACTGGTTAGTCTCTTGTGTAAAGAAAGGCTAGAAAAGTAGGATATAGGAACTATGAAGGAAACCATTTACAAAGAGTAAACTAAGTATTTTAAACTTAAAATATGTAAAATTTAATACGAACCTTTTCACTGCTACCTTCCTCCACTTCCATTGATTCTACGTAATCCATACAACTTCGGGTAAGCTAGTTGTAGGCATTTCTGCTTCCAATGCAAGTTTTTTTTGCGTCTGTAGTAAGTTGCATAATAATTAGTCGCGATATCTCTTCATTTTTTAAAGTAAAACGAAAATAATAAATCCCAATATTTCCAAGCAAAAAGTGAATTATAAAAATAAAACTATAGATTTAGTAGGTTATGTTGAATTGAATATTTTTTCTTTCTTTTATTTCCTCTACCTTTGTTTTTCATCTTCTTCCTAAAACTCTTAACATGTCAAAAAGCTCCCTCTACAGCGAAAAATGCTTAACACAGACGATCAGGCAATGTAATACCCATTCGCTAACGATGAGGTAACGTTGATTTTACTGAGTTTTTGATTCGAAAAATTGTACACGTCTGCACGTGGTTGTTTTAAGTGTAAATTACTACTGCTACCATCTATAGTAAAAAAAACGTAAAAACAACAGAGTTTTACAACAGTTGCGATACAGCTGCAATACGTCGAAAACTAACTAAATTTTGCACTGAAAACAACGTTACAACTAGTGAAAATAAGAGTAATCTCAACTTATGCAACTGCAAATTGGGTATATTTATCTAATAAACGATTTAGAATTATTTGAAAAAAACTAAAATATTATTATAAAATATTTGAAAGTATCACAATTTATATGGGATTTCCTATGGCCAGCTTGGTGATGCACCACCCGGTAGGTATATCAATAAAATATATAAAAGCAACATTCTTAATAATTTTATTTTGACAACTAATTAAATAATAAGATTATGTACATATTTTAGATTAATTTAACACACCTATACACTCACAAAAAAAAACAAAACAATTAAAATTTCGTCGTTCACCAAGGATAATAACGAGAATAAAGTAAAGAGTTTCGGTCAGTGGTAAAAAGTGTTTTGTGAGTTGGCTGAATACAAATTTCACTAAGACACACCTTTAATGTAAAATGAAACAAGTTAATCTTCACTAAGAAAGTGTCAAATAAAGTCAACTTTTCCCTGGTTTTCTAACGAGAATGTTTCTATTTTCTCAGTCTCGTTTCGAATGAAGCATACCTTTTTGACGAAGTATTATTAAAGGGCTTTTTACCCAGAGTGTTGTCTAGGGCTAGGGCGACTCCTCTATAAGTGTAAAAAATGTATATAAGTGTAACAAAAAAGATAATACTTACTTATATACATGTGACCTCTTTAAAAGAATAGTAGATGTAAATAAATGTAATAGACAGATCTGTATAATTAAGTTAGCTGTAGCTACAAAAAATTGTTTAACTCAAAGCAATAAAAACCCATGGGATAATCGCTTTTCACATTTTTTTTTGTTAATAATCTGCCAGGCAGCTTTTGTTTTATTATCTGTTTGCTGTAGATATTAAGATTTTTCTTGTTTCTCTGCAGCGTTAGTCTCTTTTCTACAGATTTCTACTTGGTCATCAAATTCAGGGTCTAGTCATTCAGTTTTCTATCTGTATGTAAAGAACTAAAGAAATGTAAGGTCTCAAGCATTTTTCTCAAATCATCATCTAACCAAGAGTCACGCTAATTTTCAGGTTGTCCAAAAAAACATTCAATTCTTCAGTCTCGTTTTAAATCGAGGACATATTTTGATAAAGTATATATCGTTAAGAGTCCGGAATTGAAGGAACTCAAGATGTAAAAAATGATTAATAAAATATTGATCTTAATAACATACTAATGATATCAGTAACATTAGCTAAAACATCAGTAAAAAAGAGTTTCCTATTTAAATCACATTGGAAATGAGTCTAGTATTATTTTTTAACATATTCGTCTCGGAAAAGATTTCAATTTTTTTTGCCTCTAAAGTAATAAAAAATATGCTATTTATGTTATTTGTTTTGAGATTATACGTAATATTGCAAGAAATTTAATAGGCCACATAGTACCATATGGTCTTTTTAGATGTACGCAGCTATAAATTAACTTTTTTCTCACTTTCAGAGACCAAAACTATTTATAATTTGATTAAACGAAGTTCTTGCCTTTAACTTCAGAGCTTAACTTTTGTCAAGAAACTCTCCGTAAAACGAATAATAAATGCCAAAAGATCGATATTGAAGCTATTTTTAGTAGTAACAACTTGCACTTGGCAACAGTCCCATACTCTCCCAAACCCCGTATTTTGAGCCCTTATTTTACCCTTGCATGACAAGTAATAAAATTGCAAATTCCAGAAAGTTATTAAGTTTTCGAACGCAAAATCTAATAAAGTTAGAATTTATGCAGATAACGGATTTTATACGGGGCGTTTTCCCTTATTTTTAGGTATAAATGTCTTAAGGATCATAAACGAACCCACTGCTGCTGCCCTCGCGTATGGCCTGGACAAAAACTTAAAAGGGGAGAAAAACGTTTTGATATTTGATCTTGGCGGGGGGACGTTTGATGTGTCAATTTTAACAATTGATGAAGGTACACAAATTATTTAAATCTGAACAAAATACTAATTAATATTTTTTAGGGTCACTTTTTGAAGTTAAATCTACTGCGGGAGATACCCATTTGGGTGGTGAAGACTTTGACAGTCGTTTGGTAACTTATTTTGCTCAAGAGTTTCAAAGGAAATTTAAAAAAGATTTGACACAAAACCCAAGAGCTTTAAGGCGGTTGCGTACTGCCGCGGAAAGGTGACAGAAAATCACTAAAATTCTTTAAAAACCTTAATATAGTTATTTTTAGGGCAAAACGAACTTTAAGTTCTAGTACAGAAGCCACATTGGAAATCGATGCTTTATTCGATGGGGTGGACTTTTACACAAAAATCTCCAGAGCCAGATTTGAAGAACTAAATGCAGATTTATTTAGAGGTACATTAGCACCAGTAGAAAAAGCTTTAAAAGATGCTGACATGGAAAAAAGCAGCATTCACGATGTGGTGTTGGTCGGTAAGTAAATTTTGCAAGTAACATTAATCAGATTTTAAAATCATAAGATTAGGTGGCTCAACAAGAATCCCAAAAATACAATCCTTGCTACAAAACTATTTCCATGGAAAAAGCCTAAATTTGAGCATTAATCCAGATGAGGCAGTTGCATATGGTGCTGCAGTTCAAGCGGCTATTTTAAGCGGAGATCAAAGCTCAAAAATCCAAGTAAAATCAATAGAATTTTATTATTTATTAATGATAATAATGAATGTGTTATTGCAGGATGTTTTATTGGTGGACGTGACACCTCTCTCCTTAGGTATCGAAACAGCAGGTGGAGTTATGGCGAAAATAGTTGAAAGAAATGCAAGGATTCCATGCAAACAATCACAAACGTTTACTACTTATTCTGATAATCAGCCTGCAGTCACTATACAGGTTTTTGAGGGTGAACGAGCCATGACTAAAGATAATAATTTATTAGGTAAATGCAATAATTGAAGTTTACAATCTTGAAATATTTAGAACAGTAACTTTTTTCAAATTGAGAGGTGACAAATTGCTCCAATACGTACGAGTTTTTTGCATTAACTCTTTAGGTTAGAGAACTAAAACCAGCTTCAATATCAAGGTCTATATCTATATTCTTGATATGTTTTTTTAATTTTATAATTCTAAAGATTTTTTGGATTACAAACTTATTTTGAAATTCGTGTAACTCCTGGATAGCACGAAAGATTGTGTAAATGTAAGGTGGAAATTCCTGTCTTGCTGGCCTTTTTTATTAAACATTATCTTATTCTGCCTTTCTAAGTCGGCTAACTGAATGAGATTCATAATGTCTAAGTTAAATTCTTGTAAAATTCTAACTTCTTTTGGGTTTTTGGTTTAGACTGGTAAAACTGCCTCCAGGATTAATCTTAAGCTGTCTTCTGATTTACTGTACAAATTTACCTTATAACTTTCGTATTGCTTCTGAATGGATCAAGTTAAATGATCAAGAAAAATTGATTTCCTCCGGCAATAGGAGCTCATGATTCTTTTACTATAAACGGTTGTCTATAGTATCACTGTCTTGGCTTCTTGTATATTATCTCACAACTTCATCCTACAATTCTTCTGTAGCTTTTGAGTAAATTATATCAACAACAAACTTCTAATATTGGCTTTGCAAAATTATAAGTTTTTCTAATGCCAAGACTTTTAATCAAACTTTTACTGTATATTTTAAATGCAAGTAATCGCCTCTGAATGGATCTTGTTTCCTTATTCACTGACATGCAACAACATCTGAAAATTTTTCTATAACTTACAACTTAACATTTACAGTACAACTTCAGTCAATGAGACCTAACTCAACTTCTTATAAAATTTTAAGTTCTTTTTATACTAACAGTTTAATTTAGACTTGTAAAACTGTCTTACGGATCGATTCCCAAATATTTATTTCAAACGGAAAAGATTGGGTTTCATCGTTCTTTAACGGGTCTTAATCTGGTCCATTAATTGCAAACTGAGTGTCTTATTATTCATTGAATTTTAAGCTCAACTTGCAAAATCAATTGTTTTATAGTGTCTGAATAGATTCAGTCAATGATACCTCTAATAACTGACTCAGATTATTGGAAAACTCTAAGTTCTTCTAAAATCAATATTTTATAATTTAAACCTTGTCTTAGGAATTGATTTCCAAATATTTTCCAAAAGCAATTGATCAAGTCGCATGATCGAAAACTCTAATTTCTGACTCAAATTCTTTCACCTTTCAGAAATGTTAGAATTAACTTCTGTTTTCTGAATCCAGTACAATTTGGGCAGGTAAATATGTTTCTAATTTTGATCTTTCATCTTGCTATTCTTAAGTTTTTGCTCTTTTTCTTCTTTTTTGGTTTTGTTGGAATTGCCAACTTTCTTTACATTTTTTCTATTTATTTCATTGTTCACATCTTTGTTCCGCAATCATTCTGTCTCATTTTTTTTCTTTTCATTTTCATTGCCTTCTTCTTATTTTTGTCTAATTCTTATAAGAATTAAGCCATAAGTGGGTTTATTTAGGAATAAGGGGCTAATGCGAATTAGAGCAAAAAAGCTTCGGCATGTATGACAAACCTTTTTGCAAGACAAGATCTTAAGAAGAGGTTAACGTTGACGTTAATCAGCTGTTTTGTATTGCCAACCTAAATAATTTATTGATAAATTACTTAGGTTGAAAGATAGAGTAAGAGTCTCTCTAATAAAATAATATAATTCTTTAAATAAAGCACACCACAACGAAATCAAAGTGGAAATTTTTTCTCGTTGGTTTTTAAATTTGTGTTAGTTGGCAGTACTGAAAATTAATACGAATTTGGATCTGCTCCCATATTCACGAAACCCTAATACGTAATACAGCGAGATCATCCACATATTTAAAACCGTTTCAAATAATGAGAATTAGGAACGATAAAACGGTTTACACATGCGTTTTATCTTAATTCGCATTTCGATAACTCGCTTTAGCGGTTGCGTGTATACATGGTATACAAGTATGAGGCAACCTATGAAAAACAAATATTATTCAATTTTCAAAATAGGATATTCTGGATTTAGGATTTTTCTCGAATGACATAATACAACTACTACCAGAATCATGCTAATAATTGCCAACACTCTTTTAGGTAATTTCGATCTATGCGGAATTCCTCCAGCTCCCAGAGGCGTTCCAAAAATTGAAGTCAGTTTTGATCTGGATGCGAACGGAATTTTAAATGTAACGGCCATAGAATCTGGCACCGGCAAATCCAGAAATATTACGATAAAAAATGATAAAGGTAGATTATCGAAGAAGGAAATAGAGAGGATGTTGGCGGAAGCTGAGGAATATAAGGAAGAGGATGAAAAGCAAAAAGATAGGGTAGCTAGTAGAAACAGGCTGGAATCATATATTTTTAGGTAAGTTTTAATTTTTCTTTAAGTTTGGATTTATACAAGAGTACCTTTTTAGCCTTCGACAAGCAGCAGATGACTCAAAACACAAGCTAAGTGACTCGGAACGTCGAAAGATATATCAGGAGTGTGACGATGCTATAAAATGGCTCGATTTGAATCAAACAGCTGAAGTTGAAGAGTATGAATATAGATTAAAGGAGATTCAAAAGATTTGTAGTCCAATTATGACCAAGTTGCACCGGGGTAGTGCTAGTGGTGGGCAAGATGGTCCTACTATTGAAGAAGTCGATTAAATTGTAGTGATCAATGTGACTTAATAGCTTAAATATATTAAAGTTCTCAATAAAGATTTTTTGTATAGAATGCAATTTTTCTGATTGCTGAAAGGTGTTTTGAGATTTCTTTCTGCTTTCATCCGAAAATTATTTTTTTATTAGCAGCCCTTATGTTTTATACTATTCTATTTGGTTACATAGAGGCTCTGGAAAATTAAATAAAGTTTAAGGGATTCACGCCTTTTTCAGGATAACGTGACTTTAAGGCATTTTTATGAAGCTCTATATATTATATTATAGTGTACAATTCTTAAACAAAATATATATATTCGAGTTTTTGAAAAATGTCCCCAATTGACTTTCAATGATTTAATTTTTAATGTCTAGCCTTAAAAGTACAAAATAAATAAAGAAAAAGTGTCAATTCAACAGTGCAACACTAAAATTGCTAAAAAAAAAATAAACAAAATTGAGGGGTCAGAAAGTTTTTCAACATGTCCTCATTGAGATATTAATTTTGTGGAAAAGCCAAATAAAGAGCGTAAGAAAAATATGGAAGAATTTTTATTTCAGCAAGTGTTGCAACTAAAGTCCTTCAAGTAACACCTAATTTAAATGATATATTTGAGCACATTTTCAAAAACTTTGTGATTGCTTAATTTTATTTTTTTTATTTAGCATTTTTAGTGTTGCACTTTTCAACTGTTTGAATTTAACTGAGAGATTTTATTTATATTGCACTTTAGACTGACTCATAAAAAATTAATTGGGGACATTTTTCAAAAACCTGGATCTACATATTTTGTTTAAAAATTTTATACCCTCATGTTTTACATAGGATCTTCCAAGCTGCATCGGTTTCGACGAGATTCCATGAGTGTCAAAAAGATAACTTAATTATTAAAATGTTAGTGTATTTTTTTTTTGACAAAATCGATAGATTCGAGCTTTTTTTTTTGGAATTTGTTCGCATTTAATGTTTATTGATTTAGCCTGGCCTAAAAATTGCAATATTACTGGAGAATGCGATTTATTAGAACCTAAACTAATATCATATTTAGACTATCTTAATATGAATAATAGACCGTCTTAATACGGATAATAGACCGCCTTAATATGGAAAATCAACTATCTTAATATGACATTAAAATATCTTAAGGTGATACTAAAGAAAAAGAGTTAGGACATTAATATATCTATTTACCACTAATAAGATCAACTTATTTATTAAGATGCATATTAAGAGGCACTAACCAATCTAAGATGGTCTTATTGGTGGTCTAAGATGACTCACTGATGGTCTTAAGATATATCTATTAAAGTCGTCTATTGGTGGTTAGTGAGACGAAGTTATTAAGATCAATCTAATAGTGATATTTAGACCATATTGTTGTCCCCTATGTTAATAATAATAATAATAATAACATTTGTTATTTACCATGGAAATTACATAGAATATAAACTTACAGGTGTATTCAATAATTGAGGTAAATAAAAGCTAATGTATCAGACTCCTGCATGGAAAATGCAGGTTCTGTTCTACCTACATAGCTACAACATAAAAAACTTTTGAACTAAATTACTTTTTAAATAAAACTAACGAATTAAACTAACAACTAATAAATTAAACTAAACTAACTACTAGATATAATGTACATACATTTAATCTAGGTAGTTGATGATTTGGTACAGATTACAACAATATAACAATTAAATACGCAAGAATACATCTAATACTAGCCATTCAATTACAATTTATAAAAAAGAAAAATGAAAAATAAATCATCTAGCTCTAATGTGCATGTTACTGATTATCTAATAAGATTTGCCTTACTTTTGTTTTGAATCTATAAATGGAATTCGAAATATCAGTTATATCGGGTGATAGCGCATTAATGATATGAGAAATATTATAAGAGAATGATTTTTTGAAAAATTGATTTTTGTGTTTGAGAATAGTTAAGGATTTACTTCTTAAATTTAAGTGATGAATGTCTGTCCATAATGTAATTTTGTTGTATAGGTAGGGAGGACTACGGTATTTAATAATTTTATAAAATACTACACTGGAATGTAGCTTACGTCTTTTAAACATATTAAGATCATTAAGCTTATGTGATACATGACCTCTCCTATTAATACCATAAATAAAACGAATACAAGAGTTTTACATTTTTTGAACTCTATAGGAGTCTTGACCATCTAGACAAGGTCCGTAAACCACATCACAATGATTAAAATTTGACAACACAAGAGAGTCGCATAGCTCACCTTTAGTATTCAGATCTAAGTAATGTCGATTAGGGTACATGGTTTTTATAGCACAATATGACTTTTTAAGATTATTTGATATGTGTCCACTAAACTTTAGCTGTGAATCAAGTGTCAAACCCAAGCCCTTGGTGCTCTCAACTACTTGAAGTTTTTAATGTCCAACAAACAAAGAAAATTCTGCATAAATAGTCCTTATTTGAACTTTACTTGCAAAGAGAATAACTACACATTTTTTAGGGTTTAATTTAAGCATATGTTTACTAGAGAATTTAACAAGTGCATCAAGATCAGCATTTATATGGTTCAAAGCTGTTAAATAATTAGAAGGTGCAAAGGAGTGATACAACTGCGTACCATCTACCACCTGCATAGAAGTGATACTTACAATATTCAAGATATTGAGGAAAGCATGTATAAATACTTAATAGTAGTGGCCCCAATAGACTACCTTGGGGCACCCCATTAAGAACTGAAAGACGACTTGAAAAGGTTGCATCAATTTTTACCATTTGAGGCCTATTACTTAAAAATAACTTTATTAAAGCTATAGCATGATTTATGAATCCTATATAATGCAGTTAGGCTACCAATGTTTGATGATTTAAAAATCGAAAGCTTTTGTAAAATCTACCAATACCAGAGCAGTGACTTTGTTATTATCTCGGGCACGAAAAATGTCATCGGTAATATCTACCATTGCTGTTGCGCAACTATATCCACTACGAAATCCAGATTGCTTAATGGGTAATATTGAAAATCTATTAATATGGTTCCTTATTTGTACATTCAATACGTGTTCTAATGTTTTAGACATAGTTGGTAGCACACTAATGGATCGAAAATGTGTATAGTCAGTAGGATTACTTATTTTTTAATAAGACAATGGCTTTCTTCCAACAATTGGGAAAATAGTTAGTTTCTAACCATTTATTTATTATGTGTGTAATATATTCGCATATATGAGGACAGCAAAGCTCAAGAAGAGTTATATTAAGACCGTCTGATCCAAATGTTTTACTTTTAATTTTTTTAATTATTTCCACTGCTCTGAACTGCAAAGAAAAATCTATGTCACATTTTTTATTGGTTGAATAAAAATTTAAAAGTTCCTGATTTAAAGGCTGATTTTGAGATAGAAGAGTTAATAAAAAAATTGTTAAATGGATCAACATCATTAAACTGCATCGGAATATCTTTTTTCTCAGACGGAGTTAGTTTATTAAGTTCCTCCCATTTTCCTCGAGTCCTGCAATTTTTAAATTTATGCTTATAATAGGCTTTGCATTCCATTCTTATTGAAGCTGTTGTTAAATTTTTTAATGATTTATAATATTCCCATTTTTCTGGACGTTTAGTGCGTTTAAACTGCTGAAGAGCTGCATCTCTTAATTTCTGAATTTTCTTAATATTCTCTGTAATCCAGGGTAGGAAGGGTTTTTTAGGCAATGTAATTGTTTTAAGAGGAGCGTGAATATCAAATAGGCTAGTTATAGCGTTGTTAAGAAATACGACTTTTTGATTAACATCAACGATATTATAAACATTATTGAAGGTCATTTTTAAATAGGTTATAGTTTATATTTTTTAGATTTCTAGAAGTGATAGTTTTTGGTTTATAATTTAATTTGACCATTTGTATCTCACAATAGACTACGAAGTGGTTGGAAAAATCAGAACAGATAACACCAGTGTATTCAATTTGGTCATAATTAGTGACTATTAAATCAATTAGGGAACTAGAAGATTTCGTGACTCTGGTTGGCTCCATTATAATTTGTTTTAAATTGAAGGGCTCAAACATCGAAACTAATTTTTTTGTGAAAAGATTATCGCATTGTAACATATCAATATTAAAGTCTCCTATACGAAATATGTTGTTATACAAAGAAAACAAGTTAGAAACAATGTCCTCCATTTTTTTTTAAATTGCTGAATATTCGATTTAGGTGGTCTATAAACTATTCCAATAACAAAATGTTCTTTCTTTATTGTAATTTTTGCCCAGATACATTCTAAAAACTCATGACTCTCAGAAAAGAGAATTTCAGTTTTAAATTGATTTCTAATATAAAGAGCCACACCGCCCCCGCGGCCATACGCCCTATGTTAGTGACATATCTTACTAACTAGCAGTGAGAATCTCACTGATGGTCTTAGAATATTTTACTCGGTGCAATGTTAATTTTTTCAACTCTTTTGATTCATTTTTGAGCTGTTTGATTAGGTTTAAACAATTAATTTACGTGGATAGCCAATAATTAGAACAAAGTTTTTAATTTTAGGAAGATTTTTTTTGTGAATAGGAACACGTACCATCTCTAATATCCCACAAACTTAAACAACCCCAAAACATGACTCTTCTCCGATCTTTACCTGTATTACAGAGAGAGAGAAACGGAGAAAACCCAATAATATACAGTGTGTGAGTGTTGTATCTCAAACAACAAAAGTTCTTCGATGGAAGGGATCCGCCGGTCCGCACCAGCACCAGGTCCGACCGCCGCATTCGCTTCTTCTTCTGTTCTGTCGTTTTCTCGGTCCGAGTATCACGTCGACGACACACGGGCAAAATTAAACTTTTTAACCGACTTCTCTTGGTGACGCATATCAGAGAGAGAGAGAGACAGACAGAATTAGAGGTTAAGAAACTATTCAAAAAGTCTTTAAAAAGTTACTCTGCTTTTTGTGTTTTAGTGTCTTTCGATTTTATGGGTCGAGACTGCTCGCGATGATTCTTAAGCCGAGTGGACGCGATCTCTTCTCGCTTATTGTGAAGTGTTAACTGTGATTTTGTTGAGGCGTCACTATGGATAATATCGCCATAAATAATCTCGGTATTAATTTACCTGAGGTAAGAAATCTTAGTCACTACTGGTATCTAATTTATTGGTTATTTCATAAATAGACGAGTAAATCGGTTAAGGCTTATTCTTGGAATTGATCGTTGTTAACAGGTGCATACAGTCACCACCTATTTAATAAGAATGTGCGTGTCATATTTTTTTATGTTATGCTTTTAGGATTTTGAAAATAAAAAATCGGTATTTAATAATAGCTCTTTAGTGCCACGAAAACCTGTTTGTATTTGTTTAGAAATTTTTATTTATATTTTATTTAATTACAGCAAAGGTATATCTAAATACTTCTCTATTATTTTTCGGATCGCTTTGGAAAAGTATTTTACAAGTATGGTTTAACTACGATTCTTCTCGATATATACTTGAGACTCAGATGGATTATCATAATTATTTCTAAATGAAAATAAATGTTTGTTTTTTTTTTAAATTTTCTTCGTTTCTACCTTATTTTTCTTGGGCCTTTGTTATTCTCTCTGTATGTCGCAGACATCGAAAATGTATTCTCTAATTCTAAACTTCAACAGTACGTCGACGATTTTCAGGTGTATACAACTTTTTTTTGCCGATTCTTCTTTTTTCTCAAAATTAATTCAATCAGGATTTAAAACTTTGCTGAAGACCATAATCTTAAGTTAAATGCTTTAAAAGTCATATGTTCTCTTCCTTGGCTCAAATTTAAAAAAATCTTGATTTAATCACAAAAAATGTTGTTATGGAAATTTGGAATTTAAGAAATTTAATGGTCTGAAAAGCAAACAATTTGGGCCTTAGGTATACTTTTTTTTTTTTTTTTTTTTTTTTTTTTTGGGTCGGTGGAGAAATTCTTTATGAACACTGGTTACGCGGCGCCGCCCCCAGTAGTGTGGGACTCAGTGTCGAGTCTGTCTCTTCCTATACCCACTAAAACTCCACCGCTGGGTGGTGCCTTGTGGCTCCCTACACTGCGGTCTGCTAAGAAGCAGTCCTATTGTGTCCCATATGTTTAGTCCCATAGGTTCAATTCTGTAGCTTCAAGGAAGTCCAGGATTGTGCCCAGTGGTAGATTTCTTATACCCTCTGGTGCGGGTTTCTCTTCCCCCAGGAATGTTGCCCTGGTTTGATTAAATGCTTCACAGAAGCACAGTATGTGAAGAGTTGTTTCGTCCTCCTCATTGCATCCCCTACATAGCGAGGTAACTGATTTCCCTAGCGTATGCAGGTGTTTCCTGCTGGGTGCATGGCCTGTAAGTAGCCCTGCGACCTTTCGCAGTTGTTGTCTGGAGAGGCCCAGTATGTTCTCACCCTTCTTGAAGGGTGGGCTGCCTATAAGTTGTTTGGATTGTTCCATCTTTGGCAGCTGCTCCCAGTAGAATTTGTTCTGGTTTGTTAGCCAGTTGCCGATTTCCCTCTTCCAGGTCTTATCGCTGACATAACATGTTGGTTCAGGGCCTACCAGGCTGTTGCTGGCTCCCTGGGTTGCAAGTTGGTTAGCCCTTCTTGCAGCCTTATTGTTGCCCATATTCTCTGCTAGGATTATCTCTGGCCTATTTTGCGCTTCGGCGAGGTTCCTGAGATCCTCCCAGCAGCTTTGCACAGTCCTTGACTTAGTCTCGAACTGTTGTAGTGCTAGGTATACTTGCTTCGCATATAAATAAAAAATTAAGTATTGCCTATTTGCGACTAAAGTAATTATACAAATTTAAGACGCAGTTTTCAGAAATAATTAAATATTACGTATGCAATGTTTTGCTCCGTCCATGTCAAGATCCGTCAAAGAACATTCGTATTACCTATATCCTATAGAAATATATTAAAACAATGTTGTTGTAAGAACAATTTGTTTGATGACTTATTCTTTCTTTGAGGATTGTAATAGTTTGGAATATACCAACCATCTATCAATTAAAAAACCTTATGTCTATTAATAAATTATGCACTAATTTTATAGGGTCGTAATATTATTACGTTTCTCACTTCCCTTCACGTTTTACGGTCAGCCGGTGCCTGTATTGCCTAGCCTTATATATTTATATTTGATTTTTCAGTTTTTATATGAATTATTGTATTGCATACATTTCTCAAGTACTCACTTCAAGGATGCATCACACGTACGAACTCCTTGCCAAGGAGTGAAACGGTTTTATTATAATCGAGATACACTCCTAGTTCCCCTTTTATTAAATTAAATTATATCGAATATTGTAATTTGTAACTTTTTTTTGGCAAATAAACGTATTTGCTTCCTTTCTTTATTATTTCATTTGTCGATTATCACCTCAATCATCTCGACATTTTCTTTTATAATTTGATTATGGAAGCATACAAAAAGTTTTTTCATTGTACGCAATAAGGTTCAAATGAGTTATGTTTAAAAATATGAAAAATAGAATTTCTTAAATTGTTGTTTATTGCATCTTGTATTCATATTTTATAACTTTATTACTTCCTGAACCACTTTGAAACTGGATTTTTCTTATCATATACAAATTATGTTAATTGGCTCACGATAAACTCTTATTAATCCGTCTATAAAAAATCATTTAGTTCTAAGTAATTTCATATAAATTCGACTTGTTTTAATTTTTTACTTAAGTCCAGTTATTAAACTAAAACTCTTCAAAATATTTTTACTCTTAGAAGAATATTTTCTACTTAGATTAAAGTTTATATCAATTACTGAAGAATGCATTAATTTCATTTTTAATCGAGTATTTTAATTGATTTTTGATAACATCATTGGCAGCAATATTTTATAAGGAATTTTTATAATTTTTGATTAATTACTAAATAATTTAACATTTGAATATTCTTTCGTAATTGATTCATAAAACTTATTAACGTTTTATTCTTTTGATTAATTTTAAGTTTCTGATTATTGATTAAAATACATTGATTTTCGTTTTAATATATTTTCTTTAAATCTTATTTTTTTAAAACTGTATTGATATTGAGGTTCTTTAATCATTTATTTTAAAACATCTCTGTGAAACTTGCTATTTGTTCCTTTATAGCTCTTAATTTCTTTATACTTAAAAAAATCTTAAACCTAAAAAATTTCCCAAAAAATATATATATTTCAAATTATAAATGACTTAAAAGAGAGTTGCCTAAAATGCATAATATTTCCAAAAAATTTACATAAATTTCTTATAAACCTTCAAACTTGAACTTAAATAAATTGTTTCTTAAAAATTTATTTCAAATAAAAAATAATTTCAACTCTTTAATCCTGTTATAGGAGGCTTACCTAGAATATTTAAAAAAAAATTACTTATTTTCATTTAAAATGGCCATTGATTTTAATTTTACTTTAAAAGTTAGAGTTATTTCAAAGTTATGTTTGGAATTATGACCTTATCTTACGCTGTTTTCTACATATAATAAATTTACATAAAATTAAAAAATTATAATTCACTCATTGTTTTCTCTATTTATATGAAATTAATATTATTTCTAAGTAATTATGGTTAATTTGGTTTTGAAACTTTCAAATATAAACTTGAATATTTCTGACAAAATTCTAGTCTAAAATGTTTTAGAATACCATATTTCAAAGTAGTTTCAATAACGTTTGCAAGTAAATTTAATTAACTTGGTGCTTTTTCTGCCTATAATTTATAGTACAACATTTTTCTATAATTAGCATGAAGAAACGTAACAGCGCAAGATCCTCATCCTACATTTTTTTATATTAATATCACCACTCGTAAATAACTTTTTCATTTTTATAAATGTTGGCTTTCTCTATCCTCGTTCTAATTTCTCTTGTTTGGTCATGTGATTTTTGTATCTAAGTTCTTAGATTTTTATTTATAGGGATAATCCATTCTTGCCATGTTTTCAGTATTTCAACCTTAAGATGCTAGACAGCGAAAATAGACGTAAAAGAGCCAAGCTTCGAAGAAATATTAATGGCAATCAACAAACTTAAAAATAACAAAATGCCTACATACCAGCAGAATGCGTAAAGTATGGAGGAACACAACTCTACAAAGAACTACATGAATTAATACTAGAAATATGGAAATGGAAAGCTTTAACAAACGAATGGAACGAGGGCATTATTATCCCTATCCATAAGAAGGCAGCATGAAATGTATCAACTCCATGGGAATATCGATACTGAACTCAGCACACAAGATACGCTCCAATGTGCTATTGAACAAATTGGCGACTATCAGTGAGGATTCAGATCAAGAGGTCAACAGTGGACCAGTTATTCAGAATCTGACATCTACTGAAGAAGCTCTGGGAATTCAATAAAGGCTTGCACCAGCTGTTTACGGACTTCAGACAGGCTTACGACACTGTTATGTGCGACAATGTCTGGATAGACATGAAAAATATAGGTATACCAGAGAAAATGATTACTATGACGAAGTTATGCATAAACGCTTTAAAGTAGCACACCATACAACAGAAGACTTTTTAGTCACTTGTGTATTGAGGCAGGGAGATGGACGGTTGCCCTTACTCTTTAACAAAGTCCTAGATATGGCTACCAGGAAGCTGAACATCATCACGGTACAAAGTATTTACTGACCAGGGGCCACAGCTGATCCTGGCATTCGCGGACGACATTGCGGTCGGAAGAAGTACTGTCGGAGTCACGGAAAAACTTCTACTAGAACGGCCTAAGAGGAAAAATCTGAAAAAATATTTCTCAGTCAAGAATCCAAACATGAAGCAGTATCACACAAGGAGAAATGCAGAACTCCATGACCTATACCGAAAACCGAATATGGTAAAATTAATAAAATTCCAGCGTATATACAAAAAATGTGACTGATCAAGATAGTATGGGAAGGAAATCAGCAAAAAAGTTACCGTCTTGTGTAACTACTGTACTTGTTGTTCTTCAACTTCTTTTTCAGTCTGTATTCATTACATTGATCATTTAATTTTTCTAACGGATGTTGTGCGTCTTTAAAATTGCCTGTTAACAAGACTCACCCTCAGACCACGACGATTCTCCATTTCTGGATAAAATTGAGATTCCTGTATTAGCTTTTTAATCTTAATATAGACTAATAGATTTTTGCTAACAAGCACCTATGTCTCACTTTGTTACAGGATCTTGGTTTACATCGATGTAGCATTGGGAAAGAACGTTATTCCCAAAAAGTGCCTCTCGTGTTCAAGTCCATCTAATTTGCCTATATTCTAATAATTTAGTTTTTTCCAATTTTTTAAATATGAACTCTAACCACATCTCATGACCGACATTTTACCGAACTCATTTATTTTATTTATCAGCAAACGCTGCTTTTGAAAAAAATTGATTTGATCTAAATTCTAAGTCATCAGTGAACATAGGGCAGTCCTCCTAAATTTTAAATAATTTTTTAAAACGGAAATATGTTAGGGTATCTGTAACTCAAATCGCTTTTCCTGGCAACTAATTCCTACCCAGTGCTACTAAATTGGCTCCATTTGGAACAGAAATATTAACCCAATATACTACTTTCAGTATGTAACTCGTTTAAACTTAATACTTTAACTAATAGGGACTGTAAGATAAAAATTTCTTCCTAGCCTACGAGGTATAAATTTGGTAACCGATAGGGCCAGTACATCTCTGCGTTCTTTGATTAACCTTAACTTGAAGTACACTTGGGTTGCTGGTGTACCTGACCGAAAATAAATAATCCACTACCTGATCCGAAATTCCGTCGACCCACGGAATGTGCTGCATGGGTGGAATGTCAAGATTTATTTATTTACAGGTGGACAAAGCACGTTTCAGAAATTACATTGAATAGAGGCAGTAAAATATCAAAAAACCTTATAGTGGTCATTTACTTTCTCAACTTAACAAAAGGAGAGCCGTTTCCCAGATAAGCTTGATTAAATTAATCGAATAATCCGCCATTTATTTCTACTTATTTTCTCAATCCATCTCAGTCTAGGTGTAAGTAGTGACTGTAGTAGTACAATATTAAAAAACCTTATAGTGGTCATTCATTATGTCAACTTAACAAAAGGGGAGCCCTTTCTCAGTTAAACCCAATTAAATTAATCGAAAAATCCGCCATTTATTTCTACTGACTTCCTCAATCCATCTCAGTCAAGGTGTAGTAACTCTAAAACATTCTCAGCCTAATAAATAATGTCCGATCTAAAAGCAGAATCGACCGCGTGTCCAATGGAAACTCGAACGGATAAATGCGGTTTGTTTTCTTTGAAATTGTGCCAGGACTTAATGATATATTTATTTTTCCTCAAATAATAGGATTAGAGCATTCCTTAAAATTAGATTTAATCATTTGCTAAAGCACTCTGAACCGAAATAGCATATTTTTTCTCATGCTTTGCATCCTATCTCACTCAAGCCAATTACACTAAATCACCAATCCTAAATGGTCAATTAAAGTACCCTTATACACTCTGTTGTTTGTCTCTTATCATCACGTAGCCCTAAATGTTTTTAAATGGCTGTTTTCCCCCTGACTTGTTATTCCCAACTTTTGGCAGATAGCGTTGTAATATGACTGATATGAATGAATAAGGTTTTTTCCTAATGTGTTTTGTTATCAGGTTATTTGGTAAATGAGGCACTCCAGCCCTCTACATAACAACCTGAAGATTATAATGATAAGCTGCGTTTTTTTAATTAAAAAAAAAAATCTTGTGTTGTGATGGGCATATCGAATAAATAAGCAATTTAATCTTATCGCGAATTGTTGCAAATCAGCAGCAGCGAACCAAGAAGCAATTAGATGACCGTTTTAATGAGTAATTACGTTGGATTTTGCATTACGGTGGGTGCCTTTTATTTGGTTTAATTATGTTGTTAAATTGCTTACAAAATTAGCTATTAGAGCGATGTCAATTAATTTTGCCTTAGAAAGATTAATTTTTTTTAATAAAAAGTATTTCCGGGAGCACTCCTGAATGATTTATTGTACATACATGTGAAGTGATTTTTCTTATTCTAAATTTTTAATTTTTAAACCTAATTAATGTAAATGTTTATTTAATTATTCAATGTTTTCGCAATAACTGCTTTAATTTCCTACCAATTTTCATGAAAATTGGGTCATAAAATAGGATTTTTTATTTCATACAAAAACTTATTTATAAAAAAAATATTGGTTTAATAGTTTTAAAGTGAAGAGACAATTAAGAAAATTTTTTTGGGAATAAATTGTTTTTGTCATAATTTTCTCTAATTTCCCACCAATTTTCATACAAATTGGATCATAAAAAAGATTTTTAATTCCAAACAAAAACCGTCTCTTTAAGAAATTTTATTAGTTGAATAGTTTCTAAGTTAAAAGAAAATTAAGAAAAAAATTCGGAATACAAAGTGTTTTCGTCAAAATCTAATTCCTTAATCTCCCATCGATTTTCATGATAATTGGGTCAAAAACCTATTTTTTGTTAATTAATAAAAAAATTCTTAATTTTCTCTTAACTTTGAAACTATTAAACTAATGAAATATTTTTATACAAACATGTTTTGTTTGGAATTAAAAATTCTTTCTTATGACTTAATTTTCATGAAAATCGCTGAGAAATTCGAAAAACTATGGAAAAAACACTAGCACAAAACCGAAAAATTTCCTTAATTTTCTCTTAATTTGGGAACTATTGGATTATTGAACATTTTTACAAGTAGATTTTTTGTTTGGAATTAAAAAAATTTTCGATGATATAATTTTTATAAAAATCAGTGAGAAAATAAGGAAATTATGTCGAAAACATAGAATGGAAATGTGTATAGTTTCCTAATATTAAATATGCAACTTTTTTTTGGTTCATTTATTCATTTGTAGGAAGCAATTGTAGTTTTTCTAAGACTTCTTAAAATATGTTTTTAAAAACAGAGCCAACTCTTTTTTCACTTTTTCGTTCTACATTTATTGTCATAACGTAGATTCTTGTATAGTTTTTTAGCATTTTTTTTTATTCTGTTCTTCATTTGGAAATGCAATGGAAGCACGATTAACCATTTGTCATATAATGTATTATTTTTTATGTTCTACTTTCTCTATGTAGCTTTTTTTTTGCTAAATAAAGATTATTATATTTCTTTGCAACTTTTGCACCTTAATAAATACAACCTGCTAAATCTGCTTACAGAAATCCAAATCTTTGATTTAAAAATATTTTTCTTACCTTATTGTGGAGTATTTTTTGTTAATAATAATAATTATTATCATAAAAAATTATAAATAAATTAATTAATATTATTTTTAGAAAAATATAAGAAAGTATCTATAGAAGCTTTGGTATAATTTCAATTTTTTTCGGCATTTTTATGTATTTGTTTATCAAGACTTTTGCTTTCTAATAAAAAATATATTTTTAAAATATAACTAAAAAGATGCAGCTGTTTTAGGGCCATTTTTGCCACTTAATTGGTAACAATATTTTTAGAAATTATGATAATCGAACTTATAATTTGTAATTTTTCGAGGAATATTTTGCAACCTTTAATAATCACAATATGTACAATTTTGCATTCTTCTTGGGCCTTAAATAAATTATGCTTCGTACTCAAATATACCCAGATGCCTAGACAATGATGGGAAAAGTAGAAAAAATGTATATTTGGTTTTAATTTTTTTCTAGAAAACTATTGATCGGATAAAATAATTGTTAAAACAAAAATTGTTTGCAATGTCAATGTACATCAGTGCAATAGAAAAATAATTTTAAAAGTCCAATATTTTTCTAGAAAATTAGAAAAAACCTTTTCAAAAAGAATAAATAAGTTTTTCCTCATTTTTTCAAATCTATTGGGAATCTAAAAAATTTTCTTTTAGCATTCATGTATTCCTAATCAAAAAATAGAACAAATCTTAAAGAATAACATTTAGGTGTAACTCCAAAAATAAAAGAGTTATGGCAGATTTTTGAAAAATTAGATACATTTTTGGGTAAAAAATAAAAATTTTTGGAAAAATTGTTTTTTTTTATAAATTAATAAATTGCCCAAAAAAACTTGAAAAACATCTTAGAAAAATTTTTTTGGAAAAAATGTACCAGAAAAAAGTTATACCCAATTCTACAAAAAAAGTCTTGAAAAATCGTGAAAATGGAAGAATAGGAAAATGTTCATACTCATAATTTTGGTTTTTTTTTCTGGAAAGCTATTGATTGGAAAAACAACTTGTTAAAAGAAAAGGTATTTGGAAAGTCAATGTGCATTAGGTGCAATAAAAAAATGATTTTTAATAGTTTAATGAATAGTTTTCCAGAAACTTAATTAACAGTTTTTGCTTATTTTCTCAAGAACTATTGGGAAAATTTTCTTTTAGTATTAGCATCCTAATTAAAAATAAAACAAATTATAAAGATTTACATTTAGCTGTTAATCGAAAAATAAAAGAGTTCTGGAAGATTTTTGAAAAATTAGATGATATTTTGAGTAGAAAAATTTAATTTTACTTTTTTTTTAAATTGATTTTTTTTTTGGAAATTAATAAATTGTCCTAAAAGTTTTAAAAAAGTCTTTCAAAAACTTTTTTGAAAAATGTTCCAAATCAAGTTATACCCAATTTTACCAAAAAGTCTTCCGCAAAAAAATCGTAATGCAATCGACTGTGAATGTTGATATATAATAAAAATGATACAAAAAAACTGCTTAAAAAATTGACTTTACCAAATTTACAAAAATTTATATTACATAAACTTGTAAAAAATGCCACTAATAGATAGATTTTTCGTTTCGATGAGTTAGCAACAATAATATGACCGCTAATAAGTTCTGTTAGGAAATTATTCTTTGGAAATCAAAAGGTGTAAATGTATAATGCGATATTGCTAATAAATCTACAATTTTTAATGTTTCAACCACAAACTCTATTAATACGTTTGGCTTTTTAACATCCAATGATTAATGCATCTTTGTTTCGTTAATAATTTCCAGTAAAACCTCACTAAGTGCTTTTCGAAGTAACCTTTTTCATTTTTACAAATAAATTATAAGCTAATGTATAAACGAGTTATAAAAAAAAAGAAAATAACACTTGACTTAAGATTTCTCGTTAAAATGTATATAATGTAACATTTCAGGAGCGTTTTCACTTTTATTTTAGTGTACTATTTTCATGTACATACATAAATTCGACTTAATACTTAAGTCGCTTGTTATATCCATTTTCATCAACCAAAGCTGTATCCAAATTAATTTTAACTTATCGTAAAACGTAGTAAATATACGCACACTCACGACTTAACCTAAAAATAAAAAAAATGAAAATATCGTGACGGTCCAATTTCACGTGCCAAACCCACTGTCGCGAATTTTATGCAAATACATATAAACCTTCTAATGGGACATTTTATATATAGGCTTAGGCTATTACGATCGAATTTTAGACACGAACCGGCTTTTCCACTCGTAATACTCGAATAATATATGCCTGATTAACTTCCACATATTGCATAATGACGACCTCATTACACGTAACCCCATCCAGGACTTTTTTCCAATTTGCCACAAAGTATAAATGAATGCGGTAAAGGCTGGAGGGCCCTCGAAACTAATGGGGCCGCCTCTCTCCCGCTCTCCTTCGATGAAAATAAAAAGGATTATACTAAGTCCCTGGGAAATCCCGGAAGGATAATCCTGGAAAAGCGATTCGACGATTTGTGATGCCTATGTTCGGGGTCGGCTCGTGAAAAGATGGGACAAACTTGAAAATGTAAAACTGGTCGGCTTTACAAAACCGATCCTTTTTTCCCTCGGCCGAGCTGAGACGTGAACAAATCGAAGAAAATAATCTCAAGGCCAGGCAGTACCAACAATTTTATCGGTACTAAATGCATGACGCAGCTTAAATTAGGACAGAATCGGATCGAATTTAGCATGGGTCCTCAGGGACGTAATAAGGGCTTGTTTCACTTCTAAAATAAACTTAACATCAGTGAGTTAAAGAAAGTAAAATATATTTAGGTGTATTGTTCTAAATTCCAATGTCTGTCGTTCAATAATATTTATAATTTTTACGTCTTATAAAATATAACAAATATTTTGGCGCCCAACTTATTTAGTACTCTGTTCTAGTTTGTCTTGCTTTACAACTTTGTCCATAACCTTAATGTTGCAAATTACTTTTAAGCTTAATGTATAAAAAATATATACCGATTTTATGTATTTCTATATAATCTTTATTTTTTTATCTTTATAGATATTATTATATTGTTTTGTCTATTCTTTTTAGTTTCGATGTACGTTATAAGTAAATAAGGGAAAAGCCATGGGTATTTGAGTGGGTAATTTATTTTTAAAAAGCGATTTATGCTTTTTGGTACTTCTGGATCAGAAAATTATTCTTTCGATGTTCCATCTATTTAACGTTGTTTTCTTAAAATTAATTTTTAGGATTAAAAAAAAATTTTACTGAAAATTTCGACTGACTCGTAAGTTTTTAATTTAGTATTTAAACTTCTGTAGGTATAGCTTTATTAAACTATTTAAAATGATTTTTTTCTTCCGCTTTTAAATATATTTTTTTAATTACTGTATATTCTCTATTGAGGTTTGGTTTTCTATTTATATGTTATTTGTCATGTCTCAAAGCTCTTATAAAATTAAATTCCATATTCTTAACATCAAGAACGCACTAACAATTTTTTTCCTACTTTTCTTCCAGATTTCTTTTTTTAAACCTCCCGTAATTCTGATATTTTTCTTTTTAAATGACTAAAGTTGAATATTTACGGAATATTGCAGTTTTCTTTCCTATACATCTCTTTTCCACCATATCAAATTTCTCTTCGTCATGTCTTAAAAAACTGACAAATATTGTGGCGCCCAACATAATACCAAGAAATTTGCCTGAATGGAGATACCTTTGCAAAATTTCATGTTGATTAGAAGTTTCAAAATAATTGTTTTTTCTCATTATTTCTTACAAATTAAAGTAGCTTTATTACATTTTTTTAGTAAGGCCATAGATTTTACTATAATAACTCCTTTTACGACCAGCAAAGATGAAATTGTATTCCTTCTCTACTTTAATCCTTGAAAATCTTCATTAGTTGTATAGTTTAGAGTTTTCTATACTGATCTTTTGCATCCACAGCCTTATCTAACAACAACAAATTTAATTTTAAGATTCTATCCTTAAATTACTCCGTTGCTAAATATCGTATTGTTGCTTCGACTTTAAAGCTTTTGACCGTCCCATCCTTGATTAAAGTATGAAGATCTTCTATTAGATGTAATTTTTTTCTTATTTTATTTAACTGTTTCTTATGTTCCTTTTAGAGAGTATTCCTTATTATTTACCTCAGTGATATCCAATTGGTTACTTTCTAAAAATTAACGTATCTAGGGCGCATCTTCCCAACGATGTACGACAGAATCTTAATGTTATTATAATGCCACAAATGAATTCATTCGTTCGGTTCTATTTGCACCGAAACCTATTGACCTCGAAGTACCGATAAATAAATATGAAAAACTTACTTTTATTGGCTATTATACGACGGAACAATGTTTTTATTATTTGGAGAATTAGATATATCATTAAAGTTGTTTATCGGTTTTATAATGGAATTGGGAAGTTATAAATTTATGGTGTGTCTATTTTATTAAATTTATTGTTCAGGAATAATATAATATAGAAAGCCACGCTAATAGGAGTAAGAAGGAAGCAGACAAAGAGAAAACTAAAGTTTTTAGAGTGGCATACTTTAGAATTGATAAAAAAAATATTTAAAATGTGCAAAGAAAAAATAATTTTATAAAACTTGATGAGTTTATATTATAAAAATGATTCCTTAAGGGATTTTTTTACGACATTGTATTATATTTTTATATTATCTCAGGTTTAGCTGATATACTAAAATGTTGGGTTTGTAAAAATAAATTTTAATTTTTGTTTTCTAAACTAAGAATTAATATGCGAGAGTTTTATTTAATTTAAAAAATTACATCTCAAGATTTAAATAAATCTTAAAATATACTTAACAAATCAAAAATATACAGTGAAAATCCGTGTTTTCGGAGAGACCTTAAATTTGAAAAAAACCCGGCATTATTATTTTTAAAAGCATGATTTACAAATTCAATATTTGATTACAAAACAGCAGTTAAACATTGGCAGAGTTAATAATTTATATTTCACTCAAAGTTGGATAGAATTTCTTGACATGTTTAATTGTTTTAATGCAACTGTCAAAAGACAAAACTTTGACATTTTAAATCTTTTCATATTTAAACATAATTTAACTAATATACAAATTTAGAAAACTCATAAATAATAGGAATGCAAAGGCTTAGAATCAGTTTTTATTAAAGAAAGAACTTTGGCATTGCAGATTACAAGCAGTATATTATTTTATTCTAATACTATTTAATTTTTAAAGTTAACACGCATGTTTTTCTCTAAAAATCGATTAAATATAAGGGTTTTTTTAATTTTTTTCTATTAGATTTTTTAAACATTTTTTTTTTCATTTTTTCCTCTGATTAATTTTATTCTGTCACTTTCATTTATAGGCTCATTAAATTTCTTATATTTATCTCCTATTGAAATTGATCTTTAAAATTAGTTCCTTGTAATATTAAAAGTTTTTCTTTTTGTCTTATATTATCTCGTTTTCTTACAAAACTTCAAATTTTCATTTTAAGGAAATAAAAGAACTTAATTCACGTTCAATTCTCACATTTTTAAAAATAGTCATGTCTTAATATTAGTTATATGTCATTTGTCTAAATTATTACATTTTATAATACAATATCTTTTTTAAATTTTCTAATGTATTTCATTTATCAATTACAGTCTTTACAAATTTTTTTTTTATCTATTGATATTTGATCAAGTTTCAATTCTTAACTGTTCTAACTTTCCTAAATCGGGTTAAAATGTTACTTTTTTATGTAGTTCAATAGCGTTTTTTTTTTTAAGAGTATCCAATGCAATTAAAACCGAATTAATGATTAAAAACTGGAAACATACTAATAAGAGTACATAATTTCCACTGCCTTTTTTCTATAGAACCAAAGAGGTGACCTCAAAAACTATTTTCACGATGTATCAAAAGATGCACCATATGCAGTAGTCAAAAAATGTACAGAAATTTTTTATAAATTAGCATTAAAACGAGTTATAAACAGGGTGTCCCAAAAGTAGACGTCCAAACGAAAGGAGGCGATAGAGGAGGTCAGTAGCAATCAAAAAACCCCATATACTATTATTTGATTGTTAATGGTTTAAAAGTTATTACCGTTTTTCCTTTTTTGTATAAAAATAGTGTCATGAATTCTGTAAAGAACTCATAGAAAGAATATCCTCACGTATTTGCGTGGTATTTGTTATGAATGTTGCCTTAAATAGTGTACTTTTTCATAAGTAATAATTGCATGCAAAACAATTGCTTCTATCACTACTTGGAAAATGATAATTTCCCAATGTGTTTAAGTTTTACATACACATTTTTGCGTTTGAATTGATGCTGCTACAAAGCACGTGTTCGACCAAAAATAAACAGCTATCAGAAAAAGTTGCTTTATTTATTCAGATTCTTTACGATCAAATATTTATGATAAGAAAACTAAACGTTCTTTTTCAAATAATTTTTAAGATCAACATACCGTTTCTCTGTCGCGAATGTAGTTAGTTTTTTTCTGGTTTTTCAACAAATTAGGCTTTATTTCTTATACTTAGACTGTTTGCTGTTTCTATTTTCGGAGTTTTTCGTATTTTAACTCCTTTGCTACTATTACAAGTAAAACTTCACAAATGGCTTGTAGTTCCGACGAATATGCAGAAATGCACTATGCTTATGGGCTTTGTGATGGAAATGCTCGAGCTGCTGCCCGAGAATATGAAAGACGCTTTCCCGGTCGAAATCGCTATCCTGACCATAGAGTTTTCATAAATGTGCATCAGAGTTACTTGGAAGGCCCGGAGAGTAGGAAGTCCTAGAAATAATAACGATGAAGATGATATTGTGGAATTTGAAACAGAGAATCCAGCAAGTGTTCGTCGCATAGCAAGACGTGCGGGACTTCCCAAATCCACAGTTCATCGAGTCTTACAAAGAAATCTGTTAATGATGATCTATAATCTGCATGATCAGAATATTCATGTGCAACGTGTTCAAGCACTTTTGCCCACTGATTATGAAAAAAGGATTCAGTTTTGTCGGGAAATGCTGCAGCGTAATAGAGAAGACTCTAATCTTTTTTTAAACATTTTGTGGAGTGACGAAAGCAGTTTTAAAAGAACAGGGATATTTAATATACACAATTTGCATTATTGGGACTATGTTAATCCTAATATAGTGAGAAATGATCGTTTTCAGCATCAGTTTTCAGTCAATCTATGGGCAGGGATGATTAAAGGCAAATTAATTGGACCATTCGAGCTATCAGGAAGACTTAATGGCGAAAATTATTTACATTTCTTGCAACATAACTTGAACGATTTACTTGAAGACGTATCTGTAGCAGCACGGCGAGACATGTGGCTGCAATACGACGGAGCTCCTGCTCACTCTGCCCGAATCGTAAAGCAACATCTTGATACTACTTTTAATAATTGATGGATTGGAAGGGGAGGAACCATCCAATAGCCGCCGCGTTCGCCTGACCTGAACCCCTTAGACTTTTTTTTATGGGGTTATTTCAAAGAACTTGTTTTTATCACTGAAAGCCAGACTGAAGTAGAACTGCGAAGAAAAATAAGACAAGCGGCCAACGTTATTACCAACAATGACAGAGCCTTTCGGCGCATAAAAAGTAATTTCATCCGCCGTTGCCGAATGTATATTAGGGCAGGTGGTTCGCATTTTAAACATTTATTGTGATGTTTAATAGCAGTAAATTCTTTTTTTTTCATTATTTAGTATTACAATATTTTGATTTTTGTCCAAAAACGATTAGTTTAATAATAATGTCAATCAAAAAAGACTCGTATTACTTATCCGAAAATATTTCACCATATGAGAATCTTCATTAAATAAGTAACTTTTCCTGATAATTTTTAACTTTTTGTAGTAAATTTGTTTTTGCCAGGTTCACTTAAAAGGCAAATAATTTTTAAATAAAAATTAAACATATTGAGAAATTATTTTTTTCTTACTAAAAGAAACAATTATGCATCCAAATCATATTTATGAAAGGGTGCACTCCTTAGCGTCACACTCGCACTAAATACTAAGTAAATAAATATGATATTTTTGTAATAAATTTTGTGCATGATGCATGAAGCGATTTTTACAAAAATGAGAAAAATGAAAATAACTTTTAAACCATCAACAATTGGATAATAGTATATAGGATTTTTTTGATTGCAAATGATCTCCTCTATCACCTCCTCTCGTTTGGACGTCTACTTTTGGGACACCCTGTATAGATAAGTGAGTAGTCTGCAACATACTCTGCAAATTTTCATCAATTTAAGGTGGTATAAACTGTCAAAAAGTTAAAAACTGTTATCTTAGCCTACTCCACCAAGTTTTTCCAACCATTTGTGTGAAACAGATTTCCAGAAAAGAGCAGTATTCCCAAAGATTTTAAACCGCATCCTTGTAGATAAGGTTGCAGGCAAGTTTTGCTATCTTTTACTGTTATTAGGATTTACATATACTGAGGTGCATAATAAATCCTCCAGATACTAGAGGTGCAACATATAAAGAGGGAAATATAGTGGAAAAATGTATTACTTTTAAGTTTGCACCATTCGCTTCCCAGATGAAACAAAAATTCAACCGACGTTTTGACAGTGTCGAGAAAAACTCGAGCTCTATTAATTCTCTTACTATGACGACTTAATCTAATAGTTGACTGCGTATATCGCATTGGAAGATGAAACAAAACCAACTACTTTCCTTAAAAAAAACTCTAAAGAACTCTCCATACATAACCTATGAAGACCTAACTAGCAATAAGTACTAATTGTTACTGGCAGGAACGAAGAAATATAGACCAAATAATTAATTCTAAAACTAAATTTCCTGTTGGCAATAAATACCTCATGTGAACATCTGTCTTGTCGAGATAAGAAATGCCAATTTAATGTTTGCTTTTTTACTGTTAATTACCGATGGTCTGGATAGCGATGCGATTGTCTTTATAACTATCGAACTGAAAGAAGTCAGCAAGTATACGGAAGTTTAAATCTTCGTCAATAAATGCAATAATGCTAGAGGGGTGCACCAAGGGAGTATTTTCTGCCCTTTGTTACTCTTAGTATATACTTTTGATTTCCCTACTCGTATCAAAAATTGTAAGTCACATTAGTACGTGGATGAAATGCATATTTACTATTCGCTTCAGTTTTATACAATTGTTCATGCTTCTCAACTCATAAATGATGAATGAAATAATATTTTTAAAATTTCAAGAACCCATGGTCTCAATTTAAATGCTTTAAAAACTAAAATGATTATCTTTGGAAAAAATAGAGAAGCCATCAAGACTAATCATAACTTTAATATTAAGTTAAATGGGACTTTTCTTAATCCTTCACTATATGCAAAAAATTTAGGAATCTACCTTAATAATGATCTTCGTTTTGAGTATCACGTGTCACATCTGCTCCAGGCATCTTTCGCCAAGTTGCGACTGTTATATATCTACAAAGAATACTTTAGTAAAAACATAAAGCTTAGATTAGTACTTTCTCACTTAATCTATGGAAATATTGTTTATTAATCTGCACCTATGAAATCTGTACAGCAAGTTTGCAAAGGCTACAGAACTCTTGCAGAAAACTTGACCACATATTACTCTAATTACGCGAATCTAATTGACTTAATTTAAAAGAAAGGTTTAAGCTGTATACGACAGCGATGGTTTTTAAAATTAACAGCACCTGATGTCTTAGTTTCTAAATTAGTCAAGAGAAGTAATACATATGATCGTGTTACCCGAAACACTAAAATATGATGCTGTCAAAGCTTTTAATTGCTTCTGCCTTGGAAATGGCTGCATAGGAAAATCCCAGCCAATGCCAGATAACGAATCTTGATAAAGCAAGAAAATTCGTATATATCACTTAATTTATAATCATTAATAAATATCGGGTATTAAATTAATATATTGGGACAGCTAACAGTAAGGAAAGGGTTAACAGGGGACATGGAAGATGAGGAGTAAATATGTAAAATAGGTGCTTTTTAATTTCTGTAATGGAGGTATTAAAAATATCAAAACCTCTGCCAACATTGTTACGTGTATTGCACATGATATAAATAGGAGAAAACCGCAGTTTATTTGTTTCAGCTCCACATAAAGAGAATAATAAATTTTAACGTGATGATTGGCAAAGTACTAGATATATAGCTTGGTATAGTTAAGTTAATTGTTCAATAACTTAAATAAAAACACTTGTGAGAAATATTTTCTTCTCATTAAAAGGAATTGCATATTAAACATTTTAAGGAAACCTTCCTCTGGTGTTCTTGTGGAGAATAAGCACCATGAAGAAAGTAGAGCAACTTTAAAAACCTCTCAAGGCCCTCAATGTGTTTGTTATATTTAAGTGACCAGACTATCGAGGATAGATCTATATAGATCTAATAAAGGAAGAGAAAATAATAGTCAATCAAGACGTTAAGCTTCCAGGCTAAGATAAATGTCTTCGTTGACTTGGATATTATGGATTCTTAGTGCTTGGTGAAGGATAGTTTACTGTCAAATGCAACTTCAAGATTCCGAAAAGAATCTGGACTAGATAATTTTACATTATGTATAAAGTACGTATAATATGGAATTTGTTTTAAATGATAATCAAATTCTAATGTGCACTAGTATCTCAGGGCGTTTTAGGAAGGTAATAATTGTTATAGGTCTGTAATTACTAATATCTGCCTTCTAGGGCTTATTTTTGAGTAGTGGAAATGTAATGAGTATAAAGGCATGTAATACATATTTAAATTAATAGTACTATTTGAAAAAGTAGTAGTTACGCTCTAAACCGACAAATTTGATAGTAAATAATATTTTTTTTAGGATTTTAAAGGTAAAGAAGGAAGGTGGTTTTTCAATGAACACTATGGCACCACACGCTTATAAAATAAAAAAAAATTCTAAATAAAAATTCAATTTACATAATTATATGCCACCAAGTAACAAACATGAAATATACAATAAATCCATAAATTCTAAAGAAGCAACAGGTACAAAGCGTTTAATATTCAAAAAACAACGACATCCATTTACATACATTCATGCACCAGGTGAACAAACTTTTAATATGGCATGTTTACACCAGATTCGGTATGTTTACACACCGGTTAATTGTTGTTTTTTGACTGTGAATGGGTGTTTGACATGCTCGGGTCATAAATTAAAATATAAATAAGAAATGTTCAAATCCGATCCTGTTTCAAGAGACACTTGCATCAAAACTCAAGTGCATTTTCTACTTCGCTTGAAACGTTTTGCTTTTAACGCAATGAAAATAACGCATTGACAAGCAGATTAAATTCGAGACGTTATTATGTAATCTAAGATTTTATTTATTGCAGAAGCCAAATGAACAAAAAAAAACACAAAAATAAATCGATGTATATCGAATATATTAGTGCCGCATTCTTGGTATTTTACTTTCACTCGCAAGGTGCTTATTACTGCATATTTAAAGCACGTGTAAAACATGTATTTGTTAAATAATGGAAAATTGGCGTTAATGGTTCAATTGTTTAAAGGAATGTAAGGACCATGGTTCATAATTATATTTTAAACCTGTTTTCATACAGTTTTTTAATTGTTTTTGATTTTAGTTGAAATAATAGGTTTAAGTATCAAAACTGTAATTAAAACTGTATTACTATTACTAAGTAGTTTTTGACACGATTTGTAATTTGAAATACCAAATAAAAAGTCTTGGTTTTTATCACTTTGACGAATTGAAATGGAATTTGCATTTTACCATAAAAACTTCTTTTGGAATGGAACCCATATTAAAAATTGATTTAATGCGCAAATAAGTTTGTTTGACTTTCTGATCTGCTAAAATATAATTTATATATTCAAGTTTTTTTAAACCTATGTATTTTTAGCAATTTTTACGATAAACTAGAAAAATGACGAGTAACAAATCAAGTCAAAAAAGTAACAACGCAAAAACCTTTTTAAATCAAATTGAAGACTCATCATAAAACACTTTGCAAACGTGGTAACTGTTAAGATTATATCAAGATTAAATCGGAATAGAATTTACATTCTATTATAGAAAATCAAATCGGGTCATTTTGTTGTACTTCTGATCTATTAAAGTAAATTTTCTTTAAATTAAGACTTTTTTAGACTACAATTATTAAAAAAGTTAGAGATTGGAAAATATGACAAGGGAAACGTATAAAACATTATTTTTGATTAAAAATAATGTTTTATACGAACGATGAAGACACTTACAAGCATCAGTATTCAAAATACATACAGTGTATATCAGCCAAATTGAATAAATTCCATAATAAATAGGGATATTCTCGGAAAGACGCTCAGACACGTTGACAGGAATTTTTACTTGCCTATTTAAAAAAAAATACATGATGTATTATGTAGCAGTGGCCAATATCAACTTGTTTATTTTAAATGCGACATCCTTTATATTACTAATTTTTTCTCATTCTTCAGAATAATATACGATATATTTCTTGTAAAGTCTCGTATACCGATTGTCAACTGTTTCTGATATATAAAGTATTTTTCGATTTATTGCAAAAATTCATTACAACACACTCCATAATTATTTCCTCCTATATCTCAAGGATAGATTAGTAAAATAGAAAAGCGGTTTTGTCAGCTGGGACATGTAAGGCATATTAAAGAAGTAGTTGCGAATGCAATAAGTGATGATAGCATATTGGATAATATGCTTAAGTTTGAGAAAAATCCCTATACTTCTGGTTGAAAAGCAGCGCTAATTTTCGATGTCAACCATTCATTGATTATTCGAACATTATAAGAAAATAAAATGCATCCCTATAAATTGAAAGACAATTTTTATAAGAGCACGGATTCTTGTAAACAAAATTAGATCACAATAAGATCCATATTATCCCAAAATTAGATAACATCAGAGTATATTTTGTTTTCTGATGAGTCTATCTTTACACGTCATGTTCACTCCAAATGACAAAATTGCCGCTATAGGTCTAAAGAAAATCCTTACTGGATAAAAGAACAACATACCCAAGACCCTGAAAGGGTCAATGTTTAGGTAGGAATTGTTGGAGATCATATCATAGGTTCCTTGTTTATCGATAGTAATTTGAATGGGGATTATTATTTAACACTGCTTCAAAATAATGTCATGCTAACTTCGCCAAACTTATATCCTGATCCAGCAATCCCACAAGTTCCATTTAATATCATATAGTCTCAGCAGATGGTAATGGGGTGGATTACCAAATCAATGTTTGTTAGTACCTCACAATACGACAGTACCTCAACCGAATGTTTCTAAATCGGTGGATACGGAGACGAGGACCGATGGAATGGCCAGCAAGATCTTCTGATCTGACATCATTAAATTTCTTTTTAGCTGACTTAAAAAGACGAATAAGGATTGTGATTAGTTCGGTCACACGTGAGATGTTAAGTAACGTTAGAAGAAATTTTTATTTAAGATTAGGATGTTGCCAGGACATTTGTGGTGAGCATTTTGAACATCTACATGTTTTTTTTGTAGTTTAATTAAGAGATAAGCTATATTACTTATTAGTTTTTGAGCGTGTTGTAAAAAATGTATGTAACCGAATAAACTTCTTTGTTTTTAGTGTTAGTTTTTGCAATAAATCGGAAAACACTCCGAAACAGTTGAAATTTGGTATGGGACATTATACATGAAATATGTCTAGAATATTTCAAAGAATCCAAAAAATGAGTAATAGCATTTAATTATACATCAAAATTATACATGACACACCATGTATAATTTTGTTTTATCGAAAAAAATATGCAATAAAAAAACCAATCGACGTGTCTGAGTACTTTTCCGAAAATATCCCTATTTATTTATTATGGAATTTGTTCCTTTTGGTTCGATACACGTATATAGAAAGCGATTTAAATTTCCAAGGAGACGTAGTAACAGTTAAATTTTAGAATTAAATGGATCAAAAAAAAAAGATGAAATGTGATAGAATTCGCATTTTATCATGGAAGCCCGGTTTGGATTTAAAGTTGCGTAAATTAGCTGTCTTATCTTTTATCTTTGATCTTGTGATATTCTTTACCTGCAAATAGAAGTAAAACTTCAAAACATGGAAACTATTAAATTTAAATTCCAAAAACTTGGTGGAATTTGCATTCTAATATGATGATTCTAACTTGTTTTAGCTTTAAAAACCGGCGTAATTCCGCCTACTTTTGTTGATATTGTAAACTGTTATTTTTTTATTATAAAGATTTATTTTTAGAATATTTTTATCAAAATAATTAATACAATACTTACAAAAAGATAATGAATCAAAAATCTGAAAACCGTATTTAAGTGAACTAAAAACTTAATATAAAAACACTCAGTAAAGAAAACTAAGTATTTTAATTCCCACGGAAAAGTTGTATATTACAGACATAAACATGGAAAAAAGTTAATAAGTTATAATTTTTTCATTCCGGATAAGTGCAAATCATATGTTTTAATTAGGCTACATAGGAACTGACATTCAACGTGTGAATATATTAATACGCCTTTTTTAAAAACCAGTTTTTTTATTTTTGTTTTATTTCTTTTCTAATTAATTTTTTTTATCTTTTTTGTTGATTTGGTTTGTATATATTAAGAGAAAAATAAACAATTTCTAAAGAATGATCAAAAGGGTTAAGCATTAACATGTTTTAGTTATCATGGAACGGAACATGCAACTTTACATCAAAATGGTCTTCTAGGGGACAAAAGTATTAACAGAGAATTAAATGAAAATTTGGGAATTTATTTGGAAAATATTGAGTTTGAATTCATTTTGTCTGTTGCTGAACAATAATCTAGTAAAAACAGAAAAATATATTTATTATAGCAACTTCACTTTAAGAATGGACTTCTACTTACGATAATATAATCTTAATATTAGCATAAAAGGTAAGAAAAAAAAACATTATCAGCAATATAAATGGAGATCATTACTTACGGAACTCGAATCGACCGTGTTTAACAATATTGCTACCTTGGAACCATCATAAATGAACAATAAAACAGTGCATAAGAAATAAAATGTCGTATAAAAAAAGGACAGTATTTCACAAAATGAGTACTATCACTTAAACATATTTTTTGACACGAAAGTAAGGCACTTTAAATGCTATGTCTTTTCTGTTTAATTGTATGGTATAGAATCTTGGATAACCACAGAAAACACAACTAAAGATCTAAAAACATTCGAGATATATAGCTATATAGCTGTAAAGAAGAATGCTAAGAATACGATAGAATCTTACATTACAAACATAGTATAATTCATAGTATAACATAATATAATCTTCTTAATACTTAAACATAAGTATTAAGAAGAGTGAAAAAAAGATTTAAAAGTCAGTCACACCATAAAAAAAGAAAACTAGAAATACTTGGGGCATATTATAAGAAATAAAGATCGATACTCCCTACTGTAAATCATAATACAAGGTCATGGTTGCAAAACCTACAAACACCAAGTTCGTAAAAAAGCTCAGTAGAACTGTCGAGCTGATACAAAAAAAAATATTTTTCTTATTATTTAAATATTTAAATTTATTTATTTTTTATTAAACGATTTCCAATATACGAAGCGTATAGAAGAAGAAGAATGCATTTTTTCAGTTTATCAAATTCGCCTTGAATAATTAAAACTATTTATTTAATATCAACAAGAATCACTTAATATGATGAATGTGATTAGGTATGTTCAAAGAAATATCCAACAACTAATAAATAGGTACAACTTATCTTTGAAGTACAAGAAGTACTTAATATTAAAAATAATATAAATTGAAACACTATACAATATAACACCAAATCAAATGTTGTTCGTTTTTAATAACTATGACTTAAATTGTTCATGTTGTTATACTCGTAAATGATAGCTTTCGTCACTATAAGGAATTAAGAGAATCTTTAATAAAAGAAGTACATTGATTTAAAAGTTACCGATCATTAAAAACGGCATTTAGTTAATTAGTGTTTAATTAATTATTTGCGCATAGGCCGAAATTAATATTTAGCTTGGAGAGTATAAATTCTCATACAAAATATTTAAATAACCCCTTATCGATCACAAATTAATAAAATCATTATAATAAAGAATAAAAACATATCGTCCTAAAATTAATAAAAAAATTGTCATTATAAAAACTGTAAAGTCTTATTAACCCAGAATTTAATAACTAGGGGATCATTATTACTCAGATCAGCACTAATCAGCAGCTAACTGATAAAATTACAGTGAAATGTTATGCCCTGGAAATCACTTACACAAAAAACTATGATTTAGATAAAACATTTTTCTTTATCAGCTACAAATTACTAAAATTATCATTATGAAAAGTTAAAAATATTGCATTGCATTGTTTGAAATATAATTCCACATAAGCCTTTGATTGATTAAATTATCTTAAAGACTTAAAAGATCATTAATTGAATAAGATATCGACTTAAAATTTCTAAAATAAAAGCATTTATTAGCTCAGATCTATTATCGCAAAGAGTGTGAAGGATCATCTACCTAGAATTGATTAAATATACTTGTGATTCAAATAAGTACTTATCTACCGTGAATTAATATAATTACTATTACGAAGAATATCAACATGGAAAAATTGTTATGATCCGATAAGAACTTACCAGCGACGAATTAATACAAACATTATCATATAGATTGAAAAAGCATAATCTGTTTCAAAATAATAACATAAATTTTATGGCTTAGATATATACGTTCCAACCGTAAAACATCATAATAATTATGATAAAATTATCACTAAAAATATAGTGAAGAGTTAATGATCTGCGTTTGTGTTGATCTTGTGGTTCAGATGAGCTCTTATTAACTGCAAATTAAAAAAATTATCTTCCTAATTTAAACTCATCAACTTCCTAAAATTCAATAAAAAAACAGATTTTATTATGATTCCGATAAGCACAAAGCGTAGCAAATTGATAAAATTAATTTTAAAGATTAAAAAAAAGTCGTCGATCTAGGTGAAGTCTAATAACAATATCGTTTAAAAAAAATTAAATTACTTGGAGTTGTGAATTAAAAGGATTGTGCCGTTAATAACTCAGACTTTGTTATTTAGAGGTTTCTTTAGAATAATAAATAATATTGTTGATTTAGATAGGTGCGTATCAACCGCAGAGTTTAAAAAAAATATTAGTAAGATTTAATTTTGAAAGATCTAGTAAAAACTCATAATCTTCCTATGTTATATATATTTTAAAGACCTCAGAAACAACTGTGCTTTATTAATCAAGGCATTACAAATATGTTAGTAATTCCAACAGGCATTGTCATACTCTCCTTTAAGCTGTAAAAGTTAATAGCTTTATGTGTATAGAAATATTAATTTGTTTAATCAAAAAGTCATCAACCCAGGATTATGATGAACCATTTTGGTTATATCTGGAATTTGGTTATATCTGAAGTTAAGAAATTACAATATTTTCAAATGCTAAGTATGCAGATATTATTTTGTTTACGAATATTACACCAAATCACCAAAATAATATCAGTTTTAATTTATTTAAGAGAAAACGGCCAGTTGGTACTTAGTTAGGCAGGGTCATTCTTAACAAAATTTGTACTCAAGCCTTATTAATAATTCCTTAATAGGTCCCTGTGCATTTCAGCAACACTTAACTAGTGCTGGTTATTAGGACTTTTTAAGGAATTTTTTACCGGGTTTTCTCCTAGAGCGCCATGTAAATTTACACGGAAAGTAATTGATGATGGTGCTGCAGCACTTTTTGGTGTGGATGTAATGGAACATTTAGACAATCAATTTATCGTTAGATCGGGTCATCCTCTGACTTAATACCCCAGTAGACTATTTTTTGTGGGTGTATTGAGAAGAAAACGTTTATAATGTTCCAATAGAAATCATAGTATGTAAATTTGATAAAGTCCAAACTTGATAAAATCAATCCGCTTTTTTATATTTTAACGATTTAATTTATTTTACAATATGTTTGCACTTTTGTTACAAACAAATTTTTACAAGGATGTAAAAAGGATCTAAAGTATGAATTAAATTTTAATTTTAATTTGTTTACCATCTTCTGCAATCGTGTCAAATTATTTTTGTATCTTATTTTGTTCATTATTTATTGTAGTTTTATAAATACTTTAAACAAATACCAACATACGGGATTTTTTAATTGTAGACCACCTTACGAATGTACACTGGGTCCTGGAATACCCTATATAGGAGGGCGTATAAAATCGTAGAAATAAGAAATAATAATTCAACAAACAACATAATTTACTAAAATATAAACAAGCCAAATAACATTTTCGGTGAAATAAGATTTAAGGCGAACAAACATTTATACAGCTGTAAAAACAGCACCTGGATTAGTGGAAAAAGACCTTCCTGTTTTAATACTTTAAGTTGAATGATTTTGAAAATCCTTGGCTTCCTTACTCCTTTTTTTAATTTAACAATTCTTGATTTGGCCCACTGTATATCCAGTCTATCCTTGCACTAGAATTTGCGTTTTTTAAAGAGGCCCTAAGGCCCCTTTTCTTTCATCACACGGCAGACTGATCAACTCGAAACATAAATTGGCAATCCCTTGCGAGGCTCGTTTTGTCTTTATTTTGGCTTGTAAATTCGCTGCTCGCCTCGAGCTACATATAATAACGCCCTACCCTGGTATTTGTTTTCAGATTTTTTTAAAAATTATTATTTAAGTCTCTGAAAGTGTATTCAATGCAAATAGACGCCTCGTGGGTTTGTTATGAGGGTTTTCGTAAAAAAAATCTTGTATGTGTAAACCCGAATCATCAATCAGAAATTATATTATGGTAATTTATAAATAACGGACCTGCATAATGAAAAAGTAAAAGTAACTAACAGGACACCCGTCATACAACATTTATCTTAAACTTTGACATTTAAATGCAGTCTCCGTTGGTTCTGGTCTCGTGAGTTTAGTACGGCACCGATTATAAGAAAATTTAAATATTGAGAGGTATTTTGGAAATAACCTTAAAGTCCTTTTTATTTTTACATTTTAGATATTATGTTTTAGCAAAAAAATAAATTATTTCGACACCTATTACCGTTGATAAATAATTACCGTATTCATACGATCTGGTTTATTAATCTCATCTGATTTTATTTTTGTTATATACTGAAGCAAATTTTACCATTTAGTCAAGCTGAAACTAATTCTTGAAAATTGGCAAAGTTTAAGCTTTAGTTGGTAAATATACATATTAAACTGACATACATATACTGTACAATTTTGTTAGGTAAATATTTTGCGACGATTTTATTTATATTTAGAGGAACAATCACCATTTGATTAACGCTCGTAGAAAGTTCTTTAAAACTCTCCGGTAATAGTTTTAATATTTAATTCATATTCCAATATTGAAGTTTAGTTGTAAACCACAAATTTAAAAAGCTGCACTACACAGTTTTCAAAGAAAAATCCAAATAAACCCAAGGAAATCACAGAAAATTTCTAAAGAATTTGCCAAGAGAATAGTAGGCCTTTGAAATGAATAACCTTTTCAACTGTCTATTAAAGCAATAGAGAGTTTTTAATCAAGATGGAAAGATGATTGTATATTTCTTTAGACTTACATTAGACTTCTTTGTTAAAGCTGAGAAAGAAATCGTTAACTTCGATTGGTGCTCATAAATTAAGCAAGCAGCCTTAGGAAGAATAACAGGCATGGATGAGTTAATATTTTTTTCTCGAATAAAAGGACGACAGGAAACACTGGCAGTTTTTATGTTTGTGGGATTTAGTGATAGCATATTAGAATTGCATCAAGATTTCACCAACTAGAGATCATCCGAAATGATCGTATGGAGGAAGACTGGCTCCAAAGCCTGCCTCAGTATTATGGTGTCATCTGCGAATATCGTGAACTTGCCCCGGATTGTGAGATATGATACAATATCATTAATGTAGAGTAAGAAGAAAACTGGACCTAGAACTGAGCCTTGTGGATTAAGTTCTTTGAGCAATTTAATCCCACTTTGACGTAGCTGGAAAAATGTAAAGATGTAATATATTTACAAACAAATGTCTTAATAATCCTAAACATTTGTTGTTCTCCTATTTATTTTGCAAACTATTCTATTATGAAATTAGTAAACGTCCACTGTTTGATCTACGTAATAAATTGTTCTTAAAGTGACTAGAAATCAGATAATAAGATTTTATAGTAAAATGAATCTTTTGCTGTGGACTAGTCCTGTCAGGCTTTTCTAAAATAAAGTTACGTGAGAGTCCTAAACCAATTGTAGGATTAAAAAAAAAATTTGGGAGAATTTTTGGAAACAACTTTAAAAAAATTTGCTCCAGAAAGCATCGTTACCGGTGACTTAGAAGTAGTATTGGTTAAAGATAATAATTATTTCTGCAAAAATGCTTAAAATATTAAATTAAACTGGTAATATTAATGCTTTAAAGGATAGCAATACTAATGTTTTTTGAGGCATTCCAACTCCAACATGCCTTTTTGTCAAATGGAATACTTCCTCAGGAAACTAAATTTATATTTTTATTAAGATATATTAAATATCTTTTGTTAAAAATTCAAGAAGTTTCATCTAAATATTAAGCTGTTTATCCATAAGTCTTCATAAAATCCGAGATGTTTCACTAGGTTGTGAGGATTTATAAATGAAATCCAGAATTTCTCAAATAAGCAAATATAATTCAAAAATAGTAAAGCTACTCCAATAAAATAAAAAGTTGGGTGTTCGTCATGTCGCTACTTGTTATCAATTTGAAAAATGTTAGCATTAAAGTTTCACATTTTAAAAAATTGACAAAAAAATATATTTGTTAATATTCTCTATAAATTCTGTTAGGGATTAAACCAATCTAATATATATTTTAAAAATTTGATATTTAAAATAAATAACGCGTTTCAAACCTGAAAATCAACGAAAAACTAGAGCTTTTAAGGTATGTGATCTCGCAGACCAACACGGACCTCGATAACATCATAAGAAAGAAAAAGAAAAACCAAATTTCATTAATTTCCTAGCGAGGAGTAGAGGACGTATAGACATCAAAAACCTTCACAACAACTAGATCATTCTGTTAAGAACCTACTTCCACTAGCTTAGTAAGATGTCAACCCTCCATAGAAATGTATGCCTGGCTAACAAAAAATCCACTACGCTCAACCTAGAAAATGATGGGAAACAAAGAAATGAAGAGATGCAGCAAGGAGGA
Organism: Anthonomus grandis grandis; assembly: GCF_022605725.1. NCBI lineage: Eukaryota > Metazoa > Arthropoda > Insecta > Coleoptera > Curculionidae > Anthonomus > Anthonomus grandis. The sequence continues at coordinate 18,420,231 of NC_065554.1, read as the reverse complement.
GAAACATCGGAAATAGCAAGGACTCGATAGACTTATTGTCAATAAAATTGCATCTAACACATGGTTGAAGAGAGGAGAGCTGTTGACTTCTGAAATAGCAGGCTTTGGTATAGCCATTCAAAAATATCTACGCCGGCATAAGCAAGTCACTGCAATGATCCACCAGTACTTATGCTACAAGAAAGTATTATCACAGAACAGCTAAACTATTAGTACGTGCCCAAGCCAGTCATTCATACTGATAAGTTCACGATCTACTATGACAGGTCTATATATCATTACCGTACACTTTAAAAAACCTGATATCAATATGAGGGGGCAAAGAAAAAAAAGTATCTTTGATCGCAGACGTGGCGATACCCGAGACCTACAACATCGTCATATAATAGCTGACAAGATTAAGAAATTGTAAAACCTGGACAATTTGACAACCAAGTGTCATCTCGAGCATGGGAGTCATCCAAAGAAAGCTGCACAGGAGCCTAGACTAGTTGGGCCTGCACAAGAACATCTACCTTCTTTTACAAAAAGCAGTCATCATGAATAGCATTAGGATTGCAACGGGATTTTTAAATTACAAATACGAATAACGGGAATGCTTGGATTTTTTCAATTTTTAATTTAGGGATAGTAAATGCACATCCTGTGCCTTTTGCAGTCTTAGAACCATTTGTGTAGACTAGTAAGTAGTTTGGAAACTTGTTAAGAGTGTCCATTAATTAATTTTTATTTGCCATAATACAATCTGTAAAGTTGGATATTAAAATACGTGGTTCAAAATGATTGATTCCATATGGTAATCTTTAAAACCAATACCTATTATTTTCCTCTATAAGCCAATGGATATGCTTAGGATTTATATAGGCTCCACTAACGATGGGCTATTTTTTGTAATCCATTATTTTATTGTTAGATTGGATATTCCAAGCCTATGGATTTTTTCAACTAGCAAATGATTGCAAAACTGTAAATTTTTAAATAAAAATTTTCGAGTCAACATTTTTCTTCGTACATATAGAGGTGGCTCATAAGTTTCTACTAACAAGGCCTGTATTGGTGTAGAACGCAATGCTCCATTATCTAGTAAGGATCTAGTAAAAGCTCTATAAAACATAAGAGATAGAAATAATACGTAATAGTAATAATAATACTAGTCGTTTTTTATGAAAGGAGTAGCATGTATTAAAAACTGGCTGACCCAACCTGCAGCGAATTACACCGACAGGTAAGTTGTTATTGATCGTTATTGACACCGTCCATTTTATAATTTTCCTTTGTGTGGGTATATGCACTGGTCCTTCCTTCAAAAGTCCAGTTTAGAAAATCCAAAGATACACAGCGACTATCAAGGTACAAACCCTAACGAAATTAATAAAATATCTGCGATCCTATTGATTTGAGAAGTATCATTAAAGCTCTTGACTGATGAACGTTTTTTAAACTACTTGGTAGAACAATGTAGCACTTGGCTGCATTGTAGCTGAATGACCGTACAAAAAAGAAATGTTTTGTGTAGAATGCACAGTGATGAATGCCTCCATCATGTAATCCTCTCAGCTCCTATCCTATGACAATTTAGGTCAACTTAACCACCCCGAGTGAACGTTACCCTGAGATAAATGGTCGAATTTTCTTAGGGCATAGCAGAGTCTTAGAAAACTATTTTAAAACCTTTATAAACGAACCCTGTAGAATAGAAGAGCAGGACAGTGAACAACAATACAATAACTAACATAGGATAAGATCAGGGAATCACAAAGTCTTAACTTAACCTGAGTGAAAAGCGATGTTTCGTGTATATAAAGAGTCCTTAATTTACAAAAGCTTTTTTGAATAATCATTTAAACATGTTTTTTAATTCTTAAATCCCTATCAAAAATAGCACCCAGATTCTTGCAGGAATCTGTGTCCATAATTCTACTACTACCAAAGTTAAGATTAAAAGATCGTGACGGCTCAGCAGCAGATTCTCCAAGAAAGTTGTGGTTTTTAAGGAATTTAGTATTAAGCAGTGAAATGAGAACATTCTAGATATAATGTAGATTTCTGCTAAATAAGCATTTTAATATAAAAAACTGTAAATAACCTGAAAATTATCTGCAAATTGTCATGATTCAGACAACCAGAAGAATTAGTGGTATAAATGAAAAAGTGAAAAAGGCTAAGATTGCTCTCCTGAACACCTGTGACAGTATTTCATTAAAAAAAAACATTATCTGTTTCTTATTAAAGAGATAGTCTTTGATTAAGTTAAAAAAACTTTCTCTAGAATCAAAATAATTAAGCTTTAGATTGACAATATCAACTGCTTTATTGTAATTAAGAAACAGCCATGTCTGGTCATAAGAATTCATAATATTGTCAGTAATTTTAGTTAGAGAAGTTGCAGTGCTATGTAGTAATTTAAAGCCAGATTGGGTAGATGATATTAGAAAGTTTTCTATAATATACGAAATAATTTCAAATACTTTCCATAAGACCCTTATGAAAAAAGAGATATAGAAATTTATTTTGTTGTAACGCTTAAAATAAAATCAAAAAGAAAAAAATAAAACCGATTTTTTGAATTTCGGAGTCTTCCAGAAATGTTTTGAATTTTTCACGCCACATTTTAATATGCATTAAATAATGCACCGCCAATTACGGTTTGGGAAATCTCAACGGTCAACCCTCGAATTTGGCATTCTGAGAATTGGGGCAATTATGTTAAGGAACCCTAATGAATGAAACGAGCTAAACTAAATGATTTTTTTTATGTTCATGATAAGACATCCAAAAAGGTAATAAATTTTAAAACTTCATCAGTAATAATTCATATATTCCAAAGACCACTTTACTGCTTGCCACTTAAATACCCGTGACTAAACTGTTTGGTATTTTCTTTTATTTCTTGTACGGTTGCAGCTGCCCGAGTCAAACCAAATTGCATAATATTTATTGCACGTTCGCTTTAATATGAGATATGATAACGAACCTATTTGTATAAATACAGGGCCGAGTCGTAATAATGAACCATTGAAAATTTGCGTCGTTTCCAGATTTCAATCTAGGAGACCGGCCTTAATTCAGGACGATTTATATTCAACAAAGTCCCGCACAGTTCGCTCCGCTCCCATATCATCACATATACAAAAGCCTAGGCCTTGCATAAATGCAATAAACATTGAAAATTTAAATAATTTACACCTTGCCCGGCCGTTCTTCCCCGCGCCATTACCAGGCCAAACCTCATTTGAATTTATAACACTACCAGGCAGGTTTGTTGAATGTTCCTTTTGTATGTGGAAGTGAGAAAGGGACGTTTTATGGGGGAAAATAGAACATTAGGCACAGAAAATTTAGTGGGAGCTGTTTGAATTAGTAGAAGAGGTTCTGATATCATATATAGATAAAGTGAATGTTCGTTATAAAGGCGTTATCCTAACCCTTTCAGTCAAAATATGAAATTACGACGAGATTAATAGGAGCTAATTTCGCAAAGTGAAGTACAACTTAAAAGCAAACTTTTGATTTGTCTATTTAAATGAACAGTTGTTGACTAAAGTAATGTTGCCTATATCAGAATAATGAGTACAAAGTATATCAACCTTTTTACAGAATATGATCATTTTAAGTGTGATTTTAATGAGGATTTTAACTTGAAGATGTTAAGTGTAGTACTATTTCAAAAATGTTGAGCGCTTCTTATCCATAATAGACATTTCTGGTCAGTATTTTATCAGATGTATACGTAGATTTTAACATGTTAAAGCTAGAATCTTTTTTTATACATATATAGAGTAATTAAGTACTTTACGAGAACTGACTTTCTTAATAACCTACGGAAAATATCCCTTTCCACATAGTTTTATTTAACAACTATAAGTACTTATTAAGTAGAAACATTTAGAAAATTTTTATTAACAATTTTTGATGCTCATGTATAAAAAAACGTATAACTAGAAAGAAGGTTCTTTGAATTACCGCTAATTTAAAATATTTAATGTCACTAAGAATCACAAAAACGTCTGAAAACTGGCAGAGATATGGAATTATTAAGTATTTTGTTAATACTTCTTGAGCTTGTGACCACTCTGGTTTATTAAGTTTTTATTCCAATAATAATTTCTCAGCATCGCTAGTTTTTAACTTTAGATTGGCTATTGCAGAGCATGTTAAAGTTGCTCTATAACTTATTCTATCCACGGATATTGGAGACAACAGAGTTGGAAATGCTTACTTGTTATTTTTCTAACTTGCACCCAGTTAGAATTCTTCCTAACATTTCTAAAATACTGGAACATATGATTGATTGTCAGATAAAGGAATATATTCAGCAATATAATTTTCTACCAAAAATTCAGTCGGGATTGATTATGACCAGGTTATATTTGTTTAAAAGACCTTTCTAAACCTACAAATAATATAAGTTAATAAAAATAATGATCAATAAATATGATGATGATACAAGAGAACCATCTTCTGGTGAACCACAGAGATCAATTTTAATTTTCTTTTTCAAAATTTTTCAGTTACCAAAATATCTGCAGTTTTCTCAGTAAGCTTTTAAGATCTGAAGATTTACCAAAAATATCTTTCCACTTTGACTCTAAAATTTCCCGAGACTTCAGTTCATAAATAAGGCCAAATACTGAGTTAGAACACTGATTCTGGATTAAACTATAATTATAGCTGCGTACCACTCTTCAGAGCTATAAATGCTCACACCATGACAAGCAAGTATCTCTGGCTGTTCTTTTAATTCCTTTTAAAGACAATATTGACTTGTTTCAATACAAAAGGTCGTCTGGATAAAGCATCGACATTTTGATGATGTTTACCTTTCTTATGTTCTCTTATAAAGTGATGCTTTTATAGCTATTCAAGCCACCTTGCTATTTGCCGTTCAGGGTTTTATTAATTGAAACAGCCATTTCAAAGAAGCATGATCTGGCCTAAAATTGAATCGTTGACCATACAAATATTTATAGAAATGTGCAATATCTTTTACTACTGCCAATAGCTATCGACTGGTCACACAATAGTATCTTTCTATTGATTAAATTTTTTTCTAAAATAAGCTATCACTTGCTCAACATCTTCATATTTTTTTGAAAGGACGGCCTTAATTTCAATATTGCTTGTATCTGAATTCAAAATAAAAGTATATCCAAAAATCGGATGCGTTAAAATTGAAGATGTGCACAGTGTTCTTTTTAGCCTTTGAAATGCTTCTTCACAGTCTGATGACCCACTAAATACCATTTTGTCCACCGTGATCTTATGGAGAGGTTTTGCAAGGTTATCAAAAATTTATGTGTTTGTCGTAACCAATTTTTGAATGCTTCTACTTTATCTAGATCAGTCTTAACACCATTTTCTGATATTACATGGCCGAGCTATTCAACTTCTTTTTGAAATAAACAAAATTTCTACGGAAATGATCTTCAAATTCGAGTTTATCCCAATATAATGACATCATCTAAATAAACTAAGCATGCTTTCCTTAAGTCTTTCAAGTATGGTACCTCTCCAAATTCTTCTTTAACTATTGTTTGGAAGTGGGTCACTAACTCTTTTTGGTTCGTCTCAAGATGTTCTCGAAGTAGTAAATCTCGTTCTTCTTGTTTTCGGTCTTGTTCCTCTTGTTCTTTTCTGTTTTTCTTATCACGTTCTTCTAGCTGCTTTTAAGTTTAGCAGGTCTTCCTTCATGAACTTCATCAGGTTTTCTTGTTTTCTTTCTCGTTATTCAGTTTCTTTCTTCAGGTCGCCTCTCATGGTTTTGATCAGGTCTTGATGTTTCTTCTCTCATAATTCTTGTTCTTCTCTTTGTTTCTTATCTCGTTCTTCTCGGTTGCAGTTTCGTTCTTATTTTACTTTTTTATTTTGTTCTTCTTGTTCTTGACTCTGTTTACGGTCTCTTTCCTCTTGTTTTGCTCTCTGCTCATCAAACTTCTTTAATAGCAACTCCATTAATTTCTTGGTCTCCATCTTGGCCTGACTTCTTGTTAAAAGCATCCACTAAATTGGGCTCTTAGATATCCCAGTTCTGATACCAATTGTAACGGAATTCAGAAACACACCTGTTACCTGGCGAACTACGCAAGTAAAATCGGTAAAAAAAGGTAAACAATGATTATACTAAATGGCGTCGTAACCACCATGCCACCTTCACATTATTGAAAAATCCATGTATTTAGAGTGGAAACTGTCGATTTGTTAAACCTTAGACTTAGCCTTTTACTAAAGATATTAGCTTTCCACCATCTTCTATCACGCAAGCGGAACCGTGAGTTTAGAAAACCGACTGCAAGTATAGTATTATCATGTCACAAACAAAAAATACAAAGATTCGTTTTCACTCGTTTTTACTAACCTAATGGACCAACCTTCTAAATTTTTCCAGTAATTTTAAAATATCCTCTCCGTTTAAGCGTTGATTGAGAATATGGGGTAAAATTGATTAGAAGATATAATATTCAATCAACGGTTTAAGGATAACATACAAATCGTTCACCATTCTAGCAGGAAAAACTGACATCTCACCGCCCGAAATCTGTCTCAACTATATACTTAAAAAAGTTCAAGAATGCTATTTCTTCTTTGTCTAGGGGAGCATAATGTCCAATGATCGTCTAGTGAGGGCATTTCTGCTGACACCCTGTATATTATATCCGCGCCCACTAACCGATATGGTTTAGAGAGTGCAATTTTTGGAGGTGCCCCCTGTACTTTCAGGGGGCCATAAAAAATCTGAAAAGCTTTTAAAAAGTCACTTTAGGGTTTTAAAGTGGGTTGGTAAGTATCAAAACCCTAACCACTTGATCGTGACTATTAAGATTTCTTAGAACTATACAGGAAGCTGTCTTAAAGTAATAAATAAAGGGTCTTAGGTTAGATTTAGCGATGATACACATTTATTATTATTTTAACATTAAATAGACATATTTTTTGTGACCTCTGGCCTTGCACACATTGTAATTTCCTATGTGATTCATTGTTAGATGGTCTAGTGACTTCGTGGGAAGTTCTTTTAATGTTACTGAACCGTATTAAATGAAACACTTGAGTGACGATTTTTCATTACCGAAATAATACTTTGGTAAATTTTCTCAGCCTAACGTATGTAATTCATCTAATACAACTGTTTTACTTTGCTCTATTAAAGCACATACACTCAGTCATTAACTGAGTAAAAATAACTCGTCATGGCATTGTGGCTTAGTCAGTGAGCGCTATTTATAATAGTGTTTTGTAGTAAATACCGGTCGTAAAAATAGAAATTAAAAAAGCCGAGGATATATAATGCAGTTCCGGGTTTAATAGGACTTATACATGGTGTTTTCAAAGTTGAGTGATTTATTTTAACTGCTTGTAGAGCTCGTCAAAAGGAGTTGATATACCAAGAACTATACATATATAAAAGTTGCATAAGAGATATTTATGAGGTGAATATTTCATTTGTCTAATTATTTTAAAAGGAAAAATAACCCATATTTATGAAAACAATGAAATAGTGGACATAATACTTACCTATGGAGAGTGCCAACAAAATGCAGCCGCAGCATGCAGGTTGTATGCAGAAATGTTTTCTTTAAGAAATCATCCGACCCCACGTATGTTTGTAAATTTAGTTATTAAACATCGTGACACAGGGTATTTAAAAAAGCACCGAGGAATCCACGCTAGAAGAGCTACTTAACCTAAAATATTACAACTTTAGAGGATTATATTGTAGAAATGGTCGAAGACGATCCAGCATTAAGTACTAAATAGCAGCTCAAGTTAAAGTTTTTCATAGTAAAGTGTGGAAGACCATACATTACGAATAGTATATCTATTTAGAATAGTTCAGCAGAAATGAAGATTTTAGGAAATTCATTTTGTGTACAGACAAGACCACATTCACACGAGATTGAGTGCAAAATTTTCACAATAATCGTATTTGGGCAGTAAAAAATCCGCATACTATAAAGAGATCTAATTTTTAACATAGATTTTCATTAAATGTTTAAGCTGGCGTTGGCCTATTGAACCCTAGGTTTTTTCACCTAGATTGACTAGTAAACTTTATTTAGATTTTCTTCGACGCAATCTGCCAGAATTATTAGAAGACGTTCCTCTAAATGTGAGATAGAATAAGTGGTTCCTACATGATAGGGCTCAACCACATTTTAGACGTGAAGTTCATGAACATCTTAATAATGAGTTTCCGAATAGATGGATAGGGTGCAATGGACCCACTTTTGGCCTCCTCGCTTCCCTTATTTAACGCCTTCCGATTTTTTTCTGTGGGGCTATTTAAAAGAGTTGGTGTATCAGGGCATTGAAAATTCTTGTGATTTAATTCGTGGACACCAGGATTTTATTTTCGGAGCTTGTAAATAGTGGTAGATTCGCCGAGCAAGATTGTGTGTTAATCGAACAAAGGAAGACAATTTTAAACAATTTTTGTAAATACGATAACCATTAAACTTAAAAAAAAAATTTTTTAACAATGTGAAGTTACATTCTTAATATGCAACTTATATTATATTAACTTCTTTTGATGAGGTCTACAAGGTGTGAAAATAAATTACTCAACTTTGAACACCTTGTATAGTAAAATTGATTATTAATTTTCTGTCCCTAGTCTGTACCTATTTCTTCTATGAATAGCTCAATTAAGTAGCCATTAATTACGAGAGGAATATTAAAAAGGGAATTATTATATCAGTAACATAATTAACATTAGTTATGTATTAATATTCCGAGAACATTTAAGGTTTTTAAAAAAGAAATGCGCTTATGTTTTTTTAACGTAAAATAAAAAACACACAGCCTTCCTCTACTTGTTTAAACGAGTGTCTATTTCTTCATTATTATTGTATGTAAATACCTTATTTATTAATAGTAGTTTGATAAGGATTATTTAATTCAATTTAAAAATGTTTTTGCATGCATTTTTTCGTTCAGTTTTGGAAAGTAGTTTAACTAAACCAATAACTTTTTTTTTTATTAAAGAAGTATATTTTGGAAGTGGAGTGGTTAATAAGGAGGCTGTTTTCCTAAGAGAAGACTTTTCTGCCAATCTTGTTTTGAGAGACGTATTTCGACGAAATAGCTCATCAATATATCAGCTCTTTAAATAAGCTGGGAATTTTTGAAGAAAAGATTATAAAGTAAATTTTATATTATAAAGAGAATTTCAAGCATAATACAAATATAAAGTTACATAATTATATTTCGATAATGTGATTTTTGGTGTTTTAAAAAAAACAAATCAATATTCTTTTGAATCCGGCATAAAAAATAGGGACTTCAATTTATAAAAATAGCCTTTGTTTTTAAATGGAATTTAAGGTAATCATTATTTATCCTTTATAGTACCCTCTAACTTTTAAAATTCCTCGTTTTACAGAGTTATTTGCGTGGTGGGTTTGATGTGAATTGAAATAGCCTACAAATAATCTTTAAAAAATACGTCAAGGTCAGCGCATCCGTTGTTATACTTAATATCGATCATTTCTCTAAAGATATCTTCATTAAAAAAAAACTTAAAAACATATTAAGCAATTTTTTTAAAACTTTTAACTTTGATTTGACCTCAAGGTCACATTCAAGGTTACTGATATATTATTCTCATCGTACTCCAATTTTTCACTTGTTTTTACAGAATTGCTCTTAGTTACTTATTTTGTTGGGTATTAGGTCACTTTTATAGTAAAAAATTAATTTATATTTATTATTTGAAAAATTACACACTCAAATATTAAAAATAAGAAGAAAATAGACTTATTTATGTATTTAGAAGAAATATGAACTTAAATCTTTAACGATACCTTTCGTTATATTTAATTTAATCTAAGTTCAATCAATCCTAAATACAATAATTTACTTGAGGTATAATACATTTTTTTGATATACCCAGGAGCTGGGGTTTTATCTATCGATCTCTTTTTTTTTCAATATCCTACCTAACTTTATTTTGAATATTAAAATTAAAAAGAATGAGAAACCTATTAATTTAATAAAAATACGTAATTTAAACCAACATTTCGGTAGTTATATCTACTCCCGTTATCAAGGTAAATAAAATAAAATTAAATTAAATTAAAAATTTAAAAAATATACTTATCTTTCCTAATCTCTTGTTTGGCTTTTTTATACTCTGGGTATTAATTCAAAAATAGTTTTTAAAATACTTTTTTTATAATTTGACGATTGTTTGACTTAACGATAAACTGTTTTATAGATATTCCAGATTATTGAATGCAGATTTTACTTCGAGTTATTCTTGTGGTGGCTATTTTTTCGAAATAATTATTTACTTTGCTTGATTCCATAATACGTATTTTGTTTCTTTAGTTATATATTTATATAATTTCATAAGACTCTTTTTAGAACTAATAATTTTTGTTGTTCTTATAATAATAATTTAAAGATTTTAGGTAGACATAAATAGTTAAGCATTATATAGAAAATACTTTTATTTTCTATTCATTCAATATGGGGTAGTCTTTTGTTTTTTTTGGTAAGTTGCTGCCTTTATATTTGGTATTTTTTCTAATTTTAAATTTTCCATTTTTGCTGCCTCATTTTTTTATGCCCAGTTATCTCTGCTGAAAAATTTGTTTATTTATTTCGATATATTTATGTGTATTTGTTTTTAAATTAAAATAATACTTATAGTTAAATATCATTTTCTTTGTAAAATTCTAGAGCGGCAAAAACGTTCGAAAGGGTGTAAAGTAGTTTTGAATAAATACTTGGAAAATATAAAAATATTAAATTAAAGGATATTAAGGATAAAAAAAATGAAAAAGGAATTTTTGTTTTTATTTTTAATTGAAAAGCCAAATTTAAAATACTTCGATCGATTTATAAAAAAAATTTATAAAAAAAAGCAAGTTCATTTTTTTTTATCAAATTCCTATTTACTTTCTTATAAAAAGTAGAGATTTTTGACGAATGTTTTTATGTCTGTTTAGATATAAATTCCAAAAAATAAATAAATGACTAAATTTTAAAAAATAAATTAAAAAACAATTTATCAAATTAAAATTTTTTTTTGTAATTCTTTTTTTTATGGTAGTTCGTAGTTAAAGCCTTATTATAATCATTCTTATTTAACTTTTGTCTTGTCCGTAAAATAAATATATATGTTTTTGTATGTAAAATAGATACCTATAATGTTTTACTTAAAAGGAGAATCGATAACAAATTAATATCTCATTTAAGAAAAAAAAAACTAGATTTTTAAGATGTGTAATACAATAAAATCAATAGACGTAATTAAATCCTAAATTAAATTGCCTTCCCAAGCTTGTCCAATCATTTATTATTACTGGACCAGTAATCCCTAGAGGAAGCTGGTTTCTGCTAGATAATTTTAGACATTTTCCTATCTACTAAAACTTCCAATTTACAACACTAATTAATAGCGATTTCAATTTAAAAGCGATTGGCAATGATTTTCTTATTAAAATTAATATCACGTCCTAATAATTATTGAAATTTTTTCATAAAATCAGTATTTTAACGGTACTAGCATGAAATATTAACTGTGTTAATATTTATTAATGAATTATATGAAAACTTAATTGAGGGAAAGCAACATTAAATTTTTATTAATTTTCTTTAAATGTGTCTTTAGGCAGCAATATTGTGTTTTTTGGGCGCCCATCGTGAGGTGAAAGAAAACCAGACATTTCTTGCTTTATTTTCACAATAACGTACATAATGTTAAAAATGTCCAGTTCTCAGATAAAAAAACAAAAACCATTGTGATTAATATGTATACGCATATTAAAGAGAACAAAAAGACGAGCTAACGAGCCATTAATAAATTCGCTGGGAATTTTAATTATGTATACGGCCTAGGCGAGTTCGTAGTTTTAATGAACAAATGCACATTTTAGTTATTTTAATCGTCTGGTGGTTTCTCAGCGCGGGAACAATAAAGTTATTCAAAGCATTTCCGGTATTAGAAGAGATTCTTTTTGCTAATTACGTGCATTTTTAATATGCACGTCTGGAAAACAGAAACATTCTCGAATGAGAAATAAACTTCATTGTTAATATCAGAAGAGCATTTTATCCGTTATAACCTCGTAACCATTGCGAGAAGTATACAGAGTGGTGAAGCTTTATAAGATATTGGATGCAGGATTAGTTAAACTAGGCGCATGTTGAGTAGTTTTAGGTTGTTTAAATTGTTAAATCTGGAAACTTTGATCATCTGAAAAAAAACCAACATTTTCTAGTTTTTTTTGTTCAGGTGTTAATTTTACTTAAAAATATCTATCTACTTCTTATTTCTCTTCATCTAACTAAATCTGTTGTGAATTTCAAATTTAAAGACCAACGTTGCTTCTGAAAAAATACACTTACTACCAGGAGACATTTTTGTACTTGCTTAATAAATCAAAATTTACTCTTGTGATACAACAAATAGTACATATCTATTATATATCAAAATAGACTATGAAAACGAGCTGATGATAATATAAATATAATATATATTCATAAATAGTATTCATATAAGAACCTAATTCCATTATTCCATAGGTCTGAAATGAACCGTAAAAAATAGATTTCTTTAAAAAATGGCTGGAATATAAAATCACTTCAAAATAATAGAAAAAAGTGAAGAAGCTCTTTATTGTCATTAAATTATTAAAACTTTATATCTCCTTTTTTCCAAAATCCCAACACTAAATTTGAAATTTCACTCACCCTGTATATAGTCATAATTAACATTCTATAATTAATTGCCTATAGAGAAAATGGGTCGAATTATCTAACCTTGGTGTCTTTCTGTTTGTATTCATGCGAACATAATAATAACTTATAACTGTATTGTACTGAGGTTTATGCGTATAAAAGATATTGATATTTTTAAAAGGTCAAGATTTTTTTAAAATTTTAATTGTTGCCATGATAAACTATTTGGGCGCCCAACTGATACGGGTAATTTGTTAATATAACTTCAAGAAAATTCAATCCTCTTGTACTGCGTGTTACAAATTACACATCTAATTTAAAACCGGAAAAAATAACTTAATTATAATATAATTAACAGGATTAACTGTTTAAATATGCATTCCTTCTCATAATAGGAAAATCATAAAAACCACTTCATCCTGATGGGGTAATAGCCTGTAAATAGCTTAGCAATTGCTCAGATACCATGCAAACCGCTCGTTTATCTTTTATTAATTATTCTCATTTTGTTGGTGTGCTACTTGAAATGATGGTCGGCTTTTCAATATGGGCGTGAAAAACCGGACTTCACTTATAATAATTTAAGCCGAAAGGGTCGTATTACGATTTGAAACGTGATCCGCACTAGCAGCTGTTATATGACTTTGATGTGGAGCAGACATAAAAGGCATGTGTGTTTTAACAAAATAACCAAATAAATCGAATAATTTATTTCTTTTGCCTTCATTGGGCATGTATGTATATTTCTTTCTGGCTACAAGGTTTTTATTAATTATTTCCTAAGGATTTTTTTTAAAGAGATTTTCAAGGTAATACTGGTATAAGGACTATTTTAAAGTTTATATCTAGTGTGATCTTTTTATGACTATGCTCCCTCTGCTTACGTTTGTATAAATAACATAATTGTGGCTAATAAGGTAAAACTCTCTTATGATTGACTTAAGTTGAATTAATCCTAAATATTATGACCTTAATTCGATTTGATTGATTGATTTTGTAAATTATATATCGGGTGCCACCTCTATCCGTTCTTGAGCTTAAATTGAAATTCAAATCAATGTTTTTATACTTGCTATTCATACTGCAATATGCAATATTTTTGCTAATAGTATGAATATACAATACTCAACTTCCTTTTAAAAATATCTTATCTCTTATGTCCGGTTTATTAAGTTTAGCTGATTTCATTTAGGTAATATTTTTGTTATATACCCCTTTAACCATTTATTATTTAACGATTTATTTAAGATGAAACTAATTCTAGAAAATTGTTCTAAGATAAATTTAATTAACTTTATTTAGCAAATTTCTATTAAAATTAATATACTAAATAATTTGTGTAAATAAATATTTTGTGGCAATTTCAAGTATATTTAGAGGAAAAACTAGTATTTGGTTAACTGTCCAGTAATGGATTTGATATTTAATCCATATTAAAATATTAATTCAAATTATGATTAATTTTTTTCTTATTTCATGCGATAAAACATTTATCATAGCAGAAATTTCCCTAAACCAACATAGATATTTGTTTTCTTAGAACTTTTTTGTTTTGAATTTGTTTGTCTTGGTAATGAGTTTAAATAGTCATTCCAACTTCATCAAAAATTCATTATTTTTTCTCACTTATCGGTGTGCATGATATGAAATATTTATGTGGACAGTCATTAAAAGGTCTTTGAGTTAATAAAAGATGGTAAATGAAAAAAATATTTTCTTTATTAAACAGAAAAGTAGAAAAACAAAACTTTTTCCATTTACGTATAAAATGCGACGTAAATATTTTCTGATCAGACATTTTTAAAATTTTATGTCTTTCCTTATTCCTTCGATGTAATAAAATATTTTTATATCGCAAATTTTTGTCTTTGTAGTGATTTTGTATGATCATTCCAATATCTGAAAAAATTTTTTTTTTCACTTCACAGTTGCTAGTCATTTTGAAAGGTATTTAGTTAAAAAATTTTTTTTTACTCTTTCTTACTTTTATGTGTTTTTTTCTGTTTAAAATTTCACTGATCATCCAAGATTTCCTTTTGGTTTTCATCTCTATTTTTGAAAGTTCTTTCTTGTTAAATATATTATATTTGCGAATTCACGTCACATGCACGTCATTCACCCCTTTTAAGTTTCTTTGCGGTAACGTATTCGTTTGCTTTTTGGTTTATTAAAGGTTGTTGTAATAAGAAATCATTTTCTTTTTAATAATCTTTAGTTTCACTCTTATTACTCCTACTAGACGTATATGATCTGATTCAATGTCCGCCCCATGCTAAGTTTTAACTAAATTAAAGCAGTTTCTGAATAGTATTAACTAACATATAGTCAATTTGGTTACGCTTAACGTAACTATGCATCTTTTAGAACTTTATTGTAATATGTATAATATAAAAATGTTTTAATCTATTTACGTGATTTACTTTTCTGTCTTTTAGACTAATTTTAATTATTTAACTATATTCTGTCATTTTTCGTATGTTAAAATAATAAAGCAATATTTAAAAAAAGTTAAATATTGTTTTCTTCTTCCTTGATTATTGATATTTGCTTTACCAACTCAATTAACTAAATGCTTCGGTTGGTCAACTAAATACTAAATAAATTAATCAATACAATCACATATCCGTTGAAATATTATACGATTTAAACAAAGAATATTGTTCCATAATGACCCTTTGTGTGGGCGTATAACCTTGATTTTAGCTAATGAAAAGTGACAACAAAAGAGCTTTGACCTGATACTAATAACAACTTAAAAACTCGCTTATACTATATCAAAGTTAATTCGAATAGTCTTAAACAAAAACACCGTAATTGCCTTAATTACCATGAAAAGTGAAAATTAAACGAACCTAAACTGAACGCGACCAAAACAGATTTAAATGGTAGAAACCACGTGCTGAACAAACCGGTGGCATGGGTCGAATTAAAAATCCTGTCGTGCCGCTTCTAGTTTCGACCTTGACGATTCTTCTTCGCCTTCTCTTCTTCTGCTATTTCTGCATTTTCAAGAGGAGAATGACCATCTTTAAGGAATATTTCGAAAGGATTTTATGTTTGCTTTTTTGTTTCAGGAAAGAGGATGGGATTACAAGCAGATCTGCGTCACCAGAGTTCCCGGATTCGGTTTCGGGATTGCGGTGTCTGGCGGAAGAGACAATCCGCATTTTGCCTCCGGTGATCCAAGTATTGCTGTCAGCGATGTTTTGGCTGCTGGACCAGCTGAGAGATTGCTACAGTAAGAATCTACTAAAGAAATTACGATATAATTAAATAAAACTAAAAAACTTTTCATTAACTAGGGTAAATGACAGGATCATTTCTGTCAACGGAATCTCTTTACAAAATGTGGATTACGCCACAGCGGTCCAAGTGTTACGCGACAGTGGCGACACCGTCACCTTGGTGGTTAAAAGGCGAGCATTGCAACTGTCGCATGCTCACAGCTCCTCTTATAGCGGACCTCCTCCATTGGCCGCCTTAGGAATCAATCCTCCCACAACCACCAAAATAATTTTGACTAAGAACTCCAAAAAAGAGGATTTTGGAGTGGTGTTGGGCTGTAAGCTGTTCATTAAGGAAATCTCTTCAAAAGCTCGTGATCAGTTGATTAATACCAATCAATCGTTAGACTTAGGCAGCTTTGTCACCAAGATCAACAATACCAACTGTAACGATCTGATGTCATTAAAGGAAGCGAAGAAGATCATCGATAGTTGCAAGGACAAATTGCATCTCACGGTGGCATCGAGGGAATATGTAGGGCCGTCGAATATTTCACATCAGGCTCAGAGTTCTATAAGTACTACAGGTGCTGTCAATAATTTTTATAAAGGTAATTGGTGTTTGGAGTATTGTAGCTGACTAATAGTGTGATGCCATAGAAAGTAGATTTTTGTCGTAGAAGTGTTGACTTGCTTGGAAATTATTAAATTGTGAATTTAGGTGATGATTTCCTGACTTCCCCGAACCAGAGTTACTCCAATCAGAATTTATATGTTCAACCACCTACCAGGAGTTCCAACCATACTCAAAACAATTCTTACGATGAAAAAGCTGATCCGATAGCTGGTTAGTAAGATTTTTTCAATAAAGTAAACTTAGTATATCATACCACTTATACACTTAAAAAATTCCGATTTTAAATTAAAACCGATTACCCTCAATCTTTTTACTGCATATCTGATAAACCTTAAGCTGGAATAGACGTTTTTACATAAGAAGTACATAATTAGTAGTTTTAAAATAGTTCTTCTCTTTATTTCTTAATGTTTGTTCTTTCTCTTGCGTATTGGCTCTTGATAATTTTTATCATCTACTTTTTCTTTGGTACAAGTTTCTTATCATACTTAGTATTTAACACTTTATCTTTTTCATTCTCTACAGTTTTATTGCCTAATGTTTTTTTTAAAGTTTACCCATTGACAATTTCCATCCTTATCTTAACTTGGTTAAGTAAGTTTGTTAAAATTTTGTTTTCATTATTATTCTCTCTAATTCTCTTTTTTCTCTTATTGTACATCTTCTAAAATATTCTGTAATATTATCTTCCTTATTTTCCAGGTCTTCACTATATCGTCACTTTCCTCTTTACATTTTAGACAAACATAATCTTCATCAAATTATTTAGTGAGATTTGGAAATGCAATGACGTTTAATTCTTCCTAGACATATTACACGAACTTTATACATAAAGCATGAGTTCTCTTCCCAAAGTCTAGATGTATTTGCAAATGATACCCACTCTATTTCGCGTTTGGTATTTTGTACCAGCTTAGTTGGTACTTCTCTAAGTACTTATTTTAGATTTAATTGTTTTCTATGCTAGGAATTTCATATTTAAATAAAAATGTATATACCATGGTCGCAGCATCATACTGGTCTGGTATTAAATATTTTGTTATCTTGAAATAGAATACAATTTAACTTTTTATGAATTATTTAATAATTAGACTCCATAACAAGTCCAATAACAGGTTATTATTCTTAAAACTAGTATCAATCAAAGTCAATATAGATTCAAGGGAAGAAATACTAAAAATGTACAGAAATATGTCACAATACCACAAAATTTAAGCACTATCAAATAACTCGATCATCTCTAATAACTATTTGGTTATCTGAGGCGTGTTCTGCTAAGTGTCTACTTAATTGTTCAACTCAAAGAATAAGAATGATCCTCTTTTAATTGATTTTTTCTTTCGTAGCATTAAGTGGACCTAACTCTCTAAATGACGAAAAATCAAACTTGGCTCCTCGAGGACGATCTAGAGGGCCTTTATCTGAAGCAAATCTAAATCAACTGGATACGAGGAACAGCAATAGCTTACAGGGTTATGATAGGGCGAAGAGTAGAGATGAACCACCAAGACCACCACCTCCTAGAGCAGAAGGTACGGCATTTTTTACATGATTTCCACATTTATTAATATTGTTGCTTTCAGATTACTATAGTTCTAGAAGACAGCTATATGAAGATGATCCTATTATTCCAAAAACCAAACAACCTATGTGAGTTTCACCCTTGTTTAACATATTTTTTTAATTCATCGTTTTTACTTTATGCTTTAGTCCTGACGCGAGGTTTATCACATTCCACAAAGAAGGATCAGTAGGAATCAGATTAACTGGAGGCAACCACGCCGGTATCTTTGTCACCGCAGTCCAACCAGGAAGTCCCGCTTCCTTACAAGGACTACAACCAGGAGATAAAATACTTAAAGTAATTTTAAATTTAAATGTTAATAAATATACTCCTAAACATTTTTGTTTTGTAGGTGAATGACATGGATATGACAGGGGTTACTAGGGAGGAAGCGGTGTTGTTTCTATTAAGTTTACAGGATCGGATCGAGTTAATTGTGCAGTTTTGTAAGGAGGAGTATGACAGCATCGTTGCTTCTCAAAAAGGAGACAGTTTTTACATAAAAACTCACTTTCACTACGACAACCCCGCCAAAGGTGAAATGTCCTTTAGATCCGGGGACATTTTCCATGTCATTGACACCTTATACAATGGGGTGGTCGGGTGTTGGCAAGTGTTTAGAATAGGTGAGACAATGGCATTTTTTCCATCAGGAAAATCATATATAAGAAAAATATTAATTAGGTCGAAACAATCAGGAGGTGCAAAAGGGAATTATTCCAAATAAAGCAAGGGCAGAGGAGCTAGCTACGGCGCAGTTTAATGCTACCAAAAAGGAAATGTCGGCAAACGAATCTCGAGGAAGTTTCTTTAAGAGGAGGAGGAGTTCGAATAGGAGGTCCAAGAGGTAAATTGCTTAAATTAATTAGTCTATATCCAGAGATGTTTTAAACAGATTTTAATTGGTACTTATAGGAAAAATAGATTAGTGATGTATCCGTTTTAACTCTTTTTTAGTCCCTTTTTGGTATTTTACTGATCCAGTTTAGGTTTTTCAGTTTGGGCAAAGAACACTGGGACGATATCCTATTCTCCGACACCATATCCAAATTCCCAGCCTATGAAAGAGTTTTGTTGAAGCATCCAGGTTTTACCAGACCAGTGATCTTATTCGGACCGATTGCAGACGTGGCTAGAGATAAACTACTTAAGGACTTCCCAGATAAATTTGTCTCACCACGTAAGTGTTTAATAAATCTGCTTCAATCATAATAATATGGAAATAATTTTTTTTGTAGAGCTGGATGTTTCTAACGATGAAAACTCAAAGTCTCAAAAATCTTCGTCAAATATTATAAGGTTATCGGCTATAAGGGACGTAATATCGACTGGAAAGCATGCTTTACTAGATATTACTCCAAATGCAGTTGAACGACTCAACTATGCTCAAATGTATCCGATTGTGGTGTTTTTCAAGGCTGAAACTAAGATGATTGTCAAGCAGTTGAGGACCGGCTTACCAAAGTAAGATTTTAATCATAATAAATAATATAGCAGGTATTTCCATATAAATTACTAACTTTAAAAATTATTGACATGTTGACAAGTGCCATTAAAGTAACGTAAAGCTTTTCCAACTGGACAAGCCTTATGAAAAATTATATTATTATTAAATAAGTCAAGAGCGTTGACTATAAACTCTGCCATGAAAGAAGACAACTCTTGGTACAATGTATAATAATAAATTTTGAATTCAATGTGGTTGCCTATAAGCTCTGCGATGTAAGGTAGGCAACTCTCGGAACAGTGTATAATATTAAATTTTGAAAGGAGGCCAATTGTTTAAACTTTGACAACCGCAGAGATAAATCATATAAAAAATTGCAATCATCTATTTTCAAGACATGTATGACGTTGATACTTGGCAACAATTTTTAATATTACTTACCCCCTAAGTAATTTTAAATGTAGGACCTTATGTTATGATATTCTTAACATTCAATCCTACGGGATTCACATAGTTTACTGTTATAGTTCATTATGCGACTCTTTCAAAAGTTAGTGAGATTTAGCTCTATATAGGCCTAATATCTGAAAAATCATGTAAATACTATTTTTTAGAGCACAATTCGGACTTTTTTGATGCCACTCAGATATTCCTAAAAAACGTTATTTTGTTCAAGCCTAAGATAAAGTCAAGTCCCTCTAGGTCAATTATCTTAAAATCTATTATCTCCAGCAAAAAGTTAAATCTTGAAATATTTATCGATAACAATATTAGCAATTTATATACTTTCGTAGGCATTTTTTGATACAACTTAAAAAAATAAAGATCATAGAATGTATAATTACTTTCATTTATGGAAGGTTACTGGGATTAAGGTTCTGAAATTGAATTTTTATAAAGAGCTTAAAAATTAGAACAAATTCAAAACAAATAAGTTAAGTAAAGAAAAAGATTTACTGTAAAATGAAACACTTGAGAGAAATCATTATTTCTTGTCAAAGTTTCAATATATTATGATTCGCATAGAAAAAAGACTAATAAAATGAGATAATTAATCTTAAGCTTTAAATATTTTCTAATTAGAAATTATCACCATCAATTTCCACGTCTTACCAATTTGTATTTTCTGTTAATTTATCGGGTGGGTCATTTTAACATATGCACCCAAATTGAAAAGTCGAAAGTAAATATGATACAGAAAAATGTTTAAGACCAAAGCTGTTTAATTCAAAAAGTGTTATTTACCTGTAGAGGTCATTTTGGCCTTGAAGTAGTTTTCCAAAATCTGAGTAATTTGTTAAAATGGGAATCTCTATTTTTTGCAGCGAATTCGAAAAAAATGGAAATTTCACTATGTTTTAAACTTTGACATCATATCCTTGAAAAAGATCAAATGATAGAATACTGCTTTCTAGACAATTCTTGTACAAAACTTATTCTTCGTTTAAACGAGGAAGTAACCGGACCTCCTGGTGGACTGGCCCGCAAACTTACCTGGTATGATCTCATCAGATTTTTATTTGTGGTGTTATTTAAAGAATGTTGTTTCCTAATAACGACACACGACGAGAGACAACATGCAAGATCGGATTTGTGAAGCATGTGCTGCGATTCCAAGACAAACTTTGTTTAACAACGAACGATTTGCGTCGACTGAAACATTGAACCTGAAAATGACCTTGATAAATGACCTCAAGGTCAAGATGGTTAAGTTTATTTAAAACTTTGTGATTGATCCACCCGCTAAAGTATTTTTAAAATGTTTAATTAGAACAGAAACATTAATAAACAGCTTTTTGTAATTTGACCTTAAGGTGGAGAAATCTTAAAATATCATTAAACGCAAAATTTTCCGCTCTTTTCGAAACCGCTACAAATAATAGGGAATCCCGTTTGAAAAAATTGTTCTGATCGTGAATAACGACCTCTACACATACATGTCCTTTTCTGTCCTGAACAATTTTGACCTCTAAGGTTTTTCTGTATCTCGCTCACTCGGAAAAACTTGGGTGCATATATTACAATGACCCTCCCTGTAGGAAAAAAACTTATTCACCTTGCATAAAAAGAAGGTCTTTCATTAATGCACTGTATAGGCTTATAATATATTTCTATTAAAATTGTTTTAACTTTTCTAAAAACAAACTAAATTTCAACGAAAATCATCACATTTTAACAACATACGGAAATATACAAAATCCCTATAAATACAACAATATATACTTCGTCTTGTAGGACCGCACACAAAAGCTCAAAAAAGCTCCTGGAACAATGCCAAAAACTGGATAAAGTCTGGGGCCACATTTTCAACTCCACAATAACTTTAACAGACAATACCGACACGTGGTATAGAAAAGTTCGCGAAGTTATCGATAAACAACAAAGTGGCGCCTTATGGATGTCGGAAAGTAAAGTAAGTAGATTTTCTCTATTTTAAAATTATTATGGTGACGGGTTTCTCTTGCAGGATATTTACTCCGATATCTATTTCCCTTCGATTTTCCTTCAACCGAAATCCACAAATTCCCTTCCCGGTCGTCATCGACCGTCGCGTACCCGCAAATCAGCCCTTTCTATGTATAGTTCACCCCAGTTCATTCATAGAACATCCGCTTATATTTCTCCATTCATTCCTGATCGTTCATCTAGTATATGTCGCGAATGTTCCACTTATCGTGACAGTTCTTGGTACGAATTTACTCCGACACCATCCAGAGAATGTTCCCTTTATGTTCCGGACTATTCAAGAGCAGTGGCTCGGGAATCACCCGAACCAGAACAGAATAATAATGAAAGAAATGCAAGTAAAAGTGTTGGTGTGAATAGTAATTGTGTGGCTTTGCCTATTAATAATATTAATGATTGTTTGCAAGAGCCTATTTACCACGAATGTAATAATGCTTTAATCAATTTTAATAAATCAAGTGATTCAAGGAGGTTTTCTACTATTCGTGAAGAGGTTTTTGGGGAGATTTAACTTTTAGTAAGCCACTTTTGAAATATAAACCTTTAACTATTTTATATAGAGAGTGTCTCATGAATAATAGTAAATAATTTAACAGTAAATACTTTTCGAAAAAAAAATAGGTTAAGTTAAATTTTCCTAGTCCGAAAGTCAAAGATAATCAAGATACAATCAAGGGTGATAAACCTAATGTATTTTTTTTTTAATTTTGGCCATAAATTTAGCATTTATTCTTTGTTTTTAACAAAATTTGAAATATGGGTTGCTTCTTATATCGCAAATCTTAAAAATAATTTTTTTTTTTAAATTTTGTCATAGAGAGCGCCCCCAGCAACATTTTTTTTTTTAATTTCGTAATTTTTTAGGCTTGTTATAATTAAGTTTTTTTTATTTAAAATATGCATTGTGAAAACAGTTTTGCTTAAAAAAAGATATACTTCAAAAACTTCGCTACGATTAAGCCTTTTCGAGATATTTACATGTCATGTTTTCAATGTACTCAACAAAAATGACTATTTAAACTACTCTATTGTACTTCGAATGAATAACAAAATACAAAAGATAAACAAAAAATAAAAAGTATGAATATTTGCCAGCGAATTATCAACAAATATCGCCCAATCCTAAAAAAGATTATCTCATTTTGAAATGACTCAATAGCAGTTTTATACCATTAATTGCTCTCCTATATTGTGTTAATTGCTCTCTTATGTCTGTTGTATTTTCATAAACATTTCATTTCATGTATCCCCATATGCAAAAATCTAATGGGTTAAAGTCTGGACTTTATGCGGGCCAAGGTTTTCGACTTTTACGTTATACGCAACAAGTAACAATAAATACCAATAACTAACAGCACTAACAATAAGAACGTCATAAAAGATAACGTTACTAAATGTGTGACTTTCAGTTTATATAATCACTCATCAAAGTAACTGACAAGAACATTAACCCTGACAGTGATAATGACATTTATAATAATTTATCTTGTCAGCAGCCTACTTAATAAGTATTTTAACCTGAAGTAGGAAAATAAAATTTTATCTTGTGTGCGTTAAAAACTTTAAACGTAAATATCTCGAAATTATATCGGTTGGGTTGGGTTGGGTTGGGTTGGGTAGTCGTAGCGAGATTTTTTAAGTATATCTTTTTTAAGCAAAATGGTATGCGCAATGCATATTTTGAATAATAAATTAAATTATGCCAAGCCTATTAAAAAAAAATCAAAATGTGGCTAGTGGCGCCCTCTAGCGCAACAAAACCATATTCTGAATTTCCTTAAAAACGAGAATTATCACCCTGTATCTGGGTTGTCTTTGACCTTCGAACCAGAAAAATTTAACTTAACCTAATTTTTCTAAAGTCTTATTACTATTTACCAAATAAAATGTCTATACACAAATGTTAATAATCAGTGACTAGAAATTTAATGAAAATATAAAAAAAAAGCAAACAATCCTATATAATTCTTCGGATTTGTTTTCTTCATTTTTTTTATTTCTCTGTTTAACTAAAAATTAAGAGTAGTTCAACATCTACAGGCTATAGTAGGGCTATTAAAAAAAAATAGAAAAACGTACAAATTCAGTATTATCTCCGAAGTTTTACCGATTACATCAACAAGATGACATTCTCTACCATTGCTAGGTAGGTATTAGCGTTGATTGAATATTTGGGAAATTGAATATATCCCATATTCTCAATCAACGGTATTAGTACATGCGAAGATATCTTCAAAGTCTCTCTGGATAACAGAGTTTCCGACGAACTATAAAGCGTCTAAGATAACCCTGAAAGTCCTGACTGGCACTACTTTCCAGGTATATAAAGTCTTAAGAGATCCCTCGTTAATACTTTAAAATAATCTCTTCTTAATACTTGAACCCTGGTAGGGAAGCCATAAGGCTGATAACAACTTACGACAAAAATGTATTATTCTACTTAAATCAGCTAGTACTATACCAAATTCTTTTCATTTACGTTTGACATCAGCAAGATTACGTTCTCCAAAACTAATGTAAGTGAAAAAACTGATGTATATATCAATCGGAAAGACGGCGATTGATAGAGATCTTCCAAATCGTCAGGACAATGCTCAAGAATCTTGTTCTTAAGAGAGCTTAGATCAGGATCTTCTCGGCCACCCAGGGAATATCTTCCGAAGTCTTATGTAGTAGTCCCGTCGTATTAGAACCAAATATCGTAAAAATCTTGTTCTTTAGCCAATCATTCCAATTCTCGTGATTCTACCTATAAAATGAGAAATCACTTGATGCTTCTTCAAAATCCTCAACAAAATGTATATTCAGTGAGTTCGACTGTCTCAATTTCTTCTTTGTTTCGTTGAGGATTTAAGCAATTTAATGGTGTAGATCTTGACTATGTGTTTATCCTATCTTATCCTTAAAGTAAAGAACTATAATAAATGTACCTTAGTAAATAACATTTTCTCCAAACTATTTGCCATATAACTTGGAATTCATTGAGAATCGTAAATAAGTATAACTCAAAAATTACTTTAATAATCGAACTTGTTCTTCTCATGTAATCGATAGGTTACAAATGTTGGCTACATCGAACTTGATTGATAGCACATCTAAACAGCACAGTGGAGGTAGCATCATACCATTTGCGGAGACTTACCAACTAGGAAATTCTTCTTCGACCCGGATCTCTCTTTTCTTCTACTAGGTATTCAAGTTTTCGTGTTTTAATTGTGAGTAAGAGTTGTGGTTGGCACATCATTCCGGTTAGTACTTCATTATTTTTATATGGTTGGTCCAAGGTATCTTCAGGACTCTTGTAAACCTACATCTTAAAGGCCTCAATTCATTTCTCCATAACCTTAGAAACTGTACAGCTCTTAACTTTGTATGGGAATACAGGGTAGGTGTACCAATTTACTATTTGTTTTTTCAACTCCAAATTGAGATCTCCGTTGGTGAGCATGGTTCTTATTGTAATGAAAGTATATTTAATAGAATAGGTGAGAATTGTAATTGTAAAAGTCTGATTCAGGTGACCAGTGGTAGTGAATTTACTAATTTGAACTATTTCATACTCCATTAAGCATACTGGCACCTTTAAAATATTGCAACTCAATTCCTCATTTCACAACTTAAATATTGTGATAAAATATTAACAAAATTAAGTAAATAAACCGCCAATTTTAACATGCATTTTAAGCCCCCATCTAACACCATTCGTGTTTAAATCTAACCAATTATTAAACAATACTCTCATAACGCATGTCTTTACGTTCTCATAACTTACTCAACAGCCGGAAGAGTCTCTTTCCGACGACTTCCTCTTTCCCATGTCTTCGCTACGTCTGTCTTATGCGAGTTCTCCCGAAAGCGACTTGGAACACAGTCCGGGTCCGCCGACATCTCCTTCGGGAAGTGGTGGACTTCCCACTCCTGGAAGACTCACCAAGGCGAGCTCGGATCCGAGTGTAGTGATGCCGTTAGATAGTGGGGCTAGTGATACTTTACCACCATATCAGGTAAAATAAACTTTTTTTATTTCTATTACAAGGATATAAATAGTTTATTTACGCGTAGGTATTTTATAGTATTATGAAGGTATACAGAGCAGTTATTTTATAACATACATTGAAATATGTATTCATTTTTGCGTCGTGTTGCCCTGGTTTTCCAATCTCGGCTCGTGTTTTTTGGTGCCCTTCCTCCTCTCTGTCTATTGCACAAATGGTACCTATATGAATGTAATTGATATAGTGAATTATTACCCTACATTTTTTTTGTTTTTAGCTTTTATATGTTTTTAAGGTTTAATAACTTATTTTATAAATAATTATAATTGGGAAAGTCTTTATTTTTGTTTTAGTTGTAATTAGGTTGGTATGTTTTAACGGTCTGAGCAGCACATGCGCGCTAACTTGTGTATGTGTTATCGGTTGTTTTTATAATCGCAGTTAAGTCCGCATTACTCTTAGCATTGTGTAAATTCTTGTAATAAAAAAAAGTGTAATTTTCTATGTACAATGTTTAAGTGGTAATAAAAGTCTTTTGAACTTGAATAAGATGAAAAAAGAAAAACAAAATGGGATTTGATGATCGCTAAAACTCACTAAAAAACTGAAGTTACCAGAATCATAGGAGATCTAAATGCTAAAGTTGGTTGTAGTGCATGTAATGAGTATAATCCTTTCATCTCCAATACTTTATTTAAGTAACATCCCAGATGCTTATATACCTGGATATCAATTGCAAACAACCAGAATAAAATATCTAATAAAAAAATCAGACAAAATCAAAAAGTACGTTAAATCAGTAAAAACATATCAGTAGCGATCACAAACCGGTTGGTATGGTCTTCAGAATAAAGCGTTTCACAAATGTGAAATACAACACCTTAAAAAAATAATAATATTTGTATTTTTTAATTTGAAGAAGATTAACAACATAGACTCGACACAAAGGATACGTGGGATGAAATATAGAATATCATAGTGAAAGTTCAGGAACAGGACACTGGGATTAAGCAAAACAGAAAGAGCAAGGAATAGATGACAGAGGAAATTCTGAAACTTATGACGAAGAAAAGGAAAGACAAGGGGAAAGACAAATACTGCTGAAGTATAAGGAGATAAATAGGAACGTTAAAAAATAGTGATCGAGTTAGAAAAGTAAAGAAGTTGTATCTGTTCAAGAAATGCCGAAAAATTAAGCTACTGCAGCAAAAACATGATTTCTCCAACGTGCACAAAAAGCTAAAAGAGCTGATAGGAATGGAGAGAAAAAAAGCAGGTGGGAATCCTCAGAAATACGAATAAAGAGGTCATAAACTGAGATCCAAGAAAAATCAAAAAAAGGAAGAACTACTTAGAGAAACTGTTTGATGATGACCGGCCGAGTCTCTCACGGAAGTGGATGATAATAGAAGGAACCTACTATTATAAAGAGCGAAGTCATCCATGCAATAACAACTCAGAAAAACAGAAAATCTACAGGATCAGATAAAGTACATGCAGAGGGGCGCAAAATAAGAAGGCAAAGTCCAAAATCCTAGTTTAATTATTCAACAAGTCAGGTGCTATATTTTTAGTGCATTACTGTACTGTTATGAAAACTGGACTCTCGATCCAATAACTGCGACAAAAATTGAGGCTTTTTAAATTTATGTATGTCGCTGCACGCTTCGTATCTCATAGATTTACTGAGTTACAAACGAAGAGGTATTAAGAAGAATGAAAAAGGCAAAAGGGTGATTAAACATCAATAAAGAGAAAAAAAAGATACATAGGGCGTATCATAAAAGGCGAAAAATACGAATTACTGAGGCTGATAATTGAAGGAAAGATTCAGGGCAAAAGATCTGTTGAAAGACATCAGAACTCGTAGTTAAAAGACCTTAGAAGATGGTACAGGTGCACTTAGACTGAGTTTTTAAGAGCTGAGGGTGTGATAAGAAGAAAATATAAAAACCCTATAAATATAATTAAAACCTACAATCTTTAAGATAGTTACTTTAATTTTATTATAATCCTCAAATAGATACATTGTATATCACACAATAATATAAAGGGTTATGATTTAATAACGGATAAATTTAACAAAAGAGAATTCAATTCTTTTTTTAATTCTCGGACTCGTCGATTTTATTTTTGGATCCGGCATATGTTGACATCAAATATAAATGTTCAATATCGCACAAAAGAGTGAAATATATAAATAGTGACAATATCGCAAAGTGTGACAGAATTTTTTTTTTTTAATTAAACCTCCTTTTTGCATTTATAATGGTCTATAATTATCTTTGACTGTTCACGAAATAATAACGTTTAAATTGTAAAACTTTATTACAACATAAATTGATAAATTATACATTCTTTAAATTTTTTTTATCAAATGCTGGAAGTGGCTTATATTAGTAGCTCTGCAAAACCCCAGACGATCGATAAATTTTTGTAGCACATTTTAAACTGTATTTACAAAAAGATTCCTAATTATATTACGAATACGATCTTGGAGTATATCAAGCGTTTGAGGTTAGGCGATTTTTCTGCACGTAATTTTTCACATAATTCCAAAGAAGCTCCAATTGATTAAGGTCATGTGACCTAGGGGGCTACACTATGGGTCCACGTCTGCCTAGAATGCAAAAATATACCGAAGGTTCTATTTGAAGCACAAAATAGTTTACCACTAACCAACTCTTTATTTTACTTTCAACCCGTATTTCGCTAACGAAGAGAGCATCTTCAGGACAAGATAAAAACTGGTCCTATTTACGAAAAAAAAATTCCCTCACCTTTTCTTGCGACATTTGTATATATACATTTAATGTCAAAATATGCCTATTCAAAAAATAGAATCATCGTGTTCCAAAGAATTAAAAAAATATATACCTAATAATATATATAATAAATTAAAACCATGTATATGAAATACAAAGGAAACCGTATAAAGGAAACAACGTCACTTTCATTTTGAATTGGTACAAACTAATATATTTTTAGAATTTTAAATAATTTTATAAAAAAATTTACACCATTACTTCCATTGAAGTAACTGTGTACATTTACTTCCATTGATGTAATGTGTACAAAATATAGAATAGCAAATTTATTTTATTTGATCCTGTGTATTTCTTTTTGGGACTGAGAAGCAAAATCAAACATGTTATTAAAGATTTTATAATCAGCCCGATGACAATATATATTCATTTATTATGGAAAGTCCCGAGATTCAAAAAATAGTTATATTTAATGTGAAAAAGCTTTCGGTCTTCTGGTGGTATATGATCATTACTTTAAAAGTAAAAATTTTTAGAAAACTTTTCTGAATACTAAGCCATAGAATTTAACAATATAACCAAATTTTTCAAAGTTCTACATATAAATCACAGTAGATTAAGTGCTTGATTACATACAGTATTAATGTGAATATCAACAAGTTAAGGCGTTATAATCTTGTTTATTATATACTACTGTTTAAGTCAAAATACAATAAATTATACATGAAATACTTATAAAAATCTTCAGTTCATCTATTTATTATAAAATATAGCTATCAATGAGCAGATAATTTAGGAATTAATTATTTAAGTGAACTCAATCGAACGCTTTGAAAATCGATATAGATTATGTGTCCGATTTAAAGTTTTCATACTTAAAATGGTTTGAAATATCTGATCTGTTATTCCAAAAGTTTTGAATTTAGGTGTGATACGATTTTATATTCAATAATTTGACGGTGTAAATGTATCGTGACGACTATTAACATTTTCGTGATCGCCTTATTTAGAATTAGTATAGGGGAGGTAATTTTCCATATTTCAGGAAAAACGGCTGTTGACAAACTCTTATTAGCAGAGTTAAGGTAAAAATAAGCCAATTTATGAAATTATATGAAAATTATATTTCTTGATGCTACATCAGGCCCATCAGAAAAAGTAGACTAAGTCTTCAATTGCCTTAATAATATCGCTTAAAGTAATGCCAAGATAATTTGCTTTTATCAACAGTTATTGAGGTTTGATTGTCTGAAATATAAATCTGCATTTTTAATGCGATTAGACCTAAAAATCAAAAAAATATTTGAAAGGTTTTATCTAATCCGAATATTAAGCTCATGATGAAAAGAAAAAAATCATACTTTCGCTCTTGGGCTGACTCTTAGGCTAATGATCTGGAAGAAACTAAAGAATTCCTTAATAAAGATCTTAAGTCAGTGTCTTATTGTGATTATTTAAAGAAACACAATTTAAAGATAAATCCTACTAAGATAGATGTGCTTTTGTTTGGTCAGAAAGGAGGCGTGATGCATTGAACAATGGCTCACATGTTAAGGTAGAAAATGCAAGTGCTAATAATTTGGGGCTTTTTATTGATACTAAGCTAAGATTTAATGGCCACGTAAAATAGTTTAAAAAGTTATGCAAAAATGAGATTTTTTATGCAAATAGATTAATTCTAAATTTTCAATAAAAAAAAAAGGTTTCGGCCAAAACTAAGCAGCTGAAGTGTCTTAATATTTAAAATTCAATAAAGGAGCAATATTTGTCATATTTTTGGTCAAACTATTAGCTTCTAATAGCCCCACATATTTAAGAGAAAAATTGGTATGTTTAGCTTATAACTCTGTTATGTTGTATAATTCCTTAGATCATAATTTTAAAAATTGTTAAAAAATTGCATCCTTTAAATTTAAATTTAGAATGCATTAACTTGGTGTTTAAAATTCTTACTGTAAATAGTTTTCTTTCTCTTTTTTTTTCCTTTCCTGTTTTAAAAGTTCTCTTTTATTTATATAAAAGCTAGAATTAAATGGTGTGGTAGAATTAACTGGTCAAGTGTAAAAGTAGCCCAGGCTAAACTTCGTCATTTTCTTCTGCATTATTACCAATTTGTGTATTTGTTTATATATTTTGATAATCAATATTACTTTTTTTTTTAAAGAGGATTTTTTTTTCTGTTTTGTAACATAAACAACATAAGAACACTCAAATGAAAACCATCTTAACGAGTAATCTTTTAGCCCACCTACGATTCTCGCTACGGATTCAGCAACAGTAGTCAACCGAATCAACAGCCTCCTCCACAATCAACAGACATTCCTCCAGATTCTCCACTTACGAAAGACCCCTCCTACAACCTCTCCAACCCAGACATTCCATCGTCGATCAACTCCACAGAATTTAATAAGGGAAGCGACATTTATACAGCAAACATATATAGGGCGAATGAATATAAGTCCGGAGAATTTGGAGGTGGAGAGAGAAGAAACGATTTTGATAGCCCCGATAGAACTAGCGGGGAAAGAGGAATGCAACATAAGAGGTATGTTTATATATTCAGGTTTCTAGAATAGCATTTTTATTTTTTAATATCTTTTAGACAACCAAGCAGTTTGCATGGCCCCTACAATCATGCAAAAGCTCATAGTTTGAGTAATGAACAAGCTATGCCAAACAGTCCTTTAGCTAAAGAAGGTTTATATGGAACTGCCCCAGATTTACCTCCGAGGGTTGATAGGGCAGCTAAACCTATGGGAATTCTAGCTACACCAGGTAAGAGGCGCTGATTTTTGCACAGTCATTTCCAGTGATTCATTTCTTTTGTGTTTCAGGAAAAATCCCAAATGGACGCAGTGCTCACGAAAGACTATTTGGATCAAAATCGGTGATCTCCGAAACTACCAATGGAACAGAGAATGGCGGTTTTGTGGAAAACAATAAAGCAGGATCGCTTGAGCGAAGCCAAAATTCTAAATCGGTAAGATATTTTATGTTATAATGTAATAAAAATCTAATCTTATGAATGCTCCTTTAGGATTCTCTCTCGAGTTATGATTCGTATAACAAACAACCACAGACTAGAATAGGACCCAACTTACATGATGATCTCAAGACAACTCTTTCAAAAATCGATCCCGCTCATCAAAATAGTCCCAGTAGAGGAGGAAATAGATGGAACCATGATCAACCAAATCATCACAGGTAAGTAGAGATTAGCGACAGATAAAAATATATCACCATACTATTAAATCCTAGGAATTTCTTTAAAAAATTTGGTTTTTAGACTTGGTGGATCAAAACTAGATTTAAAATACAATCTTCCCCCTGGTGATCCAATAAACGACAATAGTCCGAGACATTCGAGAGAAGTCCTTGGCGGTTCTAGAGAGGAAAATGGAGCGGCAGTTGGAGAAGGAGTAAGTCCTAGAGGATCTGTTGAAAGAGACATTTATAGGTAAATATTTATATTTTAAAGTCTTTCGTTTTATCATTTTAAGCGCTTCTTTAGATATGCAAGATCTCCAGCCAAACAAAACATTCCTGGCAAATCTCATATAGAGACCAAGACTGACTATGGCAAATATAGGTAATTATATTATTTGGCGAGTTTTCATTATTTTATTGATTTTTTTCTTATTTTTAAAGTAGGAACAATAATATCAATACCGTGCAAAGTCCTCATCATCCTTCCTCGGACTATACCAGGACTTCTCATCAAGACTTGCGTGAATCTCAGTTGAGTATCCATCAGCATTCTCCTATGAGGAGTCCGCCCTCGAATATGAATGGGTAAGACTTTTAGTATTTTGGCAATTAAAACTTTTTATGTAATAGCTGTAATAGGTTCCGCAAAATATAGGTGCTCTCCATTTATATCTCTCTACTAATTATCATTTGTTTCGCTTTCTTTACGTTGATATTAAGACCATATTGTTAATTGTAGTGCACGATATGATCCATTAACGTTTACAGAACTTCCAAGCTATCTGCTATCAGCATAGTATCATCGGCGTATCGATTATTATTCAGTTTGACTCCGTTTAAAAGGATACATTCTTCTACTCCCTTAAGAGCCTTGTTAATTTTTTTTTTTCGGATTATAAGTTAAATATCAAAAGCTTCACTTCTCGCTTGTTTCGTTTGACCTCCATCAAGTCTTAAGCATGCTGTCTGATTGTAGTAGAGATTTAAAATTAATCTGATATCTATATCGTCCAAGCCGGTTTTTCCAGGATATTAATCATTTTATAATATTAAACGCAATCAAATGATGTTTCATACTCGATTAGACATACTTATACATCACACTTAAGATCTCTGCATCTCTGGATTAGGATTTAAACTCCAAAGAGAGTCTCTCTGGTACCCTGTACAACCAAATTGGTTTTCGTGTATCGTGTGTCACGTGCATTGGTTGTAAAATATTCTGTTGATCATTTTAAGAAACAATTTTAGCATATCTGATATTCCTCGCACTTCTTTGCTTCAGGATAATCCTATAAATTCTGATTGCAGTAATTTTTCGAGAATATTTTCAGAGATACAGATTTAGACTATTTCTTTATTATCCAAGAGCTTCAGAAATTCAACAGTCTCTGCTCTGTCATGCTATTTCTATCTCGTAAATTAGATTGGGTGGGCCTGTAGCTTTTTCCGACGTGATTTCCACCTGTTTTCAGAACATGTTTGTCAATTATAATTTTTCTTCTTGTGTCAATGATCTTCGTAACCTGTTGTTTTTTATAGGTTCTAGTTACTTCTTTTAGTTTTTTGTCTAGGTTAAACCTGTCGTATCTGGCTTGCAGTATTTCTATTTCTGCGCATCTCTCTGCTGCTTCTTTAATTTTTTTCCTAATCTGTGTCTAGATCTTTTTGTACTCTTCTTCATTACTTTTATGTGTTCTTCCCTATTTTCTTAGTTTTAAAATTTAACTGGTCATCCAAGGGTTTTTTTTCATTTTCTTTTCTGGATTTTAAAATTTTTTCTTTGTTAAATCTAGTATCTTGGTGAATTTGTTAATCTCCGCCTACAGGTCATTCATCTAATTTAATTTTTTGACCTTTGCATTAACGCATTCGCTTGCTTCTTGATTTATTAGAGGTTATTGTAAATCCTTTATGCCAAATTGACGAATCATTTTCTTCCTAACTTTCTTCAGTTTCACTCTTATAATTGTTACTACTGAAGGT
The DNA here is from genome assembly GCF_022605725.1 of Anthonomus grandis grandis. Classification (NCBI taxonomy): domain Eukaryota; kingdom Metazoa; phylum Arthropoda; class Insecta; order Coleoptera; family Curculionidae; genus Anthonomus; species Anthonomus grandis. The sequence goes on along the minus strand of NC_065554.1, from coordinate 18,386,256 downwards.
ATATGGTCTAGTTCAAAGTCCACCCCAGGATAAGTTTTAACTGAATTAAAGCAGTTTCTGAACACTTTGTTAACTAACATATAGTCAATTTTATTACAGATAATGTTACTAGGTGTATCTGATGGCAACTTACATGTATAATTAATCTTTTATTTGACAAGAATTCAATTCGCTGTAGAATGTATTTGATTCTACTAATTGGTTGTTTCCTGCAAATGTCTCAAGCTTGTATCCTCTATTATTTCTTTGTCCTAATTCAAACGGTCCAATGAAAGCTTACGTCTTCTATGTTTTAGTAAAGTCTTCCGAGTCCCTGTTCTTCTTTGTCTGCAGTCCAAATATGGCGTACATTATGGCGTATATATGTTCATATTTACAGGATAAGTTTTCACTCGGAGTCACAAATTTAATAAATATACCTGGACTGCAAATGCAAATGGCTACCATGACCAAAAATATTGTTGTGTTCTTTTGATGTTGGTCACTCTGAACATTTTCAGTGTTACCAACAAAAGATATATTAAATAAAGGTAATGGAGTTGATGACGCTGACGTTTGACATGTGGTCTGTCGTGAACTTAAGTATTAAAAGTCGTTTTCATTAGGTCACGAAACTAGTTGCCAGTAAATAGAAATTTTGAAACACAAACATTTTCTATATCCCTTGCCTGTCTATTCCAGTTGAGTAATTATTATTAAACACATTTACTTGTAGAGCTTCCCTTTTGCTCTTTCTTAAATTACTATAATTTCCCTTTTTATATAAATAATAAAAATTGTATATTTTAGTATATTGGTTAGCTCATTTTCGTTTTGTTATCTAAACCACAAAGGACATACTTTTTAGTTACATCATGTTATTTCGTGCACTCTCATCATCTGATCATTTTCATTCACATTGTTTTTAAACCATATTCTAAATTGAAACATATGTGCCATAAATTAGAATAGTTGAAATGGGTATAATAAAAACCAAATGATGGGGTTTTAATAACCTTTGTTTTTAATTTCAAAAATTTAAATGAAAACCATCATTTTTATGGTATTAGGATTCGTAAAAGACAAGATTTATAACAACAATAAAACACATATTTTGTGCATGCATCTATCCCTGTAAGTTAATTTAACACTTCGTAAATTTTAAAGAGATTCTTAAACAAGTACAGGAAAAATATCAGAACTAATGCAACTATCTTAAACTGTCAACTAAACGTTACTAATTATTTCGTTTTCATAAACATAACCTCGCAAAAACTTTAATTGTTTTATTTCCCTACAATTGGCACCACTGATATTTGTCAGAGTGACCAACATCGAAAGGAGACAATCACGCAAAATGGCGGCCACTTAGTAGTGGTCATTTATTTTTCAATGGACTGGCAGTCCAGGTATATTTATTAAGTTAGTGCTGGGAGTAACATTACTCTGTCGAACATTGGGATAACATTAGACACACATCGGACAATATGTCTTGCCACTATTATTCCAACTTTATATTCCAGCCTTACATCTGATATTCTCGAATAATACTGTGACTTCTTCTATGTCTATACTTCCCACTCCTGGCCATCTCATCTGGCTTATTCCCATTATGTTGATATTTATTCTCTTAATTTCTTAAATAGCATTGTCTATTTTTCCTGCTTTTACCATGGTTTTAACGTTTTAAGTGCATATTTTAATACATTTTAGTTGTATTGGGAGACTTCTACAAAATCATAGTATTTACATCTGAGCATTGCCATAGATGATTTTTACTAGGACTATCCCGTAGGATCTTTAATGTAGCGGTTATCGTTTGCCATCTACATCCTTATGCCGTTGACTAATGTTTTGCTTCATCCGTCTTTATTTATTCTCATCATCAGAGCACAAGAGTGCTCATCTACACGAAGCCGTTGACAAGCGGAAATTGGATGGTTATTTTTGTTATTTAGGATGCAATTAACATTTGCTGCTTACATGACTTTTTTCTTATATACCGAGTAATAAAAAGTTCTTAATTTTTTATAGTTATGATATGGAGTCATCGCACCCAAACATAAACACCTTAAACGGAAATCAATACAAACCAATTCCGCCCCCTAAACCGAAAAACTACAAGCCGCCCCACAGTCAAAGTTACGGCAGGGGGGACGGAATGGTACCACCTGCCAACATTTATCAGCATGGAAAAAGTCACAGCAATCCTGTGGTAAGTAAAATATGTCCAAATCCTTTGACGTTGTTTTTCATTTTGTTTAATACCTTAGGACCCTCGTAATACACACCCCAACTCACCTCACCATAATTACTACTACAATTCGCCGCATGCGCAAGCTACCCATCACGCCTCCCCGTACAACCAGTCGTCATTGGGACACTACGACATGGCTCCCCCCTACCATCACGAATCACCGCGAAGACACCCGAGCATCTCCTATGCAAGCCGAAGCGAAATTCAGCAAATAGCCGCCCACGATTATGGTGGAGGTGATCATCATCATCATAATCATGACAATCATCAAATGGGCGACCATCGATCGCCCCCTGTTGTCGATTTACAAGGTTCTAGAGAGCAACGGGGGTCCGCCTTCGAATTGTATCGGAAACCCGTTGGTCATAACTTGAGGTAAGTTTAGTTGTTTTGTGAATGTATTTTTTTTCATGGTTTATTTTGCTCTATTGCATTATGATGTATGTACACTGGCTTTTCTTGTTTCGATTTTTTTTAACTGTATATTGTATAATTTTTTTTTCATCTTTAGGGTAGTCTATATGTTGGACTTTTAGGTATGTTATCGTGTTCTTTTGTGTTTGTTTTTTTTTTAATTTATTTTTTTTGCCGTATTTTTTTTGTGTAAGAAGTATAAGGTAAGTATGCATGTTTTGGTGATGGCAAACATAATTATAGACTATCACGTCTTATAACTTACTAAGTTTTTAATTTTTTTTTTTGGGAAAGACTAACTTGCCATTATAACGCCTTTTACAGTTTGAAAAAGTTAACTCGAAAATTTGCATCTAAATCATTCCTGTGTATATATAAATAATCTTAATTTTGTAATAATAATTATTTCTTGAGTTACTCTTTGGGGACTTCTTTAATAATAATAAAAGAAACCATTTGTTTCTTATGGTAATTACCAGAAGATATTTACTGATGAATAAAATACCATTAATGCGCATGTTCTCTTGTATAATATCTTATAATAGGAAAAAAAGAACAGACATTTGATCCGTGAGGTACTCTCTATGTTATGAATATATATTGTGAGTAATTTAAGCTCCAAGATCAATCAAGAACCAAATCAAACTATTGTAATTCCTCTACAACTACTACAATAGAGCTTTTCAAGGATGATATCATGACTAATACTGTCAAATGCCTTAGATAGATCACACTTTACTTTTATTAATAAAAACAACTTTTCCATCAGTCGTGTTCATCCTCTCCTGTTCATTTGGATAAAGGAAAGACGATAAACAGCAAGAAAATTAGTTAAAAGCTTTATGGAGCTTTAAGAGTAAAAATTAGGTCAAGTAATTAAAGGTAGTTAAGGGGCGATTAACTGTGTGCTGCAGGTTCTACTAGACTTTGCCTGCAATTCTACTGAGTGAGCGTTCAGAAATCGTCTATCATTGATCAACACATTGTTCAGCTCTCCTTCGGAATGTTACTAGAGTTGACTGTCTGATATAAATAGTATAATTCTTTGCATAGTCTCATAAGATGAAAAGGGAAGGTATTTAGTGAAATATGTATAAAATGTTGGGTAAATCATCCATCAGGGATTTAAGGACTTCTGACGACCACAGATGCTACTACATCACTACTCTATTTTACAGCGGAGTTGTATACACATGTCTTATGGAATTTTGATCTTACGTATGTTTTCATATTAAGTGCTCATGTAAAATTGCTCTTTTCATTTAAATAATTTGTCAAAATACAATGAACTAGTTACCAAACAATTTTAAGATAGTCTTGAGAGATGGTCAAAACCTTTGTGAAATGAGGATGAGCATAAACCGACTTAGTTTAAGATCTAGATCTATATGGATCATAGACTGTAACAATATAATATTGTGGAGATAAGAAACTATTCCAGTTATTTTGTAGTTATCTACAGTTAGAGCTATTTTGCTGTAATTTTTCTATTTTTCCAGAGTATTAAATTCTTAAAGTAAAAATTATTTCTCGCTGATTTTAGGTTATGATGAAACGATATTAACTGCCTGGAAGAATTTTCTTTTTAATTTCTTTAGGAAGTTGACTTTTTAATTAGAAATATTAAATAATCACTACTATCATGAATTTCAAAAGCAGTTTTTAATGCCTGAAAGAGACACCGATAAGTTACTTTAACTGCCTGGATAAAAAAAAAAACATAAATTAATTAATAATTAGTCTGAAAGAAACACAAAAGATTTACATCTGTTTGATTTTTTTTTATTGACAAAAAGAGACAAATATTTAAAAATTAACTAATAAGAAATTAATTCTACTGCCTGGAAGAACGTTTAATTTTTTTCCAGGCAGTTGAACTCATTTCGCACATATTTTAGCTAATAAAAAAACAACTTCAACTGCCTATAAAAATTACTTAACTCCCTGGAACAATTTTTTTTAAAATTTTTTCAGATCAACTAGATTTTTAATTATTTTTGTAAATGAGGTACTCACATGACGAAGCTAGAGTACTATCTATCATCCGCAAACATTAGTATCAGATAAGTTCATATGTTGAAAACTCATTTCAGATTCTCTGAAAAACCCTGCTACTGTAGGACAAAAAGCAGTATATTACAACATTTAAGCAAGATTACACAAGATTAGTACAATGAACCACCAAACAATGGATGGTGGTATTGAGATCAGGTTTGTCAGGCCTAAGTCTGTTATTTTTTGAGATGATTGCATTCGTTTTAATCAAAAAATAATTATAGATCTTAGTATTTTTTTATTCTGTCCTTTCTGGTTAGTTGGCAACATCTACGCCAGTAGTTTATTTCTATTGCTTTATGTTTTTTTTTTAAATTTTTGTTTATTTATTATCCAGAACTCTGAACCATAGGCAGCAATACTTCTATGATACTTTTGTATATTTGTTATTTTGTACTTTCGTATACTATTTAGTTGAAATAAACTCGAATGATATCGAATCTGAACTGCAGATTTTGATATAAGGTCAGGTTCTCCAAGTTCCACTTTTTTGAAATCCGATTGGGATCAATTGTTGCTTGCTTAAGGATTTTTTACCGGAGTTATACTTTGCAGGTGGGTTGTTTTTTTAATAAAGAAATCATATTCTTCAATTAATTGACTTAATTAATGATCTCCATTGCGGATATCTCACAAACAAAAATAAGAGAACTAGAGGAATAAAAGGGTGCTATTTATAATGTCTTAATAATATGCGAAATGACGCATAGCATATGATTAAAAAAACTAAAGAGAGTAAATGCCGAAGAACTGGTGATAACCAGCGTCTAAACTATGGGTGTAAAGGAGAAGAAGAAGATAAAGAAACGTCATTCTCGAAAGTTTTTAAATAATCCCATATATAACTGTATAATTAAGTATACATACCTGTATTAGAAATGTTATGATTTTATCTTCCATTTCAAGGATAATGGATGAGTACACTACAGGAACTTATTGTATAAGAAAAATACATATCTGATTTTGCATCTTTGGTAATAAAAGCCTTTTTATAACCCTACAAATCAGAAGTCACGTGATGCTAAAAACTAAAATATTCACAGATTTCTAATATAGATGGTAATATAAGTGTTGATTAGAAGTCTTGATGCCAGTTTTATTTCTTAAAAATAATTCTTGTTAAATGGCCATATCTCTCAATACATTCTTTTGAAGCTTTTTCGTGAAAATTTTCCATAAGCCTATGCAATATATCAACGGAAATATTAGTGATTTCTTCAATAATTTTCGTTTTAAGCTCTTGATTAATTCTTGGCTTAACAATGAAGACCTTTTGCTTTAGCCTCACAAACAGTAATCACAAGCCGTTAGGTCTGGCGACCTTCCAGGTCAGTCAATATCTTCTCGTCTAGAAATAACGTTTGTCGAAAACAAACTTTGCAAATAGTTTAAGGCCGCTCTTGTCGTGTATGAAGTAGCACCATCTTGCTGAAATCACGAGTGGTTGTTCTGGGGAAGTCTGTTTAATTGCTGGCCCAAAAAACGATTAATCATATTGGTGTAACGCTCGGAATTGACCATCACAGTGTTATCATTCTCATTTTCAAAAAAGTAGGAACCGATAATTCCTATGGATGATATAGCACACCTTCGGGCTGTATAACGGTTGTTCGTGGAGCTTCTGCGGATTCTCTGAACTCTAGTAACGGTAATTTTCTTTGTTGGTAGAGCCGGATAAATGAAAGCGCACTTCGTCAGGCATCCATAAATTGTGAATATCGGTCTGATTCTCAAGGAAAATTTGAGCAAACCGTAGTTGATTTGGGATATCTGTTGAGTTTAGTGCTTGACTATTTGAATTCTGTATGCGTAAGTAAAAAAGTCTTACATATATTTGATGCTTGAGCTCACTTTTGGGTTGAACGTTTTGGACTGTACTCTACAGATTCTCTAACGCGATAGACGTTCTCAGGCGTTCTTACACTTTTTCCTGGTCTTTTAAAATTTGATATTGACAGCTGAATTTGTGTTTTCAAATTTACATATCCATTCCTTTACAGCACGAGCGGAAGAAACTTGCCCTGCCTACCACTGCTCCACAGTTATTAAATGACACGGTGACCAATCATTTAACAAAACAATTCACAGCTAACTAGTCATAGTTGCGAAATAACAACATTATCAAAACTTTCCGCTCCCAAGTACCACCTTGTATATTTAGTAAAGTCGCAAAATATTCATTGTTCTAACTTCCAGTATATGTAGTCTTAATGAACCTTTGGATCCTGTGGCAAAATCTTTCAAGCAATAACATGATTCTAAACAGAATATTTACTAATTTTAGTAAACTTACACCAAAAATCGTCGGATTCTGAGCCTAGAAAAGGCCAAACATTGTGCAATTAATCTTCCGTGGCAAAAACATAAACAAGCAGAAATAAAAAAATTCAGCTTGAATTAAAAATATATTGGCCTTTGGCCTCTCAAGCTCCAAAACAATTTAGTAATAATGAAGTTTTCTAGCATTATTACCCTGTCATCGGTAAAAAGAGATGCAGTTAGTCTCCCAAACACCATATGATCATCACCACTAACACTAACTTCATCTCTTTTTATCACGCAGGGGCATAAATCATCAAGACCCATATCACCATAATCATCCGGAGAGCGACTATTATGGATCGCAACCCGAGTTGGCTCCCCCTCACAAACTCACTCATTCATCCTCAGCAACTAACTCGCCGAAAATCAAGCCTAAACTAACCAAAGCGCAGTCGTTTAAGCATAATAAGAGCGAAAACGGTGGAGGGAGCGGTTTTAGCACGCCGAGGCTGTTTAGGAAATGGTCCTTTGGGAGGAAGAGTAAGGAAGGAACGCCTAAGATGGGGAAGAAGGTGATGAGGGAGCAGTGTATTAATGAGAATCAGGTAAGGATAAAAAAATATTCATATTTATTTTGAAAAATAGGTTAATTTTATAATTAAAGGCAATTGTATCGACGTGACTGAAACTTTTGAAGGTATTTTCGCTTTAGGGAAAGTAAGTCTTAATAACCATTGCTGATATTACGCTTCAAAGTACGTTTCAAAAGAATAATATTATTGGGGATCTGGGTAATACTTGTTAGTAATATTGATGGTCTCTTCTACCAATTAATTAATCAAGAGATTAAAGAGTTATGACATGCGTGTGGATTGCATTTATTCATTTATGGATAAATGCAACATGCTGCATGTCTCAGCTTTCTCTACGTTAAGTTTGGGCCGTACTTTATTAGAAGCGGAGTAGAAAAAAATGCATTATTCTTTTTTTAATTTGTGACTTAGATTTCTTATATATTATATTAAGTTAATAATTGGATTTTTTTATCAAGCAACGCTATCCAATATTCACCTCCTCATATATTTGAATGTTCTGAGTTACAAGGTTTTGCTATTAAAGTTTAAAAGTTTCTTCATACGAATGACAAGATCCTTACTGCGTATAGCTAGGATATTCATAGATAGTTCCTGTATCAACAGTTCTTTAAGGACATGCATTTTGGATAATGTTTTGATGGCTTTAAATTCCAGTACAAGATTTAAGTGCAGATAATCTAACTATTTATGAAGAAGCCATAAAATTATCTATAGATATAAAAAGAAAAAGATTGTAATGAGATAATAATTAACATTATATAGAACCTGATTGCTAAGCATCATATAATAACTCAAGATACTTTCCGCTATGCGGCGTATTATAACGAAGCCTTGTAGGTCGGTAGTTTCAATTCTTTGGCCAAGGATAATCGACAACTTCATAATAAATAAAAAAAATCATAATTATCTGTTAGTTTCAGCGAATAAAGCACGAATAGTTAAATGGTAAACTGATAAGTTTATCAAGTGATACCTGCTTTTTTAAGGCGGTACCTGCTGATATATGTTTCTGCGTTTTGGCTTTTTCAGCCAGGGCAGGGCAATCGGAAAACAAATTGTGTAAACATCTGTAGTGTCTCCAGTTTTGGAGGAAAAATACAGCGTCCACAATAAGGAAGTATAATATACTCAAACTTCTATATACTTAGATTTATACTTCCATATACTAGCTTATACTTTCTTAGTGTGGATACAGTATTTTTCTCCAAAACCGGAGGTACTAGAGCTGATTACACGATTTGGTTTTACGGACTTATTCATGATCCTTTATGTATTTTTTTCTTTAATTTTTTTATTCCTTTAGTTTTCTGATTATACTGCCTTGAAGAAGCCAAAAAACAGAAACACCTGTCGGCAGTTACCACTTTTATTGCACTTCTGCTTCCTGTCTGTTAAATTGCATTTATCAGATCATTTTTTTATGGTTCATTACTGTTGAAAGTATTAGAACTACCACGGCATCCAATATATTTCGAGTTGGATCTATAACATTCGTGATAGTTTTAGTACATTTATTATGTACAATACTGAAGAGATAGTGATTTTAGTTTGGTCAGGTCTTTTCGAGAGAAAGAAGTAATAATATTGGTCGATTTCTCTGCAGAATCTTCAGTAGTCTTCCTTTCCTCTAGCTCTAGCGTCTAAACATCGTCTGTTGTACTTAGATCTTTCATTTTAACCAAAAAGATTCCTTATCAATGATTTTTAAATTATGCCACTGCATAACAGTAAGTTCACTATACTCTTTACTCAAAATGCTCGTAAATGTTGTTTTGTAGATTCTCCTGAACTAATTTGCATAGTGACAGCAGAAGATAATGGACAAATTGTAGATAAAGGAAAAATAATGAATATTTTACCATTCGACTTCCAGCCATTTATGTCAGATTAGTTTGTCAGTTTTTAAAGTTTAAAGCTTCCTCCTTACACAATTTTTATAAACAACATTAGAGGACATCCAAGACTCTTCTTCGGAGGTATGGTCTGAAGATGTGTACCTAGATTAGTTTGCTTATGACAGTAAAAGAGTGGAAGTTTCGAACAGACATTTATCAAACTTTCGTTATTTGTGGATGTGATTTGGATTTAAATTAGCTCGAGTCCATCTAAATAGATTATAGTTATATTAGAGTCTTGTCGTTCTGGGGAAAATTCATGATTTAAATGTGACTCAATTAGTAAAAAGTCTACTAGTCTAAATGCTCAATACCCTCCTGAAAAATTCACTGACATATTACGTCTACATATTCCAACCATGTTTACAATTTTTCAAGTTCTCCTTGTGGAATATTAGAACTCTTTCATCAAGATTTAGTTTCTTCAAAGATTAGTTTACATAAAATTGATATCTGATCTAGAATCTGATCTAAGCATAGTTTTGTGCAAAGTAGGGCTTAAAAAGATTTTCACTATTAATTTGACTATCCTCTGAATCTTTTAATTAGCCAATGCTTTAAGAGCTTACCTCTCGAAAGAGTACTCTCGCCTGACTAAACTTTGACTAGAGTTATTGGAATTTTTGAAAATATCATCTAAACATATCCTTTGATCAAAAGTCCGGAATCGTGAACTTTTTAATCACACTATGATCTGTTACTGTAATATAAAAAGTCTTTGATTTTCCTAGTATTGAGAGCTCTTCAGTTGTTTTACGTCAGATTCATACATAGTATCATAGAAACTTATTTTTGTTTAATTTGTATTCGTTCAGAAGCAGTCGACCCTTCATTGGAATGAGTAAAGTTGTTCCTTTATAATTATTTTAATTGATTTTTAAAGACTATATGTCAAAAACTTCTATATGTAGGATCACAATTGTTCAATAAATTTTCCTATATTAAATGCCTTTTATCGTTTCACCAGTTTTAGAGCCTTCTAGAGCCAGAAACTGATTACCGTTTACTTTCTGGATCATTCTTCCATTTTTTCAATCAAAGTCTTAGTTATATATTTAATAATAATAATCTTTATTTAGCAAAAAAAAACTACATAGATAACAACAATCGGTGGTATCAATTGTGTTCATAACAAGGTCGGCTCGTGTTGGTGGTTCAAGCAAGTTGCGACACATGTTTCCCTTAAAGAATCGACAATATTTTTTAACTTTTTTAAGCGAAGAAATGTATTTCCTATCAACAAATTGTGATATTTTAATTTTCTACAATAAATGGAACATGGCTGGAAATTAATACCGGAGCCATGCCAAAATGCACTACGGGCTTTTAGTAACTACTATACATATTTAATACTTCTTATAGCGATTGCGTTGACACATTTCGAATCTTTCGAATTTTAAAAAATAATAGCACAAAATTGAAATTTTAAAGTACGTTACTACAATTGCATTTACTTGAAGCACAGTTCCATTTAAAAAGTTTAAAAAAATTATTTACGCAAGAACTTATGTTTATCAAAAACTTAACTCATCGCGTTTTTTTTTTTTGGACAACAGAGCTTCAATGACTTTGATTGAAATGAAACCTTTCAAGACCAAAATTCTACTTTATAGATCAAATAAATTTAACTTTTTTCGTCCAGGTTATCAAAGATTTCAACAAAAACTCGCAGGACTTCTCGAGACCCTCCAAACGAGACGTCACCTCCTCTTACGTAGATCACAAGGGGGCCACGTTAGTGAACGAGTACTGGGGCGTATCGTTGGAAGTTCCCGAGGGGGCAGTACCGAAAGGTGAAGAAAAACAAATTTATTTCGTTATTTCCGACCCGCGGCTCTGCGACAATGCTCCACCACTGGACTTGGAAAACGGTAATTTAGTTACAATGTGGCATGCTTTGCAGGTTGACTTTTGTTGTGTAAATGTATGGTGCTGGCTTATACTTATTTGTATTCCTTCTTGTTTTCAGTGTTTTATTTTTCTTATTTGTTTTTTAAATTTAGAATCACTGTAATATAGCCAGTGTACATACATTAAATGCCTTGTGTTATGTATATATAAATATGTTTGAGTTTGTAATTTTTTTTTAACTTAAATTGGTTCAATTTTTTGCAGGTGAAACGATGCTGTCGCCTTTAGTTATGTGTGGACCGCAAGGTAATCATAATATATAGTCTTTTTAATAATTTATCATTCTATCCACCTTCTTCCGATCGCTTGATGAAATTTTGATTTGCATTTATTTTTTGAACTACTAGACGTATGTAAACTGTTTTGACATAAAAATTACATCTAATATCTTATAAAGGAAAAAGAAGTTACGTTTTAGTCATATTTTAAGTATAGATAGATATGTAACTCTTTATTAATTCTACGTATTAATAAGAATATAAAGTAAATAATATTAAAATAAATATATTTTACAACTTTTCGAAAGATTTAGATATTAAACATTTAATAAATACTTTTGACATCACCTTAACCTCCAAACGAGGGACACCATAAGCAATCATCTTGCAATACTCAAAGCGACACTGTCCACACAGGCTTTCTACTTTTAGTTGAAATTAACACCCAGAAACAAAATTGATCCGGACGATTTTACTTCTTTATTCTGAAAATATTAAATTAAATTTATTCTCTTGGTAAGTCGAACAATATCAAAAAAACCTATGTAAAAAAATCAAGGGTGTTTACTATTTTGGATATATAGCTGTGAACATTTTTCTAAGACGATTTATTATCTCCATAGAGGAACACTTTCTTCAAGCCCAATATATTCCATAAATATTTACTGAATAATGTTCTATGTTACGTTATCTACCAATTTCTAACTGCTGAAAATCATTATTATCTGAAAAACTTATATAATTTGATTTACAGTTAATTTGCCTTTAATCTTTTTTACTCCCAGACCGCACTTGTTTATTTTTACCGAAGGCAGATTTAAACCTACAGATATGGTAAAATAGCTTTAATTCCACAGAAGTGCTAATCCCATAAGAACATTATGTCCCCTGTATTACTGTGTTTGGGATGTCAAAATTACTTGCAGGTTTACCTATTAAATATGTAATTCTTAATTTTTTAAAATATTTTTGAATATTTCAAAAAAAAAACCGGATCATTTCGTCAAAGTTTGGAATATTCAAAGCGAAATGCAGCCACCCATTATCCACGCACGTAATTTCGTAAAAGTACTAAATTACCTTTGCTGCTGAAACTAAATGGCTGAAGTACAGCTTTCATGGTGCCAAGGTTGAATAAAATGAAATCTTTTCTATCTGAGAGGACTAAGTAAGTGTCTATGAAAAGATAGATCCTCAGTTATGTTATTTCTAATGACGTACCTCAAGAGACCAATACACTTCCTCCTCTACATCAATTCTGAAGAGATAAGACCGTTTGCTGATAATCACCAATGATGTAGATCTGCAGGATTGTCTCAGTAGACTAAGACATTAAACAGATAAAGACTTGTAAGATTTTTCTTTGATCTATCAGAAACTCATATTGTGAAATTTAGAGTTATAGCGGGTCTGAAAAATGGTGCCACTATGACCAATATTTCAAAGGCTGTTAAAGTTTCCAAATATATATATAAAAATGGTGGTTCACAATGTTCTTCTATGTCTTCCGAATTGCAGTTTCCACTGATTTCACTCCTGTCTGAAGTCATTCTTGATTTGTACACTGCACGCACGCCTCCAGTAGTCCATTTCCCGGGATCTTAGTTTTTCATTTCTTTTATTGCTCTGCCAAAACTGGCTATTGTCTATGACAATTATTTATTAATACATGTTACATAGCTATTCCACACAATTCTCTAGTATCAGGTCTTTCTGTAGGCCCTCAATACATATGTACTCCCTTCTTAGTCCTTCTCATCTACTCTAGGTTGTCATATTCTTGGGTCATCACTATTTGATCATCTGCGAAACAGAGGGATTATGTACTTTATTAGTTTGAGGTTGTTTATTGGTATGCACTTGGAGTTACATTTTCTTTTCAATGAATTAACAGACATCTTCATTAACAGACTTTCTTCTCATCGAAGAGGTCTTTCGCCGCTTTTATGAAGGACGCACTAATATTTGTTTGTTCGAGAGCATGCCATGTCTAGTTTTAAGGGATACTATAGTAGGCTTTCTTAAATTATACCATACTCCATGTCACGATATTGCAGCTCGATCTCTTCCTTTACAATTTTTCCATATATTCGGCTTAATGTACTCGTAATGACGATCCCTCTATAGTGGTTGCAATGGTCTCTCTTTTCCCTTTCTATAGAGTGTTGATATAGTGATGTTTTTCATTCTTTGGGTACAGTCATTCCATTTATGCGTTATCGAAATATGACTGCAATGTCTGAATACAGTTTGTTAGTTCGATTTTTGATTAATTTTGCTGAGATATTTCCAGGCCCTAGCGCTTTTCCATTTTTCAAAGATTTGCATACTGTTTTGACTTTGCTTATAGTTATTCTAATTGGCGATGCTATAACATGGACATCTTGTTGTTACTATTCTGAAAACTCGGCCCTGTTTTGCTGTAGTAGTTTATAGATATACTTATCCCATTGCTTTAGTGGGATTGGCGCAATTATATCTCGTTTCTTTTCTTGTCTTAAAAACTTTATACACTCTTCTGATTTTCTAGCGTTGATGATACACTTTTCCATACTTTTGGTTGGGCTTGCTTGCATTTTGTTTTGACTTCATCGGATTTTGAATTTAATAACTTCCTGTATTTGTTTCCTTTCTTGATACCCCAGTACTTTCCTTGTCGCTTCATGAATCAATCTTTAATATCCTGATGGTCCTTTACCTTAGAGTCTAGCCTTCTCTTGTACAGTGTTATTTTTAGGTTATGTTCTAGGCTGTCCAGATTGTTCCTGATTTCCTTGTTTTTTTTAGCGCATGCTTCTATCATTGTTTTCATTATTTGTTTCAGTGCGAAAGATATTCTTACCTTCAAAAGGTATTGATCGCTTCCATATATTACAATATATTGGTGAATCATATGATGTAGGTAAAATCTCTTAAGGATTCATAGCTCGTCCTGCTCGCGAACTATAATTAGTCGCATTCCATTGTCGTTGACTTCTTAGTAGTTTCGAAATATCTTGGTTTAAACATATATCCCAAATTAATATTTTAATTCTTGCCCATTTAAATTCTTTAAGTAAGAAACTAGGTTTAGACTGCTATAGGCTAGAACACAAGTTAATGCATTGGTATTTTAACCGTGTTTGTTCTCGTTTATCTCATTACTATGATTTAAAACAAAACTTACTTTCCAACATTTAAAACGCCGCCGCTTTGTTTAATACTTAAAGGGAGAAGAGGGAAATATTTACGTGCTATCTGTTTTAAAAAATACAAATTTTAACATATTTCTTCCGTAGGTACTGAATTTTTAAAGCCTGTGATCTTAAACATCCCCCATTACGCCAATACGCTCCCTAGTTTGGGAATAACATTAAAAGCGACGGATTCCGAACAAGACGTGCACACCGACTGGGACAATATTCTGTTGCCTAGCAATCATGCGGCCAATAGTGTGGCTGTAAAAGTTGATCATTTCTAAAAACACAAATCAACTTGTATAGTGCTTCCAATTGTTTTATGGTAACTTTGCCGGCAACCTATATTGGAAGTACTTTATAATGTTTTTTTTTTTAAGTTTGTATGTGATTTATTAAAATTCAATAATTAATTAGTATTAAGGATATTGATTTAAGTGACAGTTTACTAGAAATTTACATTAACCTGTTGACTATATTTAGATGCGGCAATACATATCAGATCTTTTAGGTTTTTAGATTGTTATATTTCATATCTATTGTTTATTATTTAAATGTAATATGGCATTTTTTACGTATTGTAGTTTTAACTTTCTTTATTTTGTAATTGTATATTATGGCAATATATATTATTATATTAAATTTAATGGTTTGTTTTATTTTTATCGGTATGATATTTTTTCTACGTTGAAAACAGAACAAACATGGAAAAGTAGAATAATTATAATTTTTTTCATTTTCAGCCGTGATAGGTTATCTTAGATCTATATATTTAAGATATTTATTTATTGGTATTTTTTTTTTTTTAAACTAAGGGTAGTTGAACAAGTATGTACATCAAGAGTACCAATAATCTTTAAATAAAATCTTTTTTTTTATAATTTTAAGATATTGTTTATATATTTTGCGCAAAAAAGGGTATATTCATAAAATATGAAAAAATTGAAATTTGTAAATATATTGAATAAAAAAATTGTCTGGTAGTTTTGATGCACGAGTGTAATTTATATGAATTTTGCTCGAATTATTTGAGAATTCAAATCAAGAATGTGCAATTTTGTTGTTGCACAGAACATCAAACTTATCACATTAATAAACTGTAGTACTTTAGAGAAATAGGCGCGTTATGCTTAACTTTCTTCAGTTTCTATCAGGCAGCTAACTGTTTACAGAAGACACATTTGAACGCGGACATAAGCATTGACTGGTGTAGTAAGAAACAGCTGCTTCTAAGTTATGGAAAGAGAAATAGAGTGGTGTTTACAGGACAGGGATAGCAGGATTAGATGCTTGTATTAGGCTCCTTTAAGAATTATATTAAAAGTTCATATTAACAGATGTTCTAATTGAGTATACATATCTCACCCACATGTTGTAAAAAAATTATGGGAAATCTTGTTTCTTGTGAGCGGTATTATACTTTTATATATCTTGGAAGATTCTTAATATTTCACTCATATTTTCTGTTGCATGTGTCATTCTGCTAAGGCTGACTGTGTGGTCTCACTGCAAAGCAAAATAGTGACAGTGCTCTCTGGTCTCTTATAAAAAGCATATTGTAGGAAGGTATTTATCGATTTGAAATTTGTTTCCGTCCTGAAGAATGTCAGAGTGGTCCAGAATTTTGAACGATGATATTTTAAATTTTTTTCCCTAACAGACTCAGAGAACTACCAGTAAGGTATTCGGGAAAAAACTGTTTCCTGGCTGATTTTCTAAGTATAGGCGAACACGATTACGTAATTCTGCCAATGAAGGATTCTAGTCTATTTTACGCTGATCGAAGGACCACAGCTTTATATGGCGCTAAACCAATCAGCACAATAACTAAAACAAACTTGTAATACATAAAGATGCCCATTTTGTGTATTACAAGTTTGCTAATTCGTGGGTAACTACTCAGTTCGACCACGACTTTTCTTTCGCCACATTTCTGCGACAATTACCCAACTGGACTATATAACTGCAACTCTAAAACTTATAATTGGTCGCAAAGAGTACAGAGAAAGAAAGAGAGAGAGAAAGATTCGTCTTAAGATTTCTTAGTGTAATTTATTTATTTATTCTATGGGCAAACTGTTCAATTTTACAAAATACAAAAAACTAAATCTATGTTAACCTAATCAATAACAAAAATGTAAATGTCTACCTCATGTAAGGTGCTTCAGTCAATCGTTGAAGGGTCCACTTGTCCAGCAAATTCTTTATTGATGTAGCTGCTACGAATTTAGATATCCGATTCAGATATTCCATGGGTTCACACTTCACCGGCAGTTTTGCAGATCCTAGTCTAACAAGGTGATCCGGTTCCTCGTTTTCAGCATCACCTAAGTGCCCTGGCACTCAGACAAGCTGAACCCTGCAGCCCACTCTTACCATTTTCCCCGGGACGGTTATGCACTCCAGTATGAGCTTACATTTATGGTCTTAATCGCAGCCCTGCTATCTAGGATTTCATGTACGCATTTCAATACAGCAGAAACGTCAGCCTCGAAGGCAGCAGCATGCTCCTTCAGCGAGTATGCTCTGCTAATGTGTAGGACGCCACCACAGAACCCTGCACCAGCTCTATTATTCGATCTCGGTCCGCTTATTTAGTAGTGCAGGCCCATTGAAGTGCTGCCACTCATTAGTCATACGGAGAGAGCTCCGTACGATGTGGATCCCAAAACCAGAACACGTAACCTATGCGCAGTCCTCATTACCTCGAATTGCACTAACAGGTTTAATATAAGGCGGAAGGCTCAAGAGAGTTTCTAGCGCTCTAGTTGGCGCCGTTCGCATGGAACCTGTTATGCTTAGACATGCAAGGCGCTGGATTCTATGGAGTTGGGCACGGATTTTTGCTTTCTCTGTACATGGCCATCAAACGATAGCCCCGTAAGTAAGAAGAGGTTTAATAATAATAAATGAAGAGATCCAGAGAAGGATCTTAGGGGACTGACTCTAGGTGTTTGCCGAAAGCCCTTCTGCAGGCCCATGGCGCGCAATTCGCCTTCTTGATTCTGGTGTCTGCGTGATCGTTCCAGGACAGTTTGGAATCTAATCTGATTCCCAGAAATTGAACTGTCCTGGAGTATTGCAACTGCACTTCACACAGAGACACAACAGCTGGTGTGCCAAAATTATGTCTCCTCGTAAATAGTAAGACCTCTGCTTTTTTGGGGTTGATCCTGCCCAATTAGCAATTTTTCGACGCGACAACGTTGCATTGTTACGTTGTCTTTACTGTAGAGACAACCCCGTTTTACATCAATTTGAAAGAGATTTTTTTGGTTGTCTGAACGTTACGCAATGACTACCCGTTAACTTTCTAAACGCTTTTGCAACGTTTTTAGAGTTACTAATTTTTGGACGGATGGACGCCATAACGACAAAAAAATTAATTAGGTAGCTACTCCAAAAATACAACCTTTTTAATCCCTCTTTTGAACAGTCATTAATGTTTGTTTTGTATGTAGTTTAATGACTGATGATTATGATGTTTATGAACTCAGAATGTAATGTTAACATTACATTCTGAGTTCTCATTGCTGCTGCTGCTATATAAATCCTAAAAAATAAAACTTTAAAAAATTTACCATTGTTTTCAAACTGATGAGTTCCTTCTGTAAAGAAAGGCTAGAAAGTAGGATATAGGAATCATAAAGGAAACCTTTTACAAAAACTAAACCCAGTATTTTAAACTTTAAATATGTAAAATTTAATACAAACCTTTTCACTGCTATCTTCCGCCACTACCATTGATTCTACATAATCCTTATCAACTAAGTAAGCTAGTTGTAGGCATTTTTGCTTCCATTGCATGAGGCGACGTTGTTCCTACTGGGTTTTTGATTCGAAAAATTGTACACGTCTGCACGTCTTTGTTTTAAGTGTAAATTACTACTGCTACCATCTATAGTAAAAAAATACGTTGTAAAAACAGCAGAGTTTTATAACAGTTGCGATACAGGTGCCAGTACGTCGAAGTTTGGTCTTAAATAAACGTCGTTGCAAAACCAACTAAATTTTGCACTGAAAACAACGTTGCAACTAGTGAAAATAAGAGTAATCTCAACTTAGGTGACTGCAAATTGTTACTTGGGTGAGACCTCCGAGAGGCATCATTTGTCCACTATACGCAGAGCGCCCTCCATGTTTATCACGAGGTGGTGTAGGGCCCTGGATTTGCCCGGTGTACAACTAACATCACATTATATCACAAACACAAGTCGGACAGTGTTACCGGGGTAGATGTAACATAAATTTTAGGTTAATTCCAAGTGTACCTATCAAGTGTCCTAAAAATTTCTTAGACGTGTATATCATAGTGAGCAGATCAAATAAAATAGCCACCGAGTAGCATTTCTTGACGTTTAAATCCATACAGTTGTTCTCCAGACAATGAGTTTATCTTAATCTGACTAAAGCCTTATCAAGGCAATCAACTATAGATCTAACTTTAAGATAAAGTTTTAAGTCGTCTGCAAAGAGAAGGAAGAAACTAGGATGAAAACAAGATAATATATTATATAAGTTGAACGACAGAGATCCCAAGTGTAATCCCTGAGGTACCAGATATCTCAATTGATTAACAGCTAAGGACTTCAACCAACAACTTGTGTTCTATCAGTTAGATCGGAGTGAAGCTACTTTAACAATAGCCCATCAATTAATTCCTGCCCTTCTTAATTTGTAATTAAGACTCTCTCAAAGTTCTTGGAGAAGTTAGTGTATAGGGTATGAACTTAACACCATCCCTTCAGAGACCAATGCAGAAAACCTGTGAATATAAGAACATTTAGTTCTGTAGAACGGCCAGCAATAAAAAACTAAATTAATTGACTTTGAAGAGATCAAGTCAAAAAAAATCACGCACAACGCCTTCAAAGATCTTTGGAATGGTACCTAAATTGCCAAGAGGCCTATAATTGGTCACCTAAGAATTACCTCCTGTTTTGTAAATAGTTGTTATATAGCTAGTTTTCCAGTATGCTGAATGTAGAGATTAATTAAATGTAAAAAAGGGCATGCTTGTAAAAAGCTGAACGGTTTTAAGGATATAGAAGGTAGAGCATCAGGACTTGGACCTTTGATAAAGACCAGCACAGACAGCCTAGTGTGTTGTTTAGATATAAATTATTCATTTGGTGAGTTCACTTCATTGAGTATGATTTATCTTGTATACTTTCTTAAAAAGTATTCAGCAAATAGACAAACTATTTCTTTTCCAGGGAACTCAGTGACACCTTTATAAGAAAAATCATTGGGATTTCGCTTTTGACCTTTTTTAAAGCTTTCAATTTTTCAGAAATTTATAGTCGCTGGTAAGGAATATCTAAGTAAGCTGATTATCCTACTGTAGCTTTACAAACATTGACATAATCAACATATAACTTTGAATTAACATATAGCTTCTGTAGTTTTTTTTCCTTTTAAGAATTAATGATTTAAGTTTATTGGAAAACCAAATGGGAAACTTCTGTAATAAATATCTATTTAATAGTACAAAAGGGTCTATCCATAAGTACAATACCTCATAAAAATATTAATCACATCATTGAGAGATTTATTAGTAAATATATCGTTTTAGACAAAATCAGGAATAAACATGAGATAGTAATATAATCAACAAACGCCTATAGAACCCGTTCATTTTAAGAAAATCGAGAGGAATAAGCTTGTCAACAGGTAGTACTATCTCTTTCTAAGCCAAATAAATCTCAAGATCTTTATCGATTGTAATAACCAAGACCAGCAGACAATTTGCTTCATTTCATATATGGTTGATTTAAAATAAATTGTGCAGAGAACATAATATATTTGTCAGCACTTTTAAGGCAAAATTATTTATGAACAAACCGCTGTGAAGCAGGTTGAAATCTCCCACCAAACAAATCCTACAGTGAGGAAGTTCTTCATAGAGTTTATCCAAGCAATCAATTAAAGTTGTGAGTTAAAATTCGTAAGCAACTTCTTAGTTCTGATCAGGATTACGACTCGCGACTCGACTAACATTCTACATACTACAGTTATGTCTCGACTTTAAGCTAAACTCAATCTAGAAGTTGTTAAGTACAGATTTCATCAAAGGGATAAATGGCTAAGAGCCCGACAAATCTCATTGAAATGTATGTATTATGCTTATGAGATCAGCTTTTAATAGTTACTGACTGATTATTTTTTAACATCTGAACCTAGAAATCGATGACGCCTTTTAAGTTGTAATAACAAATAAATTGAAGAGTGGAAATTAGAAAGGGCCTAAGTGCCTTTTTTCCGAAATTCAGTTTTTTTACATAGAGACGTTCTATGTGCCATGCTTTATGTCCTATGAAAGGTTCTAAGTGCCAAAATAACATTTTTACCTTTATAAGAGTCCCTAGTAAATGTCGATAGTTTTATGTGCGCAAGCATTTTTCTTAGAAAGTCCCATTTATTTATTACCTTAGTTATGTCTAGACATTTGCACGTGTACGTTGTGTGTGATAATTTCTTGATTTGAAATACATTATAATGGAAGAAACCCAAAGAAAAAGGAGAAGTAAAGGCAGTGGTTCATTTAGAAGTGAACAGAATCGTTTAAAAATAAGTGGAAAGTCATACAAAACTTATAAAAAGAAGATAGTACCTGAAAAAAACTATCCAGAACAGCAGGTATGGAATACAAACTTATTAGCTATTTTCGCGGAGATTATTCCAAACCGATTCTCAACGCTAAGGCAGGGATTACACTAAGAAAATGGTATGTGTGTTGACGTTGGTTTGTGAATGTATTTGTAGGGTACGCCTTAGTGTTCAGAACCGGTTCGGGATGATCTCCGCGAAAATAGCTACTGTTTTCTTTTCCGGTTATAACTTTGTTTATTTTTTTGTATGATTGATTGATTAGATAGACCCACGAAAGAAGACGTTCTCTTTTTGAAAAGTACCGTGCACAAAATATGAAAACACAAAGCACTTTTCTGATAGGGTTTATAAGTGTTTGTGATGTTCAAAGAAGGCGACATGGTTCGTATGAGGATGAGCAAAACAGCAGACGTTAAGCAACAATATATTACTCCCTTCCTAATGGCCAAGGAAAATTTGAACGGGTATGAAAGAAAACATTTCAGAATACATTCGGTGTTAACGATAAAAAAGTACGGGTCCTCATTGAAAAGAAGAAAATGGGTGAGACCTGTTATAATGGTAAACGTACCAGACATGCTGCTCCAAAATTTTCTGAAGCTGATCGTCTTCTGGTAAAAAATCATGTAAACATGATACCAAGGGAAGTTGGTCATTATTCAAGGGCCAAATTCGAAAAAGACTACCTTAGTCCTGACTTAAATATCCACAGACTGTTTGAAGCTTTTACGCAATTACACTCAGATTCGCCAGTCACATACAAATTTTATAGATCTGTTTTCATCAAGGACTTTCCCAACCCAAGTTTCCACAGACCACAAGTTGATACGTGTGGCACATGTGACAAACTAGAGTGTCAAATTAAAGCCAACATTAAGTCAAGTCAATCTGCAAAAGATCAGCTGGAAATCCATCATCGAAAGGCCGAAAGGGCAAGAGCAAGATATGATTGAGTGTCAAGATCCCGAAAGCACAAAGTGTTGTTTATCCATGGATCTACAGCAGGTCATGTTTCTTCCATCATTAACACACAGCGACATGTTCTACCTTTCGCAGCTGTCCTGCTACAACTTGAGGCCAACTGCTACAAATGAGGCCTACATGTGTATGTGGCACGAAGGGGTAGCTTCTCGTGGAGCCAACGAAATTGCATCATGTCTTTTATACATTATTAACCGTGGATTGACCTTTAAGGAGCATTTGGTAATATGGTGTGATAATTGCGAGGGCCAAAATAAGAATAAAATTTCTTTGTTTACATTGATATTTTTGGTGGCCAATGGTGTTTTCCACACTATTGAACAGAAATTTCTCTTAAGTGGCCATAGTTTCATGCCCTGTGATAGAGATTTTGCTTTAGTAGAAAAAAGTATCTAAAGCATTTGTACTCTCAGACCTCCAAGCAATAGTAAAATCAGCAAGGTACGCTCCACCTTTTAATGTTGCTGACGCGGCTTTTGGAACCTAAAACAAGCGGCGGATGAGTTAAATATATATACCAAGTTAAATATCAGTAAAGCTACAATAATAACGATCGAAGCTACGAATCCTACATTTATTAAGATAAAAACTTCATTTTCTGATTTTGAAGAAGGGATGCAAGTTAATGTTTTAAAGAAAGGGAAAACTTTAGCTGGATTCAGACAGGCTAATATAATGAAGCTGCCATCAGAAAGCAAGGTGTCGGAAAATAAAAAGGTATCTCTTCGAAGCATGATTCCTTAGCTTCAAAATCCAGAACACCAACCTTTTTATAAACAGCTACTTCAGATTGAAGATAATAATGGTTTAGAACAAAAAAAGAAGTAAAATGTATTTTATGAATATTTCTATACTCAAAATCAGTTATGGCACTTAGGCCTTTTCCTAATTTTACTTGTTTAAACATTTTTATTTTGTAGTAAGAAGTTTACTTCTTTGTTTTACCTTTGTTTAGTTTGCAAATTTTTGTTAAGAAGTAGGTCTTCCGTTTCAGCTTAAATGCATAATACTTAATAAAGCTTTACCTAAAAAAGTTCTCTGACTTTTATTTAGTTTTTCTCTATTATCTCAAAACCTTTTTTTTGGCACTTAAGCCCTTTCTAATTTCCGCTCTTCAATTGATAAAAATAAATCAATGTCAATGAAGCAAAAAGGCCTTGTTGGGTTATATGTCCCAAAAAAAACGGTCTAATTTCAATAAATTAATGTGACATTTTAAATTAGCAATAGTTAAAATCAAAAGTTAAATCAATAAAATAAATATTTAGGATGCTAAATAATTTTATATTTCCTGCATAAGTATTTATAAATAATAATATTTTTATATGTCGGGATAAAAAAACAACAAATCTTTATAAATTAATGCATTTTATTTGTTTGACACATAAAATTCAGAAATATATATTTACGGTAATAATTTGTGTATATTATTATTTTTAATAATAATAGCTATGTATAACACACACAAACTTATTTATAATGAAGATAACTACATATAACAGCATTCTTACATATTTTGAGATCACAAAATATATAACTTAATAACAAATTTAACAATCTCCAAAACGGGTTACAGAATTATAATAATAATTACAAAAAAAAAAGACAGATTTTATTTTGTTGTTGTATTGTAATACGTAGGCAATAAAACAAACAAGGTTGTGACTAAGCGCTGCCGATTTACTACAATATTGCTACAAATTCAAAAAATGGCAGTCGAAATTTTTTTTAGGAACAATTTTGAATTTTTCGTTTAATCAAAAATCGGAAGCGCTTGCACAAGAATGGCTTAACAGCTGCTTCAAAAGACTTTTCAATACTGTTTTATACATTGAAATAGGTATCACAAATATGATAATTCAAAAAGGAAATTATAGCCATGGAAAACCAATTTACAACTTTCATTCACATTCATACAAAAACAAGAAAACAATATTATTGCACAATCATCTAAACTTCCTATCAGTTTTGTTTTTTTTTATGTATTTATTGATATACGACTGATTGTATTGTTTTAAACAAAATAGTCCCGAAATATTGGTCAAATTCCATTCAAACAAACCACTCGCACCCTGGAAAAGTTAAAAATGTATATACTGGGAGATGCTACGCACCACAATTTGTACTTTATTCGTAATATTGATAAAATCCTAAAGATTTTTTTGAACAATTTCAAAAAACAAACAAAAAAAAATCTCACAAATAATATTACATATTATCGTTTATCAGCCTCGAGAAAGTCGAAAATATAACTGTTAACAAGAACAACGTCGTTCATACATCAACTAATAACTACGAGTCGTTTTTAACGAACTACAAGCGATTTATTTGTACAAAAGCGAAAAATAATTCTTGAAAAAACAAATACGTTGTATGTGTCAAAATATACACACAAGATTTGTCGTCTAAGTTACACCTAACATAATAAAACTATTATGTACAACCGAACAATTAAATTATTATAATTAAAGCATTATTTGTTAAAAATGTACAAAGAGTCTGTCAATATACAGAGTGTCTTTTCGCTTTTCTAATTGACATAATAAATATTACCTTCGCGGTCTACATTGTTTTTGTTTAAAACTATTTGTTAGCAACATTAAGGGGTTTTATATATCCTAAAAAGTTAATTTTTGCGGTTTGATTAAGTTTTATATACAATGCTTTGTTTTTTGTTAAATTATGGATTCCAAGAACAAACTACTTACGTATTCAAAAAGAAACTGATCAAGCAAGATAAACTAAACTGATCAAACAACAGACCAAATAAACTTCGGTGTACTTCACGTGTGAATTAATTAAGTTGCCAGCCATATAAATTTTCGGCAAACTTATAATATAAATTTAAATTTCCCGCCCCTGGCCCGCTTCTTATTCAAAATGACATCTGAAGTCTGAAATGAATTTAAAGTTTATTTCATATGTACTATTAGATTTCTTATATAGCATAGTGAGTATAGTGTATTGACTTATTTAAATTGTAATAATAAAAAAACATACTTTGGTATTAAAAATTAGCTGTATGAATAATTTCGTCTTAACTTACTTACTGTGATGTTATCAATGGCCCTTAAATGACCAACTAATACCTAAAAAATATTTTCTTTTTAAGAATGTTTAGTAAGCAACAGTAGCACATTTTATTTTAAGTATTTTTCCTCCCTTTACGCCAATATTGGCCTTGTATGTTTCAGTTGTTGCACGTATTTTTAGAATCTCTCAATAATATTTAAAATTATGTTCTATTCATGTGCTTGGAATGTGATATAAGTATACAACTAATTTACTTATTAAACTTTATTTATTCCTTATTCCACGAATGGTTAACAAGGTTATGATTATTACTGGCGAGTTAAACTGCGTTGCTATAATTTCCCCATGAAATTCGAGGTTGTGTAGTGGAGAAACTAAAACTATCCCTAGGTTTATTTACTATCTAACTTTAAAATATTTTTATTGATATCATTATGCCTTTTTGTTTTAAATGTATAATCTTTGATGCGTGGTACCTTTTACTAATACGTTCTAACCCAGAAATAGGCATATTAATCGCTATAGGTAAATAAGTACACAAAACATAGATTTTGAGTTAACTTTTAGTGAAAGATAATTGTTTTTTTTTTGTTTAAAATGGGTAAAAGTTGTAAAAATTTACAAAAACCGTGATCGCAAGACTAACTTGAAGATGCCGTGATGCTTAAAATGGAGAATCTCAGAGAAATGTTTGAGCTAGATTTAAGATATTCAGACGTTCTTTACGCAGACATTTAGACCATATCAGTGAACCTATTAGGGCGTCCAACTATTTTAAGTAAAGAGCAGAAGAGAGACTTTATTTAGAAAATGAAATTCTATTCATAAATTGGATTGTCATTTACTTCCAAAGTAGTTCGTCAAAAAATGTATTGATTCTATAAAAGAATTAAGACTTCTAAGAAGTTTGATCAAAATGTGTAGGTTGCAGGAAAAGATTGGCTATCTTGGTTTCTCAAGAGAAATCAGATTTATCAGCACGAACAGTATAGCCCATAAAACCTGCTTCTGTTCAGAAAGTGAATAAAAAATTAATCCGAAAATTTTACGAAGCTTGATAAACTAATGAGTACATTAGCCATGAAAAACCATATTGCACCATAGCCAGTATAGACATAATCACCAGCAACGTATCTTGTCTGAAAAGGGTGCAAAACGTGTTCGAGTGAGCACGCAGAGAATGCTACTACTATTGTCTGCTGTAAAGCTATGAGGAATTCTTTCCCACCTATGATTTTGTTGTTACCCTAAATTTACATACAATTGACCATTGGTATTTCTGATAAAAATGGCACCCAAGGTGAATCTCAAAACGGAGCTTTTTAATGATTTCTTAAGACATTTTGACAAGTATAAATAAACAGGGTCTTACAGCTTCCAGTCATTTGGATTTTAGTATTCGGAAACTGCACATTAAGATTATCTGTCTGCTATCAAATACGATATATGAGCTACAGCCTCTAGATAAAGTTGTGTTCCACTCTTTTGAAGCAAATTGGGAGTAGGAGCTACTGTGCTATTGGGATACTTACTCTCAAAAAACATTAAACAAAGCAAGGTTTATAATGTTTTTTTTTCGTGTTTGACCAAAATGTTCGTTGCCGGCAAATGTTATGGATTTCAGACAACAAGTATTTTTCCTCTAAACCCAGAAGCAATACCCAATTCCGCTTTTGCTCCTTTTTTGCTAACAGAAAGAGATATGCCTGATGGACCAGTGGTACAAAATGAACTCCAATAAGAGAAATTAATCATCATCTGATGATGAAGGTACACCATTGGTTACTTTTAGATCGAAGAACAAAACAATTACTTTAAAATCTTCACTCGTTAAATTAAGTCAGACTTTTTAAGAGCTTTTGCTCACATCTGTCGACATAAATCCATTAATTAAAATGCCCAAAGACCTTTCATAAAGACGATAAATTAGATGGTGAGTCATATAAATCAAACTTAGTCGAAATTTCTTCAACGTCCTGTCACCACGAACAATTGTATATAAAAATGTATATAACAGTTTAGGAAGAGTGTATTAGCCTTAAACACAATAATGATGACGACTTTAAGTATTGTTGAATTTAATCTGTCAATAAAATGTTACTATATATACATGTTTTTATTTTTTGCAATAAAAATTATCTGTTAATATAGTTTTTGGTAAACGGGCTTTGATCGCATTATATATCTTTAAGGCTATCTAGTTTCCGTTTATGTATAATAAGAAATATTATTACTTTGTTATGCTAATTGCCTCTGCTAGTTTATACTATTCTTAGCAACACTTTCTGGTTTCATTTGTTTAATTATGTATTGAAATCCCACAATCAAAAGCATTTCTTTAAACAATTTATTTAGGTGCCAAAAAGTCTATTTCACTTTAAAGTATTATCGACTATACTGCAGTTTTTTTAATATAGGGAAGGTGTTCTAAAATGACATAGCATGTAAAATGACATAGCGGTATTTATTCTCCAACTGCTGGTGCCATCTAGTTAATAGTTTGCTTGCATGTCACAAACCAAGACCAGATATCATGTGGGCACTCTATTTGTTTTACGTTTATGATATGTAGAAAATAACCTCAAAAAAAGTATTTTTAGCAGTGTAGAAATTTTGCATGTGCTGTTTTGAAAGTCTGTTTTTATTACGAAATTGTGCTGATTTTAAAGTAAAACCAGGGTTAGTATTTAAATGTAAGTGTATACTTCAGATTCACGTTGCGCGGAAATTTCGTTTAATATGAAATAAGATTATTCTGCATTAACAAAGGACTATCTGTTACTGCGGGTAAAACGACACAGATAGGCATGAAGGTAAAATGGCATACTATGTCATTTTACAAACAAACATCAAATTAATTTAAATTTAAGGAATATTGTATTTTTTGTTTATTTTTAGCTACATTGTGGTGGGAAAACGGGAACATCATCTAGACAATCGTGGGATGAACAAGCAATGCTAAGTGCAATTAACGCTGTAAAAGGTGGCCAAATGGGGTGGCTGAAAGCATCGAAATTGTTCAATGTCCCCCAAGCCACATTAAGGCGAAGAGCAAATGATAAAAACAAAAGAGCTAAGGGCTGTCAGAAAGTTTTGGGTTGGTTTCCAACTACATTTAATAAAGACGAAGAAAGAGAGTTACTTGAGTATATACTATTATTTGAGTCTAGATTGTTCGGGATAACAACAACAGATATAAAGAAACTTGCGTATGAGTTTGCCACTAAAAATGGCATTCCAAATAGATTTAAAGATCGTAGCGCTGGACGAGAGTGGCTGAGAGGATTTCGTATGCGACATCCTGAAATATCTCTAAGGCAGCCTGAAGCTGTGTCTGCGGCTAGAGCCATGGCATTTAATAGGCCACAAGTGCAAATTTTTTTAATACGTTGGAAAATACCCTAAAAAAAAAGAAAAAATTGATGTGCATCGGATTTACAATATGGACGAAAGTGGTTTGTCCACAGTGCAAAGGCCTTCAAAAATTTTTGCCAAAACTGGAAGAAAACAAGTAGGATCATTAACCAGTGCTGAAAGAGGTCAGCATGTAACATGATGCATGAATAGTGTAGGTAATTTTGTGCCACCTGCTTTGATTTTCCCTAGGAAAAATAGAAAGGAGGAACTTTTAGATACTTTACCTCCAGGTTCTTTGGGATTATTTAACGAGACTGGATGGATTACATCTGATTCCTTTGCATTGTGGTTAAAGCATTTTCAGACTTTTGTTAAGGTTTCTCCCGACTCAAAAGTTTTATTACTTCTGGATGGGCACACTAGCCACAAATCATTAAATGCCTTGACGTTTGCCAGAAGAAATGGAATAATCCCTTTAAGCTTTCCTGCCCACTGTACCCATCGTATGCAGCCCCTGGATGTCAGCTTTTATGGTCCACTAAAGACATTTTATAACCAGGAATGTGCACTTTGGTTGAAAAACCATCCAGGGAGAGTAATAACACTACGTCAAATTCGTGAACTATTTACGTCCGCTTGCGGGAAAGCAGCTACAATTAAAAATGCCACAAGCGCATTTTTAAATACGGGAATTTATCCATTTAATCCACATATTTTCCCAGACGAGTTTTTTGAGCCGACTGAGACAACAAATAGATTATTAGAACCGACCATAGAAGAGGGAGCAGCCCAGAACAACCATCAACAAGCAATGAAATAACAGTAATTGGTATTACAGAAGAAGCAATGCGACAAAAACAAGGCAAAAGTGTCGATAAAGAAAATGAACCGAGAGGTAATCAGGCAGAAAGCAATATAAAACAAAATCAACCATTAAGAAAAAGGTTTTCTCTACAGGAAATTTCGCCAGTGCCTGTAGCAAGAGGAACCAAAAAAAGGAAGACCAGACAAACTATAACCGGAGTCTTAACAACTACTCCCAATTTAGAAGAGTTAAAGCTAAAGGAAGAAAAGAAATTGCGAAAAAATGTGCGTCAATTTAAAAAGAACCTTTCAGGTAAGACAAGTTTTGTTGCACGAAGCGAAAGTGAAGAAGATCCTTTTGCAGCCGAGGATTATGAGGATGAAGTGGCATGCTTATATTGCAACGATCTATTCAAAAATTCTCGATCCAGGGAGTCTTGGATTAGTTGTATGAAGTGCCACAATTGGGCACATTGCGAATGTGCTGGAGTTTCGGAATTCCTTATTAGCTTACTTTCTTTAACTATATTTTATAAGTTCTATTTGTGTTATCACTTGTTTTAAGTATATGTCACTTTATACACCACGACTGTGTCATTTTACAATATACATGTTTGTAAAACGACATAGTGTAACGTTTTTTAAAATGCATTTTCTTACAAGTTTTAAATAGAGTTGAAATATTTTTGTTTATGTTTGTCAATAAAGTTTATTTAAAGCAACGTGATGTATTATTTTGAGTTAATTATCTTAAATAGTTTTTTGCATAAACAAGATTTAAATAAAAAGTATGTCATTTTAGGACACCTTCCCCTATATGTGATTGCTTAGTTTTACTATTTTGGGACTAATATAATATCAATTTTTTTGGCCAAACTCTGCTCTTACATAAATAATATATTGTTACACTTTAAAATAATGTAGCTCTTTGTACTGTATCAGTTTGTAATTAAGTATCATTTTCCTAGGATAGCAAAGGCATATAATCAGCTAATAAGTATTTCTAGTTTATATTTATTTTTGAAAGGCAACGCATCTTTGATGGTATCGACTTTAAGATTATTAACATAAAAAGTACAAATTTATTTCTTTAGATTAAAATAAGTGTTCAAAAAGAAAATATATTCTGCTATAATTAATGTATGCGAAAAAAAGCATTTTAATTCTAAACAGAATTTTAAATAGAAAGCTCTTAGTCTTTCCATTTGGCGTTAAAAGATTATTATTTGCCTATAATCACAAACCTATTTTTCGCCATTTTTATTACGTTTTATATGTTCTTTATGCGGAATCCATAAAAGACAATTTGTTAATACATTCAATATATAGTATTGATATAGAAAACTTACTGGTAGTCCAGAGTTTACAATTAATGTCACGTAAATTCAATTTTCCGTTTCTTCTGTGATAGTAAATAATTTAATTTAAAACAAATAGATAAAAAATTAAAATTTCGCTTAACCAGCAAGGCATTGCCAAATAACCAAAATATTTTTAATATACATTTTTGATATAAAATTAAGCAGAAATTTTTTGCGAATGAAAAAGTTTTTTATATTAAAGTATGTGTACGAAAAAGAATTAAATTAGGTTCTTAATATTGGGTTCCCTTATATGCTGCTTTTGTTTTGTATAATCGTATTACAACAAGCGCAATTAAAAAAAATTGATTTTTGGTCTAACAATAAAATCAAGATTGCAACTGCCAAAGTGCTTATGCTCAGATGGTTCTGAAAAAAAATCACTCTGGGTTTCTTCCTTTTTCTTTTATCGGCTTAAAAATACAAAATACTTAACAAAAAAAGCACTAAATAAAAAAATAATATATTTTACCCCTATTTTAAGATTCGATCTAAAGGTACAAGACCTACAATAATGTTGAGTATTTTTGAAAGTTTTCTGTCCCACATTGTGGCAAAATAAGGAACTAAAAAGTAGGCCTAAAAGAACATTTTATTTGGAAGTATATAATAACGAAAACGCCTTAACACTGGAATGTTAAGGCTTTCAAATTTATTTTAAATTTAATAAAATTCCAATAATATAAAAAGATCTTGGGAAATTGAAATTAATTACATCCATTCAATTCTTAGTTAAGTTAAAATGAAGCATTCGTAGTATTATTGTAAAATACTTTAAGATCAAAATAAAATGTTATTACAGTTTGGCATACCAACTGTACTGATAAATTATAAGAAATATATATACTAGAGAATACCTTATAAAATAAGTCGATGCCAAATCCGTTATTTTACATGTCATTTCTCGGAATACTAGGTAGGTCAAGATAAACGATCAATAATTTATTA
Organism: Anthonomus grandis grandis; assembly: GCF_022605725.1. Classification (NCBI taxonomy): domain Eukaryota; kingdom Metazoa; phylum Arthropoda; class Insecta; order Coleoptera; family Curculionidae; genus Anthonomus; species Anthonomus grandis. Next base: position 18,354,397 of record NC_065554.1, on the reverse strand, counting down.
ATTTTTCAGATAAAAATTCTAAAATTCTCAAAAGGGTAGCAAAATATTACACTGTTCCCTTTATTCTGCACCTCTTTACTTATTTACTTATTTTAGGTCACATTAGCCGTGAACCATAGAAATAAATGAGTTTCTGTTTATTATACGGACTGACATGGACTGACATAAATTTGAAACTGAATTGATAGCATTTTCATTTTTTTTCTAAAAGTAGTGTAGCAGATATATTTTAATAAGTTTAGACTCACAACACTAACTCTGACATGGAATTTTTCAAATTTTACAGGTTTTTTTACAGTTCATTAATGCATGCTCCAGGTGCATCACCACTCTGTATGTATGGACTAAAATATTATTTTATTTGAAAATAGAGACGTAGAGTAAGAGAAAAATCGATAAATACCAAATCTATAGCATCGTCCTATTTATTAATCGGTGACATATGTTTCTCTCCATTAGAGCATCAGACTAAAGTAAACAAACACAAGCATTTAATCTTGGATTAAATTCTAATCTTAGTTCAATCAGGATTAAACGGTTGTGTTTGTTTATTTTAGCCTGATGGTACTTTAATGGGGCGAAATGTGTAATGATTAATACATAAGACGATGCTGTTGAATTGATGACTAATTGATTATTTGAAATTTTTATTATCAACTGTTAAGAACATCTTTGAAAAATAATGAATGATTTCTTTGAAATCATGTAAATATTCTTAATGAAATGATGCTTTGACGGGTCGAAATATGTAACTGATAAATAAATATGATGATCAAGTCTACAGTGCTTGATGACTAATAAATTAATTAATTAATTAATGTTTTTATTCGTTAATTTGCAAGTTTGTTATCAATATCTTCGAAAAACAGTAAAATGATTTCTTTGACTTAACATGAACTCATGTAAATCTTCAATTTAATGACTATAAAAATGGATGTGATCCACAGAAAAATTCAATACAATTAAAAACGGTCAAAAACAAATTCTAAAATATTTAAAACCCTCTTATGTCGCTAACGCTCCAACTAATTAATAAAACCAGTCTACGTTGCGGCCCTTTACATATCTCTTATCTTTTAAATATCGGACAAATATTTACAACCCAAGACCCGACACGTTTAAAGATCAAGCACCATAAATAGATTAATCTCGAATTTTATCTGATCCCACGTGAATTCATCACGATAACGGATCATTCAGGTGCCGTGTTCCTAATCACTTCATCACTATTATTAGTGTTTGCGACACTGGCAGCAATACTGGCAATAATGACACTTTTCTGATTTGGAGAGGGCGACACCACCTTCTCTTGACTGATCGGCGAGTGGACGATGATTGATGAACTGCTCACTAATTCGTGTTCCCTCGAAGCAGAGGGTCGATTATTGTTTTCCGATTGTAACCGTAGTTCTTCCAATTCCTTTCTGAGCTCAAGGTTCTGAAGCTCTAGCTCAGAGTTTCTGCGTTCCAAACCAACGATCTTTTCTTGATCTTTCGCTCTGGTGTCCAACACTGCCCTCTCTCGTTCTTTTGATAAATTCTTGAAGAGCTCGATCACTTTATCTCGGATGTCTTCGCTGTTTACTGATTTGAGTACCTCTTCTAGTTTTACGTAGTCTGAGTGATGTTTTTCTGAGCTCTCCGAGGCACTGTCTTCAGTATCCGTGGACAATTCGATTTCCGGATTGTATTTTGTTTGCACTCGGTTTGGCTGTAGTACTGAGACTGTTGAGTCGATGACTTTTTCTGGAGGAGTTAATGGGGAAATCTTGATCGGATCAGGTTCATCCTTAAAATAAAGTCAGATATAAGAACCGTTCATTGTAATTTCCCAGTTACTTACCTTAACACGAGTTTCGGTGCTGGAAGAGTGAGCCTCTTCATGCTCATTCGAAGTACTGGAAGAGCACTGGGGAGGACTCGCAATCGTTGAATTCTCATGAGTCCTACCGTATCTGTGTTTCTTAGGAGTTGGAGGTGCTAGGGCAACGTTCGGTTGATAACTCCTCTCAAACCTAAGAGGAAGGTAATAATAAAAGAGTTCCAAGTTAGGTAAGAGTTATTGCTCACCTCTCTGATTCGGACATCAAAACTACCTTATCGGGATTTTGAAGTACAGGGGGATCAGTTGTGCACCTGGAAGTTAACCCCATCGCCGTTGCGCTTCTGAGTTTCTGCTCCTTGATGCTCTGAGCTACTGGCTTAAAGGCGCTCAGGTGATTCCTACTGTTAAACTCCTATAAAGTAGAAACGAGAAATTAATATTAGTAATACGTATAAAAGTAAAAACATATTAATCTTTAGGAAATCTTGATTCTCTAATATCTGATCTCTCGTCAGTTTAATGTATTGTAAAACCCCTTAAGATCTAAAGTTCTACCTGCAAACATTGATGGATATATACTGGCTCCAAGGCGTAAATCTGTTGCTGCATAAGGGCAGCTGCCGTAGCGGGAGGAATAAATGGAGGAATCCTTCCGATACCTCCGAGGTATCCATCAAGTTTTTGTTTCTTCAATGGAAGGTCTGACGTTGCTGAAACTGCAGCCTGATGGTCTTTTACCAGTTCAGAAGCAGCGATCTGAAAAAATGATTTATCTTTAATAAATGGTTCTTTAATCATGGCAAATTTATCATAATTAAAAAGATAAATTTGAAAACACGCAAACTGTTCGTGTTCTACTCTGACGGCTTAGTGCGGCTCTTATCTTAGGGGTGATTTTTCATCATTGATGTAATAAGCCATAAGGGTTAAAAGGGTATTAATAGATTTAATGAGAGGTTATTAATGTGAGTTTTTAATATTACATACATAGGGGCTAGGGTGACTGTTGTTGAAATGAATCAGAATTTTGCCTTTAAGCAGATTAGTTTCCTTAAGATTTTTGGGTGCATATTTATTAATAAAAAAAATTAATTTATTTAATTTATTTATTAAGTACCGTAAATGTCTACTGGCTGTTACAAAATATAAAATTTCGATAAGTTCGATTTTAAACTAAATAACTAAGTAATAAGAAAATTTCGAAAAAGAAAGAATATAATAACGAGAAAACAAAAAAGAGAAATCCTACTAGTGGTAACAGGTACACGAGCATTACAAATATTATAAATTATAGTAATTAAATTATTGATAATAACACATGCATATATAATCGCAACTGTTATGAGCAAGTTAACTTCTTAACTTAAAGACATATTAAATACATCAATATTAAGAATATTTATTAGAGACAAATTCCTATCGATCTATTTAATTCTATGTATTTCTTTTAAATTTTAAATAACTAAAAAATATTTTATCAGATTATACTAGCATTTAAGATATTGAAAAATACAATACAAATTAAAAATATTTTAATGTTTTCTCATGTTTTCATGTATTTCAAATATGTATATTTCTAAAATTCGTTTAAATTTAACTTCAATTCAAAAAAAATTAAATTTATCAAAATTCTTTTATTGGTTTTGGCATCATCGTAAATCAAAAATTTTATAAGAGGTAAGGATTAAAACAATCCGTTCAATCCGCCTTTTTATTCTCTAACCATATTTTATTATCCGGGCCATGCAATTCAACACTCAACTAAATGCAATTTTGTTACTGACGAATAATGTGAATTTTTCGATATGTCATGGATAAATACAGGACATTCCTGGTATATTTCTAAATTAATTTTCTAAAACAACATGAGACTAAAAAATACAACTTAACAATAACAAAATTCTTAGCCAAAAAAATGTTAAAATAGCAAAATAGCTACTGTATAACAAGCAAAATCAATTTATAAGTTTTCCGTACATATAAATGCATGCTTTTATGAAAAGTCAAATTTTGTATATAGTGAAACAAGAAATTAAAAAATGAATAACGATAAATCATATATTTACGATTTTGTGGAACATATTTTCGCTTTGGAAATTTACAACTCTTTAAAATTTATCGAAAAAATAAATAAACCGCTGAATTTATCAACATCATTTTATTGGTCTTATTATAATTGTAACTCAAAAATTTCTTAAATTTTTGGCAATACTTTTGCTAAAATTCTAAGTATATTGCAATTACAGGCTCCAATATTTATATCAATTTATTTGTAGAAAATGGATCAATACATTTTCTGAAAATAAGGTGATTTTTGGAAAAGTCTATGTAAAATAATTTATCTTATTAATTTTAGGTATATCCTTTTCCTGGCTTGTCTTAAAAATAAAAACTTTTTAATAACTTTTGAAACTTCAATAAATATATTATACATTCATACAGATTCTTATGGAAACCCACACTGAAATAGTTGCATCAGCTGTTCAAAAAACAGTAGCTCGAATAAACCTATTTTAGGGTCGAAAAAATAAAAAGGTTTAAAAAATTTAAACATTTATATCAGACATATTCTTACATTGACAAAGAGCATTCTGGTAAAATAATTTCATACTGTATTAAAAAAAAAGTGTCGAAAAATCTTTAAGAAATATAGTGAACTAATAAGAATATTTAAAAAGTAATTAAGGGTAGTATACGGTTTCAAAGCGTAATTCTTAATCAATCAAAATGCTTAAAAGCCTAATTACTTCAACCTTCTACAAAGGGTTACCATTTAAGAGCAGACTTGCTATCTCACACCCAAATTCAACAATATGTGTTTTTGCTTTGATTTAAACAAAGACGATTGGATCATAAACCATTCAATAATAATATTCACGTCGTTCTCAACGGCAGCCCCTCCACCGCCTTATATCACCATAATAACGATAGAGTAACAATATTTACCTCAACAACGCCATTTATATATATCAAAAACAAGATTAGCACCAAAACCGATCCCTGTATGACTCTGCGCAAGTAATTCTTGAGATGGATGATTTTTCCCTAAATGCAGAAGAGACGGATCCCGATTGCTAACAGTATGACTCACAATCAGCAGTAACAGTATGACTCACACAATCAAAAGACTAGATAGCTACATACCGCTGCCGATATGTAGCCTTGGTTTACATTAAACACATTTTCCAAAAAGGCGTATATAGAATCGTAAGTACCTTTCGATGCCTGAACCCAAAGCTGTCTTGTGAACAGACATTGAAGGATGAACGATGAATATGGAACGATTGTAGATAGTTCCAAACCCTCCTTTTGACAAGTTTTTCGGCAACGTTAGATAGAGATCTGGGCGATAATTATTGGGATTTCTCACCCTTAAATAACTATCAAAGAAAAAAGGAGATATGCATATGAAAAGCGGAAAATAGGCCCTGTACCCAAGACTGGTTGACAAAAGCTGATAGACCATCCAGAGCTGTATCTCACCGGTAATCGTAAACTATTTCATGTCCCTCCCTGGATTTTTTTATTCTTTATGCATAAGATAACTTTCCTTATTTCAAGCCTGTCAGTTTCAAGAAAAAAAATTGTAAGTAAAGTCAAAGTTCTAGAAGACAAGTCCTTAGTTAGACTACTTGCTACATTACAATAGAATTTGTTAAATTATTCAAGATCAGTTTCGCTTATTATAAATATAAAGAGTTTTAAATGCATATGCATTAATGTTTTTTCTGCAAAAAAATTTATGAAATAATTCACAACCCAAAAAATTGTTTCACCCTTAGGTATCTGAAATAAGTGATTCTAGTAACATTCGTAACATTCTGTAAATGTAAATCAATTTTGGTAAGCCTTTGAAATTTAAATTTAATCTTTGTTGTATCATAACCATAACTTATAAAGCAACTAAAGGGAGATATAAATCTTTTTCTTGCTTGCCTTTGGGAAATAAAGACTTGAGGTTTCTTATGTACGTAGTTTAAATAGTAAAACACAATCAATTTGATTTACTTTATTAGGTTTTTTGATATGGAAATTCAAACCTACATTACCTGGTCAGGTTACCGTAGCTTTTAAAAACCTATCTTAGGATTTAAAGAAAAAATTTGTTTTGTGATATTTTGAGTTTTTGTATATTTCTTGTAAATCATTCAAGTTGTTGGAATTTGTTTAATTGAATTAATCAAAAAAATTAAACATTTCGTTTTGTTAGCTTTGTTTTGTTAATTTTAGAAAGCTCGTTTGAAAATTAATATTCCAAAAATGTTTTTGTCAAACTATCGCTTTTTCACTTTCTAAAGATTTGATGTCATCATTTTAAAAATACCATTTAATTTTTTTTTTATATTTTCCTTAATATTGTATTTTACGTTTATATATTAATTTCCTATGGTCTTAAAGAGGACAATTTTCTATTCTAACATTACATGTACTCTTTATTGCAGAATTGCAATTTTTTTTGAAAACATCTTTATTATCTCCAATAATGTTTACATGTATATATTACAATTAAAACTCCCTAATCAATGCATGCAAGCATTGGTCACGAGAGTTACTATTTTACTTCTATACAGTAAGCCTATGCCTAAAAAAAACTAAGAATCAAAGAATATTTTAATTTTTTTGGAATAATCACTAAATGGTTGAACACATCTTATATTTTCGGGCAATTCATTAAATACCTTAAAAGCTTTTGCAATAGGATTTCCCAATCCTATGTTAGTTCTTGTATAGTTCTGATAAATGTTATTTACATTTCTTGTTGGATAATTATGTATCATATTCGCAAAAGGAATGTTTATATTATATTTTTGCTTTTTGTGGATAATGTAATATACTACATTGTTCTATTTTTAGTATTTTATTTAACTTATTAAGATGTAATTCTTGATAAAGTGTATCTGTATGAGTAGGCCTATCGTAATTAAATAATTTTATTTAATAAATTTAATATATTTATTTTGAAGAGTTTCAACAGTAGTAAAATTAGTTTGAGCACACACTCCCCAAACAGAGAGTAAATACCTAAGGTGAGACATCAAAAAAGCATTATAAATATTCTTTTAGTTCTTGCAGTTAAATTAAATTAATTTAACTTAACTATACCGTGCTTTCATTTCAAAACAATCCACCCTTAATACCTTTCTAAAAAAAAAAAAAAAACACGTCAAAGAAAGATAGATAGATATAAAGGGGGACGTTTAATTATGCATTTACTGAACTTCTGTCAATCATCTCCTCACCTCCAACAGCGTACAATTCTCTATTCAACGGTACCAAAAAAAATGAAATCGGTAAATGTGTAAGCAAATAGTTAGCGAAAATGTCTAGAAATAATGAATATTTTATTTACGCCAAACTTTGGTATTTTAAATGAATACTTTTGATGTGGTACCTACATCATTTTAAAATTCTTACATTTTTTATAATAGATCATCAAAAAAATAATTTTCCTTTATGGAGCTCAAGATCCGTGTGCTCGCAGAACCGCGAGAGCATTTAATGAAAGGTATCAAGATAAAAACGTGAGCCATAAATACGTATTAGAATTGATACGAAAATTTGAAGAGACGGGATCGATTTGCAATAAGTAAAAATATGAAAATGGAGTTGTCGATGAAGCATGCCAAGTTGAAGTACTAGGACAATTTGCTATGGATCCAACTTTGTCTATATCAAAGGCCGCAAAACTAACAAATATTTCCACTGGTTCCGTACATAAAGTTAAAAAAAAAAAAAGTTCTTTCCTTATAAAATTCATATTCTTCATGAACTCGGAGAAGATGATTTTGATAGGAGAATTCAATTTTGTGAAGTGATGTGCCAGCGAATTGACGACGATCCCCATTTATTGAAGAATATTTGCTTCAGTGACGAATCGACATTTTTTTTTAAATGGCCTGGTGAACAGACATAACTGTAAATACTGGGATAATGAAAATCCGCATGTTTTTCGGGAAGGCCATATCCAATATCCCCAAAAAATTAATGTTTGGGCAGGAATTTATGGGAATGAAATAATCAGGCCATTTTTTTTGGAATTTGACTGGCGAAATTTATTTAAACCTTTTAGAAAATGCAATATACCCTTCCATCATCCAATCTAAGGAAAATCAAGTAGATCAACATGGTGCTATATTATTGAATGAAAATAATATACATTTTCAACAGGATGGAGCTCCCGCGCACTACACTTTGGTAGTTCGAGAGTGGCTTGATGAAAATTTTCGAGAAAAGTGGATTGGCAGACGTGTTGCAATCGAATGGCCCGCGCAGTCTCCGGACCTAACCCCACTAGACTTTTTTCTTTGGGGCTACTTAAAAAGCAAAGTTTATAAAACCCCACCTGAGAGTATTGAGAATTTAAAAAATAGAATATTTCAAGAATGCAGAGAAATTAGCGGGCAGACCCTTGCCAATGTTCGTAAGGAGTTTGAAAATAGGCTTTTTTATTGTCTTGCTAATAACGGCGCACATTTTGATCATTTAATAAAATAAATTTGTTAAACTAATTAAATTTGTTTTTCTACCCTACCGATTTACACTTTAATTGCTTCTTGGTCAATCAATTTTATTTTTTTTACAACCATTGATAGCATAATGAATGGCTTTTAAAATAATGTATCACACCATGGGGTAGCCATTTGACATACCAAAGTTTGGCGTAAATAAAATATTCATTATTTCTAGACATTTTCGCTAACTATTTGCTTACACATTTACCGATTTCATTTTTTTTGATACCGTTGAATAGAGAATTGTATGCTCCTTACTATGATGTATCACACGATGGGGGTTTCCATTTGACATATTAAAGTGAGGTTAGCTGGAGGTGAGGAGGTGATTGACAGAACTTCAAAAAATGCATAATTAAACGTCCCCCTGTATATCTAATTCGACGTGTTTTTTTTTTTTTTTTTTTTTTTTTTTTTAAGAAAGGTATTAAGTGTGGATCGTTTTAAAATGAAAGCACTGTATATATAACTGCACATTATTATATATCGATTAAGTGAATTTATCCACCTATCACGTTCTAATAGAAAACATCTTAGGTATGTTCTGATGTGACTTTAAATAAACGTGTTACATTCCTGTAGTATTTAAGGTATATTAAAAATTATAAATATTCATTAGAATTCTTTGCTTAAGAGATACTGATTCCTGTATGTTAACGTCGCTAAAAATCAACTATTGAGAAAAGTTTACAACATATAAACAGTAAGTATACTTTAGATCTTATTTATTTATTTATTTTCCCAACAAAAAAAATTCATTATACAGTAAGAAGCGCATAATAATAAAGAAAAATATAATAATACTATTAACCATATAACAATACCATAATATCACTGCATGCCATTTGTCTAAGGAAGAAGAAGTCTTTATCATATTAAGAAGAAATGTAGTTAAAGTTCATCGTCAATAGAAGATTTTTTAGAAATAGTAGTTTGAAGTGACAAAACATTTAAACAAATGATAATTCTTGAGAATGTTGGTGATTGAATACTGACGTGTGATAGCAAAACACCATTATTAAACTCTTTTTCTAGATAGACACAAAAATTTTAGAAGATACAAAATTTTAGAAATCTCCTTTGAACATTCTCCAGTGCATCAACGTAAACCTGATAGATAGGATACCAAATTAAACAGTACTCAAGCTTTGAACGAATGAAGAAATAATTCAGTACCTTTAGCGATGCAACAATATCAAATGGCTTATAGTTGCGTATTATGAATCCTAAAACCCTACTAGTAGACTTAGTTGACGATCGGAAACACCTAAGACAGCTATACTTTCAGTAGGACTGAATAATTCAAGATCAATATAATAATTATAATTTAATATTATGCGTTTTTGAGCACTGAAGAGATCGTCAATAAAAAGCAAGAACAGTGGTCCTAGATTTGACCCTTGGGGGACACCAGATGAAGACATCTATAGTTCTGACTTAAAACCACTGTAGGATACATACTAAAGCCATAATGTTATATAAAGATGTATAGAAGAAACCGTCGAAAGCTTAAAAAAAAATTTAACTCATAGAGAAAGCTCGTTTTGGAGAATCTTATCTTGTAACATATCTTTAGACACTATGATCATGGAATCATGGAATCGGTCAACAAATTACTATGACTAAAATTAACCTGGATATACTTTCTTCCATTAAAGCAACTGCTCAAATAACTTTTTACACCCTCCTTTTTTTCAATCAATACACCTCACTCAACTATAGGCGGCACACGACCACACATAAAAAAAAAACCAAGAAATTCATGCAAAGCAAAACGCCAACACATCTCGTGAGAGTATACATTTATCATTGAAAACGCGAAGGCTCGTGCAACATATGCGTGTGGCATAAACTAAAAGAAAAACACCTTTTTTTTCGGCGTAGAAAAACCCTAATATTGACCCCCCATAATAGGTGCCATTATCAATATTAACACGTAGAAAAATAGAGGCGCTTTTTATATAAAAAAAATAAAATGTAAGGGTGACAGCTGGTTTTGCTGAAGGGTGAATCAGTCTACGTTTTGTCTGCTTAACATTTTGAATAACCGGTTTGGGACTTTTTGGAGGTTGAAAGGGATGATAATGGTTAATACAGGACCGAGTTTTGAGCTGATTTTTTTATATAATAATTCACGGAATCCGTTTACATTGTAGCTATAAAAATATAGTAAGTTACATACGAGTTTAGTAAATATCATACACCATATCGTAGTAAGTGAAGTAACTCATTTATCACAAATTACTAACAAAACTACGATAGAAAAAAGAATAACTTACAAAATCAAGCGTACATCTATTTGTTCTGACAAGCTACTAATACTATGAACCAGTCGTGTAATTGGTTGATTCATGCCATAGTTAGGGTGTCAGATATTTCGAGAAGGAATTCTAAGTTAAAAATTTACAACTAAGGACAGCCTATAGCAGTATTCATTACTTTATGTTAAAAACGTAAATATTTAAAATTCATTCTTCTTGACTCTAGTGCAGGCAAATTTAGATTATCTCTATGTTCGTCCCTGTAATATCCACAATACCTTAATTATCCTATTTGTTGCATAATTGATGTGGGTCTCAAATGATAATATCGTGCCCATCTAGATTCGCAAGTTTATAGTTTCTATATAATTCTAATTGGAAGGCTATTTATTAGGTAAATAAAATGTATAGATTTTTCTTGCCTTAAAATAGGAATTTTAAGGCATTTATTGATATGAAGTGATATTACTTAAATCACACCAATTTAAAAATGATTGAAGATCTTATTGTAGAAGAGCAGCGTCATTCAAAGACTCAATACTTCTAAAAAGTTTGATATTATTCGCAAAAATAAGAATATTTGAAAAGGCAAAACAAAACAGAGTTAGAATGGGAGCCTTGTGGATCCACTGATGGTACACATATTTTATCAGATAATAAGCCTGTACCTCCCTCCTAACTAAATCCTCCCTCTAACAAAATACCTCCTTCTAAACCTCCCTCTAACAAAATAAGATATCCAATAAAGAAGAGAATCAACAATATGTCAAGCCTTTAGTTTCCTAAGGGGACCTCTGATAATTGACTTGACTAAAAGCTTTAGAAAAATTGTATAGATCGAGTCAAGGTGGGCTTCTCCTTCCAAACTATTGTCTAGGTGATTAACATACAAAATCAAATTGACATCAGCAAATCTGTCCTTGATAAATCCAAATTTTTCCAGATTAAAAACAGTTTTAGGATTTGAGCTTGTTTTTCTTTTAACAATTTTAGTAATTTTGGTAACTCTGTACTGTAATTACATTCACGTATTTACGTACGCAATTTTTCCAAAGGCAAGAAAACTAAGCGATAAAATTTACTTAGACTAACTAAGTAATCAATTGTATTTAGTTTATGATAGATAACTGGCGAAAATGAACAAACATTAACAATTCTGCAATTCTAAAAAGCAAACTCAAATATAATAATATTATGCCAATTGGAAGAATATAAGTCTAAGATAAAAACAAACATCATAAACATCACTTACAAAATAAGCAAAGTTCGTTTAACTTCGTTTGTGTTAATTCTGTAGTTCGGCCCTGTCCCAAAATTGACCGGTGTCCAGTTGAGAGTCCAGACCAGATTGAGTTGTTTTTTGGTCACTGCCAAAATGCATTATCGTCACGCCATTTTATCATTATTCGCATGAGAAACGAGGGTCTTAAAGGGCTTAAAATCCGCAACCCTTTTTTTATGTAATCGCCTCGTTAAAAAAATCATCCAAACTCCACTAAAACTAAACGCAACATTTTTAAATTCATTTATTAATCATTTATGTCACATAATTTAATTTGTTTCAACAAGTGATTTTATTAATAATTTATTAATTTACGTATACTTGCAGTTCCTTAGTACATTTCCAGTTAGTGCTAAAGCATCTTTCTATGAATTGCAATGAGATGTCCTAAAGATATATCGATGATAAGAAGTTAAATTGTAATTCCTTCCATCTATTGCTTTAACGTTATGTGCATTATTCATACTTTTGCATTATTAATACGCGCTCTTATGGGAATTGTATTACCAATTTTTATTGGGATTCTTTTAGGAAATAGAGATTTTTCCGTGTGGGTCTTTTTATTTTCTATTAAATATATATAACAAAAAACCTACATTTTAAAAAATTTCCTAGATAAAATACATAAGATTTTTTTTCAAATTTTGAAAAGTTCCGTATAATGGTAAATCAAAAAAAAAACTTCTTACTCGGTTTTGAATAAACGTAAAAAGTTTTTTTTATTTTGCTTAAAAAGAGCATCGATTACAATATAATAGAAAAAATTATATTTTTCACACGTTAAAAAAAAAACTGGTTTTTCAAAATTTAAGTTCATTCTTTTCTAGGGCCCAAAGCTTTTCTATAAAAATAAAATTTTTATTCTGTTTTTTTTTTATTAGTGACTATACAAGGTAGAAATTACTTTTGTAAATTTATTGTAAATTAGGTTTAATTAATAAATGTTCGTAAAGCTTATCTTTCTAATAGTATATCTAATGATGCCTACTACGAGCGAAAAACGTGTGATCCATCAATATACCTTAAATACATAATATTTGAGACCTGTGACTTAAAGATAAATAAATAGAAATTAATTTTTATTGATTTTCATTGCAAATGCTTCGAACGTTCATAGAACTTTTAGGATTTAAGAGACAGAATTTACCCTTAATACAATATAAATATAATCGGGCCCAATACATTAAAATGCTTTAAAGTGACACTAGATGTATAGCTATTTTTCAGCAATCTTTTTTATCATTATTTTATTCAGCATTTTTAGGTGATTCTTGTTTAATTAGTTTCTATTAGTTAAGTGTTCTTTTCATTTTATTATGAATTATATATTTAAAAGAGATGTTGTGACTGTAGTAAATAAAACTGCCCATAAACATTTAATGTGTCTTTATAATATCCAGTTAATATATTTTAGCACCCCAAATTCCAGGTGTGTTTGTAAAAGTACAAAAGCTATAAAAGAAAATTGCAAAAAATATTGATAAAAACGTTTATGTTAATTTTATAGTTCGGTTCTGGCTCAAAAAATGACCGGTGTCCAGCCAGACCAACACATCTGTGCCCAATTGAGCTGTTTTTTGGTCATTGCCTATAATACATTACCGTCATGCCGTTTTATCATTACTCGCATGAGAAACGAGGGTTTAAAGGGTTCGAAATCTGCAACCCTTTTTTGTATATGTTCGTCTTTTAAAGTTTTAAAATTAATATTAAGGGGCTATTCTGTAGTAAGTTTCAAAATTTATTGGTGGGAGAACCCAAGTGGTGAATTTTGAAGGTACTTCCTGTTAAATTGTTCGGGAGAATTAAATCCTCAAAAGCATTTTCCATATTTTTGCTTCAGGAGGACCCTGTTTTGTTTTTTTAGTGGTATGACTTCAATTTAGTTGTTAAACAATTTCCTAGCTGCCTCTTAAACTGTCTGATAAAGGAGTCTTTATTTACTCTGAATTGTAATCCAGCTAACAGATAGAATGATGTTAGTATGAGGTTTTATTCAGCATCATCATCTATTCACATTTATCCTTGGGATCATATCTGACAATTTTTTCTGTCCAATATCTGATATTCCAGAGTCACGATATCCTCGTACTGCCTAAACCCCTTCTTTCCTCTATTTTTCCTTCTATTAATAGTTTGAATGGTACTTTTCCTTACCTAGTATGACCCATGCACGCTGTTTTCCTGCATTTTATCATGCTCAGTACATGTTCTGCTTCAATCCTTCTCAAAATTTTCTCGTTGGTTTTTCTTGCTGTCCATAGGACGTTTAAAATTCTTCGATAGTTATACATTTTAAATGATTTCCATTCATTCTTGTTCATTTTACTAACCTTTAATTTCCAGCCTTCCATGCCATACAACATTTGGTCTAGATCATATATAACATTTTGTGAATTTGATCTCGAAGATTAAAGTGAAAGTCAGAGTTTAAAGACATTTGTAAATATTATGGATGAGCTCTTCGCTTTTTCTATCCGATATTTGATTTCTACGTTTAAAGACCAGTCTTCACATAACCAAGTCCCCACATAGTTAAACTTTTTACTTGTTCTATATCTTGACTATCGTATGAGAGTTTCGCATTCTGGAACTCATGTGGGGGTCATTACTAGGAATTTTGTCTTTTTTATGTTAATGTTAATTCCCATAAATAGGCCGTGCATTTCAAATATGTCCAGGAGCCTTTAGAGGTCTTATTATCTGTTATCTGCTATTAAAAAAGTGTTATGTGCATTTTAGTCAATCCATGTGCCATTTACTTTGATGCCTAGTTAGTTGTTGTTCTTCGGAAATTGTTGTTCTTGGAGGTTCTTTTTAGAGTAAATCTGAAGCAGAAGTGGAGAGAGGACACATCCTTATCTTATACCTCTAAGGATGTTCTGTTCCGTTGTAATTTCGTTGTCTAAATCTAACTGCAGCTTATTAGTTCAGCATTTGAATGATTTTATTATTTTGGACCCTATCAAATGCTTTTTCATAATCTATGAAACATATCACTACATCTCTTCTCTGATCATTACAATTCTGAACCAATCTTATATTGTGATTAGTACCTCTCTTGTATTGAGACCTTTCTGTTCGGTTTCTTTTTCTGATCTTCTTGAGTAAGATAAAAAGAGATGTAAGTCAATTGGTTAAGAACTCTTCTGCGTTGTAAATCTGGTTTAAAAGCATCTGTAATTTGAGCAGCGCAGGCACTAAACCTAGTCCAACCATTTTCTTATGTTTTGAGCTTTTCAATGCTCTAGTAATTACTTCTATTACAATTGACAGCCCAGACAAGTCATCATCCAGATTATTTTCTAACTGAGGTATATCATCTGCAAAGAGATTACTAATATATTGTTCCCAAATGGGCATTTTCCGTACATTAACTTATGCCATTTGTCCTTGTTCATTTTATATGTTATGGAAAGTCTGTTTTTTATATAATCCAGCTGTTCCTTTTATTTTCTTGTGCAGGTTATACTCATCGTGTGGTTTTTGTTAATGTCCTTTTTCTTCACACTGTTCCTTCAGCACTTTCTTTTTGCCACTCTTATTGCTCTTCTTATAGTATTCACATTTACAACACTTTAATGTGCTCGGGTTAGTGTTACGAGTATGTTAAACAAGTCGAGAAGGTACAAAATAAATTCCTAAGAGTTACTACCTTTAGTAGCGATTTCAAGAGAGAAGATTATGATTATGGTAAGAATAATTAAATTACCAAAGTTAGTGTCATAAAGAACTTAATTGACTTATTTCTTACATTAAATAATTATTTCATCTATAGATTGTTCACAGTTTCTGTCACTCATTAAACTAAAGTACCTAATTATATTAATGGATAATTAAAGACTTTTCTTAGTTTCACCATACCAATTACGGTTACAATGAACCGATTCGTAGTGGAAATAGTTTAGCAAAACAACTAAATCGTTGAATTAAATATTTCTAGACTTGTGTTATAATTAGTAAGTATTTGTTATTTTTCTCGAGAGTTAGAGGTATTTTCGTAATAATGCTTGAGCCAATGTAAACAGTGATAATAAAAAATTACAAAGCTTTCTAATGGACCTTATCTCATAATTAATCTGGGTCACTAAAATAATAAATCAAGTAGTTATGAATCTGCAAAAGGTGGAAAACGTGTACTGTTTTATTTTAATATTTCTTGTTATTAAATACATATATTTTATCGTAAATTCATTCTCACTAAAACAATTAAAGCAACTTTAAATTTATTCTTTAATATTTTTTATGGCATCCTCTCGAACTTTGATTGTCCAGCCATGAAATTTAATGCAAAATGAGCCATAAATATTAATATGGACGTCCACGGCGGTGTGGTCAACGCACTCTCTTGCCAACTTCATTAAATCGATAATGCATGCACAACATCATCAACTGTTGCTACTTGAATAAATTTTCGCAAAAATATCCGCCGCTAAGAAAACTTTCGATGTCATCTCACGTTGTCTCGAGATTTCTTTTTAAATACCGCCTCTTTTTCGAAAATAGCTCGATAAATCATTTTTTAGTGGCTTTTTTTTATATTGGTGAATTCTTGGCAAGATGTCATCGGCCCCAGGCGCCGGCCTATTTTCAATTTTAACGCGTGAATAATGATCAAAATACGGCCTTTTTCATCTTTATGGTTACGTGGAAAAAATACTTTCAATAACCTTCGAAATATGGCAATTTTGGCGCCAACCGGTCATATTTATTTGTTGGTTTTGCATATTTGAATGTTTGCCGAGCACTTCTTGAAATCGTTAAATTTAATGTTGTTTAGTGAGTAAATATGATTGGTCACCACAGGTAGTAAGAAATCATTTGGCAACCGATGAAGGAAAAATTCCAGAGATTAATTTCGCCATGGAATTTATTGGAATTAAGCCCGTAGGAGGTTATTTATTTCAATTTGACCAAAAGACCTGAAAATATTCTAGGAAAATTAATGGGATGATCGATCAGTAATTTAAGTGTATGTGCAGTAATTTAAAGTCACCTGGAATAATAAATGACAATTGATACATATTCTACTAGTGTTTATGTACTGTTCTAATCTCTTCGATGTTGAGATATGGTGAATATTTATGAGAGTGCTCCATTTTAAAATTCAATTATCAAAACATTTTAGGAACATCCGTCCGGCTTTAGACTTGCTTTGACTGTTAGACCAAATTGCTTTGCCATTTTAGTTTCTGCCCTTTTTAGTTTTAGTTTTGTTCTTTTTTAGGTTAATTAGGATTTTTTTTGTGTTTATTTATAATCTTTTCAGTTTCAATATGATGGTTTGTAATGTCATTTTCTTGTTAAGGCCTGTTTCACGCAATTGCGCTATCGGTTTTATATATTCGCGAAGCAGTTCCTTTTATCAAAAATTGTTAAATTTTATTTTCTCATGTAATTATATTTATAACAATTTTTTTTTTTTTGGTAATAAACTTTTTTTGACTTTGACTATTCAATTATCAAATAGACATTCTCATGTAAAAGATTTTAAAATGAATAAGTAACAACGTGAAATCATAGTTTATAAAATTAGGTACGTATTTATTTAAAAAAATTTTAAAATCTCATTATATTATTTTTTCATTTTTATTCTATACTTTTAGCCTGAGGAAGATCTAGTAAAAACTGAAACGTTGTTCAATAAGTAATAAAACTTGTTTAATAGCGCCCAGATACGCTTAGACTTCCTATGATTTTGCTAAAATTCCAAATAATATAAGAGGTTTTGAATCACTTAAAAATATGCTTAATAGCTAAACAATATTTATGCTGTAATAAAATTTAGTATAATTTTAACGCACTGCAAAATAATAAACGAATATAATATTTTAACACGTAAATAAAAATTTAAAAAAGCTTTTGCTGGTTTTGAATATTACTCATATACTCGTAAAACGTTAGTCACACAACTACAACAAACAAGTCATTTCATATTATTAGTTAAAATAGAACTGAGCGTTCATATCCTAAGCATAAACTAATACTAACATTCTTATGATATTATACAGGGTATTACAAAAGTCCAGGTTACTTCAGGGTCGTAACATACCTACACGTTTTTTTTAGGAGAAAAATTTACATCTATTTTTTTAAGCGACGTCCTAAGGAAGAGACGATCATTGAAAGATGGCGCTGGTGAAATGTTTTTTGTCATAGTTCGTGAAAAATTAACTGTGAGAAAATCATAAAATTTGGAAAACACCAAAAGAATGACTAGGTTTATTATTATTAATCTACATTATATTATCATCACTTGGAGAACCAATATACTTTATAAACAGTAACGCGGGTAAACTAAATATTTCCAGAGCAATTTTCCAAGTAGTTTCTTTATCACCAGTATGGTTCTGCCTAGCATTAATTGATCTATTTACACTCCATAATAATATAAATACTGGATACGCGGTTAGTACAAATAACAATCAGAAGTTTTCCCACTTGTTGTCTGTTGATGATTTAAAACTTGAACAGAATCAGAGAGGAGTAAACTCTTGAATTCGTCAAAATATTCAGTAAGCCTTTAAAATATGCATGACATCAAAAACCTGCAACCATAAGGTATACTTACATTTGGAAATGCCATAAAGTACACCATTGTAAATAGGATGAATAAAATAAATAAATAAATAAATATGTCTCTATTTGGTATCAAATGCACATTACATTACATTTGCCCAATAAGGCGAAGATTAGCTAAAGCTACTTTTATCTCTTAACTCTAAAAATAATAATAGTTACAAATGTTTTGACAAACAAGCAGTAATAGTAGTATAAAAATTAATCAAAGAACAAATAGAGACAAAAAAAACTAATTAAATATATTTGTAAATCCGCAGAGAAAAGAAAATGTGCTATTGTTCCTCCAAGAACAAAGTTTTATAATCAGTTTTAAAGCGAGATATTGGAATTGAAAAGTTAATTAATAGGAATTAAAGGGATAATCCTCAATAAATAGAATTTAAAAATTGTCAGTGGCGAAGAGTGTATAGGGGCACACGTGAAAGACCTTATTTGTAGAAAGCAACAATTTTTCTAAAAAAAGAGGTTCTTTCAAAAATTCACTTTCAAAAACTTTGGTTATAGAAAATCTGCTATGCGCATAAAATTCATGGAATGGACATTTTTAATACTATGTAAACATCGATTACTTAAATCAAGAAATGATATGCATTTGATGTACCGGATTGTAAACTCACTAAACAAACTCATAGTAAGAAACAGGATGCTTCAATTTAAAAAATGCGCATTTTAGAAGAATAAACGTAAATCATTATGATTTAAATGAGCATATGCTTCAGTGTTTTTAAGAAGAACCAGGTATTAGTGCAAAATAAATTACTTTAGAAATAGAAACAAATCACATAAAAATCTGGCAAATTTTTAAAATATATCAGCTTAATCTCTATCATTACCAAAGAGTTTAAGGTTTGCTTCCTGTGGATTACTTTGCAAAAATAGCATTTTGCAATTTACTGTTGCAGAAGTGGATAGAAAATCAGAACGTCCCGTCATTTATACTGTACACCGATGGGTTAGTATTTACACAAAATAGTATAATTAACTTCTGAAGATAAAAATATTACATTTTATGACAAAATATCAAATATCAAAAAGCTTTCGAAGAAATTGTACTCGAAATCGAAATGTTTATTTCAGAACCTCAAACTTCTTATCAAAGCATCTTGTCAATACCAGTCACTCACAGAATGGGAGTTTTCAGATTAAAATGCCCTCATCCTGACTATAATGTGTGCTATATCGGTCAAAGCGGAAAGAGAATTAAAACCCGTATAAAAGGACATGCTAAATTAATAAAAAATTAAATAAATATATTTGTTACTAATATTTTTTCTCTTTTCACTAATGATAATGCATGTTTGTCGGAAGATATTGGTGTTGAATCTTATAAAAGTTGTAGAAATTAATAAGGCAATAAAATCAACTAATTAGATTTATATCAACCAACAATCTAAGTTCAAAGATAACTTGTTTTTTAATTCTTTGAGTCTTCTGAACGCCCATTTTCACACTTAAAGTTTTAACATTTTCTTTAAAATATAAACTATTAATTAATTTTTCATTTAATATTCATCGAAATGCATTACTCTTGAAAAAAGATTTGTGTGAAGTGGAATTATTAGTTGAAAGTCAAGAATAATCATCGCATTATTCAATTGAGACATCAGTAATGTTTTTCCGTTTGGTGAAATATAATTGGGGACTTAACGTAATTGTTTTTTTTTTTGGGGACAGAAGAATCATACAGACATTTCTTCGAAACATACTTACCCATATCATTTACCGATAAGCACTGTGATTTGCAAATTTTTGATCTGCTACAATTGTAATGGTTTACAAAGTAGTTAATAAAAAAACTTGAATTTGAATTTATTAAATTTCATTAAAGTTAAAATAGGGACGAGAAAATTAACACAGGCTTTTAGGGAAAAAAAACGATACAAGAGTTCAAAGAAATTAATTTAATTTAATTTTTTGCTATAACAATTCAAAGAACCAATAGTAAAAGAGATATTATTTTCAATATCATGTTTGATTGAATTATTAATTTTAATTTTTTTTAATAATTGATTTTTTGTAATGTATATTTAAAAAATATTTTAGCAGCAACTGTACACTACAAACAAAACTATCATCATCATCATCGTCTTACAGTCTAACAAATTACTACAACGTTCTGGTATTTTTTATTTAGAAAATTACCACGAAGCTATTTTTACAAGGCAAAGTCAATAAATCTCGCAGTAAAATAATAAAAATTAGGATCTCGATGACAGTTCAAAAGAATAAAGTAGTTTTGAACTGGGCCAGCTGCAAGAAATTATATTTACATAAACCATCAGACAAACAGTCTGATGTCTGGCGATCTATTTTCGGTCTATAATAAGACCTCACTACCGCAACATAACGACCGTAACAATATCTCACCGTAATATATTTAAAATTATTGTACGTTAATGGAGACTTAAAATAAGAGTGTCCAACAATTTATGCAATTATGATTTATTCGGGATAATTCGACCCACGCGGTGCACACCTGACAACTCCTCGGAAAATACGGCAAGTTTATATAAAGATGATGATGGTGATTCAACGTGTGCATCCAGATGGTCCGAATAACTAACTGAAATTTCTGCGTAACGAGCCAAAAAAAAGCGATTATTTATTTGCGACTTACTTGCTTTAATGAATCTTTTAATTTAATTGGATTTTCTGGAATTTTATCTGTTTCTCGTTATTTATACTTAGTGACCTTTTCTACGTGTAATTATCGATTTTAATTTGTTTAGAAAATTTGTCTTAGTTTATAGATATTAGAATAAAAAATACTACTTAGTACATACTGGTAGAAAACCTTGAAAACCTTGATAGAAAAAAATGCCTTTGTTAATGCCGACGGAAGTCAAAAAGTTTTTTAAAGAAGTACCTATTGCTTGCTTAAAAATATTATATTCAAACAAAAAGAAAATTGTAGGGAACACTAATTACAAAAGATCAAAATGACTCAATCAAAATACCATTAAATCCATTCTCAATACTAACGAATCGTACTGAAAAAGTTTAAAAAATGGCAAAACTCTTGGAAATGATAGAATAGGAACGTTTAAAGAATATATATCTAAGCCTCTTGTACATATAATAAATAAATGTTAAAAAAAAATTCAAAAATATTTAAGCAAAAAAAGATTACCTTCAAACTATATACACATTTCTCTATTAAACACTACCAATAAAATTATGGAAACAAAACTAAAAAGCAGAATAACGTCGTTCTTAAAAAAACATAATATCTTCAGCAAAAAAATTGAAATTTCAGAAAAAACTCTTTACGCAAGATGCTTTAATTAACCTTTTAGGAAGCATCAATAGATGATGATGAAAAAACTTTATGTGTATAAATTGATTTGGCTAATGCACTTGACATTGTGGAAAGAACCGGTGCTAGAGGAGATGCTTTTGACCTATTCAAGTCTTATTTTTCAAATAGTACATAAAGAATTCAAATTAAGGATATTAGTAAAGAAGCAAAAGTTATTTATAGTATTCCTCAAGGAGTGGTATTAAGACCCATACTATTTCTTTTTTAAATTAACAATCTGTTTTATATTAAGGCCTCTGAAAAATTGACATGTTTCGCTGATGATTCTGCAATATTTTAGAGGGCACATAGTTAAACAGCTTTAAAAAAAAACGTTAATCAAGATCTCCCTAAAATCTTTAAATGGCTTAATTAAAGGAATTCGTTATTTCCGGCGAAGAATCTATGTCTAAGCCTGTTTTGTTTAGGAATTTGCTCTAGTTCTAGAATAAGTAGATTGTCTGTAGACATTTTAAATTTACCATTGTCAACAGCCGCAACCGAAAGAAGCTTTAGTACTTATGGATGTATTTATCGGCAAAGAAGAAACAGACTTACCATAGAAAAGGTCATAATTATAATTTACTAAATAAAGATCATTTAAGAATAGTAGAAACTACTGAGGAAGAAATAGAAAAAGAAGACATCGGTTTCGAAGTTATAGACTTGACTCAATTAACGAAAAAGACAGAAGAATCAGATGACCAGGTCGGGGATGATGATGAGAATGATTTACCATTATCCACTCTATTACGTTTTCCTTTCTGACTCTATAGTTTAAAAAACAATCTTTTTGTTTTTCGTAATGTTTTTTGGAATAAAAAAAATTGTATTACTTAAAAATCTTTTTTTAAATAAATTAACAATTTTACTGTTATATTGCCGGTTTTTAAACATCACTAAATCTAATACAACAAGCAATTTTGTTGACTAAAATTGTCTAGATTTTTCCAAAAAAATTTCAAAATATATTGTAAAAGTTGGGTCGGATTCAACTTGGTAAAAGTTGACTCTATAATGATTTAAGTCGTTATAAAACAAAAAACTCTTTAAAGAGTTTTTATTATTGCTTGAACACCATATTTTTATTGATATTTATAGTTTTATTTACTTTTTGTGTTAGAAAAATTGTTTTAACCACTCACTTGGTGCATAACACCTAAATAATCTCAACTCTGCAAAATGGAAAGAGGCATATGCCGTCCATCCATAAGAAAAGGAACAAACTGGAATGTTCAAACTACAAAGATATATCTGTAATCACTATCATGAGTCATCTCTATGGAAGAATTTTTTTTTTCTCTTTGGAAGAACGTGTACGGATAATATCTGCTACTTAAAAGAGTTAAAGAAAAAAAGTCAGCCATTAACCAAGAAACCCGTTTTATGTTCATAGATCTCTAGAAAGTTTAGTCAAGGAATTGCGGAAAGTTTTACAGGAAACTAATCTTAGTCACTCTAATATAAAAGCTCACAAAAACCTGTACGATGGAACATTGTCATGAGTGAAAATCGGTAATAACTATTCAGAGAATTTCCCGGTAGATAAAGGTTTACGTCAAGGCTGCTGTGCATCATCTTTATTGTTTAAGATCTATGTAGCGCAAGCTTTGTACCAATGGAAGAGAAAGTATAACGGGAGGTGCATTGATATTGGAGACACTTGCACTCTATACTCTACAATTTGCTGATGACCAAGTTATCATAGCAAACGCTAAAGATAAGAGTATAATAACTGTCAAAATCAATACAGAGAAAACGAAATATTTCTCCATAGGAGCAGAACCATCTAACATCCAATTAGATATAGATGAAGTTATCAGTTGCAACGTTTACACGTATCCTGGTGTAGACTGAACTGGATGTTGTTAGGAGGTTACTGGGTTTATCAAGAAGAGATGGATCGAAAGGATGACGTACGACAACGAATAGAAATAGATGCTTTGATAACGACGGACACAGAGCAAAAACAGCTAATATGATACGGATATATTCAAGAATGGAAGAAACAAGACTGCCCAAAATTGATGACCTATGGAATGGGTACCACCAAACTGAAGAAAACGAGGTAGACCGAAGAAAACTTGAACAGAAAGCATAAAGAAAGCCTTGAAAACCAGAGACCTAAGAGAGGAACAGTGAACCAAAAGGTAAGTTAACATAAGTCGAACCCAACTTAAGAACCAGAAAAACTATTGCCTCCAATATAATTTTTTTATGATCCACCAGATTTTTGTATGTTTGTAACTGTAATATTTGTGGCCGACAGGTTTTTACTTTTTCTTGGTCTGACATTGCCCTAATACAGGCCGAAACGTCGGCATTACTTCAAATTAAATGCACTCACTGCACATCAAATTAACTTAGCAAGAAGCATAGAAATGTTTGGGTCACAAAAAAAACAATTTACAATTTATTTTTATATGTATTAGAAATAATGTAAAATGGGTTTTTCCATATTACCGCATAAAAAAAAGTTTTCCCATTCTCCGATTCTTTTTTCGTGCGGTGATCAAAAAACCACATCTATGACTTTAAAATAAAAATATACAGCAAGTTAGTCTAGATTTATAAGAGTGTATATCTTTCCAAATATTCGATATATAACTTTTTCGGGTTTTAATGCGTAATTTATCTTAAAGATTGTTTCGACTTGCATGAATTTTTATTGTTTCGCATCCTGTACGTGTACATTTTTTTAGTAATTTTAACATTTTTAAGTATTTTTTGTAAGTATTTTTAAAAAGTTCTAATAAAATATACGATTTCTAAAACTAATTAATAAAGTGCTTTTCTCAGATTTTAAACTCAATTTTTTACCCTTTAGCCTTGAACCCACCCAAGATGAAGCTCACAAAGGTTGAAAGGTTTTTAAATCCTCTTTAGTTCAAAATGACTACGATCTTCTAGAACGTATTAATCTGACATCGATTTATTTTATGAATTGATTTACGTGAAAGATTCGAAAAAAAAAATCTTCCCGTGTGATCTTCTTTCTTGTTAAAATAATTATTATGTGTGAAATTAGGAAAACACATAATTTTTCTTTGAAAATTTTTAATTTGAACTGCACATTTTATATTAATGCCTTAATCGCCTCAAAATAGTTTGCCTAATTTAGTTTGATAATAGTCTGTGATAACTTATTGTGTCTAAAAATAGGATCTTCTATTTTTTGTCGTATCTACCTGCAGTAATTTCTCCATTATTACATGAATATTTGTAGTATTTTTTAAAGCCAGTTTGCTCATTATAATTAACAAACGCCGTTTTATAACAATTGTTTAGAAAGAGTATGAAATGGGTTGTAATGTATGAAAACATAAATTTTTTGAATTTCATGATCACATGCATTTCATTTTTTCATTGCTGCTTAAATCCCTCTAACTTCTATATTTCTTACGTAATTTGATAATTTAACTGACTATACTTTATTTCACTACGACCCTCCACGATACATAAGCCAGGAACGGGTTATCTCTTTAATTAGCAAATATATTACATTTGTAAAAGCCTTAATTAAAATGCTCATTTTTTATTTACTTTCTGTCCCTTTTAACTTGTGCCATTTTTGTGATGGAGCTATGAGTTGAAGCTGAAAAAAATACAACCCTAATTATTCCAACTTCATATGCATTATCTACTTATCTGTAAATATCCAATTGTTGTCAATATGCATAAATTATTTAAAAACTAAAATTATATTCGCAGTAACAGTTGCCAAAATGCATTTTTTCCACAAACGACCAAAACCTAACAAAAAAAAAATAAAAACGAAGTTTTGGCTCGCGTCCCTACGCAAAACAACATTCGCCGCTTTTAGTTTCACCGTCAGATAAATTCGAAAATATATTATCTGCAATGTTACTTTATAAATATAAAGAGGCAGCGATTTGAAGAGTTGCAACGCGTGTAGCTAAAATGTCTCTTGTGGAAATTATTTTAATTGGAATGCGGGCATCAGGGACGTAGCTATAGGAAAGCAAAATGAAAACCATTAATTTTTTTTAATATATTAAAAACCAATGTTACTACTAGCCATTCCTTTTATTAATTAATCTTAGCTAACATTGATACTACCTTAGAAATTTCTTAAGAATAAAAAACCCTAAGATACCACTATCTTAAGGTTTTTCATGACTGGTTCGTAATTTCACTACCAAATATTCCTTTTTTTCTTTCCTTTCTGCTACCTTTTATGTATAATTTGCCTTTAATAAGAATTTTTTCTTTAGTATAGACACGCATAAAATTCAATTTACTTTCCAAATGTATTTTAATGTTATTCATCTCATCATATTCTAATGAACACCGGCAGAAAATTGTCCCATTTTCTGTTCTTCTAGAACAGATTTAAATGATAATCTATGATCCGTGATCGATTTGAATATATAAAACTCATTAAAATGATCGTAACAAATTTCATCTTCCTCATCACCTTCTTCGCGAATGACCTTCACAATGAATATCCGTGTCGAGTCTTCCATCGACCGCATTATATTATAATTTCGTCATATTTGCAATAACATATTAAGTTAATTTTCAAACATTTGGAATTTCTATTTTTATTATTGACAGGTGATAAAAGGCATTATTAATTCAAAAAATAATAGTTTTTTATGCGGTTTTATATCGTTGAAACTGTATTAATTTGATAAATATTTTGGAAGATTTCAAAGGAATTTAACATAAATGACACTAAATAAATATTTTTTTTTTAAATTTAAATCAATTCAGCTAGCAGTAAAAAAAGGGAAAGTTATTTATGCAACTAAATACTAAATTTATTATTCACTTGCAAATCCAAGTTGTTTGCAGACAATAATATTCTCATTTTTCTAGTTATGTCTGAATTATTACAAAATTATTTTTTCTGACGTAGTTTGACTGATTACTAAAGTGGGTCCAGCATGACTGAAAACAGGAAATTGATTTTCGTCATAATATATTTGACGCTGCTATTTTTGCCCAAATGGCTTTCAAATCGGGTTTTTCATAGATAATTTGGCTTGATACCTACGGTAAGTATTATTCCATTATGATCTTTTAGATGAGTTTATAAATATCATTTTAGATTACTGGAATTATTGATTGTTTCTTTAAGAAAGGTCTTCAAGTTTTGTCATCGTCAAAATAGTATCAGCTCGAAGTTGTTGTAGAAAAAGTAACTTTCAATTAAAAATTGTAAATAGCTTTTAACTCTGAGATAGGTTTTGCATCTTTAGAAGTATAAAATATTTATTCTTTCAGAAATATTCTGTCTTAAATTTCGTCAGCATTATAATGATATAAGCTACTAAATGAGGTATATTAGTTTTCTGAATAGAATTTGTCCGAATAGTACTAATAATTATTCCAGAAGTCTTTTAAACAGTTATGCAGATTTATTATATTGGTTTATCATCCCTAGAACCACAAAATATTGAAGTTGAAAGTTCGTGTAAGAGTTTCGCTAAATTATAACAAGGTGAACCTATACAACTTAACAACCGGTCTTAAGCTAAAGTCATTCTTATGTGATTTTTTATAAGCCATTTAGGAGAAACTGAATTATGAATTTTTGTTAATTTTTCCTCAAACTCACTAATATAACCATGTTTCCTCACCATTGTAAAGAAAGAATTTGCCTTAGTTTAGAGCATGTTGGTTGGATCATAGGTCAACTCCCTGTACGTAGACACATCGAACAACATTTCAGCAATTTTTGTCTGGTAGTCTTCTTTGTACATAATTACGGTTGCGTATCCCTTGTCCTATTTACCTATTAATAAATTATTCGTCTGTGAAAGGAATTTTCTAGTGGTATTTACTTTTTTTTATAATTGTATTTTCCCTAGCTGAATATGATAACGGGTTATTATAAAAGTTAGTTATATTATTAGTTGTTTTTGCCATAAGCGCATTCACCAACACATCATATATTATTTTCGGTAAATAGATATTTATTTAACGATTTTTTAGTAAATTTTTGGTTTTGGTATATTTATCAGCCGTATATGGTCAAGATATATTTATTAAACTATAGAATATACGTATATAATAATAGATTCTGTTTAAAAAAGGGAGAAAATTTTGACATTAAAAATTGACATGAAATTTACATATCTAGTTTTTAAACCCGATTACTACACCCCAAGTATTTGATGAAATTCTTCTGAGAAATCACTGTTTTTCGTCCACATTATCCAATCTAATAATGCTGTTTTTATACTAAATATTTATATATAAAATTATATCGAATTTAAATAATACAGTATTATTAAATTAAATATTGAATATATATTTTCTGCAAAAATAATGTTTTTCATTTAAAAAACCCTTACCCACCCACCCACCCCAAACATTTACCCAGTAAGGAATTCTTTCAAAAAATCACCGTTTTTTCTCAATAATATCCAATCTAATAGCACTGTTTTTACATTAAACATTTATTAATATACATATATATATATATATAATTATATCAAAATTAATTAAACTGTGTTATTAGATAGTAACGCCGAATCTAGCTGTAATTTATGCGTATTAATTTGTAAAACAATGATTTTTGAAAACAATTCCTTACTGTCAAGTTGTGTGGGGTGGCTGGGGGGGTAAGGGTAGGGTTAACGAAAAACGTTTTTTTGCAAAAAATAATTGTCTAGGCAAAAAATGTTGATTAGGAAAATTATAGGTGATAAAAAAATTTATAGTTTTTGTATCTGTATTTTTCTCACATAACCTTTATAGGTTTTCGAGTAAAACGCGAAAAAACCCTATTTTATTTCTCGAAAGCAAGACTTATCGCTATGAACATTGCAGTAGCTGTGCCATTTTTTATCGCAAATAAGTAGAAATTCAGTTTTGTTAAGATAAGCTATTAAATTAAAAAAAAAATCAGGTTTTTTCGATCGATTCCGTTTAAAAATGGGAGAAAATTTCAAGATTTAAAAAACTTGACACAGGATTTACATAGCTAGTCTTTACACTCGATAACTACACCTTAATTATGTGGTAAAATGACCCTGATATCACATATATGTCACTGTGTCGAATATCATATGCTTTTCATACACGTATATATTTTATGTGTTATAATAGAATATCATACAAAAAGAAATCTAGAAAAAAATTGGAATAGCATTAACGTGTATGAACCATTAATTATACGAAGTAAGATATACAAATAAAAAAAAACTCAAGAATACAAATTTGCTCAAAACTAAACAAAGATTTAAAAAGAAAATTATTTAAAAAAAATGCAGTGTTGTACTTTATTTTTATTTTTTGTACGTCGAAAAATATATCTACAAATTAAAAAAAATAAATCTACATTGGTAGTAAACTTATTTAAAAAAAATCATTCTAATAAACTCATGTTATGAACGTCCTTAAATAGTATACAATATACCATACTTAAATGTTTAACCTTTATGAAATAATAACTGTATATTATTATTATGCAATAAACCTTCTTATTAAACGTAAATAAAACATAAAAATATTATTGAATTCCTTAAGGTATATCATGCGGACATTGTATCCGATATTTATAATTGCAGTTCAACCAAAAATGAACGTTTAATTAACTATCGTGTGTTGCTTGCGAAAGTTTGATTTAATATTGCGTATTCTAAGTTCTTAATGAGAGATGGGATTAGTATCTCTTCTTTGATTGGGACATAAGTTAAGAGTGTGCGCTACAACCTCTGGAATAGATTCTTGGGTAAAATTGAAGACGAAGGTCTTGATGGGAAAAATTCATAAAAATTACTTTAAGGTTGGGTATTGTATAGATTTCCTTTCTTATAATTTAGCGAAACCCTTACACAAAAAATTGATTTTTTCAGAAATATTTTGTATTAAATCGTGTCACTAATATAATAATATCAGAATTAGGTATACCAGTTAACTAGATAAAAATTGCCCAATAGTTATTCCAGAATTCCTTTGTGACTTTTTAAATAACTGGTCTTGCTGATCGTCAAAGTGGCTGCAACAAAAGTAGTATCGCATTACGGTATTTAATAGCTCTTAAGTCTCAGATGAGCTTATCATCCCTAAACACAAGAAAAACGGATTTTTTAGGAATGTCCTGTCTCAAATTTAGTTAGTTATTATAATAATATTAGCTTCTTATTTGGATAATCAAGCATTCCTTTAAACAGTTATGCTTATGACACATATTTCTAAATAGCTGCTCTGACTGCCCAGGTACTCTAAGTAACTACTCTATTTTGAAGCTATTTATGAGATAGGAAGAAGAAAAAGAACAAAAGAAAATCTTAAAAAGATAATTTAGGTATGAAGCGTCTTTCAAATTTTTGCCATCTTTATCGCCTTCATTGCGTTTGGCCTGAATTGCCTTGAAATTCCTCTTTTCTTTGTCTTTTAATCGTCAGGTAATATTTCTATTACCCTTTTACGTTTTAATTTGTAGGAAGTTTGAACCTAATGAAGATGCTCTAATTAAAAGTTGATAGACGGTTGCGATTATAATAGCCATTCAACCCGCAAATGAAATTAATGCAGACATATTCAACAATTTAATTAAGTCATCAACAATTTCTTAAATGTTTAAGATAGATAGAATAATTAGTGTATAGTCAGAAGAGTTTTGTATTTTTGGAATATTTATTTACGTAGAAGAGAGGTCAAGAAATCGCAACACATTTTATATACGTGCAAGAATACAAATTTGCTCAAAACTAAACAAGGACTTAGGAAATAAAATGTATTTGAGAAAAATACAGTGGTATTCTTCTTTTAAATAAAGAATATTTACAATAAACCTCTTACGGATGCCACTGATAAATTTTTTCTTCTACGTCAAAAAATGCTTCCTGATGAATAAAAAGTTATTTAAAAAAAAAAACGTTTTTTAGACCTAACACCTTCCACCCTTCTAATTCCATGTATATCCGAAAGTAAGACGTTTAGAACATACATTTATTTAAAAAAAATTATTTTTTGTTGGAGAATCACCCTGCAAAGTTTGTCGGTAAAAATACCTTTATTATAAAATCCATATGAACAAATATTTAACCATTTAAATATAGGTTTTATACTGGTTTTCTATAACGAAAAATTGAAACGTTTTGTTGAGGGTACGTATATTTGTTTAGAAGCTTAATCTATTAAACACATTTTGCAAACGTCTTTAAATAAAATATACTAAACTAAAACCTTACAAACGTCACAATATACCATACTAAAACCTTTAACTTTTTTGAAATAATAATTGTGTATTAATGAACATGTAATAAACCTTCTTGTTAGAGGTAAATAAAATAAATATAATATTAAATTCCTCAAGGTTTATCAAGCGGACATTTTATCCGATATTTATCTTTGAAATTCAACCAAAAATGTACACCTTGTGAAAACTAAAAATAAACGTTTATTTAAATATCGTGTGTTGCTTAAGTGACAAACAAGGAAATATTATAGCCAAGATTAGTTTTAAGAATAAGGCATATGTGGATAGGAAAAAAGTAGAAGAGAAACGGATAACAGATGAACCAACGGATTATTATTGGCCGATTGCCGAAAAGAGTTAATAGCTATGCATCAGTAATACTTTATAGACTACTCATAGATAGAGCGTTTTCCTAGTGGTAAAACCAATGTATAAGTGGTAAGAGAGTGATTAATGTAAATGAGTTAGTAGTTCGTGGGAGAATAAAAAGAGAGATTATGGAGAATGCTTCTGACAACTATAAAGAAAATCAAATAGATATTAGCGAGGCAATCAATAGTAAGAAAAGAAAAGTTAGGAGAGATCTATGGAGATAGGCATACCAAATCGAGATTTTTACCGAAAACGTAAATACCGCTATTTTGCTATATAATTGCCTTTATCGATGCTTTCTATTATTTTTCTGTCAGGGCTTTTTAAAATTGTACTTTTTAATTATTTATTATACCTGACAAAGAAAAACAAAAAAAAATTGACAAAACATGGACGTTTGAAAAAAAAAACACAATTAGGTAAATTAGTTATCTAAGTAGAAAGTCTGCTCAAAGAGTACGTATAGTTATTTTAAGATTTTTTTGAATAGTTATGTTAATGAAAGATCCTGACAAATTTTTGCTTGTTTTTTCTTTGTCATGTAAAATTTAAAAAATATTAATTCCTGAATAATCGTAAATCATCAACATAAAATTATCAAAATCATAAGAAAAAAAATATTCATAATTTTATATCCCTTTATAGATTTACATGTATTATACGTAATTGGGCACATTGCAGAGGACAAGAGGAAGCTTGATTTTAAAGATAGTTTAAATACCTCTTATAACATTTTTGTGATGAAACATGAATTAAAATAATTTATATTGCCAAAAATTGGAAATACTCAAATCCCTAAAATAACCTTTAATTTAATAATTTAAAAGTTATTACTTAAAATAACTGTTAAAGTTTCTAAGAAAGTACGTAATATACATGTTCTGATCTCCAGGTCTGATAAGAACAAGAAAGACATTGAAGAATTAATACAGTTCTGAAGTTGCAGGCAATAGCCACTATTATAAATTAATACACACAGGTATAAAAGACTTTTGTACCTTCACTTATTCTTTTAAAATATCTCATATTAACAGACTTTTTTTCTTAACAGATCATTGTAAGCAAACAAACAGTATTAGACTTATTTTAAAGTCCCCTTAAACGGTCAACAAAACGACCACAAAAACCCGATTAGCATAACCAAAACACCCCACAAAGCAATGTCACTGTACCATCAAATCAAACTTTACTGCTCTTTGTCAAAATTAATTCAGATGGAAGAGAATTAGTCACGCTAATAAAAATAACCATTGTGACATCACAGAACATTAATTACAGGTAATTTGAAGACTCGTCCCGAGTCAAAGGGTTGATCTGAACAATGCGATGCAAAATGGTCATTTTAATAACGACTTTTCGTTAATTTCATAATTATAAATTGGAGGCTTTTTCTCACGTAAACAACGAGGAGCAGCTGGGGCTTACTTTTGAGCCCCACGTTGGACGCCAAGAAAGTTTTAATGGATTATTCATAACGCCTTGGTTGAAGAACCTTATGCATAAGGACATGCAGGAGATGTTGTGCAGTAATATTTCGGGTTTTTTTTGTTAATACGGATTTACACGAAACTGAACGATCGTAAGAAGGTGAAAAAAGACATCAGACTAGAGTCGAGGCGAGCTAAGGACGCGGCACATTATTTAAGGCCGTTCACATCGAAAAGTTATTCTACTCGGTCATGCGGAGTTGCCAGGTTTATAGGAAGTTAAATATTTATAAAAAAATATTCTATTAAAATGCTAAGAACCACTTTTTCTTTAAATCTCAGAAAAAAAATTAATTCTGACTTAGTGATTAATAATGTTTCAAGAGTCAAATTTTGCTTTTTTGAAATTTTTGTTTATTTAATATTTTTTAAACGTATATAACTTTTGTTGTTTTTGTCAAAATAAAAAAAATATTATATCTTGTGCCAACATAAAGACCCCCTTAAGTCTACTAATTTCTAATAACGCAAGACTATTTCACACTATACCTGAACTACATGATATCCCGTATGTGATTAATATTTTCTTATGAAGGGAGAGTATTAAAAAAAAATAAAAAACATGAGTATTAAGTAGGTAAAAATATTTCTGGTAATCTACTATTAACAAAGAGCTTACTAACTATTATTAAACCTATTTATATATTATTTGGAATAAAATATTTAATTTTCAAAGGTAAAAAAGTCTTAGGCAAAAAAATTGGGTTCTATTTAGCTTTCAGGCATACGATTTTAATTAAAAGAAACATGTTTATTTTTTCTAAAAAGCAGGTTATATAATATATTAGGTTCTTTTTAAATTAGCCCAAGATAAAAGGAATAACTACACTGAAATACACTGAAATATTTTTTATCGGTTTTTATAAAAAAATAAGTAAAAGCTAGAAATAATGTAACTATTAAAAAAAAATAAATAAATTAAACTTAACAAATAAGAAAACATAACATTTAAATCTTCTTAGAATATGCTGAGATGTGTTATATATAGAAGAAAAAAATTGCCTTGTAATTTTTTCTTAAATTCAAAAACAAAATGGCGGCATTTTTTACTACAGTGAGTTTTTGCACTTTTTCTGTCACATTTTTTTCAACATGAAGAAATATGTTATTGCTATATTAAAATCACTTTATGCACTTTCTTTCTTTTAAAATTAAGTCATTTCCTATTTCTTTCAAGATATTTCAACAAGTTATAAAAAGTAATGTTATTTAAAAAAAAAATTCCTTTATGTTTTTGTTGGAACAATTAACGGTATTTTTTAAATAATTTAAAAGCTAACTGTGCAATTATTATTTAAGAAGTTATTTTTCTGGAATCAATTAAAGACCATTTTAAAATTAACTACCAGTATAGTAACAAAAATACGAATAATAATAAAAAGGAGAAAAATAATAACATCCATAATTTCTCTTCAATATATAAAAATTAATTAAAAATGCAATTTTAGAATATTTCTAGCAACATCTTGTATATGCGGATAAAACATTAACGTTTCTGTGCACCTCAGTAGACTATGAATAAATAAATGGATAAGTTTTGTCTGTTTCCAAATTTACAAAATGTTTTCTCATAACATAAAGTTCCTAATTAATTGCAAATGAACAAGTTATCCAGAAACATAAATAATTTATGGTTGTAAGGGATAAAAAAGGGTTACATAGTAAATAATTAATAATTTGTTACAATTTAGGTTCTCTGTCACTTTCGGATATATCTAATCACTAACTCTTTCTATCTTTTTCACTAACTTTAATGTTATAATAATTTCAAAGTACTATTTTCTAGATTTTTAATTTACAGAGTTATTCTTTGTCTAATTGCCTAAAATAATCACTTTAATCATACAAAATGTGTATAATAGCCCTGTCTATATGTAATAGCCATTTTTTAAACTTACTTGTAAGTGATTTATTAAACTTTATTTCTTTTAACTCTCTAATTTCGACAAAAAAATATAAAATTTTAAAGCCAGGTACTCACTTGACCTATGTCCTTGTTAAGAGCCGGTACCATCGTACAGTAAGTCTAGTATTTTTTTACTTAAAAAAAAGATTTTTTTCTATAAAGGAGTGCTGGGATAAGTTATGATCCTATTAAAGATGACTTACTTCAAGATACCTTATACTCATTTATACCATCCCAGCGTAGAATTCCTACCTGCGATTGTATACTTTTGTATAATAGGGTATTTTTAAAATTGAACATACGAAAACTGTGTAATTAAATATCTCATTTAAGTTTCAAAGAATATATCTCAGAAATCTTAATTGGTTTAATATTTTTTCAGGGTATTAACAAATTTCATTCCCGAGCCTATATATATATATATATATTAGGTATTAACAATATACAGGGTGTCATTGAAATGGTGTAAAAAAATTCGGGGGGTGATAGTACTCCTAAAAATTTTAAAAAAAGTTCCTATAACTATAGGGCGGAAAATGCATATTAAGGGAGTTAGGGGCACTGAAAGGGTAAATTTAAAAAATGGTTTTTTGAAATTGTAGGCTTAAAAAATGAGATAAAATTTCGAAAAAAAATCCTCTGCCATAAATTTTGCCCCAAAATCAAATGGTGATACTGAAAAATAATTTGGAAAATCGGAAAGGGTAGTTTTTGCAAGGGTAGGGGGTTAATTCGTGAATAACTTTTTTTAGGTTATTTTTTTCGCAACGTGGGTTCATTTTTTAAAAACTACATACTTTTTCCTACAAAAAAGGTACTCTTGTTGCACATCGCCCAGAACGATGGTTTTCGAGAAAATTGAAGGCAAAAAGTTTGCTCTGATGGGTTGCTAACTGGTTAAACAACATAAACCTATGAAAGTTATGGGGTTTCAAAAGTAAACACGTAGTTATTAAATAATTAATTGAAAAATCTAAATTTCATGATTTTTAAAACATCGTATTGCTTTAAAAAAACGAAATAAACCAATTACCAAAATTCCTTATTAAATGCATACTTATTCGATTCATTAGCCTAGTTTACACCGCGAGTACCAAATATTCAGTACGTCTTACAAGCAGTTGAAATAAATGATTTAACTTTGAAAACACCCTGTATAACTATTACACCTTAAAACCCATATAACTACTTAAAAAATCCTCTTAGCTACCTGCTCGATCATAAAACTTTTTTAACGACGCATCTTAACAGCATCGAATCCACCACCTGTTCGAATAATGAATTTCCGTAATGTACCAGCTAATTTTAACCAAAAGGTGAATGTGGCAACGTGGTACTTGTAGGCCGTATCCAGAACCTCCCACAGTCCGACGGGTATCAGCATCGTGTCTGCAAGAAGTCTGTCGGAGGCTGACGACGGTGGTACTCGAGGTCATCGCACCCGGCCCAGGTTCGGTTTTATACCGAGTAGAGAGGTGAAACTTGTTATTATCGACTCTCGACCGAAATATCAGTTATGTTTTACATCAATCATGGAAATCTGGGAAGTAATTGGTGGGTATTTTATCAGATTAGATTACCTAGTGGCAACGGCATTTAAGCCTTACTCTCAGGAAAGTTTTGGTCTTTACAGTAATTAATTGCAGCTGCTTTGGGTAATTTCAGACCACTTTGAAACCATGCAAAAATAATCCAAAATAATTACTTGGAGCTTTAGAGAATTACTTTGTATCTCAAAACGTGGACAATGTATTTTTTTCCCAAACGACTAGACGGCCATAAATCAGTTTAAAATAATCTCCTGGAAATTCTTGGCAATTAATTTTTCTCATCTGTGTTGTTTTGTAGCGAAAACTCATTAATTTGTTTGGAATAGTGCATATGAACAAAGATGCTTATTTATAAAGTAAAAGACAAGGGACACGTGTTCTACTCGCTCGACAGCCCATATTTCTTATATGCCCGATGGTGAATCAGCGTCGCGACGCTTTGAAGAGAATTAACCTAAAAAGATTTTCTACAGAAAATTGTCACACTTTATGGAATTTCTAGCTCGGAAACATGTAATGTTATACATCCCTTGAGGTACCCTGTAAATTCTTTGGAAGTTTCCATATTAGAGGGTGAGAAAAGCTACTTAAGGCAAACGAGGTTTTTATGGAAAGAGCTCGATCGAAAGCCATGTAGCAACATGAGTTATTTTTTTACTTCTAGTGATTTATTAGAGGCATAATTTATGGATAAATATAAACACAAAAGGAGGTCACACCTTGGTAATTTTTATGGTAAAAACTAATGCCGTAATAGAAAAACTAAAATGAGGAGTCTAGTCTTGAGTTTAGTGTTGCTTATTCTGATTTCTGGTCTTTCAGTAAGTTATACTATTATCATAATTATTTTACAAGCCCTCAAAAAAATAACTTCTTTCAATTTAGTTTAATCATTTTCTTCAAGTGGCATGCAGCATTGCGGCAATTGTAGCATTTTGGAGTTCTTGAAAACGACTTATTCCCGTTCATTATAGAATATTCACGAAAGTTTCTTTCTTTCTATTCTTCTTTTTCCTTCTTCAATCTTACCTTAAAGAATAAGGCTCCGAGATCCATAGCATTCTCCACTCATAAGCCTTAAGTATCATATTTTTCTACGTTTTATTACTTAAAAATTCTCACGATCTCTTATCAGTATTCTTCGAAGAACTTCTTCATTTCCTATTTTTATTTTATTTTATTTATTTATGAAATCTACAGACACAAAGTTCATTTAATGATTACAATTGGTCCTTAATGACTAATAAGCACAGTAAGTAAGCACTACATATTACAAAATTTATAAAAAATAAATTCATTCTTTGCCCCTTAGATAACACAATAGGTAACTTAAAAAAAAACCAAAAAGAAAAAAACTTAAATATATTCTACATTAGATATATTTTTTAAAATTTCCCAAATGGTTCGTAAAAAATGTCAATATGAAATAGTAGGTTGGCGGCACTGGACTTTCGAAAAATTGGCGAATTTTTACCTAAATTGGTATTTGTTTTTTTATATAAAAAGTTCCTAAATTTCTATTGTTATGAATATTTACCGTTAACAGCAGTTTTTCGAGAAGAAATGAACAATCTATATTATTATGAAGGATCTTATGTGTAAACAACAAGTAGGCCACAGTTCTTCCGGAAGTAAGTTTTTTTAAATTAGATTATGTCAAAAGGTTTTCATAAGATATATCTATTAGATACATACCATGTTTTTATAGTACAAATACCGCAAAAACCTTTTTTGAAGTTTTTCCAACATTTGTTCGTAAACCGAATAGAATGGACACCTAAAATCGAGACATATTCCAATATGCTGCGAACATACACATTATAGAGAGTAGTAATGGTCTTTAAATTAGTAAAGTTACAGGCATTACGAATTATAAATCCTACAATATTAAATGCCTTATTAACAACTGTGTTAATATGAGCATCGAAATGCAACTTATTGTCGAAAACTACTAAAGTCTTTTATTTCTGTTTTACATTTTAAGATAGTACCCATTTTATAATAAATTGTAATTAATTGGCACTTTTTTTCTAGTAAAATTTACTGTAATACACTTTTCAACATTAAAAGATAATTTGTTTTGTTTTGCCCAAGGTATTACTCTATTCAAGTCATGCTGAAGGAGTTCGCAAGTCCCAGTTTGCAATACTATTAATTGCTCTATAAATTTTAAAATCATCGGCAAATATTTCACCATCACAATATTTTAACTGCAGAAGATCGTGCGATAAGCCAAATCAATCTAGCTTTCTTAACAAAATGTCATGGTTGACTCTATCGAACGCTTTAGAACAATCGGTATATATAACATCTACCTGTCCGTTAAGTCAGTCAACCACGCCATTCAGCTTCTGCAAAAATGTGATTAAATTTGTGTCTGTTGCCTCTTATTCATAAAACCGTGCTGCTTTTCAGTGATAACACCGATTATATGATTATAAATTTTGTTATATAATATTGATTCAAAAATTTTGCTTGGACAACAAATTAATGCTACGTGTCTATAATTTGAAATATCAGCCTTGTCACCACTTTTAAATATAGAAGCTATTTTTGAGGTATTCCATAAATCTGGATACATTTTTTTTCCAATATTAGGTTAAATATTATTAATAAGGGCTCAATTAGAAAATCAATACATGCTTTAAAGATATAGGGTGGTATCTTATCTGGCCCGAGCGATTTTTTAGGTTTTAATTTTTTTACGGCGACCCTAATATCTTCCACAATAATACCCTTTACAAACAAAGTCGCATTTGTCAGAGGAACCGCCGGAGTAAAATCCAGGGTGTAGCCAGAGGGATCTGATTGAGCAATACGAGAAAAATGCGAGGTAAAAGCGTCAGCGATAACCCTGCTCTCGATTATTTCCTGGTCTCTGTATAACATTGGTGTATTAGATGAATAAGTACCTGGCTTTGTTGAACTTGTGTACCTCCAGAAGTTACTAGGATCCCTAGCTATTTTTGTTTCTACCTCCTCTATGTATTTTTTATATGCCAATTTTAATGTCACTTTTTACTTTACTTCTGATATAAATGAAATTTGCTCTATCTGGGAGACTATTAGATTTTTTGTATTTTTTTCTTAATCTTTCCTTTCTTTTTAAATTTAAAATTATTTCTTTAGTAAACCACGATAGGTAATCCTTTTTTATATTCACGTGCCATTGGTACACATTTATCTAAAATATCATATATTTTTTTGTAAAAAAATATTTGTTACTTGGTTTACATCAGAACTGCTTTTTAGATCATCCCAGTTAACATTTTCAAACAATCTGTAAAGTTTTAAAAATTCTGCCTTTTTATAGTTATATTGGCTATTAAAAGTTTTTTTGTTAGAAGTATTGCTAAATTCCGGTTTGCAAAATAAAGTGGGATGATCCGGATATTTCCTTATAAAATAAGAGTCGTTTCTATTTAAAGTTAAAGAAAAATTACTCAAAACAAGGTCAAAAACCCTATTTCTGTCGTTAAGAATTTTATTATGTTGTCGCAAGTCTAACAGGTTTATCATTTGTAAATATATCCACTTTCTATGTTATTAAAAATATTCCTATTTTCTACATCTACTAAAGTGGGTATATTAAAGTCCCCTAAAATAAGAATTTTATTATTTTGGCCTTGTAGATACCTTTCTGCAGTATCAAAAAATTCACTATAAGTGTCATATGACATCTTTGGAGGTATATAAGTACTACATAAATACATGTTTTGAGAAGAAAATCATAATTTAATCCAGATATCCTTTATGTTACTATTATTGCACGATATGGGTGCAATAATGCAATAATATGTGGTCTATCATGAGTTTCTCAGCATTCTTCCTAGACATTACATCTCGAATGCTTCTAATTTATTTATAGGACTTCTAGTTTCATCTTTAAAGTTCTGTATCTTAAGTTGAAGTTTAGATTTTTATTTGTGAATAATTTTTTGAGTTTAAGGAAGGTTGCTCTTGATTATTCTGTTCTACAGCTAATCTTTTCTTCTGGGTCCCAATTTTGGCTCAACATACACCCCAGATATTTAAATTCCCTTACTTGCTCAATATTCTTCTTATTTAGCTGAATTGTGATTTGTGAAATATTGGTCTTACTCACGACCATAAGCTTCGTTTTCTTTATATTAATTTTCAGGCCTAATCAATTCTTCCGATTCAATAAATCCTTAAGATTGTTTGCATTATCCGCGACTATAACAGTATCATTTGCATATCTGATATTGTGGATATGTATAAAATAAACAACATTACTCTAACTCGCATTAACCAAAGCTCTTTATTTTACCTTCAACACGTGTTTCTAAAGTTAGTTTTAATCTTCCCCCGACGATGTATCACCGTCACGTGTCGAGAATAAAATAAAGTATTAGTAAGTAGTAAAACTGTTTTGTGATTTGAACTACTAATGAAATAAATTTTATGAAGATGAATACCTCTTCTTTAAGTTCTCAATACCATTTCCTTAAAAAACTACTTCAGATTTAATTAATCCATAGTTATGAGAAAAAAAGGAAAAGAAAGTAAATATTGTCAATTCATAAGAGAAAAGACGTAAAATAATCTAGAATTTATTCGTTAATAAAATAGGATCTTGACCGATAAGGAGACGTTCAAAATATAATATAGCTTTCAAGAAAACCACAATAATCACATTCAGATTATAAAAATAGATTAATATAGAAGGTTCTTAGAGCATCTTTAATTTATTTTTTTTAGTAACTTTAGCCTTCAGCCATTGTGCTTTATCTATGAAATATAATTTAATTTTTAATACAGATAATCTTTAGAAAACGAATCAAGACTGATATTCCTCTGAAACATTTTAAATTATTAAAGATAACTCTAGTGCTCAATTTTCCAGGACATTAGATCATTTATTATTATAGGGGCATTTTACCTCAACTGTAATTCTTAATACGACCAAGTTTTAACTTAAGAAAAATAAATGAGGTTTAAGGTTAGTGTTCTTTAAGAAAACTAGTAAGCTAGTAGCTAAAATCTTGAAAGAATCTAAATCCCAGCTCTTAATAGAATTGATTTCCAGAGCTTATTGTCATAGAAGGGCTTCTGAAAAACGAAACAAGCTACTTAACTAATGTGGAAACAATATCAGATCTAGTTCAATTCATTATTTGCATTTAATTAATAATAATACGGAGCAAGCTTTTAAGAAAATCAGTAAACAGTTCAAGTTCATCAATTGTATAAGATTACTGGTTCTTATAATACCTGGAAGATTATAAGCCTCATATTTTAAGAAAACGAGATTGCTGATTGATGAGACATTTTCAATTCTATATGAACTTATTAACACTCAGCTAACCGTTAATTTCATAAAATTAAAGCTCAAGCCTGATATGCTACAAAGGAATTATTTAACTATTAAGGTTCATCGGTAAATCAGCTTAATCTGACTCTAAGCTTTTCCTCTAAAGCTGAATTTATTGCTTAATTGATGCATTCTGAACTTTTTTAGAAAAATAGTAGGTACTGTAGACGTACTGTATAGTATCAAAAAAAGAGCTTACAAAAAACTTGGGAGAGAAGAACTCTTCATAATCTTCATAGAAAATAAGTATTTTGATAAATTCAGAATTATTTCCTAATTTAATAAAGCTAGCTAACTAGCTTTAACTAGAATGATAAATAGCTAATAATTTAATAATAATTAATCTGAGTCGCATCTGTTAAGCAAGCAAGATCCTTGATTAATGTATTAATGTGAATGCTAACAGAGCAAATTCAGGTTTAATTCTATTAAAACTCTTAATTAAAAAAGAAGCAAGAAAAAATATGAAGCGTTATTCAACTATCATGAAATGAGCTTTAAGAAGAATCATTTTGCTGGCAGTTTGGTCTATGTTCTGAATGATTACACGATTTATAAAGTTATAAGAAATTAATTAACTTAAGATAAATAAAGGCTAACATACTATTTAGAGCAATATTCTAAAAGAAAGCATAGACCAAGTTATTTTGAATAAACATGACTCGACTTTATTTAAGCTAATTTAACAACAATCAAGCAAGGTAATGATGCTTGTAGTCCAAAAAACAAGTAGTTCCAAACAGAGTTAGAAGAGTTGAAAAAAATGAAATTTATGACTCATAACTAATTTTTATAAGTAATCTAGCTATAATTCAAACGTTCTTAGTCTAGAATTTGAGCAAATACACTAAGCTTAGTATGGTTTACAAGGAATCATTCAAATATTATTCTCTGAAAGTCGACCTTTAAGATCTGAACTGCTTTGAATAAAATATCTAATAAGCTGATCTTAAAAGAATTACTTATGCTTTAATGACAAGGAGAACTTATAATCATCTGAATTTTAACACAGCTAACCATTTTTAAAATAGTAACTCTTGATATTTGCCTTAGAACATTGAAAGACTAGAATTAGCATTGCCGTGAAACTATAGGCCGTTTGTTTGTTTGCAACACCTTTAATGCAATGATGCAAAATGCTTATGTAGAAATGGCAAAAAACACACTCTATATTATCATAGAACTTGTCACTTATTTTGATAGGCGCAAATTGATACTATTCCTCTTAAATAAAATATGAAGCATTTTTTTTCTCAAAATATAATAAGATACTCTAAGTCAACATTCAAAGCTAAATGAATTTAGATAATGTCCCTATATTCGAGAAAAAGGCAACAATATCGCAACGCCGCTTGATCGCATCGTTGATTCCACCAACCCAAGTAATCTTTACCAGTGACGTCGTCAAATAATATTTACATGATTAATATTTATTATTAATAGATTTTGCTCTAAATTATAAGCAATATTACTGTTTATGAACTCTTTATCAGTTCTTTTAACGGTACTTATGTTATAATACATTTTTATCGAAATTAAATATTTTATAATTATTATAGATTTTCTTATTATTCTACGCTTATGACGACGGTTGTCCCTTGATATGATGGTATGATAATATTGGTATTTACTTAAGTAAAAAGATCGGCCTAAATTCACAAAAACACCGAAATGACTGAAATCAGTTTTTGATGCGGTGTTGCTATTTTAAATTTTTTGAAAGCGGTTTTAGGAATATGAAATTTTTAACCCTAATTTTATCTAACATCAATAAGTTAGATTAACATTATTATGTGTAGATATACAGCTGAAAATTTCCTGTTGCCAATGCTTGTAAACTTGACAACGATGTTGAAACTTGACAGGATAATCGGTGAATACGTTTGTAAACAAAACACCCCCCTTGCCTCTGTGCACATGTTGAACTCAAACAAAGTTGTTCTTTACTAATTCTAGCCTTTCAATGTTCTCAGATATTTGCCAACCAAGGTTTCTAGTGATAAATCCAAAAAAAACTAATTTAACTTGCATTTATGTCTTATTTCTCTTTGTAGCTTATCTTTGATCTTATTCAGCCGCCTCAAAGATATAAATAGGGAAATTTTTTAAGATTTAAAGGTTGTGATCAAGGTTAATCGTGATGTAGAATCTAAAGCTCATTTTCAAAACACAAGGTTCTGGATTAACATACAAAACCTCGAAAAATGATTAAGCGTACATTATTATGATTTTAATTATTATTATTATTAATTTTATGAAAACTAAGTTGTAAATCTGGTTAATTTTAAAGAGTATGGAGCGTTTTCGATAATCGAAACCTAAACCAGTTTGGATACGGAAAAAAAGAAAATCCCTGAATGTCCTAAATTCCATTCCTAAGACCTCGTTGCCGTAACAAAAATTTATCAAGGTTCATTACGCTAAAAGCTCAAGAGTAAAACACCCCAAACGCATATCTTTGGAACGGCAACCCACTCGTGTAGAGCGAAATTTTACATAATGGTTATTGTTTTACGAGTGAAAACAAAAACTGGAGCTATAAAATATAAGAGGATGAAAGTTTGTTTGTATTATAATTTTTTACTTAAGTTAGATTAAGATTTTTTATATGAAGGAAAAATAAATTTTACTTAAAGAAAAAAATGCTTATTCTAAAGTTCTAAAAAAAAACTAATATTATTACGGGAAAGTAGCAAAAAACATTTCAATATTTTTTTAGCATCTAGAGAACTTTTTAGAAAGTTTCAGACTTTTGCTGGAAAAGTACACGATTTATTTTTAAATTACAAAATTAATAAGATAATTACGGATCATGGAAATCAATTATAAATATCAAATGACAAAATAAAATAGAAATTTATGGATTATGAAAAGTGCGGATTTAAAATTATGAAATTCTTGCCAAAAATCAAAAATTTGGTGAAAAATAGAGTTTATACAAATATTTATGTTTTAAAATAATTCTTAAATATTTAGATTTCACTTTCCTATACCTTTAGGTCCTTCTGAATAAGATACTTTAAGTATTAATTACAATTTGCTGTTAAAGGCGATTAAACTTAATGCTGTTAAACTTAATTCAGTGGT
Source organism: Anthonomus grandis grandis (assembly GCF_022605725.1). Lineage (NCBI taxonomy): Eukaryota > Metazoa > Arthropoda > Insecta > Coleoptera > Curculionidae > Anthonomus > Anthonomus grandis. The sequence goes on along the minus strand of NC_065554.1, from coordinate 18,309,722 downwards.
ATATGTACAGGATATATACTGAATGTTGCTTTAAAATAATGAAAATTATTTTAAGAACCCTAATGCATTTTAGAACTAATTTGATTTTTTTTACTTTATTTAGTCCAACATAAGGGTTTTACGTAAAAAATAATTAATTTAACAATTAATTAATATTGTAACAGAAGAAATATTAAATATTAAAAATTTAAGATTTTTATGCCTGGTCAAATTATTAATCAGTACCTATTATTGTTCCTTATATTCAGTGAGACTGTTATTTTATTGATATTTAATATTTGGTAATAAAAAATGCCTGTTGATGCTTAGAGGACATTTTCTATGTTTTATAACACCCGGTAGTTAAGAGGTTTCGGATATATATGTATTTGAACCTTCTATCCTAAAATTTCTGAAATATACATCTATCGTTTGAAAATATTAAGTTGTTCGTAAAATTAAAAATTAAAATTTTTACAAACAAACACCTCGTTCTTTTGAAATTAGTTATAAGAATTAAAAGTTGGATCACTTTACAAAAAATTTCACGATATATTTTTTTTGTCAAATAATGCTTTAAGAAATATTAAAATTTAGCAATCGTTACTTTATAGAACATTTTTTCCAGACCTTTTAGATTCAATAGGATCACGTATAAAAGATATAGAGTTCAAATTAAAGGTTGCATCTCACTTTACGAAAAAGCTTTTTTTTTCGTAAGTTTAATAGGTTTTGAGAAATTAGAATTATTGACACTTCAATGCAAAATTTCCAAAAAAAGTCAGTCTGCGAAATTCAGTACAAAAATAAAAAATTGTAGGTTGAATTTAAAAAAAAAGTCTATTACAATTTTTTCATAATATTAATGGTTTTGCAGAAGTTTCTAAAGTGAAAAAATGTCAAATAAAGATCCAAAATAATCAGGTATCAAACTTATTGAGTGCAAAATTTTAGGTAGTATTTTACTTTATTTGCTTCTAAAAATGTATTAGGGATGTATTTCATAAAAGAGATAGTCATCAGATAAACAAGAAAAATATAGAAATATAAAAAATTTACACTGCAATGCAATCTATTTATTACGACTATTTATGTAAGACTTATAGAATATATTAATGTAGGTTAAAACTCGAATTACAAGTTATTTATCTTTTGTTTTTGTAAAGAATTAACACTTCAATGGAAATTTTCTCAAAAATCTCAGCTTCTGTCATAAAATATAAAATATATAGAGTAACATTATACAGGTTCTATCTCACTTTGTTTGCTTTTAAAAGTTTAGGATATCTTTTTAATAAAATTAGGGGTTTTTGGCAAATTTACAAAAGTTATATGTGGTTTTTCCAATTATATAATATATTTTGTGCTACATTTTGCAAAAAAGTTTATCCAAGTTTATCGACAAATTAACGTCGGGAAATTTTAAAATCCAAAAGTTTAAATGTTACTTTTATATAGTTTTTTGTACTTTTTAGGTTTTATGTTAAAAATTTAGTCCATTCTTGTAGTGAGGTTCTTAGATCATAATACCATCATTTAAAAATAAAAAAAGTATGATATGATGAGGCTAAACCATGTAGAAATTCAAATTCAATTTAAATTTATTAGCAATATTAGTCTGGGTTATAGAATACTTAATAAAACATCCCACTTTTAATATAAATATTTAAAAATTTAGAGTTATTGTTGTTAAAATCCTTAACACGTAGTTTAAAAATCACACTAAAATTAAGCAATAAGCATTAAATCAACATACAATAATTTAAATCACTTGTCTAAAAAATTAATTAATATTATTAAATTAAGCTTTAGTGAGACACACGTCACGTCATTTTTGTATTTAAAAATGGTAGCTATATTTCTTACTCTCTGAGGTTTAGATATTATATAGCAGCTATTGTTGATTATACTCCTGTTGATTATATATTGATTATATACCTGTACTGAGCAAGAATCTGTACAAATAACCTGTACTGGGCTTAGAGTTTCAACAAGACTCTCTTAGAGGTTTTTTAAGCAAATTTCTAATTATTGCGACAGCAACAGTTCTTTTGATCTGATTCAATTACCCCAAACCACAATAGCTTAAGAGTAAGTAGCAACAAGTATAATAATGAGAAAGTAGAGTAGAACTCGAATTCAACCTGTTTAACAATTTTGTTACCTTGGAACTATCATAAATAAACAATGGGACAGTATACACGAAATAAAATGTCCTATAGGAAAAGCAATAGCGGTAATTCACAAAAAGAGTGCCATCTTCAAAAGTTACAACATATCTCTTAAAACGAAAGTAAGGCGCTTAGGATGCTATCTTTGTTTTTATTTTATTGTATAAGAAGAAGCTAAAAATGTGAAAGCATTTAAGATGTTGCTATGGATGATTGTATAGGAGAATATCCAGAATACCATGGAGAGGTTACATTACAATCATAAACGTGCTACGAAGAATAAATAAAAGTCTAGAAGTTATAAACACTATTAAAAAAAAATAGAATAGCTGGAGCATGTTATGAGAAATAAAGATGGATACTCTCTGCAAACCATAATACAAGGCAAGGTATTGGATAAAAGAGGACCCAGAAAAAGAACATCAACTGTTTGACCTGTTACAAGAAAGCTATAATTGCCAACATGATTGTCAATATCCGAAAATGATAGGTACCTAAAGAAGAAAAATTGGTTCATGTGCAAAATATCTCAGCAAATGATCAAATTGTGGTGACTAAGTTTCCCTAACATCAGTATTTATTTAAAAACTTTAAAAAATATGATAGCAAAAATCTATTTATTAGTATATTCATTTTCATTAACATAAAAGGACGGGTCACTGGATTTGACACAAACACTAATAACACGATCTTAGCAAAGTTAACGAGAAGTCATCAGCAAACAGTACCGAAATGATGAACTTTCGGATGAAATGTTATTTATATAAGAAATTTAGGGTGGCTTTTAAATATACTTAAATAGAATAATGAAACTCTTGCCAAACATGAAAAATTGATTCAATATAAATGTTACATTTTAAAAGATTTCGAACTCATTGTATTTTCCAAATATTGACATTGAAATTTTACAATTATTAATAATTTATTTTTAGAAGTAATATATCAGGATTCTTGTGCATCAAATTGTTTTCCTATATAACTGATGAACAACGAAGACTCATTATTCACATTTTTTGCATACAAAAATGTATTTGTATTAATAATCCTACACTGGAGACAGACTTTTCACGGTTGATTTCCCAGCGGGAGCTGATCACAGAAATAAATTCAGCAGCAAACAACGAGCTCTTTTGTCTGATGCGTTTTGGCGCCACGAATTCGCCATCACTGAGCCCAGACCGACCTATAAAATTTAATAACAGGATTTAACGTTGAATGCGAAATATTGAGAGCATTGAGATTATAGGAAACCCCTAAGTTAAGAATAAAGTGACTTCTTTTTAATCGATATAATTATTTTGGGAATTTATGCTTAAGGGGGAATATATATATATATAAGCTTTTTTTGACCTGTGCTTTTAAGCTTAAATCCCCATTATTACCCATAACGCCAAAAACACAACGTTTAGTCTCAAATGGGTACTTTAAATGGCCCGAACCGTCAAATTTATGGCCGGCAAGGGCAACATTATTACTGATAAATCAAGAGAAAGGACCGCAAATGAGACAGCAAAAGAAATTGACCTTTTGTGAAAAAAGTTGGCAGAAAAGAATAAAAGAAAACTCGCTCACCCATTCAGTATTAATGTGTGGATTATCATCTATGGATTGGCAAATCAAAATGCGAAAGAAGTACATAGAATTTACCACGACATACACACATTTCATGTGCTAAAATATTTCGAATGCTAGATGCAAGGCAATGTGACTGGGAGCTTCAATTAAAATATTACAGTGGTGGATGATCTGAAACTGTAATAAGGCTTGCAATAGAAAAAGCTATACTTAGTGGAAATTATTATTTTTTAAGTATTACAAAGACTACACTGCAGCTTCTTAATCAGCTCAAAAGCGTCGGTGCTTGAGTGAGTTTCTTGAGTGATTAATTTACATTATGCAATAGAATAATAATTTTTTACCAATTATTTACGGACAAAGCATATTTTTCTCCAAAAGCCATTATAAACCTTTAATATAACCGTTTTAAGGCTGATTGAAATTATTGGGATATAGATCATTTTCAGCAACAATTTTTGCTGATGATTTGTATCGTAGAAATTATTGGTAACTACCTAATTATCCTCTTTTTTCCAACAAGGTAATTCTTATAAACTTTTTGCGAGATCATCTTGCAACTTGATGTCACAGAACGGTCATCTGAAAACAACGCGTTAGATTATTAACTAAAAACAACAGGACATTACTGTTATTACCCGAAGGAGAATTATTGTACATCCAAAAAGCTAACGATTTAACAGTGATAGCTTAGAGTTAGACCAAACCATAATAATAGAGTTCCTCTAAAACCGCACTTTTCGTGCTTCTGCAGCAGAATTCTGTGATCTAGACAATCAAACTCCATGAATAGGTTACAGAAGACTGCCGCAACTTTATTATCACTGTTTAGTGGACATTAGACATTATAAAAGAAGTTAAAGATTAGGAAAACAACAAATGGTGCTGAACTCCGCTGGAAGAAATAATAGACCTTTTAATAACAACTAGTTTGGAAAATCAAATTGTTTCGGCAGGTTATAAGATTTTGTGAAAATATATAATATATATTCACTTTGAATAAAAGCTCTGCCATACTACTAGACAGTTGCTAAATAATTTCCTAATTAATCAAAGCAGCAATAGAATACCAAGATCACACATTTTGTCACCACGATGACCATATGTTGCAAAATATTTTGGACCTTTATTTATTTAGGAAAACCTAGCTGGTGATTTTGCAAGAAGATATTCAATTTCAACTAGGTCGAGCTCCACCCCATTAGTGGACACTCAATTTGTTGCGTCTAGATTTCTTCCTATAGGATCATCTAAGACCGATAGTTTATAAGACGTAGCCTTGGGCTATGATATAAAATTAAACAATCAGGACTGGTATAGCATTCACGAAATACATTCTTTTAAATATAGAGAACAGTTTATTTTAAAATCCTCAAAATATTTCCAACATGCACTTCATAGACTCTGTTAATGCCAGTGAAGATAAGCTCTATGACCTCGGAAGAAGTCTATAGGATCCTCCTACAGGTATACAGAAGAATATCAAGTGGACCGGCTTTATTTTAAGATAAATGGCAGACATAATATTATTTCATTTAGAAAATATGATAAATAGTTCATTTGAACAAGGCAAAGAACAGTTTTTACAAAAGGCGACAAACTCATTCCAAGTAATTACCGTTTTATCTCAAATATACCTGTCTTCTCTAAAATATTTGAACAAGTGTATGTTTACTCGTCTAAAACAACACCTTTCAAAACTAAATAATTTACTTTCTGACTGTCAACATGGGTTTTTGAAAAAAAATCCACTGAAACTGCACTCTTTTGAAAACTTATTAATTATCATTATAATTATCAGCTTGATATGAAATGGTATATTGTTGAGATTTATTATGATCTTTCCACGGCCTTTGATCTTGTCACCAAGGGTCTTCTATTATTGATTCCAAGCTGAGCTGGTCTGGTGATATCGATTATTTGACTAATAGATTAGCCTCTGCGTGTTTTACAGTATCTAAATAAATAAGAGGTAATTTTAAATGAAATTCTTCTTTTTGTACATTCACATGGTATGAGTCCACCCTTTTGCAGTATTATGATGTGACTAATTAATCCTCCAAGATTAATATACTATTCCTATTGCAAAACCCTATATTACATACGATTGATGCTGCTAAGTGAAGAACTTATGCCGCTCCCTTAATTGATAACTTCAATATCAGCTATAAATTATACTTCTATAATTCAAACTCGTTCTAAATTGGACCTCAGTATTCCATCACATACCATTACCAGGTTTGGGAGTTCACTAATATTCCGAGCAATTAAAGCACACACGTATTCCCCTTCAACATTAAAAATATAAAAAATTGTAATTCATACAAGGGGACAATCAAATAAATTTTAACCAGAAATTTGCTATACTCACCTAATAACTATTTCCTGATCCCTTGGAACATGAAAATTAAGACTTTAGAAAAATTAATCTGCACATTAGTAAGTTTATGTAAGAAAAACATCTGTCTGTAATGTCGTTTAGATTCTAGTATTTGAAGGCCAAAAATTTTACATGCTTCAAGATAATTTATATGTGAAATATATAACCTAAAGGTTAGCAGCCTGGGAAATCTATGCTGGACAGCTTCTAACAAATCAATATGGTACTGGTAATCAGGTGACCATACGACGCTGGCATATTCTAAGCATGGTCTATTATAAGAAAAATATAAATGTTTAAAAATGACAGGCCAAAAATCTTTAGTATAAAACGAAATTAGACCAAGATGCTGCTGGTAAGACTTTTTCACCATTGATAAAGAGTGATCACTAAAATATAGCTGAGAATCTAAAATTACACCCAGATCACTAACTTTTTCTAAGTTATTGATATTATTCCCATCGATACAACAGCAAAATCAAGAAAATTCATAGTACAAGTAATAGATGTTACTGAGCACTTTGATGCATTCCAATGCAGACCATTATCTGAAGACCACTTAGACAAATGGTCCAAGTCCAATGGAAGTCTTGCTTAGATAAAATTGCTTTAAAAAGTTTGCAAATGAAAGATGATTAGAATGAACCTCAGTGTTCCATCACATACCATTACCAGGTTTAGGAGTTCACCAATATTCCGGGCAATTAAAGCACACAAAGTATTCCCCTTCAACAATAAAAATATGAAAAATTGTAATTCAGACAAGAGGACAATCAAATAAATTTTAACCAGAAATTTGCTATACTCACCTAATGACTATTTCCTGATCCTTTTTAATTCGCCTGACAATTTTTAAGCAGAACACTTGTAACTCTTGTTACCCTTAGCTTTTACCTTCATTCTTTTTTTCTAGTTTAGTCTTAGATTAGTTTTATTGTATTTGAATGTGTTTTGTTGTATTTTATTATACCTTTTTGTTTTATTATCTGTTTTAAGTTTAGTTTAACGAATGTTTGGCAATGACTTGATAACTAATGTTTGATTTGTCGATTAATTTCTTTATAATTTTAACTTTTCTTGTAATTATAAGATTTTATTCTACTATAATGCACCCCATAAACAGACGGTCATTTTTATGTTTTATGGTGTTTTTCGATTATGAAAAGAGATAAAGAGATGCAGTTCTCGTGATATTATGTTTTATTTTTGTGCTACAGGGTGATTTGGAAAAAAGTGAATTTTCAGTCATCCTCTGTAAGTTTGTTATTGTCAGACATATAAAAAAAGTTAAAACCGATATGAATAGATTTTTTTGCGTAGAAGCCGTTGTCATACTCAATTTTTTTTATAACTTAACACCGTAGATATTGTTTTTAGTTATTTTATTTACATAGCTACTTATTTAATAACTTATCTCAAAATTGATCAATATTTGACGAATAGTGTATTATAAATTTTTTATGTAAAACTAAACGAAGAGTAAAAGTTAAGTAAAATATATCATTTCCATTTAAAAAAATTTACTTGACAATAAAAACTTATATCTTAATTTTTTTTCATATCAAATGCTGGGGCGAAAAAAATCGTCTGTAAATAGAGTTCGGATACCCTGTGTGTACCTTATGGGCTCTGTGAAATAAATTAAATGAAAAATCAGAGCACAAGTTTTGCCCGTTAAAAGCAAGTTTGATGTGTTTTTTCAAATTTCTCGACCAAATATAACAAGGTGATACGGTTTAAAAAAAAGATTCCCTCCATATCTTTTACTACCACCGTGGAATCTAATAAATGAAGGTCTCCTTTGTTTGTCCCCGTAATCTAGTTATTGACGTTTCGATCATCGTCAGCCCCGAAAAAGCGAGACACAGAAAAGTGAATATTTCGGACGCGTCTGCGTGACGCAGTGCGACGCGACGCCACCCACGCCCGCCACCGACGTCGACGACGACGGCTAGCCTGGATCCAGACGCCGCGTTCCCTTTCACCTCCCCCCCTCCCACCTTCCGCTCCCTAAAACCGCCTACACACCAAAATCATTTTTGATGTCCGGAAGGGTCCCGGATTCTCTTCTGTTCGATTATCCGAATTTGTATTGTGCGAAGGGCTTATTACAGGTTATTCTATTAAAGTGTGGTTGGTTCATTAGTAAATTTCGAAAAAGGAACCAATCAAGTTTTGTTGAGAAAGCGTTGAGATACAACAGGAAGAGGTTAGGAAACAAGATGTAACCCTGAGAGCCACCATCGGTAATTTAAAACCTCTACGAGGTGTGTTTATCAACGACAACCTGGGTGGATTGATTCTCGAGGAACCTTCCAAGCCAAGCAGCGAGAATTCGTGGCAAACCATAAGAATAAAGTTTGTTTAAGAGGTTTCTACGCCAGACCCCATCGAATGTCTTTAAAATATCTAGGGCTATTGCATTTTTTTCATTTTTGCTTTTGATTCGCCATATTTCTCGATAGCATTGGTCCATACATGCGTGACTCAACAGATCACTACTAAATCTTTGTTTTCGAAAATCATAATCATTCGATTGTCGCCAATGATGTTGGTGGACTCCAGGAATTTCAAAATACTCACTATAATTTGCTACAATTTAAAGATCAACAAATTTTGACGCAAAATTTAAAGTATTTTCTAGAATTAAATATTAGTATTTTTATAATTTGCCTTTCAAAGCTGTAGCGTGTTATTTTTTTTAAACCATAAAAAATTGTAAAGAGGGAGCATTTGAATTTAAAAAAAAATAAAATATTACAAATTCTTGATGTATCCCAAACAAGGAACTATAAAATTTTTAATATTATCATATTTTCACGTTCAAAGCTTTGTTTTCTGCTTAAATTCCTAAAAACTCATATGAATTAGAATTTTGAAGTGTTTCAAAAAATTCACCAAATTATTAAAGATGCCAAAAATTTTCCAGGAAAATATTTGTTTGTTAATGTTTTGACTTTCAAAGCTGTTAGCATGTTATTTTTCCTTAAATTCAAAAAAACTCAAAAAAATGAGGTATTTAAAGTTTTCCAAAATAATTCAAAAAAAAATTAAAATAATGGTTTCCATAAGAAACCCAAAAAAAAAACAATCTAAATCTTAGATAAAATTTTGAAAAATTTAAGAATTAAGCTACTTGAAAATTCCAGTTTTTGGATTTTAAAAATAGCTTTAAAATTATTTTATATATATTTATACGAGATTTCTATAACCAAGACAATAATATATTAAAAATTTTTATTTATATTTAAAATAAATTTTTGCTTTTTAATTATTTTGCATAAATTTAAATAAATATTATTATTAATAATAGTAAATAAAAACTTATAATAGATTACCTCTTCACATTTTCACCAATACACATGATACTAATTATAAGTGGAAAGGCATTAAACTTCTTTCTAGCAGTAAATTAACAAAGACTAAATTAATATTGCTAGATATTATTAAAAAATTATAAATAAATAAATAAGGGGATATACCGTCTGTTGAAAAAGTCCCGGACGCCCTTAATAATTCGTGAACGCGTCCTTTTATCAAAAAGTGTCCCAAATAAAAACTACTGATCTCTACACATTCATTACACATACATTAAAGGGATAACTTGGTTTAAACAGAAGGCATCACAACAGTAGTAGAGATCAAAGTTACTTTTTTTACATGGAATGATATAATTTTTTTTGCATTTTCCGATTTAACGCAAAAATTTAACACATCAGGCAACATATGCTATATCTAACTTCAACAGTTTAAAAAATACAATAGTTTTAATAAATTTTATGTAAAATTTAATATAAATAAAACATGCAAATACAAACCCATAAAAAAAACGATGCAACAAAAGTATTTAAACAATAAACTTATTTAATTAAATATCAAAACTGTCCCCCTTGGACGGCATAAACCTAAATTTTTAAATGCCTCTAGAGAAAGTAGTCCAGGGGTGTAAGATCAGGGCTTCTTGCCGGCTATTCAATTTTACATCTTCTGCCAATCCAACGACTTAGAAAAACCATATCTAATAATATTTTACATTAACTCTAAAATGAAAAAGAGCGCCATATTGAAACCATATTTGATGAATTTGATTCTGATTTTCCAGCAAATCCAAATATCGGGTGGCATTTAAACTATCCTCAATAAAAAATCAACCCATTATGCTATACTAATTAAACCTGCCCAAACATTTACCTTTTCAGGATACTGGGTGTTTTACGTTTTTTTTAGTGCAGAGTTTCATCTGACCAATAACTGCAATTATGTCATTCAATTGTGCCATTTAGCATTAGAAGTGTCAATTTATCAGAAACAACTGTGTTTTTTAAAAATCGATGCTCTTCATATTTTTGCATCATTATATCACAAAATTCCGGCGGCTTAGGTCAAAATCATCTTCAAATATTTGCTGTACTAAAGTGATTTTACAAGGATGAATTTACTGCGTTAAGGACATTTTGAGCCGATATAAAACAAGCATCTGACTGGTTAGCAACTCATCGTAATGATAAATTTGGGTCTTCAACCAAATGTTCTAGTATTTCTAGACTTTTTTGATCATTGCTTACGGTTTTTGGCCTCCCTGTTCGTTGACGGTCTTTGCAACTTCCAGTTTGTTCAAATCTCTGAATTGTTCTTATAACTGTAGATTTCGAAATTGGTGTGCGGTCTTGAAATATTGTATTGAAAAAGTCTTGGGTTTGTTGGTAAGATCACTCGCGATTTCCGAATCCTCAAATCATAACATACTTATTAACATATACTAAAAGCTAATTTATAACTTAGTTTAAGTGTTCTTCAATAAACAGAATCAAATATGACAGAATCTCTTAAATCTACCCAATATACAAGATAAATTTTAAGTCTTTTTTAAGCAAAATTTGCAAAATGTATGTAAAAAAGTATAATCTAAAATACCAAATTAAAATAAATATATTAACGTCTGCCGAAAAGAGAGAACAAAAACGACTATATCTGTACTCATCAAAATATTTGAAATTGAAAATAAAAACTCTATTATATGAGTTCCATTGAGGCAAAATTGAAGAAGCTAAAAAAATAAACGAAAATAAAACTGTAAATTTTTACAATATTCCAAACATTTGGCGCCCAACATAGGAAAAATAAGCTATAGTAAATCTTCCATTCTATTTTATAGCTGTCCAAAAATACCTTTTTAAAAAAAGTTTCACCCTTTGACTCTTCTCTAACCCACGCCTATGTCTCCCTTTTCCCTTGTCCCTGCACTTTGTCCTCATCAGCCCTTAGACGGCTCGTGTTTGCCCTCGATTTATTCGCAGAATCAGATCTGCTCGCGTACGCTGTTGTCGGATTTCCAAAAGGAACAAAGGGATATTATTTGCTCGTATTTCTTGGCTATTTGTTTAAGATTAAGGAAATTTGTAACGGGAATAGGCTGGGTTTAGAGGGTTGAGCATATACGAATATTGTGTAAAAGATTGATTTTGTTGATAACTAAGTGGAATAAAATTGTTGTCTTGTTCTGGGTTTATGGTAAAATGGAATTGAGAACATAAGTAAAAGAAGTAGAAAAGGAAAAAGAACAAAGAGATAAACAAAAGACAATGATAAAGAATAAGAAAAGTGAAAAGGAAATAATGACAAAGAAGCACTCACAGGTAATAAATGTATTATTAATTTAGACAATTAGGACAGCAAACATCTACCCAATCCCATAAAAGTGGCAACATCTCATTTACTCAATTTACCGGCCAGCTTCAGCTGTAATTTTCCTGGAATACATGTGCCCCCGTTATCTATAACGCTCGTTAAAATGAACTTTTTACCGGAAATGAGAGTCTCCTTATTTATGAAATTCATATCCTACGTTGAATAAAATGTGCCTTTTGTCGATACATCAGAATGTAGTCGAGGTTTAAGTGAGCTCTTTGAAAACGAGAATGACTAGTTAACTCATTTATTGTCAGCATGTCGCTGCCAGGAAGAGTTTTAGAGGCATATTATACTCGTATTTGTATAGCTTTTGATTCAATTATATTTATATAGCTTTTCATGCAAAAGCAAAGGTATTTAGGTATACAAACAAGTGCTATGTAATCGATATTACTATGGTGAAACGCATTTCCTGATCCAGGATAGCGTGAAAAGGTTAAACGCCTACACATGTGCTATATTTATCGAAGGAGTGAAGTTAAATGTAACCTTGTCATGTTAATTTTGCTTTCGTAATAGAAATGTACAATTTGTCCTAAGAAATAAATTAGCCATAATTATCTGCAAGATCTTCAAGTGGTCAAAGAAATACTTCTTTTAAGGTTCAATTATGCCGGTCTTTTCAAGAGCCAAATCCAATCAATCTGAATGTCCTGTCCCCCTAAAATACCGGAAATTGGCAGATTCTTTTCACTGTTACATCGGATTCGAATTTTTTTGTACGTGTCTTTTTTCCGCTTTCCCTCTTTTTTATATCCGGGTGGATAATCGTAAATTAAAAAATATTTCTGGGCTGAGGGCGTAAAGGAAATAAACTTGTCGCGCGGAAACGTCAGATAACAGATCCGGAGTTTTGGAAATCCGTTGGTTGAGCTTCTAAAGTTTCTAAAATGTTTTTAACTTATTCAATTAATAATACTTTATATTAGGTTGGAAAATGGAAAGAAAATGTTGGTTCTTAGTAGTTAATGAAATTTCATCTGAAAATTCTCAAACAAATTTAACAAATATCGTGGAAGACCTGGAACATCCAAATCATTTTCTCTAATCTTTTAGACTAATTCTAATAAAAAAAAATAAATAACTATGTTTATGTGCTTTTATTTCAATGGTTAGAACACGGTAATTATTTACGATATAAAAACGTAAATATTTACAATATTTTCCATACTAAAAAAAATCGCGCTTCTCGTCAAAATAAATAAATAAATAAAATAAATGATAAAAATGTAAGAGTTCTGTTAAACGAGCTCGGAATTCCTAATTATTTTGTCTATATTTTTTTTGAAACTACTTTCAATTTTATACATTACGAAACATTTTTTTAATTTTCTAACTCTTTCCATTGGGATATGTTCCAAGATTTTGGAGGGCGGTAGGGATCATATTTATACCTAAGATTGGGAACAGACCGGAGAAATTATTGAAGCAGTACCTGAGGATAGAAGTACTCGGCATAAGACCATTGCATGGCCTTCAATTAGCCTATCAGAAAAACAAATCAACTATTACTGCATTGCACGAAATAGTTCGGAATATCGAAAAGGCTTTGGAATCGAAGGAATTGATCCTGTATTCATTTAGGGACATTGAGGGTGCATTTAATAACGCTGACTTACTCCGAATAGAAACAGGAGCTGATCCTGCTTTCATCTGAATCAAAGGTCGATAAGAGCCTTGCATTCACGGATTTCAGCAAGACAACTACTTAGTAGATCCTTCATAGTGTATTGGGCTCTGGTATAGTAAAGGAAAACCGAGTATAAGATATTCAGATCGAGGCTATGCAGGCTACAATAACTCGTACGTCTATTCGTCACAGGAGCCATGAAATCAACCGCTCAGTATGGTTATACAGGGTGTCCCATTATTAATGGGAAATATTTTAACAGCAGATTCCTCTCATCAAAATAATGAGGTTATATTAAACTTTTCTAGTCCGAAAATCAAATGCAACCAAGATACATAGGGCGATATACATTAAGTTTTTTTTTTAAATTTGCTCATAACTTAAGCATTTGTTCTTTGTTTTTAATAAAATTTGGTATGTGGGAGTTTCTTTATATGCCAAATATAAATTTTTTTTTTTTTAATTCATCTCAGAGAGGACGCCACCAGCCTTATTTTAGTCTTTTTTAAACTCCATAACTTTTTTACACTTTGAAAATTAAAAATGTCGCTAGGATTTACCGTTCTCGAGATATTTGGACTTAAAACTTGCAATGCGCTCAAGAAAAAATGAATATTTTTCTACTTTAAGTTGAAAAAAAAATTAAGTAGGCTGAGTCTAACAAAAAAAAAAGAAAACAAACAAAGTCACTGTCACTAGCACTGTCACGATTTATGTTTTTCTAGTTACTGTGGCGCGTTATAGCTCACACGATTAGTTACTTTATTACCTTTTATCGCGTTATTTTTGTTAGTTATTGATAGTGCTGTTATTAATTGTTACTTGTTGCGTTAGTGTTAGTTCCAGTAGTCTTTATTTATCACTTTAGGTTAAGATGCCTAGACATCAATATTTTTCTAATTCGGAAATGCGAGATATGGTTTGTGTTTATGCCCAAGCAAATTACAGCGGTCTAAGAGCTTGTCGACGTTATGTGCAATTATATCCAAATAGGAGGCAGCCAGAATATAAACTCTTTAAAAACGTTTACCAGAGACTTGGGGAAACGGGTTCATTCAGGCCAAAGCGAGATGTTGGGCGTCCAAATAGACGTAATGTGGACCAAGAAGAAGAAGTGTTAGTCCAGGTTGCTGAAGATCCAGAAATAAGTGTAAGGCGTATTGCGGCAAGAACTGGAATTAGTAACTCCTCAGTTTTAAGAATTTTTCATAGTGAGCGTCTTTATCCATACTATTTTACCCCAGTACAAAATGTTTTGGACATAGATCCTCCTTCCAGCGAGATTAGATTTCGCCTGCTATATGCAGGAACAACAAAATCAAGATCCCCTATTTATTAATAAATGTATGTTTACGGATGAAGCGACTTTGACCAGACGGGGAATTTTTAATTTTAGAAACAAACATTCATGAGACATTGCAAATCCAAACCTTATTACTGAAAGACACTTTTAACACGAATTTAAAGTTAATATTTGGTGTGGTGTTATAGATAATTTTTTTTAGGACCTTACAAGTTACCTCCGAATCTAAACGGAGAATTATATTTAAACTTTTTAGAAACAAAACTCATTGATTATTTAGAAGAGTTGCCTTTAAATCTGCGCCGAGAGATGATTTTTATGCAAGATGACATGGAAGTCAAAGACCTTGGCCCGCACGAAGTCCTGATTTCAACCCATTGGATTTTTGCGTATGGGAATACATGAAATCTATTGTTTACCAAAATCAATAAACACAAGGGAACAATTATTAGAAAAAATTGAAACCGCTGCTGAGTTATTTTGAAATAAGCAATTATTTTTTAAGATTTGGCGGTCTTTTAATAAAAGAATTTTAAAATGTCTTGAGACAAATGGAGGCCATGTGGAACATTTGCTGGCAAATATTGATAATTTTTATTTTTAAATATTTATTTAGGTTTTATATTTTTATTTATCAATCATTTAAAGTGTAATATAGTAATTTAAATAATTTAAAATATGGTTTTCATGGATGTCTTAAAAATCTTTTATAATTTTTAAAGTATACCTTTTTGTAAGCAAAAATGATTGGAGAATGTATATTTAAAAAAAAAATAAAATTATACAGGGCGTAAAAAAGCTATGGAGTTTAAAAAACCACTAAAATGTAGCTGGGGGTGCCCTCTATGAGAGAATTAAAAAAAACTAATAAAATAAAATTTGTCATATAAAAAAACCTCCAAATGCCAAATTTAGTTAAAAACAAAAAACAACTGCTAAAGTTATAGCCAAAATTCAAAAAAAAACTTAATATTTATCACCCTGTATCTTGGTTGCATTTCATTTTCGGACTAGGAAAATTTAACCTAGCCTCGTTATTTTTATGAGAGGAAACTGCTGTAAAAATATTTACCATTATTAATGGGATACCCTGTATAACAGGAGGCAGAAAAACTGCTTTGATAGGAAATCATAGGGTCTTCCTCCCTACAAGGAAAGAATGAATGGTGGTCAAACCCAAGGTGGTTACGGGATGGATTACAAATTTGCAACGCGGATGGAAAACGCTCCAATGAGTTGGGGCAGAAATAGAGCACACAAATCCATAAAACTGGAGCAAGGATAAAACAATTTTTCAAGCGGAACTACGCGATATTGGGGACTCTGGAAATCTTATTCGAAAGAGAACACAATACGGGTTCAGATATTCTCGGATACCCCATCGGTTTTTATGGGCCTGACCGGCTACAGAGGTTCAGATTACGAGGACGGGTCAATAAGTCCGTGACTTTTTGAATTTCCCGCCCTTTAATGGAAATGGCAACTCTGCTCCTGTCAACAGAGAACTGTCAGTTGCCGCCTGTCAAAATTTGAACAAGCTGCGTCATTTAGTTTGTGTTTGACAGCTGTTGATAGCAGACTACCACCCGTTTTGAGAAGAAAATGGAAAAAAGTGAATTTCGTGTGCTCATTAAGCATTATTTTTTACGGAAAAAAACCATCACTAAAACCAAGACTAAGCTTAATAAATATTATGGGGACTCTGCACCATCCATTTCCATGGTAAAGAAGTGGTTTACTGAATTTCGATGTGGCCGTACAAGCACGGAAGATACCGAACGTTCTGGACGCCCAGTCGAGGTCACTACATCCAAAACAATCGAAGAAATTCACGATATGATTTTAGTCGATCGGAGATTGAAAGTGAGAGAGATTGTGAAAGCCATAGGCATCTCACATGGTTCAGTAGTTTCAATTTTGAATGATCATTTGGGTATGAGAAAGCTTTCCGCAAGATGGGTGCCGCGTTTGCTCATAATCGACCACAAACGCAACCGTGTGATAATTTCCCAGGAGTGTTTGGCGTTATTCAACCGCAATATGGACGAATTTTTGCGTCGTTTCGTCACCGTGGACAAAACGTGGATCCACCACAACACGCCGGAGACCAAACAGCAGTCAAAATAGTGGATTTCTCGGAGTGAATCGGCGCCCAAGAAGGCAAAGGTGGGTTTCTCAGCTAATAAAGTCATGGCGACCGTTTTTTGGGATGCACGCGGTATAATCCACATTAACTAACTTCAAAAGGGGAAAACAATCAATGGAGAATATTATACCAACTTATTGGATGTATTCAATGAGGAACTGAAAGAAAAAAGACCACATTTGTCCAAAAAAAAACTTCTTTTCCACCAGGACAATGCAAGGGTCCACACATGTGCAGTTTCCATGACAGAAATCCATGAATTAGGTTACGAATTACTTCCTCATCCGCCCTATTCTCTAGATTTAGCCCCCAGTGACTATTTCCTATTCCCAAACTTAAAGAAATGGCTCGGCGGAAAGAGATTTGCCTCCAACGACGAAATCATCTCTCAAACAAATGCCTATTTTGATGACCTCGACAAATCATATTTTTCCGAAGGGATAAAAAAATTGGAGAAACTTTGGACTTTTTTCCAAAAAGTCACGGACTTATGGACCCGCCCTCGTACTACTGGAATACGACAATACGCTCAATGACGTAGGGACACATATACGCTGAGTGAACGGTGACGCTCTTACTAAAAAACGGCTTCTGTTCGCGAACATATGATAAATAGGGCCAGGTGAAGCATAATAGATCAACAATAATCGCACTGCAAAAGGCCACCGTGAGCCAGACCTTATTGCACTACATTACTACAATTACATGGCTAGTCTAACCACCTTTTTTTTTGCACCTTTACCATAATCTTTTACTTTTCAATATTTTTAAATTTTAGTTATCCACTTTACCTCTGATTTACATACTTCTTATTTACAAATTTTTTTCCAAAACCAAATTATAAATAATTTTAATAAAAATGAAAATGGTTGCAATTTTGATTTGAGCTGCTGCGTCATATTTAGTTATTAGCTTATTATTAGCAAAATCAAGTTTTAGCCTCATATTTTTCTAATTTAGAGAAATCTTACAAAAATTAAAATAAATATTTCAAAGTTAATTGTAATGCAGCTTTTTTGTTTAGCTCTTTAAAGTAAATTATAAATATTCTTAGCAAGAATTTCTATTCTTTTATTTGCTTTAATTTTCTAGTCTATAAATGCTTAAAGCATTTATAATGCTTATAAATGCTTTTCTGAATTATTGCAAAATCTTTTTCTTGATTATTCTCTTTTACTCTCCAATATATATATACATACTTTTGATCGACACGAGAAATATGTTTATATATAAGAATTTTTGCATTTTCTTTTACTGGTTTCTAACCTTCTTTCTTTACTTCTTAAATATTTGTTTCTTACATTTAATTACTGACCAAGTATAGACTTCACCTCCTTATTTAAAGGAGTTCGAAGCAAATTACAACCATTTTAAAAATATAATAGTTTTCACAGGTCTTTTCATTTGTCAGTTCTAGTGCGTTATCTTTAAACTAAAAAAGTAAAAAAACTAGTAGTTTGGAAAGAACTAATTATAATTTTTACATTTTTCAATTAATTTTATTTTTTTTTGTTCTTTCTTCACCACAAACCTAAATTCTTTAAAATTTTCTTTAAAGAATTTTCTCCCCGATATTTTGTCAAATTCCCATTATTTACTGATAGATCTAGGGGACCAGAAGGTTCGATATGCTTATTTTCTTACCTTTGGAAACATTACATAGACTTTTTAACTTAATGATAATGCTAGTATATTTTCGGGTGAAATATATGCAATAAGTATTGGAGTATATTTTGGGGCATCGGGACTCCAATAGGTACATAATTTTATCAGACTTTATTTATCCCTTATGTAATCAGCAAAATATATATAAAAATCCATTGGATTTTGAGGTTTGTCGTATATTAAGCTTTTTTTAAAACGATAGCACTTAAATCAGATTTGCCTGGACTAAAGGACATTGTGGTATCTACGATAATGAACAAGTAGATCAAAGATGCAGTTGGTTGTGATAACATATTACTGCTTTACAAGTTTATGACACATATCCACTTATCAAGAAAAATATCTTTAATGTTTGGAATATTTCTTATCCTAATTATGCAATCCAAAATTTATATAGTACACTCGTACTTTTCCTGAACTTAATTCTAAACCATCTATCCATTTTTAAGGACTTAACAGAAATTGTTATGTAGCCGCTTTTCGAATGATAACTGGACATGATAATCTTAAGTACAAACATTTTCAAAAAAGTGGGACAGATGACGACATGTGTGATTTTTAATAGTAGAGTTAATGATTTGGAATACTAGATTTTTGATTGCGATTACAATGCAAATGGGTTCAAGTTTTTATTATCTGAGTTAGCAAAATATTATTTATTATCAATCAATATAGAATCCCCAATCTTTATGATAACCCAAGATAGTCACATTTTTAGAATAGTTATTACATTTGATGAAATGTGTGAGAGAAAGTTATAGGATATTATATTCTTTTGTTATCTGTATATGTTATAGGTATCTATTTATCCTGATCGATTGTCCTTTAGATCGGCTAGATAGCCTAGCATAGCGTAAATGTTTTAAATGGATAGTTTTTCGAATTTTATGGATTTGATGCAGTTAATAGTAGTGGCTGTATGCGCCAAGTGCAAAGCCAAATAAACAAGAAAAAAATACTTTCCTAACTGTCTTTCATATTAAACTCTCACATTCCTGCTCCGATCCTGTATCGCCGTTCTGTAGGCTGTTTATACGAGACAACATTACCAGGCCCCTGCTGCACATATAAAAACTTTATTGTCTCGTAAAATAAGATTCATTTTTTATTTTTTATTACGGCACTGGCTGCCGTTCAGAGATAAAGGCGAGATTATGGCTTTAAGTGTTCAAAGCGGTTGTAAAATACTCTTAAGCCTAAAAAAAAGTAAAAATTTTTCCGATTTAGAGAACCGTTAACATGCCTCTATATGAAACCCTTTTTACAAAGGTATTAGTTTCATATTTCCAGACAGTTATACGGGCTAATCCTCAGACTTACCACCCTATTATAATTCGAAATATGATAAAAAAATTATTTGAATGAAATATTCAAATAATAAAGGAGTCAAACGGGTCTATAGCCGTAGTAGCCCCGTTAGTTTTCTCGGTGAAGAGGTACTCGACTCTAAAGAAAATAAACATGATTATTAAATCTTGCGGATTAAGTAGGGCCAAGTAAACAATGAGAAATATTATTAATATATGCAGCTTTTATTCAGTTTAATTTATGTTAAGCTCTCGAATGTAGCTGCTTTTTATGCCGGCACGTTAAGTATATGTATTTATGTGCGCGATTATTGCTTATTACATAAATGAAAGAATGTATAAATATTTAAATCTATAACAGTTTTAGTAATATGTAATATTCATAATAGTAAAAATTAACCTTTCCGCAGTAAACAATGTCTAGAGAGGCTTTACTAGAGTGAAAGTCAATCAAGAGTAAAACAACGTGACCTGAAAAAGTTTTGGTTAATTTTTCTTCTCTTCGGAAGGATTTCTTGTCTTTCTTGAGATTTTCTCAAATATTCTTTTAGGTCTAATTTTTAAAACATTTTCAACAATCTTGGATCATGTTGAAAGATGCTGATTGGTCTAAGATCTTTTGAATTTTGGAGAATTTTAGTATTCGGAAGAAGGAAAAACTTTTCCATGGACCAGAAAAAGTAGAAGTTTCGATACAGACATGTACCGAATGTAAGAACTGTTTGTTAAACTGAAATATAAAAAAGGTTAAATCGGATCCATTTAAGTTATGCTACACCTTAACAACAAACTTACTCTTAAAAGTAAATGCCATGGTTAATACAGATATTTATGTGGCCTTCTGTTACTGATATATTTTATCAAAGCACAGTTAATTTACTAACTAGATACATTAAAATTTAACTTCAATCACATTTAAAACCAAATCTACCCTTTCATTTAACTCTGAATATTATTATTATCTTACTTTTAATTATAATGTCACCTTAAACAAGACTATGGAAATTATTCCATGTTCTAGGAAAATAAAAAAATAAATTCTATTAGAATTCTGAAGATAAATAAAGATATAAGGATTTGATCAATTTTATTCTTTTCAGGTTGGTAATATCCTCAAATATTTTTTTAGGTCTAAGCTAAATAATTTTTGTTTTTCCTATATTATGCAGCTTCAATCGAAATAAAATAAGAAGTTTAAGAGTGTACACTACGTAACAACTGTTCATTAAATTAAAATATAAAAAAGGGTTGTGCGTATCCATTTAAATTATGCTACACTTAAATAATAAACCCTACCCTTAAAATTAGAAAGTATGAATATTATAGATATTGCTAACGATATATTTTGCTAAAGCACAAATTAATTTACTAAATAGATACATTAGAATTTATCTTTGCATGAAAATCCCATTTCAAACCAAATCTACGTTTTCATCCAGCTTTAGAGTCATTTCAAATTCCAATGTCCTCCTAATTACCAAAATATCCAACCTAAGCCCGCCCCTGTTCCCGAGGGGAGCTAAGAACCGAAAGAAGAGGGGAGCCGGGGGGATACGCCACCCCCTTTTTCATTGAGATCGTCTGTTCAAGACACTCCCCGGATTTACCGAGACGAACTTCGGCCCAATTTATGTGCCCTTTATTGCCCTAGAAAGGGAGAAAGTGTTTAGTGGCGATAAAGGACCGGGCCGGAGACGTTTTATCGTATCTCATCGCCCTGTATAAAAATATATTCTAGCCAAAGAAATCCCAAGTAAAAAAAGCGGCAATTGTAATCCTCCCCCCTTTTAGTAGGGCATTTGTTTGCGTCCCTTTTGTACCTCCTCCACCCTTATCAGACTGAAGTAATTTGAAAAAAAAGAGGAGAAATAATTGTTCTTCACATATGTGCATTTTCACTGTGTGAGTGCAGCGAAGTCATTTGCCTGATGCAAGGGTTCTTAAAAGAGGGGAGATTCATCCCTGATTTTTAATAAGAGATCCACTTTTTAGTCGCATTTAATATGGATTAAAACCGTTAGGGCTTACGATACCTTTGGCCATATTTACACAATTATCAAACTTATTCCAAGAATATTGGAGTTATATATTATAGGTTAGCGTTTATTGGAGATTATTGAGTCCACACTGATTCCAATGGAATAGTCTTTCGAAATTCAAGAGTTACTATCGGGATCGCTAAAACCGTTAAAGACATAAAATCAGTTAAATTATGGTAAAACTGTGTAATTTAACAAAATCTAAATATTTCCGAACAATTAAAAAAAAAAAAACGACATATCAAACAAGAGTATTTATTTATTTCTAACGTTATTTAAAGTCGGAGACTAAACTGTTACATGGTTTTTGAAAATTTTAAGAATCTTGTAAAGCCTTTGACAGTATCAATTTTTTTTTCAATTTTGATACAATACTTATAACAAGAAAACTTTTAATAGCCAATATAAAATATATATAAACTAAAATATAAAACAGCAGATTTATAAAAAGATATGGCGAACTTTAACTGGGATGATGTAAGTAGCAGCTCTAACCTTAACAAGGTAACAATGTTTTTTACAAAAAAATATATGAGAATCTAAATCAATATGTACCAATGGCTCGTGAACGTAGACAGTATTACCGACTATCGTTTACTAAGGAAATCATTTCAAATTTAAAAAAGAACGAAATATTAAAAAAAGTACAAAAAATATATTAGTCTCACAAGATTAGTCGGCAAAATTCAGCTATATTAAAGAAAGCGTTAAGAGTGACTTAAAAATTGCTTGTAAAAAATATATAGAAGAGGTACAAAAAATATCGAAAGACCCTTAACTTTAACAAAGTCAGGTACCAATTCGTCTAATAGAACAATCTTATACAAAGATCGGGATATAATCGAAAGTAAACGTATTGCTGACGCTTTTAGTTCGGATTTTTCTGGTATTTTTCAATTAAATTTCTCTAGCTATAGTCTAGATTTTGCTCCAACTGACAAATGCCACTTCTTGAGAAAAGGATTACTACGGACAATATTAAAATTGCAGTAAAAAAATTGAAACCTAAAAGATTATAAGATATACCCTATATTTTAATTTTATTATTGAGCCTTCATCAATAATATTTATCTTGATATTGGAGAAAAAACTTTATCCAGATGTAAAACATCAAAAATAGTTCCTATATTTAAAAGTAGAGACAAAGCTGTTGGTTTAAATTTTAGACCTGTGACTTTAATATGTTGTTTTAGTAAAAAAATCTGTACTTTATATTTAGAATTTTGGTAAAAACCTATATACCAAGATATTAAAGGTTTATGCTTAAAAAAAGGATAAAAAACAGTAAAACTATTTTTTTTTCTTTTTTATAGATAATATCACCCAATTATAATCATGAAACTATGTTAAAAAAAAATTATCTCAACTTTGTAATGGTTTTTAAATTTAAAATACCGTAGCGTTTTTTCAGTTTGCTTAGGTGTAAATTAAAACATTTGATAGCCAACTGATATATTACACATTTATAATACACATATTTTATATTAAACACAATAAATTACTAGAGGATTAAGATTACTAGAAACATTTATTTATAGTGTCTTTACATCTCACTAATAATTTCGATATAAAAATCGGGACAATATTCAGACTCAACTGATCTTCTAGTGGCGAGGGCTCCTTATATATTATTAGGTAAACCGTTGTTCCGGAACATTCGCCAACTTTCTACGCGATTCCTGAGATGTAGCGAGGTGTGCCAGCCGCTGGTTCGCACCTTCGTTTTTAGGCAATAAACAAGATGTTTTGCGAATGCCGTAGAACAGTTAGTATATTCGCGACTGTTCAGATCGTTACAAAAATTTCCATCATTTTTATATTAGGTATATTACATGTTACTTTATTTTGACTACTAAATGAAAATCATTGCTTTTGTGGCTCTCTAATAATTTCTTTCCAAAATGCATTGCGTTTATCACACCTACCGACAAAAACCAGGGCAATAAAAATATTGTTTCTCTTTTAAATTCAAGACTGTCATATGGCTATTGGTTTGTCTGTTACCATTAACCTAGTTATGTATTAAAGAGCTCTGTGGGATGCCATGGAGAATAGTAATGCATTACAGTATTTACACAGATTTGTCCAAGGCATTTGAGAGTGTCAACCATACACTTTCACTGATAAATTGCATGCTTATGGTATTGGTGGTTGCTAGTTTTCCGGGTTTTAATATTACATAACTGAGTCAAAATTATACATAACTTGTCATGAATTGTCAAAATTAAGAAATATTTTTTATTTGTGGATATTAGCTTAGGTGGTCATCGTCTCCTTTTCTTTTTAATTTTTTTGTTACCGATTTGCATACTTAGAACACAATTATTACATATGTACATACTAAACACAATGATTTAAGATTACTAGAAACATTAATTTCTATTTGAAAGTGGCGCCAATAATTAGACTTGAACAGGCCCCCTAGCGGCGATGGTTCCTTATATATTACCTTAACAGTTGGTATATTAGTAGCAATTTTTATATTAGGTAAATTACGTGTGACTTATATAGTAAGTCGCCCTATGATGTTCTCCCAAAAATGCTGGAAAATTGCATTTATAATACTCATCGACAAGAACCAGGGCAATAAAAATATTGTTTGTCTTTTGAATTTAAGACTGACGTATGGCTATTAGTTTGTTTATTACCATTAATTTAGTCGCATATAGGAGAGCCCCTCTGGGGCTGAAAAAAGAGTAGTAATAAATATAATAAAAAAGCCATTGAAAAACAACAAGGTTTTATAAATAAGAAGTAAACAATTAAAAATTTGACCACATTTTTATAGAAACTGAATTACGTGGTTGACTCTGACGGACAGGTGGATGTTATAGAAACCGATTTTTCCAAAGCGTTCGATAAAGTTAACCACGACATTTTGTTGACGTAAGAAAATTATTAGTTTGGTTTATGGTATGATCTTCTCCAGTTACCTGCGGCATTTTTAAAAGCAAGACCAGTATGTAATATACAGAGAATATATAGAATAGAATTATAGAATGTATAGAAGATATACATCTTGAAGTTTTGTCGCTTTATCAGGGGTACCTCAAGGGTCTAACCTAGTGACATTACTTTTTTTAACTCTTTTAAATGATCTTCCATTAGGTTTAAAATATAGTGATGGTAACATATTTGTGGATTATTTTAATCTTAAAGAGCAAATGATAGTATAAGAGACCGCAAGTTTCTTAAGTATTACATCGATAAGGTAATGCTTTTGTCAAAGCAAAACAAATTATCTTTGAATATTTATAAGTGCATTGCCGTAAAATTTACGAGAAAAAGTTTCAATTAATTATGGTTAGAAAATGAGTACCAGTCTTTTATAATAAGAGACAGAAATAAAGGACTTTGAAATTTTTTACAATAAGTTAAATTTCAGTGCTCATATCACAGTTATCAAAAAGGCATTTAAGGTATTAGGATTTGTAATTCGTAATTACACTTCCATAGCTTTATAGGCCCTTAAGAGCTTTGTCTCTACGTCCTTTCACATTCCTTAGTAACTCAAGGACTAACAGTGCCGTCTTGTGCAGAAGACATGAACTTGGAACCCTCAAAATAACTCATCTATCTAAACATACGAAAGTATGAAAACATTTTTGATTTTTAAATGAGTCCATAATCTAAGAGCTTTAGAACACTCAGAACTGCTCTTTTTCAGTCTAAATCCAAACTGATGGTTGAAAATTGCTTATGTGTTTTAAAGTTTTTAACAATTTATTTCACCATGAGCTTTTCAAAAACTTGTTCTGCTTATAATTTATCATATATATTTGCAAGGGTTCTTAAAAGATTTTATTGCTCTATCATTAGCTTCTCTTAATCTAGTCATCCACTCTAGTCTATTGCTTGCATATTTAACAGTTTCAAATGCTCTTCATTCATCGACTGATTGATTCTTAATCATCAAATTACGCAACTTTGCCTAAATTTGAGACATTCTTGAACGGATTGAAAAGAGAAACGTAAAATATTAGTTCACGTCTGTTATATCTTAAAGAATAAAAGAGCCTTAAAAAAATTGACCCTAATACCTACTGACTTGCATTCCCTTTATTGTGGCTCTATTATGTTTAACTCACAAATAATGGAAAAAAAAAATTCGGCATTCATCGTAGGCAGGGTTCTCACGTGCACACGGGACATCCTGTAGACGGTTTTGTGCGCTCTTGACCACCCTTCGTTTAAATGGGGCCCTTTTATTCGCGAATAATAAAACACTTGTGTAGATTCAATGGGGTATGGGGAGAACTTTTAGGGTTGCGGTGTTGCCGAAAAGTTCAAATTTTTTTATATTCTATAGAACAATTTAGAATTCCGTTATAAGTCTTATATAATTCTTCTGAGAGTTGACTACTGACATACCTTTATGATTGGATAAGAGTTTTTAAAAACCTTCAGATAGACCAATTATTTTAATTTTTTTATTCGATTTTGACTTTTTGACGATATTTGAATCTATTTATAAACAGTTGAAGCTTTTTCTTATTAATGCCCTATACATAAAGAAGGAAAGGCCCGAAAGGAACAATAACATATAGTAAGATTTCTGGGTAGTTTTTCCTTAAACCTTTGTGTTTTCAGGAATGGAATTTACAGTAGGAGAAGTCAAAATATCATAGAAGTTAAAACTTTACTGAACATTGGGAAAAAATTAATCTTCGAAGAAAAAGTTTGAAAAAAACAATTATTGGAAGCACTAAAAATTATTACTTATGCATTTTATTATGCCTTAAGCATTTAAGGTGAAGCTAAGAGAGCAAGAAGGTAGTTTGAGTAAATAGAGTTCTTTTTAATTTTTCTATCTAAAAATTGCATTTTTTTAATTTAAAATGAAGGATTAAGATAATTTTTTTAATTTTCTGTTTACTGTTTTATTTATTCATTTGTTACTACATAGACAGTAGAAAGAGATAAATCGGAAGAAAAAAACTGATACATTACAAGTAACTGGCAATCCTAACTTTTAAACAGCAAAAACATTTTTAAAAAACCTAATTACACATATATAAATTTCAGAAATTACAATAACTACAAAAGTACTAACAAATAGCACAAACAAATTACAGAGGTTGATTAGGCAGGAATGACTATCAACATGTTGCTAAATTTGTGGATATCATAGACCATAAAACTTATAATAAGATGTTTTAGCTTACTTTTAATAATGTTGAAGTTATCTATTTGTTTTAACGTAATATGTAGTTCATTAAACAAGTTTACGTCAAAGTAGAACCTTGGCAGATAAAGTGCCGCCTTACATATAACATTATATTTATTAAGGTCTCTTACTTTAGATATTGTTATAGTATTACATTTTTTAAATGTTTTACGGCAGCTGTCATTATATTTAAAACCAAAATTCCTTTTTTGAAATACAAATACCCCTTGTGCCTCTGATTCTCTGTACACTTATTATCTGTAGTTTATGCTTAATGAAAATAGGATTAATTGTTTAAAGCTCGAAATAGCTCAAACAGAAAAGCCACTACATTTAATTTTATAATTATTATCCCAGACATACTGAATTAATTCAAGAGAAGCTATTTTATTAGATATATTTTTCGAATACCATGTTGCCAGAAATTAAGAATATTATATTTATTAAGAAACCGTATTATTTTAAGTCAAAACACTACTTTAAAATTTTTTACTGGGACGTCGTCAAGTCCTTTGGAAAATTAATTTTTAAAGCATTTTTTTGTATATTTTTAGTAATAACTCTCTTGAAAATTTTATGATAATTTTATAATAAATCAAAGTCATTGCTTCTTAACCAAATAAAAGATTTTAATTTATTCAAGTTTACTAGAACTTCAGGCGAAAACTCATTATTTATTAGTTACCTGATATTGTTTGAATCATAGGAAAAACTGCATCAAAACACCAAATAAAATTTACAATTGACTAATCAAACAAAATAAACGTAAAATACCATAAAAAGTGTTCGGAGAAATAAAAATTAGATAAAATTATATATTAAGTACGTATATACGTATGTACATATTCCATATGAGGCCACTGAGGTTTACTTTGAAAGGAGTTACACAAAGTTTTTACACATTATCATTAAAAATCAATCTTTTTTTCAGTATTTATTATCTTTGAATTTAAAGGTTTTTAAGATACCAAGTGACAGAATAGTCTCAAAACCCAACAAACTTTATTTCAAGAGCAAAAAATTCAAGGTATAATGAAACCAATGTTTCAATTTTCAGAACTTTCTGAAATACTTCAAAATTTCAATTTAAGAATTTAGAGATTATTAAAAAAACCTCAAATTTTGGAAAATAATTTAGATATTTTCTAATGTAGAATTTAAATTTAATTGTATATTTGCTCTACAATCTATACCTTGGATGCTTTTTTTTGCATGATTTCTATCCAACGTTTCGTCCTTAAGTCAGAATGGCCTCATAAACTTTCTTTTGTTCAATTTTACTATATTTTCATTAGATTTTACCATAAAACAGTATAATAGGTACAATTATTCCTTATATAAATATAATATCTTTCTAGTTTCTCTAATGCAGTCCATTGAAGATGATTATTGAAAATCTAATTGGACTAATTAAACCAGATAAAATTCATTATAGCCTTTATGGCAAAAAATATATTTAATAAACGGTAAATAAGACTTGTATGGTGTTGAGTAATAACATCTAAAAATCGTTTTTCCAAATATGGGTTTTCTCGTATATTTTCAGAACATTTTCTTTTCCAAATATCGATTTAAAATTTTCTTAAGAGAATATATGAGCTTAAGCGAATTTATGGTTGTGGAAAGAGATTTTTTATATCCGATGAAGTTATCTGGAAAAATTGTAAAATAGCTTTCAGCCTTTACAGTATATTTTTTATTACTTGCTGAAAACAGAAAATCTATATTAATAAGGCATTTTTTTATAAAATTATTTTACTATTTGGTTTCTTGATGTATTGGATTAATCATGTTATGTATATTAAGCTATTTTTGAATATAGACCTAGAATTTTTAGATTTTGTTTATTTTATATATAAATAAATTCAAATTTGCCAGGTCTTAAAACTCTCAGAAGTAAATCGGCATTCCATTATCACATTATCGTAAAATTATTTAGAAAATATAAATATTAAAAAAAATTTTAAAAGTGATACTGTATTTTTTAAATGAGGCAGTCAAAATTTAAACTACAAAATAACCTTCTTTAGTATTAATAGAATCTCTAAGAATACTCTGTAGATAGGAGAGAAATCAAGACATTTCCATAAAGATTTATGTAAAAATTGTTATTATCAGAAGTGTGGTATTATAGTTGCGGTCAACGGTAATCTATTTAGCTCAGACATTTCAGAACTTTTATCTGTTATATACTGAACATATGAATACGTATAGCTACCAATATATTTTATGTATGTACAACTCAACGTCTTTTTGGTAATTTTAATAAATGCTTTTAAGAAATTAGGAGTTTTTGCAGTAATTTAATAAATATAATAATCCACAGCAGAAATTCTTACCGGACTAACATTTAAGGCTTTTTTGCAGATGTTCGGCTAAATAGATCCGAATTTAAAATCATTCTTGTCAATATTTTCATATACAGGAGTTGTGATGTAATAACAGATAAAACGTAGATGTAATACCAATAAATTTCCTCTATGAAAAAATCATCGGATAATGTAATAACATGCAATTTTATTTTTGGATGCAGCATGTTTTAACATCAAATGTAAACATACACAAGGTGTTGCAAAAATAATATAATTATATTTTAATTATATTATTTTTGCAACAATAATTATACTTTATTGCAACACAAAATTGATAAATGACATTTTACGCTCTGCAGTACCCCAGATAATCGATAATTTCTGGATTCTCGATAATTTCTGGATTCTCGATAAAGTCTGGAGAAATATTTCTAATTAAATTACGAATACGATCTTTGGGGATATTAAGCGTGATTGGCTTATCTTTTATCATTTCTGACATAACCCCAAAGAAAGTAAGTCTAATGGATTAAGGTCGGGTTATCCCGGCCACTCTATTGATCCATGTGTTCTGCTCTAATCTGTTGTCAAAGAAATCTTCAACTGTGGCGTGGGGAACTGTTACATGTAGTTCTTTTATTTCTGTCTAACAAGACATGTAAATTGCGATCATTAACAAGGCTGTTGGAAATCTCGATTGCTTAATATTTGTCTGTCGATTTATTTATTATGTAGTCAGAGCCTGTGTGGATTTCTATGAATTTATTGGATTTTCATAAAAAGTTTCATTTTTTTAAGAAATAATTTTTTCTATCTGAAAATTAGTCATTCAGCCGGCTTTGATAGAAAGCCTTAAAATGTGTTTAATACATTATAAAAACAGTTCATATACGTCCGGATTATTGCAGCTTTACATCAAAGAAAATAAATAACGACAACCTTATGTACTTCTAAAAACTTAAAATGAATATAGTTTAATCTGATTTAAATATCGATTAAACTTCCGCACCTACCGCAACGGCACTCGTCTTGTTGTAACAAGTTGACTGACACTCCCTAATTCAGCAAATGATTGATGAGCTCATGCCCCTTTTCTCTTTCGATTTTCACAAAAGTCACGGCGTCGTTCTCCGGGGGTTTAATTTTATAATTATTTTAGTTCCGGTGTCAATAAATGAATAATTAAACTCGGCAAATTAATTTAAAGAGGAGAACTTCAGCGATAAAATCGTTTAAATTTACTTAACGTTACCTCACTAGTATTTTCGCCATTTATATTGTGTTTGGCAGTGAAAACCGCATTCCAGCGCGTATTTTTGCATTTCCTCGTTTCGCGATCGCAAAGAAAATGTTTCAATTCGGAAACTCGAGCGCCGCCAAGCCGTTAATTCAATATATTGTTTGTTGAACTATGCGCGATTCAATTATACATTCTCTTATGCGCGTTTGATTAAAATTCAATCATGAAACATGCAACTCTCCTTGAATTCTTTATCGAATGCACATATAGAACAATGCAAATCGCCGCATCGTCGGGCTTTATGATAATTTTTATTTCGATGAACGTGGATTAACACATCAATGCTTTTTGGTGCCGCATTGGATTATGTTGCGGATAACCCAGACGGGTACAGAATGCATTGAAAATGCTGGTTTATAGAAAATGATGGATTATAAAAGATAGAAATTTAAAGTTGCTCCTTTTTTTGGTAATATTCAGCTATGGCCTTTGTGATATACATCCATGGGATTATTTCCTCTAATTAGCTTGTTCAGCAGAGCATTCTTTTTCTGAAGATTTAGAAAACTGTCAAAAATTTAAGTTTTTTTTAGGGAATATCCAGTTTCGAATACCGTGATATTAAATTAAGTTCAATATTTTTAATTTAATTTTTAAACTTAAATAATTTATAATATTAAAAGAGCAATGAATAAATTATGATAACATATCTAACGTTATCAGATCTAAACATTTCTTTTTTTGGGCCTAGTAAAATTATGTGAAATAATCTGAATTAAATATTTAATTGTGAGTGTAGCGATAAATATCTTGACTTTTATTCTTCGAATAAAGATGCTAACGTAATTAGCGAAACACATGCAGATATAACGTAAGACTTTTGGTAAAAAAGTAAAGATCTTTTTATTGAAATATGATCAAGCAAAAAACGTAACTTTTTCCGCTAGGACGACACAGAGGCAACGCTACTTACAGGGAAAGACTTTGGATGGATAGGAATAATACGGATTTTTCACTAATCAGTTGCTATCTATTAATATAGATTTAACTTTTCTTGGTTAAACTGTCAAGACAAATTTTCTGATTTTGATCAAATGCCAAGCAATCAATGCAAGATTTTTATGTGGTTCGATTTATCACATTCAAATTATTTAAATAAAAAGTAAATAAAAAAAAAGTATAATTGCAAGAAATATACGGGGTGTCTGCGAAAGTTTGACAAATCATAAAACTGATGATACTACGAACGAAAATATGCGAATTGACCCAAATATACCTTAGTCCAAAAGTTGATAGTGTGCGAGATACAGGGGGTCAAACTTACAATTTTATTTTCTATTTTTCTTTATTGCTTGAAAAGCATTTCAAATTTTGGCATAAAAAACAGTAGTATTTGTTTTTGTTTTTAAAATTTCCAATGCATTATTTATACCTTGATGATAACACATTTTTTCACATAATAATCAACTTGCTTTGAATAATATTTGATTAGTGTTGCTATGGTTTCTAATGTTTGTCATAATTTAGAATAATAATAATATTAATATTAACATCATGAAGTATACGTTTGTTGAATATTCTGTTATGATAATATTAATAATAATAATAAATGACTTTATTAGTATCAAACAAGGTTACATAGATTAAGTCTAGCCATTGGCTACTTATACTAAAATACAAAAAATATATATATAAACCTAGAAACTGTTTCTTTAATAAAGAAAAAAAAATATTCAAAAGCCAACAAGTTTACCCGTACATGATTAATTGATCGTTCATATCCAAAAATCTTACGTTGATGTTATGTACTTCATCTCTATGTACCAATTTGTTAAATAAATAGAGCAATAATATAAAGGGTGTCCCAATAAGAGCGCACGTTTTAATTCGTAAATAAAAGTCATAATTTATTTTAAACTGAGTGTTATTTATATTTTAGTGTAAACCTAATACACTGCAATTAAACGTGAAAAATAATATCTGGCAAATGGCCGCCTCGACTTTCGTGATAGACTCTTATTCGTTTTGAGAAATTTTCAATTACATTTTCACATAATTGCGGCCCAATTTCGCTAATAATACGTCTAATTTCGTTTTTCAACTGTGGAATTGTTGTTGAGTTATTAGCGTATACCAGGGATTTTAAAAAAACCCCAAAGAAAAAAGTCACAAGGCGTTAAATCGCATGATCTTGCGGGCCAGTTCTGGTCTCCATTCCGTGAAATGACACGACCGGGAAACTTTCTTTGCAACAATTGAATTGCTTCACGTGTAGTGTGACATGTCGCACCATCCTGTTGGTACCACATACCGCCCATATCGCCATAAAAACTCAGTTAGCATATTACGATAGCATTCGCGGTTCACGGTAACTGCATTTTCAGCCTCGTCCTCTAAGAAGTACGGTCCAATTACTCCATCTGTCCAAAGTCCGCACCAAACAGTGACTCCTAATGGATGCATTTTCTTCTCATGAATGACTCTAGGCTTTTCTTCGCCCCAAATTCGGCAATTTTGTTTATTAACAAAGCCATTAAGGGGAAAGTGTGCCTTATTGGTAAACAAAATTTTTTTCGAAAAATTGACATCCATTTGTTGTTTTTGCAATACCCAAGAAGAAAATGTACGGCGCGTCGCATGGCCCACTGGCTTTAATTCTTGGGTCAATTAAATCTTATAGGCATGTAAATGAAGATCTTTTGTTAGAATTCGGTGGGTAGTGCTCTTCGAAATGTGCAACTGCTGTGCACGATGACGGATAGATGTTCCCGGATTCTCGCCAACACTTTCACGCACTGCGGCAATATTTTCAACAGAACGGCTAGTACGATGACGCACTGGTGTTTTTACATCCACGACAGAACCATTTTGTTCAAATTTATCAATTAATCTTTGGACGGTCGTGTGATTTGGTGCATCGTGTCGACCAAAAATGCCCCGCAATTTACGAACTGTTTCCGCAAAACATTCTCCATATTTGTAGTGTATTTTAACAATAATAATTCGTTGTTCGACCGTATATCATTCCATGGCTACTAATCGCAAACTGTTTAAATTATTCTTTTCGGTTTTTTTTTTGACATACTGCGATAAAAAAAGAATGCTGCGCAATTCAAAATGTGCGTTCCTATTGGGACACCCTTTATATTTCATGTACGGATTGGCAAGATGTAATAGTTCAAAACCACAAAAATTATACGCTGACAGATTCCCTAATAGACACCTGCCTAATTCAAAGACTTTTCAACGTATCGATCAGCAGTTACGAGATATTGGTAAGTAATGATTATAGCCTTATTTTAAATCAAGTTTTAAGTAGCAAAAATGATTTGGATTTTAGGTAGTTTTGCTTCAAATATGGGCCGACATAGTGGAGCTCCCAGAACTGTACGTACAACTAAAATTTAAAAAAAATGTTTTAGATGCTGTCGTTGAACATCCTACAGTTGGCGTTAGGAATGTAGCTTAAGAATTTTAAGTTTCCAAATGTACAGTAAATAACACTTTTCAAAGCAACTGCTCCATCCATACCACCTGCAAAAAGCACATGGTTTAAGCGGAAATAATGACCCTGCAAAAGTAGAATTTTGTACATGGATCTTAAGGAATTTTAATTACGACAATGGATTTACTTCGTTATTATTATTTTTGGACGAAACAGGATTAGCCGACGAAGATTCTAGGGCCCATTGAGTTACCATCTAGACTAAATAGCCAAAGGTTATTACAATTTTTGAAAAACAATTACCCAATAAACACGCTCTACCTCATTATAGTTTTAGTTAAAGAGCATCTAACTAGAGTTTATCCAGACTAGTGGATAGGAAGATCAGGAATTGTATCGTAACCGGCTAGATTTCTAGATTGAAATGCTATAAATGTCTTCTTCTCGGGTAATTTAAAACGATCCGTTTACGATACACTAGTGGAAACTGAAGGTGATTTACGACAAAGAATTTTCCACCATAGCCAGGAATTAAAAAATGATATCCAAATGCTTGGGAGAATGCAGTAAGGATTAACTCGTTGCGCTCGAGAGTGTATCAGGCAAGGTGGTGCTCCCTTTTTGTTGTGGAAATAGGAAAAAATAAGATTTTTTCGGTCAGTTGTTTTATACAAGGTAGCACAAGAAAATTATAGTAAGTTATTTACTAAAATAGTGCTGTCAGTGGCGCCCTATAGAAGTTTGGGCATAAAAAGTAAGAGAGCCTCCTTGTTTCTCATACTAGAAAACCTTCCTATACCAAGTTTTTGTCAAAACTTTGATACCCTGTATCTTGCAAGCTGTCAACTTTTGGACCAAGGTGTGTTTGGGTTATTTCACATAATTTTGATCTAGAGTAGCTTCAGTTACGAGTTCTCCCAACCTTTCGTAGACCCTCTGTATGGTATAGAAGAAAAATAATAGAAGCAACTTAATTTTTTTTAATTATCTTGTTATTTTCCTAGCACAGTAAAAAATGACTTAAAAATGTAAAAGACTAAACATCATACAAGTCTCATTAAAGGCTATTCAAAGACAACTTTTCAAAAATAAAATAATACAGATGCTAAGAAAAAGATAAAGAAAAATTCTGTAATAATTTTCACTTCATTATTAAATTTTAAATTTAAAATTGAAATTTATTAGTATAAAAACCGTCAAAAATCTTAATTTTTTAATTAAAATATCTTATATCTAAAGCTTGTGATTTCAGTATTTAATATCAATGCCACCGCAGCTCCCACAAAACATATATATATCCCTCGTAACTTCCGTTTCCAACTGTCACTTGCACGAAATTTATACCTCAAATTTCTTTTTCGAAACCATAAAAATGCCCCACTGCCATCATTATCGTAACCGGGGAGCCCCATTCCCTGTGACAAAGAGGCTGCGGCTCATTTTAATAAAGTCGCTGCAATTGACGCTTCAACCCTTCTGATTTACTTTTGTCGCGGGCTTTTTCCCTTTTCTCGTGATTCCCGTTCCTCCCTACACGCCCCCCAAGGAGATACGTAGATACGCACCAAATTGCTCCCCTTACCACTTTAAGATCAGCACAGTGGAAAGTAGTAAAGAAAAAGAGCAAAAATATATGAAAGGGTTTTTATTTAGTGCTTTTTTCGTTTGTGAATGTTGATAGTTATTCTGGCATGATAATTTAATTTTTTGTAGCTTTAAAGATTTTTGTAATGGAGGTAACTTATTAAGCTTTAATGTATTTTTTTTTAATTAATCGTCATATTTTCCTTCTTCCTAAGCTTATATTTATTACCTTGAGTGTATCTTATATATTTTGTTCATTTGTTATTGTTCCAAAATTATTATATAAAACGCCTCAGAACTTTTCGCTGTTGCTTTTATTAAGTACAAAACTCCCAGTAATCAATTAGAGTTCAATAATTAGAATTATCTGGTTTCTTTATTAAATGTAAGAGTTCTATCATTTTTTGACCTAATAAGATCTCTAATTAGTCTTCACAATGTGTGTGCCATGAATCGAGTAAATAGATATTAAAGTACTAAGTCCGATCCTCTACATTGCACCGATAGTAAATCCAGTCCTTCCTAAACACTTGGTGCATTATTAACAAAAGGAAAATATTAGAAAATTTAAATTTGAATTTGAATACCTAATACATGAGGCAAAGTCCATTAAAAAATTGAAAAAAAAAAGAATGACCACAATAAGAGAGTTAAGGTACCCCTGATCAAATCTTAAGAGCTTAGAATCTTTATCCTATACCTCACTCTGTAGAGTATAGATAAAGCTAGACATCCAGTGCAAAATTAGATCACCAATGCATAGCTTTTCTTATTTATTACATATAGTACAGTCTGATGACTCTATCGAAGGCGTTTGAAAAGTCCAAATATAGAGTGACAACTTGTCCACCCCTTTCCATACTGTCACTTCTTTCATAGAGGACCAGATTTACGAGAGAGATTAAGACGAGGTTAATCATCGTCCTAAAAACCAGTAACTGAAACCTGTTAATCAGTTTCAGTAGGATTTCCATCTTTGATCCATTGTATGGCTACCTAAACTTTGTCTAAACTAATATTCATAGATGGTATTATGTTCTTAGCTCTTTGATCTAAGGAAAGTTCTTCCATGTTAATTCTGTCAAAAAATTATAGTCGATCAGTTTTTTTTACATCTCTTTTAATTACGTGGACTTATGTAAGTTAAATGTGATAAATATCGTAAAGCTCTATGTTATTATTCTTAAATTAATCTCATCTTTCCCTGGAAGTCTACTACTACTATCTCATTGACTCCTTCAATAAAGTTTTATGCCTATTTAATCTTATATCATCTTGTATTTTCTTAGCTTTCAGATTATGGCAAATTGCAAATTATGCATTGTTTTACACTTTTACATTTTTTTTCAGTCATTGTTTAGTCATCAGCAATCCTGGGCCTCTTTCTTCTCCTATATATTGCTAGTACCTCCTTCTTTTAACTTTTTGTGACTTGGCTTGATTTTATATTGGATCTCTGTGTTAGCTTCGATATCAAGCAGAGTGGTACTGACACAGAGCATCACTGCATCACTGGATCTAGATCTTTGATTTCTTACTTTCTAATACAGTGATATTTTTTAAACAACTACTGCTATCTCTAAGTCAGGCCGGGTTCTTCTGGGACCCTCTACCCTCGTAAATTTAAATATATTTTCTAAGGGTGCATCTTTTTTATTTAGTTTTTTCTGTGAAAATCGAGATGCATATCTATTTGCTCGAAAATTAACATTTCAATTTAGTGAGCAATATTTTATATTTTTATTTCTTTGGCAAATAAAAGATTTTTGAATTTGAATCAATTTTTTTGTGACTTGACCCAATCTTATTTCATCTTGGATCTCTGAGTATGCTCTCATATTAAGCCAAGTGGTACTAAAACATCGATAACTTACACCCTTAGATCTAGAATCTAGATCTTTGATTGTTCTTCCATGATATGTTTAGTTTATGATGTTAAGTAAATTTAGTGAGGCAGTACTCACCTATGTATATACAGGTTTTTCTTTCTAACTTTTGATCCGGTCAAAGAAGGTTTAAATAGTACATGAATGAGAATGAAAGGTTTTCATTCCAGTTTGAAAAATGGAGTTATTGAAACGTGAGTACTTATAATTCCCAATTTTGTAATTGTCTTATGACTGGTTTTAAGGATATTAATTGCCCAAGTAAGGCGCAGTTTCGTTTGACGAAGCGATCTAGAGTTGTTAAAAGCTGCATAGTTGTACACATTATATTATACAGCTCGCTTTATGAAGATCTCTTAGCCTATCAGTTTTAACTCTCATTTCTTACCTTTGTGTTCAAGTGTTTCTATTTAAAAGAATAAGATGTAGAGCAAATATTTGATGTAGACTATAACCTTTATTTGTACTTGTGTAAGCTTGGTGATATAGATAGATCCAAATAAATAGATGAATTAAAAAATGTGACTGTTTCACCGGTTTACATTCCACAGTATCCCGAGCCCCCTTAACGTGGTCGTCGCCAACCCCCTAGTGCGTCGCGACGTCGACATGAGCGTCGGAGACGTCGACATCGGTCGGCGGCTGGCGTTGCTGGTTCAAGTGATCAATAAAGGCCGACTATTTGGCCGCGTTGTCATTTATTTTCCGAAAAAAATCCATATAAGAATCAGAATAACATTTCGTTCTTTTAGGAACATTGTAGAAATTAATTATGTGAAAAAGAACAATTTTGGTCTTAAAAGCTCAATCAATCAAATCAAAACAGTCTTATCACCATTTAGAAATACAAAAAAAAGACAAATATTATGTTTTAAAAACTGAATATTAATTAATTACTATTTACTGTGAATATGCTTTTCTGGTAATCAGACTTTTAATTGGAGATAAGTGGCCCTAATCTTTTTTTTTGACATGTGTTGTAAAATTTAAATTTGAGTTAATTATCTTTTTTAAACTGTTTTTCTCATAAATGGATATAGCTTCACCCCTTATAGTTATTTTGAAAGTATCCGTAACTTCAGTTACAACAAATGTAAAAAAAATAAAAATCCAAATACTCAATTTTTCTATTTCTTAACCGTTAATAACATTGTCTAGAGTTTTGAAGATGAAAAAAAGTGTGTGAAGATAAAAGAAAAGTCCTGGACAGTTGAGAAGGAAGAAAAATTAGTAACCTGAGGTATGCGGACGACAACTTAATTATTGCAGCTGACGAAGAACAACTGATACATATACTATAGTAGAACTATAGTATAGAATATGGTTTAAAAATCAACGAAACAAAAAACCTATGTAATGATCATCCAATGAGAGATATAATATAATAAATATGTGGTGAACAAATTTTATTTATACCTGTGATCGTTAGCAACCAAAGATGGACAGACTGTTCAGAGGAAATGAAGAGAAGATTGGCAATAGCCAGATCAGCAATAACTAAGCTTACAAAGATATGAAGAGATTAAACCATTACAAAAATAAAATAAAACTGTAAAAGTAAGGCTGGCTAACTTCTTGATCTTCCCAATTGCTGTTTACTCCGCTAAAACACAAACACTAAAGAAAAACAAAAAAAATTACAAATAAAAGGCCTCTATTCTAGAAGAAATAAGAATCAAAAGGCGACTACTAAACCAAATCAATGGACCATATCTTAGTTATTTTGGCCACATGCGTAGAAGAACCGGTGAGATGGAAAACCTCCTATTAAAGGGAAAATATGAGAGAAAAAAACGTTAAAAGAAATGACTCAATATACAAAGCACAAAATAGAAACACACGGAAAC
Source organism: Anthonomus grandis grandis (assembly GCF_022605725.1). Taxonomy (NCBI): domain Eukaryota; kingdom Metazoa; phylum Arthropoda; class Insecta; order Coleoptera; family Curculionidae; genus Anthonomus; species Anthonomus grandis. The sequence goes on along the minus strand of NC_065554.1, from coordinate 18,270,355 downwards.
AGAAAAATTAAAAGACATACCTAAAGTAGTACCACTACACCCTCCGGAGGGTAAAAAAGACGGTTTCAGATGATGTTAAAGTTGAAAAACTGAAAGCATTAAATGGATTTGGACATCCTTTGTTTTTTTTTTGGGGAAAATACCTAAATATATTAAATTCGTTATGATCCGATTATTTATTATCGAAGATGTTAGTTGAAGTAAAAGAGTTTAAATCAAAGAACCCCGTTTCCCCTTCTCTTCATCTATATTGGCAAAATCATTTAGAAAAAAAAAGAATTAATATTAGTAGTTAGAACCACGTGTTAAATTGATAAAATATGATTAATAAAAAATGTTAAATATACCAGGTATCACAGTGCTTTCTGTATCATTTTTATGGTAAATGTTATATCGCAGGAATTTATTATTCCTCAAAAATTTAAAATATTTATAAAGTTTTTTGAAAATTAATCTTGCATTATAATGAATACAATTTAAAAAATATAAACTTTTTAAATAGCATTTAATTATTTTATATTAATTTTATAAAAATTTACTTTCCAATAGAAAATCCTAAATAACACAATTTATATCGATGAAATAACTACAAACTAAAAAAAAAAATATTTTTCTTCTCCTTTTTACCTAAAAACAAATTTTTGCAAAACATGTTGAAAAAATATTGAAATGACAAAACGTTAAAAGTTTTATTTATTATTCATATTTAAAGACCTTTTATTTAATCGACTACCTAAAAAGTAGATTTTCTCTATTAAGCAGCTCCGAATAAGAGAAATTTAAAAAGGCAAATATGATCTATTAAACCACCGTATTTTTTCCTTCTTTCCATCTTCATTAACCACATATTCGCTTAAGAAGAATTAAAAAAAAAATCCATAGACTATAAATTGGCTTTGGCGTAATCGAGTGGGTCGTTTGCCATTATGTTAATGAGCACGCGATTGCGGAAGAGCGCCATTACACCGGATTATCTGTGTATTTATGTCACTCCGGGTAGGATTTAAAGGTCCGGTATTTTCTATATAACCGCTATAATTTCATTTATTTTATAGCAGATATAGGGTGTCTCTAAAATGTGGATGTTTATACAAAATACTAGTACATATCTTAAACCAAAGTAAGCCTATTTAAAAAAAATCACTTAATTCGAAATTGTATTATTTCTGAGACAGAGGACGACAAATAAGAATCGCCATTTTTTTACATATCTTTACCTATTGCTCAAAAATGTGTTTTTTTTTTGAGGACAAAAAACCTGAATATTTCTCTCCAAGGCTATTGGAAGGCGCTTACTAATGGTCTTCAAATACTTTAAAATGTCCATAACTTTATTTTAATGTATTTTTTACAGAAATTTATTTATTTACGTAACTATTTTTAATTAAATAATAACCTCTATTTTTAATTAAAATGTATACTATTTGTAATATTCGTTTAGCTGGTCATTTTTAAAATATTTCGGTTTTTAGTATTCGATGCCGATTGCCACTCATATTTTCACCAAAAAGAAAACTTTCTTATTTGCTTTCAAATTAAAACTTCTTTATGTCTCACTTTTTCACATAAATAGTTGTAAATTATCCAAAATAATTTTTCGATAATTTTTAGTTGCTATTGATCATTCAATAGATTATTGGGTCAATAAACTCCTCAAAATATTAAAACACACAAAAGAAACTTAAAAAGTCTCTAGAAGCTTTAAATATGAAAAATGTATTAATTTTCTGGACACATCAAAAATGCCTGAAAGAAGTAAAAACGGCCTCAAAGATAGGCATAAAAAATTGTTTATCCAAAATCCAAGACCGAAAGACAAATTTTCTCAAAGAGCATAGAACAAAATTGCACTTTTTTTTAAGAAATTTGAAATGCCTGAAATAAAATGGAAAAGTAGTTAAATGCCTAAAAAATACGATGTTCCTAAAAATGATTTTTAATTCCTGGAGGTCATAAACATGACAAATTCTGAAAGACACAAAAACTATTCCACCTACACAAAAAGTCTGGGATACGCGAAAAAAAAAATTTTTTAATCTCTGTAAGACCAACAATTACGTTAGAAAACTAAAGATTATTTTTCCAAAAGCCTAGAGAACATAGAGTACATAGCGTCAAGTGCCTGGAATAAAAGGGATAATTACTTCACATAATGCCTGAAATATAAACTTTTGAGCTATAGGGTGTTAAAATCGTTTCTTCATCATAACTTTATTAACTTCCTAGATATGTTTATGAAATTAAGCACACACCCTCTGAGTATCAACAGCCATTGTTTGATGTATATGATTTTTTTAAAGTTTAACCAGTGGCATCCGTACAGGAACCAATACTAAATATTTTATTAAAATATTATGTACGCAACTGCTTTTCCGTAAAATAAAAACTATTTTTCTATCTATCTTTCTTTTTTGACTTTTTTTTGTCTGATATGCTAAACCCGCGGTAAAAAAAAATAAAAACATTTTTATGCAAGGTCAATTTATTAGTAAAAAAAATATTTATTTTAAAACATGTAGGAACATAAACATATGTACATTAATTTACCATTACAGTATAACAGCTCTAATGTCTAGCGATACTTTAGTATTATAGTTTATTATTAATAGTTTCTAAAAATTTCATACAGAGTCTCCTAAATTTGGTTTTAAGTGTTACCACTTTCGGCAGTCTGGAGCTCAAAAATTAAGGAATTTAGAACATAGCTTTATTCGGTCTTTAAATTACCTAAGGATAAACACCCTTAAGGATCAGCATCTTATTCTGTAACACCCTGTATATACCAGCATTAGCTAAATTTCAAATTGTCCAGCAGAGCTTAACAAAACTAGTAATTTATACATTTTTAGTGAAAATCACGTTTTTAATATTTTGTCAGCCACTGCTTTTTAAATCAATTTTAATTAATTAAAAAATCTAATAATATTTTAAATAATTTTAAATCCAATAAATCCAAAATATATTTTTCATGAATTCAATTAAAATTATTTTCTCTAAGTCTTAACTTTCATGAGAATGTGGAAGTTCTTAATTAATCTTATTTTATTACAATATCCTCAGTTTTCAAGACTAATATATTTGCATAATCTGAAAACCCTTAATGCGACCAGGTACTCCTTATTTAGATTCTCGTAAGGTTGATTTTGTAGGTTGAATAAACTAATGAAATCCATAGTATTCTAGTTTTTCTAAAAGCAAATGTGATCTACTGTATCAAAAGCTTTAAAAAACTCAAGCAGTATAGAAGGATATAATGTCTGGAATAAACTCGAGACCGATTAATATTGAAGAAGAATTATAAGAAGTAATTCAAAATATAGTCAACGTATTAAAGAACGATGCGAAATTGATATATTTATACTTTTTACGTTCTATTAATGTTTGCATTCATGTTATTGGAGAAAATGTTTAAATAATTACGAAAAGCTATCATAATATAATATACTCTAAATGAATGGTTACTCCAAGTAAACCATGTTTAATACATATTATTTCCGACCAAAAATCGACTGATACCTTAAAAATGGATAAGTTTTACGGATTGTAATAATAGTACTTCCTTGCTTAAAAAAGCTGAAGATATTGTTCCCTAACTAATTATGGCCATTTTAAACTTAGTACAGTATCAAGCGCCTTTTAACAGCCACAGTAAACAAGTATCCAGAATTTAGATTAACGTTATTGTACTAATATTTTGTCGTCAAAGAATGTTAAAAAAATTGTGTATTTTTTCTAAAACCATTTTATTTCACCATTATTTTGACTTCTGTTTTTTTTTGCAAATTTTTTATGCTTTCCAAAAAAAAATAGGATTTCTAAATTCCTTCAAAATAAGCATTAGTTTTTCCAATAACCTCCTTAGTTGAAATATATTATCGTGCCAAGCCACTTTTTTAAATTCGAAAACAGAAAAAAGTCACTGAGGACCAAATCTGGTGAATATGGTGGATGTTGTAACAACTGGAATTTAAATTCTGTAGTTTTGGCCATCGAAACTACATAGGTGTGGACCGTTTATCATAATGTAAGACGACTCTTTTTCTCTCCAACTCTCCAATGTTTTTCTTTGATTTTCTCGCTCAACCACGTCAAAGAATTTTCAAAGTATTTCACTATTTTCGCTTTTTTCAAAACCCGTTGACTTTTAAACATCTACAGTTTTAACTGTTGCTTTGTCTCTGGAGCCCAAGAAACTTCGCAGAATATTTTTTTCATACATAATTAAATCTGTTGTGCAAAATTGAAGCGATTATACCTTGTGATATGTCAGTAGCCTTAACTATTTAACGCACTATATTTTGTCAATATTTTCAAATGAGTTGCAAACATAGAAGCAGATATGCCATGAGATGCATCTAACTCAACTTGATTTCTTGTATGTAAGGCATTTGAAATGAAAATGTTCATTCAAAATTTTTTTCCTATTGTTATAAACAAATAAAACTTGCTAATTTTAATCGATGATAGAAATGGTACTGCGAAACGGATTAAGCTGAAATTTTGACAGCTTTCTGGTTAATAGTGCTACCACTAAATAACATTTCTACGTTGCTAATGCTAATTTCTACGATGCTAGTGCCAAACTCGCTAATAATAGGGGATCAAATATGCAACTCAGAATCTAGAACAGCATTTATAATTATAACTGATTCAGCAGTCTACTTACAATTGATAAAACACAAGTCACGCAAGAGGCTTATTTCTCAAATTCTCCTTACTACTGCAATAAAATGAAACAAAACTTTTTCATTTCTATGGATTCCCTGTTGTATAGAAATTAAATGAAACAAAAGTTGGATCGCTTCTAATTGAATTTAAGTTATATAACAAAAATAAGTTCAAAAATTATCTTATAGGTATCTTTAATAATCTGGACCAAAAAAAGGGACTAAAAAACAGCAACAAATTTTAGAAAACCATTTCACTTTCCATAACTGACTAGAAGAGCAAGTGGAAAAGACTTGCTATAGATCATACAGACTTAACCCACTCATACATTAAAAAAAAAATTCCTGCCCAGGTAAAACTTTTCGAACATTTTCTATCAGAATGTCGTTATTTAGAGGGAAATAGAAGAACATGAAACCTTCCTGGCAATCTTATCGAAAAGATGAAATTATATTTAGAAAACGCTACAAACATCATTCGTTTTATAAACTTTTAAATATGCATTGCGCCTGAAGCCGTTCTATTACCTATAATTCAAAAATAGAGCCTCGGGTATACTAGAGTAAACTATTCTCAATCTTTCTATAGATATAATATAAACATAAAAAAAAGATAATTTTCAGAAGAATACTGGATTAATGAGTTTGAATTACTTTTTTATAAAACCACTCCTTATATACAAGACCTACATATGTCAAAAATACCTAAATGTTTTATGCCTCAAGCCACGACCACATCCATCAACAACATTGTATTATATGCAATAATAATCCTGATTTATATTCTACTTACTTAAACAATAAAAGAAAGGTTTAACTGTGCGTGTAATGAATGCCCGTTTCCAACGCGTTACTTGTTGCACAAATTAGTGTCATTTATCTACTAATTTTTTTTTGTTTATTTCTTTATTTATTATGCTACGAGAGTGCAGTGCAGGTACTTCCGTGTGTCGATCGTAAAATTGTTTTTGTTGCTATGGCGAGGATGGTTATTTAAAGATGTTGAAGTCAGTTTTTAAACGTTTCAGTGTAATTGTGCTCTAGAATGTATTTAGAAAGTTAAAAAAAAAGAGATACGGCCCTAATGTGGATTTTGTGATTCTTTAGTAAATAAAAAAATTGTGGGAGAATGTGTGTTTTTAAATATCATTACAGTAATAAAAATCATAGATAATTTGTTAATCTTTTAAGGAACTTCCTAATTATGATATTAAGTATTCTTCTTCTGGTGCCCCCTTTTCTCATCTAAGGTACAATAGTTAATATTAATTGTTTCTTTCTTACCTTCCTTCTTTATTTTTCTTAACCTTTAGTAATCTTCTTATTTTTCCATTTTAAATTTGCTACAATATACCGTGGATTTATTACTTATAAATAAAGAGAGAAGACAAAAGATCTTGGAAAAATATGAATAAAGTAAAACTAGAGATAAAATCTGATGATTTTAATATTTTTATATCTAATTTTCTTCTTATATTTATCATTAATATATTTTATGACTTTAAAATTAGTATGAATTATGTATTCTTTAATTTACAAGCTTTAGCTCACTAAAATTCTTAACAATAAACAAATACAAAAATAATATTCTCTATATATTAAGAATAGTTTATAGAATTGTCAAGTGTTTCATACCTTAGTTTTCACAATAATCTGACTTTATTTTTTTTTGAAATAATATTTCCTTTCCTCCTGTTTGTACAGCCCTAAGGCATTTTATTTCAAAATATTTTTATGACTTGAGACTCCTGATATACATCCTGTGAACAAACGAATATTCTTAAAATATTTTAAGAATTGATTTGTGCTTACAGAAATTTTTGACTTAAAAGGAGACTGTTAAAGCTTTTCTTGGTTAAGCAGTAATTATTTATTATTCTAAACAATAGGACAATCCTTATGGTGTTGCTTTTTTATAAAGATAATCCTATATACACATCATATGCGGTTCATGTATGTTAGTCACATGCCAGATCTAATTTTCCTTGATTGCACCAGAAGAATGAAATCATATATAACTTTGGGCATCATTATCAATATTTCATTTTTCTTTCATAAAATTTTTCAATATTACTACAAAATAGACTCCTATTGCTTCAATGATCTCTGCATAGAAATAAAATATAAATAGAAAAGTAGAGATAGAATTCGTTCATCTATAATTGAAATTAATTCTTAATAGACCCTGCACGTCTGGGTCATGGTTCTCACCAACAAAATCGTCGGTGCATATCTATTTTGTTATTGGTTTCTTCATTACTCAATCTGATAATTTAATAATAATATTTTAATGGCCTAATTTATTATTTGTCAATGAAGCAGTGAAGAGTGAAAATGCTTCAAAAAAAAAAGCTCTTAACCAGACCCTCAGAGAATAACAACAATAATCCACAATAGTATAAATCCATGATCTTAAAAATCATTTTCATCCATATCATAAATGAAAACACTGCGGTTATTTCATATAAAAGATAGTTACTATACTTCAGAACTAGTCTATTCACCTCTTTTTTAGGTTTGTATCTAATCTGCAATAAAAGGAAAGTAGATTGAAACAGTGACTTAAGTATATAGGGAAACTACACATACATATTTTACTTTATTGAATAGTCAAGGACTAAGCTAAAGTTTTAAATTCCACAACTTTAGGAAGTCGATACTATCTCTAAATACTCATTAGCGATTGCTTCGCTTTCACAGGTTAAACTCCGATGGATTTCAAGTGTAGCTGGAGTAAAAAGAGCCTCCTTGTAGGTTTCTAACTATATGTTGACGTTATCAAGAAATTTCTTCTTTTTAGAGTGCTTATATATTCTGGATGTTGGCATTACTGGAAGGTTTTCTAGCTTTCGAGTCTTAACAGTATAAAAGGCTTCTTTTTTAAGTCGTGACTAGTAAAGATTTTTTTTTCCTGACATAGGCTGTTCTGGCATTTTTGGTTCCCGTTCTGATCTCCATAGAATGGTCCTAGTTATAATTTATGTTCATGCTCAAGTATGTGTATTTATTGACTTTTCTAAAAGAATCTCGCCTAATAAAATACCGCGGGTGTTTTATTTTTACTGATTATCATGAACTTTCTTTTGTTGCTTTTTATTTCCAAACCATACTATCGACTGTCTAAACACGTTTTATTAGAAGTTGTGGGGAAGCTAGATTGTCTGCAAAAATAACGGTATCATCTACATACCTTATCATCAAAAGATATATTCCAAGTACAGATTGAAAATTTCAGGAGATAGTATGCGTCCTTGCCTTACACCTTATATCATTTGTATCTCGTCTGTTGTCTCTCTATATTTCCTAACATAAGCCATCTGATTACAGTAGAGATTTCTGATGATTTGAAGATTTTGTACATTCTTTCTCTGATATCTGTTCTTTACATAGTTTAAGTATTCTACTATGAATTATAACTCATCAAGCTTATTGTTAGAAACTCGCTACAGTATTAGACTTTTTGGAATGGTAACAAATTAGGATTTTAGTCATTCTGTCGGTAAAGATCAGGGTAAGATGAGGATAAGATCACACTTTTCTAAGTCATTGTAAATTCTTTTCTTTGATCAACTTTAGCACGAATTTCCTCGGTACTTAAAGCCTTTTGATTCCTAGCATTTTTCAAAGTCTGTTTTATCAATATTTTGCCATTTCCTTTGCGTTTTTTATAGATTAAGGTTCAAATTTGAAATTAGGATTAAATTTGGCTTGACATTTCCATACATTTTTTCAGTTTCCTTTTTTCCTTTTGCTGTTTTTTTTTTTGACTTTATGTATACTTTCCTGAAGCATTTTAAGTTTTTTTTCTACATCTCCATCATTTTCATGCTCTTTCAAAAATTAACTTTTACCAAATTATTTGTGGCTATGTCGTTTTCTGAAATCGTATCTCGCTACGTATTTTTTCTACTTACTTTAGCCCTATTTCCATTCTTCCTATCAACAGGTTATGATCTGATTGCACATCTACTGCTGGATAAGTTTTTATGTGTTTGATGCTGTTTCTAAATCTCTTATTAATGAGTACGAAGTCTATTTGATTCCTAGTTCACCCATCATTCGATTTCCACGGGTACACTCTCCTAGGATGGTGTTGAGAGAATGTATTGGGTACAATCAGGTAATGTTCCGCTGCGAATATACTCGGAGTATTACTACGCTCATTTCTGTTACCTAGTCCAAAGTCTCCAATGCATTCTCTAGTTCTTTAATCACCCATAATGATTTGCCGCTTTAATGATATTTGATATTTGCTTAAAGAACTGGTCTACGTCCTCGTTGCTGTAGTCTGTGGTAAGAACATTAATTTAGATGAGATTGACATTTATATGCTTTTCATTAATTTGTAGGAAAGTTAGCCTTTTTGATATTGGCACAAAGTTGGCAACATACGTTGCAATTTGTTTGTGTGCTATAAAGCCAACATCATGCTGGAAAGTACAGAATAGTTACTCCTATTGTTATTCACTCCTGTAGCCAGCCATCTCATCTCCCTAATTCCTAAAATCTGCAGCATAAGTCGTTTCATCTCTTGAATTATGTTTTGCAGCTTTCTAGGTTACGCTAGTGTATTCACATTCCATGTACCAAATATCAAAGTTTCTAACTTTTTCTTATTCGATCATCCTCTCTTATCTAGCCATCATTATAATACTAGGGAAAACTCTAATAAGTTTTTAATATGTTTATTCCCATTTGCCTACTATATATATCCTTATGCCGTTGATAATTTTCTCATTCCTCAGGTGAGAGAGCAAAAAACAGGTGACTATAATTAGCAACGGATAATCTAAATCAAAAATAATAAAGACTGAGGATTATTTAGCTGTAAAGGAGGTCAGATATTAAAAAAGTAAATGAGGGATCAAGAAATCAAGCCTTGTAGCTCCTTTCTGAAAAGAGCCATTCTTTTTATAGAAACAAAGCAAAAGTTCAGTACTATAAAGAGAAGAATATTTGGAGCGAGGACTCAAAAAGATCCGAAGGATTCTGTTTGCTACTCTAGCTGATACTATATGAGTTAGAGCAGTTTTCATTTAACAATTTTTTTTCCTTTAAACTTTTAATAGCAACTGTCAATGATTATCTTATATTCAAGTTCAATATATTTTGTAACTTTTGATTTGATTAGATTAGACTCTAGACTAATAAGGAGCCATCTGTTTCTTGCAAATAAAATTGTAAATCCATGAATTACAATACATTATATATGAGTTGTTGCTTATCTTATGCTTTCGTAAGTCAGATTTCCATTTCAACCCATTGTCTACAAGGAAACAATTATTAAAGAATCTAGACTAAAAAAATTTTTGCTTAGAAAAAGATAACGAAGACAAATAAAAAGCAAAAAAAAAAGAGCAAAAGAGGTTAAAAAACAAATGATTTTTAAAAAAAGCCTAATAATTTCATTAATAATTGCCTAATAGCTCATGGTTGTAATTTTTTTATAAACATTTCTTCATTACAGATTTTTAGTTCCAGTAAAGTCATTTAAATTAAAATATCTTTGGACTCTGCTATAATGATCTTTTTATTTCTTTCTTCTTTTATCTCCATTTACATCTCTCATACAAGTCTTTCACTTGGCACATTTAAGAATTTCACTTTGCAAGTAACATACAATGTGAAAAATTATTTAAGAGGAATGGATGAGAATCATAAGGATTTGATTTCTTTAAATTATTTAAACAGGTTAAAAAAAAAGAATACAAAGAAGAAGACATACAATACAAATGAAAAGAAGAACAAAGGAGTAGAGAAAGAGAAACAAAGAGGAAAAATACGCTCTTACTCGTAAAGCTTGTATGAACACACACACTCCATTACATAATTTTAATTCAAGAAAATTAAACAGGAGGTAATTTTCTTAATGTTTTTTAGTATCATGAAAGCCATAAAATAGGAACTAATTAAAGCCACTAAAATTAAAATACCTTTAGACACTCTCCCATAATAATCCTTTCCTTTGTCTCTTACATTCTATTTACATACAAACCGTACACTTATTGGATACTAAAACAAACATAATCTTCGCCCAATCAGGCGGCTTTGGATCAAAGAGAAGCCGATGGGCTTTCGTTGGCCGCCAACATGCGGCCGACACATGTGGCTTGTCGCACGCATATTCAGTTGCTTTTTTCTATGATGTGTGATTTACATAGCTGATGACAATGTGTGACTTTAACTATAAAATGACACTTTAAAAAAAAAATATGTTAAACCCAATTGCTATAGATAGAACGTGTTGTTCTTTGTGGTAAAAGAGGTCAGCTTTCATCGACAGAAAGCAACAAAACGAACTACTAAAATGGCCTAAAGCACAACCAGATGAAGGCGTGCACTTCAGGATCAGACATCATGAAACTGGTAACGGTACAACGGCCGTTTTTGAATTATGACCGTCGATTGTCATCATCATCATCATCATCACGGTCGTCTTTTCTTATCTTGGAGCGAAACGGTAGCCGTGGCATCCTGTTTATAAACTATAAGGTGCAACACTATCATTTGCATCGACAAACAGACACAGAAACGAAGATGATGATGATGATGATGGCCGTGATTGCGTTTAATTGCGGTTCGGTTTTAAGTTAAAATTAGTCTTCGATGTACAGTTTTAAAGGGATAATTATGGTTGTAGCTCGATTTGTCCTGTTAATTTTTTTGATTATCTCGTTTTTGATTTGAATTTCACTATGCAAGTTGGCGTTTAACTCAGATCTCAAACTTAAGTAATATGGTAATGAAATGATAATGGTCGTATATTGTCAAGCAAAATTACGTAAATTCTAGATGACTCGGGTAATAATTAGACAACTAAATACAGTAGAGATAACGAAAAGTTGAATATTGTTAAATAAATAATGAAAAATATTTTTATTATTTTTAGATAATAAATTTAAGATACAAGTTTACAAGCAAACAAAATTACGATTTTGAGATCGAGACATTGTGTTTTTTCGTCTTGTTTCAAATTATATTAAGGTCTATTTCAGCAAAATGGACGAATTATTTCAACCCGAGTATAATAAGAAATCGAGTTGAAATAATATTCAAATTTAATAAATAATTTCAAAATATTGAGGAGATGCAGTTAACAAATATAGGGCTTAATATTCATAAGAGAGTGCATTACTGTCTTGGTATACAACAACAACAATTTAAGCACTTAGTATAATTTTATTTTAGGTTAAATGTTTTTTGTTGTTAAATTAATTGTTGTTTTATTTCTATATTTACCAATGCGTGTTAAACCCTATATGAAATAAAATTGTTAATAAAGTTTCCCTAGTATTTTTTTAAGTAAATAGATTCATTTAGTCTGTTTTGAAATATTTACAGGTGTTAATACAAAAAACGTTAACGAAAATAACGTTAAAATAATAAGGGTATAACCCTAAAGTAATGTTTGTACACTACTACGTTATTGCATTGCTAGTATTTCTGTTCATCTTGTATTTATTATATTTATATTGGGTCACATTTATTGACACTTTTAATATTGTCTTGTCAGTTTATGCACAGCCGACTGCGCCAAATTTAATTTTTTCCAAAAATTCGGGTTATAAAAAAAATATTACTTGTGATACATTATTAAAATGGAAATTTAGTGAAAATTTGAAAAATACAAAAACCAAATATGACGCCCATAAAAAAAACAAAGTTGATGTTGGATGGCAAAAGGCCAAACATTGTATTAAAAATCTAAAAACACCATCATGTAGCACGAAAAAAGTGGCAATGCAAAAGTAAAAATCATTTAAGAATCGGATGAGAAATAAGCTCAGAAAAAAATAAAATCGATTTTTAAAAATTTTGTATTTTTTCGAATACCTGCAGAACAATTCGGAATTTTAATTTTTTTTATTCGCAAATTGCTAAGCTTAAAAATTCTTAACATCTCCCCAATTTAACCATCTTCGTATCTCTAATAGTTCCGAGATCCCCATGTTAAGTGTCGAATTTAAAACACCAGGTATATCGTATGTATTGAAAATAAGAATGACCCAAATTTCGCAAAAAAAACATATATTTAGATCGTCTAAGAGATTTTATTAATTTATAAACAGGAAGTCGATCTTACAGAAAATAAAAACAAAATAAAGTATCTGACGAAGTTGAAGGTATTTGTAACGTTTTCTCAGAAATATAAGTTAAACCTAAGTTAATTAATTTTTATATTAAAATTGTACAAAGAACATAGTAAATAAACTAAGCAACGTAATTTTCTAATTAAAAACTAAAATAACAAAAAGAAACAACTCAATATAAGCATTAAATATTGAGAATAATACCATGTCCTTTTAAGTTATGCATAATTTACGTTATACTTTTTATGATTTATCATTTTTAAGTAGTTTGAATTAAAAAGGTATGTAATAAGATTTATGTAATACAGAAAATTAATGAAATTTAGATAATTTACAAAAATATAACTCTCATACTCAATATATTACTACATATAAAATTACAAACTATATTTACTGTTACACAGTAATATCCTTCGTGTCTATACATTTTAACAAGTAAGTAAATGATAGTTTTATATATATAAACAATACTTGCAGACTGCAGAAATTTCGCATATTTCTCAGAAGGCTCCTAGAGTATAAATGTGATAAAATTGAAACGAAACCATTTCATATAACTATCATTTATTGACACATTTCCAGAAACATATAACTGAGGTATCCATACCGACTTAACAAGAACTCGAACTAGGTCGTATTCCCGAAACCCCCGGAGTCCACTAACTATCGATTTACACCCCGGATTCAGGAGGTGTTCCCGGAACTATAAATTCCTGAAATTCGTCATTTATCTCGATCGTAGTTGGCCACTTTTACAGCCCGAAAGTGCACCTATATATATTTCGAGTGGACGCGCACATTAATCATTGTAAATTTTTAATTTATTAAAAGCCAAACGAAATTGAGGAATGTTGGGGAAATTGCTTTTACGGGTTTTCTAAATAAAAGAGTTTATATGAATGATATAATAGATTCAACGATGGGCTTTGCTGTTAGAAATAGCTTTATCATTTTATGTGAAACATAAGAGTTTAATCTCTGAAGTTGTTAGCATAAAGAGAACTATGTGACTCATCAAATTTGCTTAAATGTTAGATAGAATCTAAAAATTCATGATCATTCAACTCTAACTGGTACGAAATTGGTTTTTTGTAATTGCACTACTCTTTACCTTTACTTTTCTACCCTAATTAAAAAAGTGTTAAGTAACACTGTATGAAAAGTGCCTTGTTACATATTTTTAATAAGCTTTATGTTTGCTAAAACTTATTAATAGATTTTTTTCGGCAAAAAAATATTGAATAGCGTCATAGTGGCAGGTGGCAATTATGAATTTACACCTGGGCAGTAAAAATAGAAAAATAATTAAGATGTTTGTCAAGAAACTTTTCTATTAGTAATATCCATGCTATTTAAAAAAATATATATAGAAAAAACCAGTTTTAACTGAGTTAATGTGTAGGTTATCCTGAAAAATCTATTTTCGCACCTTTGTGTTAAAAAAAATGGTTTAAAACTGAATGAAGAAGTTATTTAAACATAAAAAGATTCTAAGATTTAATCTGGAAATTAAAATAGAATAACTCAAGTTAAGAAAAGTTGAAAATTACAGTGTATATACAGTTAAACCTGTGAAATGTCGTATATAAAAGAAATTAATAATAATAAGTAAGATTTTGAGATACTTAAGATATTAGGGACACTAAATTAAGTTTGCATCTAATTTCAAATTTTTTTCTTCATCTGCATCCAACATAATAAGGAAGAATAGTAGTATGCCTAGTTGTATTTTGAAACCTATAGCAAGTTCAATTTCCTATATTTCTCAGGATAAAAGAGCGTTAATTTAACCTAACACTTGTTAGGATGTATGCACTGGTATTAAAAAAAACTTAAATTTTAAAGTCGACAACCTTACTCAATTTACCTTAATATATTATAATTAATATTATAAACCCAAAGACCTGTCTGTTCCATAGAATTTGGAATTTCGAATAATCTGGAAAGGTAAAAAAATGGTAAATCACTAAGATGATTTCGGTTGATTACCAATTATTGCTTATTCCCAAATTTAACCGTGAATTGAAAATAAAAATAAAAGAGATATTCTAAAAAGGGCTTTGGCTGCCTTTACTGAAATATTGAAAAGGTAAGTCCCTAAATGTAAATTAACATGTTTTTTTTTCCTAAAAACACAAGAAATATCATTTATAAAAAGCTCTCTATGAAAATTCAGATTCCTAGACGTGATATTTTATTGGATAATATTAATAATCGATACACGCTTCTGTGACTCATGAAATATACTAATGTAAAATTGAAAGATCAAGTGATTTAAGCCATTACAGTACCGCAGCAAATAAATCTTAAAATGTTAATAAGGCTTTTAGCCGCGGTGAATTTTACGTATACCCGAGACACTCATTACAGTACAAAAACAGAGTGCAACTCGGCCATTAAGACCTCGTTAGCACCAGCAAGTCTCATCAAAATATATTTTAGATGTTGATGGCTTTTTCGCATTAGTCCCCTTTCTTGCGGTTATTATACGCTTGCGGGTTATTTTTGGCTTTTATTTGTCAAAAAATTACAGTTTTGGTACAATTTATTGTGAAAAAGGACAGTGTTTCAGATTTTCTAAGGACAAAAATTGAGAAATTTTACAATAACACATTGATAGATTAGAATTATGGATATATTTGTTGGTATCAATCCTGGATATTTATTTTTGTAAGTGAGTTTTTCCTTATTATTATTTTTTTAATATTTCTTTTTTGATTTAAATTTGGCGATTAACTCAATCTCAGACCCAAGTAACATGGAGGATGCTAATGCAGTGATGATGGTCGTATATTTTTAAGCAAAATTACATAAGAGAATTATAATTTCTAGATGATTCGGGTAATAATTAGGTAAATTAATGCAGAAGAAATAAAAAGAAGTTGGAGGAAACCAAATATATTGTCTTACGAACTCAGTATAACAATCAAATAATAAAAACATTGCCATGTCCTTTTAAGTTATGCATAATTTATTTTATGTTGGTTTGGCATAATCCATTTTTGCTAGTTGGGTTTGTGCTTGCGGGTTATTTTTGGGTTTTATTAGTCAAAACTTTGAGAGTTTTTATATGTTTTGGTGTGAAAAGACTAGTATTAAATATTTTTTCGTTTTAATCCTGTAAGAACCCTTAATAAAGTTTGTTAAGTAGTTGTTAAAGGCGCTTAGACAACAATTAAAGTGAGAACGTCGGAATTTTAAATTCAGAGAGTGCGAGGGCTATAAAGAGCTACAAACAACCAGAGGAATATAAAAAAGTACTTGATAATAACAAAAGGAGTACTTGATTGACTTGGCTCTGGAAGCTCCAGTAATAAATCAGTTTTGGAATCTAAATATTGGTTTATCGATCACATGGTTCTTAGAGCAAAATATGCAGATGATGTGCTTAAATTAGTGAATAGGGAATTCGTAGTTTGACTCTATCAGTTTTATATTCTCATAGATATATTAAATACAAAATTTTGTCCTATAGGGTAATGGTATTAATTTTTTTCTTAATAAGATCTAAAAAAACCATGAATATTTTAGTTTATAACATTTTTTTTTAAATACTTACATGCTTATTAATTGTAACTTGTCGACTCACCTGAAACAAAAAATGTTGTTATTAATATATTAACTAATTTGCAAAATAAACTTTAAAATAAAAAAAACACTTTTTTGTTTTATTAAACACGGTGAATTAGGATAAGAATAACTATTATAATTAAGAATAAGAAAAACTTTAATTAGGAACTTAATCAAAGATTGGTTTTAATTTATTTTAGGTTAGAAAACGCTGTCAATATTTCTGAAAATTTTAAACACTTAATAACTTTAAAAATAGATAAATTATTAAGTTTATAACACTAATAAAAGAATTTTGGCACGTAGTTCCAGAAAAACTCAGAGTTAATTATGAAAAATCAGTATCAAGGATGAAAATTCATGTAACCTCTAAAAAGTTTATGAATTAGTGATAGAGAGAATCATTTAAAAGTAACTTAAATACCGATATTCTTATTGTGGAATAAACTTGGATACTTCAATTTTATTTGATACATTTGAAAATGTGTTACAATAAATATACTAAATACTAGCTTAAAGTTAACAGTATAAGCAAATATTTAAAAAGAGACATAAATGTTTTGAAAAAAAATCATTAAAGTATCGATGAGTCAAACGTCGAAGAAGATATTGAAGAAAAATTTTGAACAAGAACAACAAGAAACTGGTAAAATTGACTTACTTAAAAAAGACTTACAAAAGTAAGAATAAAGTTTAATAACATATAATTCGTTCTCATATAATTCACTCGTTTCTTCTTGTTAGTATAAATTTATTTAAAAAAAAGTATAACTTTAATTTTGAAAACTTGTTTCCAGAAAACTACAACCAATAAAATAGTTCTCCCTCATTTCGCCCTATCATACTTAAAACTCACCTAATCACCATATATATAAAACCGTATGTATTAAAAAAATTAATAAAAAGATTATTAGTTAGTATATATTAGTTTGTATTAAGTAATTAGTTTAAGCATTAACGCCCTTGTGTTAAATTAGTATTATAGAATTTTTTGTAATAAAAATTTATTAAAATTGTAAACAAATTACAAAAAAATAGACTCACTGACTGACTTTATTGATTTTGATAATCAACGCGCTATTGAAATAAATAGGTCTTGATATGACTCTGAAAATGTAATCCTTCATTTTGGTTTAAGGGTCCTTCATTTTTTCCTGTAAACTACAAACGAGTAATGAAGAAAAGTATCCTTTCTCTTAAAGATTAACGACCGCAGAGAAGCAGCAACAGCAACAACAACAGCAGAAAATTCATTAAGGTCTCTGGTGCTCACCTGAAAATTAAAACCGAACGAACGGATGCTATCTATCTATGCAGGCAAAATCGTGAATTCAACAGGTTGTGCCTCGAGCGAAAAGAACCCATTTTATGGCCTACGGGGCTCCTGCAGTAACGGCATTCAGCGTACCTACATACACATAGAAGGTGCATTGTTGTTTATTTTTTTCTTATGAACTGGATTTTGCACCAGTGGCGTAATAGTTTACCACTCGCTTAAAAATACCCCATGGGCGAGACATGTCGAAGTTATAAGCTTGCCTAAGCTTTCAGTTCAATGGAAATGCTTAATCACAGTGATTTCGTAATACCCCGGGAAATGCTGCGCATTCGACCGCATGAAGCCTTATTATGTTGCGCTAATTCCACCGGATTAGAATTGAAATTATAGAGCCGAACGAGACACGAAAATGGACGCGAGAGGCGAAACATTTTGTGCTGCTTCTGTACATCTGCATTTTAATAGGCATTTTTGTGCATAACTTAAGTGTATGTACACACAACCCTTTTTTATCTAAATAATAAAAATCTATGAGGTCAAAATTATTTACGACTATTTTTCTTGTTGGGAGTTTTAAGTTTATCTAAATATAATTTGTAATATCTTTACAATGTCTTAAATAAACTAAGCCTCTCGCAAATCTCATCAATATTCAATTAGGGCCGGTTTCATATTTTTCACGCAAAAAAAATCAGGTTTGCGTGATAAATTGTTACCTTTCACGGGCGTTATTATTGCCTTTTGCCATACAAGGCGACATAATTAAAAAGTACTGCCATGGCCGCGTAAAAAGTCGTGGTTGATGATGGTAAAAGGTGTAAAATGTTGACGAGTTTTTATTTTAGGTCCACCTGGTATCATTAATCATTTTAATACGTTATGTCATAGAAAATGTTATTGATGACGTTGGTGCAGCTCATAAAGTTTTTTCCGTATCATGCTGCTGCTACAGGTTGTTAAATATTTTCTGCAACAATGTATTAGTTTTCAGTTGGCAACAAAATATTGAATATTTATTATTATATATATTTAAAGTTTCATTTATTTAAAGATTGTTCTTTTATATAATATAACCAGTTATATGATACATTAGTTCTGAAAGTCTACAAAATTAAAAGTAAAGTATATTGCACGAAAAAGCTCATTTTAAGCTTTGGGCCTTACAATATTTAAGTATTTTTTTTTGGATTATGTTAAGGAATTATTGATTTTTGTTCAAACTTTTTATGTTTAAATGAAAATCTATTTCACCTAATAAAGAATGTTAATAAAGAAAATTAGTTGTATCAAATATCACAAGTACTTACCTTTTAGTACGTACAAGTACTTACTCTACACCTTATTATTAAATTATTTATATATTCGCCCTTTTGAAATTTTTCAATACTTTTCTTTGATTCTCTTATAATGAAATTATTTGTCTCTGATTTCAAAATTCGTAGCTGACTTATCTTTATTTTTCAATTACGTTTGGTTTTACACATTTATTTCATTCGCCATTTTCATCAATTTTAAACTTTTACAGCTTTTTTTATGTATTTTATCTAATATATATTTTTTTACTTCATTTTTGTTTTAATTTTCAAACATTTCTTTCCTTATACTATTGACATTTTAGAGAAAATTAAGTATTTAGACTGCTCTTTTTTTGAATTTTTTTTTTTCAAAAAACTCAACAAATTTATGCAAGCCTTAATTTTAAAAATGTTACATATTTGATGTAATTTTATTATAATTCTTTTTGTCTTATTTTGTTTTCTGTTGTTTTTTTCATGTTCTACTAATTAATAAATATAGAATATTAAAATAAAATTATAATTAATACAAATTTACACAATAAAGACTTAACAATTAAAAAATCTAATTTAAATCACAGAAGTTTAGGAATAACTAGGAAAGTGAAACAAAGCAATTAAATGGAATATTATTTAAAATATAAACGTTTTGAATCTAAAAATTAAAAAATTACAATAAACCAGAAATTACATTTTTTACAGTGAAATTAAAAATTAAATTAAATTTAATCTAGTTATGGAAAGGTCTCAGAAGAAAATATTTTAATAATTAATACAATAAAAAATACACTAAGGAAGCACAAAAAATTAACAAAAAAATTTAAAATTAAGAAGTTATGATAAAAAAGATTAAAATATAAGACAAAATGATTTTAAGTTTTATTGCTATGGTTTTATTTCTTTTTATTTTAATTTTTTTGCCTTATTCATTTTTTCATTTCTGTAATCTAGTAGATATAAATCATTAAGACAAAATTTCATACTAATTAAAATAATAAAGATCCAATAATTAACAGAGACAAATTTAAATAGGAAGACATTGCGAAAAATCTGAAAAGTAAAACGAAGCAATTTAAAGGAATTTTTAATTTAAATATAGAGTCTAAAATTTAAAAACTAACATTACCAATGAATTTTTTTCACACAGAAATTAGATTACTTAAAAGAAAATTGCAAAATTAAAATTTAATTTCCTCTTAGGGTAAATTATCTCAGAAGAAAACAATTTAAAAATTAAAAAACTTGAGAAATTCAGAATGTATATTTAAAAATGTTTCTAAATGTAAAAAAGCTTAAAATATAAACCAGAATGATTTCAAATTTTAATTTCTATTAATGGTTTTATTTTTATTTTGATTTTCCTTAGTTTTTTTCTGTTCTGTAAATTTTTCTTGTTTACATATTTTTATAAGAATAAAATATTGGAATGAAATTTCATACAGTTCAAAGAATAAAGGTTAAAACTATTAAACTATTAAACATTTTTAACCATGAAATTCGTCTTCTACCACACTTCATTTTTCTACTACTTTTCCTTACGAGACAGTCTGCAATAAGTGAAATTAATTGTTATTTCTTACTACTTATCCCAATCACTTCCTTTTTTTTGTCAATTCTGATGAGAAGTTCGATATTTGTTATATAGTCTGTCTATGGTATTTTGAATGTTCTATGACATAACCATAACTCGAATGCTTTCAATTTCTTCGTGTACGTTCAGTAAGTGTCCATGCTTCTACCCCATAAAATAGGATAGAGAACACGAACAACGTAAAAGTCCTATCTTGGTGTGCAATTTTATGTGATGGCTTGTAAACAGATGTCTAATTGTGCTGAATGCAGACCTGGCATTTTCAATCAGAAGTTCAGAGTTCCGAAATAAGTAATACTGCTTACTCGTTCTATCGATTTTGGTTTGATTTTAAATTGATAGTTGTTAAAGCAAAGACAACAGTCTTTTCTTATAATTATTAGTTTTGTCTTTTTAAAATTAATGTCTAGGCCATATAGTACACTCTGTTATTCTACTCATGAGAGTTTGTAACGCCTCTATGCTGTCGGTAAAAACGAATATTGTTCACTCTTTCTACATTCAGGTATATTCTTGAATCTGTGTATTCTAAGGCTTATCTAAATATGAATTCTAAATATTAAACAGTAATGAAGAGAGAATGCAGCCTTGCCTTACATCCCTGAGTATCTTCATTTCCTCTGTCGTCTCATTTTCGATTTTGACAAAAGCAAAGAATTAATTCCAGTATAGATTAACTATTATGTTAATGTCCCTTCCATCCAAGTCAACAAAATACACAAACACGCCAGAGTCCAGGTCTCTGCATTCCTAAAATAAAACAGGGATGCTATAAATGGCCTCTCGTAGTGCAACTCGTAAAGCCAAAAAAAGTGTAGGTGCTAATTGCTCTTCGCAGATTCTGTAGATTCTTTTGTGTATGATTTAAAAAAATAGTTTCAGTAGATGGCTCATCAGATTTATTATTCTTAAATCTTCACACTTTTTAGCTCCTGATTTTTTAGGCAACGTGATGAACTCCGATAAGGGGTAGTTCGATGAAGAGCTATGCAGAACTACATATCTTAATAAACACATTTGTTGAAAGTCTCATGCTGTCTTTTTGAAAAAGTTTCAAGAACTCTATAATTATATTATCAGGTTCCGGGGATTTTCCTTTCTTCATGGATTTTATTACTGCTCTGATCTCGTCAATGAGGATATCTGGACATGTATCATTACCTACTTTGGGATATTAGGATCTTAAAAGAGTTGTTCTTTGTATGTGTTCCTTTGTACGTTTGTGTGTCTTTAAAGTCAGCAACATTAATTATAGGTTTTCCTTCTTTGTTGGTTAGGGTGGTCCCATGTTTAAGCTTAGACGTCCCAGTTAACTCTTTAACCGTTGAAATTATCGTTTCTTAGCTGTAGTATTTCTAATTCAATACAATTTTCTTTAATGTATTCTTCCTTGGCTTGACGGACCTTTATTTTAATGATTTTGTTTATGCTGTTATATGCATTGTCATCCAAGGTTTCTTTTTCAACAAGTCAATCTTTGATGTTCATAAATGCCGTGCTAACTTTACTTAATTGGTCTTTACCATTTGAGCCTTATTAAAATAAGAGGAGAAAAATCTACAAAAATAAAACAAAGCAACATAACATAAAATTTATTTAAACTGCAGAGTATAAATTTAAGAATCCAAAAACAGAAGATGCGAAAAAGTCTATTCACTAACAAGAAATTTAAAAATAACAAAGGAGTTACATTACTTGCAGGCAAATTGCAAAATAAAATTAAATTTGAACTGCCTATGTATCCTAGAAGAAAAAATTGTAAAAGATAATAAAAAATATCACATGAAAATATTTTACAACAAAAAGTTCAAAAAAATCATAAAAAAGAAACAAGAAAAGAACAAATAACAAATAAGTGCATAATAATATTTTGTAAATATGAACGTAAATAAAACATGTAAAAATCTGGATAAATTAGAAAAAAAATTAAAATTGATATAAGTTTTTTTTAAATAGATTAAAGTTATAAAATACCATTAAAATATAAAGGTTGCAATCAATGCTATTGAACTATAATCTAAAAATCTAGCACATAAATAGAAAATAATAGAATATTATACAGATAAACCTTTGAGAAGCTGTTCAACTGGTAACAAAATATCAAAAAAATTAAAAATTACAACTTTTGTTAGTTTTTTGTATGCACATTCAATTAATTCTTTTAATTGTTATTAAATTTGTTCAAACAAAATGTGGCAACAAAGCATAATATTATGACGATGTCAGACCAGATCATAGACATGGACAAATATTAGTACATAACGCGCCCATCCGCCATGGACCAGTGAAAGAGAGACGAGTTCACCAAACCATAAAATACGAACAGAAACGTTCACTTCACGTTTAACTCGGATTTTCTATAATACAAGATTTTAATCAGTTTCTAATGTGTAGGCAGACGACGTTAAGTAGACTTGACACGGATCGCACTAAAAATCTGCCATGTTGGTAAATAGAGAGGTATTTAACTTTCTGACTTTGCACATCACCTTTGTAATGTGGCGATGGTACATAATTCACGCTCCTGTAATAGTTACCGCTAAATGTAAATTAGATATATGTAAATTGGCAGCTATTATCATAGAAAATCTAATTTACTAAGACCCACGAAATAAGTTTCGGAATTTATTGTTCTTAATTATATGCTTCTACTAACGTTTTATGACCGACCAAATGGGTTCATTAAATTCCGAGTTTAATTGCGTATAATAAGCATGCCAGTGCGTGTCTTTTTTTGTGGGTGTTATGGTAAATTAGAGGCATCGCATATGTACATAATGAAATAATATAATATTTTTTAAATTATAAGTATTTAAATAAACACAATGT
This sequence comes from Anthonomus grandis grandis, assembly GCF_022605725.1. Lineage (NCBI taxonomy): Eukaryota > Metazoa > Arthropoda > Insecta > Coleoptera > Curculionidae > Anthonomus > Anthonomus grandis. The sequence goes on along the minus strand of NC_065554.1, from coordinate 18,247,034 downwards.
ACTACCAAGATTTTTTTTAATTATTCATGTTAGAAATAGAAGTTCTAAAAATAATTAATTTAAAATATATCTTGTCAACTTAATCAAGAAATACAACTGTATAAAATCCTGAATAATTCAACTTGTTAATGATATTACTTCTTTAGTAACTTTGATATTATAATCTCTTTAAATCTAAAAGTCGTATAACTTGAAAATCTCTAATCAAGTAATTCTGAGTACTTTCTTCAGAATATTTCAGCATTTATAATTTTCATACTATAAATTTTCTTTATTATTAGATGGACTTATATAAATAATTTTTATTTTAGAAGGTTTCGTAAATCCAAATAGCAGAAGGATTTTATTTTTGGTTTCCACAAATATAGTATGATATTGAATTAAATTACTCATTATAAATGATGCACTATCAATGTTGTGTTCAATTGTAATCAATTTTGTATTATACTTTCTTTATGTCCTTAGTTTTTTTTTGCTTCTAATTTTGACTTTTCTGGTTGTGGGACACTAATTTAACTCACTATTGCTAAATTGACAAGCAGTTTCGATGATTCCGAAGTTCTCTTTGACCGAGATTGACTTCGATTTAACAATTTTTTTATCCTCGCTGGTTTCTTTGGCTTTAGTTATTGTAATTTGTTTTTATTTTTCACATTAATCATGAATCAAGGTTAAAAAAATATTAAAAAAGTAATGTTCAACTTTGACTTAAGATTTTCTAGCCATAGCTCACGTCCGATTTTGGAAAAAATCCAATTCGAGATTTTGTTAATATTATTCCCAAGTTCATTTTCCATGTTTCTTCTTCACTCTTAAGGCCACACTTGTCACCAAGATGAAGATTAGCTATTTGAAAATTCCTATTAACTGTCTAATTCGGTTATTGTCAAACTGTGATCACCATTCCAGCTTTAACATCTGATCCTGTGAAATTTATTTAGGCATCATCAGCCTGCTTATACCAGAGAGAACGAAAAAGAGTCATGCAGCTAGATATACATTTTTGTTGTATTGTTCTTGCTCTCTTTAATCTGTACATAGGTATAGTATTGTGTCATCTCTCTCTTCCCTTGTGAAAGGTGAGCTCAGGTAGTCTTAATTTATCGCAACGTCAAATATATTTCATTATGAGAACACTCAAGAGAATTTTTTTTTTTTTTAACTCGGTCTAATGGGAGATATTGCATACAATCTCTCAATAAAATCCTGTAGTATTTCTAAAATTATAATTTCGGCAACGCTGCAATCCCTCCCTAAGATAAATATGAATGACAATAAAATTTTAATATGACCGTACCATTGTTGTTGATTATTTTGGACAAGTGTTTCCTAAATTTTATTGAATATTTTAATAGAGATTACAGAATGCAGATTTTCAGATTTGGAAAGTATAACCGCAAGCGTAAGTGTCCTAGACTTTATTTGTTTATTATTTTTAAACTAAAAAATGGGAAGTGCATTGTCCATGGTACTAATGAAGATGAAATGATATATATAATATTATATAAATGATAAAATATCTTATTTTTTGTTTGACTTTTATCTGAAACTGTTTTTCTATTTTAAGTATCACACCAACGATTCATATAGGATATTGTAGCATTTTTGTGGGTTGTTTCAAATGAATTAAAACAGACGTATTGCTGAATTACCTTGCCCAATTCTAATCGCAATTTCCTTTGAGTTCCGATTATCATTTGTAATACTTATACCAAGATATTTATAGCTGTCAGTAATTTTGATAAGTTTATTTGTTTCATAGAAATGTTATCAAATTGCAGTATTTTAATTAAAGTGTGACGTTGTTCTGAGCAGTTATGTTCTAAGACACAACGCCTGATTTTAATTAAAATAAATAAAAAATCATTCATATGTTTAGCACCCGGGGTTTGAATTATGGCGGCAACGGCATCTGCGCCATCTACGTTCAACTTTCACGAAGGGAGACAAGGACGGAAAATAATCAGATGTTTTATTGGCACACAGTTGCACGTCTCTTTGGTTCTTTTTGTTTTTATTCCGTATTGATTTTTAAATAAATTCATTAAATTTAAACCGTTTTCTTTTTACTTTTTCTTACATTTTTAAGTTCGGTTAATTTTTGGTTTGTAATTCTTAAACGCACTAGGTGGCAGGGACTGTACTGTTGGTAGCGGATTGCCGTAGATCAAAGAGCCACTAATTAGCCCAAAACGCCGGCCCTCGCAAGGTCTTTGACATCGGAACTTAAACAGATAAGGGATGATAGCTTGGAAAACGCTGAAACAGAAACGGTTATCTTGATCTAATGTGCACCTACTATCAGGTGACGAACGCTGACCGAGAAATGGATTGTACGAACAGAAAAATAACTATAAGATAGATTTAACTTTCTCCGGTCTGCATAATAGTTGGCTAACCAGGATTGATCGGATAATCCTGAGATAAAATCCTGATCGCGCTCTCTGATGCCGAACTGAAACGACTCAAATCATAAGTCGGAATTCATAACCGTATTCAAATCAAGCCACAACTCTTAAAGGTAATAAAAGCCATTTTACGAAGATCAATTGTGTATGATAACCTTATGTATGATACGGCTCAGTAAGTTAAGAACAGAGTAGAAGAAGTCAAATTCAAAATCACAAACAGAGTTGGTAACAAAGCTATGAGGTAAAATAATCCTAAAAAAATACAAATATCAGAGTAAAGAGTACAGAACGACATACTTGAGTATAAAAATGGAACGTGGGTATAATATATCTACATTGAGACAAAAGTTTGAGACCAACATTTTCTTTAAAGCATTCTTAAATCTACCACGACATTGATCTAATTTCAAGAAGAAAGTGGTTAAATATTTTCTTACCTATATAAACAAATGACTTTTCTATTTGCTTACTGTGGAATATGAGCAATCTGAAACTGTAAACGAGACTAGTACCAAAAGAATTGACTCTCATAATTTCTTTTTTATGATTTTTCATTATAAAACTTAAAAGACAGAAAGCGAATAGCAATATTTTGAAGTAAGTCAAACTTATAATGAGCACATGAGCCATAACTCAGGTGAGACTCCACAAGAGCTTGATAAGCACTTTTAGCGATGTAAGAATCTAAACTATAAGAAATTACTCTAAGAGCATAGCAACCAGAAGAAACCTTATTTGGTAATTTAGTCTTGAAATTTAAGTCATTTATTTTTGAGGAATTAAAGCAAAGATTATTTGCATTCTTAATTGATTCAAGATCAATGTTCATAGTCATTTTGACATTTTTCTCACGCCATAAAACGGTGGTGTCAAACATTGTCACCTTACCTTTTATCGGTAGAAGTGGTAAGTTATTAATATATAACAAGAAGAGTGGTGGTCCCAAGACAGAACTCTTGGGAACTTCACTTGTAACTTGCACTTCCTGTGAGGAACAATAGTCAAAGTTGACCTTGCCAACACGTCCTGACAAATAGGATCTGAACTATTCCAAATATGCCTTGAAAGCCATATTTCTTTAGTTTTAACAGCAGCCTTCACGATACACACAATGGAATGCTTTGGATACATCACAGAACGACACTGCAGCCCCATCACCCGCATTGAGACTGGTGTAAAATAGCTTGAGAAGACTAAACGTAGCGTCTCCTGTGCATTTTTCTTCCTGGAATCCAAACTGGTTAGTGACCTATTCAACCTGTTCTAAATTAAAGCATTCTTTTCTTTGCCAAGCTCTCGACAACTTTGGACATAACAGGCAGAAGAGGTATGGGCCTAAAATTAGATTAATTGTTTTGATTACCGCCTTTGTGCAGAGAAAGAATCACTGCTCTTTTAAGACAGGCAGAAAATATATTCGTTGTTAAAGTGCTTATACTTTACTTCGATACGTCTCTGGAACACTAAAAACGCTTGGAAAAAGTAAAGTACTCTGTAGTTGCCAAAACAACTATACACCAAGTCAACGAGGTATTAAAATAAAAACTCTCTAAAATCCAACATCATGGAGAAATATTCTAAACGAATCGGAATTTGAATTCTAAACAAAAATAAACGTGTTATGCGCATTTTAAGTAAAAGGCGACTTTTATTTAGAATTATATTTTCTATCGATTGGGCAAGTTCAATACAAATTTTTCTAAAAAATGTGATTCTCTGAGAAGAGTTTCCCTGGTGTTTCACTTTTATTTTATGAAACGCACTGTATTAAATTTTTTAAATTTTGTCAATATTCTTTAACCTTTTCTAGGCGAATGAATTTTTCTAAGAACTTCTTAACTGCCTTCATTTAACAATAAAAAAATGTATAATTTAAGATACTGAATGATACGTGGTATCTGACCATACAAATGCTTTGTTACTCTACTTTTTTTACATTTTTTTAGAATTCTATCGAAATTCTTTCCTTTAAGAATTGAGCGTTAATTTTGAAAATTGTAGGAAGATCAGCTTATACATGGCCCAATCACTCCATTTAACTATAAAAACATATGACATATTAAGGAATTGTGTGGTGGTCCGGAGTCTCTGGCTACGTACAAGAGATTGTTATTATAATTTTTTGAATGGTTTAAAATTTATATTAAATTAAAAAATAATGACGTTTGATGAACAGTTAGCAGTGGTAGATCAAAATCTGTACAGGCTTTCATTATTGTGTAGAATACAGCAACATGCTGTGCCTCTCCTACTTTAATGGGAAACGGCCCCGAATATCGTATTTTTTATATTGTTTATGATCGTTAATTAAAAAGTCTCACTGAATCAATCAATCCCACGAAATGACCCAAATTTCCCCAGACATATCAAACATTAATACACGTTTAATTTCCTGGGCACCCGTCCGTCTATGCTATTGTTACGACTATTATTACTGCATCTGTTTATTCTACAATAGCCGATGCCAACAACAGCGAGACGCGTATATTTATGGCTCGAGGTTTTTTTTTTTAATGAGAAACCAAGGTTAAACTGGTGCAGTTTATCTATGATAGAACTGAAGTTTTAAGAGGTTGCTGGCCTATACCATAAAAAACCCTCCTGTTATGCATATTCAGGCATTTTTAAATGCTGACCTCGGTCGTAGTGGAACATATAGTGTTTCTCCTACTTAACCATTAAAAAAAAACAGTTTCTTGCACCGAGTCGAATTCGTAAAATTAACGTAAAAGGTCAGCGTATACATAGACGACGCAACAGTAGAAAAAAATAATGCTTTGGTTGCATAATGGTTGTGTATTCTGAAGGTTTTCGTTGCGCAGTACACGTAACCATGTCTGGTAGAATTTAAAAAAGCCAGCAAAAACTATGTTTATGCAGTACCATTTATTTTCATGAAAACTTAATTTGGCTTTTTATTGATAATGATTGACACTTGAACGACCCTAAACTCAATCCCCTTTAAATCGTATTATTTTAAAAGTAATTTGAATATGTATTTTTTGAACTTATTAATTTTTAATATAACTTTTAATTTCTTGTTTTTCTTTTTATCCAATGTTGGAATTTTATAAAACATTTGACCAAAAAATTAATAATTTTTTGGTTATTTTTTTTCTATTTTTTAATTAATTAATTTGTTTTATGCTATATTGATTTATTTATTTACGGGATGTCCCCAACCATTCTAACAAAATTACAAAATAAATTATAACCACACCCTAAATGTATATAATTATTCTGCGATCAACCAATATATTAATAATTAAGATATATAATGAACTTAATCTGAGTATTAAATATCCAAATTTTATATACATCAACAATATACCTATCTAAATGTATATTAATATGTAGCAGTCCAAGATATACCAATAAGATATAACTTCCAGAAACATTTAAGCACAAACTAACCATGGCAAAAAAAATGAATACAACAATATATAGTTATATAGTTTTTCCCAATTGAGTAAAAAAAATATAAAACAACTAAAAACATACCCTTAAGAAAAATAATCAAAATAAGAACAGTAAAAGCAATCAAATTTATTTGATACTTAGATACTACACATAGTACTCAATGAGTAAGCTAAGTCAAAAGCCTGATTAAATCTATTTCCCAACATGTGGAGTCGATTAATTGGCGAAAATTTACCATAATTTGTATGGTGATATTCAACTAGAAAAAGGGACGTCTCTCTAAGGATTATTGCACCTAAAGTTTATCCGCGATAATTCAGGGCAATCAATAGCATTATTAATTAACTTGTGAAGAAATATCATATCACACCTAGTTCAATAGTCAGTCATATTTACCCTTGACTTAAGTTCTAAGACGCATCTCGTACATTTGATCGCCAAGCACAAGTCCTGAGAAATTTAATTTGGACCTTATCAAGGCTGTTAATATGGTTAGCATAATAAGGGGACCAGACTATGGAAGAATAAGACATGACACTACGAATAAGTGTAAGATATAAAATAAAAATATATTGACTGATGTCTATTGATTAGATAAGCGGTGTAAAAGTAATGGTACCCCACTGTATCTTGCTAGGATCGCATTTTCCAAGAAAACGTTTCAGAAAAAAGTTGTTCAGTTCTGACGTAAAAATTCGGTAGTGACCTTATGTCTTGACCCCCAAAGTCATCTTTCAAGGTAATTTCAGTCAACTTTTGTTTTTTTAAATGGAAATTCCTATTTTTTTTTCGGAATTAGTGGGAGCGGACAATGCTCCGTTCAGATATGTTTTTAGTCTTATAATCAAAGTAACACTTCAATGTCATTTCAAGTAAGTAAGTCATTCAGTAAGTCCAACTTTATTTAACAACCTTATTACCTTCCTTCCGTAGTGCGCTGGAGCACCATCTTCCTTAAACCAAGTTTTATTAGTAGTATAGCAAGTATTTCTGGTATATTTTATTTCATCTCTTAAAAATGTTTTATTCCTACCAGCGGTTAAATTTCCTTTAATAAAAAAAGGCCCAATTAATGTAATATTTAAAATACCTGACTAGATGTTTAAGTTTTGGGGGTATTGCGTATGAACTTCAACCATCCAGTGAGGGTTTACGTTTGAATAATAATAGAGATTATGTCTACTAACATGTTCATTGAATTGTTGCCTCATCTAAAAAACTAAGTTGTAGAGTAAATTAGGGTCACTATCACATTAGAGAATTCCACACCGCGATCAAGATCATCCTCATTTTGTAATGGTGGAAATGGATACTTTTTAATATTCGCTGTATAGACATATTGTCAACTAACTCGACGTGTACTAGTATGAGGATCTTCAATAAAACATAATGCAACATCTACTTCCTTTCGTAGCTGGTGCCTGTACGGGGTCTACCTGACTTAGGTAAATCTTTAATACTTACCGTAATATTAAAACGCTTAATTGTTCTCTGAACTGAACTCTCCGAAATTTGTGTAGCATTTGCAAAAAAATTTCATTAAATAATTGTGTTACGTCGCTATAAGATCTTTGACGATCAGCCCACCCGTGCAGCATAAGAATGCATATTCTCTCACTTTTCATATATTTTGATATATTTTGTTTATTTATTTATAGTTTCTCATAAATCAATACGTTTTTTTAATTTTTTTTGTCCGAGAAAAAACTTTTGCTCTTCAATTTTTAAGCTTCTCGGTTTCGAATTTCTCTCTTTTTATTAATTTAATTTTTTTTATTAAATTTATTTCAAGTTTTCATTAGTGTCAAATAATATAAAAATATTAAATTTTTGCTAAAAAGTTAATACTTTTATTGTGTTTTTACTAAAAAGGAAATGGAATTCTTTCTTCAATTATGATTTTGTATTTTTTGGAGATAATCCGGCAAACATTCAAATAAAAAATATTGAAAGAAGAGGCAGAAACTTAAAGTTATTTATTTTGTTAAATATAAAAAAATCATTGAACTCAATTTCCATTGGTATTTGGATAAATTCCATAGTTATAATGGCTCCGCACATATCTACGTCTCGCCGTTCTACCTCTTTATTCAGCCGTGAAGTAGCCATACCAAGTCAATGCACAAAATATTTTATCATTAACGAAGAAAATAGCTGGTGCCAATGATCTTTTTTTTAAGTCGTCTCAACTCTCAGTTCATCTCTCTATAGCTATTTGGTTAATAGACAAACCACATTATTTACATAAACTATTACTCCGGGATTCTTCTATTCTTGTGAACCGATGTGAATCTGCTGCCTTCTCTCTATAACTTCTTATCCTGCTGTCCCCCTTTTCTTTTTCAGCGCTCTTTATTTTTGGATCTTTCTAAGGTATATGATTGCTTAAACTTTTATTACTAAGAAAACAAATGCTTGAAAACATGTGAATTTCAATCAAATTTTGAACCAATGCCATCACAAGAATCGTTATTTCTTGCATTGATGCAAACCATCAACATTCATAAACGTCTCGACTCCATGGCGCGCCGCACTTTCGCAACCGACTTATTTACAACAACAATGTCACAGATTGTTGTTGCGACACCCTGGTTGGCTTTGGTCTGAGATCCATACGTTTTTCAGTATACAGGATGTCGCAAGTTATATTTACTTATAACTATAAATGTGCGGACTGATTTCAAACAAAACTAGCTTTTGTTCAACGTTCATCAATCAAAACAAACAATGGCAGGTATACACACACTAACATTACTCTCTTCCCGTCATTGTCTAGAAATGCATTCACGCGGATACGGAATTAACGTTATTATACTATTGTTTTAATTTATTTATTGATTGGTGCAGATTGGCCTTTGAACGTTTAATAATAAGTTAAACAAATAAAAAGTTATCCTGGGTATCGTTTGGTGTCATTTATTGCTGGTATTCATAGAGAAAATTTTGCAAAATTTTGTTGTCTTTAGATACCTCTCTAAGATGTCATATGGCTAAGAGACGCCGAACGTCGGCGTCGTCCTCTAGGCGCCAAAAACAGACGCCACCCAAAAATAAGCCGATATAAAAGCGTGTCCCGAATAAACATGAGATATGATCACTTTAATATGAAAATAATTTAATGTCAGACATTTTGGGAGGCATTATAATCAAGAGAGTAATTATGTCGCCGAGAATTCTATCTTTGCAATTGAGAGATTTAATTAACTAAGAAATTTTGATCATCGGAGATTTCAAAAAGTCATGCTGGATGTTATGAAAAAGGTATTATATTATTAAGGTTTGGATCGTTAATTTGGCTTCAAACCAAGGTAAAACTAATTACGAAAAATTGTCTTTAATACAGATGATCTACATGAATAAAACAACAATCTAAATATACCAATAACATATTACAGACAGTCAGAGAGCTGTCGCCTAAATACACTTTTATTCAAAAAAGCTTGTTAACAAACTGATTCGCAAGTGGAGACGCTCTGGAAATGTTGAAGTCATAGTACTACTGAACCAAAGTTTACAGAATATACTATATATACATATATTATATTCTCTAAACTTTGACTGAACCATATCTAGGTAGCCGATGAAATTTGGATGCGCTGTGGCAAATCCCTTTGACGATGACGTACACATAGCATCGTTTACATAGCAGTATTATAGCTGAGATCAATTAAGTGATAGTGACAGGTTATCACAAAACAGTGATAATTTTTGTGCATTTTCATCAATAAAGAAAATAAAGTAGAATAAAAAATAAATAATTAATGGGTCAAAGTCGTGAAATAATTAGCAATTTAATAATTTTTATGCAATGGCTGGAAAAGTCAATATTCCTCTTTAAAAGGTAAGTTTTTAAAGTACACATAAATTATTAATTTGTAATAAATGTTTCCATTAATTTAAATACTAATCCACCCAAAATCCAAGAGACATCGTAAGTTTGTTTAAATTGTTTATGCTTCAAATGTTCTGCAAATGTGAAGACATTTAGTTTTTTTCACGATTTATTTCTTTTGTGTTTATACATACTTTTAAAAATTAATGTTTTTTAGATTAGCTGATGTGTAGCATAAGCATATTTCTGTATTGGTATCTAGTTTTAACTTAATATTATTATCAACAATATAACTACCGGCGGAAAACTTATTGGTTAAGCCTCATTAGGTCAAGATTTCTGGAATTTCCTGACATTGACCCGTTATTTCCCGGTAGTAAACCCGGTTCTCCACATACAGGTGAGATTATTAGGTCAAAATCAAAAAAAAGGTATAAGTACCTATTCAGGGCCTCCAAGAGCCGAAATAGGCGCCGCAACTCTTTAACCTGTAGGGCCCTGTAAGATAATATCCAAAATTTGAATTTAATCAAAAAGAAAATAATATTAACGAATACCTATATTTCTTGGTAAAATAGATACCTACATTTCTTAGTGAAATAATGTTTAGACTTCAAAATAATTGTGAGGAAATAGTCCGTACTTGCAGTGGAGTCGTAGGTTAAGGTAAAATGAAAATCTTTCAGTCTCCCTCCACTTATTTATTAAACATTTAGTTAATTGAAAATTCCCTATATGTTTCGGACACAGTAGTGTCCATCATCAGGGGGTAAAAGGTTTAAAATTGGTAACAGGGAAACGTCCCAGGGTTTGATTACATATCAAAAACCCTCCATTTATTATTATTGTTTTTAATTTTTTTATTTTTATTTATTATATTATTGGCAACATAAAAATTAAAAAAATTAAAATTAAAAACAATAATAATAAATGGAGGGTTTTTGATATGTAATCAAAACCCCTGGGGCGTGTGCCTGTTCAATTTTCAACCTTTTTTTCCCTGATGATGGACACTACTGTGTCCGAAACATGTAGGGAATTTTAAGTTAACTAAATGTTTAATAATTAAGGGGAGGGAGACTGAAGGATTTTCATTTTACCTTAAAAATAATATTAATATAGGTGAAAAAAAAAACAAAAAATAACTAATAATACAATAAAACAAAAACTTCATAAATATTATTCAGGTTTCTGCAATAAAACTAAATAATTTTTACCGCAAATATGCTTCTCGCATAATTGCGGTAAACTTCGTGCACTTAACATATTACGTAAACTTAACAGATTATGAATGTTTTATATTAAAAATGCAATCCAAAGCAATTCAAAAACAATCGGCTACAATAACAGAATTTTTTTTACTAAAATTGGTATTATAGTTATTTGAAAATATAACTAAAAGTTACACAAATTCGTAAATTTTACGGTTAAAATATGTCAAGTGTAAACTTAGTCAAAACATGGGAATTTACAATTTCGTATTAAGTTTATCTTTTTCTGTCCCTGTTGCATACTGACTCTTTCGCTCTTTTGTCTGTGCACCTCATCGGCCACTTCACTATGTTTTAGTAATAGTTCGGTTGAATAGGAACAAGTAATATTAATCCTTCCCCTGGGCTCAGGGCTAAGACTCAACGAGTGCAGTAAATCATAAAATATATCTCCCTACCTGGTGATAATTTATTATCTATAGTCCAATGTTTTCTAAACGAAATATATCGTAACCTTCATACTGCATTCTTTCAACGGCTTGAATATGAACATTGTAATAAGGGTTCCAAATACATAAACAATAATCAAGGTGTGGGTGCACCACGGAACAAAACAATAATTTGGTGGATGTTACATTAAGGAAATCTCTTGTACAACACTTAATAAAACCCAAGATTTGAAGAAACTTTGTGATAATGGAGGATATGTGATAATAGCCCATCAAGTGTAACTTCATAGGACTCTAATTTCGAACACACTAACCAACGAACTTTTGTTTATGTTGTAGACAAGCCGAATACGTTTTCTAGCATAACTAAGAACCATCAAACAACACTAAAAAAAGTTCGTTCAAGAATATGAGCTTTTGTTATAGACATCAGGAAATCTACACTTTATAATGAATTAAGAGTATTTTTTATGAAACTCGACCTACTTCTTATTAATAATTATGTTAATCTTTTGAAACCTATTATAATTACAAAACAATTTCTTTTTTTGCTACAATAGAGTTGTAGCCAAACAGATGTTGCTACATATAGCAACCACAATATATGTGATTCCGTCTCTTGAATGATTTAATACTGAAAAAGTCATAGTCTGCTCTATTGTTATAAAAATAGTCTTATTAAGCATTACAGCAACAGTAATTTTTCTCTTAAAAAAAAAAACAAAAGCTAAATTAACGTTAATGGTTGATTAGCGAGGCGTCCATCTAAATTCGCCTCTAATGAAGTTCATTGCTTTTAAACGCGATGGTTTATGAGGCGAGTGGCAAAATTGCAACATCCCACTTAAAATAATTATGCCACCATCATTGTGTCTGTTATTTAATGGACACTTCAATTACTGTTGCATTTTAAAAGTTTAGCCCCACGTTTCCCCACACCTTCGGGAGGATGAGGTAAAATGAGTATTTTTAGCAATTATGTATGTATGTACACAAACACGGTTATTTAAAGATTTTAGAGATTTACCACTTCATCATTCGAGATATTTTATCAGTATCTTTAGGAAAAGATTAAAGCTGAAGGAAGGTTGCTGTATCTTTAGGAGCATAGCTATCTCTTAAAATCTAAAGCACTACCCATCCCAAGTTACTCCTTCATACAGCAAATTGTTAACAGTGGATGAGATTCTAGTAACTAGTCAGAATATAGAGCATGGGGTAAATTTAATGGAGGTTTAGAGACTAAGCATCTTAGAGCTTTTATTTCATCTTCGTTTTTATTTGCCAATTCAAGCTTACCTATTCTTTTATCATATTTAGTTTCTATAATAGGGTTGGTTGGTTAACGATTGACATCCTTCTCTTAAAAGGAAGGTATATGAGTTGTGATAGTTTAACACCAATTATTTCAATCAATTATAGAATTGTATAACAGAATACAACTTCAGACCATTATATAGAAAAATTGATAACTGCAGGGACTTTTGCAAAAATACCTTGACACTACCTGAAATGCGAGCATTAATAATGAAAAGCTCATCGAATTCTATAGAGTAAATACTATTATCGTTATGAAATCAGAATCTCTAAAGTAGTGGAACTCAAGAGTACAACTAAATATTCTATCCCTTTATATTCAGAATACTAGTAAATAGATTAGTGATTTGCTCGTATTCTGAATTCTAGGTGTTCAAGAGTTTGAGATGATGAATATTAAGAAAAGACAAATAGAAATTTTGTTATTAAAGTTTGATTTTGGTATTGACTATTACGAAGCTATTATTAGTAATCATGTACAAAAAACTCTGAATTGGACAAGTGGTTCAATACTTTAAAACAAAGATTGGACGCAGTGATGATATTAATTGGTCCGCATGGCTTCCAGATTTTACTTTAATGAATTATTTCTTCAGATCAAGTTATGATTGTGCCTTAAGTGATAATAAATCCTAATTCAAACATAATGTATTGTAAAACATCTATTTCGAAAATGTTACGTGTGCTTGTAAGTACAAGCTTATAATTAAGAAATTATTTTTTTTGTTTGGTAATTTTAGAAAATTTGGCAATTATGTCTTACAAGATAATATTAAATTTTTCTACACTACCTGAATACCGCAATTAGTTAACATTTTAAAAATTAATAAAGAACAAAACTACGATTATTTTATTGTGAGTCTTTGCGATAAGAGTAGGTAGATAAAATACATAAATATATATACAGTATGTCCACTATAAAGTGTACCCACTCCTATTAAATTTTCATTTTTTAGCAGATTTTCAATAAAAAAATGTTTGATAGCGCTTGACAAACACTTTTTGAGCATATGCCAAGTTAATTCCAGGGTCGTACTTATGGGTAATTATGGGGCTTCAAAAGAAGTCCAATTTTAGAAAAACATATTAGAGTATTTAAAAAAAAAACAGAAACCCGTTATAAAATTTTTACTCTTCTAATGTACGGGGTTAAAAAAGTCAGGTACAGGTCAGAAAAAAATTGTATTAATTTTAATAAAAATCGTTAATTAGACCAGTTTTTCGGGCCAACCTGTATTTTTTAATTAATTTAACGATACCTAGTTGGCTTTTTTTAATTTAAAACACCTTTTCAGAAATTTATTAACATCTTTATTGTAAATTCAAACGTACAGGAGAGCTCCAAACAAAAAATCTCACTCAAAAAATTACTCACTAACAAAAAATTAAATGGTCTTAATCGTTATTTAATCTAAAGCTTAAATAAAGCTCATTTCAATATATTCGCCGAATTCTCGAATGCATTGTTCAAGTCTTCGACGATTATTGCCTACATCTTTTCGTGCGTTATGCTCCTGAAAGCTGCAGTAATGGAATCGCGAAGTTCTTTTCGTGTTTGAGGTCTATTGACGTACATTTTAGTTTTCAAGGTACCCCATAAATTAAAATTGAGGGGTGTGAGGTCAGGGGATTGCGGTGGCGAATAAACCAAAGAACTATTTTTTCCGAACCAGGTATTGTAATTTTGATTAAGCCAATTTCTAACATTCCTTGCATTATGAATTGGTTCCCTATCCAATTGTAAAGTTTTGAAGATATTCTAATAGGAGTTCGTTAATGGCATTCGAAAAATCAGTCAATATAAAGCTTAAAATGCCAGCGTTGTTTAGGTTTGCATAAAAAATGACTGATTATTTGGTCCTTTAATATACCACAAAAGGCATTTACTTTATAAGAATACTGCCTTTTACATTCTACTACCCAATTTGGATTGTTCTCACTCCACATCCTAATATTTTGTGATGAACCGTTGGTAGTAAATGTGGCTTCATCCGTGTACAACATATTTTTTTAAAAAGATGCCGTCATCTTAAAGCTACATCCCTTGTAACCACAGGCAATAATCTAATCTGGCATTTCAATCCTCGTTTTCCAGAGTATGCAGGTACTTTGATTTGAAAGGTTTTGTACCATTTTTTTAAAACTTTGGACAGCCAACTTTTTGATGCATTTAAATTTCGGACAGCATCTCTAAGAGTTGATCTTGGGTTATCTCTAAAGAAGCTAATACATTCTTAATCCCTTCTGGGTCGAAGACGTTGATGAGAGAGTTGGTTTGCAGTCGTGATGCTTCCATGCTAATTAAAATGTCTATTAATTTTAACAGCCCATTGGTGGTTGATTTGTGATAAAGTGTTTGTCAAGCCCTTTCAACATTTTTTTTTGAGAATCGGTTAAAAAACACAAATTTTATAGGGGAGATGCACTGTAAAAACATAATTAAAAGAAGTCGTTCATTTCAAAAAAATGCCAATATCTCATGTCATCCTGATCATTTTCTTTTTCTTTTTTTTCTTAAATCAATGCAATAAATATTTTGTAATTTAAAATTTGTTTTACTGCATAAATATTTTCCAGTCTGCTTTTTTATGAACGTATAATATGCAATTATTTTTCTGTTTCTGCTGAGTTCTGAGGATGACCTCATAAAGATCAAAATGTCGACTAAATATAAACACACGTTTGCCTAAGAGAGTTGAGTTTGTTAGAGTGTTTTATGTTTGGCTTGAATCCAATAACCATTTAAATGCAAATATAATATAAGGCTATAAAAACTATTGACGTATCCCTATAAATGACAGTTTAGTGAGGTTTTTGACATGTGAGAGAGGAAGAAAAATGATGGGAGTGAATCTAGTTGACAGTATATTTTTGAAATTTTTATTGATCTTCGTCCTAAAACTTGATGATTTTTGAAAGACCCTGTATCTAAAAAAGTGATTTCGCCAACGCACTCCTAACCAAAACCATATGTTCCCAGTGCATTACGATTCAACCGGAATAATATAATAAACTCTCTCGAGTGAGATCTACATGGTGATAACGTTGCGGTGCAGCCTCGTTCGAGCTACTTAAAATGCACGCAAAACTGTTTCAAATTTGGCTCGATCCGTGCGATAAGCGAATGCGTTTCTTCAGTTCGGCGAATAAGGACATTCTTCATTTAATGGGTTGGCGGACTTTAATGGCTACCGTGTGGTGTATATCCCGATTTATGAACGTGCCTTGTGTAGGCATGATCCGTTAAAAAAAGTTTGTGACATAAACTTGTTTAACGAAAGTTTACATGAGAAAAAAGTAATAGGTAATCCCATTATTGTATGAACCCATTCTGCTTTTTTTCCACTCATTTACCAAAGTCTAGATATTTCAACTGACTATAATTCACGTTGAATATATTTCAATTTGAAGCTGAAAGATATAGATTTTGCTTATACAGGGTGTTTCAGAACTATAGGATCAAACTTCTAAGAGTTATTCAGTGTAACAGTAGAAAACATTTGATTATAGGGATCCATGTCTAAAAAAGTGTCACTGTGGCACTACGGCTCTAAGACGCATTAAGATTGAGAAAAAAGATAAATTGCCTAAATAGGATTTAATGCATTTAATTTTTGCTTTTGTACATGATATCATTACAGTAATTGTTCAAAATGTCTTTTTCCAACCTCAATACACTGACTTTAACCTCGCACATGATTTCGGCGAACCTGACTTAAAAATTTGATACTCGTTTTAAATGATTTCATATGCTGCCATAATTTATTCAATAAAGTCTTGTTCTGTTTCTACTGAAGTTTCGTAGATCAAATGTTACATTTCCCTACAGGAAAAAATCTAGCGATGTTAAATCGGGTGACCTAGCACGCCAAGAAACTCCTCCAACTCTGGCAACCGTGCCCAAGCCACTGAGCCAAATTCTAACATACTTGTACAGAAAATGATCAACAATGCCTGCCCGTACGTTTACAGACCAACGTTACTAATGTTAAAAATCATCAACTATACAATTTTTAAACACTGGTGTTGACATTTTTAACAATTGTTGTGATGATTTCATATACAAAATGCATTAAATCTTATTTAGGCAATTTATCGTCTTCCTCAATTTTAACGCGTCTTAGGGCTGTAGTGACAATTTTCTAGGCATAGGTCCCATACTCAAATGTTTTCTAATGTTACACTGAATAACCCCTAGAAGTTTGATCCCATAGTGCTGAAACACCCTGTATATATGAGATCGATAGTAAGGAAACCTTTACAAAACCTTAATATTATTTAACATATTTCTTTAAATTAAATCTCTGGTTACATATTTTCAAAAAAAGAAGAACAATGTCTTCTTATACAATTTGAGATAATGTTTCCTGATATTCAGTCCTATTTCTTGAAATTAGTGAGCAAAACTTGTATTAGACGTAGTGTTTTGGGGGTAAATTGGTCAAGTGCCAAAGAAATCCTGTTTGCTATTGTCACTAGAGCCCAGAAGATAAATTAAACATAATTCGAAAAATTGGCAAGCAACAAACATTTTTTTTAAGCCGTTGACCGTATAGTACAAACCAACATGTCCAATCTATTTCTTAGTACTACATGATTTAGAACTCTTTCAAAATAAATTCTATTCCAAAGAAGAGAAGAAAACATCAAGTGGGTTTAAATCAGGGGTAATACCTGGCCATTAAATATTGCCATGTGGGTTTGTTCATAGAATGTCTCGGTATTCTATATAAGGTAATTTCAGCGACAATGTGAGATGGTCTCCAGGATAGAATATTTTGATATTGGCAAAACTGAATATTTTCTGGTAATCTAACATAAATGAGAATAAAATATTCAATAATAATAATAATAATAATAATAATAATAATAATATTTCTATTGCTTTTTATACCTCTGTTATAATTTCTTTAGCGCTTTTATTGGTCAAAGGAGTTTCTAACCTGCTAAGGCACTCCTAGCATTAAAAATTAAGAAGGTGGTTAATATTAAGATATTAACAACAAATTCATGAGAACTTTGTTCTATTATTATACTTTCTCATATTAAAAATATGCTTGCTATATAAATTATTTCTTACATTCTGATACTGATTAGTGTCATTATCAACGCTAAAAAAGTACTAATTGATACACATTTAATCCAGGACTATAACAGAAGACTATAGTTTCTAGTTCTAAGTTTAGTAGGCTTATAATTAAAATGATATTTTTTGGTCTTTGGGAATGTGAAATCAACAAGAGTCTGATAATTTATTCGTACAAATACCATTATTTTGCGGGAAATTTGAAATAAGGTGTTCATAATATTTTTTGTACTTGTTGTTGTCCTTATGTCAGCCACCATTTAAGTGAACTGAGGTTCGTATCCATGTAAATTGTAAGAATATTTTCTAAATAGTACTGCTTGTTTCCAAAGGCAAGAAATAACTTTAACTTTTTTATATTTAAAATATGCCTGGTTCCTAGTACGACGTTTATTTTAAGAAGTTTCGGTAATATTTCAATTTATATTTCTAGGAATCGAAAGAATTAATGGGCATGTATTTTGATATTTACAACTTTTATTTTGAAATACCTACTATATTTTTCTCTTTTTTTTTTGTTGACGATTTTGCAGGTTTCTAATATTAAAAATAATTTATTAACAGCAGTTTACCAAAATGTTGGATAAACAACTAATACCAAACTACTTACTTTAGGCGAGAAATTTGAATTATGATGTTCATAACAAAGTTTTTTATGACTGGTAGCAGCCTCATATAAATAATCATTTAAGTGGAGTGAGAATAATATTATTTTAAGTTATGCCGAAATTATTACATTTATTTTTATTTAGGACTTGACTAATATTGATAAAGACACTAATCATACCCTAAATATAATACTAATTTATGTCGAAACATTGACTTATGGATTAACTTATTTTAATTATCTTACAAACTATCCATGATATTCAAATGTCTTTTCCTATGGATGCCGAGGTTCCATTAGAAATTTAAACTGTAATTTCATTTACTTCTATTTTTAATGCTCAATATCTTTCTCTAGTTCACCACAATGTGGTTGAGTTAAGCATCATATCCATTTAAGTTATGCGTATATTTTATTTAAATTGCTACATTCCTGCCATGGAAAAAAATTTTAATTATTAAAAGTAACCTGGCATAAATGTATAAGGGCAATATTTAAAATGTTTTACAGAACTTTCCATATTGTGACTTTAAATAATTTTGAGTGTTAATTAGCCTATTTTTTCAGATATTGAAAATTTATTGGGGGTTATTGTCTTACTTAATTGCTGCGCTAGTTATATGGTACCAATACTATGAGATAACAAAAAAAATTGCTTTAATTTTAATTTAAAAAAAAATTATTGTTAACTCCGATATGAGGAAGAAAAGGATATGTACTTGATTTTGAATGCAGATTATTTATGAGCTGTGAATAATAACGAGTTGGCCTTTTTGGAATTGCTGAGGCTTGTGTATTAAACAAATGCGTTTAAATATGAATAAAGAAGCAAGCGTTAATATTTTATAAAAAACTCTTGAAAGGAAAAACTGCATCATTGGAGCATTTGTTACTCAAAAATCTAAATTTATGGGATCTCGCAGGTATAGTTTAAAGATATCGCTACGAACAGACTATTTAACGAACTATTCCAGGCTTTTTCTAAAACCAAATAACTCAGAACTGTAGGCAAATAAATAAATACATCTTAAACATACACATTTGAAAGTATGTTTCATAACTTAAATAGTAAAATTTTAATTTGGAGTTATTCAAAATTGCATTAATTATTAATGTATTTCATACAATTAAAATTATTATACCTTGAAGAATTAAACTTCTCTCCTGAAACGTTTATATGTATATTATATGAGACAATGCATTAGTTTTCAGCCAAAAATTAAATTTAAATATGTAAAAATGAGAGCTTGACGTAACTTCAAATCACTTTTAAATAAAATAGTTTACTTTTCTAATATTGAAATTAATTGAATAATAGAGAACTACAAAAAAAGTAAGATAAGCAACTAACATAAAACCTCTTAAAAGAAAAACTTATTAAACAATGTAAAAAAAAATTAACTAAGAAATAAAAATTTTAGCAATAAAGAAAAAAACAATAATAATCAATTTAAAAGTTACTAATGAGTCTATTATCAAAAGAAAATTCTGTTAGAGAAATTTTCCCAACATTAAGAAGGAGTGGAGAGGTGGTTTATGTTTAAATATTGATAATATATTCTTACAGTGTATTAAAGAATCATAGGAAAAAATCAAGGGGTGTCAAGTCCGGATAGCAAGCCGGCCACTTGTGTCCAAAAATACTAAGCACCAGAAACTTAAAATGATATTATATAGCTATAAAAAAAGAATTTAAATTTTGCCAAGTAGTCATTATAAAAAAAACAAAATTGCCATTTTAAGCGTTATACATAGAAAATTGACTAATATAATTCTACCTGTTATGAATTTCTTTTACTTAATCTATGGGTTCAATAAAGACACTGGGTTCTTTATATTCTCCAGATATCAAATTGAGCAAAAAGAAATGTGAGTAAATAATAAAACAATAAAGATGAATAAAAGTTTTAATTTTTACATAATTTTTTAATCCATTTAAAATCTTAACTGGCAAGTTAATATACATAGATAAGAAAAAATATTGAATTCAGTTTCATTCAGTTATTAGAGCAAAAGTTTAGAAAATTGCTTGTCGTATAGAGAAGACCTGGAAAGAATCAAATTTCAAGAACACTAAACCACTAATAGTCGAATAAATTGAAATAAAATTTTCACACATAATAACCCAGTTAAATAATGCATTTCGTAAGTACAGACTGAGCTAGAAATATATAATTTTAAGGTGATGCAGAAAATGTTTGGTTTATTCTTTAGATATGATAATCCCGTTCAGACAAAAGTATAATAAAAGAATAAAATTATAATTCTTGTGATAACTTATCATGATTTAATTTAAATTCGAGAATAATGAAATTCGTTTAAATGCAAAATTCAATAAACACAGATAACTCGGCAAGATTTAAATCGCTATAATGTATGTGAAACCTTATCACACGGTTAATTCAGAGACGCATTATATCCCAAGATAAAAATAATTTTTATACCCGTGTTTGAGTGTTTATTTAAGACTCAATAGATTTTAATCTTAAACAAAACAATTAAAATTTAAAAAAAAATTAATTAAATACTTGATCTCCTTAAGAAGTGACGTAGTAATTTTTATAAACTTTTGTTAACATTAAATAGAAATCTAAAAAGATAACTCTGTTATCGGCATTACTGTCGGACACAAATAAGGTTATCACCAAAAAGGTCATTAAACAGAGATGCAAAACAATACATGTGTGTCCGTGTGTGGTTGTGTGTTATTCATGATTGGAGTCAGATGGTATAATTTTTAAGAATGAATATAGTACACACAACGTGATAAGGAGCTTTAGTAATAATTATATTATTATACATGTTAAGTGGTATTGTTTATATAGAGTTTAATATTTAAATTGCGGATGTATAAAGTTGTTCTTTATAGAAGTAACATATAAATTAATTTAAAGTAGAATTTAAGTTTTTTTTTTATATTTGCTAGTTTATATGCAAAAAACGAACTTATGGCAAATACCTGCAAACAAAACTATGATTTTATGAAAGAAAATCAGCATTGATAGTTAAATAATTACCAGCATAAGGTTGGGATTCTGGAATGAAAGTATGAAGTCATTAAAAAGTAATAAGATACTGAAAAACTTGATGCTAAAAAATTATTAAATTTACTTCAAAACTTTTGCCTAAAAAAATTATATTAGGTGATTAATTTTTTTTTTTTTTATTATTGCTATATACACATTATTTATATTGGATACCCTGTGTAGATAATACCCCCTAAAAGTTATGATATTACCTGATTTTGTCTCAGAACTTCGCGCTATGAGGTAACATTTAAGTTAACATTTAAGTATAAAAAACGACATAAGAACATTACGAGTCATTAAAAATTACCGCAAATAGTGTTGTTCTAGCCTCCTCACAAGTTATATGACAAATAATAATTAACATGGGAAATTTAAAAAAAGTATTCATACTGGAGCGCATACACCTCACTTAAGATTTTATTAAATATTTTCTAAATGCTGCTGATATTATTATACAAGTTATACAGAGTCAGAGATAGATCCTTTAATGATTCTTAGGGGGTTTTAGTATTTTGGAAAATTTCAGCATAAATGGGCTTTAATAATTGCAAAGTCTAGTTAATGATTTCATAAAATTTCATTGTTATTCGTAAACTGTTTGACAGATGCTCTTGTTGTTCCCTTATTCAAGAAGTGAAATCCGGATGATATGTTCATGATGAATTGTAAGCCAATTTATCTTCTTTAATAATCAAATATTCTAAGGAAATATCCAATCAGATAATAGAGTAATTTTGAGCATATTTGGTTGTACTGCATATGATGATTAACATCATAGATGCTTTTAATGAGCATTGCTATGACGCAGTTTTATTTAGTGAATTTAGCACATGACAGTGTAAACCAGGAATTTTCGATCTTACAATTTTAATGACAAAAGCATTCAATATTCATACTTAAGTAACGGGTATCAAAGAGTCGAATGCAGAAGTATAGTTGCAGGAATTAAGATTGGTTTATCCCTACACGATTCTTGATCCAATACTATTTTTAATTTATACAATTTGTCCCCTCACAGTAAATATTTTTTTTTGCTGATAATGCTACAATTTCGATTATTTGCAGACCACTTAAGGCTTCTAGGTGAGGATTTCTAGAGGCACAGAAGAGAACCGAAAATTATTTATTTCTAATAAGCTGATGTTGAACAGAAGTAAGACTGAAAAAGTGGTTTTTATTCTGATAGATATTGAGTCAAATAATGTTTAAGTATATAGTTTTTGTAGAAGTCCTTGTTACAAGAATATAATGGAATTTGCAGATTGAGTACATTGTCTAAAAATTGAACAAAAATTTTCTCTTTCGTTAGCCGTCAAATTTACTATATCAACGTCTCTTTGAACTGGGATTTTAATATGACAGCATTATTTTCTTCTCCATTATATTTCTTATATCTATTAGAGTCTGAGGTATCTTAAAATAGTATTTTTACAAAAGAAATTTGATAGGTACAGTCTTTAATGGTACTTAGAACTGAGGTAACAGGTGTATAAATCTGAAAAGTAATGAATTTGTCATTTTTTCGTCATATTTCACTCAATTACTAATACAAATTTTAAAATTGTATTTGCATAAAAAAATTAAGGTTATTACATAAACATTGTTTGCTCCACTTTTTTAGACTCGGAAAATGTTGGAACTTTTAATAATTAATTTCAATACTTTATTAATACGGATAAATAATACTATGTAAATTAATATTTTAAAATATAATATTATATTTTTCACTATACACAAAAAGAGTATATCATTAAAATATCTTATAATGCTTGCATTTGAGGCTCTCAAATGACAAAATTAGATTACACATCTCGTGAGAGTAATAACATGGACACTAACATGTAAACTGATTCAATAAACATATATATAGGTATAAATCTCATACTCTCTCAGCAAAGAGACATCGTAAATACGAGTGACTTAAATACATAAAATACATACATTATTAAGCTTTATGCACATATTTACTATGGGAGTTTTGTACTTTTTGAAAAATTTTGTTTTTAGATTAAAATGTTAAAGCTTTCCAATATTAAATTTTAGCTTAACAGAAGCAGAATTAAGCTGTCACAATGTCGAAGTTTTAATCTAAATTAAATCGACGAGATTAGCAAAGTTAGGTGAAAGTTTCTTTCTGTTCTTCTCAAAAAAAGCCATTTGAATATTTGGTTTAAATCAAGTCATAAGATGTAACTTATTCAGGTAAAGTTTCTTACTCTAAATCACTAATGAATAAATCATTCATATATTTTGCGGCAGGAACATTTAAATCTACAGTGAAATAAATAATTTCATTATGATCCTTTATGATACTTCTAGAATAGCCTTAAGATAGGAATATAATGATCTTTTAATTTTTATTTATCTTTAACTCATTTGATTTCTCTACTGCGCCTTAAATAAACATGAAATTGTATTTTTATTGTTTCAGCATATTGCATATGATAACCGTCATGGAAGTTTTATTAAGATTTTTGATATCTCGTAAATAACTCAAAGAGTGCAATTTCAATCATATAAATCTCCAAGGGATTTCAAAGTCCCTATGAGAATTTTTTTACCTTGGATACAGTGAATAGTGAATAGAAAAAAAGAAGTGTCTGATTTGTAAGGAGTATTTTGCACGAAACTTGTCTTATCCATAACCCGAGGATTTCCTTTTTCCAATATTAATTTTATACTAATAATTAGATTACTATTGATGTTGATGAATTGAATTATCATATGTGAATATGTAAATAAATAGTCTGTTTGGTCTGAATTTTAGGCTCATTTACAAACTTAGTTATGGCAAATTTTAACTAATTTAATGCATCAAAAATTAATGCGAGAAAAGCCCAAGAACCAAAAGGAAACAATATATAGTAAATTCATTAATGACATGTGAAAATGAGAAAAATTCATTTTTTTAAATTTCTTGGTTTTTACCTTATTTCATTTGATACCGTGCATAATGATGATTTTATTCTAAAATAGGAAGTTTTAAATATTTTCATTTTATTCATACGATACTTCGTCAAACAGATAAACTTGAGGCAAAATCAGTTCGACTAATTTAATGATAATTTTTACTAACACTAAAGCATCTCATCACCAATTGCACACATCAGACCTAAAATTGCAACATCCCGTTTGAAATCGTTAAAAACAACACGACTGGCATTGCGCTCATACACACGTAATTAATGGCATGTTGGTAGTTTACGACCGTTCGCGGATGAACGACCTTGGTTTATAATGATCTACCGAGAAGAATGTAAGTAGTATATATATTTTCCTTCCTTTCCAATTTACTACTCTACCGCTAGTTTACGCAATGACGACTATAAAGCAGTGGTCAAGTTGAGTATTTTTAACTCACGGTTTATTTATTTTCTCTTTTATATTTAAATAAAAATATTAATACATCAACTTGACAACAATGTAAACTGCGCAGTGAATAACGGTCATGCCACGCCTTGATACTTCAACATTGCCACATTTAAATTTTGTTTAAAATGAAGGCAATACCTGTCACATGTGGTTCAACACAAGGAAAAAAAAACAAATTAAGAGAATCGTGTTTTGACTACGAAACGCGGAATCGCAATCGGAGGTGTTAATGAACGTCTCGAATAATAAAACTGGTATCGAGATTATTAATATAAATCGAAAAACCGTTCAAATATGCTAATTCGCGAGGTCAAGGAAACGTGTCTGTTTTTAAACAGGTTTTTGTTTACATTTTCTTTAATTCGATTCGTGTAATATCGTCATTATAAGTAAATAAGGCGGAGCTTAAATGTTTTCTCTGCCCCCATTTTTCGGTACATCTCGTGTTTATTTTTTCGTGTAATGAGGAAGACGCCTCTGTGGTATCCAGTTAAGTACACTGAAAAAAATCGTGCAATCGATATCCATCTTAATATATAATAAGTCCTTAAATAATTTTTTTGTAGCACGATTTGCATTTGCTTTTCAAAATAGGCTGCACTGGAACCGAAAAATAGTCACTGGTGGCAAGATCTAGAGAATACACTGGATCGTCAAGCAAATGGAAGTGCCTATCGCTGTGAAATCGGATAAGCTCTAGAAAATTCTAATCAAAGTGGAAACTCGGTCTCACTTAATTTAACTATTTATTGTGTATTCAACATATACACAGAATACGTAATGCGTGTAGTAATGGATGAGTAGGAAGGCAGAATAACCATTGGGAGTAGAGGCATAAATAATCTCAGATACATGCATGACACGCTTATTATAACATCAACAACAAGATCTAAAAAAGATATAGATGCCAGTAGCACCTACGACCTAAAAATGAGGATAAAAGGCATGAATATAGATAGAACACCTCCTAATCATTAGCAGATCCAAAGAATCATGGAATACAAAGTGGTGGAGAAATTCCAATACCTCGATGATAACAAATACAGGAAATTCTGACTGCACACCGCACAAACCAATAATTCATAGAAGTCATATTTCACATTCTTTGGACATCTCACGAGGTATGATAATGCTATGGAAACCTTGATAATTCAAGGAAAAATAGGAGGAAGCGGTCCAAGGGGCAAGTCGAAAATGAGATGGATAGACCAAATGAAGATGATAACAGAATAAGCATTAAAAGAAGCTACCCAATTTTTATAAAATAAAGATCTCTGGAAGACGACCATTATCCCAACTAGTTTACTCAAGATGCCACCGTACGAGAGGTGAACGGACTGAGGAGAGAGAGATGGCTGTGATCGTAATGAGGAGTAGAGAATAAGAAATCATCAATACATTTTGGAAACAGAAACACGGTGACTAAAATAAGGGCACTCTTTTCCTGTACCACCATATAAAAACACTGGGACCATACAGCCAAGAATGGGATTTTAATTATTAGTGGCCCAAGACAATTATCAACGAAATCTCATAACCAAAACTAGTCTAACTATCCAAATACTCAATCCATAATCGTATTATTACCTCATATCCTCTGAATATTTTTAACAAATTCGCTCCTTTTGCCTTCTACAGACTAAAATTTTTCTTATTTGTCTGTATGAAAAGCCACTGCCATAGATCTGTCTTGGCAAAAATAGGAAATCCAGCAAACAAACGATTTTAGTAAAACTGATGCTTTTAACTTGAATGAGTCTATACAATTATTGAGAAATAAGACTAATATAAACGATAAAGAGATTGCTATTCTTGGTATACTACTTGGTTCATATCCCTCAGGGTATGAACTAAGGAGAGATGAAGCAGAGGAAGATCTAAAAGATCAGGGGATCCAACTTGAGCAGCTTAAATAAGATCTTCTGGATAAAATACACAGCGATAGAGTAATCTTAAAGATTAGCAAGCAGTTTATGAATTGAAAAATAAGAACCAATTACTGATCACTGGCATAATAGAAGTTAGAGTTAAAACCGGGCTAAGTGAAAGCTTAGTACTAAGGCAGGGGACTTCATCCAACCGAAATATCAAACAAACACAAAACATTCACCAAGTTTTGGTTTTGCATTTTCAAGTTTGATGGCTCTTGGTTCTGGTGAAAAAAATTGCCTTTAACTTAAGTTTTTGGTGTACAAGAATCGAGTTGGAGACTACGCATAATAGATGCCTGCAATATGGACGAAACGTCAGTTACTGCAAATATGTGGAGCAACTTTAAAAAGGATAAATCCAGAATTGGTCATAGTACACTTCAACTACTAGTTACACAACTGTTTTATATGAAAATTAACAAATCTTGTGTTAGAATATTTGCAAATGCCTTTAAAGTTTCAGATATGGCTTTTGCTTCTGTTTGATAAAATTACCTGTAAGTCATTTCTAAGGTACAGGAGTCAATTAATCAAGTACATCATTCAATTGTTTTGGAAAAATTTCAACACTCAAAACAGTCGGAGATAGTAGAACTGTAAAAGTTTATGTGTTTCTTGATCTAGCGTTTTTTCTGTGTACAAATTTACTTTACAGTCGTATTTAAAGTAAATAAACCAGAATGTGTCTAGCCTACAATGTGTTTATGTTTGATGCAAATTACGACATTATACAACCTTGTGTGACGTTAAACATTATTTTTTCAAGTGAGTGAATTCACTTATGAATAAAATAATTAGTATTCTGCTCATAAAATGACAATGAATGTTAGTTAATATAGAAATTAATTTTTATCCAGCTGAATTATTAAGCGTACATTTTACAAAAGTATATCGAGAATCGTGACAATGAGATGCTCTACAGTAGTTTCCGGTCAAATAATTTACGCCAGGAAAAGGTCAAAGGTAACCAGGTCAAAAGAGAGGAAGTATATAATACAAACCATCGTTGTACTTATTAATTATTGGACTAAACTAAAAAACTCAAAACATTTTAAAATAAAACAAATTGTCACACAAAAAAAACGATTCCGAACCCTGGTTGGCGCAATTTCAAACAGCTGTCCGTGAAAATATCACCGCCGTCATATTTACTTGGCTATTTGTTCATTTATTTATAAACAGTACAAAAAATACAAATTGCAATTGATTTGGGAGATTTTTATAATTAAATGAATTTGAAAATTTACGAGTTTGGCAACGTCGCACCTGAAACCAGCGCTAAGGAGACTTTGACTGATGTGCCTTTACATTGTTGTCAGCCCATTATTTTTCTACTTTTTTAGGAGGACAATTAATACAATTCATGAACAATTTTGGCAAATGGAGACGAAGTTTAATTTAAAATCAAGCATAGCCATTAGAATTTACTAAAATTAATATTTTAAACTCAATTAGACACTTTTAATCTATAGATACAGCAACTTAATTTGGCAACATCGACCATACTGCTAAACAACTACTAAAATAAGCGAGTTTAAGTGTTTATTTATTTTAAATTTGGCAACCTGGCTCTCAATACAAAGATTTTAAATAAAAGGGCGTGGTCTGGCAGTTAATTTTTTTCAAAAACAAGACATGACAAGAAGATAAAATAAATACGTTATGGCTGATTGATTAGGGATTAAAAAGGTGCATACTATTAAAATCAACCGATACAATAACGAACAGATTTATTTAATTTAGATTATCCAAATCACTTTGGCAACGTCGCAGCTGATAATAAAATATTAAAGAAAATGTCTGACTGTTTACTAATGCGCATTTATATGTCATAAAAGGGGCAATAAAATCCATTGTTGTCATATTTATGAAGCTTTTATATATTTATATTCAAGACTTAATTCAAAAATTACGAGTGACAACATCGCCACTCAAAAAGTCAAGCTAAGAGGGCGTGGTCCGACCGGTAGCTTAGGTGAACATGCGTGCTATTAGCAACGTAAAATGCACTATTGTCATCTTGTTAATTATATAGAAAATACTATGTGTATCAGTTCATATTCATACATTAAAATTACTTATATTACAAGTACAATGAAGTAGCGATTTTAATTTCAAGAGTGTGACATTATATTATGCATTTTTGCCACGTTGTTTATATTGTTTTTAATTTGATTTAAAAATATTACAATGCATTTTTCGATCAAATTTAGGGATTCTTATTTATTACTATAGGCAAATAGAACATAGCCTTAAACTAACCAAACTGAATGAAATCAATATACTAATGGAAGGCTTTAATGCCAAAGTGAATAGACGTAGAGTAGGAAGTATAATTGGAGTTTACTCCAGTATTATGAGGAAAATAAAATAATAAAAATACAAAGAGTAGAAAAAATACATGGTATAAATGACCACAGCAACATTTTAATTATGTCATGATAATCATAAGTTTAAAACCCTGATAGCCAAGGTTATTACAATGCCAGATGATAATATCGAATTAGATCACAACTGAGCTAGGAGCAACGTTTCACTTTGTTTGTCTAGGCCTAGAACGAAAAATAAGAAGAAAAGATTGGACATAACACTGCTCAAAACATTCAGAATGACTACATACAACACTTAATTAATTAACCCGACACTACTAACTATATAGTCAGTGATGTTGAAGGATGTTGGTATATTATAGAAAGAGCTTTTGAAATCTCAGACAATAAGTTTCTCGTAATAGCATAACAAAAACTATGCAAAAATTGGAATGACAATAACAAGTACAGAGACATACAAAAAAGAATTAGAAAGGAAGTTCGAAGAGTAAAGGAAAAATGGCTTACTGAACGATGTGAAGATGCTGAACATCTCAGTCGTCCTACTAAAAAAAGTGAAAGAATTAACTGGGATATATAAAAAAGAAACAACAGATTATTGGAAATATTGAAATGATAGTGGATACAGAGAGAATATCGGAAATTTGGAAGGAATATATAATCAAGCTTTTCAATGGAAACTGACTAAATAATCCAATGATTTAATTAGCAGAGATGACAATACCAAGGAGAAATCAGGAATTATTGAATCACGTAAATAAAACAAGCACAAGATTAGGCCTGAAAATTAATATAAAAAAACGTTTATGGTCGTGAGTAAGACTAATATTCCACAAATAGGAATTCAGGTAAATGAGAAGAATATTGAATATATGCATATGATGCAATTAAGTATTTATGTTGAACCGAAATTAAGACCAAGAACAAGAGATTACATGTAGAATAGAATAATCAAGAGCAACATTCTTTAAACTTAAAAAACTCCTTACAAATAAAAAGCTAAATTTCAAACTAAGATACAGAACTCGAAAATGTTACGTTTGGTCAGTTCTTTTGTACTGTATAGAGACGGACAATAAAAGCAAGTTTAATAAATAAATCAGAAACATTCGAGATGTGGTGTTTAAGAAGAATGCTAAGAATATCATGGGTAGACCACATAGAAAGAATAAATAAAAAAGTTCTTGAAGATCACAAATAGAAGATAGTGAGCTTTTTGAAGTAATAAAACGTAGAAAAATATCATACTTAGAACATATTATAAGAGGAGAATGCAATGCATTGCAGTGCCTTATCCTTCAAGGTAAGATCGAAGGAGAAAATAGGGGATAAGGAAAAAGGAAGCTTTCGTAGTTGCAAAATATTAGACCATGGACATGGATAAGTAGTTTTCAAGAACTTTAAAATGCTGCAATTGACAGAAGCATATGACGGACGCCTACGCAAGAATTTGCATGGCACTCGAAGAAAAATATTTATTACCATTACGACAAATTTATTTGACAGATTTATCATCATGCAAATCAATATGGCAACGTCGCCTCTGACAAGACTCAAACTAAGGATCCGTAATTTGGTCCTAGAATGGGCAGGAATAATATGTATTGTTGCCACATTTTTAATAATTCTATAGACTTGACTGTATTATTAATTATAATTGTATTATTATACATTTATTGTTGATATTTATTTTTAAGGCTGATTATTATTGCAGAAAAATACTACCAAAGCGAAACAAAAGTGGAAAAATAATAACGAGTGCCAACGTTACTTAAACAAGGTGTGGTCCGGTGAAAACGGATGCCTTCCTCGTTGCATAACACGCCCTATTGCCAAACTATTGATATTATCTCAAATAGAAAAAAGAAGATACTCATATTCAATTGCGCCCTTGTCAAACAAACTAATTGCTCTACCAAGAAACTTGTCAGTTAATCTTTATTTAATAAGCGGTTACCCGTTCTATTTGTTAACGCTGCCTAGTTAAATATGCGTGTGTTGGATGAAATATACATGGAAAAAGATATATATTTGACGTGGTAATTGTTTTATAATTATTAAGGCCGCTCCTCAGGATGTGAAATTATTGAAGAGGACGATTTTGTGGGGACGTAAGATTATTTTTTTATATAGGATTAGTTATTAGGTATTTCTGTTTGCAAGTGCCAAAGTTGAAGGATTTAAAATGCCTCGAAACTTTTAGTTTAAGAAATTTTATAGCTGATTTTATCCATCCAATTACCAACAGTTAAAACTCAAACTTCAAAAGAAAAACTTCAGTGACGTTTCGTTTTTTAAGTATGAACTGTGCATAAGAAAATCCTAAATAGAAAATAAAAACTTTAAAACCGAAGTAGACATATAAACAAACGAAAATACATCAAAGATCTTAAACCCGGACCTGTACAGCTGAACACCTGCAAATACCTGCCTCGAAAATGTGAGTCTTAGTCCGGTAAAAATTTTTACAAGCGTTATTTTTTCAAATTTTTTTTTACGAAAAGGACTCGAAATAAGTTTTGTTGTTTAAAATTGGCTTTATAAATAGCCAAAAAAAATTTGAGACGTCCAGACCAAAGAAAATGTCGATTATCGTTGACGGCAATTAAACCTTAACGAACTTATTCCACTACTACAACGAATGTAAAATATATAACATATATATATAGTAAGCGTAATCGTAAATACGTTTTTTTCCTAGAATTTCCATACAAAAATAAAACAATACTGATAAGTAATATTTTTTGAATGATTGTCTGACGTCTATCGTACGAAAAAACTTTTTTAACGAACCCTCTATTTGTCTGACTCTTCTTATCTAGTATGTTTGCTCTTGATAGATAATGATTTGCTTAAATAAAATTTGAAAAGCTCGCTTACCTGTTTCCGTTTATTCACGTTATTTTCCACCACTAACGGTGGCGGAAACGGTACTTTTCCCTCGTAGCGATCTCGTAACTCATCCAGAATTTTCTTGAAAGTTTCGACGTTCGATTCGTCATCGGGAATGTGCAGGTACGACCGCCAGTGGCTGCTCGAGTCGAAACCCCAATGCACCGTACGATTTTCCACATTTCTGAAAGACAATCCGACTCTTTAAAAATTAGTTTTTTGGAAGGTAGGCCAGAAACTATCAGTATAGTTCCTTAGAAGAAGTAATGAAAATTAAAGCGCTGCCAATTTCAATGTTTAAAGAAAAACCGGCAAAAATTACGGTTAATACCTAATTGCTTGATAACGGACTAGAATATTATCAATTTAAAAAGTGGAAATGCCCAGAACTAAATATTATGATTCTGCAAAAAGTCTTTCATTCGGAACGCCAGGGAAGACAATTATGAATAAGCGTAGAAAAGAAACAGTACTATCAAAATGTATTAAATTATTTACTTGGAACTTTAAAACAATGGCAAAAGCACTCCATCTAAGAAATGACGAGAAAGAATATCGACATAATAAGAATAAGCTAGATGAGATGGCCAGGATGGTCAGGAAGAATAGGCAAAAAAGAAGACAGAGTATTTTATTCGGAAACATCTGATGGAAAGCTGGCATATGGAGTCGAAATGATAGTTGTATGAGCAATGTCCGACAGAGCAATGCTACTCCGAGTAAAAATTTATCCTGTAAATATAAAGATAGTCCAAATACGCCCCTACACAGAAGAAGAGGAAGTGAAAAATCTCTACCAAAGTATAAAAGACGTAATAAGCACGAAATAAATGTCGAAATGAGAAATTTTACAAGAGACAAACAAATAATAGAGGAGACAGCCTTGAGACATTTGCAGAAAACAACGAGTTGGTCGTATTAAACACATTCAACAAATTGCCAAAGAGAAGACTAAGATATACCTAGTAACATTATCCGTAACAATTTAACTACCTATGTATTACATAATAAAATGTTCTGAAACTGCTTTAATTTAGTAATCGTACACCTTCAACAGAATCTATAACTCTGAAAATTATCCCGAAAAATGGCTGCAATTAGAATTTATAGCATTGCCCAAAAAACCTGAAGCAAAAAAATTAAGAGATATCCAAAAAATGTAGTGTTACGTTAGAGATATCCATACAATTTAGTTTAAATACAGTCGGAATCAGAGACGCTCTTCGAAGTCCAATCCATTCATTTAACCCAGTGATGTAAAGACGTAAATTATGATGTATACGCATATCTAATATAATATAAAAAAGCATTTGATCGCGTTCAATATCATAAATTGATTAATGTCTTGGAAGAGACCGGCTTGGGCGATAAAGATATTCGATCTCTACTGGAATCAGATAGCATGCTTAAGACTTGACAAAGATCTAACCGAACAGATGAAAATACACCATGGGGTCAGACAGAGATGTGTTCTCGTCTTTGATATTCAACTTATATTGCGATAAAAAATTCGACGAAGCCTTTAACGGAGTAGAAAGGTGAATCTTCTTCGATACGCCGATGATACCCTGGTGGTGGTAGATATCTTGAAAGCACTGCAAAGGTTAATAGATCATACCGCGCAGTACAGTCAACAATATGGTCTCAATATCAACGTAAAGAAAACGAAACAAATGATCATCAGCAAAAGAGATATTAATGGAGATCCCCTATATGTCGACGAAACTCAAATTGAACATCTTCAACAATATTGCTGCCTTCAAATTTTCATAAATGAACAATAGAACATTTTATTGTATGGCCTAGAATCCTGGACACTCACAAAAGCCACCACTAAAAATCTGGAAGCTTTTGAGATGTGGCTATGTAGAAAAATGCTCAGAATACCATGGACTGCTTACATTACAAACATAGGAGTGCTAAGAAGAATGAAAAAAGATCTAGAAGTCTTTGTACACTATTAAAAACAAGAAAACCAAAAAACCTGGGGCATGATATAAGATATAATTATCAATATTTCTTACTGCAAACCATAATACAGAGAAAGGTATTGGGTAAAAGAGTGAAAAAGCATTATCAATAAATATGTTTCTTACTAGTGTTTCCGCCACTTGATTCTTGGTGAATATTTTGTCAAGCCTTCCTGGAACATTTAATTGTAAGGTTTTTAAAATGGTACAAAGCCAATGCAAAAATTGATGTTTCTGATGGACTTGCATTGCAGGAGCAACGCTGGACATTCCACTTGGGCTCCCGGAGATTCTTTGTGAATTCAGAGAAAGGCTTTGGTATTGCCCCTAAGGAGGACAGGCGGCAAGATGTAGAAACATAGGCTCTAGGAGCAGGAGCACACTTATATAGCCTAAAAATAGATTTTTTTGATCAATTTGTATCATAGAAGCAATGAGATCAATATAGAGCGCAACGCTAAGCATTTCACTAAGGCTGGCGGAGATTCTCTATGAATTCAGAGGAAGCCTCTAGCATCGCACATTAGAAAAAAGGCGGCGAAGTGTGGAAATATCATCTCTAGAGCAGAGGTACACTTCTATAGCCTATGTGGTGGAAAAGAATAGGCCCAAGCCAGGCATAACAATTAGGCTGGGTAGAATTCCAAATAAGAAGAAAGAATGCCCGAAATACAAGCCCTGTGTAGAGATTATCTACTAATCTGGTATACGAATGATCCACACTAGATTATCAAGCGACTTGATGTCGCATCTCTTAGTTTCTAGATGAATGGGCATAAGCAGATCTTGGTAAATTGTACAAGGAATAAGCAGATTTACAAAAAACTAATTTTCAGGCATTTTAGAAGAAATAAGTTTCAACCTGCATCCATACGTAAGGCAGAAATAGACTTTTGATATTGCATTTCAGGTAAAATTGCTAAAATTAAAACTACGCAGAAAAACAAAAAAAGAACTTTAATAGTTTTCCGATTTAACCATCATGGATTGTATGAACTTACCGATGCACGTGACAAACGAACTGCTGCGGTGAAAACCCGGTTTGACAGTCGACGCACTCGATACACTTCGCGGTTTTGCTCGTGTACAAGTCCGGATAACAGAGACCGCGCGCTTCGCCGAAACACTCGTGATAAACCGGAAACGACGTGGCACCTTTACGCGCGCGAAACGGAAGTGCCGGAACTCCGTTCCTTGGAAGATTCTGGAACGAAAAACAATTTATTAGAGTTAAATTATTTTCTAAACTTTAAAAATTGTAAATTTATAAAGTTATTGGTATTTCTGTGATATAACTTCAGATAGTATTCCTTTAGGTCGTAAACGTATCCAAAGTTGCTTCGTTTCTCAGATACAATGTGGTAAAATAACAATTACATTGAATTTTTTAGCCTCTAATTGTAGGTCATAAAATATATTGTTTACTCTTATCAAAAAACATTTACTTGAACATTTCACTTCTTCGACTAATGAAGGTTAAGCAAACGTTATTATTCTCCTCATAATAAAATACACATCTTTAAACCTATTGTGAGGAGAACGACAACCTTGCTTAACTTTTATAGTTCTACTTCTCTGGTAAGTATTGACTTCTACACTACCATTCTTCGACTTATATTATCACATTTTCGGTCACATACCACAGTGATAATATTGCCTTAATAGTAAAACTCACAGCTGTCAACTAGCAATGATTCCGTTATAAATAATTTTACTAACGCTCAAATGACTGAGATAGATTTTTTTCTTTAAATATAACGAATCACCCTCTAAAGTTTCTTACCGCAGTTAGGAATAAAAATTTAGAAACATGTCTTACCTTTGATCTAGAAAACAACAGAGCACTACAAAGCCTCTCCGCGTCAGTTTTCGTAATGAGTCCACAAGTACTGGCGGTACTGGGTAAGATCCCGTGACTCTTAAGTACGTTAATCTGGTCTAACGTACACCTGGAGCAGAATATAAGTAGTTCGTCACATTCACGGTTTATTTCGGAGAGGCTGAAATCTCGCAGCACCGAATTAAGCACCTGAAGCAAAAATAAAACGGTATGTAAGATCTCAATGAGTACATTTACTTCCGTGAACTTACCTGCGGCAAACATAACCTTTTCTCCCCACCAATATCAAAACATGATATACTTTCCCCCACTAAAATAGTCTCGCTCCTCTCACTACACGACGTATCCGAGGTGGCCAAAATGGGCACCGGTTGAACCGGAAATGGAGCAGCTGCAATCGCTTGGAATTCCTCCTCACTCGTCCCTCCTGGACTTGATGGTTCATTCTTGATTGGGTTCAAAGATAACCCAGGACCGTGAAGTGATTTCGTCGCACTATACTGGTAGTTCTTGAGGACGCTCTTTAGGTGAGGAGTTACCTCCATCATCTTGACTTATTTTCTAAATAGCTTTAGTGGGCTTGAAAGACCATTTTGAATATGGATTCTTTGAAAATGTCTTCTGGCTGGTAGTTCTGGAAGGTCGGGTAATGGTGGATGCTAGGGCTGCAGGGCATGATGGTCAAGCACTGAAATAAATAATAGGCTGGAAAATATCTGATCTCCTTATAAAGGTTGAAATTTGAGGCGTAAACATTTAGAGATCTTACAGTGGGGTTTGAAAAAAAACGTGAATAATTGGCGCCCAATGTGGGTGGAACACCTAAGCTTTTCGCTCGTAAATTCAATTTTAGCTGTTAGTGGTTACATTAATGTCAAAATTTTTAATTTTTAATGAATTTGCTTATCTCGGCTTGCCAAAAATTAGCAATAAAAATTTTGAAAATTTTTTGGAAAATGAATAAATTGCATGCTATAATATATCGAATAAAACCTGTTTTTCATCTTGTTTTTATTTACTTTAATCGTTTTTTTCTTTAAATATAGAAAACTTTTGCATATTATTTGCATTATATATTAAGAATATCTTAATTATTATTCGACAGTGGAATTTAGTGACTATTTTGAATTTTAGAAGTCGGTTACTGCAAGCATTTTTTTAAAGATAGTTTCAAAATTCTATTTACTGCATATTGAATACACATAAGTATAAAAATTGAAATAAACAAAACCTTATTTTTGAACTCAAAGTATTAATCTTCCCTTTAGATTAAATCCTATTACTTACTTCCTTAAATCACAGTATTTATGTATTCGAGTTAGGTGCAAGTTCGTAGAATAAAACAAAGTAAAAATATATTGTAAAAGGATAAAGGTGTATTTGTAAAGTAAATATATTTGCATAAGTTGCCTATTGATAATTACTGCGATAATTAATTCTCATATTTTTATGATATTGAAAAGTTGTTAAATAACCCATTTTAAAATAGTGATAAAAATTATTGTTTTTCAGGTTAAACCTCTACAGGTAAATAATAATTTGTAAGTAGTAATAATTTTTGTAAGATATCAAATTATATTATTAAAAGTAGAATCGTCACCACAAAATGATATGTTATGTACAATTTTTAGAAAATTTACAAAAACGTTTGTTCTGGATAAGAAGTTTTGTTATCCAAGGTTTTTTTTTATCTAACGGATACTATTTATTCATAATTTGATTTCTGCGGAACGTAAATTCTAAAAAAACATTAATATTTAAAAGTAAACCAAAAACTACTATAATTTAAGAGTAAGAGACAAAGTCAGTGACAAAGATAACCTTTTTTAATTAAAAAAATCCAATAATATATTGAAATGTTTTTTTTTTCAAAATTGTGATTAAAATTGGAAATTATGCTTATGCCAATATTTTAAAATAGACTTTGTTGTTTAAAAAGAATTATTCTAAAAAATATCTATGATTAGAAAACTCTAGTAGTAATTTTTAATTATATCAGTGATATTATGGCGCCCAACACTGTGGCCCTATAAATATTATATGCAAAAAAAAAATTATATTGAATATATATGATAAATATAATAAAATTTAAAGCAAGTATGTCAAGCAAACATGGCACTAATTTTTCACTGAAAATTAGAACTGTCGTTTTTGTGTCATGATAGGCTTATATGCAATCATAACCTACATTCAGATATACAAAATATTAAAGCAATAAAATAATCAAAAAATTTGTTAAAATTATAAGGAGACATAGTGAATTAAAAAAAAATATATTTTTTATTTTACCTATTATTTTTAATTCTACTTAAATCAAATTTTATTATCCAAGAAATTTTCAAGAAAATGATAAGTTTTTCTAATAATTGTTATTAAATTAAAATGTTTGCCCTTTAACAAAATCTACTTCCAGTTAATAGAATTTCGAATAAAAGCTTGCTTTCCAAAGTAATTGGATTATTATTTGGCTTCAGTCCCACGTTATGCGTCAACTTATACTGCAAAATATGAGCATTTTAAAATGTAAGTTGTAATAAAATTAAAATATTATAAGCTTCCACGAAATCCCATTTGGAATTTTTGCTTTTTATATAATATATTATTTGTATAATATTTACAACTTGAAATTTGGAGCCAAGACAATTCATAATACATTAAGTGTTACGTAATTTTTGTTTTAAACATATTATTTTAATATTTGCTTTAATATTTATGGCTAATTTTTTTGATTCATTTTTTAAATTGAGCCAAAAGTTTTTCTAATTAAGTATAAACCTTAAGTCAAAAATCATAATTTCTTCTTTATAATACATTTCAAACAACAAATTTAAATAAACCGGACACAAACGAAATTTTGCTTAACATACACTCTCTACGTCTAATATTGGTTTTAAAATAACTGTGTGTTAAAACAAATACATGACTAAAATATTTAAAAAAAAATTTTGGCTTGTTTTTGATAAATAATTTTTATAGGTTATAAATTTTTTTTTAGAGAATTGCCCCTCTTCTATAGTCTTAAAAATTATTACTATTCAATTAAAAACCTTAAATCAGAATAAGCTGTTCGTACCTGAATTTACTAAGTTTTTGGCATTAGTTTAACACCTGATATAATAAATTTTATTTGATATTTCAATGTTTATGTCTATTCATTATTATATTAATAGAATTTATAAGTTACGAATAAATACAAAACAATAAGTATAACAGACATTTAATATCTTTTTGATAATGATATGAATTTGTTTTGATCAAAATGATATTTAATATTTTGCGTCACTCAATTGCACAAAATTCAAAAACATATAACAATCGAGAATTTGCTTTATTTTTTTGATAGAAGTCTATTATCTATTGGTTCAGAGTAGGAGCAAAATTCGAAATTATTTTGTTTGCCTAAAATGTTAAAAACTAATGGAGAAATATCCTAATTAGTACAATACTAAGTCCTATGAAAGGTAACAAATAAACTGTCGGACTGTCTATTTCCGAAAGAAACTTAAGTAAGGCCAACAGCTATAATTTAAATTAAGGTAACCGACAAATGTGATTTTAGAATGATGACTCCAAATCAGAATGCTGAGATTTTACTTTGAGAGGTGTATTGTCGTCAATTATGTATACAAGTTAATAAAGCCTTGTAAATAAATTATTATGGCACTCAAAGTTTTTTATTTTACATATTTTTCATCATCAAGGTTCTGCGGTATCTCAGTCATAGCACAGGATCACAGTGGGAATCCCACCAAACAAAACTTTAATAGCTGTAAATAAGAAACCACCTCCATCTTTCACTTGTTATGACCTTTCAGTAACCATGAAAGAAAATTATCTAGAATTCCAAAAGCATTAAGTTACAATAAGTATTACATAATTAACATTGTCAAAGGCTTTCGAAAAATCCGTCAATCTAGAAGCTTCTTTGCATGTAGTCAAAAATGAAATTGATAAAAAACTAATAAGTATTTCGCAGTGGGAGCAGTTGTACCCAAATATATCTTCTTTTCCTGCATGTTAAAAGTATTGTAGAATTTTTACTATTTGTTTTGGTGCGAACTAAAATAGTCGGATGCACTTATTTACAGTCCATTTATCCAAGGGAATCTATGTGTCCCATTAAGTGAATTATTTTTTATGTGTTCCAAACATTTAAAGTAATAGTAACTTTATTTCAGGCTTTTAGAATCATATTCGTATGCACTAAACTGTCTGGAAGAAATAAAAATATCCTTCCAGGCAGTTGAGTTTGAGTCTATTCATCTATAGCTGGTAGAATGCCCTTAACTGACTGAAAGAAATATTCTACCAAGCAATTGAGTTAAAACAACTAGTGACTGGTGTCCAATGTAAGCTATAATACTTATAGTCTTATCTTTTTAAAGAGATAGGAATATTCTTCCACATAGTTAAATGAGGATTTATTCATTTTCCTATGAGCTGTTGGAATGCACTTAACTTTCTGAACGAAATAAATATATTCTTCCATGCAATTAAGTTAGACCCTTGCCCTCTAAGAATCTTACAATATTCAGGAGTCGAATAAAAGACATGTGTGGTAAAAAATATGTTTGCTTTATTTTTGAATTATTGATTATACGTTTGTGAACTTTTTACGTTGTTATTTACGTTGTTTTGTTTTAGTATTACCAACACTAAAAAAGCGATCAGATTATTTCATATTTATAATAAAGATATTATAATAAATATTATAGAACTTACAGGAACCATTTAACGTATGCTATACATGTTGGGCGCCAAAAAAGCACCATGATATATATTATAAAATTAATAATAACCTTATAAAAAAAATTAAAATTTATTATTAGATCTAGCATTGAAGTGTGTATATTATATTTACTGTTGGTTCAACAAAACCATATTAGACATCATTTATATCTACTTTAATTAAGTAATCGTTATCAACTTCGCGTAATATAAATATATTAAGACGGATTTGCAAACTCAGTTTATTGTAGCAAACACCAAATTAAGTTAATATTTTAATCCTATAAGACGTACTGAGCTAAGCATTTTTGCAAGTAAATTAATTTTGGTAAATAATGGTACTATTTGTTTTTTTTTAAATAATTTAAATTTATATAGCTGCCCAAAATGTAACATTAAAATTTTGGTTTTAATCATATATTTGCGTTCTTATAACTTAGAAAAGGCTAATTTTATGATTATTTAAGCATTCCTACTTGTTCCTAGAAAACGTGTGCCTTTGGGATATAGGTTTCAGCTTTAATACAATATTTTGCAAACTCGAATGTTTTGTACGCTATGGAATTTTTAAATTGCTACTAAAATTAAATTCGTCTTTTAATATTGAAAATTAGTATTAAGTCGCTGTCCAATAGACATCCCTTAGATTTATTTTTTGCATCTGTGTTTACAAAGTGTTTGGTACCTGGTACCTCTTTAACACCTGAAGTGCTAACATGCTAAAAAAAACATTTTTATCTCTATTTTACTACAAACCATGTAGCAACGGTCCATAGCGATGAATATATTTTGGCTTAAATATTTAATCTGAATTAATTCTTATCTACATTAATAGAGTTATTGTTATCAAGGATTTTTAGTATAACTTAATTCGCGTAATATCAATATTAAAAAAGAATAGCTAAGTCAGTATTTATTGTTGCAACAAATTAAGTAAATATTTTGATCCTACGAGCCGCACTATATATTTTTATAAGTTAAATATTGATACATTGTAAAAAATTAGTTTCTTCTTAACTCTAATTAATTTTTATTAAAACTGGAGAAGTTGATCGAAGAAATGTTGAATGAGAACATTGAATAGGAACAAATGTACATAAACAAATTAAAAAATAACAATTTTATTTTTATATTTAAGGGCTTTTGGCACGATGATTATATATAAACTGTCTTAATATAAATAAAACTCAAATTTCGACAAAAAAACGAATTCTTGGTTATTATTTAACTAGACGTAATATATTTTGGCGCCCAACGACGTCTGTACATTACAAAATAAGTTATAAAATAAAAAAGTGCATTCAAGAGGTCTAATATTCATCTTAAAAGTATGATTTTAAGTCTTTTGGCTCCAAGAGATATTGTATTTATAAATTATATATAACTATCAAAACATTGGTTAATATTTTTTGGTACAGGTACAATTCCAATAGAATTCTAAGGATAAAAAAAATCAAAAATTTTTTATAAAAATGAAACAATTGTAAAGTTGTTTCATTTTTAAAATTATCATTCTATATATTTAGTACCATTTTAAGTTTTCGTGACAACTTAATTATTGTATTTTAGATAATTTAATCCTTTAAGCACAGTAAGCCAGCATTAATATATTACTTCATTTTGGTACAGAATGACATAAATTAATTTGCCAACTTTATTTTCATTTAAAAAAATCCTTTTCTTTAATTTAAAAAAAAAACTTTTTATCTCAAGTCAAATATAATTTATGTTTATTAAAACAAGAGAACTTGACGGAAAAAATATTGAATAAGAACTTTGAATACGGATAGGTGTACATCAACAAATTTAATACACTCCAATGAGCGCAAAATATTAACTTTTAAATTTATATATCAGTCCTTTTATTATATTTGAATTTGCAAAATATCGTATCTGAATCGAAATTCACACCCCAAAAGTAGATTTGATTCGTTTTATGTTGGCACACGTTAAAAAACTGTAATCTTTAATTAGATCAGTTTTATATCGTATTTTATATTAAAAGATGTGTGTATGTCATTTAAATCATCAAAATTTTTAATATTATATTTAGGAGAGCAATAAAATGTTGTAGGGATAAATATAGAAATAAATATATAATTTGATTTTTTACTCAAGTTTGCAATTCTGTCGAAACATATTATGCGAAATTGATAACAATAAGCGTAGTTATACTTGGTGCTTTATGTGCTTTTATTGGACCGATTCACTTAAATTAAGAATGCGTTACTAGCTATACACATCTAGATTTTATTAGAAACTAAGGGTTTTTTAATTAGGTTACTATAGCTGTCTTATGCTGAAATTCTGGGATGTACTATAAAAATGTTCTTAGGTAAGTAACTTGGCGCCCAACATTTTTTGTATATTTTTTAAGAATATCTTAATTATTTTACAAACGTGTAATTTAATTTGACTGTTTTGGATTTAAAAAAAAAGTGCAAGCATTGTTTTAAAAGAAATATCAAAATTCTATTTCCTACATATCAAATACTTGATTTGCCTAATGTTATTATCTTGTATAATTAATTCTTATATTTTTATAGTATTAAAAAGTGATATCAATTTTTTTTTTATGTTTACACCTCTACAGGTAAGTACTAATTTCTAAAACTATATAAGAGCAAGTTGTTCAACAAGCTTCGCTATTTAAAGAAAAAGAACTCAAAAATATCTATAGTTAGAAAACCCAAGTAGTTATTTAATTATACCAGTGATAGTATGGCGCCCAACACCGTGGGTGTATAGATATTATGTTCTCAAAGAAAACTC
Source organism: Anthonomus grandis grandis (assembly GCF_022605725.1). NCBI lineage: Eukaryota > Metazoa > Arthropoda > Insecta > Coleoptera > Curculionidae > Anthonomus > Anthonomus grandis. The sequence continues at coordinate 18,203,837 of NC_065554.1, read as the reverse complement.
CAATATTCCTTATAATATAATGAATAAGTTCGGTGCGCAACATTTTAACTAAATGTAATTTCAGGCATTTCTAAGCCTCTCCAATATTTTTCCCAAAAATACTATGAAACTTGTGTGCTTTCACGTGCCAACGCGTTGTACGCTATTTATGTAGATTGAGAACGTAATTGAAAATAATGCCTGAATTTGAACTTTAAACCATTAATCGCCAATCCACATTAGTTCATACACCTTAGTCATTTTTACCATGTTTATTTATGATATCCAGGTGTATTTTTTGTACGATAAACGTTGGAATTTTTTTATTTTAAATTTAACTAACCGAATGAAGAAAATATTAAGAATTAGAGCACCACTTTAATAAGTGACGTAAGTATTTAAGAGTGAGCGCCTACACAAGTATTTTAGAAGTGGGTTTAAGGAACGAATTCTATAATATAATCTATTATCATGTTATCGTAAATAAATTATTAAATATTCAAAAATTGTCTGTGTCTTTAGTTTCCAACCCATATTTGTCAAAAAAAAATAGATCCGGCTTACAGGTTCAAAGTCTCCCATATTATTTTTGAAGATTTAATGCATATGTAATATCCCAATTTAAAACAATTAGTTTTGTTGAACTTTACACCAATTATGTACAATTCGTATTAATTAATATTACTGGGGCCTTTAAACCATACATACATCTAAAAAATACGTATTTAAAATTAGTGCTATACAGTTCATGTAAATTCAATAAAAGATCATGAGCTTAGGGATATTATAAAACCTGTAAGTTTTCTATAGAAGATTTAACATTTTCGTCTGCTCAAAGAATATACTTAAGTAATATTTTTAATTAAATTTTTATTCTGCAATGATTTTTACAGATATATTTAAATTAGTAATATTATTATTTAACCTACTGGCTGTTATGCTGCACAAACATGGTTTAAACTTGAAGTATTAGGACAAAAAAGGACCTAAATAAATACGAAAATGTGTTACACAATAATTATTCAAATGAAATACATACGAGAGAATATTTTTAAATAGTTTTTGGAACCTTGACCCGTGTGATTTTATAATTTAGTCGAAGCTCCAAGCCGATGAGCGTGAATAAATTACAATGGCCCTGTAATATTTCAGGTTGTATGAATCTAAAAATAATCATATAAAAAATATTTCTATTAAGGCACTACATGCTGCGATTTTAACATATTTACTAGTTATTATTTGATTAAGGCGAGCATAATTTGGTACCCAGTGGGTTTTTAGAGCGACGGTCAAAGGATAATTTGTGATACATTTTTTTAAATCTATAGAACATCAATATTTTATGTGAATAAATATTGAAATTTTACGATGAAGAATAGGCTAAATTAGCATTTAATTAAATTTAAAAAAATTTTAGTGAAACTGTTTTGGCGCCCAACAACATGGAATTACCAAGTGTATCTTTTACAGCACAATTAGATTTTTGATAAAAAAGCTCTTATAATTTTCTGTTTAAACTCTAATCATTTAACATTTTAAAATCTCTTTATCCTATTTATGCTATATAGGATCTGCTGCATTTTTTTTTACCTTTTGTACATGATACCATAACAACAATTGTTTACAATCAACGCTTATCAATGTCAATTCTCAATGTCATGTTTAAAAATTTTATAGCTTACAATTTTTAAACATTTATTGCAAATGGAAAACTTAACCAATCAAGAATTGGCGGATATGCATTTGGCATACGGAGCAACAAACTGTAATGCACGAGCAGCATTGCGGTTGTATCATGAACGTTATCCCGAACGACAGCATCCTGGATACAAAAAGTTTATTGCGGTTCGTCGGCGACTCGCTGAGACAGGCATGTTTAAGACCAAGATGCATGATACTGGTGTTGCTCGAATCGTAAGAACGGTCGAATTTGAAGAAGGATTTGAGGTGCTTCAGCGAGTTGCCGATGAACCATCAAATAGCACACGTGACGTCGCTAAGAATATGAATACGAGTAACGCTTCTGTCTGGCGGGTACTACACGAGCAACAAATCCATCAAATCCATCCTTACCACTTCCAGAAAGTTCAAGGTATGACTGCAGCCGATTATCATCCTAGAGTTCTATTTTGTCGATGGCTTCTAGATCACATCATTGCACAACCAAATTTTTTACGATATGTTTTGTGGACCGATGAAGCCTCTTTCACAAGAGACGGTATTTTTAATAGTAGGAATAGCCATGTTTGGGACGAAGAAAATCCTTATGCAATTTTTCCAAGAAAACATCAGAATCGTTGGTCTGTCAACGTATGGGCAGGCATTGTTAATGATTATTTAATTGGGCCATACCTTCTACCAGAACGGTTAACAGGACCTATTTATATGCGTTTCTTGGAGGAAGTTCTCCCAGAACTCCTTGAAAATGTTCCACTAAACGTTAAACAGCAAATGTGGTTTCAGCGTGATGGAGCGCCAGCTCACTTTGCTGTACAAGTACGCGAGTATTTGGCTCAGCGGTTTGGGCACCGTTGGATTGCCAGAGGTGGAGCAGTTTCTTGGCCTCCTAGGTCACCCGATTTAACGTCGCTCGATTTTTTGTTGTGGGGACATCTAAAGTCTTTAGTCTACGAAACTCCAGTAGAATCAGAGCTAGACTTAATTGGACGAATAACAGCAGCATTTAAAATCATTCAAAACGAGGATCAAATTTTTAGTGTAGTTCGCCGAAATCATGTGCGAGGTTTAAATCGGTGTATTGAGGTTGGAGGAAGACATTTTGAACAATTGTTGTGATGGTATCATATACAAAAGGTAAATATAAATGCATCAGATCCTATTTAGGTAATTAATATTTTTTCTAAATTTAAACGCGTCTTAGGGCCGTAGTGGCGTAGTGACACATTTCCGGACATGGGTTCCTATACTCAAATGGTTTCTACTGTTGCACTAAACAACCTCTAGAAGTTTGATCCCATAGTTCTGAAACACCCTGTATTATATCTTTTAACTACGTGCACTTAGAAAATGACTTTAGAACATGTTCAGCAGTGTTAGTTTAAGTTTAGTTTATAAGTTTAAAAAAATTATATCACAATATACAAGTTTTGCATATACAAACAGTCGACAGTGGTCTAAAGCTTTTTAATTCTGTCAGATGTGACCATACACATTTTATTAATTTGTTAACTAGGGCAGATATAGATAAGCGCTGCACAATGTGGGCTCACCTAGATAAAATTTATTTACCAAAAAATATTTAAAGCTTGTTTTTGGCTAAAGTATTACTACATATTTTAAATTTAAAAAAAAGTCTAAAGCTTCTTTGTCTTAAAAAAAAATATTTAGTTCATTTCTTGTTTTTATTTAACTGAAGTAATTATATTTTATTGGGTTTACCCAGCGACTAATTAATTTCCCGAATTTAATGTTTTATTTAAAGAAACTAAATCCAAAAAGCACTTTTTATAAAATAGCAAAAGTTGATTTAAACTGATATAACCAGTCACTTTTACAATAATTTGAACATTGAAATTTGTTTGTAAAAAAATAAGAAAAGTCAGAATTTTAAAATTGAAAATAATAGAACTAAAATTCTAAATGCTTATTATTTAATTGGATCAAGTACAATTTGGTGCCCAACATCGTAGAGCTACTTTATAAAAAAACTTCAAAAAAATAACGCTAACATTATAATACTATTTTACATTCAAAGTGATCCAAAAGTCCTATATTTTACTAAATACATCAACCTAATGTAAATATGCAAATTTTAAAGAAATTCTTAATTATTACTTAACTAGGGCAAGAATAATTTTGTGCCGAACGACGTGTATTGAACAAATACACCTAAAATTTTAAGTTACAAATATACAACATTGTTTATGAAATGTCTAAAAAATTTACATTAAAGTGGTCTAAAATTAATTTTAAAAGTATAGTTTCATAAACATATAGGCCTCAGGAAACCTGAATATTACTAGAGCACATATAAGTATCAAAATAATCATCAACTCTAATTTAGAAATTCAAATGTTCAAAAAAAAAATCAAAAATTGGTAACTAAATATCAAAGTTTTAAATTAAAAAAAAGCTTTTAATTAAAATCACTATGCCAAAAGTTTCCAAAAATTGTTTGTTATAATTTAACTAAAGTAGAACTTTTTGGCGCCCAACAATGTGGATTCATGAATTTGTTTAAAACATTTTTAAAATTCAGAACTTTTTGTCCAAGTAAATATTCTACTGTTTAGAAAATGTCCACAATTCATAAAGCTTTTTGTTCTATATAGTGAATATTCTAACATATGTGTATTTAATTAGGACTGAAATTTCAAATATCAGTGGAGCAAATTTATTTTAGCACTCAGTAAGTTTTAATGTATTTTAAGTCTTGAAACTTGGATTTTAAACTCTTTTGAATTTTCCAAGAAATTTAACAGTGGAATTTTAATTATATGAGATTTGTAAAGCTGAGTTTTAATATTGAAAACTATTGTTAGATATTATTTTTTAAATGTAAGTGCTTTCGGCAGAATGAGGATATATAAACTATTTAATTTTGATGCTTAATGACGTCGATTTTTATTCGAAGACTATCACAGCAATTGTGGTACCAAAAACTATACAGTTAAATTAAATAAAGAATTATAGACAAAATGATTCAATTTTGCATTTAGAGTGGTCTAAAAGCTTTGTCTTAATATAAATAAAACTCAAATTTCAAAGGAATTCTTGCGGTTATAATTTAACTAGAGCAAGTATATTTTGGCGCCCAACGACGTGTGTTCAGCAAGTGCACCCGAAATTTAATTTTCTTTGAAAGAATACAAAATTGCATATAAAATTAAAAAAATGTGCATTTAAGAGGTCTAATGTAGGCCGAAACACTGGCAATTAAGAGAAAAAAGATATAAACGGCTTGCGCTTAAAACTTGAATAATTTTTTTTTGGTATAGGTACATCGTCACCAGAATAACAAATTAACGAATGATAATTATAAAAAAATTCTTTATAAAAAGTAAAATTTTTAAATTAGTTAAATTAACAGCATTAAATCTCTTGACCCTAGTAAATGTATCAACATTGCTATGTCTGAACCTTCAAATAATTCTTCACATTTACTTGGCTAGAGTAGAAGCTTTGGCGCCCAACGATGCGGGTCTATAAAAAATAATATAATGTTTAAAAAATTTTATATTTACAGTTTATCTTAATGCTTTTTGTTCTAGTCAATATTCCAACATACCTTTATTTAAGACTGAAATTTAAAATTTTACTGGGACAAGTACTATTTTAGCCTCCAATGCTGTGTGTTTGCATTTTAATCCTTTAACAATCAAATGTTAATTGTAAATTTCCATTCCACCTATTTTGTAAGTTTTTTGTTAGAGTTACATTAATATATTTTGTTAATATAATAATGTTATAAAATTATTATATATAATATAATAATTTTGTTATAATACGTTTGTATATACATTTTTGGTACCCAATAAAAATGTGTTTTAGAACTATTATAGTAATTTTAGCATCCAGAATTAATATTATATATTAAGATAAAATGGAAAAAATCTGTAAAATGTTTATGGGACATAAAAAGATTTACAATTTCCTTTTGCTAGAACATTTATTTGTATTAAGAATTTTAATATTGTATGTATTGACATTGAAGGCTGATTATTATTTAACTAAAACTTCAATAAAAAAAATTCAATCCTATATAACAAAAATTTAAATTTTCCATTAAAGGGACCTAAAATTCAATTCAATTCAATTGCCCTAGGAAGTATTAATATTACTAGAACTAGGTATAAGTATAAGTGACGTTAAATTTGGTCTATAATTTTAATTTACCAATAAAACTTTTGTAAAAAAATTTTATGATGTATGATCTTTTTATATTTGAAATGTCAAATTTTTAAAAACTTTTTGTTTATTCTGTACTTAAATATGTTCTAATAGTTTTTACAATTAAATTTGTTATTAAAAATTGTACAAAAAATATAAAATCACAAATAGAAATCTATCAATGTACACTTATTAAATTAAAAACTCTTTTTGTTTATTGTACCAACAAGACTAAAACTGAAGTTTTAAAGGGATTCTTATTTATTATTTAATTGAGATAAGCACATTTTGGCGCCCAACAACGTAGTTTTATAAAGCGCCTTAAAGAACAAATGTAGATGCCTAAAATTATTTTATATCAAAAATAATGAAAAAATTGTTTACGAAGGAATTTTTTGTTATTATTTAATTGGAGCAGATATATTTTGGCGCTCAACAATGTGGTATGTACTAAATGACTTTTAAAGTATACTGGGCGCCCAACATTTTTTAAATAAAATAAATAATAAAAAATCCTGTTTAAAAGGTAAAAATAAAATGTCATACACTTTTGATCTTTACACAAATTTCAAGATAATGAAATTTTAATAAGTATTTGCAATAAGCGAACCCATCCAAAATCAGTTTTATGTTAAATATCCATTTGAATTAGCGTTAGACACCTACACTTTTGGCGCCCAACAAAGTGGATCAAAAAAACCAAATCCATTATTTATACTAAATACGTACTATTAAAACAATGTAAATCCACAATAATCCTAACCACAACAGCCAGTAATCCAATAGTGACACAACACAATATAAACCCACTTTAGTAAAAAATTTATCTTCACTTTAAAAAGATGAGAAAAATCAGTCGGGTCCGCCTACTGGCCACTTGTCAGAAACAAAAGTTAAGGTCACCATTCACGACTCTTTTTTTTCCTCTCCTCTCACGACACACGCGAATATAAACTTACGTAATAAAGTCCGTTTTTGACTGACCGGATTGACGATGGTGTGGCAATTTGAACTTTTCGTGTAGACGGAGGTTTTTGTTAGTATGAGATCGTGCCGTCCTTGTTTAGCTTATTATGTTACAACACACACACACAGCAGAATATCATCAATATCATCATCGCATGTCTGGTCGACTGACTGACGTTTCGGATTGTCTGGCTTGGCTGGCTGGCATCGGCATCGTGCGACGACCGGCTAGGCTGCTGTCGTCTGCATAGTTGTCAGATATCCCAAAAAAATTTGTGAGTTTGGGAATTTTACTTTAAATTTTAAAATAAAGCTAAATTGGCTTATAAAACTGTTTTTATAATTCTATGTATTTTATTCGATTACATTAAGAAATTAAGACTTGAATGTTAAAGGACATTCACCAGCAAAGTTAAATTAATGATGTTTGAATGTTCTAAATCGTAGGGAGATGTTTCATGAAACAGAGATTCTTAAAGGCGTTTTAAGCACAGCCAAAGCATTTTCCAGTAATTTCTAAGGCAATTCTTGAATATTTCTGAAAATGTAAAACTATTAACCAAAATTAAAGGGCCACTATATTTAATGTTCTAAAAAGAATAATGCTACAATTTTTTAAAATATTTTAGTAAAATATTAACAAAATTAAAAATTTAAAGCAGTTAAAGTGAGAGCATTTCGTACATAATATTTACAAATAGGATTTTTTTTTTCATTCTGATAACATTTAAAGAATGTTTGTAAAGTTATACAGAAAAAATTGGTGAATATTTATGGAATATATTGTACTGTTAGGCAAACTGTGAATTTAAAGTCTCCATTTGTATACACAAATATTAGAAGCACTGCAAATCTACAAAACTGATATTGCTGTTCATAAAACTTTAACTTAATTCATAGCTCAATAACAATAGACATTCCTGCTACCAATGAAATAAATGATTCGATTGTTCAAGATATTCCCAGTCCATACGAATAAACAATTTAAAATAATTTAGCTGGAGAAATTAGAATAGTATCAGAAAAGCTTTTAAATTTTTAAGTACCCCATTGAGTTTTTTTTTTTAATATGCACCACTTTAATTTTAATTTACACCCACAGACGCTAAAACAAACAATTGTCTCAGTAAAATTTGGGATTTCGGTCTTAATTAAATAAAGGTCTGTTGAAATATTAACTAGGACAAAAGACTTTAACTTCACTCTAAATATAAAATTTTTTAGACATCTTATCATTTTTTTAACCCACATCGTTGGGCGCCAAAACTATATACTCCAGTCAAGTAATAGCGAAGATTTATTGGAAATTCCAGGCATAGCAATGTAAATACATTTACTCGAATACAATAATTTATTGGCATTTTGTAATTTAAAATTTTGATATTTTGTGGACAGTTTTTTATATTTGTATCACTAAAATTCTATGTAAAAATTCGAAACAATCATTAATTAAAGTTATAACTTAAAAAAATAGGCAATTCAATTTTCATTAAAAGTAGAAGAAGGTTCCTGAGATATGAATTTTGATATTGAAATATTTTTAAATTGAACATTTCTTAGTGATTTTATCAAAGATCTTAAAAAGGAATAATGGATAAATTTTCAGTTTTAAGACGAAATACAATTTTTATTAAATAGTTTTATACATTTGAAAATATTCAAAAATATAAAATTTTCTGAATTAGAAAAAAGATATGATTGGTTTTTATGGTTTTTTTAATGTTTATTTATGTTTTTAGGAAAAAAACATAGTGAATATAAATTGATATATGTTCTATTTATAAATATAATCCATATATTTTTTTTATAAATTTATATAGCAAAAATTTTTAAAATATATAAGGACTGTACCAAAGTTTAAAGTTACTTTATTAGGTCTCCAAGAGAATAATGTAGAAATATTAAGGTGGGATATACTGCAGCTTTTTACAGGAAAAACAGAGGTGCATATATGCTGATAATATTTGTAGAATTTCTTACATGAAAAAATTTAAACAAGATGAAAAAATAAAATATTTTGTCATTATTATATTTATATTCAGACTTAACAACCCAGGTCAAACTATAGTTTCATGGTAAGCCGAGTGTTTCAGGTCGTAATAGAGTAGTAAAATTCGATAAAAACAATAAAATTGTTTATAAAATTACCTATAAAAGTAACAAAAGGTAAGAATATTTTAAAAAATTTAAGGTGAAAGCTATAAGAGAGCCTAAGAAATCCATAAATAAACTAATAAAACTGTAACCAGCAGTGAAGCCAGGAATTCTTATAAAAAAATTATTTATTTATATACTTATACACTTGTAAAAGGAAACCAATAAAGAAAACACAAGTAAAATTAATGGATTATTTAAATAAATTACAAATAAAACTAGCAAAAACTACCGAAGATAACGGCGTGTAAGATGAATAAATGTTAGAATGCTTTAAAAAAATTCAATATTGTTATTACAATTCCCCAATCTCCCTTTTTATATATGGGTGTAATAATTGCTAGTTTAAGTTGCTGAAGGAATTTTCCAGACTTATTATTAATCGAATTATTAATAATGTGTACCAATAGCCTTGTGAAAGCTGTTATTGCATATTTAACTAAAGAAGTAGCTATACTTTATTTTAGCTATGTCAAAGATTTCAACATCAACTTATTAATACTTGAGTTATGTGGAATAACCGTGGAAACTGTAATATGCAGTGGTTTTTCCCAGAATTTTTGATATACCCGTAGTGAGATATTTATTGAATTTGTTTGCAGTTTAGTTTTGTTATCCTCTAGAACATTACTTTAATAACCTTTCCATAATATTTCATTTATTCCACGCAATTTTTATTTTATGTTGCCTTGCTTATGATTTTATTGCTATAGTAATTTTTCTTTTTATTAATTAACAGTTTATCATATTCTTTTTGAATTCTACTTACATATTTCTGAATATGCTATTTCTATTTTAAAACATAAAACCTATTTAAATTAATTTTGCAATCTTAATTTCCTGACCACACTGCCAAAGTTTAGATTTATTCGTATTTTTATTAATGTTAACTTTTATAAAGGAAAACGCCCATCAAACGTATGTACAGTAATATTTTAAAGAAATTCCATTGTTCATCAGGACCGATGAATTCTGGTTCATTTGCAATATACAGGGTGTTTGGCGGAGGATTAGCCAAACTTGGTGGGCATATAGATAGACTCAGATAGAAGATATTTTCTTAATAAACTTTTGTTCTAAAAGTCTCGGGTTTTTTAAATCATTGATTTTGTGTTATTTTCAGGATTTTCAAAAAATTATGCCTTTTGACATCTTTAAATTTTTTCAGTATATTTTTCACGGTTTTTTTACATTTGTATTTAGTCTGTAATGTATCCTGAATCTAAAAAAATCAATATCAAGTACAAATAATATCGAAATAATTCGTTTTGAGCTCAAAAAGTTAATACAAGTAGCAAAAAAAAGTTATGAAAGGTATCTTTAACTTGACGCAAAAAAAAACTAAAATCTATCAAGATGTTCAGGTAGTTTTAAAAACATCTCCAGTTAATACTCTTTTCAATGATATACGATGTGTAACACAAAGCCGACTAACTTGCCACAATTCATGACTTTAAAGGACAATAAAGTAAAAAAAAATATTTTTTTAATTTTATGTATTTATTTCAAAATTACAAATTTTATTAAAACTGCGCTCCCCTGGCTTTAATACATGCCCTACGTCGCCGTCGCATTTCCACTGTCGTAAGACGAAGCCGCATCTCTTTTCTAATAGTTTGAAAAGCGCGGCATCGATTCTTTGAATGGTGAAATGAGGAGATTGTGGAACATGCTATGGGATTGTTGTTGTGATAACAATAATATGTGCTAATACATATTGTTGTTGTCATTTGACATTTGTCGTGGTGTAACTTTTTAGCTTTCTTACGTACCCAAGTCGTTAATTTAGTATTGTATCGTTTCTGTAGTTGTTATTGTTATTGTTAATACTGTTGTTATTGTTGCTGTTAATTGAGTTTTTATATTGTTTTTGTGACTTTCCTTATTTTCGTATCATTATCGCCACAATGGTTGCATACACTACCGAAGAATACGCCGATATTGTCTTTGCTTATGGTAGAGCCAATGGTAATGTGCGAGAAGCACAAAGAATTTATGAGGAGCAATACCCCAATAGGCGTGTGCCCCACCACAACACTTTTGCTAACACTTTTCGTCGATTAAGAGAAACAGACAATCTAAATTTTCAAGAACCGAGGATCAATCGGAGGCAGTATGATGTTGCTGTAGATGAAAACGTAATTCGCGCATTCGATGAGGATCCCATCACTAGTACAAGGAAAGTAGCTACAGATCTGAACATTTCTACATGGAAAGCATGGTCAGTTGTCAAGGCAGAAGGAAGGCATCCTTTCCATTACACCCCAGTGCAAGGTAATTTCATACTACATCAACAACTTAATTCCGCAATTTTTACTGGCATCGTGATACTCTATTCTAGTTCTTCTACAAGCCGACTATGAGCGACGGGTACAATTTTGCCGCTTTTTGCTTCACGCAGACGTTGAAAATAACCACTTTTTAAAAAGCATCTTTTATTTTTATACCATAATTTACATTATTGGGAAAACAAAAACGTAAATCCGCATTTGACCAGAGCCAAGTCTTTCCAAACAAGATTCAGTGTTAATGTTTGGGCAGGTGTGATTGGGAGACACCTCATCGGTCCACACTACTTACCGAGAAACCTCAACGGGGACAATTACTTACATTTTTTACAAAATGATCTCCCACAATTATTGGCTGATATACCCATATTTAATGAAAACGGGCCAATCGTCTTCCAGAATGACGGGTGTCCTGCACACTATTGGGTCCCGTTAGAGAATTTCTGGACAATACTTTTCCCAATTCGTGGATCAGAAGAGCAGGTCCCATCGCATGGCCTCCACGGTCCCCTGATTTAACCCCTCTCGATTTTTACGTATGGAGACGTGCGAAAGAACTCGTGTACGAGGTGGAAATTGACAATCTAGACCACTTATTTCAAAGAATCAATGCCGCTTTTCTAACCGTCAGAGAAGAGATGCGACTTCGCCTTACGACAGTAGAAATGCGACGGCGATGTAGGGCATGTATAAGAGCCAGGAGAGCGCAGTTTCAAATATTTTTTTTTACTTTATTTTCCGTTAAAGTTATGAATTGTGGCAAGTTAGTAGGCTTTGCGTTACATATCGTATATCATTGAAAAGAGTATTAACTGGAGATGTTTTTAAAACTACCTGAACATCTTGATAGATTTTGTTTTTTTTTTGCGTTAAGTTAAAGTTACCTTTCATAACTTTTTTTGCTCCTTGTATTAGCTTTTTGAGCTCAAAACGAATTATTTCGGTATTATTTGTACTTGATATTAATTTCTTTAGATTCAGGATATATTACAGACTAAATACAAATGTAAAAAAAACGTGAAAAATATGCTGAAAAAATTTAAAGATGTCAAAAGGCATAATTTTTTGAAAATCCTGAAAATAACACAAAATCAATGATATAAAAAAAACTTTTAGAACACAAGTTTATTAAGAAAATATCTTCTATCTGAGCCTATCTATATACCCACCAAGTTTGGCTAACCCTCTGCCAAACACCCTGTTTAATTCAACATTATTTCATTTAATAAATCGATAAAAATTTGGGTTTTGTTAACTATTATCTAAAAAAAATTTAAAGTCATCTGTTATGAAATTTGATAATGACGATAACAGCAGCTCAAATTTGTCCATTAAAATGTCGTGACAGATGGACTGATATGAATTGTTATGTAAAATAATTGCCTTTAAATTACACTTAAAACATAGAATTTTAGCTTTAGAGCTTAACAAGAGTCAGATCCCTGTCAATGGCAGTTCTCATTCTTTCAGGGTCGGTATTATGCAAAAGTATAGTGGTATCGTCAGCAAAAAGTATATATAAACTTTCCAGGAACGGGGACCAGAAATGTTTGTTTTATATGTTATTTGTATTATTGTTATTTCGATCACTGACTAGTTTTAATGACATATGTCTTTCCAATATTAATTATAAGATTTTAGAATATAATGTTTTCTTTTTTTTATAATATTCCTACTATTGGTATGTATTTCTACTGTTTTTTACTGCATTGTTAACAACTTTTAAGTTTATAACCATAAAGCGATTTTTTGAATTTGAATTTGAGATACTAACGGAGCCCTCGAATCATTATATTATGTAATTTGAATACTTAATATGATAAATTAATTAACTTTTTAATTTTCCCGGTATATTTATTACTGTTTTTGTTCAAAGAAACCTTAGCATCTAACATCGGCAACGTCGCGTCTCGACCCCAGACTGTACACTTTGCGCATGCGCTCGCCGACCCCCGGGGGCATTTTATTTTATTATTATTCTTCCTCTCGCGGAAATAATCACTGGCGGGTTCTACTTCATGCGTTCGCTCACGATTCGCAGATTAAATTGCGAAAATACGGCCAAATAAATTTTATTAAAAAATAAAAGATATTTGCGTTTGAAATGCGGTTTGTGTATAGCGGTATAGACACGCGGCCCTGACCTGACAGACGCGGTGGCAATTAATCAGGAATAAAGAGTTGATTTTTTATTCGTTTGTGTCTTAATGGTTAAAAAATCTAATTGGTAAAATTGTTAAAATTTTCATGAAGACTGATTAAAATGTTTTAATTTTCAGTTTTATTAGCAATCATTAAAATAAAAGCGTGGAGTCCTCCATGTTGTCAAATTGTAAAGTCTGTCTCCTTTTCTTTTTTTTTTCTTCTATATACTGAAATAAATTAAAAAAAAAATAATTATAAATAAAAAGAAATTATACATGTAATAAAAGTCATTCAATTATCATTTAAATGAATTATATATAGTTTAGAACATTTACCCAATATAAGCCATGAGCCGAAATAGCTCAGTTGGGAGAGCGTTAGACTGAAGATCTAAAGGTCCCTGGTTCGATCCCGGGTTTCGGCAAAAATTTTTTTTGATTCCTTCATCAATATCAATAATGTATTTTAATTGTTTAATAATTATCAGAAAACGTAAATTTATAAAAAACTTAAATGTATAATTTTTTAACTGGCTATTAATTAATTTATACTATTTAATATTTAAATAACATCTAGTCAAAAGTTTTAGTGTTTCAACAGATCATGAAATAGTATTTTGTAATTTTTGTATATTAAAATGTGATAAATTGATAATAAGTAACAATTCTGTGATAAAAGGTGGAGATCTAAGACTGGCATATTCTGATATACTATTCTAATAAAATAAATATAAAAATTCAAATATTCAATGAAAATATCCTGTCCCTGATTGATGTTTACTCTCCCTTAAAACCACTAAAACAAAGAGGTCTAAACCATTGTGGTTAACACATAATTTTAAAAAAATTATAGAGTTAAAACATAAAGCTTTTAAAAAATATCTTTATCTAAAGGCTGATGATATTAGAAAGTATTACATCGATCTTAAAAATTGTGTAAATGTGGCAGTAAAGGCATAAAAAAGGCATATTATTCTTATGACATTAACAAGTGTCGAGGACCACATAAAACTAAGGACTTTTGGAAAGTCAATAACAATACACCTTTTGAAATTTCTTCTAATCTAAGAGAGCCAACACTCGTTAATAATCATTTTCTGGATAGTGTGCCTCAATTACAAATTGATCCAGATAATTTAGATATATTTCTTAATTCCTTAATCGATGGGGAGCCGTTTCATTTTAAACTAGTCTCTGAAAATGAAGTTTATAAAACCATAAACAGTATTAGAAATAATGCTATTGGGCTAGATGAGATCTCTATAAAAATGTTAAAAGCTTGCATTTCTATTTGCCTAAAACCTCTAGTGAACATTATTAATAATTCTTTATCTTCTGGATGTATCCCTGACATCTGGAAAAAAGCCCTTGTTACTCCTGTATACCTAAAGTGAACAATCCAACCAATATAAAATAATATAGCAAACAGCGTAATATATAATTGTAAAAGGTCAATTGCTGGATTATTTATTAAGCAGAAACATTATCCCAAAATTTCAGTCTAGCTTTAGACCAAATTATAGCTGTACGACAGCTCTTCTAAAAGTAACAACAGATATTGCTCTATCTCTGGATAATGGAAAATTTTGTCCCTCTGTTTTGATAGATATGACAAAAGCCTTTGATACTCTCAATATAAAACTTTTAATGGCAAAACTAAGGCACTACAATATTCAGGCAAATGGGTGGTTTAAAAGCTACCTTCAAAACAGGCAACAGGCAGTAAAGCTGACTAATGACGAGGGTGTGGTAACTTCTGGGTGGAGAAATGTAACTCAGGGAGTCCCGCAAGGGTCGGTGTTGGGACTACTTCTCTGTATAATATTTGTGGCTGACTTAATTCATAAAATAACTTACTGCAGGTACACAAGTATGCAAATGATTTGCAAATTTTTCTGCCATCTTTGGTTGGTTGCCTGCCTGAAGCCTTGGATTTAATTAATGCTGACTTAGAGAGGATCTCTGATTGGGCTGACAAAAACTCACTTTTTATTAATTCTGGTAAAACACAGGCAATCCTGTTCTCAAGAAATGAAAGTACCTTAAATAATGGAGTAACAAGTAAATTAAATATAAATGGTGTTGAATTGGAATGGGTAGATCCAGTAAAAAACCTGGGCCTTTGTATGGATAATCGAATGTCATTTAATGCGCATGTAAATAGGATTTGTCAACAGTCATATTATAAATTAAAGTCATTGTATGAATTTAAGGATATTTTGCCTGCTATTACAAAAAAATCCTTACAGAGAGTTTAGTGCTTAGTATTGCTGGATACCTAAATATTGTACATCGTCCTTTTTTAACTGAACAAAATAAATATAAAATCCAGAAAATTCAAAATTCCTGTGTTATTAAGATTTACTAGAAATTTGCCTCGGAGGGTTCATGTGAGTGAGCAGGTAAAGCAGATATATAGTCTTAATATGGCCCAAAGGAGACTTTTGGGTATAGGCTGCACTGTACATAAATTACTGAATTTTCATGAACCAGAATATCTGTCAGAATTCTTTATTCAAAGGGGAGATACACATAATGTAAATATTCGCTATAATAGCACACTGGCAATCCCCCAGCATAAGGCTGAATTTCTGAAAAGTTCTTTCATATATACTTCTGCCTGTATTTACAATGGTCTACCTGCAGAAATGAAAGATTTAGGCATGGCCTCTTTTAAGTCTAAATTAAAAAAAAAATGGAGACTGCTGATATTTTAATACGGGTGTAACTTTGATTCTGGTATTTTTAAGAAAATTGTACTATGTCCTTTTATTATTTATTTTTGTGGTTATTAAAAAACGCCTAGCGGTACTTTCCACCTTTGTATGTATATAGAATGTAATCTATTTGTTGCATACAATAAAGATTTTTTTTTTATTTTAATTTTATTAATATGATATTCAGTAGAAAAACCATTAGTTAGCTTTTATACAAACATTTTAAAAAAATTTTCTGCACACACTTCTGAATGTTCTAAATTCCTATGGGGTACGTGGGATCGCCTTGGAAGTGTTTTCTAGTTACTTGAGTGATAGGATACAAATGGTCCAGATTGATAAAACTCAAAGTGATCCTGTTAAAGTTCAGATTGGTGTTATCAGAACCTCAAGATATCGTACTCGGTCCTTTGCTCTTCATAGCCTACATAATTTCTTTAACTGATCTACAAATAAAAAACGCCACAATTAATCGTACGCTGATGACACCGTTATCCTGTTCAGGGGATCTTTGTGGCATGATGTTAAAGCTTTGGCCGAGGAAGGACTCGCAAAGATTTATTATGATTAAAGATTTATGTTGGTTTATAACCATTCAAACTAATTTTAAATATAACTAAAACAAACTTTAACCCCTTCACTCACGTCTGTAAATCGACCACATTTTATAACCATAAAGCTGGGAGGAAGGTATATCGGGGAGGTGGAGTCTACCAAATATCTAGGTATAACAATTGATAGACATCTGAAATGGGACGCACACGTGACACGACTTGCTAACAATATTCGGAGACTTATTCCGAGATTTTATACTCTCAGGCATATTTTAAGTAAAAAAATCTTACTAATGGTAGGTTACTAAAGGTACTCCACATCTCTCTTATATTCTGAAGATGTTCCAAATATTAGAACTGTGTATATTTATTCTGTGTGTCTACTTATTTATGCCAAGCCATCCTCTGCTGCAACAGTTAATCACTCCCATAAAACTAGAAATAACGTCAGTAAACATCTTGTTATAACAAGCAGTAATTCTAATATTAATTTAAGATTATTTAATTACCTAGTCCCTAAGTTCTACAACTTGCTGCCTGTTATTATTAGGAACATACATAGAAACAATATTTTTAAGCAACAATGTTTACATTTTATAATTGAAATTTTAAATTTGTTTCTGGACCTACTGTAGTTGTATTTTTATACTAAATATATTTAACCTAGTTTTTTCTTCTCATTCAAACATGTACTGATTTTAGTTAAGTTAGCTACTAATTTTAGAATGTTTAAATCTATATAGTGATTATAACTGCACATACAGATATTTATATCTAGGTGTAGTGTAGATATTAAGACAAATGTAATTAATTCTAGAATTACATATGTAACATATTGTAAATTATGTCAGTAATATATTCATTCATTCATACAGGGTGGCTCATCCACAAGCCAGCGAAGTCCAGCAAGGTTTAAGTCCATAAAGCCTTGAACTAAACATTTTAAAAATAATTCTCGGACCCGTCAACTGTTATTTTTATCAACTATTTAACTAATGGCTTCTTATTTTATTGATGCTATGATATTAAGAATTTCGTGAATCCAATACAGGTTGGTCCAGTTTCGAAAGCGGAAACTTAAATGAGTTATAGAAAATCTCAAATAAACACCAGTTTGTAATATAACGTATACTCGAAAAATGCTTCATAACAAAGTTACAGGGTGTCAAAGTTGCAATTAAAATATTAAAGTTTGATTATATTTATCAAAACTACTTAAGATATTTAATTCAAATTAAGTATATTTGGGTAGGTAGCAAAGATACATCTTTTTATTAAAATATTATTATTTCACTTCAACCAATAGCCTACGTACGGACACATATATTCGCACAATTTTGTTAAAAAAATTATTTTTCTACTCTTAAAAATTATTTTTAGAATCTTTATTAAAGCTTACAACAAAAACTCGTCTTTAAGTTTTTTTTTTATTTCATTTGCTAAAAGCGGCTTCACAAAATACTTAAAACGTAAAGGCTGTATACACCGCAACAGCTTTTAACGCTTTACGAGGCTCAGATTCCGTCTCTTGAATATTGCTCTCACATATAGAGTTCTGCACCCAAACAGACTTTGAAACTGCTTGATTTCATTTAGAAGAGGGCCATACGTACGTCTTATAGGAGATCCAGAAATAAATAGAGAAGCTTAGAAAATTGGGCGCCTATAGAAGGAAGGTGGCGGACCTGACCTTAGAACATTCTAAGGACCTTTCTAACTCTGTTTTATCGATACCATCGCGGTAAATTCTCTTCGGAACTGGACCATATCATTCCATCTAGAGCTATACACGCGATATATACTCGACAGGCAGATGCGACTTTTGTATATCGAGTGCATCTGCAGACCCCTAGAACGTCACTATATCGGGACTTGTTTTTATGGAGGAGTGCTAAGTCTATTGAATCAGCACCCAAAGCATTTATTTCCCGAAACATAACAACTTGCAGAACTTTAAGAAAAATATCCACAGACATTTTCGTAGCACTTGTGATACTCGTGTACCACAGGGTTTGTCGTTTTGTGCCAATGTATTTTGTTAAAAAAAGCTCATCTACATATAGAGCATTGATAAAAATGGCGTTTTTATCAATTATCTTATCGTTATTTTATCGTTATTTTGAAACTTATCATTTCTGAGTCTGTATTTGAGCCTGTCTTTTTATTGAGTCTGTAAACAAAATTGTAAATAACAGGAATTTAGCCTTAACAAATAAATCGCCAAAAACATTAAATAATAATTCATTTTAAACGTTTCGAGTCTTTTCTACTCAAACAAATTTTTTTTAGTAAATACCAGTTTGGTTTCAGGACGGGTCGCTATACACAAGATGCAATTTTATCCCTATATTCATATGTTTTGTCTAATTTGGAATTAAACAATAAATGTGTAAGCCTATTTTTTGATTCAAAAAGGGCGTAATAAATATTAACCTAATATTGGATAGATTTAATGACTGTGGTATGCGTGGTCTTGCCCATAAATGGATTAAATCCTACCTGGCCGGTAGATATCAAATAACGATATTAAAGAATAGACATGTTTCAGTTGCGTCCAGTCTAAGTTCCTACCACTTGTTAGTGGTGTTCCACAGGGTAGCATTTTGGGGCCACTGTTATATGTTATATTTTTTGACAGCATCTTGGACGAATTTCCTGGCAACCATATAGCTGCGTTTGCAGATGATGTTGTTATATCAACGTCGAGTGACTTAGAGGAACTATCTAGAGGTTCAACCGGGGTAGTTGACCGAATGATGAGTATCAGTAGCAGGAACAGCCTAGTGCTTGATGAAAATGATATTTTTTAGTCTTACCGATTTGAATAAAAGTTTTCTTGTTAAAATGCATAACAAAACCATAGAACAAAATAAGGTTGTCAAGTACTTAGGAATATTAATCGATGAACATCTTAGTTGGTCATATCATGTAGATATGCTTTTAAAGAAATTATCAATGTATGCCTATGTGATCTGACAGTTACGTAATAAAATCGATATTGGCCTGATACTTCTTTATTACTATGGTTATGTCCAGTCATGTTTGTCATATGGCTTAATGTGTTGGGGTAACTGTTCTAGAAGTGGTGAAGTTCTTACGGCCCAGAAAAAAATTATTAGAACTATTTTATTTAAGCCTTATACATTTTCTTATAGAACACTCTTTCCAGACTTGAAAATTATGCCATTTCCTTGCCTACTTATTTTCAACTCGGTAATGCATATAAAGCGTAACCTGTCTGACAATTCTTTGACTATGAACTCAGGGTTAACTTAAATTTGGATTTACACAAACACATAAATTAACCAAAGTGGCAAACAGCCCAGTAGTTTTTTTTTCCACTGAAATAAAGAAAATTGAGAAGGTTAATAATTTCAAAGCTTCATTGAAAAGAATTTTAATTAAAAATTCTTTTTTAAAAATTTGTATTTGTTTATTTGTTAAAAGCTGTAGTTTTCTTATATTCTTAGTCTTTAGTTAATTGTAGATTTTTATTGTTTTTTCTTAAGGCCTTTTTAAATTTGTATGTTTAGGTATTATAGTTTTATTTTTTGTTATTATCCGATACTTATTAGAGTATAATATATAATAAATATTTGGGTATTGAGTATTTCTAATACTGTCTCTGTCTGAAGGTCTTTACTTTATATAAATGACAAACTGCTTCAAGAATTTGTAATAGTCCCTTGAAATTTTCACATTTGACGAAACATTTCCCGCAATCACGTAAAAATCAACATTTAAATATACAGTAGCAGTTACAATACAAAAACTCATGATTCAATATATTTTATCACAGTCCTTCTATGTCGCCAAGAAATGTCCCCCAGAAAAATGTTGCCTTCACATAGCAACAATCGCCATTTCGAATTTTATATATCCACTCTCATTCCTTGTCTAATATTCTTGCGGTTTTAGTTTGAGGTTATGTCAGCTGTCAAATTTAATGTTGATTTTGATTGTTGATGTGGACAATTTTTTTAAATTTTATTTAATTTAGTATTTAGCAGGTATATACACCGTACGCTGCTCTTCACAGAACAGTTAAAACTTTATTGTGCCTAATATATAACCTTAAAACTGGTTTTTTAATATGTCGGTGAATATCTACTAATTAACCATACCATACTAGGTAGAAAACATGGACTTTCTAAAAAAACTAAGGAAATTCGATGCATACCCAAAAACCTTGGAAGATGTCCGGATACAAACCCTTGGGGGAGGTGCAATTTCAATAATTTCAGTTATAATTATTACCTTGCTTTTTTACACGGAACTTATAAACTATTTAACCCCAAATGTGTCTGAAGAGTTATTTGTCGACACTTCCAGGTCTTCATCTATTCAAATTCAAGTAGACCTAACAATACCGCAAGTCGCTTGTGACTTTTTAGCTTTCGATGCAATGGACGCATCTGGAGATCAACATTTACAAGTAAGTGCACATAAACTTTTAAGTTGGTTTATTTAACTATGACCCATTGTAGATATCGCATAATATTTATAAAAGAAGCCTGGACATGCAAGGCAACCCCATAGAAGAACCCAAAAAAGAAGACATTACAATTAGAACTAAAAATGTGACAAATAGTGAGACTGACAAGGAGACAGCTGTGGGAAATAAGACGGAACCTTATTGTGGTAGTTGTTATGGGGCGAGGGATGGTTGTTGTAATACTTGTGAAGAAGTTAGGGAGGCATATAGGTAAAGTAAGGATTGAATTATTGATAACTTAAGAATGTTTTATTCCTTCATAAAAAATGTCCATTCAGAGACAAAAACCAATAACTTTTTATTTTTCAGACATACATTTATGTATAAAAAAATAAAAACCTACTATAAATAAGGCAAATAATTCATAATAATTTCTCAGTATTTGTTATTTATAAAAACTTTGAAATTCACTTTCCATAAATTAAGCAATGGTGTTGTCTATGTATTGATGATGGGCCCAGAACTATTTACAATGTCTTTATCTTCTAACAGTCTAAGGTTCAATATAAATACAAGAAAAAAGATTCTACTTGACTAAAATCCTCAGATATTACATTTTCAATTATAATATGTAGTCTTTATGAAAATAAGCTGTAACTAGCTGCATTTATGATGTTGATCAAAATTAGTTAATAAAGCTGGAATTAAAAAAGTAAATTAGTTTAACAATAATCTATGGGAGATCTGCCTCACAAAGCATAAAAGTCACTAACTGCATTTAAGTTAAATCTGAGAAAATCAAGTTTTACCATTTAATTTTGTATTAATTCTCTTATACATAGTAAACTTTGCATTGATATCATTAACAAACAATACTTGTTTTTGAAAAATTAAAAGAGTGGTGATATGTAGAATTCCATAATGAATCCTTTAAACAAAAATGTCAGTTACGAACTTTTATGCTTTGGACAGTAAAGGTGTATCACAGACTTTTCTTAAAGAATTCTTAATTTCTTTAAAAAGACAGATTCTATTGTCATGCCAAAAAGTCTCATCATGGAATATAAGAAAAGTTATTGCAAAACTATTAGGGACTTTATGAACCAATTTTTTAATCCTCAACAAGTTATGTGGACTGTTATCAGTGATAATAAGAACAATAATACCATGAACAATCATTCCTTAATACCTAATGCAAACAATTCTTAAAACCACTTTCTTTATGTGCTGAAAGTGTGCTACTAAATCTTAAAAACTGTTTTTTTGCGAACTACCTATAATCACGATCACTGGAAAATAAACCTACTTTTAAATTCAAACCAGTTACATTTAAGGATATGGGCATACCAATTTCTCAGAAAAAAAATAGCAATAGCAAAAATCCCGATGGTGTTAACTCTGAGATCGATAAAAGATTTAAAAGAATAATAGTTCAGCCTTTAACAATATTAATAAACCAATCTCTTCTGAGCAACATATTTCTCCAAATCTTTAAAACCACTAAGGTGGTGCCCATCCTAGCTAAAGTTTTTAAACGCATACCAAAAAAGTCAAAGTAATGACCATTTTTAACAGACTTTTTAAACCAGTTTGGATTTCATAAAACTACTACCTTATCAAGTGATTACTTTATTAGCAACGTTTATATATACACCATTCTTTCCTGGGGTTACTTTTGCAATATTGATAAGGCCTTTGGCTAAAAGAGCAAATGTTGACGGATTATATTTCTGTGTTGGGTTATAAGGAAGACTAGGTATTCTTTTCAAAAACTAATTCTAACTTAACCCTGTGTGGACTGCAGTGTTGTTGCACGTTAAGCAGAGTATTGACTTCTCCCATGACAACATTTATAACTATCCTACTAGGAACAAAAATAATCTTGTGCTTGACTGTTGTACTACTTACTTGAGAGATCTAGAAGTGGATTCAGATATTTGGGATCAAGTCCTACAACTGAATACTTCAAATCAAATTTTAATCTCTTGTAATGTTGGTAATAACTAAATTAAATCTGTTGTAATAATTTGTTATTTTTAAACTATTGTTTTTTTGTGTAATGTCTTATATTTTAAGTTGTTTTATAAATCAAAGCTGTTTTAGAATCACAATGTAAAAAAAGAACTATATTCTGACTTGTAAAATTACAACTTTTGTATATTATTTTATGAATAGACAATGTAATTGAATACTGATTAGATAGATTTTACTATATAAAAAAATTAAAATAGAAACAAAAAATTATCAGAAAGAAAATTTAGAAAGACAAAATAGCAACAAAACTTTTAATGTTTCATTCAATATCAATAACATTTGATATGTTTTAGTCCAATTGATCGCAATTTGTCTTCTTGTCAAATTGCAATATTCTGTAATTATGGACAATTGCAGAATATATTCTGCGATTGACCATAAGTGATAAAAACGATGGAACAATTTGTATATACAAAATCGCTCTACCAATCCCATTATGTGAGCACATCAATTGTAGCGATATCTCCAGAAACAAAATATCCTAAATAGAGAATTACAACAATACTAAAAATATATTATTCAGTCTGTCAAAACAGATCAATAATTAAATATGTATTTTCTCTCTGAAATCCATACTTTATGAAAAACATTGAACTGCTTGTGAGAATACAGTGTAAATAATATGTAAAAAAGTACAATCAAAATTAAAAACCCTATTGTATAGATAGATTAAAAAGGTTTAATTTCTAATCCTTAGAATAGAGAAGATTTAATTAAAACAAGTCAAAATCAACTTCATGGCTAAACATAGAGACTTCGTCACAAGATAGTAGTTAAACTTCCCAATTAAAAGTTTATAGTGAATCTTTTTATTAACTTTTTGGAACTTTCTTTATCAAGAGACTGTGCTACTACCAAATATAAATCTTTATAAGAATAGAGTGGATAAAGAACTACAAGAGCATTCAGAACAAATGGTACAATAGAGTGCATAACATGAATCAGTTATACAAGCTTCCAATAATTTTTTAACCAGAAAGAAATACCAGAAACCATAGCCTTATCAACTTTAAATGGCTTATTGTTAATAACTTTAGACTTTTTATCTCTCTAAATTAACCCTATTTTTTATATTTTTTTACATAAAATTGATAAAGTTAAATCATCTCTAAACATTTGTATGAGTAAAAATCTTAAATGTTTTAAGATATATAACTTACTTGGTTTTAAATGAGTTTATATATATTATACATTTTTAGCTACATACAAATTACAGTGTATTAATATAATAGATCCAAAATACTTAGATGTATACAAAAAAAAAGATTCTGCTTAAAGGGAGTACTTCATTACTCTTCTAGTATTTGAAATGTGCATGCCCAACACTCAAAAATAATTTAAAAAAGTTGCTTCTCACCTTATAATTACTTTTTAGGATAAAAAGATGGGCCTTAGATAATGTAGATACAATTGAGCAATGTAAAGATGAAAAATTTAGTGATAAACTAAAATCAGCCTTCACCCAAGGCTGTCAGATTTATGGAGAATTAGAAGTTAATAGGTAAGTATTTATTAATTGAAACTTCTAGGAAAAAAAATATTCAAATAATAATTCTCTTAGGGTAAGTGGCAGCTTTCATATAGCTCCGGGCAAGAGTTTTAGCATAAATCATGTGCACGTCCACGATGTTCAGCCATTTTCATCAACAGAATTTAATATGACGCACAAAATAAATCGACTTACTTTTGGAGCAAGTATAGATAGTGAAACACATAACCCTTTAAAGAACTTTAAGGGGATAGCCAAAGAGGGTAAGCATTTTTGATCAAATATTTTACAAACGTGATGTAAACGCTTTTTTAGGTGCCACCATGTTTCAGTACCATATAAAAATAGTACCCACGTCATATGTGAAAAAAGATGGTTCAGTAATTTCAAGTAATCAGTATTCAGTTACAAAACATCAAAAATCTGTTTCGATTTTATCAGGAGAGTCGGGTAAGTGTAACTTTTATTATTTTATGATGAAATGTCCTATTAAATTAATAAAAACGTAATCTTTATTGGATTATTCTATGGGCAATATAAAATTTATTATTTATATTTAAGATTATTGTTACATCCTATTTATTCAATAAATCTTTCTATGGGGACTGATTTGGGTGTGTTGTTTGATGGTCATTTCGCACGTTAGTATTTCGTTATAGTATTTCGCTTTCTTGGTTTTTATTATTCTCAAGAATTTTTTGTTACTGCATTTAGAGTTATATATATCTTGCTCTCGTTTATAGTATTTTATCCTTTTCTTCTGTAGTTTAAGTTCCCTATTATTTTAAGCACATCAACAGCCTTGGAAGGATTGCGTGGAGACAAAACCTACATAATACCTTCAGCAGAACTAAAATCAAGGTTAAATTTAATTTCTTGAAAATTATTCAGGAGTCAAAAATAGAAGGATTTAGGCCAACATGCATATAACAAAGTTCCTTCGTTTAGCTGGCTAGGGGGGGGGGGGGGTGCCAAAGCTTGAGAATTAATTTTTTTTTGCATTAGTGTCTAAATACCTTTATCGGTTTTTGTCAAATTTGGGGTGGAGGATAACTATATGAATTAACGTATTTTGACATAAACGTTATCTTGGATTACTGCCCGGAAATTACATAAAAATAGGTTTATCATAAATAAATGTTTATCAATTTGTCACACCCCATATAAATGACTTAAATTGTGTGTCAAATATTAGCTGACTTAATTTTGAAGTTATTTCGTCTCTTGTTTAAATAATTAAATTAAAATAATTTTATTTATATACCTTTTTTCTACTTATGCCGTTTTCTCCAAATAAGCGCTAATGTCTAAGCGTATTATTTAGTTTTAAAACAAAAATATCTATGCGCTAACGTTATATTCATAAAATTAATGTAAATTAAGGCATCTCATAGTTCATATATTAGTGCGACTAATAAAATAGGTTTTGAAATGAAAAGGTTAAAGGTTTTTAAATTATTTTTTATTCGTCCCCATATTTTTATTAGTGTAGGTATTTCTATTTAGTATTTTTATTATTTTAAGTTTTTCTATAGGTATTTTTTATTTTTTTTAAGTTATATTTAAATAAATATTTTTTATTGTATTTTTGGCGCTTATTCAAATTACCAAACAGTTTTACCATTAAGCCTCCATTTTATTTTCGATGCGTGTTTTGCTAACGATGTTAGTATCTTCGGGAGAAAATTAAAACTAAACTTAAACTAGGCATACGAAAGTTTAACAATACTCAAAAATCAAAAAGTTATTCTTAATAAAGATAAAGGCCCAATCCCTTATATAGTGACATAAACAACATACAGAGGAAAAATGTATGTTGCAACAAAAAACAAAATCTTTAAGGGCAATCTGCTATATCGGGTCAGTTTCCATATCAGCAGGTCTCTTTTTACCTTTGCCATTATTAACATCAGATATGATGGCCCCAGTACTACCGACAAAGTGATACTAGTTGCTAGCCATTAAAGAAAAAAATAATGATTTACTTATCGGAATGGTATTAAAGTAAGATATAAGTACCTACCTGAATCAAAGGGGACAAACCTACAACCCCTTGAGCAATTGGGGTTTTTACAGGAGATTAGTTACTGTTTAAACTTTGTTCAACCGTGCTTCATTAGATTTTTCGCTCTATCTTTAGTATGTATATAAAGCCACTTAGTTTAAAGTTGAAGAAGTAGTCCATACTTGCAGTGCAGTTAATAAGTCAAAGGGTAACTAAAATAGTTTCGGGCATCCTCCACTAAATTTATTTGAAAAATCTTCTATCCTACATGTTTCGGACCTTCAGTTACCCTCCCACTTAGTTTAGAGAAAGATGAAGAAACCATCGTTAGCGAAACACGTGTCAAGAATAAAATAAAGAGTTTTGGTTAGTGGTAAAACTGTTTTTTTGTGATTTGAGTGTCATAACAAAGGTTCAAACCATAGACTGTCTTTTGAATAGACTGTCTATTCAAAACAGAAAATATCAAAGAAGTACATATAATTTAAAATATCTACCAATTAAGAAATCAATATAATATGGTCAAACACAAAAGCAAAACAAAAAATAACTAAATAACAAAAACCCCAAAAACGAAATTTACTCTAATATTTGTTATAAAAATGCTCAAAATATTGTCCGGCTTCTTGGATGCAGTTCGAACAATACATCTGGTGTCTTTTTAAAATAGTCTGAAGAATTCAATTTTTTTTGTAACAATTCGACCTTAGTAGTTATGGGAGAACCATAAACTCGACTTAAGAGCGCTCCACAAAAAAAACTCCTACAGCCGTCAAATCGGGGGATCTTGCTGGCCACTTTGTAGGTGCATCAATGCCTCTTCCGATCCACTTATCGAGATACGTATCGTTTAAAATTTTTCTAACGTTAATATAGTAAAGTGTGTAACCATGTGTAAACCACATTTCAGCCCAATGTTGCACGGGAAGGTTCTGCAATAAATGGGCGGTTTCAAACTAGCCGATACGACAACGATACGGTGGACGCGTTATATCATTTAATGAAACGAGAACTCGCCGATATATCGGTATCTTGTCCTGCGCGGTTTCACACACACCGATATTATCGGTGTCGTTATCGGTATCGGTATCGGTTTGCCTAACAAATACATTGCCTTAAATGAATAGTTTTACACAAAAACCGATCCGTTAAAAATATCGGTGGCTGTGTTCGATATCGTTGCGTCTGTCGGATGGTCGAGTTAAAATCGGCCAGTAAATTATCGCCCGGTTTAGTACGCAATGCAAACTAAATAGGCATATTTACACGTTCCGACTTGTCGTTATCGGTGTGTCATATCACTTTTGAAACCCAGTGTCTCACGAGTAGTTTGGCGTATTGACTGGTTGCTGGAACACGGGTTATACTTAATGTGAGTGTGACTAAATTTAATTACGACATTGTTACACTCATTGAATTGGTGGAAGCAAGGCCCTGTTTGTGGAATACATTTTCCGATGCCCACAAAGACAAGATATTGAAAAAACGTGAGTGGTAAGAAGTGCATAAATACCTTGAAGCCAATTTCGATAATTGAAATGAACAAGAACAGCAAAAAATTGGTAAGTGCATGTTTTTTCCTGTATTTATTCACATTTAGAGCCTAAGTTACAGATCTAGGCTAGTACATACCTATTTGAGCTTTAAACTTAAAGAACACTTGGCTAAACATAAAAGTAATATCTAAGTATAAAGACATTAAATAGAATCAGAAGCAGTAACTTATGCGCTAAATTTTAGGCATTTGCCATGGTAAGGATCCCTCTGGACTTCGTGCCATCTTTTTCTCGAACTAGGTTGTGCAAAATTCTGCACGCTTTAACAATATCTTTTTCGTACTCCTTACCAACATTTATGGCTCTGTGAAATATTTGCCACTTATTTATTAATATACCGAACGAACATTCTATATACCGTCGCGCTCGACATAAGCGATAATTGAAAATTCTTTTATTAATATTTAAACTATGGCCCCCATATGGCCTAAGTAAATTCTGGGAAAGTGCAAATGCTTCGTCTCCAACTAAGACGAATGGTAGATTGTCTCCTGTTGAAATGAGTGGGCTTGGGTGGGGAATATCCAAGGCATTTTGTTGCAATAATTTCCAAAACACGGTTTCTTTAAATACTGATGAGTCGCAATCCTTACCAAAGGCACCTATGTCTACGTATATAAAGCGGTAATTAGAATCCGCAATAGCCATTAGGACTATCGAAAAAAAATGTTTATAATTAAAATTCATCGATCCACTGCCTGGAAACATACAGTAACGCGGACGTCTTCCCGTCCACAACTCCTATGCAGTGCGGAAACTGAGCATTTCTTGTAAATCCATCAGCAATATCCTTCCAATTTTCTTCTATTGGCGTTGGAAGATATTCATCTTTTAAAATATTTCAAATACTATGACAAACATCTCTTATAATCTTGCTTATAGTTGAAACTCCTAATCTGTAGGCATAATGCATATCCGTGAACGTGTTTCCACTTGCCAAATATCTGAAAAAAATATCTATGTATACCATCTATTTTAGGTGACGCTATTACAACAAAGTGGCAAAATATAAGAGATGCGTTTGTTAAATCCCTTAAGAAAAAGAGTGGACACAACGAAACTATGTTTACCATGATCAGCTGCAATTTTTGTTACAAGTTGTGAATAAAGATGAAACGATTTCTAGTATTTCAGATGTGGAAGTAAACCAAGGAGAAGAAACTGAAAATTCAAATGAGGTCCCACTTACACCAGCAACATCTAAAGCCAGTTCAACAAGTTCCCATGCAAGTAAAACTCGCCAAGGCCACAAGAGGCTTGCGGACCCCATTGAATTGGAAATTAGGAAAAAACTAAATGAACCTTCCAATGAAGAAGAGTCATTCTTCAATTCCGTTGTTCCTATGATAACAACAATGTCAGAAGAGAAAAAAATTGAGTTTAGGATGGGACTACTGCAGCTAATTCAAAAAATTAAACGAAATCGTCAAATAAGCACCTCTAGCATCACCTTTTCTACTTCTCCTGTATCTGATATCTCTGCAGTCTCATCTCCGTCATATACTATTCTACAAGCAGCAAACCCATCAACGACAAACTATCAGTCGTTTTATGAAGAAGGGTCATATACATCAACGAGTAACACCTCACAAGATGTTTCACATTTTCAAAATAGTGTATGAATTATTTTTATTATCAAAGTTTAGTTTATGTAAGAATTTTTATTATGTTATTTTAAATGCAAATAAAGAATTTCCTTAATTACTTACCTTAGTGTTATTGCTAGCATTTCTTTTGGAGGTACACATAATCTCATTTGAGTATCTTGTCTTTGTAAGCTACAAGATAACTTTTCTAGAAAGTAGTCAAATGTAGCTGTGCTCATTCTAAAGTAGTTAAAAAACTTTTCATCATGTTCGCGCAATTTTTCAAACATTGTATAAAATGGTCCTTCTACATATTTTTGAGATGATATGGGATGGACCCAATATCGTCTTCGTCTGTTTTTTTGACACTTCTTTTTTCGCAAATACAGCAAATATAATAAAGACACAGCTTTTTTGTTCATATTAAATAATAAATTGTTCTGATACACTACACACACCGCACTGATCCCTGGCCTTTTATGAAAGACGGCGCAAAGTTTTACTATTTTATCGATGTGTAAGAAAGCACCCTCCGATACCGATATCGACACCGATAATATCGGTGTGTGTGAAACCGCGCTTAGGATGTTTCAAACTAGCCGTTACGACAACGGCATCTTGTCCTTACTTACACCGACATGTCGGCGAGGAGCAAGCACTCCACTCGTGTCGTTGACGATTGTTCTAGTTGTTTTGGCGATTTTAATTTTGTCAATAACTTTTTTCTAACTTTATGCGAGTAAATATATATTTTTTAGTAAGCCATGACTATGACATTGTTACACTAATAGAACTTCTTGAATCAAATCCTTGTCTTTGGGACAAAACAAATGAGAATAGTCAAAATAAAATACTGAGAAAAAACAGTTGGCATAATCAACTGTCAGCAGCGGAAAATAAAAAGACCGAAAAGCTTATTTAATCTTTTATTATGTGCGTTAAGGCTTTAATCAAAGACAGATTATCTGCCTGCTAACTATGAAATTAAAAGTTTTTACTGCCAAAACAAAAAAAATTATTCGCAAAACAGGACGCCGGACACCTTGTCCTGTCTTACTAGCAGACTGTTTTGGCTCTTGTTTGGATTAAGTATTTTTTTCAATTGGTAACCAGAAGTCACATTTAAATCGTCGGTGCGATAGCCATCTCTTAGACGTAATATAATTGTAAGTAATTGTAAGATGTAATATAATTTATAGAAAATGTGTTATCGGCAATAAAAACATAAGGCACTTTTAAGGCCATTACAGGTGTAATTAGCCTCACATCTGGAACATCCAATTCAAAACTTATTAGCCAAAATTTAGTGCCTTATAGAATAGATGAATCAAAGTCCTTCCAGGTACAGGAACTTGTACTCTGCATCGGCAATTTCCAAAAGAACTATTGAGTAGAACAACTTATAATTGAAATTTATTGCGTCTGCGTTAGGGAAATTTTCTATCCGAGTATGTTTCCCATATGAATGGCCCCTAGACACCTAGGGAAATGCGCTGATTTCACAAAAGTATCAGTGATCAATGTCCAATCTTCTTTCGTTATTTCTTTAAGAAATGATGGCCTTAATAATGTCCCATATCTGGCGACATCTTGACTTTATATTATGACTTATCAGTTTCCCGAAGTTACTAAGATCACGTCAACCTTTTCAGCAAAAGAAAATTGACCATTTTAAAAAGAAACAAAAACAATAACTGACTAATTTTAAATCACGTTCAAATAAGCTCAACTCGTATTTCAGACAGTAAATATTTTTGGTACCAAAATTAAAAAAAAAATTAGTTATTTACATTCCGATCTTTTTCAAGGTTTATCTATTCCAAATTTCCTTTAATAATTATTGGGTAGGTTAAGCATTAATTAAATTTACCTGATTTTAATTTAATTTTTTGCGACTAAACCGTACGTCGGATGGAAATTTAATTTTTTTAAGAGACAAATACTTTAAAATTAAGTCAGCTAATATCTGAGAAGCAGTTTATACTGGATGTAACAAAATTACTACCATTAATTTATGAACAACCTATCTTTTCTAATTTTCCGGGCAGTAATCCAACACGGCGCCTACATTAAAATACGTCAATTTATGTAGTTATCCTTCACCTTAAATTTGGTAAAAATCGATAAATGTATTTAGACGCTATTTAAAAAAACACATTTTTAATTTAAAACTTTGGGACCCTCTAGCGGTCAAACGAAGCAACTTTGGTATAGGCAAGTTTGCCTAAATCGGTCTATTTTTGGCCAAGGGATTTGTGGTTACAGGCTAGACACCCAGTAGTACTAGATATGATTTATTTTTTCTTTATAAACTCTTTAATGATGGCATTGATTGTCCTGAATTTATTAAGCCTTATAAACTTTAGATGCAATACCATATTTTTCAGTGGGATGCCACTATTTCTAATAAAACACCATTGCAACTATGATAGTCCTACGGTTGGAACCTTTGGTGTGACGCTCAAATTACGAGACAGTTTTACCACTAACTAAAACTCTTTATTTGTACTCAGAAGATTAAAACTATCGGAATGGTATTAAGCTAGTTTTAATCTTCTCCCGAAGATGCTAACATTGTTAGCGAAACGCGTGTTTTCGTTTAATAAAGAGTTTTGGTTAGTGGTAAAACTGTCTCGTAATTTAATTGCAATTATGGTATGCTGGGAAATGAGCCTTATCATTATTATGACATATATTACGTTCTTTAAGCTTTAATTGGTGTCTGACTAATGAATTGAATAATGACTGACTTAAATAAATATATAAATAATTTTTCAAAAATAATTATTTTCCCTTTTAGGTATGCCAGGGGTTTTCTTCCAATATGAGCTCTCGCCCCTCATGGTAAAATATACGGAAAAAGATCGCTCATTGGGACATTTTTTGACAAACGTTTGTGCGATCATCGGAGGTGTATACACAGTGGCGGGATTAGTAGACACATTTTTATATCATTCCATTAAAATGATTCAAAAGAAAATGGAATTGGGAAAACTTCATTAGGGGCTATAAGCAGTTTACGGACTACTAGTTTTTTTTTGGTGTGCATTAGTATGTTTTATTTTAAATAATTCTGAACAGATTAGGGTTATTTCTATTCATGCTGGATGTGAAACTTTTTAGAGGTTTTAAAAAAATTGTTTTACGCAAAAAATTGTCAAGAGTTTAAATTGAAATTCAGTGAAAACATTAATTCTTTGAGTAAAGTTCGTAAAAACGATTATACTTTAATCAAATATTTTAATAATTTTCTCTATAGGTTCTGGATACAATTCAGTTTTAAGATCTTGATTGAGATTCCAATGGCATTTGCCAAACCACTAGCGCATCAGATTTTATTAAATAAATTATTTATTTGCTTAAGATTAATGCCATTTAAGTTATTAAACAAGCGGAGGTATAGGATAATAATAATGTAGTAAAATTTTATACAATTAATAAATAGTATACTTCCAGCCAACTATGTACTATTATTATTGTTTGTTTTGTGATGGTGTAAATGGTTTTATATGTAAATAAAAGGTTTATATTAATAATATTGTTCATTTATTTATTAGGGTAGAGTATCACATCGTACATTCAAAATATAGATCAATTTTGACAAATGCATTCTCCACTTAGACAGTATCCTGTATTGTAGCCATCCATTTCACACATTTCTTGACAATAGAGTGGAAATTTTAAATCACAGGTTTGATACTGGAATATGTTTAGGCTGTTCTTCAAGGGAACTAAAAAGAAATTAGAATTACCAAGACAACGTTTAACTTTACGAATAGTCACATTTTTGGTAAAAAGTAAATATTGTGTTTAGGGTTAACGGGTTACATCATACAGGTTGCTTATGCTTCTATAAGAGAACTATCAAGATTTATAAGAGGATCTCCAATTCGGAAAAAAGTTTGATTTATTTTTCATAATAATCGGCTTCATTAGATCTAACATGAATTTAATATAATTTTAGCAAAATGTTAAATTATTAAAACTTTAATATTAATACTAAAAGAATAAAAGGATATATTTATTTAAGAGATACTGTAGTGAGTTTAATATTATCGGTTTAAGTTTTAAGGAAACATTACGCTTTATCCCATCTATATTTTGTTGAAGAAAATCTTTAAAATTCTAGATTTTTTCTGTATAATGAAATTAATGACGATATCCTAAATAAATGTCTCTTTTATAGTCACAGATATATGAAAACAGAACTTGCCTCGTTCTATTGTTACTTACAATTATCTTGCAATATAACTATAATTTTATTCATAACCATACATCCTTAAAGGACATTCCTAGCAAATGCTTACTACCTACACTACCGGACAAAAGTGGAGAAACAAAGTGTCTTTTGTATTTATTTTTATATTAGTATATTTGATCATTAATTTTTAATTTTTTTTAAATATAATTTTGTTTCTAGTCTTGAGTACCTCAATAAAAAATTTTAAAAAAACTAAGACAACTAATATATTTTATTCTTGTTTTTACAGGGGACAAAAGTGGAGAAAGACTATTTTTATTTATTTTTTATACACAATGTATTAGTTAGTTGTACATACAAAGACTAATAATGTGTAGCAAAACCCTTATTTTTTATAACTTCAGCACACCGACTTCGCATAGAGTTCATTAGGCTGTCAATATAATCTGCTAAAATGGAATTCCACTCCTCTTAGAGAGCTGTGAACAAATCATCCTGGTTTCTAAATTTATCTTCATTTTTTTGTCTGATTTTCCTATCTAAATGGTCCCATAGGTTTTCTATCGGGTTTAGATCCGGACTTTGTGCGGGCCATTTCGTAAGGGGCACATTGTTGTCATTAAACCATTTCTTTACTACTTTTGCGGTATGCTTCGGATCGTTATCCTGCTGAAATGACCATCGAAGCGGCATATTTTCTTCTGCGTATGGAAGCATATGATCCTGAAGAATTCTTAAAAATTGAAATCTGTCCATTTTTCCTTCAACTTTTCTTAATGGTCCTACTCCTGATCCGGAAAAGCAACCCCAAAACCATGATATTGCCTCCTCCATGTTTCACAGTTGCCCTGGTGTACTTTGGATTAAGTCTAGTATTGGCAGGACGACGAATCCATTTCATTCCATCAGATCCGAATAGGCAGAACTTACTTTCATCGGAAAATAGAACCGTTTTCCACTTTTGGGTTGTCCAATCAAGATGTTCCTGTGCAAATTGGAGTCTAGCCAATCTATTCTTTTTAGAAATGAATGGTTTTTTGGCTGGACGACGGCTATAAAGTCCAAATTCAGTCAAACGACGACGAATAGTACGCACAGATACCGAAACCCCAGGTATTTCATTATAAATTTCTGTGGCGGGCATAAAGGGATGTTCTGTTGCCAACATTTTTATTTTTCTCTCAATAACTTTATTCGTTTTCCTTGGCCGTCCATACCTTGGACGGGTAGTCACACTATTATGTTTTTTAAAAGCAGCAATAGTTTTTGAAACTACGGATCTATTACGATTAATTTGCCTAGCAATTTCACTTTGTTTTACACCAGCTTAAAATTTTGAAACAATTAATTTTCGGAGATCAATACTCAGATCTATTCTGCGAGGCATTTTGCACAAATCGTATATAACAGTTTAATACTCAACGTTAAGATTAAACTAATGATAAATAATCACTTTAAATACCAAATAAGATTTGTTTGGAATGTTTATTTACTTTTGTCCGGATAAAATAGCATAAATAATTGTTTGATCAACTGATAAGGTAAATACAAACAAGAAGGATGTGTTTTTATGCTGCAATAATAGAGCTAAATATTTTCTATTAAAAATGTAAAATAATATCTTGTATGTTAAGATGTTATTGTTAAATTTGTAAATGTTTCTTCACTTTTGGCCGGTAGTGTATATCTAACCCAACGTAACGAATTAAATAATCTTATCATGTTAAACGAAGAGTTTAAAATGGGATTTTTATAAGTTTATGTAATTTACTTTTACCTAAAAACATATCGGGAAGGAATTATATAGGAAATTTAACAGTATATCCAATATGTGCAAGTATACCTTATAGGTATGTATAAAATTAAAATTATAAATAATTCGATATTTGTAAATAACATCCAATACAATTAAAAATGAAAAAAAATTTTGTTGAAGGATAAGAAGTTCAAAGAGGGATACCTAAGTATAGTTTTTTTGGGTTTACTTTTTCTTATTATACATATTGGGAAATATTAGTTCAATAGTTTTTGCTTTATTATACGTTCCCTAAACTCCTGAACTGAAACACAGACCAATGGATTGATTTTGTTTTCAGATATGCTATGATGTATAGTATTCTATCTCTTTATGTTTTTTTTTTCAATTTGTTTGAAAATTAAAATTTGAGTGAAAAACTAGACAAATTGGTTAGAATCGTAGATGGAGTTCGCAGGTTTAGGACCAAGAAATCAAAAACTTTTTTTGAAAAGGTTTCGACGTTTATTTACGTCTTTTTCAAGGCTGTTTATTGTGAAGAAGCTTTTTTGTCGATTGGATATATACTAATGGCAACAGAACAATATATGTGATTATACTTTGAATAAGCATAACATAAATCACACATAATAGACAATAACGCGGCCAAGAGCCACAGATGAATTCCATTCTAAAGTTCATCTATGGCTCTTGACCGTGTTATTGTCTATTATGTGGTATTTATGTTATGTTTGTTCAAAGTCTAATCACATATGTGCCCATCTACATATATTGTCCTGTTGCCATTAGTAAGTATATATAAAACTAATAAACGACATAAAGCTTCTTCAGAGTAAACAGCCTAGAAAAAGACGTAAATAAACGTCGAAACCTCGACATCTTTTCAAAAAAAGAAAGTTTTTGAATTCTTTGTCCTAAACCTGCGAACTTCATCTACGCTACTTACTAAGGACGCTACTTTTAGTCAATTAGTTAGAATTGAAATTAGGTTATCTATTAGTATGAATTAGTTTATGGTAAGTTCTAATTTCGAAATTTTGAAAATCTTTTTTTATTAAAATATTTAAAAGAGGAAGCTATAAATATTTAAAAGAGGACCATCAACGTTTTTTTCAAGAGTAAATTTTATAATATACTGTTTCGAGTTAATTTAATTCAAAAAACTATTAAGGTCTATTTCGTTATGGTTTCGAACAATATCTCGGCACTATATTAACGGTTTTTTAGCAAATGTAATAATAATTTTAGATTTAACATTTTCTATATTATATAATATATAATATTCTTATTTATTATTGGTGAAAGATAAGAACCCATAGAATTGCAAAGTTTTGTTGATCAAATTCGTTATTATATTGAAAATAAGTAGTTTTTACGGAATAAGTTCTAAAATTTAGTGTTGTGCATTCTGTCAAATTATCATTATATTTCAGCCTTGTCTCGTAAATAAGTAGAACAAGTAGAACAGGTAGTATCTCCGATGGCATCGAGTCTCACACAAATTCAAAGCAAATAAAAAACCCCCCGGTCCTGCATACCTAAATCCATTGCATACCTTCAGTCTTCTTCAAAGCTACATTGTTGCAACCAAGGGAAATAAATAATAGGATAGGGAAGGGACTTATTTACTTCGACAAGGCTTCATATAATCCAGATCGAAGGTAAGTTCGTTTGATCTGTTAAAATCGTTACCAATAGTTATTAGTGTACGGAGGTAAAATATTTAAAAACTAGTTTGCAAGAGTCTGAGTAGGTGAATTTATACTACTAACTATAGGTCTAAGGAAATCTCAACTTTATTTTACGTAAATGTGATATTTTGCTATTATGTGGAGTTAATTAGACCTACCATTATCAGAAAACTGGTTTTCATGTTTTTTAAGTGTTAAGTTATAAATTTGCTATTTTATTTCTTATAAATTACTATTACTTAATTTATTAGAAATTTGTTGCCCATTTTTTCCATTCAAAATATGACTTAAAACTATTTTCCAAAAAAAATCTTAAAATCTATTATCATGATAAAATTAAGTTATCAGAGAAAATTACCTCAAAAACTTTCTTGAAATAGTTTTTTGGTAACAATTAAAGAAAATTCTGTATAAAATTTGAATTTAGAAAAGATTTATTAATAAAACATGCTCACCAGACAAAAATAGATAGACATTTTACTGATCCAATATTTCTTTAAATTAAATCAAAAGCAATGTTAAAATACGAATTTATTATTCAGACACTACCACGATATATGTTGGTACTTTATTCTAATTGTACTGATATTCTAATTTTTAATAACCCAGTCTGCCCAATTTAACATATTAGTTTTATCATCATTTTAATACTTCTTATTTTATTTAAAACAAATCTTATCTTAGTAATAAATTTGATAATAATCCCCAAATATATATGCGTATCACAATATTATTAAAACATCGATGCCTGCGAATATTCTGGTTTCTGGTTTTATTTTGTATCCAAACTGAGCAACACTGCCCAAAATATAAATTTTCATTTTATTATTACATGAAACCTTAAACATTTTAAACAAAAGTTGAAAAATTTTAATAGTACTATAACCTGAATTTAAAAAATACTTACAGGTGCCATCTCCTAATGGCTTTGATGTTACAGACAGAGCTACTATTGCAACAATTAGAATAAGGAGGCAGACTTTAGCCATTTTAGTTAGTCGTGTAAGTACTGACTGTCTGGTTTATACAGTTTGCTCCCTTTTATATTATCACCATATTTATATTATGTCTTATTTGACTTATTAAGATGTTCCTATTCAGCATAATGTTTATATATTTGAGATCCCATTGAAGAAACATGTACCTACAAAATACAAACATATAATATATATGTTCAAAAGGAAAAGCTCAGATAGATAAGAAGTTAACAAACAATCGAGGGAATAAAAAATATTTATTTATGACAGTAAAAGTGGTTACCGTATACCACTTTTACTCAATAGTAGGGTAATACATAAGGAGAATATTTTTATTCGCTTTGAATTTTTAAATGTGCTCTTAGGGACATGTTCATTGTTTTTTTTGCACTTAACATAGGATCGAAATTGAAATATGTACTTGTTCCAAGTCGACACTAAAATATTTTACTATATAAAAATTATATTAAATACCAGATTTGGTATTTTTATAAATTCTTACCAGACGTCTTAGTATTTTAAGAAATACATAAATTAACTTTTCTACTTTTAATGGAACACTATATTTTAAAGTATTTATATTTTTCTATGATAATAGTAATAATAATAAATCGTTTTTATTTAAAAAATATATATCGATGACGACAAATCACGAGGCAAAGTCTAGCTTTGCTAAGGCTACTCTACTAAATTGAAAGAAGTCGTCCATATTTTCAAAAAGACCTTGATATAACTCTACTAAAGCCTATGTTTGGTAAATTTAAATAAGACAAATAATTTAAAAATAAAATTATTTAAGCAGATATATATGCAATAACCGTAAACAGAGAACGTTTTAAAAGCCATATCATCGCATTCTAGAATATACTATTTTACCATAAAGGGCTCATAGCAAAGTAAATAATTTTTGTATCAGAGCTTTCACATGTTCCATAAATCTTAGATCAGAGTCTATAATAATGCCCAGGTTTTTCGCCATTTGTACCACAGGTAATTGATTTTCATTAATAACATTTCTAAACGGGTCTCTTAGTATACAGGTTTTACTTTTATTGCTAAAGAACATGACTGCAGACTTACTCAAATTAAGACTTAGACTATTAGCAGCGGGCAATCCTGAGATGAAACAGAATGCTTCATTCGCTAATTGTATACTTTTCTCTATAAGTCTTTTAAACCAAAGCAAAAATAAATTTAAGTATCATCAGTATACGCTAGTAGCTGACAGCTCTTAACCGACCTTGAAGATGTATGCGGTGTAAATTAAAAACAACAATTATGCTACAAGTGAACCTTAAGGAAAATCAGAATAAACAGGATTTAGCTCTGTAGTCTGTACCAACATTTTGACAGTGAATAATTTGATATTAATATTTTATACAAATTAGTTCTGTTTGAATAGAAGTACATACATATAAATTATTATTTTTTAAATTAAATTTATATTCTTTAAGTGCTTTCATGTTGTTATATAAGGTTGTCAAATAATATAAATTTGAGTAATACGTTGATTTTTTAATAAAACAAAGATAAAGATATATATTTTTTATGTGTAAGATAAATTTTTATTCCGATACTGCACGGTTTTTAATTATAAAAAAAACAACTTTACTCTTCTCAATTAAAAAAAAAACAATATAAAGATCTTATTTTTTGTCAGTACCTTGTTATCAATTACAAACTCTCATAATAATCGTATCTCAGCCGAAGGTCTTAGTGATAATTATTGAAAATAATTTTCAAGTTTTGCGTTATTGTTTGAGTTGGTTTTGCAGACGTTGCATCTCATTGACCCTCATTTCTTAACACTAAAATTAAATGATAGAACGACAAAGATACAATAAGCGCTTTTACGTAATTTGATATACTCATTAAAATTTATTCTATTTAAAATCATTTCAGATAAATCGAAAGACAAACCAAAAAATTTTAATTTTTTTATTCTAAACTTTTAAACCGTAGATTTAAACACAAAAAAAACTTAATCTAAAAGATGCACCTGTTACGCTCTATATGATAGTGATTTATTGCTGACTCCGTATAAGGCCCCATAGTATAAATGTGATAAAAGAACCTCCCTTTTAATTACCTTTTTCACTGTTCCACATTTCCAATAACGATGTACCATATTCCAATCCGTTCCATATACTTACGGATACTTTCCATAAGACCTCCATGAGAAAGAGACAGGGTAGACAAATTTTTAGCATATCTATTAATTTTTGTCCTCTAAAAACTTAAACCTAAACTACTAAAATTTAGATTGACACACACAATCTCCCGATTTAAACTTTATTAAGCTGCCTATTCTTTAAGGAAAAGTTCTTTGATAGTAAATATAGCAGTGCTATAGCTGCAGTAGCTTCTTTATGATAATTTTTGGATGCCTTATAGTTAAAGAAATGTTATTAAAATTGATAGATGTTAAGAACACAGCACATAAATACTCTTAAACGTTCGGACTAAGCTGTGCAGATCAAAGAAAATAGTTTATTGTTGATGGCAACTATAAATGTTATATCAAAAAATTGTGTACGGTAATTAAGCAAGAACAGTAATAGATTTTCATTAGTTTTTCCTTATATTAAAAATATCCGTCTTAAATGATAGCCAGTTATACTATAATGATTCTAACATAGGCAATCGGGAATCATCTCGCCTGTCGCCTAGACTTGAAGGTGCGATAACAATGGAGCGAGCGGCAGGTAGACCTCGCGACATCTCGGGGCACACGTAGGAAATTATCGAATGTTCCGGAAAATCTATCTAATACATAAGGAGCACTGGCCGCTAGGAGGCCAGTTTAAGTCTAAAGAGTGGCGCGACTTTTAAATCAAAATAAATAGTCTGTATAAATAAATGCTTCTAGTAGTCTTAAGTCATTGTGTTTAGTGTGTACGAGTGTAATATTTGTGTTACAAGTGTTTAATAAATCAATTTCTTATTTTTGTGTATCGAGTGTTTCAATGAACACCTAAACAAACTAAATAACAATGCTACAATACAAATCTTTTGGGTATTTATCGTAGATAATTTTACTATAAGTTCATCAGGCACAGATACAGCTCTCACCTCTCCTCCATGTTTAGTCAGTTAGTATCTGCAATCT
Organism: Anthonomus grandis grandis; assembly: GCF_022605725.1. Classification (NCBI taxonomy): domain Eukaryota; kingdom Metazoa; phylum Arthropoda; class Insecta; order Coleoptera; family Curculionidae; genus Anthonomus; species Anthonomus grandis. The sequence continues at coordinate 18,162,346 of NC_065554.1, read as the reverse complement.
TGTGAATAATGTATTGAAGCCTCAGTATTCTCTGTGTATCTATATTAGTAAGACAATTATTACAGATTATACAGACATTCCCATGATTAAAGATTTTTTCAGACTACAACACAACAGATCGAATAGCATATTTTTTGTTATTATATATTCAACCTACGCTATGTATTCCTTTGCAGTGTTAAAGAGATCCAATTAAGCTATGGTGTAATACTTTTTATTTGGATCTGAGGAAACGTTAATTTTGATTTATTGAAAATAACTTCCTCGCCTTCCCTAATTTGCCTATCATGCCTTTTTATGAGATGTCCAGGATTTCTTAAATCGAGAAAATTACAAGTTTGGTCAAAGGTCTCAAACATATATTTAAATTAAAAATATATTACACGTGTGTTGCCCCTTAAGACGTCATCAGACTTAAATAAAAATATTAAAATAATATAACCTATTTAAATTACTACGGACCGGTTACGGACACTAAAATATATTTGTTAAAATGGATTTATTTATCTGCACAAAAAAAATACAAACAAATAAAAGGCAAGATTTTTATGTGTTAAAATTAATATCTAAAATGAAATCTGCATTAGTAATTAAAAATTATTTTCTACAATCTATGAACATTTCTTCTCTAAAACGAACAAATATGAAAAAAAATCAAGGCATTGATGTGTGATATTTCTAGTTGCGTGATGTGAAAAAAATATAAATATAAAAAATGCAAAACATTTCTTTTCGCCAAAAATATGAATTTTAGAATTTTCTGCCGAAACACGCCTGCATGTATTTTAATTTATTACTAAGATTAAAAAAAAACCACATACTGTTTAACGCCCACCTCAATTACAATTTAAAAATTGCAAAAGATCTTTCTTTATTATTATTGTTAAAATTGATAAAAAAACTAGGCGCTTTAGATCAAAGAAAATAGTTTACTGTTGACGGCAGCTATAAATTTTATAGCTATTAAAAAAACTGAGTACGTTTATCAATAGCAATAAAAAAAAAGTATAGCAACGTTTTGATCATATATTTAAAACTTTTTAGGCTTAAACAGTGCCCTCACTCCGATAAACGTACTTCACTATGCAGGTTGGGGAATCAATTATATTTTGCAGTAACTCGCGGAATTTTTGGGCGTTTAAGGACTTTAAAAGTACAGTCAATGAAAAATGGTTCTATAATATGGTCGTAATACCCTCTCAAACATTCAATTTTTTAATATACTGAATACGGAACTGAAAAGTTTTGTGCTCATTTTTCCGAGACCAATATCGAACAATTGAATGATTTATGTTTCCCATGGAACAGGTTTAATGGAACGGTTTAATGGAACAGAAGAAACCTCTGAATATTTTGTAAAAAAAAAAATCATTCATTTGCTTTTTCCATTATGGCTTCCCAAAATTCCATTCTTTCACATATTTTTTCTAAATACTAAGAGTCTTATGGTTCGTATCCAGTTCCTTTCCCACACTTCTACTAGATGTTCTTAAATCAACTTTTAGGGCAATACAAACCTTTTCATCCAGTCGTTCTTGCTCCCAGATTCGTTCTATGGAAAGTTCTTTCACTTTAGTGTGGAATTTATGACAATCTTGAAAACAAGAGGATGTCTCAAAACTGGTAACCACATTTAAAATTGTTTTTCCACAAGCAATCGGTGTATTTTGAAATATCATTGAAAACATATTATTATTGTTATTTTGTAAAAAATAAAAACAGCAAATACCTTTCAGAGGACCGGAGGCGCACGGTCATCAATTAGAGGGAGCGATGTTGCCATTATTTTGGACAATGCGTAACCTTCCCCAACCTGTATAATAGAAATATTATATATTTTTTTCCTTATCAATATTCTTCTCTTGTCAGTCTCAAAAACAAAAAACCTTTTCACAACTGAAAATAGTAATACTGTAGCAGCAGTAGCGTATTTATGGCAATTTAAAAATATAATTAAAACATTTCATAGAGAATCTCCAAATACAGTTATTTACACAACAGATAGATGTTTTTATAAAAAACAAATTTTTAGCAGCTTATAATTTGATTTTATTGGCGCATGAGAGACAAGGCCAGACAATAATTGCACTTCTCTGGTCACAACAACTGATCTCATTCAAACAATGAATAAAAAAGCTGCTATATGTGTTTTATTATTAGAAGGTTTTGCGTTGTTTTTTTTGTACTTTTAAAAAACTGTTTAATTTACAATGGGTAATGTGATGTCATGTAAGTACCATTCGCTGCTTAAATTAATAAATTATAAGTTAGGTGCTTTAGGTAAACATGATTTTCTATATTTATCTCCTATAATACAATATGTTACCGTCAGTTTAATTTAACAATAAGTGTCCATTAAAGATTAAGTAACTACTTAACCTTTTATTGAATTATAGCTACACAGTCCATTTATTATCTATGCCAATAAGTATTATCTTATCAAGGCAAACAAATATTTAATGAAAATGGCAAAATACCGAATCCACTGTAAAACCAAAAATTATTTGTAAGGAAAATTTTATTATTGTTTATTGTGGAGAGTTTTTGTAACAATAATATTTTCCTGATTATACGTTAACATATTGCAAATGCATATGCAAAAACTTATGTAATAGTAAACTAAAATACATATGATTAATTCGGTCTTCATTCTGTTATTATAAATTTTATTTGAGATAAAAAATATATCTTAGATACTGGCATCTAAAATTACACAAACCAGTTGTGTTTTAGTAGCATCAATACCGTTTTCATGTAAAGTGAAAGTGGGTCCTTTATAATCTGATTTTTACGCTAATAACTAAAGCTACTTAAGCCTAAATAATACTTTTACGGACAAGGATAAAAACATGGATTTATTTAGCATTTTATCGGTTGAAGCATTTTTATTCGTGCCGTTTGTCGTTTATTTTTTAGTGTACGGGGGTGGAAGGAGTTTGTATAAAGGAAGGGGTGAGAAAAGCTTTAAGTTTTAACAAACTCAAAAGACTTTAATAGTCATTTTTAATTGTAAAAAAATATGTTTATTTCAGATATATTCTACCCTATTAAATATTACCTGGCTAAAAAAGTAGTAAAATCCGTCCAACTAAAAAGCAAAAAAATCAGAGAACCACTTTTAAGAGATGGCCTAGAACCTGAAGTAACATTTTCAACAAAACAGGTAAGTTTCAAACCGCTCTTAAAATAATCTTAATATATTATTTAAATTTATTACTTTTAGACTGCTTTCCACCAAAACATCTCAGGTTGTGATCAGAAAGGCAATGCACTAAAAATTAAATTTTTGTTATGGCCTAACAAAGTAGCGGAAGTAGTTTTAGTTTTAAAATTGGCTGATGGGAAAATCTTCACTTTTCCAGGTAAGCTATCAATCCTATCAGATAATCTGTATACCCAATATTTTTGTAGGATCACAAAAAGTTCATATTTCAAGTATAAAGGAGAATAAGTGGAAAATCAATGGGCTGATAATAGAAAAACTGGAGCCCTATGCTAGACTAAGGGTAGTTTATAATGGGCTTTTGCAAGACATTTCTTGCACCGCTCAGGAAAAAATTGAACATGTGCAGTTTAATTTTATGTGAGTCTTTTTTTTTAAAAGCACATTATTTTTATTTAAATACAAACTGTTTTAGTTTTAACTGTTGTGCTGCTCCACAATTCTTCCCTGAGGATTGCGATACTGGATTATTGGCTGAAAGTTTAGCCACGAGCAGATGGAAGGACAAGAGTTGGAAGGAATTCTTGTAAGTACAAGTTTTATTATTTTCGCAATAAACATTTTCCTAGAATATTTACAAGCAAAAATACTAATCGAAATAGGAATAGTAAGAACATTTTTTTCTTAAAGGAAGTCTTTTCTCCTTAACGTAAATGCCAATCTTGTTTTAAGAATTATGCGTTTTAATGCAATAACTCATTATCATCGCACTCAATACTTAGTTGTAATAATCAAAAGCAATAAAAAAATTTTAGAAGGCTTTCAATTTTAACATATTGTATTTTGATTATACTTTTGTAATATTTAGAATCGTATTTAAATCATAAGTGGCATAGGTTGACTTGAACTTGAAAAAAGCGTAGAAACGAAATGGAGATCTAGGCAGGAAAACATAAAAAAACCAAATATTTTACCCATGTTTAATCCTAATACATTTTTTTACAAAAATAATAATTTTCATGTATATAAAATTTTTTATTGTAAATATTATTATTTTAGGCCCATAACATATTCCTTGTGGTAGAGTTGGATTGTATGTTGTAAGAAATAACTTAGCCATTAAACTGCTGGATATCGGCGAGCAATGATATCTTAAACAAAATTGGGTGATATTTTACTATCATCATCATTGGTAGTCAGGTAGTAGAAGGTCACTTTTCTTTATCTTGCATCAACTCGAGATCGTCTTCTATTTCCGTCTCATATTCTGTTCTCTTTAAACTAAAGATTTTGTGCAGAACTTTTCATTCAAAGCACTTAAGCTTGCGTTCATTTTCTTCGTTTTCCAGTATCCAAATCTGACTCCCGTACATGACCACTGGTCGTATGACTGTTTTATATATTTTTGATTATTTATCTATTTACTTATTTTGATCTTTGGAATAGATTTTTGCTAGTAATAACTGCTTTTTAAAGCGTGCATGCATCGACAGTCGCATTGGACTCTTATTTGGACTTCGTCGGATGTACTGTTTTCCTCGTTGATTGTGGCCCCTAGGTACCTAAAAAGTGATACCCTCTCGAAATTGTTCCCTCTCATTGTAAAATTTTACCCTATTCTATCTCTTCTTGTATTTTTACTAAGACACGTTTATTTCGTTTTGTCCTCGTTAATTTTATTGCCCTAAGTGAAAATAATCGGTCAGGAGTTCCCCTAGGCCATCAATACCAAAGTCCCCTGTGGTCAATTCCGCTCCTCTTATAGCTTTTTTCAAGGCAATATTAAATGATGGGAGATTACTGGATACCTTAAGCGAATTTGACATACTCTTATCACTTTTACTCTGGAGCCGTTGACACATATATATTATGAACTTAATTAGCTTTTTGGGAATTCCTAGCTCTATCTTTGCGTCCCATACTCTTAGAATACTACTGTATGCTTGTCTAAAACCCATATTGGATCACCCTATTAAATTCCCAGCATATTGTAAATATCTAGTGGACAGTTGATCTATTTTTACGGAATTGACACTGGTAGTCTGGTAGTTTTAGGGCATTCTAACAATATGTTTGCAAGGATCTTATATGCTGTGCCGAATAAGGATTTAAGGGTATCCCTCTGTAGTTACTGCATTTTTTTCTGTGTCTCTTTTTATGGATAGGAATGATAAGGCTTTCTGTTCACTTTTCTGGTATGTTGTCTTTTCCTGGGCTTTTTTTAGCTCTTTGGTAGCTTTGATAATTTTTTCGTATGCAGGTTATTCTACCTGTGATTTTAAAATTTGGTACTCTGTTGCAGTCTGTTCATTTTGTTGATTTATGTTTAAAAGCTTGTCAAAGTACTGCTTCCATTCATTCACTATTTCATTTTTGTTGGTTGTTATCTTCCCTCTTAAGTGTGGTTACCGCTTTTAGCTTGAGGCCTTTTTTAATGTTTGCATTTTTTATGAAACTTGGTAATATTTAGCACTAATAAAATTCGATTTAAACTGGGTATTATTAATAGTCCATCCCACCTTAATGTAGTCTATAAAATGTTTAGAAAACCCTATTGGTAAAGTTATTCTATTGAGTAATGAAATTATTATCATGGGTGACTTTCATATTAATCTTCTTAGTAAATCTGGTAGCGCAGATATTCTTAACAACTTTTTGCCTATATATAATTTAGAACAAATTGTTTCACTTTCAATCTGTTCAGTTGGCACAACTGATTGCTGAAGCCTCATTGACTCTAGAATTATATCGAATCAGACTCTATTAAAAGGCTATTAAATGGTTAGCACTAATATATGCATAAAAGTACTTATTATCAGATCATTTGCTGGGAGTTAAATTGCAGTATTCCTTTCCAGGCACCTAAGGTTGTTTAATATAGAGATTTTAACAACTTTGATCATGATGATTTTTTTACTGATCTTGTAAATTTGAATTGGGCTTTAAATAGTAACTGGTTTTGTAACAAGGCTTTAAACCCCGTCGTTTATACTAAAAATTATGAAAAAATATCGTAATAATGTTTTAGCTAAACACAAGAAAACTAAAGCTTTGCATGATTGAAATGCTTACAAGGAGATGAGAAATTTATGTACACAGGCCGTAAGAATTGAAGAACAAGCCTAATTGAATTATGTAGCTCTAAAGACTAAACATTCAAAATCGATGTGGAAGACCTTGCAACAGTCAAGCAGTTTGAGTCTAATGCTTTTGAATCTATTTTGGGCCTACAGTAAAGCATTCAGTATCCTAAACCATTGGCTTTTATGTGCAAAGTCACATTATTACCATTTATCCAACGGTGCATTAGATAGTTTCAGAAACTATTTTTCAACTAGAACACAGTGGGTGCTAGTTCGTGGGAAAATGTCTGCTTCATTTCCTGTACATAAAGGAGTACGTCAGAAATCCACACTAGATCCGTACGATACACAGTAGCGTATTTTCATATATTCTCACAATAATGAGTTAGAAATAAATCGATCCAAATCAGTTGAAATTTTTTTGTGAACTATACAAGAGTAGAGGCATAATAAATAGTTTTTGAGTCATTGGTTCTTTCCTACTGGTGTTATGCAAATATTGTGTATGGCCCTGCTTGAATGTCCGGTTCAAAGCTGAACTACAAAGATTATAAAATTTTTCTTGTCGTTTCATATAACCCCTTATAATGAGAGGCCATGTAGTTTGGCTTATTAAATTCGTTAAATATGTAAAATAGGCTGAAACTTCATTAAGTAAGTTAAAATTAGAAAGCCCAAGTTCTTACATGAAAAGCTCACATTTCACCTCAGTACTCGTGACTGCCAGACACCCAAAATGCATGAAATGCAAAATGCTTATTCTGTCAATTTATGTAATTTATTTAAGCAAAAATTTTAAAATTATTAACTGTCAAAATATGAATATAAGACACATCTCGTGAGAGTATTTTTATAATTAGCAGTTTACATTTTTACAGAGCATGTGAACAAAATTCATATTTGTTTTTTTTACGTTATAATAAACACTTAAAACATAAATTTTCTTAGTTGGGCTTCGGGAGTTTTCCACCATTAATAATCTAATACTTTATTGACCGTTTTTTCAATACAGTTAAACCCTACAGATTAATTGTAGAAAAAAACTGGTTATATATACAGGGTGTCCCGAAATTACATCGCAATATTTTACCAGCTGCATCTTTGTCTAAAAATAAGAGAAAAACTTCATATACAGGAATCTTGAAAAGTGAATCGTTTTCATATTACAGGGAGTTTTATAATTCCTATTGAAGGTGGTTTTTTGTTAATATTTTCGAAACGCCCAGTCGTTATCTTTCGCAATCTTTATCGTATACTACTGTTATTGTTATTAACTAATTTTATAACATTTTATTCTAAAATATATACAGGGTCGTTTAAAATTAGTGGCCATCAAAGATAAAAATACCATAACTTTTTTTCTAGATACTTTTTAATTATTTGGATAGTAAAATTAAAAAGAACTAACATTTTCACATAAAAAAGGTACTAGAAATTTTTTGTTTGTTTGTTTTGTTTAGTATTTTCAGTTTGTTTTCTTAGCTAATAAGTTTTAATTTTCCTCAATTATTTACACATTATTTACAATTTTGAAATAACATTTTAAACAACGAAACCGTTTTTGATCTTAAAAATTAAGTATTTATAATAGTCTTATGTCATGTTTACACCTGATGATTTGTAAATTCGAAAAATGAAGACCAGGCGTTTCGAAAATATTAACAAAAAACCATCTTCGATAGGAATTATAAACACCCTGTAACATGAAAAAGATTCACTTATCAAGAATCCTGTATATGAAGTTTTTGTCTTATTTTTAGACAAAGATGCAGCTGGTAAAATATTGCGATGTAACTTCGGAATACCCTGTATATATGACTGTCCTAGTTTAATCCATTTTCTTATCAAATATTTTAGAAAAAGACGTCCAAACGGCTACGAACAATTCGGAAGTTTATTTGGCTTAGTGAAAACAGAATCGAATCCAGACGAGCAGGTATTTTCCTAACGAAAAATTAACGAAAATCTTTATAAAACGGCATTTGTAGGTATTGAACTTGCCAGCATGTCGCTCGCTTTATGGAGGTCCAGACGGTCGAAACGTTTTAGAAAAAGAAGTAAACATATTTTTGGCTGATGAGTATGGAGTGCTAATTCGATTAAATTTACTTCTATTGAAAGATAGAGAGGCACAGTAAGACTTCAATTTGTATATAATACAGAATAATTTATTAAGTTATAATTTAAGATTTAATTTTGGATATGTTTGCCATAAGAGGCAAAACGTCACTTCTATAGTTGACCAAGATATCCGTATTGAAAGACCTGAAAATTCCAACATCAACATTGCGCGAATTAAAAGTAAGTTACCTGGAAGATGCTTAACTTTTTTCAAAATAAATTGAAATTTATATTGAAGCATCTGATGGCGAGGAGTATATCTTCCACTTTAACCAGTGCGATTTTGCTGAATCCAGTCACAAGTTCCAATCTGGGTGTGAACTTACGTTAAAACATGCTCTTTGTGATGTAAATAATAACCAAGGAAAAGCTTTGCTAGAGTTCCAGTATTATAATGATAGTAAGTGTCGACTATCATTTAAATCAACATCTGAAATATCGTTTTTAGCAGCAAATATATCCATTCCGCAATTAAGGCCAATATTAAGTGAAAGTAAAGTGGAAGTTCTTCCAGAAGATTTCATTGTTAGTATTAAAAGTAACGATGCTAAAATTTTAGATATAACGGGGGGAAAAGGAAACTCGCTTGCTCTTCTATCCACCATAGACACTGATCAAGTAAGCTATCGTATCTTTAAACTGGTAATATTTAATAAATAAAATATTTGCAGTTTTTGGTCCCCGATGGTTTTATAATAACAATAAACGCCTTTAAACGTCAAGTGTTTAAACATGATTTATTGCAAGATGCTATGAATAGTATAAATGACGCTTTTTGTGGCAAAAATAGCCAAAAGCATGAAGAAGTTTGTGACGAGTAAGTGATTGAAATGTATTCCTTGCGATATTAAATAATTTCTTTACAGGGCTGTGAAGCTGTTTACAAACCAACCAATTATTCCAGAAATCGCCAAAGATATCTTAAATAATCTGAACATAGCTAAAAAAAATTCCACTGGTGATACCATTGGTGTGGTCAGTTGGGCTGTAAGATCTTCTGCTATAGGTAGGAATAAATTTCAAGAAAATATATAAGGGAATTTTTAATGTATTTTTTAGGTGAAGATTCTGAAGAATTATCTGCTGCAGGTCAAAACGAAACTATTCTGGGGTGTGTTACTGAAGAAGAAATATTGAATGCAGTTGCCAAATGTTGGGCTTCGTTGTTTACTTATCAAAGTGTGCAATATAGATGGTAAGTCGCTATATAGAATAAGTTACTTTAGCTATATCTCGGTGTCCATAATTATCCCTAGTATATTCTATCGAATTTACTATGAATTTATGATATTCGAGTCTGGTAGATTCTCCTTGATTTTGTTTACAATGGCTGCTGTGATCTTGAAGTCGGTGTTTAAAAGGACAATAAGTTTGTAGTTGACAGGATTTTCTCCATGACAGCTTCTTTAAGTTGGAGAATGATATTGGCTCTAGCGTTTGCTTGGGTAAGATTTACTTTACCTGTTCGAGTTTTAAGAATAAATTATCTGAAATCATCACGGGCTGTAAAGGTTTTTGTATAGGTGGGTTGGAATGTTGTTTTCGCCTGGTTCTGGAGAAGCTCTAGCCAGAACCTATGTCAAGTTTGCCTCAATGACATTTCGTTCAAGTAGTTTGCCTTTAATCTTTTGATATTACAGAACCATCTGTTTAGAATTGAGGTTGGAATCTGCTATTAAGCCGTTTGTCTGCTTTCTTCGTGTAGTATGTTTAGTGATGGTTACTGTTCAAAAATTTTTATTAGACTATGCTGGTATTTTTGTTTCCTATTTTTTTTGCAGCCTGTCAGTTGTAGAGTGTATTTATTGTTTAACTGTGAGCTTCATTTTTAATATAATTCTCTCGAAGTAAGGATTCGCTTACTGTAACTCCTTTTGAATCCAAAATCTGTTTTTTTTTCTTAGGTGTCTCTCTAGTTTTGTGAGTTTTTCTTATTTCTTCTCCGACACTTGCCACATACATGTTGCACATATTGATCCACATATTGCATGCTTTATGTTATATCTCTGGAAAGAGACTTTTTTTTCAGCTGTTTTGTTTGGCCTCCAGGCATGGATTCTTTTACCCAAAAGTGTTTTGGCTCGATTTTGAACTACAAAATCATCTTGTACTCATTATCACGAAAACAACGGGTTATGACGTGATATGGCCAAATTTGAAGGAATCAGAGCAGTTCGAAAATATTTTTTTTAAGATTAGAATTGGCCTCTGAATATGCTATATCTTGACTTATAATAGAGAACTACGATCTTGCGGATGGTTTCATTCGATTTCGAAGGAACCGAAAAAACCGTTGAAATTATGAAGATAGCATGCACACGTGCTTTGGGTTGATTCACATTAATAATATACAGGAATTAAACATTCTGGAGAAGTCTCACAAAAAACTTTTTGGTCTGAGCTCTTTTCTCAACGAAATACATCAGCCTGTTTTCGAAATTTGACAATATCTAAAGAAACTCTCTATTCGCCTCATTTGGGGCTCTTTTGTGGATATCTGGGGATGCGTATGCAGATTCTGGGAGTTAAGAAGCATTCATTCAACAAGTGGTGTTGTTACAGGGTGTGGAGTAGTAGTAGGAATGTTGTGCTGTGGAGACAAAAATCTCGTTGTTATTAATGGTTTCTCATAATTCACATATTTTACCACTGTTGTCTATTTTATGTTGAGATTTAGCGTCTTAGTTTAGTTGCCTTTCTTCTTTGTAAGTTTTTTCATGGGACCTAACTTAATTTCTAGAGAAATATTTTGGAAATTTTTCCTTGAGGTTCATCCACCTTGACCAAGAGGAATTTTCTCCTACACTTTTACGATAGCAAGATACAACACTTTTAGCAAACAATACAACTTGTTGATACAAAATTATTTATTTACTAGTAAAAATGAATCATTTTCTCTAAATCTGATAAATTCATCACAAATAATTTCAAATTTCGTTATTATTTCTTATTTCTTTTTCTCAAGGCAACATGGTCTTCCAATAATCACAGATATGGCAGTCGTAGTCCAAAAAATGGTACCGGCAGAAGCGGCTGGAGTATTATTTACTTGGCACCCGACAACCTCAAACCCTTCCCAAATGGTTATAACATCAAATTTCGGGCTTGGAGAGGTAATAAGTGCATTACATATAAAATATATATAATAAATAAAGTACTTGTTTATAGAGTGTAGTTTCTGGTGATGCTGACCCGGACACCTTCATCTTAAACCGAACTTATGATGGACGAGTTTCTTTATTTGATCAGATCATCGGAGAAAAAGTTAAGGTAAGAACTAATATGACGGATTTTTGAATAAACTACTTTTAGAACAAACTATAAGCATAAAAATTGTTAACAAATAGAGGACGGCTCAACCCAAGCTCTAATTATTTAATTTTTGCTAAAATACAAAGTCCCGTTTGCAGGCGGCTCTATACGTCAGGTTTGCAATAAACTGAATTGCTCTTCTTTATAGTCTGAACACATTACATGCCATACTACTTTGTCCTCAGGCAATAATAAGTGTGAGTGACAGAGTAAACAATATGCACTTTTTTAATATAGGAAGCATATTTGAGCAGAGCTTTTCGTTCAATGCAGTATGCCAAACACAGATGAGACCAGGGTTTAGAAAAGTGATTTAGGGTACACTGTCCAGAAATGTTTCTAGTGGAAATATTAATTACTCTGGTTTTGTTGCATTTAAGGACAGTTGGTTTGTGTGATTTCTCCTCTTTCGACAACGAGCCCCATCAACTTCCATAACTTTCTCCATAGCTGATCTTTATTACAATATGAAATTTTTGTATCTTATTTTTTTTATCTAACAAATTTGTTCTTTATCTAACAAATAATAAGTAAAATGTGCTGATCAGTAGGGAAGCGGCAAATCAAGAATTAAAAGTGCGTCAAGAGGCGCAATAATATTTACGTAAGACATGCGCAAATACCCTCTCCCTGAATTGACACCTGCCTAGGACGACTTACGCACTTTGCTCAAGTGCTTAGAACATTGAAAGGCATTGAACATTGAAGATCATTGAAATGGCCTTTCAATGTTCTAAGCTTAAATCACAGAAATACGTGACACATAATTACTCTGCTCTAAAGCTTTGTGTATAAATGTAACAACCTTATGAAACATATTCTGAAGCCAAATTGTGACTCAATACCGAGACTATTTGAATCGAAGAAAACCAATATTTGAATATTATTGAGTATAATGATAGTAAGGAATTGGGTCTGTATTTTGCCATCACATCCATATCCTTTTATTTAAATAAATCTAGGAACAAAACAATTTATAGGCTATGCGAAGGGATATTATACAATGATTTTTACAAAAATATATAGCCTTCTCTATCCGTATAACCCAATTTAATAATCATATTTATCCCGATGGTAATTTTAAAGATTCATCAACTTAGTGGTTTAAGTACCTTGATGATGATTGAAATCTTTGAATTTTATTGATGTTAAATTGCCACGCCAGCATCTGAGATTTTAAGAACACTGCTTTTATTAAGGATAATTAAGAAAATAATATATTTTTTTAAACTAGAGAAATGGTGCATCCAATAGAATTTTTATGGAATCTCATACAGAAGTTGCATAACGCCTTTTTCGAATCTTCACTCATTTAAATATTGAAAATTGGGGAAAGTATGAATTATGCTGCTTTATTTCGAAACTAAGTAACCACTGTATCTGAAAGGGCTAATTCCTAAACATAAATGTACTAGCATTAGAATTTTTATTTTCAAATTAATAATTGATATTTCTGGTTTATTGATTGGTTGTGGGTGAATTAAATTAAATTGTATATCCTGGAGCAATATTGTAATTTTTTGTTTGTAGTTCACATTAGTTTCTTGCTTGTCCCCTTTTTCCTTAGTTCGTTGCCTTTAGCATCCATATTGTTTTCTGTTTGTAATTAAAATATAAAAATGTATTTTAGTTAAAAATATATTTTTAAGTAGCATCACAAAAGACCATTTTTATTTAAACTGAGCTTATTTATCGGTTTTATTAAAACTGAGATGCCTATTTACTAAAAAATTAACATTTTGACATAGTAAGTAACATTTTGTTTTTTCTTCTTTGGCAAATAAAAATGATTGGAACAAACCAGAAAAAAAGTGGTTTTTTGCGGTAATTTAAAAATCCTTCATCGATCCACCAAAAACATTTTTTTATTATTGGTTTGTATATTATATTAGCACTGATTTTAAATCTTCGTAATCTCAATAAAAATAATTTTAATTTCCTACATTATTTTAAATTAAAATCTAGCTCTATAGGGGCTTAGAAAGACTCTAAGATCCGTCACTAAGAAAAAACATTTCTTATTAGCTTGAGTGCGATATTTATCTTAGCAGTGATTTTAACACTGGATTGCACGAGAAAAAAATTGCTTACTTATCGGTTTAATAATATATTTCACTAGTGATTGTAAAACTTAATTCTTAAGCAAAAAAAATATCTTGTTTGCTTTTTACTTATTTGCAATATCAGCGATTGGTTGTATATTGATTTCGGCAGTTACTTAAACCATTTTATGACAAATAATAATTATAAAAGGCTTTCTTTCTTTTTTTTACCACATCCGTGATTTTAAGGGTCCATTGACTGGTAATCAAAACAAAAATTTTTAATCTTAAACGCCATAACAGAATTATTTCAGCAGTAGTTATAATATTTCGTTACAATTATTTTATATACCGTGTTTTTACTACTGTTGTGATGCCTCCTATACAGGGTGTTGTACATTTTAATAAAAAAAGTTTTTATAAACATATGTAGGACATACAGTACCGAGCAAAAGTGCAGAAACATTTTATTTAATAAATATAAAGCCAGAGTAATCGACTTTTGCCAATAAACAAATACTCACATTATTTCTTTAGGTTCAAAGGAATGCAAAAACATATTTGGTAAAATAAGTGGTAAATAAATGGTAAAAATATATTTATACATTTTTGCAACAAAAACAATCTATTTGCTTATCTTTATTTTATAAGGAGCAAAAGTAGAGAAATATTATTAGTTCTTAGTTTATGTTTGCTTATTGAAAGCAATACACAATAATATTTTGTTAATTAATAAAGAATAACCTGTAAATATGCCTCGAGGTAATACTTTGGCGTTATGTATAAAACAGTTGATAATATCAAAATATCAATCGGGTGTTAAGCAAGCAATCATTGCTAAGCAGTTAGGATTAAACCACTCAGTTGTTTCCAAAACCATAAAGTTACACCGCATTAGGAACTCATTAATAAGTCCACCTAAAACTGGTAGGCCTAGAAAAACGACGCCTAGAGTTGACGAGAAGATTAAATCCTTAGCTCTTAAAAATCCATTTAACACAGCAGTGGATATAAAATTTCAACTAGACGATGTAAATATTAGTGTCCATACAGTTCGAAGACGTTTAAGGGACAGTGGCTTGCCGGCAAGAATACCATCCAAGAAACCCTTCATTTCGAAGAAGAATCGAACCGCCCGACTTCAATTTGCACATGACCATTTAAACTGGTCAGAAGCAAGGAATACAGTATTATTTTCGGATGAAAGTAAGTTTAATTTATTTTCTTCTGATGGCATTTTATGGGTCAGGCGTCCTAAAAATAAAAGAGTTGATCCAAAGTATACTTTGGGCACTATTAAGCATGGAGGGGGAAAAGTACAAGTGTGGGGTTGTTTCTCTGGTATGGAAATGGGCCCCATTGTCAAAATTGATGGGATTATGGATCGGTTTAAATATTTAGAAATATTAACTGATAATATGTTGCCATATGCAGAGGAAAACATGCCATTGCAATGGAGGTTTCAACAAGACAATGATCCGAAGCATACAGCTAAAATTATAAAAAAAAAATTTGACGACAAAAAAATAACTGTTGTTAAGTGGCCAGCTCAGAGTGACCTTAATCCCATAGAGAATATATGGGATTTAGTAAAAATTCGTAAGGAACATCCCGAAAAATTAAAAAAATGGAGACCAGTTGTTTGAAGCAGTTGAAGCTGCATGGCATTCTGTACCCAAGGAGACCTTAAGGAATCTGATTGAATCTATGAAAAGGAGATGCCTCGCAGTTATTAAAAATAAGGGATATGCAACTAAATATTAATTTGTTGTTATTATATATTTTCTTTAAATATGTGTTTCTCTATTTTTGCTCCCTGTTTTTTTTTAATTAATTTACATATGGCTTTATAATAAGTAGAATTATATTGTTTATGTTTTATTTTTATTATCTAGTTTGGTGTAGTATTATAGGATAAAAAAATTTTAGTTAACTTTAATAAAATAAATTTAAAAATAAAAAACAAAGTTTCTTTACTTTTGCTCGGTACTGTATGTCTTAACTTTTGAGATACAGGGTGTTAAAGTTTTCAAAAAAAAAACAGTTTCTTAATAATAACTTAAACAATATTGTAGACATTTTTATAAAGTTTGATACATGTATTATATGCATCACGACGCATTTTTTGGTGTGCAAGAAAAGTATTTTATCTGCCAGTGGCGTCCCTATAGGTCTTCTATTGAATATTTTTAGAGAAAAAATACTAAGCCGCTGTTTTTCCTTAAAATAAAAATTATTTTTAAAATTCGCTATAATTTTTTAGCAAATTTGATATCTTGGATTTTTTTCGTCCAATGCATGGTTTTTGCTTAAAAAAATAAAAACAATTATACTTCCCTAAAAAACCAGCTCATTGCCCTTAGCAACGAGCAATAAGAAACATGCATAAGGGACTCCGCGACTTTATTTGCATTAAATAAAAAAGTGATTGAGGATTTCAAAAATAATTTTTATTTTAAGGAAAAGCATTAGCATAGTATTTTTTTACTAAAATTATTCAATAGAAGACCTGTAGGGACGCGACTGGCAGAGAAAATATTTTTTTGCACATCGAAAAATGCGCCTTGATGCATAGAATACATGTACTAAATTTCATAAAAATGTCGACATGTTTAAGTTATTATTAAAAAACTTTGAACACCCTGTAAAGTTATCTTCCACTAAAGCTAATTGGTACAGATGCCTTTATGGTCGAAATCTATGAATTTATAAATTTTATTGACTTAAGAATATTTTATTGTAGGTTCTTTTATTAACCGAGAATGGAGTGAGCGAACTGGATCAAACTGAAGAAAATAATACATCTTTCGTGATGGTTAATAAAGTAAACGGTAATCTTTAAATAAATAATTTATTTCCTAATATTAATGCAATATTTGTAGGCAATTCTTGTAGTCTTACTGAAGAACAAGCGCTAAAACTGGGCAGAATTGGAGTTATGTTAGAAGAAGCGTTCGGTGGTCCAAGAGATATTGAATGGGCATTTTATAAAGTACGTATCTATTATTTTCTTTATCCGAAAAAAAACGTTTTTTTTATATATTTTAGGGCAACTTATATTTACTTCAATCCAGACCGATTACGACGTTAAATTCCTGGTCAGAATTCGAACTAACCCATGAACACGATTCTGTTATTACTTCCGAAAATAGTCTCTATACGGTAGCAAATACTGGAGAGGTAAGTAAATGTTTACAATCCAAATATTATTAAATAATTAAATGTTTTCTTAAGGTTTTTCCCATACCGTGTTCATCCTTATCACGATCTATCACACTAAAATACTTGGATGAGGGTATGCAGCAATTTATTTACAATTCTGTGGATAAATATTCGCTGAAATGTGTTTGTGTGTTTCATCATCGCGTGATGCTCGATTGTATATCGGTAATAAATAAAATAATTATTTTTTTTAAAAATTAATAGTTAAATTTTTAGTCAATTTTTATGAACTCAAGAACTAGAAATATCGATATGTCCACGAAAGTTTTAGACTTGGCCATCTTCGGTCATCCCGTTATAAATGAAAAAATAAATTTTTTGGTGAGGAAAAGATTAGGCCCCCTGCCTCCGTTTTATACACTCAGAGAAACTACTTACAGATGGTAAATAATAGCTTCATAGTAAAATAAAGTTATTACTTAAAAAAAATTATAGGTGGGCGACGAGAACTATAGCGGATGTGGTGGAACAATCGACCAATTTAGTAAAAAGCTTAGATTTTAAACTGAGAGATGACGATGACGTACAAACGATGTTTAAAAAAATTAATAAAGCTTCTTGTGCAATTGAACAGACCGGTTATTATCATGCCAGGACCACAACGGCTTCGGTGTTTTGGCAAATGGTCTGTATGGCTACCTTGGTAGGAAGAGAAAAAGGTAAAGGTGAATCAAATTTAATTTTTTTAGATAAGTTTAAACCCTCTTAGTTTGATTCCTGCCATCAAGTTTCATATCCTGAGAGGTTCTTTATAATAGTTATCGATTATGAAAAGTATTTTTTATATCTACCACTTGAATTACTATTTATAAAGGATGAGGCTTGGACAACCTTTAAAACTCCCTACCCACATCAATGTTTCCAACTTTTTCCAAGGTGATAGAGAAACTAGCAAAAGCATCGAAGCCAATAGCATATTTAGTAAGTCTAAGTGAAAACACCAGTACAAATGATGCCATATAAAGTCCAGTTCAGAGATCTATTAGAATCTTTGATGTGTCGCAGATGCCGCACTAGTAGTCCACTAAATAGTCCGTGCGCCTATGTCGTATTTATTATCGCATGATATACATGTTTAAATGGCAACATTTTATATAATTTATCTATGAAATCATTTTAAACATACGTAAAACCCCATGTTTTACATTATTTTTTATTTTTCATTCAAAAATGTTCATTTTTAGAAAATAATATCAAAAAATTGACTACGGACTAAAATCCAAGCATCTTACAAAACCTTTTAAAGACTCCCAGCAATCACAGACTCTTCTCAACTCTTTTTAGCCAGTCTATTAAACAAAGATAAAACACCTGCGTTCTGGCGATTCCTACTTTAGGCTGTGCAAGTGATTGTGTATCTCTCACTCTATCCCACTGATTTTAAGGATTACAGGGCCGTACCAAGATACATTTTTGGGCTGTTTTTGTATTACTTTCGTCGTGTTTTTAAAGAGATCTTTAAGGATGGGTCTATCGCCTTTAATAGTTGGGAGTGTGTTTTTTTTTTATTTGTGTTATTAAACTTTTGTAAAATTTTTTTGTATCTCGTGTAATTCGGTGTCCTATCTGTTTGAAATATATTACAATTTATTTTTATTTATATGTTTATTATTAATTTACTTGCTTGAAATAATTCAAATTTAATTCGAGGCTGGATTGTCTCACAAAAAATAGAAATTGCCTAAAATCTAGAGTTCAAAAAAAGTAATAAAATATAAAAATAACTCAATCTACTAAATTTAAAAAAAAATCTTTTAGAAAATAATCAAATTTTTATACTACAATATGTTAGTTCATTAAATTTAAAATAGACCCATGATGATTTTACTGCCCAAAATTGACAAAAACACATTTCTATTTTATTTGTGGTTTCACCCTACTGCCTGAAATTTAACAAAATATAACATTGAGATCACAAAGTATGGAAATCATTTAACCTGCTAACAACTGATAAATAAAATATTAATCATATTAATCTAGATTATTCAAAAGGATTTGATGGTATAGATTGTTCATTGTAAAATTAGTAGTATGTTTTTAATATTGTTGTGTTTGTCATTTAATAATATTTTCTCTGACACTAAACGTATTAATTCGGATGTGCCACAAGGGTCAATCCTAGATCCTTTCTCCTAATATACACTGTTGATTTACCAAATGTGAGGAATTCTGAATATGCTGATGACACCCAAGCTATAACCATAACTACACTTAATAAGTCAATACTCAAAAGAACATAATTTAATTATCAATTCTTACCCTAGATTTGTTATTATACCTAAAGACCTTAAAATGATTTGACCCTGGGAAAATAAATAAATCTCAATACCCAAAAAAAAGAAAATTTATATAATTTGAAGACAAACCAAAACATTTTACCCTTTTGTGTCAAAAAGTAAATGTTTAATGCCTTAATCCAGAGAATAAATAGGTCTAAGTACTTTGTACCTACAACCTATTCTCGCATCACTTGTTATAAACACCCCACTGATAGCGCTAAATACTAAACCTATTAAATGAAAATTTTTGATTATAATGATTTTATTTACTTAAATCTTATCTTTTAATTAAATATTATCTATTAACTTTCCAGAATTTCTAACTTTATAAAACCAAACCCAAAAATCCCGACATAATAATAAAATTTTAAATACAAATAAATTTTAAGGCCGGACCTGTGCAACTTTTCACGCTTCAGTGACTGCGACTGAGGTCAGACGTCTAACAAAATAGTACGTGGGTATCTGTAGTCAAATCTTACGAATCAAATGTATAAATTGAAAAAAAAATATTTAAAATATACTGAAAACACCCTCTATATTCACAAAAGAAACTTTAGCAAGACTATTAAGGTATTATTACCTATTAAATACTGATCTTTTATCGATTTAAAGTGCTTAATTGGACATTATAATTCAAGTGTGCAATACGAAATACTATAAAGATTAAGGTAAAATAAGAATCTTGCAGTCTCCCTCCACTTATTTATTAAACATTTAGTGATTTAAAATTGCCTACATGTTTCGGACACAGTGGTGTCCATCATCAGGGTGTAAAAGGTTTAAAATTGGTATTAGACATACGATAGTTGATATTAGACCAGGGTTTCATTCCATATCAAAAAACTCTTTATTTATTATTATTGTTTTTTTTATTTATTTTATTTATTTTTTAATTTTGTTTATTTACATTCTGTTGTTGACAAGCACCGAACAGTATGCTGAGATAGAAGCAAACCCTGGAACTAATACCAATTTTAAACCTCTTACCCCCTGATGATGGACACCACTATGTCCGAAACATGTACTTCACACTTTAATAAATAAGTGGAGGGAGACTGCAAGATTCTTATTTTACCTTAAACTGCAAGTATGGACTATTTCTTAAATACTATAAAGATTGCCAAATACAAACATCAACATCATTTAAATGAAACACTCGCTCCTAAGAATAGCAACGTAAATATTCATTTAGCATAATATTTTTTTAAAACTAGGGTAGTTTAACATCATACTTAAGAATAATAACGTTGTCAGTAGAAACTGCTAACGTGTAAGCGTAGTTGTAGCCTAAACATAACAAATTAGTAAAATTTTACAACTTTGCAGTCACATAATTTTATATCTAAAGTAAATCAAGTGGCATATGGTAAGTTAAAGTTACCACAAACTAATTTCACATTCGCAATACATATTGACCACCTTAAATAAAACATAATTGAGCAAATTCTTTATATACAGATAATTTAGAGACTAGTGGAATGTACAGGTTAGGAAATCGATCATTGGGCA
Source organism: Anthonomus grandis grandis (assembly GCF_022605725.1). Lineage (NCBI taxonomy): Eukaryota > Metazoa > Arthropoda > Insecta > Coleoptera > Curculionidae > Anthonomus > Anthonomus grandis. Next base: position 18,141,612 of record NC_065554.1, on the reverse strand, counting down.
TAGAGGCGAAATATGGTTCTGGTACTCTCCTGCTATGCGTCTGAGTTTAATGGGGTTAATCACTTGCAATAAAATTTTGCAAAATATTATGCGATAGTTCAGGCATTTTAAGGGCAGGATAGCCGTTCTGTTCGAGTTGACCGATTTTAGGTCCAAATCAGGAGGGTCCGTCCTAACTGAATAGCAGGACGAACTTGGTTTTGTAGCAATTCAGGGTATTTTTACAGTTTTAAAGTAACATGAATAAAAAAGAAATTGCTCTATAATATGGTCGCCCAAAATACCAGCTGAAACATTCAATTTTTAAAGATACTAACTAAGGCATTGAAATCTTCTGTGCTCTTTTTTTCGAGAACAACGGAACGATTATTTTTCTCATGGAAAAAAGATTAATTTGAAAACAGAATATTTTATAAACAATTTTTATTATTTGGTTTTTCCATGATGGTTTCACACAATTCCATTATTCGCCACTGGTTTTCGGAAAATATCTACTAAGTTTTAAAGAGAGCAATTTTTCCAAATATTGGTAATATTTTTATAGTCCAGACCCCGTTCCTCTCTGACACTTCTACTTGATCATGTTTAGTCCTCTTCTAGGGTACTACAAACCATTTCCTTATTACTATTTTTTTGCAATAATCAAACCTAGATTTATTTATTATCTTATTTATTTTAGAATTTAATACGAGACACTATAGCGATTTTGCCAACATTCTGTCATCATGCGAGGACGTTGAGTCAGCAGAAGTTCCAATTTATTTGGAACAAATTGCCCAAATTATAAGAGACGAGGGGTAAAGCCAGTGCAATCACCCTTTTATCACAACTTTTGACTTTTTATTTACTTAGGTATTTAGAAGAGTTTTGCTCCATCAAGCCAGAACTCGGTGTACAATGGTTACAAACGAAGTGTCCAGAAGCCTATAATCTATTTGAAGAGTTCTTGAGTAAACATGGACATAGATGCGTGGGCGAGGTAAAGTTATTATAATTTAATTTATTCCTAGTAAAAAAAATATATTTTTTATGTACGTATATAGTTTGACATAATATCGGAAACTTGGTCCATCAATCCATCCCAACTAATTCCTATGTTGCAAGCGAACGTTAAACATTTCAGAGGTACCAAAAAGGAACAGAAAACTGTAGACGAAATTATTAATAATTTGGAAACTCCTGTTAATTTTGTTACTAGGTAATGATTCTAAATGTAGCTGAAAATTTTAATAATTTACATCTTATAGAAATATAGTGCGTTATGCCTTATCAAAACTAAGAGTAGCAGTTGGGAAACGAGAACAATCAAAGTCGATGTTAATCTTATCGGTTCACAAGGCTAGACTTGCCTATAGAAAATTGGCCAAGGCTATGGTGCGAGATGGATTAATTCCCTCTGAAGATTTGATTTGTCATTTTACTAACTACGAGCTGTCAGAGGTTATTAAACAGAGAAATCCGCTCTTGATAAGCAAGTAAGTGCGGAATATAATCAGTGTTACGAATTTTTATTTTTAAAAATAATAAAGCTTAGCAACATTATTGTTGGAAATCCAGCTTAGATTATAGATTTCTATTTTAATTGTATGATTTTAAAAAAATCTTTAATAAAAGAGGAATCAGTTGGATGTCTCATCCAACTGATTCCAATATTTCCTCTATCACCTAAAACCAACTAATTAAAGTTTAATAAGGAACCTACAGACTTTTTCTAATTTACTATTTTTAGAGCAATGAAACGTCAAAGACTTTATACAAAATGGAGCAAATTGAAATTTCCAGAATTGTGCTATGGAATTCCCGAACCGGAACAGGAATTATTTACTCCAATTGATCTAGTGCCTGGAACTAAATGCTTCGGAACTCCGGTGTGTAATGGGGAAGTACAGGCGAGGGCCTGCGTGATTACTCATTTAGATGAAATTGGGGAATTACAAAAAGGTAGATGGTATATTGTTCCTAATAATAATATTAGGTGGTCCATCCATTTCCTTTATAATTCGATATTCATAGTAGTATATCTAACGCATTGGAAACTTTCCAGGTATGTCTCTTAAATGTTTCTAACAGCGATCGAGTCATCAATTTCAAAGTCTTCTATGGATGTTTTAATAATGTCCTGAAATAAATTAAATATTTCTTTACTCCTAAGCATTAATTAGCAGAACATATAAAAAACACATTTTATGAATTTGTTTTTTATATTGATACATAATTAGAAAAAAAAGTTTAATTAGTTAATGTGATTTTAATTTGGATGAGGAACATATAATTGATATGTTCTAACAGTTCACCATTGGTACAAGTAAATTCCAGCGGTATTTTTTTGAATACTTGCTGCTATCATTTCCAGGAGGGGCAATTAGGGACAAGATTTACTATAATTGCAGTTACATAGAATATTGTTCTTATACGCACTTTGAAAACCAGTTAAGAGCTATTTCTTGTATGGCGGTATTGTTAATATGTTTGATATACAGGAAACGTCCCAAAGGACTTTTATGAGAAAATAAAATTAATATCTTTATATAAAAATCGTTGGCTAAAAATGAAAAGTATCACGTGAATCAAAAAAGTTTCACGGTATTTTTATTTTTTTCTTGAAAAGTACATTCAGGTACTATTCTGAAAAGTCATTCCAGAAACATTCTCTACTACACTTATAATAGAAAAAATGGTACATAACTGATTTTTCTAAAAAAAATATTTTTAAAATTCTCCTTTAGTTTCGAGTAAATTTGATTTTTTGCCTTTTGTTTTCACGATGCAAGGATTTCGGGTAAAAAAAAACATGTTTGTTTTGCAAGGAAATTCTTTATTTTCTTCAGAGAAGAATGTGACAACCCCAAGCTATTTACAACTAGTTCAACGTGAAACCAAGATGATTCCTTAGCATCTCTAGACTTCTTTGGCTTTTGATAACTTTGAAAGAGGCTCCAGAAATCAATCAGGATTCTTAAGTAATTTTCTGGTTCATGCCAGTATCTCCAAAAAACATAATTCAATCATTAATCAGTTGTGTTCGAGAGTGAACTTTAAGTATCTCTTAGAATCTTCCATGGCCACGAGTATCAGCTCCAGTCATAATTTCTTTCTAGAAGTTTGGATATTCTGCAAAGAAATTCTTGATTTCATGAGATAAGATGAAATAAGCTAACATCTTTACACTTAATCTACAGACGTGAAACCAATATGACTTATTGACATTTGCAAGTTTTGGCTTCCGGTAACTCCTCGTGAGGCTTCAGAAATCTATCAAGATGCTTAAATAAACTTCTCACCCTGTCAGTAGTTTATTTAGTCTGAGTCTTCTAAATTGCCTTTCAGGAACTTATTCATGCCCATGAACATCAGCTTCAGATCGAATTTCCCTCCAAGAAGTTTAAATGTTTAGTAAGAAAACTCTTAATTTAATTCAGGGAAAAATTAAATGAGCTCAAGCTCTTTAGACCTAGTCCAATATGTAAAACCAATACGAGTCATTGCTATTTCAAACTTTTTTGACTTCTGATAACTCTAGGAACTCAGAAATTCATCTGGATCTAGATCTTCATGTCAGAATCTATTTACGCTTTACAAGTTGCTTAAGGACATAAAATCCATGAGACAAGGACCCTTTATTCTAGTTACCTAGAAATTCTAGTTCCCTATCATGAGCCTTTTGTAAGATGTTTCACATTTTGATCCTAAACGTACTTAACCGTTTTTGTTTTCTTATAAATGATTAAGGCCATTGAACAGAGCTGAAGATTCCAACATATCCAAGATATCTACTAATTCATAATTCATCTTGCTTCAGTAAAATTATACTAATAATCATTGGGATATTCAACCGTTTTTACTTTGATGAACTCTTCAGTAAACACTCATTTTTAACAGTGAATTATGAGTTTCTCTCTCATATTATCTCCATTAATATTTTTCGTTAAGTAATGCGGATCTTGTGCAAGAAATCTTTTTGTTTCCATGTAAACTGAGGTAGAACCTGCAGAAGATGTTTTAAATTTTTTTACTCGAAAACCTTGTATCACACAAAAAAACAGGCAAAAAATCAAATTTTCTCTAAACTGAATGAGGACTTGAGAAATATATTTTTTGTTTTTAGAAAGAATAGCGGTGTACCATTTTTAATTAAAAATGTTTAGGGAAATTTTTAAAAATCTTTTAGATCAAAAAGTGCCTTTTGTTGCTCCAAAGGAATAAACCAAATTAAAATTTCAATAAAATATCTTAAGTAACTTTAACACTGTATTTCAAAAATGAAGCGTATCTCGATATATATTTATAAAAAAAAATAAGGCTTATCCAATATAAGAGCTTGTATCCGGTATTTTCAAACTTACCCTAGTTTTCTAAATCCAGGAAAAGATATATTAATCCACGCAGTGTAAATTAAATTTTTTTAAGCTTTTCGAGTTGCCTGCAACCTCAAAAATAATTAGTTGTACATCACTTATTTTAATAAGAAATATATTTATTACAAAAATACAATTTCGATTAAAAAGATATACGAAATGTAAGAACTATATAATAAAAATGATTGCGAATAGTCTAGGGCAACTAGAAAAGAGAAAAAAAATTAATAGAATATGTATGATTAATTAATTTATGATGACTCAGTAGATGGTTTTTTCAAAACCGGGAGGTACTAAATCTGAATACAACAATTGGTTTTGCGCTTCTATTTGTGATCCTTTAAAATATTTTTTCCTTAGTACCACTCATACTTTTCTGCTTTTCTTTTTGAAATATTCACATAACAAATTAAATTGAATTTTTTTTAAAACACAAAAAAATAGTTTAACACGGTAATTTATAATAGTTATACTGTAATTTTTTTAATTGACGCATATTTTAGGTGATATACTGATTACATACAGCACAGATATCGGCTGGTCTCCTTATTTTCCCATGTTATCGGGTATCGTTACTGAATTGGGTGGACTCGTATCCCATGGTAAGTAAATGTTAAAAAAATAAACCGTTACCAATTTTCCGAAAAAAAATAATTTTTAGGTGCAGTCGTTGCAAGAGAATATGGACTACCTTGTATTGTAGGTGTGAAAAATGCTACGCAGTTGTTTAAAACCGGCGATGTAGTGTATCTCTCAGGAAAGACTGGACAATTAGGCAAAATTTAACTACTCTAAAATAATCTTTTATTCTTGTCTATTTACCTACAATATTACATTAAACAGCTTAAGGCATTTTTAATTGTTTTAATTAGTTCTTGTTGTATTTTTACGGATAATAAACGCGGTATAAAAAATAAATTGTATTTACTAGATATGCATTCAAAACTATAAAAATCGGTTTCAGAACTTATAAAAAAATTAATGAAATACAAAAATATTTGGTATTAACAGATTTTACAGATATTACCAGAAAAGCAAATTGATCGTTTAAAAAACTAGAAAAGGCAAAAAAAAAACATTTTTTTTTAAATTTTGAATAATCGACATATAATAAACCTTGTTGATTTCTTCTTCAAATTTTCAATCATAATATATTTCTTCTTGGAGATTTAGATTATCAGGAATATCTTAAGTGGTAGTTATTAAATTTCTTACTGTAAAAATAAGAATTGAATTTATTACGTTCATATTAAAATAAACTATAACGAAGTACAGTATTATCCTTATTATAGTACTCAGTCCTTATCTGAGCACAATAACCCAGTTTCATACCAAATTAGGTTTGTAGATGTTATTTAGCTTATATAAAATCTATATATAGGATGTATCATGGAGGATGGTAGGTCAGACGTTTACAAAAAAATGTCATAACGGATTTTTAAAACAAATTTGCAACATAAAGAAATAATTGCTAAAATAGTTTAGTGTTTCAGCGTTGTCGCTTATATTAAGAAATAGCATCATGTTTATTATTCCAGCAATAAAACATTCTGTATGTTTTAACAAAATCTTTTTAATACTCTATCTGCATTCGTAAAAACTTGAAATTCTGGGTGTAGCACTTCTAGGCCTTCTATAATAGGTATGGTTTGTTTGAATTTTACAACTATTGTGAAATACAGTCTTTAATTTTCTTTGTGCTTCCAATCCCTGCTTGTGGTGCTGCACCTTAAAATTATATTTTAAAATAAGCAAATTATCAAATAAGTAATTCCATTACTACTAAAATGAATAAATGTTGTAAAATAAACCATGAATTGGGCTAGATTGTAGTAGATCCTTCCTATCACTGAGTGAACAGTATAACTAAATTCAAATCTAATAAGAAAATGTTAATATTAAGCCGAATACGTTGATAAATCCTAAATTCACAGGACTGTAAACTTTTATTACAAAGGGACAACCCATGCCATAACGCCACGTTAATGCATATGGCCACCATACCCCAAAACGACCGCTGCCTGGTGTCCGCCATTTTTATAGTGGTTGTATCCTTTTGATGTTGGTCACTCTGAACATTTTCAGTGTTGCCAATAAAAAATTTATTAAGTAACGGTAATTAAGTTGACGACGCCCTTACGTTTGACCTGTCACAAACTAAATTAATCTTTTTCATTGACATTGTTTTTAAACTTGCTGACTGTTTTTAATTGGCATTCTAAAATCACGACTCGACATGATCATTCGATATGACTGATTCTAAATAACATTTTCAATTGTGAGTATAGCGGATTGCCTAGTTTTCGGCGATTTATAAACGACACTATTCCTCCTTATTTAATACGTGGATAATGTATAAGCATTAATGTGGAAACACTGTACATGGAAGAAAAGTAAAACTCATAGTAGTAAAAATAGAAAGAAAATAAGTGGTTTTAACTGAATTTGTTAAGAAAATACAAGCAAAAATTTAAATGAATATCATGATTTTCATGGTTGATGGAAACTTTGTCTCATTTTAGGTGAGGATTACTTTCTTTCATAAATTTTAACGAAATTCTTAAAGAAGTACCAGAAAAATCACAGCTCTAACGCTAAACTATCTTAAATTCTTACGTATATGTAACTTTCTGTTTTGTATTTTTGTAAACATAACCTCTCAAACACTTTAATTGTTTTGTTTCCCTACAGTTGGCACAACTTAAATTTGTCAGAGTGACCAACATCGAAAGGACACAATCACGCAAAATGGCGGCGCCCTAGTAGTGGTCATTTACTTTTCATTGAATTGGCAGTCCGGGTATATTTATAAGTTCGTGGGATAATAAAAACACTTGGTTGCTTTCGCGACCGATCTTGATATATTATTATGGCAAATACTCCATTTATTGTTTTTAGATGTTTTGAAAATCCTATACCTAATTACTTTTTGACCAGATCAACATGTAAATTAACTAAATTTATTGAATATGTCAGTCCTTTGGAAATAGGGAATCTCGATTTGACAGTTATTAACGTAACGTACTAAATACGTTGTTTTTATAATGGACGTATGGACATAAATATTAAGTATCCAGGACGTATGATGCTGTTTGGGAATCGCATTATCTCTAAAATATATCATTTCAAACCCCCTTTGTTAAATTTTGGCCCTTTCTATTCAATCATATAATGTAAAACGAGGTATGTATAGTGTGATCATCAATAAAAATAGCATTAATGAAATATTTTCCATTACTGCATCGACCGATAACAAATCTAAAGTGGCCAAGATTAATATTAAGCGCTATCGGAAAAAAATAAATAAACCAACTCAAAATATTAAGTTTTTGATGCTCAGATTTGTTGCACCATTATATGTATTTACACCTGTATGTAATATTTTTCCTAAAAAATGTGGAATATCTTATTGGTTTTCACTATAATATTTAAGGTAAGTTTTTAAATCATCCTTTACTTAAGACCACATAAATTCGTATCTGTGAATAGCATCAATTAACTATTTATTTTCAATTATTAGATAACTACATCCATTGTCATCGAATTGCCAAAAGGAAAAATTGAGGGTTTAACTAACACAACCAGAAATGGAACAACCTACCACAGCTTCTTAGCTCTCAGATACGCCCAACCACCTATTGGAAAATTAAGATTTAAACCTCCAGTTCCCGTAGAACCTTGGATTGATACTTACGATGGTAGAGCAGAAAAGTTCATTTGCTACCAAGTGAAACGGGACAGTTACAAAGAAAACGAAGATTGTCTCTTCTTGAACGTTTTTACCCCGGTGGACTTAAACAGTTCTTTTACAGCTAATAGGACTGTTATGGTGTGGATTCATGGTGGAGGGTTTATAGCTGGAGCCGGCTACATGATCGAAGGAGGAGCAGGACCGAAATTTTTTATGGATCAAGGAATTGTGCTGGTTTCTATCAATTACAGACTAGGTCCCTTCGGCTTTTTGTCGACTGGTGATATTGTAATGCCAGGTAATGCTGGTTTAAAAGACCAAGTGCTTGCGTTAAAATGGGTCCAGGACAATATTGCATATTTCGGCGGCGATCCTGATAAAGTTACTATATTTGGACAAAGTGCTGGATCTGCCTCAGTATCTTACCAGCTATTAAGTCCATTATCCAAGGGATTGTATCGAGGCGCAATACTCGAAAGTGGGTCAGCGCTCTCGCCTTGGGCTTATCAAAGAAATGAAACTGAAATAACTTTTATGACTGCCCAGTTGATCAATAGCAGTTTCACAAGCCGAAACACCACTGAGGTACTTCAGTTTCTTCAAAGCGCTTCAGCTATAGATATCGACAATGCATCGTTTGTTGTATCAGCTTCATTTGATAACCCTGCCACCGCTCAAATTTCGAAAGGTTTCGTGTATGCTCCTGTAATAGAAGTTCCCCATGAAGAAGCATTTTTAACGGAAAAGCAATGGGGATTATTTGAAAGTGGTCGTTATAACAAAGTCCCCATCTTTATAGGAATGAACAGTGAAGAATCAATGACGCTAATGCATGCAAATTCGACTGAAACCTGGGATGCTTATGATAATAATCCAAGCATTATGGTGCCATATGATCTACATATAAATAATACGGATATTAAGAAGTCAATAGGTTGGGAAATTTGGAACCAATTCACTGATGGTGAGGGTTTTAATAATGATCTCGTAAAAGGAATTAGGTACCACAGCGTCCACGATTTCGATAAGGCGTCAATTAAGCAAGCTGAATTAATGTCGAATCATAGCGATGTATATTTTTATCAGTTTTCATATAGCGGATTAATGGGGTATTTTGGTTATAGATTAGCAGGCTGTGGCAACGTTTCTCATGCAGAAGAATTGTATTATTTGTTTAGCAAGTGGTATAGTAATGATATTCCTGACAATACTGACATGTCTTACTTTCCTGAAGCAGATCAAAAGGTGCATTTTAGGATTATGGCTTTGTGGACCAATTTTGCTAAATATTTGAATCCAACACCACCTTTTGTTGATGTAGATCTCTTGCAAAATGTGACCTGGGAACTTGTAAAGCCTAATGAGTTTAGATACCTGGATATTGGGAAGGATTTGATTATGATGACAGGTTATCCCAAGGAAAAAAAATACTTATTTTGGGATACTTTATACAAAAAATATGCTGTTCCGCCATTAGATACATTTTAAAGCTGTGTTTAATAGATTTTAATATTTAAAAGTTTCCATGAAAACTGAGTAATTTTAATCGATAAGAAACATTATCTAAAAAAAATATAAAGCCATTCAACGTATTTGGCTAAAAAAACTATTGTTTTTAGGTGCAGTCGTTGCAAAGTAATACGATATTCCTGGTTAAAAAAATCCTATGTAGTTGTTTAAAACAGAATGGGAAATTAGGCAAAATTTAATAACACCGTTTAAAATAATCTTTTATTCTTATTTATTTACCTAAAATATTACATTAATACATTAAACAGTTTAAGGCCTTTTTAATTGTTTTCATTATTTCTTGTTGTATTTTTGGACGGATACTGGACGCCGTATAAAAAAATATATAATTACTAAAATTGCACTCAAAACTTTAAAATATAAAAATCGTTTATAAATAAAAGAGAAGTAATGGTACACGACTTGTTTCTTTCTCCTATTTACATCATTGGTGTAATTTTACAAATAAACATAATAAAATCACAAAAACTATTCTACGGAATATTGGTAATATTGTGAAGCTAACACAAACCTAAAATAAATTAACTAAATTAGATAATAAGTACAACCTAACAACACATTGTGTTAATACTTGTAAAAACATCTTAGAATCACAGTTTTTGTTAAATGTAATTACACCTACGGTAAAACATATAGAATTTATATTAAGTACGCCGCAAAAACTACCTTACGCCATAAAAGGTAGCAATTAGTAGTATTAAAAAAAGCTTTTAAAGTACTGTACAAAAGTACAAAATAAGTAGATTTTAATAGTATTTTACCTTAAACAAGTAGTAAAATTTTGTTGGTAACCAGAAATTAGGCAATTTTTAAATATTTTGGCTTTTAAATTAAAATTTAAAAGTAACGTGCTATCGTTGCAAAAAGAAATTCAAAAGTCTTCGTCTTGGCGGAGGCACCGGGGTTTGTTGCTGTTCGAGGTTTCGCATTTTGATCTCGTGGCTTGTCAGTTTGTTTCTTAGTTGTTCGTCTAAGAGCTCTTGCATGTCCATCTAGAAAAAAATATATTTGTTATTTAATTTATTTATTTATTTGTCAATTTACTGGCAACCCAATTGAACGTAGTATTTTAAAATCCTGTTACAAAGTTGCGTTACTACGTCCCTGTCTAGGCCGGATTAATCTAATCGATTTATTTTCGTTTATATTCGTAGATAGAACATTCTGGTAAAATTATAGAAATTATACTCTATTTCAGAAGTGTGTAGAGCAATAAAACCTCATTAGGTATGCAAAAGTGGTACCTGGTGATCCACCAATATTTTATGCCACTCCCTTAGTTGGGTATTAGTTTCAATGTAAAATTCATTCTTTTCGTTGATTCCAGGTAGTGCCACCCGGTTTTGGGTCAATTTATGAGTTTTGCCCATTGTTACCCACTGATAAACATTGAAAACGGTTCGCCAAAGGCGTGCAACTGGGATCGATGAAGTTGTCAAGATCCCACATTTTGTCCTCTTGCTTAATTACATGCTGGACTGCTTTTCGCCAATTCTCTGGTGTCGCTTCCGTAATGGCTTGATCAAACAGTAGCTTAACATCTTTCATTTTAAAAGTCGTGTTTTGTCTTGCTACAAATCCTTTTACCTGCGCCCATATCAGTTCTATAGGATTTAGTTCGCAATGATATGGCGGTAAGCGCAGTACAGTTATATTATATTTTTCGGCTATATCTTCCACGGCGTATTTCATGAAACGAGTTTTGTGTAAGTTTGCTATTGCCAGCAGTTTTTTTTTTATCAAATTTGCTGCAAACGCAATACCTTTTGCAGTCAGCCAATCGATAATTTCTTGCTTTCTCCAACTTGAAGTTGGCGTCTTCTCTATTCGCCGTGAATGATAGCTTGCGTTATCCATAACCACCACCGAATTAGCCGGAAGAAATTTTATCATTTCACCAAAATAGTCCTCGAAAACGTCTGAGTTCATGTCTTTATGGTAATCTCCTGTGCGAGTCGACTCAAAGGTTAGCAGACCTTCTTTTAAAAATCCCTCTTCGCTTCCAATATGTGTGATTATAAGTCTTTTTCCTTTTCCCGAAGGTACTTTAATACCCGTAGACAGGCCTTCTATGAAAGCTTGGCGAGCACTGGTTATATTTTTGTCTTGCCACATTTTTTGGACTATATAACCTTCGTTAATCCAAGTCTCATCAAGATAAAAAACTTTCTTTTGCTCCCTGCGGTACTGCTTGATGCTTCTCAAGTATTGTCGTCTCCAACAAACAATTTCGTCGCTCTCCAGTAAAAGTGCTTTGCGGTTATGCTTTTCCCAGGCAAAATCCATATTTTTTAAAGTTTTCCATAAAAGTTTTCTACTTATCAACGGAATACTGTCATCTCGGCCAAGCTCTCTTAAAATTTTGTCTAGGGTAGGTATTTCCTTTTTAAAATAAAAAGAGTGAACTTTTCTTCGAATTATACATTTAGCATTTTCATCAAGGACTTTTGTAGGTCGTCCTGGCTTTTGCTTGGGAGATTCCACTTGACCTGCTACTTTTCTTTCCCGCAACAATTTGAAAATGGTGGACTTTCCAATTCCACTCATTCGAGAACATTTTTCAAAAATTTCTTGCACAGTAAAACTAGGGTAATCGTGTTTTATGCAATCATGTACATTTAAAATAATAACTTTTTCACTCAGCGATAGTGGAGAATTTTTAGTACATCTTTTCGTTGGACTGAATACCTCCATTTTTTAAATATTGGGATAATAATATTGTGATTACACTACAGCGTAGCAGTATATTTATAGTCTGTATATATTACCTGACCCCATTTTTGCATGTTACAAAGCGTTAAAAGATAGGTACCTATACAAAAGGATTAAAAGTATTTATTTAGTATTTAATCTCTTTTAAAATAAAGGCATTTAATCCGTGAAAATTAAATTCATAAATATTATAAGTACCTGCGCCTATGAACTACCACGAAATGTAGCCAAACAGAACGGAATTCCCCAGTTTATTGCTCTATACACTTCTGAAATAGAGTATAGTAAAAGAATCTTATTGCGCATATCTACACTAAATAATCAAAAAGTGATTAGGAATAATAAGTGATTGTAAGTGAAGTTGTGAATAATAGTGCATATAATATTTAGTGTTCAAGTGTGCTTATTTATTAAACTCCAGGGAAAATAGTAAACAACTGGTGTCAGAAATGGGATAAAAAAGAGGGCATTTTGCAACACAAAGTATTAGGAGAGCATAAGTTCAAGAGGAACAGCGGAACGAATTTTTAAATTTTCATGGTAAATACGAGAAAGTGCCGAGATGGACCAAATGAATCAAAATCGAATTCATATTCGAATTTATGAATAAAAAAAAGAGTAATGACGACAAGAAAAACAAGAAGAGGAAGAGTAACGTTGACAGGAAAAACAAGAGAAGGAAGAGGAGGATGATGAAAGAAGATACCAAGAGAAATATTACTAAAGAGAAAAGATTCCAGAAATCGGAAACAAGCTGCTTTTATGGGCAGAAAGAAAAAATAAAATGAAAAAAATAAGGAAAAATAACAGAAAATAGTAAATGGAGATCATAAGGGAATGTGTAAACAACTTAAAGTCCGAAATTACCCAGATAAGAAGGAAACCATCGCCATCGGTGGGATTGAGCTCTCATAGCATCTCACAGAATATAAAGCCTCCAAAGTTTGATGAGGAGACTTCTTGGGCAATATACAAACGAGTATAGAGAGAAGATTTGGCGACTAACATCGAAGGCAGCAAAGGTAAATTTTAGATCAGACCAGGAGTCTCTAAGAAATTCCAAGATAAAATTGCTGCCCAATATTTCGTAAATATCATTAGAGATCCAAAAACCCAACCAATACTGCGGATCACAAAGTTTAAAAACAGTCGTGAAGCGCTGGATAAAGCCCTTAAAATGGAAACTGCATATAATATGTCAAGGCCAAAGATCAAAGCTATTTCCATCAAAAAAAAATAAGGGCGATGCCGAATAGTGATGGTCTACAAAATTTTACTTTACAGAGATCATCAAGCTAATAAGGCAGGAATTAAAAGAAGGAATCCAAGTCTTTAAGTCACAAGATATTGAAAGCTGATATAGAAGATGAGTTTATTTTGGAAATGGATCTTATTAGACAGCACGGAGTGATCATTTAACAGGCTAAATATTCTTAGATTCAGTTCAGAATAATATATTTTGTCCAGTGCAAGGGAAGGCGCAGCTGCTTTAATGGTTATGGCAGAAGATTCTGTTCGATAATAGTGAGAAATCATTTTGGAAGATTGGAGAAAATTCTGGGAGCCGCATTGGATTGATTGCAAGGACAAGAAAATGCCTGTAAGTATCTTGTGGCAAAGTCACTGATGACATTCCCATAAGGATTGCCAATATCCTCCCCAATAGTCTTAAGATAAGCAAGGGTGACTTGGCGACTTTATACCAACCAGTAAAATCTGTGTACAGATAAGAAGAAACTCGACATGAATCTGGACATCTTCGCAAAGGATTGAAAACATCTTTCTTCGGATGAATTAAGCAAGGCGAAACAGTTTATCAGTGAGAACCCAGATATCTTTAAAGAGTCTAACGATAAAACTGGAGTAGTTTAGCATAAAATAAATACTGGATATGTTCAACCAATCCGCCAGCCACTTCAAAGACTACCTATTATTAAAAACTAGGAGGCAAAGTTCCTTATAAATAACATTCTTAGGGAGAGGATTACCGAGAAGTCAAACAGTCCATGGTCTTCTCCAGTCGTCTAAGTGACAAGGATGGATCTCGTAAATTCTGTGTGGATGACGTCACCAAAAAAGATAGTTACCCACTTTCTAGATTTGACGATACGCTTTCGCCTCTTTCTGGTTCAAGCTGGTTTTCGACATTGGATCTACAAATTGGATATTGGAAAGTGGACATTGAGGAAGAAGACAAAGAGATTGCGTTTTCTACTGGAAATGGCCTCTATTATTTTAATGTTATACCATTAGGTATGTGTAATTCTCCCGCTACCTTCAAGAGGTTAATAGAATTTGTACTACGAGGACCTACATAAAAGAAAGAAACACTTTTGATGAACACCTTGAAAGCCTAAAAACAGTTTTTAACTAAATCCAGAATGCCCAGCTTACATTGAACCCAAAAAAGTTCTCACTCTTTTAACAGAAAGAGAATTTTGTTGGGCATGTGGTATCGTCAAAAGGAATACAAACTGAACCGGGACAATTAAAAGCATAAATGACTGGCCGCGACCTCGTGATAAACATGAGTTAAGAAGTTTTTTCGACTCTGCACATACTACTAAAGGTTTACAAATATTGCTACCCCTTTGCATAGATTGTCAGAACATAAATCTCGTTTTCAATAGAACATGGAGTGCGACCTTGCTTTTCGAAGGCTAAAAGCTGTTTTATGTTCTAGTCCCATATTAGGATAACCGCAACAACCAGGAAAGTTTACTTTGAATATAGATGCGAGACATTGAGAATTGTAGCAGTGTTGTTAAAGCTAGAAAGAAATTATTGCGCCACTAACTATTGTCAGAGCGGTAGATTATTTCCATAAATACCTATATGGATAAGAGTTTCTAATTAGGACAGATCATGCAACCTTGAAATAGTTGTTGCAAACAAAACAACCAGAAGATCAAGTCGCAAGATAAAGAAGTTGCAGCAGTACAACTTCAACACTAAATATCGGTCTGGTAAGCTGCACTAACATCGCAGATGTTTTATCCAGGAGACCTTGCCAGCCACAATGCAAACATTGTGCCAAAGAAGAAGAACGGGAAGAGATGTGGCATGTAGTCTTAAATTTGAGGTTAGTGAAGAATGAAGTACAGCTAAGTTAATAAAAGACTAACGCAAAGACCAAGATATATCATTAATCATTATTTAAGAGAAGGAAAACGACTGACCAAGACCGAGATGGAGTGACCTTTCGTTAAAATAATCAAAAAGTGATTATAAGTGAGTAATGAATAAAAGTTTAGTGTTCAAGTGTGCTTATTTATTAAACTCATGAAAAATCCGTAACAATACAACAAGTTAAAAGTAAACAATGGTAAATTTTATCATTATGTATATAGATTTAAATAAGATATGTAGACTAAAAATATGTTTTCCTAGAGTGATTCATAGTAACAGATTAAGAGAGAAACATCCATTTATAAGATTTACTGATCTGATTATTAGACTATTCAAATTATAATGAAAATCAGATTTAAGAGTTCAATTTCATTTTAAAGCACGTTCTGGTACGGGTCCTCTTTGTTCCAGCAGTCATTCAAGAACTCATTTAAGCCCTTCATAATTTTATGTAATAAACTCCCAAAGCAAAGAGACAAAATCTTTAAAGAGCAAACCTTTAAAGAAGACAATTGGATCAGCGCTCTCGCCTTGAGCATATCAAAGAAATTAAACTTAAATAACTTACACTTACATGCCTGCCCAATTGTAGTGCCAACTCCAAGCATGCTGTATAGCAAAAGCACTTTTAATCTTATACAAAAAATATACCTAAAAACTGAAAAGTCGAAACCTGCACTCGACCTTTAATGAAGAACATCTTCAGTTACTTTCCACCCAAAAAAAACATAATTTATTGGCCCTTAACTCATCCTTACCTGCCACTGTTCCAACTGTTGACTCATCTCCACTTTCTGCTGGATCACCTCCAAGAGTTGACTATTGGCCTGCATCAGCTCTACCCTCGTCTTTGCCAACTCTACTTCTGCTTTCGTTCTTCTTTGCACCGCTGAATCCCGATCCTCCCTCGCCTTTGCGACAACTTCGTCATGGGCGAGCGAAGTATCATCCGCATCATGTCTCGCTCGATCTCTCTCTTCCAATGCCGCCTGCAATTCCACCTCACATACCGAGGCTTTACTACTGAGCTCGTTGATTCTATCCATGCGTTTTTGTAGTTCTTCGTCGCGCTCCTGGATTTCTCTACGCGCCTGCTCCAGTCTTTCTAGCAGTCTTACTACGTCCGTGTCCAGTACTAATCCGACGAGTTCTTGAGCAATCTAAGGTAAAAAATTGATTGGAGTTCAAAAGTTTCACTCTGTTTGATTTCCTTACCTCACTTAAAAGTCCTGGGGTAAACCTGCTACTATCATCTAAAGAAACAGTAGAACAATCCGAATGTAATCCACTATCGTCATCTTGGTGGCTCTTCATTTGTTGCACCAGTGATCTGAGTTGTCTGTAGACCGACATGCATTCCTGACTTAAGGTCGGTTCGGAAATGTCCATTTCTGCGAGAAGCGATCGGTGGTCACCTTTTAATAGTAGTGGGATGAGGTTAGTGATTTGTGAGTTAGTAACATTACATAGTTTATGATGGATCATATGTGGGTTTCAAGAAAGAAATCTTCAGATAGTTTTAAATTAAGCTACTGACCTATGGACCTTTTCCTAAAGATGAAAACCTCGACAGCTATAAAAACATTTGTTACGAATTAATTTTAATTAAAAGAGAAGTTGACAAGCAATCTGTGAGCGTTATTCAATCAGTTAAGTTGTGTGTGGTAACAGTGACATGCAGTTTTTTAATGTAAACGTGCTTTAAACTCACCATTTAGACGCTCCTCGATACTTAATTTTTCTTGAGGTAGCGTGTATTCCTTTAAGCTTTGCTGGTATCTAAGAAGAATTGTAATTAGCTAAATATGCTAAAGTCATAACTTCCGATTACCTCATATCTTGCTCCCTAGCATGCCTTTCTAACATCAGAATCCTATCAGACGCTTCCTCCAGTGCTGAAGCAAAATTATCACGTTCTTCAGCTGCATTTCTAAGTCTTCGCTCTAATTCTTTATTTTTATCTGCTATTAATTCCAGTTCGTCTTTGAGACCATCCACACTACTCAGATGTTGCTACAAGAACAGAGAATTTTTAATGAACAGGTAAAATAATATTTTTTAAATAAAAATAAATACCTGTAAACTAGATTTTCCTAATGAGATCTGCTCCTTATAACTATCTAATTGTTGTCGAAGCTGTGATTCTACTGACTGGGCTTCTTTTAACTGGTTCGTTAGTCTTGAGTTCTGTGATGTTAAGTCTTCCACCTAAAAATTAGCAATTTAGCACACTTTATTTTAAAATGTTATACGCTGGTGCTTACCAACTGACTTTTATCCCTTTCCCATTGTTTCAGCAAAACTTCCTTCTGCGCCAACTTTTCTTTAACTTCAGATAAATCATTTTCCAGTTCCAGTATTCTAGCATCCAGCTCCGATTCTTTGCTAGTCAGTTTTTTTCTTAGAAGGTGACGGTCTTGTTCCACGGTCTGCAAACAATAAGATTTACTACCTAATATATCTGCACGTGTCGTAAAACCGTACTCCCCGATGCACTTATGAACACGCGATTCCCCGGGAACAATTCGGCTCAATTAAAATTGCGGAAGTTGGGATAAATTGCTTAGGGGAACCACCCGCGCTAACGGAAACGCCTGAACCGCATTATCTCTGAAATATCTAATTTCAAACGCCCTTCGTTCAGTTTTGGCCCTTTCTATTCATTCATATAATGTGAAACGAGGGATGTATAGTGAGATGAAATAACAGAACATTTTTTCAAAGCATTACTAATTAAAATAATTTGTTGTTGCAAATTGGAGTAAAAATACCAATTATTACTAAAAAATATTAATGAAATATTTTTAAGTACCGCATACATAGATAACCAATCTGAAGTGGCCAAGATTGATAATAAATGCGATCTCAAAAAAATTATAAAATGATTCAAAATACTAAGTTACTGAAGCTCAAATTTGTTGTACCTGTAACGATTATGTAATATATTTTGTAAAAAATGTGGAATATCTTATTGGTTTTAACTGTAATAATTAAGGTAAGTTTTAAAATCACATGTTAGAAGCATCAATTAACCATTTCTTCTCAAATATCAGATAACTACATCCATTGTCATCGAATTACCAAAAGGAAAAATTGAGGGCTTAACCGACACAACCAGAAATGGAACAACGTATCACAGTTTCTTAGCTCTGAGATATGCCCAACCACCTATTGGAAAATTAAGATTCCAACCTCCAATTCCTGTAGAACCGTGGATTGATGTTTACGATGGTAGAGCAGAAAAGTTCATTTGCTACCAAGTGAACCAGGACAGTTACAAAGAAAACGAAGATTGTCTTTTCTTAAACGTTTTTACCTCGGTGGACTTAAACAGTTCTTTTACAGCTGATAGGACTGTTATGGTATGGATTCATGGTGGAGGATTTATATCTGGAGCAGCCTACATGATCGAAGGAGGAGTAGGACCGAAATTTTTCATGGATAAAGGAATTGTGCTGGTTTCTATCAATTACAGACTAGGTCCCTTTGGTTTTATGTCGACTGGTGATACTGTAATGCCAGGTAATTTTGGTTTAAAAGACCAAGTGCTTGCGTTAAAATGGGTCCAGGAAAATATTGCATATTTCGGAGGCGATCCTAATAAAGTTACTATATTTGGACAGAGTGCCGGATCTGCCTCAGTATCTTACCAGCTATTAAGTCCGTTATCTAAAGGATTGTATCGAGGTGCAATACTCGAAAGTGGATCAGCGCTCTCGCCTTGGGCTTATCAAAGAAATGAAACTAAAATAACTTACATGACTGCCCAAATGATCGATAACAGTTTCACAAGCCAAAATTCGACTGATGTACTTCAGTTCCTTCAAAGCGTTTCAGCAATAGATATTGATAACGCATCTTTTGTTTTAGCAGCTTCATTTGATAAAGCTGCCACAGCTCAAATTTCAAAAGGTTTTGTGTATGCTCCTGTAATAGAAGTTGCTCATGAAGAAGCATTTTTAACGGAAAAGCAATGGGGATTATTTGAAAGTGGCCATTATAACCAAGTTCCCATTTTTATAGGAATGACCAATGAAGAATCAATGCTTCTAATGGATTCAAATATGACTGAAACCTGGAATGCTTATGATGATAATCCAAGCATTATGGTGCCATATGATCTACATATTACTGATTTGGATATTAAGAAGTCAATAGGTTTGGAAATTTGGAACCAATTCACTGATGGTGAGGGTTTTAATAATGACTTCGCAAAAGGAATCAGGTATCACAGTGTCCACGACTTTGATAAGGCATCAATTAAGCAAGCTGAGTTAATGTCGAATCATAGCGATGTGTATTTTTATCAGTTTTCATATAGTGGATCAATGGGGTATTTTAGTTATAGGTTAGCAGGCTGTGGCAACGTTTCCCATGCAGAAGAGGTGAATTATTTCTTTAGCAAGTGGTACAGTAACGATATTCCCGATAATACTGACATGTCTTACTTCCCTGAAGCAGATCAGAAGGTTCATTTTAGAATTATGGCTTTGTGGACCAATTTTGCTAAATATTTAAATCCAACACCCCCTTTAATTGATGTAGAATTATTTCAAAATGTTACTTGGGAACTCGTAAAACCTAATGAGTTTAAATACCTGGATATCGGGAAGGATTTGATTATGGTGGCAGGTTACCCGAAGGAAGAAAAATACTTATTTTGGGATACTTTGTATAAGAAATATGCTGTTCCACCTTTAGATACATTTTAACGTTGTGTTTAATAAAGACATGTTTTCATGAAAACTGAGTAATTTTAATTGATAAGAAACGTTATCTGGAAAAATGATAAAGCAATTCAACATATATGGCTTTTGAATCTCAGATTTGTTGTTCCTTTAATGATTAAAAAATAATCCTTAATGATAAAAATAGATAATTTTATTTACTTTGTTTAATATAGGTTTTAAAACAAAATCTGGTTTATTCATTTTGTTTCTTTGTAGCAAAAAGCCAAATTTACATTTTCTTCTTAATAATCAGAAGATGAATGTCTTTACCCCAATGGACTTAAACAGTTCTATTACTAATTAATATAATTTCTGAGGCGTTTTGAGCACGAAGGCCTATGTTGATGAGTTTAGTCATTATTACAGGGAAATTCATTGAGAGAGTATGTGAGCACATGGAAATCGTATGCAGGATCATCCAAAGGTAATGCGTGAAAACAGGCCTCTCTGTCAATTGTGATAAATCAGAGCTCATATTTTCTACCAAAAGAATTCTCAATCCAATCCAATGTCGAGAGTTTAGATCTCCAATGATGTACCAGAAACTTCTGTATTTGGAACAGAGGTTAAGTACTTGAGGATCTGTCTCGATAGTTAGCTGACGTAAAACAAGCACGTTAAAGAAATAGTAAATAAGCTCTCCTGTCGAAATTCCAAAGGATAGTCGGCAAAAAGTGCGGTATGAGGCCTAACGCTATACATATGGCTCGGTGGTATAGTGGAGGGTTAAGAAGGTGAGGAATGAATAAAAACTCTATACTGCAAAGGCTGGATTGTCTTGGCAAACGACCGTCGCTATTAATAATCTCTTAGGACTGCCGGAGCTTCGACTGTCATTCAGAAAGAATTGCCCATTTTGCTGATCTCTGAATACAAAGTCAAACAACATAAATATGGCTAGGTGCCTCTTAGAGTGTTGCTATAATAAAAAGAGTTGCCAAACATTTTGGCTTAGCTTCGTAAGGACTTGCAATTATGGTACACAGATGGTTCCAGAATAGTTCACGCGACAACGTTCTTTCACAAGTTTCTCTAGACACAAGAGAGGAAGTAAAAAATAGACCGGAAAAGCACATTACTCGGACAGTCAGACTGTCTTAAGCGAATATGTCAAAATATTCCGATTTTTACAGAAAATTGCTTTTATTTCAGAACCCGAACTACTTATAAAAAATGCGCATATAACAGTTTTTGTATCTAGCGATAAAATCACTAATTTTGAGCAACCCTGTATGACATAGAACAAATTTTTATAGTGAAAACTAATGTACAATACTTCCGTAAATTACGTTTATAATTTAAATTTTTTGCGCATTCCAGTGCCGTAGTAATAAAAATTTATTTGGTGCTGTGTTTTGGTCAAAAAATTAAGAAAATAAGTTGCTACTATTTTTGGTTTAATTGAATCATGGTGTATTTGGTTCATCAGCTAAAATCCGTGATGCCAAATTTTCAAAAAAAAATCCATTTTCCGTTCTCCGTAAACGTCTAAGGTACAATCAACCATCAATCACCCTGTATGTGCCAGGTATCTAAATAAATCTATATAGTCTATAGTGATTCATGCAATTTACCATTTTTTAAGTAAAATCTTAATTACTTACTTATTTTGTTGAGTATTACATCACTCTTTAATTCATTATCAATTTAGAAAATATTATCTCACACGGTCAATTATTGAAAATAAGAAGAAAATAAACTTATTCACGTATTTAGAAGAAATATTAACTTAAATCTTTAGCGATACCTTTCGTTTTTTCATATTTAATTAAATATTAGTCTAATAAATTTTAAATACAATAATTTATTTAAAGTCTAACATATTTTTTTTTAACACCCAGGAGCTGAGGTTTTATCTATCGACCTCGGAGCTTGTTTGTTCCTTTCAATATCCTAACTTTATTTTTTTGAACTGAAATTGAAAAGGGCCAAGAACATATTGAAAAACCTATGACCTAATTTTAACCAACGTTTCGGTAATTAAATCTCCTACTGTTATCAATGTATATAAAATAAAATATAAAAAATTAAATATATAAAACTACTTATCTTTTCCGTACTTTTATTGTTGCCTTTTATAACAATTCATCAATACTTGTTTATAAATTTTCCAAATTGATACTTAATTAAATAGTGACGTTATACCCAACAAAATAAGTAACTAAAAGTTTGTTACTAGCTCTAGAGGGAATAACGATAATAATACTAATAATAAACACACTTTTCGGATAAATGTGCCCAAAAATACTGGCATCAGATTTTTAAGCAACTTATGTATTTTCGCTTAAACGATTGTTATATAATTATTTGAATTTTTTTTACATTTCCTACCCTGTATTAAGTTAAGCTAATATTTCACTTTTACAAAAAATGCACAGGTTATTAAAAAACCGCTGACAGTATATCTTTAATAACTTAATTTAGTGAGTAATATTAGCTTTACAAAATTCAATGATAATTTGATGAACAGGGTCTCTCTTTGTATAATGTATAAGCCAGCGTCCGTCTTGGTATACCAGTAATATTATGTAAAATATAGGACAAAATAGCATAAAAAGTTTAAAGCTCGAAACTACTCGTTTTCAACGAGTAGTTTCGAGTAAAATTAGATCAGTACTAAAGGGTCAATTACTATTGATCTGATTTTACAAAACTTCACAAAGGAATGATTTTCAAATTCAAAATAAGCTTTATTATCAAAAGATCCCATGCCCATATTGTGGACAAAGATATTAATTAATAATAATTAGATTAAAATGAGAACCTTGCAACAGCTCCATTTTGGCCAATTTTCATCTTATACATGCTTAAATATAAGAAAAAAAGACCGCACCGATTGATGCAAAAAAGAGGCAAATCCAACTATTATTTGAAAAGGTATACGAGTTTTGGGAGCTGCCCCCATTTTCGTTTGGTGAAGCTTACAGAATGAATTCCAAACTGGTGCAAGAATGCAATGAACAAGTTGGGTAAAAAATAGTCAGTTCAATTAAGTTGGGTTCCGGGACAGAGTAAAGTCGATAGAAAGCTAGCGGACCAGTTCATATGCACGAAACATCTCTCCCACAGGTCGGTTCCGAATCTTACATTAGATTGAGCAAGAAGCACATTTCTCATTTTCTGGATATCTACGAAAAAACTAAGGAAAACTTGACTAGGAAAAATTAAGCAGCTGCCGACGAGGAACTGCAGTATCGATTCATGAAAAGGAACGGATTTAACTGGAGTGCTAACAAGTTACTGTAGGCTTAACTTGAATCTCTGATTCTCTTAAGTATGGCTCCCAGCCCATACGCACTAAAACTATGGAATCTTCATACCTGACACAAAAGTAAATTAATAACCTGGACTGGCAAGCTCTACTTTCATTCATTTGGAGAATGGTCAGCAGTAACGACGAAGGTTACCGGAATTTTCGAAAAGGGAACTCTTAGGCTTAACCGCTGGACTTAAGTCCACCCAAATTACTACTAATGGGTCTACCAATAAGAATGATATAAGTTTAAATTGCTAAAAAATAAAAACGAATTGGTTAATTTCTATGATTGATGTTTCATGTTGTAGTTTATTATGTAACATTATGTTTTAAACAAAATATCATTAAGATGTCCACCTCGGCTACGGCGGAAGACGTTTAGACGATGAACCCAATTTTCAAACACTTTTTCTAACAAGTTGGGCTGAATTTCGCGAATAACCCTAGTTATGGTAACTTTCAACTCATTGATGGTTTGAGGATTGTTAGAATACACCTTCGACTTCACATATCCCCAAAGAAAAAAGTCCAGGGGAGTAAGATCACAGGACCTTGGTGGCGAAATTATTCGATCTTCAAAACGCTCTCTTAATAAATTAATTGTGGCTCGGGCGGTGTGTGATGTTGCTCCGTCCTGTTGAAACCAATTCTGTTCGAAGTCTCCACCATCAATTGCAGGCCAAAGAAAGTTTGTTATCATGTCGCGTTTGTTGTCATCCTCAAAAAAGTATGGACCGATAATTCCACCGACATGCAAACCACACCATACAGTCACTTTTAACGGGTGTAATGGCACCTAAACTAATTTCTGGGGATTGTTCTGACACCAGAAGCGGCAATTTTGCGTATTGACAACGCCACTAAGACAAAAATGGGCTTCATCTGAAAAGATGATTTGTTTCCCAAAATCGGCATTTTGTTCCAACTGCAACAGGGCCCAGTCGGTAAACGTTCTTCGCAAACCATGGTCAGCAGGCTTCAATTCTTGAGTTAGAACCATCTTATATGGATGTAGGCCTAAGTCTTTCTTCAAAATGCGCCACAGAGATATTGGTGAAATGCCAACAAAATGCCAATGAAAACAACAACTTTGTTTGAGTTCAACGCTTCTAAAGAATGGGGGATTGCAACACCGCAAGCTTAACCGAAAGGCTATTTTGTCAAAGTCAAAGGGTTTTGTGTTTACACTGGGGCATTTGTGAGGTTCTGTGTTTTTTGGGAACCCGTCTTCATGCAGTCGTGTTGTATTTAACGGGAAATAGGGGATCTTAGAAATAAGTCTAAATAAAAACTTAAATGTGAGCATGTATGTGAAATACGAGTATAAGTGAAATAGGAATATATTTTTAAATCTAAATATTGTTTTTGAAAATACCTAACTATTAATATATTATATATAAAAAAAAACGGTTTTTTGTACATGGCTTACTAACAACCTATAGTTATCTATCTATAGTTAAATTTTTCAATAAAGACATTACGTAAAATAGTTTCCGATATAGCAATACTGTCCCTTTGAAGAAGTCAGCGCCCTGTATATACAGGGTGATTTTCAACATACGCGCATACACTTGGGAAATGGTAGCTGAAAATCAATAATGAGTAATAATGAGAAAAAAATTTAGTAAAATATTTTTGGTTTCCGAAATAAATTTAAACAAATGTCAACAAAACGTGTATCAGACGAACTTATTTTGTTTATTAATAACGGATAGTAAAGAAGTCATAATGTTTGGAATTTGTTGTTTGGAATCTTTAGCAGTACTTAGTTTGTTAATGGTTTCGATCGTTATTTTCACACGAACAAAATAAAAGCGTCAAATGTAATGGCGCACATTTTTACAAAACGAAGAACTTGTCGACATAGTTTTGGTTTACGGAGAAACGCATCAGAATGCAGTGGCAGCAGCTGATCTGTATGCCCAAAGATTTCCCCGAAGATATCACCCGAGACGTGGGGCTTTCTTAGGTGTTATTCAGCGGAGTAGAGAAACTGGCAATTTGCGGCCGCGGCCTGGACAAGATGGAGGAGCTATTAGACCTAGGCACATTCTAAATCTGGAGGAGGATATTTTAGAAGTTATCGAAGAAGAACCTGGAATTAGCACTAGGACAATTGCAGCGCGATTTGCAATATCGCAATCTACAAGTTGGCAAATTTTAAGGCACGAGTTGCTGTACCCGTTTCATGTGCAGAGGGTACAAGCTCTACTTCCAAGAGATTTGCCGCTTTGAGTACACTTTTGTGAGTGGTTCTTACATCACCAGCAGTTAAGCCCAAACTTTACCATGAACATTTTAGTTACGGATGAGGCAAATTTTACGCGCAATGGAATTTTCAACTTTCATAACACTCATTACTGGGCTTTGGAAAATCCGCATATTACATGGAGAACATACTTTCAACAAAGTTTTTCTGTAAATGCGAAGACTACATGCTTCTATAATAGAAGTTGGTCATTACAAGGAAGTAGGGTAGGTTGCGGCACAGCCCCACAATTTCTAGTTTTTGTAATATGACAGGAAATAGAAGCAGCATTTTTACCTAAATTTATGCAAACATATTAGGGTTGTTTATTTTCTAAAACCTAGTTATAAGATATATGACATTTCATAATTATTTACTGAGAAATAAATTATTTTAGAAATAAAAATATTGCGGGGGTTTACAATATTAAGTCCCCGCAGCGTTGTAGATTTTTTTAAACGATAAAGAAAGTGAAGAAAAATAATTTATGTTAAGAGTCTACAAAACTGAAGAGCTTGCTAAATAAATAATATTTTTCTAATATTTCAAAACAATAAATATAATATTCTAAAAACCTTGTAACACCCCTACAAAACTATTGTTTATTACAAATTGTAAATAGTTCTCTTTGAAAACAATCGCGTTATGAAATCTTAGAGTTCATCTCAGTAGATTTTAAGATACTATATCCTCGTCAGCAATAACTGACTTTTATAAAATATTGCTTCGTCCATATCATCCTCCTTGATAAATAGCAATAATATTAGCCACGTAGTGTCTAAGATTATTGCGAGAAAGAAAAACGATAAAAGAAGTCTTTGCTTTTCCCTGGACTTTAACCACCGCATAATTTGAAATCATTGATTCAAACCTTTGCAGTAAGTTTTCTTTCTCTTTTTCGTGAATCTTGTCTTTAGATAAAAAGTGATAGTCAGAGCTACTATCATAAACAGAATACTCAGCATCGGATTCTGAAGAGGATTGTTCGTTGCCTTAATTTCTTTCTTTTCGTTATTAGGGACAGGTTGCTTAGTCACATTTTCTTTAACGCGGTTTTTTAGCTATTTCGTTTTCGGCTGCTTATTTTTCCTTCCGCTCCTTATAGGGCGTTGATGTTAGCAACTCAGATTTTAATCCTTTCCTCTAATTTCAGATTCTATTTCTTTTTTTATGTCAGCTTCTAGGTTAGCAAAATATTGGGAAAGTTGATTCTTGTTAAAGCCCATGGTTCTCTCAACCCTTGTCTTTCGGGGAACATGCAGCGAGAGCCTATTTCTTTTTAGAAAGTTACGCGTAAAATGCAAGTTGTAGCTCAGAGAAAAATTTGTGAGTGGAAAATTGCTGTGGTTAGCACATCTATATAAAAGAATATCTAAATAATAATTAGTAAATTATTGTAAGACCAAAAAATCGCTTGTCGAGATCTATACAGTGGCGTACGGTTTCTGTGTTTTCTTCTGAATTAAAAGTTGCTCGAAATCTTACCAAGTTTATTTTGCCCTCATTTCTTAAGTAGATCTCTTAATCTTGATTCATGAAACCTGATTTTTTTTACTATTTGACGAATGGAAATATACAAGCAAATAATAAATAGAAATATAAAATATTAATTTACATCATGGGGCAAAATCCCGCAACATGGGGCTTTGCATCTTTGCCTTTACCTCTTGATTGCTGCGGGTTTTTACCCCATATAACCTCGTGTAAACCAATTATTCTTACAAATTGTAGATGCCAAATTAAATGAAAACAAATCACACCAATTAAGGGTAAAATAATTAAATCATTACATAATGATGCGCTCTTCTAAAAACTAACAAATGCATGCATTATTTATTGACCAAATTTCTTATGTATGTAAAAAATAAACTAATCATTATATTCTCTGTTCCAAAATGTCTTCTTGCCGTAAAGTACTTTGAAAGCAACCTTAATACAACACGACTGCATTTAAACATGACTAAAACCTGAAATGCTTATAATGATAATTCAAGCTTGCTGGTTATGCGATATAATTTAATTTCATTATGATATGGATATTAAAAAGTCAATGGATTTGGAAAATAATTCACTAGTGGTCGGGGTTTTAATAAAAACCTTGTGCTGGATATCAGATAATATACATACCATAAATTAAGTAAGGTAAATTAATGTCACATCACAGCGAACCTTTAGATACTTTCTAACGTTCTTCCTAATAAAGAAATGTTTTCCTCCGAACTAAATTCCCCCATTTCCTAAAAATAGGTTTATTAGGCCGCCTGTTGTAAATCCAAGCTAATTAATCCATGTGTTGATTTACTACTCGTATTGCATTGACAGAGCACATATACTCCGAACCCCAGTGTTTTTCCTATTTTCGTTCAGCCTAAAATGAGATCTTATAGATTAGAAGTCGTCCTAACGAAACTAAATTGAATTTGGAAAATTTATTATCCACAAGCCCCTATTGTATTTTATATTTAGACCACAAATATAAAACAATCAGAAGAGAAAATCTAAAATAATGATTCTAGTAATCAGACCAGGTAACGTCATTCAGTACATTACCGCACCGGAAGTCTAGCACTTGTTTACCATTTAAGTACGTGAAAATATGTCCGATTTCCTCTGTTTAACTTAGATGAATACGAATGGGATCCTTTTGTTAAGTATCGGAGTGTTTTAAGAATTATTTACATTCATTAGTTTTTAATTTTTAAATATTATGCCGTAGCTATTAAGATATAATTAACTGTGATATTAGTTGAAAGTTTCTTATAATCATAACTTATTAATATGTCGTAACGTTAATATTAAATTTGTTCTCTTTCCTGATCTTTTCATTTACAATTGACATGTTTTAAAAAGATGTTTATTACTAAACACCTGTATCATTTAAGTAGTTAGTTGGCTAATATAGTTCATCATTTATTGCAAATATTTTAATATTGTGGACTAGCCTTTAGCAAGGAATTCTTTCCATATCTAGTTAAATATAATCATCATGGTATATCTTTGTTAGTATCTGACCACAAGAGGCAGAAAAGGAAAGCTGATACTTAAAAAAGAGACAAGTATAAAGATCAAAATTCCTTTCGATAAATATTAATATTCTTTAACGAGAATTTATTTCTTATTCTCAAGTTTGCGTTCAAAAACACACAACGATCTTATAATCCGGCTTTTATTCAATTAAAACCCACCAAGTGACACTGAAGTTATCGACTTTCAGTTCAGGTTCATGCAAATTATATATTGTAAATTTATACCTGTGGACTAAAACAGAAAAAGTACATTTATATTTTATCGATTATTCTAAATGTGTTATGGAGAACTGAGGTCAAGGGCGCTTAAGCGGAAAATTAAATCAATAATACTATAGACAACATGAAAAACTCTTTGCCTCATTTAATATTTACTTAGCCATTACACGTCTTTATTACATAAAATGAAAATAAGAATAACGTTTCTTGTGTAAGTAATTTTACTTTAAAGTGTGGTAATAATCGGCATGCTAGCAATAATAATAATTATTATAACAGTAAGTTGGGTGTCGATTGCTACACTTACTTCTGCAGTTTGTACAGGATTTTTCTTTATTTTATAATTAGAGGAATTTTTATTGAACGGTTTTACAGTAAATTCATCATAAATCACAATTTATTTAAAAAATTGATATTTTATATTTAGTGTTTCTGACCCCAAACAACCGTCTCAAAGTGTAATTTTGTTGGTAGGCTTCCAAAAACATACACACTACCTATATTAAAATTTTATGTTTAATAAAATTATATATTTAAAGAACATTTTAGAATATTTTTAGAATTTTTACATATTTCTGTTGTTTGACACACCAGGTTTCTCGGATCAATACAGAAGTTTATTTCTAGTGCTTATACCCAGCTTTTGACAAAATAAAAGGTGACTTCATTGAGAAGTAAAGGTTAAAAGAAAACATTTTTTAGCAGTTAAAATATTGACAGATTTCTTATGTTATGATTTGTTATGAATGTCTAGTGTTTATTTTAAATTTAAAGATGAAATTTAAAAAAAAATCTTTTCATATTTTACACTTATTTGCATTTAAGAAACATGAAACTAAATTTTGATGTAAAAAGTTTATTTTTTTGTTTTTGCTCAATGTGTGTCTACACAGGGTGTCGAGAAGAACTTTGTCATTTATAAGGATGAAAAAATGTACATATTAAATTCAATAAAATTATTGTTCATTTTGATAAAATATTAATATAATTAGGATAAATATCAATAAAAAAAATTAAAACAGTGACCTCGAAAAATTCCAAAACAAAGACATCTAATGTATTTTATATATTAATATTTAATAAAAATTATATTAATAATTATATAAAAATTTATATTTTGTTCCACATCTATAATGTCGTAATAATTCCGCATAACTACGCGCATAGAAAAGAAATAAGACGATTTAAATAATGATTTTACATGGTACTCCTTGTATCATTAATCATTTTTAATGAAGAGAAATAAAATGTGAGTCAGTATAACACAAATATCGCGGCTTCCATAAAAGAAAAGGAGAGTTCCTCAAGAATTAAATTATTAACAGACTTTTTAAGTTAATATTGTTGAAAGTATTTAGTTTTATTTTAAATATAACAGTTTAAATTTTCGTTAAATTTTTGGGTATTACAGATATTTTGTCTATATTTGCAATAAACAGCATAAAAATTTTATTAGAAATCACAGCAAAAGAGAAGACAATTATGGATTTTTTAGAATCTTGGAAAGTTTGGATTTTATTTTTTTTTGAAAACGTATTTATTAAAATAATCTGTACAACTAGAAATTCAATTTCGTGATAAATTATCATTTTATAATATTTTTTGAATTATAAATTAAGAAACAATGAAAATTTGTTTTACTGATTAGGTAATTTATAAGTAGCTAATTTTCCAACTTGGCTATTACTTGGGACTTTTTCGACAACTTTATTTGAAAAGTATAAATTAAATTAATATTTACTATTATTAAATGTTAAAATCTTTATTACTATTAGTATTTTATTAATGTTAAATTAGCGGGATCGAATTGATCAATCACCATGTCAAAGGTAAATATCTGAAAGTTCTACGAATAATTCTGCACGTTTCTAAGATAATTGGTTTTTGTATTTCTCATAATATATCTTTTTGTTTTAAGTTTGTGGTGTCCAGAGTTGTCCGAGTTAATTATTGAGATGGTAAGTACCTTTTTTAATTCATACAGTTTTCTGACTTTATTCAGTTCATAGTATTTAATGACTATATCCATTTTTTTGTCTTTCTGCCTTTCTTAGGTTGGTTATTCGGGTATCAATGACATATCTGACCAATTCCTGTCTATTAAATAACAGAATAACGGGCCTATTGCACCGTTTGCTACCGTTTTGTTAGAATTGTTGTCTTATAGTATAAACTGTAGATTTTATTTTCTAATACAGGGAAAAAAGATTTTTGCAGTATCTTTCTCTTTTTTCAATTAGATTTTTATCAATAGCAATCTCCTGATCGACTATGCTAGCTATGAAATTAAGTATTGGTGCTCTCACTGAGCATCTTCCGATTAAATGATCTAATAGGCAATAATTCTACCCCTGGTCAAAATCGCTACCATGGTGATAATTTTGACGTCTTCAAACTCGAGGTTACAAGTTAACACTAGTAAACGGACGAGCAATAACTAATCAGCTCTCAGAAAATGCTTTCTTCACAAAAACTAAGAGATGAAATTTTAAGAATGGTAAACAAAAACAAATATAAAACGTTGTCGTTGTTACCATAGCATGCTTTAAATATAGTCATTAAGTTGTGCAAAAATCAGGTTGAAGAAATTATTCCTTCTGAGAAATTAACACTTCTTGCCATTGAGTACATCAAACTAATGATTCCTCATAGCTATAACCTTGTCTTGTGCAGCTACGATAAAGCCCTCTGCTTCTATACATAAATAACCCTTTCTAAGCCATTCTGTAATACTTTGACATTTTCATTCAGATGATTCAGATAATACGGTCTGTGAAGAAGATTTGATAACCACCTCTATTGAAGTTGATTTACGCTTTCATACACAACCGCTTCTTCTGACCTATAAAGTTTGATTGCCGAGTATTTATCTTTAAGGCATATGACTTGGGATGTTTCTGTCTTTTATTTAAAAAGTATTTTCGAAGTCTAAGTAGTTGCTGATCTTATCATCTTCTGATCTCTTAGTTCTCTACCACCCATATGCCTAGGTATTTTTCCGTGAAAGCTTCTGGACAATAAACAAGATGTTTACTAAGTTGCATCCTTATTTTTTCGATTAACGTCTGTGTTATATTACTTTAGAACTCCAAATGTGTGAGTTATAGTAGGTACAATCCAACTGTTAATTGCCTTCATTTTATGTTTGCTGTTCAATTCAGTTTTAAGTATCTTTCCTGTTTTGGTTGCAATAACTTCTTTTATCTTCTGTTTGGCGTTTTTCTGTTTGATAATCAAGTTTTGTTCGAAATGTAGATATTTGTACATTTCGTTACTTAAAGATCTTTCATTTTCTAAATTCTCATAGTCTTGCATTTCTACGTTATAGAACAATCTTTGTACACTTATCTGAGCCAAACTTCATTTTGATATCGGTACTAACCCTTTATATTACCTTAAGAAGTCGGCTTATGTATTTAACGCGTACACTTTGGTATCATTAACGTAAAATAAATGGCTTAGCTTATATGTCTCCTCAGTTACAGTGAAACATGGAACCTCTTACTAAAATATATTATTCTCGATAGCGCATAACTTGATTCATTGATTATTTTACAAATATTAGCTTACTTATAGGAGCAGTTACACTAAAAACGAACAAATAGATTTTAGGCTTAGCTAAGTTAGTTATAAGTCACATTATCTTGTTTGAAAATTAATTGTTTAAAAAGCCTTTTTCGTGGTTCGCAATCATAACTGGCACAGAAGTAAGGAACTTTGTCGAACGATATTCAACCAAATCGCGGAACCGGTCTGTTTTAACGGTTGATTGGTATTGAACCCAATCTTCTACCTAATCTAAATCGAAGGGCACTTCAGGAGACAATGACACTTCGACCTAATCTATTAGGAATCGAATGTTTAGCGAAGGTCTAACCTAGACTAAACAGCTTGGAAGCACAATCATGAACTTCTATATGCAACATAGAATAAGTTAGGCTAATAATATACAGCTTTTCATCATTGGAGTATTGTTATCCCTCTAATATACAAGAGCCAACGTAACCTTTTATGATGTAACAAAGAATCCAGGAATGGTACCGCTGAAACTAGGAAACTTACAAGACATTATCGACTATTAGACCTGTACACAAATTTACGATATACTCGTATACCTCATAGTAAAACAATTCCTTATTCTACAAAAACCATACATGACACAAGAAAGACATAGAAAACTGCTCTCTATATAAAAAGGAATTCTTTAATTCTTACAATTTAGCCACACCTCCAAAAAAGAAAATAAGAAATCAAGCACTTCAGATAAATGAATCTTAAATTCAAAATACGCGAAATAAAAAGACTAATAAATGGAATATGATAAAAAGTATAACCTGTAACCTACACAGCGAAGACATTTAACAGAATGCACGGAAATTACTTCTATACCACAAAACGAAAATAATCTAAAATCATTAATTCAAGAACAAATGACTCCAATAGTTTATTTCAAAAACTTTCAAAAAAATATAAAATATTTTATATTAACAAATTATTCAAATTCAAAAAGAGGTCAAAAGACTTGATCAAATGAATTCTGAAGATAAACACTTCTTTTATCTACAAGCAGTCCTTGCAATCTCATGTAACCACAGTTTTTCAAGAATATACAATGTTTTAAAGGACATTCTAATAGCAATAACTATTTCAGGATTAAATACTTTTCATACGTCGATTCTCAGTCCAGAAGATTTACTTAAAGAAATTCAAATTATTTCCAAGGTCTAACATCCCGCAGACCTCGATTTGATTAAAATCTAGAAAACATACTTCTTTCAGACCCTTTCGAGTCTTATGTATTAAAACTACGCAAAAGGAAATAATGTTTTTTTTATAGTTGAAATTCCTATCGTAGAGAAAAACAATTACTTACTCTACCCGCCACAAACTTTTTACAAGATATTAGCTTAATCCAAATTTCCTAATTCCCAATGAGCTAAAGTATGCAAAGTCTGGAAAAACCATGTTAACAGATTACTACTAACGAGTATCTTTACTAAAACCCCCGCTCCTTCCCCCGCTGATAGACAAAGATGCACCTTGCGAAGTACACAATATCGCCAAACCCAAATCCAAATTGACTACAACAAAGCCGAAAAACTGTACTAAGAAAAGTGGATGTTAGTTATACCGCAACCAAGTTTATAGCTTGTAGTACTCTTAAAAGCCTGTTTAGACTTAAGATAGAGGACTTAGTGAATCGACTTGGAAAATGCCGCTCTGAGTAGCAATCTCCGAAGTACTGATCTGTTTTTTGTTGACGTTAAGAACCAGTTGTGTTCTCCAGTGGATCATGCATTATTTCAATAAGTTATTAATTCGCTTGTCGATTTTGTATAGTTGAAGCAATTTAATTAACCAGCTGTGTGGTACGGAATCAAATGCCTTGTGGTACGATCCATGCCACTACGCATTCGATGTTTTGTGTCTTGAGTTATGACTGTATCTATCGTAAACTGTTCTTTCGTTCCTTGTTTTTTTTCTTTTGCAACGTCTTTACTTCTAAGTGATCATTTTTTGGTTGGTCTGCATCTTTTGGTAGAACATACAGTTAGATCTTCTCTGCTACTATGGACTTTACTCTCACTTTACAGTTTAGGTCGTTAGCTTTTTACTTGAGAAAATTGTTCTGACTTTATTATCATAAACGCAGTTCCCTTGGTAAGAAATAGTACAATTGATTCACTTTGATTTATGATACTATTAATTTGCGCTGCAAGTTGTTTCTTTATTTTAAAGCTTTTTCACCAATTATTGTGAATATGGTCGCCACCAGCAGCTTTCCAATTTTAGATTTTCTTTACTGCTTTTATGATGTCTTCTTCTGTAATAGCAACTGGTTTCATTTCCATCATATGCTCACATCGGTTTTGCTCCATCTAACGCCACACGTCCCATATTCAAAATTCTTTTAGCTCATTGAATTTGGGAAAGAGTCTTCATATTTTTTAATTCCTTCGGTTAAATTCTTATGAACATTTGTTCATTATTGTAAAATTTGTGAATGTGCGTTTTTCTCTTGTAGCTTTTTTGCATCTAAGAGCTTTCCTTATTCTGCAATTCTTTGTTCAACAAACTCCAAAAAAAAATGCAAAAGGTTCAACATCTAATTAGTCTTTACACATGAGTGTTATCCATCTCAGACTCAATAACCATATAAAAATTGTGTATAATAAAATTATGTTCGTTATCTATAGTAGAATTACGCAAGAAAGTAAACAACTTGAAATTATAAATTAACTAATTTTTACACAAGATTTTCCATCTCAATAAAATGAGGCAAAGTAATTTGCAGTAATTTTTTAGTTAAGAAAAATAAAACGGTTGAATGAGAGTGGCACAAAAAACACATCTCGTGAGAGTTACCCATTTTTATACCTGATTATTAATTTTGATATTTAAAAATTATAATAAAATTCAAATATAAACACAAGAAATTTATTGGATTGATGTTCATTCAAATCATTAATAATAATATTTTTAAAATTAATAAATTCTCGATATTTACAAGTTATCAAGATAAACAACCTTATACAGGGTGGTCCAGTTTAAACGTCATTTATTTTAATACGTGATAGAGAATTTAAAAAGAAACTTTCATTATAAAATTTTTCTCAGAAATGTTTAAGTTTTGGTATTAAAGTTAAGAATAATTAATTGTTTATAAGAATAATTTATTATAACTTTTTAACAATTTTAATTAAATTTGGCACGCAGGTTATTGTAGTGAATTATCAATTACTGATGAAGCCAATTTTTAAAAAAATTGCCAGTGGTGTAACATACGAAGGGACTTGGTCTTTTTTGTCTCAAATCTGCAAGGTGAAAAAATATTTTTTTATAAAAAGTCAACTGTTAGATTCTCCATCTAATTCTGAAAAAAAGTTACTCTTGCAAATTTATGATTTAAGGCACTGTTTTTAAAACTATTTTAGTTTAATTGTACAGAAACAGCCAGTTAAAATGCTGCAATAACTTACAAAAAAAATAGGCTTGAATCTTAAAATAAACCTGTAAAAAAAATAATGACTTATGGTAACACATAGTCATTATTTTTTTTACAGGTTTATTTTAAGATTCAAGCCTATTTTTTTAGTAAGTTATTGCAGACATTTTAGCTGGTAGTTTCTGTACAATTGAACTAAAATAGTTTTAAAAACAGTGCGTTAAATCATAATTTTGCAAGAGTAACTTTTCTTTTTAAATAAAATGGAGAATCTGTATCTGTAACCCTGTATCTTTGTTATTAAACAGTTCTGAGAAAAAAATTATAATGAAAGTCTATTTCTTTTTCAATTCTCCATCACATATTAAAATTAATGACGTTTGAGCTAGACCACCCTGTATATACTCATGTCTTTGTTTTTTGTGCTGGGTACGTCAAAATTAAAAAAATAGAGAAATATTTTTTTCATTTCCAAGTCCACCTTTTCCCCCTATCATCCATCACCATTAAATCTCTCAAAAAAATGTACATAAAGTTCTTAATATCTCAAAAACCATTTAAGTTCGGTATAGGACATTACACGCATAAATTGTTTTTAGATTTTCTCATGGAATCTAAAAATATCAATGTATATAATTATTATATATAGAGTATTCCAATAAATTGCAGAGTATTCTTTAAAAATATCAAAACTATCAAAATATTTAAATTGTGTATCCGACGTTCCCTTTGCCTCATTCTAAATTTTTCAATACTTTCCGTTTATAATTGTCTGACTTAAGTCATACTCTATTGTAATTGGTATTAATTAATAAATTATTTATTAATTGGATGATGGAATCTCTCACTATTTTATGAATACAATTCATGCTATTAGCAACTAACAGGATTAGGTTGACCTCATCTGACGTCCTGTATATTTTTTAATTTGTTATAAACAGCAAACTTCACTCCATATAAAAGTTTAACTATTCCTTATTTGCCAGCATGTTGATGTGAATTTAATATTAATAAATTAAAAAAACTTGCCAAAAATAAATAATGAACTTCATTGATATGTAATACTAAATATGCAGTTAAGTAACTTAGTGCAAAAAAACCGCATTCAATAATTTGCATAATCAACTATTAACAAATTAAAAATCATTTAAACGCGATTAGCAAACGAGCAACGAAATGAATATGCACTGGGCGTTGCACAAGATACGAGTGTGGTTTTCTATTTTCTACAACAATAGACTCTTTTTTGCGAGATTTGGGTTAATTGTTTTTTATTAATTATCATAATTATTAATCTCGGCGTGTGTACGCAGTTAAGAGAATTTTGACTGATCTCGATAGTGCTAGCTTAATAGTCACCGAATTAAATTAATTTGCGGTTTGGTGTACCTATTCAAATATATTAAATTATTTTAATTATTTATTTTTAATATATTTAATCTATTTTTATACCTGATCTTATTAACCGAGCTTATTAACTCGGGAAAAATAGGAATTTAATTTTTATTGACATGCACCTGGTTATGAATCAATTGCAAAAAAAAAACATTTTTCTATATATTATTAGAAAAATAGCGTTTCAAGGTCCCAGTTCATGTCATCATTCGGTAGAAAGCCAAAAAATTGCAAAAAAAATATCTAAATTTAACCCATTTTTAAACTTGATTAATAGGCTGCGACTATATTTAATATCATTAAGTTATATAAATAATATTGTGTAAATTTGCGTTTATTATTTACTTGGGTTAGGTGTTGATATACTTTACCTTTCTTTCCAGATCAAAAATTATGATTATGACACGTTGATATACTTTGAAATAAAAAATTATTAAGCATATAAAATATCTATAAAACAACTTGTCACAACGATAAATATAAAACAAAATTTTTTGTTGTAATAGTTGTTTGATAGAGGGAATGATATTTATTAATTACTAATAATAACTCGACTGTAATGAGGTAGAATGTGCATTTGTTCGTAGATATCACAACCAGTTTTCACTTTCTTGTGGTTTTTTCAGGTCAGCAAACTGATAAGTGGGAATTTAGGTGATTACTGTTTACGGGTATGTAAGTAATTGTATATTGAAACGTCGCATTCATCTGTATATAGCATAATTATGCTAGAAAATTCATATTTCAAGACGATATACGTTCTGATTGGAATGTAAAATTGTGGTAGAAATTCTAAAAATGGCGAGAAATACACTTTTTTATCTGAAATTTCATTGTTTTATCCAATGTTAGGCAAATTTTTTTTTTAATCGTGCCTCAATAAAATAAAATGCGTTATCTGTATGAGTTTAATTACATAAGAATTCAAGAAGTCTAATATTGTAAAATTGATTGATGAAAAGCCATAGAAATTTAAAAACATTACCAAAATATAGTCATTTAGCCTTTTTGTGTTTACTTTTAATAGACTTAAAAAACGTAAAAGTTTCCATAGAATAATAAGTGTTTTCTGTAATGGAGCAAAATTGAACAATTTTAACATAATTCAAAAATTGAAATGCAGTAAAATTCAAAAAATTTGACATTTATTAACTAAAAACTTTTTTGAAGTAAAATTGTTAATTATTAAAATCTATACATACTACCATTTAAAAAACAATGAAAAAACTTATGAGAAGCATACAAAACTAAAATTTTAAAATAACGTAATTAGAAAACTAATATTTACACCGAGTTAAAAAAAATTGAAACATGAAATGCGGTATACACACCTAAATAACATGAAAAAAACATGAAAAACTGTATAGCTGTAATTTTAGAATACAGTTTAAATTAAATCACATCACTAAGTAAGCTATTATTAATGTCACTTACTTCTAAACAATATTTTAATAAATAGTTCTTAACAAGTTTGAAAAACGGCATTCAAAGCGATTGATTTCGACGTTATTTAAAAAATTTAGAGAAATAAAATACCAAAAAATCTACATCTAACTCACTTTTAAATAGGTAACAACCAATACAATAAAAAGATTTGTAGTAACCATAATTAACAAAACATTTTATACAATTGAATCCCAACGATTGAAAAAATATGTTTTATTCCATTTTGGACAAGCCTATTTATATCCGGCTGTTAAAAATTCATATAAATAAATTAGCGTGTGCAGTATTACTGTTATTTTAATTAGTTTTTATCTCAAAAAAACGTATAAATTCACAATAAAATAATATGCGTTTTCTGTAATGAAGTAAAATTCAGTTAGTTTCAGATAATTCAAAAGATAATTAAAAAATATATAATAATAATAATAATAATAATAATAATAATAATAATAATAAAGGTACTGAGCGGAAATTCGGCCAACGCTTACTTAAGCGACTATACTAAGACAACCACCATGAATGAAACCATTTAGCGCATAATTTATAAGTAATAACTTTGGGACGGAAAATCGGCTACAAAGAGCAATTACATGCCGAATTTTGCAGGTAGTACCCCCATATTTAAGTCATGTATAAAGCAGACCAGTACCGTGTCATATTAAGAGAAAACCTCATACCTGCTACAAGTCTCAATACTACCAAGGGTGAAATCGAGCACGACATTCGTAATAACCGAACTCTTGAAAACAACAACAACAGCGTAGAAACACCTGAGTTGTCAACTGCAAGTAATGACGTAGAAGAAACTCAACCTGATAACACACAAGAGGATAACAATAAACTATGTGTGAAAGGGAGAATGAACACTGCTGGAATTTACTGAGACAGACGGTCTACGTAGCAGACCAACGTTACCAAAAGTAAACTTATCTAAAAAACTCGGGACACATGGAAACACGAGACTTGAAGTTGAAACCGTCACAACCTCAAAAAAACGTGAGGTCAGATGAACCAATTCTACTTTGGGAAAGACGGCTGTGAGGAAAATTCGATACCCTTCGAAAAGATATTGGATAACTCATCGAATACAACAGTGAATATGTATTCGATGAGGATACATACCCGCGGAGTGAGGTATAGAAAGTGATAATAAGTGAGGTGATAATAGTGATAATGATAATAGTGAGGGGTAGAAAGCCAGAAAATAAATCGGCTCACTAATATCTCGATATACACTCAAGCGGCGGCACACTGTTTTCAAGCAGGCAGGAAGGACTATCTGTCGGAAGCTGAACACAGAGTTGAAACAAACGACCTAATCACACCCAAGCCAAGGGCTAATTAAAGAGTTTTAGGAAAGTCAACTTTAATATCAACTTCAATACCAACAGTGAACAACGAGAATGCTAGCTGGGTTAATGAAGGAAAGCATATTGCTCAAGGATACAGCTAGACTGAATATGAACCATTTACTGCTGAAAAAGTCTCCAGAGTTATTTAGAAACTTCTTAACAGGAAAACTGCAGCACCAGATGACGTCCAAAATTTCTGGTTGAAGAAACTGCAGAGCACAAATGAAAAGTTAACAAATATGATAAATTACATTATTTAAAATCCACAGAAAAAAGTAGGCATCTTTTATCAAAAAATCACAATAACACCGAAGACCCATTAAGGTATAGACCAATTACATGTCTTTCCGCACTCTGTAAAATCATTACATCATGTGTCACTAGGCACATCTTTCAACACTGCGAGCGCAATGCCATTATCGCGCCCCAACAGAAGGTTTGCACAAAAGTATAAATATTTATTAAATTTTTAGAGCACCTCATATCAAGCTGATGTACCAAGATCGATCTGCAAATACCTAATGGTAGCAAAATCCACACTGAGAGTGTCTCAATTAGAAGAGGTATCTTCCAAGGCCACTCACTGTGTCCATTGTGATTTTGCCTTGCAATGAACCCTCAATTCCAGCGGTTGAATTTAAAGAACTACGGCTTTGCTTTGAAGACCAACGATACCTAAGTATAACCCGGCTTAATGATATTTTGTATATGAATGGCTTAAAGCTGTATACATTAACAAAAAGTCAACTTTAGCAAATCCTGAACATAGTTCAAGAATTCTTTAATAATATTGGTATGCAGTTTGTCTGGACAAATGGCGTCTCCTCAATATAATCAAAAAACAAACACAACCGGGGGGAGGGAGAGGGTACGATATAAAGAATGGAGAGAACATCGAGGGAATTGGTACTGACGAACTCTACAAATATCGACGTGTGAAACAGGCATAAAAAGTGGACCAACAAATCATGAAGCAAGAACTAACCACAACCAACGAAGAACTTACAACCGAAGATCAGGACACTTCTGACAAGAGCACACAAACATCCCCTCACTGTGCAGAGCTAACAATGGTACCTCGACATAGAGGAAAAGGAATCATGGATATCACCAGATAGCTGGATGGCCAAATTGCTAGTATGCGATCATACTTTTAAAAATAGGCACAGACATCTTTTTTGCATCGTGCAATATATCAGATAGACCACGTAACACCTCTGCAATTTAAACAGGAAGTAGGGATACCTCATAAAAGAATCAAGTGAACTCAATCAAAAGAATATGCGTCTTTGGGAAAAAAACCTCTGCATGACCAGCATCCCAACGAGGTGAGCCAGAGTTATGTCGACAGTATCTTGTCAAAATACTGACTGAATTCAGGAAAGATGTTTCCTGAGTTTCTGAGTTTTCCCTCAAGTCATGCCAATATAAGACTACTTGAAGTACACCGTTAATGTACATCGTTAAGGACCCATCTGTATAGAGTGACAAATATCGCTATGGATGCCAAGCGCAGGAAACCATACAACACTTGACTAGAGGCTGCCAGGCATTCGCTGCGACAGAATACAAAGAGAGGCATGATTTAGTGGGGAAGTTACTGCATCAAGATTTGGCAAAGCGCCTAAAACTCATACAGTAGGACAATCTCCTCTACTACAAGTACGTTTCTGAATCTGTTCTCGAAAACAACAATGACAAGCTATATTGGGATTCCAGTCAGTATTGTTACAGACCAGCGTGTGATGCATAACAGACTAATGTCATACTTGTAGATAAGAATGAAGGCAGACAACTCTTTTTGACGTAGTAGTACCAAATAACAGCAATCTACTTGATAAACACAATGATAAGATATTTGGAAATACAGATCAAGAGATGGAAATGATGAAAATAGTTTCATTTATTATTTCGACAACTCGATATCTAGCCCGATAACTTATAAAGGGTCCCTACAGAGCTCAAGCTTTTTAATAGCTAGTAACTAGTTGGGATAAAGGAACACAATCTCATTATACGACTAAAGTTTTTACATTGCTTGCTAGGGATGAGTAAAACGATATTTAATATAATGTTTAGAAGTATAATGTTTGGAAGATCGGTTTTTTTAAATATAATATGACGCTAATTAAAACATAAAATCTGTGTAGTTTAAAAAACATATTAACCAATGTGACAGTGATATTACATAAAGTGCTTTTACTCAAACAGACAAAAATATCAAAAAATTTACAAGTCACCTACTTCTACAGAGTTTTATCTATTTCAGACTAAAAAATAGTCAAAATCAATACAATAAAATGTTTCCTGAGGTCTGTACTAACCATAATTAATAATTTTATGCAATGAATTGAAAAAAAAATCTAAAAATTTTAGACAAGCTTAGATAGGTACTACAACTTTAGGCATATATTATCAGTTTGAGTAATGTTATTTTTAAATACATTAGTTCGCAATTCCTTTTTTTTGTTAAATTACTTAATTAATATTTTTGAAAATTGGCTTGTTAGAATAATGCAAAAATTTGTATATTTAAAGTAAAAGCTTTTAAGTATTGTATTATTGTATTATTATACACAAGAGAAATTACATTTAATGTTGAATTGTTAACTTTAAATAAAACATGAAATGTAGTAGAATCGCAAGCAAATAGATATTTAATCTATTTTAAGGCATCATAATCCATCTCTGAGTGGCTTTTGGAGAAAATAAACATTTTAAGGCGGTTTGCTCTATGATGAATTAATGAAATATTGTAAAAACCTATAAAGTAGCAAACATATTTTAGCTCAATTTTTAACTAAAAATCTACTGCTATTGTATTTAACAATAAGTTATTATATTATAAAAATAATAGTAAATTAACGTTCTATTTGCTTGGGTTAAGTGTTGTTGTACTTTACCTCTAGAACAAATTTAATGGTAATGACACAATTAAATACGGTACTATCCTAATCGCAGTACAACTATTCACATGTTGTCAGTAACAACGACCAGTGATTAGGGACATTTTAGATGGTCAATGACATTTTTACACGTACATTTTCCACGTTATTGTAAAATTGTTATTCTTTTACGTGTGTTACGCAATTTAAGTCTGTTACAGTTATGCTTACATATAAATAATCATAATAAAAGAAATTTCAAATGCGTTGTTGGTACGCGTTAAAATGTATAATTTATAAGCTAGGGTGGAAAATGCCTTAAAAGTAAAAGTTTATTTAATGCGAACAATTGTATTATTTATGGGAAAGCAACTGAAGCAAATCTTGCTGCTGTCAGTTTGACCACATCAAGATCATATCCGTATAAAAAACATCAAAATATTTATATATAATTTGAATAATGAAGCTAATCAGAGGCAACAAACATGAGTAAATAACTTATAATTATTATAATTTATTAATAATTTAGAAAAATTTACATAATTAAGAATAAAGGGAGAGGATAATTTAATAATCATTA
Organism: Anthonomus grandis grandis; assembly: GCF_022605725.1. Taxonomy (NCBI): domain Eukaryota; kingdom Metazoa; phylum Arthropoda; class Insecta; order Coleoptera; family Curculionidae; genus Anthonomus; species Anthonomus grandis. The sequence continues at coordinate 18,098,112 of NC_065554.1, read as the reverse complement.
TAGAAATAATTATTAAAATTCGAAATATTAGCAGATCAATATTAAACTCAACATTTTTGTTTATATAAATAAATTCAATTAAATTTGTACATAATTTTTATGTTCTTTGGAAACGGAAACGATTGCCTGGTTCTGAAGAAGGCAGTAAGAAGCTTCTCCAGAAGTTTATAGAAAAACATTTCTTATTGATATTGCTATACGACACAACTTTTTGAGAGCGAAATACAAGGAAAAGATCTGTAGTTAAATATAGAGATTTAGAAAAATAGATTCAAAGACAATAGGAAATAAGAGAAGCGCAGAGTGTTTTAATCATTATTTTTAATAACAGAAGTAATTCCGAAAACCCTAATCGGGAATATTAAAAAACAAACACAGTGTCTTGAGTTGAGATGCATTCTAGTTCCTAAGTGAATTACAACTTCTAATCCAAACATGAGCTGCTTAGCTTTAGAATTATTGTTAGTTATATTTTTGTCAGATATGATAAAAAATACTTATTTGATTAAATTTATTAACAATTTTTAGCGGGGAATAGCTTATTATCCATTAATGATTCCCTGATATACAATTGGCTATTATTATATATGTTGCGCTCCAAAATTATTGTTATTTATTAATTTAAAAAAATACTTTATTTTAAATATTTTTTATTTCTGAAACCATAGAAGTACTATGGACGGTTGGTTTTCGATGAATAGTAAACGAACGCATATCTCTTTAGACGCAAAAAAAACGTACAAAGGTAACACGAATAGTGTTTATGTTGATATTTCTCCATCCAGAATTTCATGCGTTTTACTTCAGTGGAGTTTCCATGTTCGACGTGATTTTAACTTTACATATTGAGTTCTTACAAAATAAATCCATCGCAACGAGAAAACCGCAATCTGTCAGAAGCTGACTGTGTAAGAGTTGTTACTCTTCATGAAGACGGTTATATCCAAATTACCCAAATTGTGCTTGCTGAAACATTTAATATCAACCAGTCAACCATCTCAAAAGTTTTGAGTCGGTTTGCACAAACTCGTAGCAACATTAGAAGACCAGGCCAGAATCGTGAAAGATTCTACCAATTCGTACCTTGAGGTAACGGTGTGTGACTACCAGTTTTTCAAAAATATGCGTTATTCCTGAAGCGTTAAAATTTTAAAATAAGTCAAAACGCAATCAGGAATATAAGGCCTGCTAGAGCAGCTACTGGTCCATTACTCACCACAGAGCATAGAAGACAGACAAGACTACAATTCGCTCATGAACACTTTGGCTGGAAAAGATGAAGATTGGCTTGGTTTGAGTTGGGATAGCTTATGTTAAGCGATGTATCCAGAAACTGTCTTTTTTCTGACGATAGATGTAATAGAGTGTATCGAAGGCCAGGAGAGTGATATTCGCAGTGCAATATAGTGAAAACTGTTAGTTATGGTGGCAGGTCAGTAATGGGGTGGGAAGGGATTGATATAGAGGGCCGCACAGAATTAGTACTTGTAGACAGAGGTCGGCTTACTGCACAGAGGTGCATTAAAGACATTTTAGACGATCATCTGGTCCCATTCATCCCTTATATTGTAAATGAATTGATATAAATCCACTAGAGCACATGTGAAATATCATAGGGAGTAGATAGCGACAGTTGCCAAGACTGCCAAACAACTTGAAAGACCTTTATTTGAGAGTGGTAGAAATTTGAGGTCAGTTAGACCAAGATCAAATAAAGCGCTTAATTATCAGTATGATGGATCGTTGTCAAGCCGTTATAAATGCCAGAGGGGGAAATCTCGTTATTTTATTTTTTTTTGGATGTCACAATTTATAAAAAAAATGTTGTGAAAATTTTAGGACACATTGTGTATTTTTATTTTAATTATTTATAAATTAAACTAGAAAGACGAGAAATGAGCTGGAAGGCCAAAAGTAAATATTTGAAAAGAAATGCTAAGATTATGCGTTAATTTTGGTGCGTATTGTAAATATCAATTCTATTATATATTTATAATAATATGATTTTAGTATATTATTTGTATAAAGTACATTTACAACTCTATACACTGAAGAAATTCACCATTTTGCTAAAATTTCCCATATTTAGAAGAAATAATCTTAAAAATTAAAAAATTTAAAAAAGTACCAAACCAACGATCTGTTATCTGTAATATTGTAGTAATAAATATAATAATAAATATAGTATAATAAAATATAATATAGTATTGTTGCCTAAAAAAAAACAATATTCAGTAAATTCAAATGTAATAAAAAATTTAAAAAAAATGGTAAGAATTTGTTACTTTTAGATATAATTCATTTCAGATCCAGCAATGATAAGAATCTCAACAAAATGATGTTCGTCATCTATAGTGTGAGAGATATTTAAAAATCCACCTACGTTTAGATTTAATTCAAGCCATATGATACCCAACAAATAAAAAGATGAAATAAACTGAAGCCTGTTTCCTTTAATGAGCAGAATTTCCTAAGTAATACCATTTTATGACGATTCGGACCGCAATTGAAAACTGAAATGCCAAAAAATCTTAAAACATTTATAAAAATTTGTCGTTTGCTAGTTTATGAGTTATGACTTATTTCAGACCCAAGAATTGTTGAGATCCGTAAAAATATTATGCAGTAAAAACCCAAAAAATTGTAGACGGATGAGGTCAGATTTTATAGTGGGTTGCTCCATCCGCTTGAGAAAACATTTTACAATTCGTAAAGGTTAAAAAGAGACCCAGTATAAATTTAAAAAGAGAAGGCATGCATGCGGCATGACAAAAACTGATTTTGATTAGTTGCTGGATCTGACAGAAAATCGCAATCACATATTTATCGATGGAAACCTGTTAATAAAGTGTAACTGATAATTGAGATTAGCTATTCATTTTGTAGCTAAAGCATTATTATTAAATCGAGTTATAATAAAATTACAAATATAATTTTTATGCTGCAAGTCATCGGAAGAACTATTTCTGCCTTGAAAAACCACAAGTGTGCATACTTAGATATAAGTAATTCTGATTTTCTTTGTATAGACATAAAATAGCATTTGCTCTGTTATTTCTTTAAGGGTTTAATAGTGCAAGCGAATATATTTTAGTATTTGGTCGTTTTTATTTTAAATATTGTGTCGTCTACAGAGACCATTGAAAATATAAAAGAAAATTTAACTGAAACAAATAAAATCGCATGAATAAAACTTTTGCCTGCTTCCAATTTTTTTTTTGCGGGATTAATAGGGTTTCATCCCTTCTTAGCCATGTGTAATCCGTTTTTAGACATGATCTCAATAAAAAAGATTCTTGAAAAAAAAACAATATTCTTATTTTTCAAAACTATGTTTATAGTGCATAGAATTTATGAATTTATTCAATCATATCACATGAATGCATACGCGTGGAATTTGTCGCAGATTCTAGAATTAATTATTTATATGAAACCTAATTTTTTTCTGAACTTCGTCCATTTTTTACCTGCAGTCAATTAGTTTCGTTCACATAATGTTAAATAATTTCCATAATACAGAGAATACCTAACCCAAACTCATTATAATAACCCAATAATAATTGCTTTGCACCAGTTGCAACAAAGCACTATTTGAAATCAATAAATAGGTACACCGAAGCTATTGACCTGCCATGTTAAAAATAATGACACACTGCACGCAACCAAACCAAACTAAATCGACCGTATTTGTTTTTCTTTGGTCGTCTTGTAAAGTTCAGCCGATGAAGTGTTATTTTAACTAAGTTGATCGTCATAAATCTGGATTTCTCTTAACGGGTTTAAATTTAGACTCTATTAATAGAAATTTAAAAATTGTTTCTTATTTCCAATCACTGCAACTCCCCTTAATTCGAACATAAACTCAAGAAGTTGCATGTGACTAAAAAATAAACGTGACCAGTTTTTTCTAATTTAAACGTCAGACAAGAAGCTGTAGAAAAGTTTTACACATCAGATTTTATTTATTTACTTCGATTTCCCTCTAGCAGTTTTTTCGCTAATCCCGCTTCATCCTATTAACTTCAATGACCTTTGTGTAGGCGACAAAATGTTTACTAAAATATATTGGATTTCTCTGTTAAACCTATAGAAATAACAGAGAAATTATTTTATGTGTATACAGAGTCAGTTATATAAATACTAGAAAGCTGAAAATTGTTCTTTTCTCAAAGAGGAGATTAGAGTTAGATTTTAAGCTACAGGTGGTAAAGTTTTAGAATTTTTTTTTCAATAAATTAAATTTACCCTGTAGATATTTTTCTAAAAGTTGGTACGCAGTTTTTCTGTATCTGCAGCCATTTACCAATATACCCTTCAAATTTTTATATTTCTTTCAGCAGAATATTTTTATACAAAAATACTACGCTACTAGTTAATCTGGTATTAAAAATATTTTTAAATTCTCTATATCATTTTTAACATATTTGATGTCTTGGACTTTATTCGCTAGATGCACGATTTGCATAAAACAAAATTAAAAACCATGGGTTAGATCATCTTTCTGTATCCTAATTATTATTAATTTTATTGCATTTTATTATTTTTTTGCTTCTGCATTTTTTCAATTTAAAATAAAAAATGTTCTAAGAAATAAAATAAAATATATCATTTTTATTATTTATTTAAGGAATCCTACAAGTTTACATAAGTCGTTTAAAGTGTCCACCTTCGATAAAATCCCGTCGGCTAATAATAATAATAATAATAATAATAATATTCTTTATTTAGCACTTGGCTAATACATTCAATTTGCTAAATTTAGTAGTATAAAAAATAAGTAAAACCTATAGTAATACATAAACTGTACATCACATAACGCTATTTCTAAATAAATGTTTTTTAACATTCTTATTAAATAACCTTAAATTACTTGCGTTCTTGATTTCTAATGGAAGAGAGTTAAAAGCTTGCAACCCTTCAAAAAACAATGATTTTTGCAATAAAGTTGATCTAACTCTTGATATATGATAATCATTTCTTGACCTTATATTATATTGTTGAAAGTTGGATCTTTTCTCTAAAAAATGTTGCAGATATGATGGCATAAATCCATGCTCTATTTTATAAATTAAAATTAAATTTGCATTAAGAATATTTTGCTTCACAGGAAGCCATTTTAATATTTGAAGCATCTGATTGATAGGTGTATATTTATTACCGTTAAGAATAATTCGCATTACTTTATTTTGTTGAAGTTGTAACTGATTTATATATTCCTGAGAGCATGATATAAGTAACGAGGAACAGTAATTAAAGTGCAGCAATATAATTGTATTGTATACTAACATTTTAGTCCATTGAGACAAGCAATTAGAAATTCTCCTAAAAAACCCAACATTCTTGGCAATCTTTTTAGAAATATAATTTACATGACCATGAAAATTTAATTGTTGATCTAAGAGTACTCCTAAATATTTTAGGAGTACTAAATATATTATAGACGTCGCATTGATTGGCGAACAGGTTGAAAAATGTCTGGAGCCTTAGTACAAGAAGCTATAATGCGATAACACAACTACTTCTCATTATCAATTAAATATCTATAAATCAAAGATTTTAGGTTGCCCCACAGAAAAAAATCGAACGGATTTAAGTCGGGAGACCATGGAGGCCAATGTTGGATACTCTTCGACTTATCTAAAATAACTAAAATGTGCTGAAGCACCGTTATTCAAAAAAAACATTGTCTCAGATGAATAGGATCACTTTCAAGCAGCGCTGGAAATTCATTTTCAAGAAATTCGTTATACACTTCTCCAGTCACTCTTCCTAATTCAACCACAAGTTAGTTCGGTGAATAGGAACGTAAAAATAATAGTTATGTGTTGCATGTCGAGATGGTGCATTAATATTAATCCTTGTCAGGTCCCTAAAACTCAACGAGTCCAATAAATTATAAAATATCTTCAGATCCTTATGTGCGATCGATCTGTAGAGTTGTAATATTAAGAGATTCCTTACTTTCCAGATCTTAATTAATACCATCTACAGCCCAATGTCCTCTTAACGGAATATATTGTAAAAACTTATGCTACACTCTTTTGATGGCTTGAATATGAACATTGTAATAAGGCTTCCAAACACATGAACACTAAGCAATTGTAGGTGTACAAGAATGCAGAACAATAATTTGATGAATGCTACATTAACGAAACCTCTTGGACAATGCTTAATAAATACCAAGATTTATTGCGACTTTGTGATATTGGAGAATATGTGATGTGCGTATGGAAACTGACCATGAAGTATAACTCGCAATTCTCTAATTTGAGACACACTAATAAAAAAAAAGTCATTTATATTGTAGACATGCACAATAGGATTTCTGCCACGACTAAGAATCATCAAATGACACTTCTTGACGTTTAGCTAGATAACATTTTGATCACACCATTAAACCAAGCGGTCCACATCTTATTGTAACTTACGCAATCATTCGTTCTGTAAACCCTCATATACAAACACCTTCACATCATCTGCAAACATAATGAAATTTGTATTAAAAAACAAGATGAGATATCTGTAAAATAAATGTTAAAGAGTAATGGACCAAAATGAGAACCATGTGTGTTCTACGAGTCAGATAAGAATTGAAATACATTAAAAGCTGACCATGTATATCAATAGTACTGCATTGTTAACTCAATCAAATGTGTTGGAGAAATCTATAGAAAAAGCGTGTACATGACAACCTTCTTTTAATGATTTGAGCAGGAAATCAGTAAAGGTAAGTAAGTTAAGTTCAGTTGAACGTTGCGGAAGAAATCCAAACTGTTGATGGATAAATCAGTCCTTTGGAACGGTTGACAGAAAATACAGACTAGGCTCCCGAACACTTTTGGAATGCTTACGGGTTACTTGCGACTTCTCTCCTGACTTAAAGATGGATGTAATAAAATCTGACTTCCAAAATTTAAAAAAAACTCCATGGATATATTAAAAATTATAAAAAGCAAATGTAAAAGCACAGTGTTTGATAGGAATAGAAGAAATACCATCAGAACAGCTCCAGGGACAAGAGTTTTTCATAAATCATAGATTTAGAAGTTTTATAGCAAAATAAGTTAATGGTATAGAAAAGTTTTATCAGAAAGGCCATAGACTTTATCCGTATGCATCTGTAAAAATAACTCTGCAAATAGATTAACAACTACTCCTCCCGAGGGAGCCTTATTTCATTATAAAACACTTCAGATGGAATGTCAGAATCCTTTCTTTTCGTGTTTACTCATTTCCACAAATTTTTCTAATATCTTTACGTAAAGACTCTGTAACAGTTACATAATTTAGGTAGCGCTCTCTTTTCAATGCCTTACAATCAGCTTTAAGCTTAGAAAATTGGTCATATTCATTAAACAAGCCACTTGGTATGTGGCTTTTTTCTTATTAATAACTAAGTTTCCTTCAGTTCCTGTGAAAACCAAATGGGAAATTTCATGGCAAAGTATTTTTTTTAAAGAAAAAAACAATCAAATGCTAAATAACTACGTCATCCAGTGGCTTATTTATCAACATGGTAACTGTTTGGGGATGTTCATTTTTTAACGCTAAGTTTTGAAAGCAGCTGATTGGTATAACGTTAGCATAAATACGAAGCACTTTTTAGGAATTAGCCAGCCCATAAATGAAATATATCAAACATTTCATTATTTATTCATTTGTGTATCTGTAATTTCCGCGTTTTTCCCGTTCATTAATGTGAATTAAAACAATCGAAAATAGTCAACTAATTTATTTACACACTTCACTACAAAAACACAATCACTTATGACTACTAGAAATATTTATTTTTACTGTACTTATTACAACTATTTGAATTTAAAGTTTTAAACTATATTAAAAATATATTATATTTATCTAAAGAACTTACATTTCCATGAACTAAGTGGAACTTCCCATTGAATTTCCAAGCCTTTTGTATTAATTTTTAGCACCTTAAGAGGGGCATTTAGCAGAAATATGTACATATATAAAAGATAATTTTAATCGTGAGAAATCGTACACATGCATACAATTACGTAGTAATAAAGCGCAAATTATAATACCATTGCAAATACTACGGCAGACAATAATATTTGTAAATGAATTTTACAATCAACGTGAACTTTTAAGTATTTATATAAATGTTCAAAGTAAAAAATATGATATAGTTTATTTTTTATAATTCGTGTGAACACACACTAGTTACTTCAGTTTTGTGGTAGAACTGGTGGTTCTATCATTGTCAACTAATATTCTTTTATTTCAGTTATCACTTCTAATTGCTTTAATTATAATTTGAAAATTACATATTTCATATAAAAAGTAAGAGGAATTTGGTAATTTTGGACTGTCATTTGGACTATCATTTTCCAATATGTCAATATTCTCTTGGGGTAAAGTCATTAAATGTATTTGCTGGGTCAAATAAATATTTAGAGACTATATTTAGAAAATATTTAGAAAATGCTTAACATAAGTTTTATTGGAGCCACAACTTATGATTATTATCCTAATTTATTGAAAATACAATGTTCCTTATATTTTGATATTGCGATGAATAAAAGCCACTTTTTAGCATCTATTAAAATTGTTTGAGAGCTGCTGAATCATTTTGATGACATTTGTTAAATAAATATTGCAATTTTCATAACCAAGAAAGGTAATATATAAAAGATTATTATTCCTTATTACAAAAAAAATACATGGAGCTCAATAGATTTCCTGTAGATGGAGCTCTTTCTCTTTTATTCCTCTATACTCGAAACCAGCGCCCCGCAAGTATTTATGGCTTATATCAAAGAGCTTTTCATGCTTCAAGGTTTAGGACAACTTTTCTTTTACTTATACATATTAATATTATTTATTAAATGTATTAAAGCTGTCAAGTCCGGTGATTTTTCAGGCCATTCTATCAGTCTCCGTCTGCCAATCTATTAACTAGGAAATCTACCTTTAATGCATACATCATTTTTTCTCTTGATACATCAATTCATCTTTTAAATTGAATCCCTATTCAATTATACCTTAAAAAATTCTCATTGTTTTGTATTTTTTATATCAGGAAATTGTCTTTAATTGTGTTATACCAGTCACTTCTTCAATGAGCTCATCCAGTGACAAAATAGACTTTTTTTATAAAGATGATATAATTGATTGCGCTTAGTCATTTGTTGCTTTTTTTGCGAAATTATTTACAAGAAAAATGGGTAACCTTGCGGTCGATTTGGGTTGATTGGCTTTTGTATTGAATCGAACGATCAACGTGGGTGAAAGGATAAAAAACTCGAGATTCGTTAGTCAAATTAAATATTTATTACGCAAATTTATTAATATACTAAAGATTCAGGATTATACAGGTTTAAGTTACTTAAAGATGGAACTTATACATACAAGAGATATTCATAAAAGAAGTGGGTAGGCCAGAGGTAGCCGCAGGTGTTCCATTTAGTTTTTCAAAAGGAACATCTGGACCATTTAAGACACACGCAATATGTAACACATTGCGTGCAATATGATACCGAAACTGAGTTTATATTTAAATCGGGCCTTCGAATAAATTTGAACTAATATCCGGAAATGAAAGGAACTGCCTGAATTGATTATTGTACACAACCCAAATAACCTAAAAACCAGATAAATGTAACGAGCACTCAATATTTTATGCTAATCTCATTGCAACAGATTTCTTAGAAGAAAAAATTAAACTAAAACAAAGTGCTATAGAATTTTGGGTCGTTCAAGCGTGTAGAGTATTAATTTTAATAGATTGGTTAATGTTACCTAATCAAGTTTAGTGTAATCAGCTTTAAGATTTTTTTTAATTTAAAAAGCTTAAAAAATAAGTGTTTTTAAGTGTATGTTAAAAAATTATAATGAAATAGCTTATTATTAGGACTGGTTGCAGACATTTCTGTAGTTTGTAATTTTACTACTAGACTAAAAAATAGAAACCAGAAAACAATATTTATATATGTAGGCAAATCCGCGTAATATTTTAAAAAATTTAATATTTCTATAATAAATAGTAATAGCTGAATTGTTTTTATTTATTATTGTTATTTAGATTCTGTTAAATTATTTTATCAATCAAGAAACACGCCTCTGAATTTTATCACAATATTAAAACAATACACTATGTATATATTAAGTTTTATGATTACTAAAATAAGGAAAAATCGGTGAACAAGTTAGCTCAAAGGGAGACAAGGGCAGCCAAGGCCATAAATGTCTAAGATTTATTTATTTATCGTTTAAAACATTGACAAATATCATTTAGACTGTAGGAGTGATGTGATTGAGTAATAGCCTCTCAACTAACTTCTCAAAAATCTTGCTTTTTTGCTTTTTTTAGGACAGATGGAAAGCTATCTTCTCGGGAGCACAGATTTATTAATTTTGTTAGTAAAATAAATACTAACAATTTAATACATTTTATGATCCCAACTGTTAGCCCAAAGCAGTCCTTACTCTTTTTGTTTTTCAGGTTATTTATTATCTCTCTCATTAAAAGTAGCCTCCTGAAAAGAAAATATGTTTTTAGGCCCATTCTGAATTAAAGAGAGTCAATCGGTGCCTGCAGTTGGAGAGCTACAATAACGCAGAAATCGTTAAGTTGATCTGGTGGAATATTGGGTGGTTCAGACTCCTGGCTTGGTATATTTCGCAGTTCACTGATAATGTTCAATAATGGTAATACATACATTTCGTTGGATTTGATTCAGCTGAAACTTGATCTTGCGTGATAAAATTCTAACAGATATCACTGACATATTGAAAAAATAATGATATTTTACTTTGTGTTATCGGCCTACATACAATTTTAGTCATTGGTCTTTGAAAGGATGAAAAATTCCACAAGTTGATCACAAGCAGATCAAACGTGATCAAGAAACCCGTGTTGAATATCGTTATTGGACAGTTTTGTGTCTCAGAGTTTATAAAAATATTATCGAGACAATTTCCATAACGAGTAGGCTCCATTATCAACTGGGAAAGATGAAACGATATGAATATTTCACATAGCTGAAAGGCTAAAAGAAATGATAAATTATTTTGAATGTCTGGAAGAAAAAGAAAATATACTCGAAAAATCTTAAAAAACGTAAAAAAAAAGCTTGATATATTCGTACAAATTGATAAAAGTCATAAAAAGCATAAAAAATCTAGAAAATATGGGAACTGAAAAAATTGGGAAACAGAGCGGTTTAGTTTTTAATAATTTCTAACAAATTCACAGAAGACATACAAATTTATGAGTGCCCTAAGAAGCATGAAAAATTCTTTCAAATTAACTAAAAAGATATTTGAAATAAAAAAAATAATGCCAATGCTTAGAAGAAAAAAATAACCACGAGGTTTTAAGAAATTATTTCAAACGAAAAACATAAAAAATAGAGTCTAAAAATCTAGGAAATAAAAAAGCTTCATATATTAAATTTAGAGAATAAAACCTATAGTTGACGTATTAAATTTTGATTGACTTAATCGCGTTATATAATACAGTTAAATAATTATTATATTATTTATATGTTAAAAATTTTAAAAGGCTAATTATCATAAAGACAAATTCTTCAGTTTCACGATTTGAGCTTGACTACTGATACAGCAATGGCTTTTATTATTTAAATTCCTTTTAAAGCTTCCGCAATATTTTTTTTAAAAGAGAATTTTGGCATCTAAATGATATACTACCGGGTTTAGTCACGCAAAGTTCTTGCGTTATATTTATAATAGCCGAAAAGCCAAGGAAACCAACGACCTTGACCCGGATTCTGACATTTTCGCCACAATGGGGCGATGTCGCAAACTAACATTTTTAAATCTTTTGTACAGTTACATATTATTTAAAAATTCTTTTTGTTAAGTAAGTGGAATTAAATATTGTGGTTATACTTTATTAATTAGACCAAAAAAAATCCGATATGTTAAATAAAGTGATTCTTTAACTCTACTCATAGGGATTAACTGATACGAGGGAAAGTAAAAAATCCCTGGTGGTTTTACGAAAACTAAATGACGATGAACCTTTGGTAATGATAAAAGGCAGCGAATTGAATGCACGAACTTCTGAATAGCTGAAACATCTTTTAAAGAATTTATTGTTCTATCGTGATATACAGGACCGACCACCATGACGAGTCCAAACCAAACGTCCGGTATTCTCACAAATGTGTTTGTATGACTTTCAAGACCAAAATATGTAACTGATACCTTCCTCTTGTAGTAAGCTCGCCTGATTCGTTTTTATTAAGGACGTGTCTATGTACTATGGAAATACTGTCAATGCTTTGCAAATCAGTGTTAATATCCTTATATGCCAAAGAAATATTATTAGGAGACAAAGACTAACAGACTTGTGTGTCATCCGCAAATTGACTTTAATTGTTACAGAAATTAAGGAAACTCTGCAGTATATATACAAAACAGAAGAGGACTCTGAGAGCAAAAAGAGCACACTGCCCTAATAAACATCTAGATTAATTATTTTAACTTCAGAATTTTACCCATTGTTACACTTAATTTCATACAAAGTTTGTTTTCTATTAATAAGATAATTTTAAAAAAATCCTAGAGCGGCATCATCAATACCATAATATTTTACCTTATAAGAATAAGGCAATCCAGGAGAATAAGGCAAGTGCATAAATTTGCATACCAAGCCCTGTCATCAGATGTCTGAAGTAAGGTTATAGTACTGCTACAATTCCTACGAAAATCATTATTCCTATCAAAAAAGGAAGTAAGTCGTTCAACAACAACCTTCTCAAGAATTTTAGTAGATTACTAATTGGTCGAAGATTGTTCGGTTTAGAAAGATTGGATACTTTTGAAAGATCGGGACCACATATGCATCTTTGTAGTCCTCAGGAACTGTACCTGGAGTAAGACAATGATTAGATAGAGAGGTAATGTGTCGGAGTGAAGGAGGTACTAGTAAAAGAGCATCTTTAAGGATACCTTATCGTATCCTGGTTGAGTTAGATTTAAAGCCAAAAAACATCTTTTCTACTACTTCTGTTGAGACAGGGGGAAACTAAATAAAGTTATAAAAGATTTTGTTCTTATAATAATTATAGAATAAACTAGTAGTATTATCCAAAATCTTACGAATTCTCTGTTAATCTCTAATTTGGTCTGCAGTAATATCAGGCTTGTTAGGTTGATCTTCATTAGTTGTGAAAAGACGGTATTTAATTCTGTGCTAGCAATTATTTGAATAATTTTTTGATCAGCCATGGACTCATTACATTCGAACACATCTAGTTAAAATGTAAAAGAACGATCATAATTACTTTATTCCATGTTGTGCTAAATTATATAGTTTCGTTAATGTGTATATTGAGATTAAGGTAAAAATTAACAAACTTAATATATTACAGTTGTTCAGTTAAAACCCTATAATTCATAGATTATTTAATAAATACACAATCATAATAGATATTATTATACTTAGATATATAAATTAGGTCAATTTTGCTATTTAAGAGAAAACGAACTCATAGTCTTATATAAAATGAATATATTTATTAAATATTTATTATACATAGCCAGTGGGAGTGGGTCAACAACACAACGAAGACCAAATTCGTATTGCAAATAAGGTGACTCAAGAGTTGAATTATTAGTGTTACGAGTCCGGTTTATTTACCGCAAAAAAAAATGCGTAGGAAATATATTCGTAGGTTAGCCAGTTTTTAAAAGTATCGAATAAACGGGAAAAATCCTAAAAATAATAATAATAACGCTTCTCGGTAATATCCTTAACATAAAAAGAATCAGGCTAACACAAAGCAAAGAAAAACATAATAATTAAATTCAAAGTTTAATTAGAAAATGAATGTACTGGATCTAGGAACTACCAATTCAGGTTTAAGTGGTGCTTTAATTAAAAGTCTAATAAATTAAAAAAAAAAACAAATTGTAAATTTAAAAAAAAGACAAAAAACAACTCTGTGAATAAGATTTTTTGAACAATTGATAATTGCGACTATTTTGACCAATAACAAAATACATATATTGTACTACATATGTTGCAGAAAATGTCTGTAATCCTATAGATTCCTTAGATGAGCATACTTAAAAATACTGTTTTTCCCTGTAAGGGTTTGATAGTGAAAACATCAAGAAAAGACTATTTTCTGCCTTTATCTTAGCTTAATTGTAATTTGTATATTATTTAATCAAAATTAATACATATATGGAAGAAGTATCTCATTTAAAACAATGAGGTAAATTAGGGTTTCTCAGGATGAGAAAGATGGGATATACCTATTAATGAAACCTAACTTTTTCGTTTTGACAAATATTGTCCCGGAAATAGTCCCCTTATTGCTTGTATTATTTCCGAATAAACACCTTTTTCTAAAAATTTCCGCTACATAAGAAGTAACATAAACACATATTTCGAAATAAAATAAATAAACTATTTTAAAATAATTTCCCAGATGAAAAAAATCTAAATATTAAACTTTCCATTTTTTGTGGATCAACATATATTTTTCTTATCGATGACTTTTTTCGAGGTCGTTTCTACACTTCATAGCCGAACTGTATAGTTGTTGCTATTTATTATAAAGGAATAATAAAAATTATATAAATTTTAGTTATCAAATAAAAGTGTTTTCATACAAATTCTTACATTTCTAAGATTTCTTAAAGAAACAGTTTTGAAAAATAAATATTTTCTAGAACATTTCGACAAGCTACCATAATTATTATGCCTAAGCATTATACAAAATAGGTGTATATTAAGCATTTGAAGCTAATAATAATGGATAAAAATAAATGTAAAAATATTAAAATGAGTAAGAAATTTAAATATTAATTAGAATAAAGAATGTATTGTATGTATTACTTAAAGGTACAGTTATATCAATCTACATTAATTCAAAATTAATGATGCATTTTATATTAATAGTTTTAATCGGCTATATACATATTTTACTTTACCATTGAGATATTATTTTCTTGGGTTTTTTAATTAATATTTTCATGGAATTTTGGTGGATGCTTTTAAAAAAAGTAAATATATATGCGAAACAAGCTTTATAAATCGACTGTAAATAATTATTTTACGTCTATTAAAATGTATCCAAGAGCCAATTCTTCTCATCAGGAATAAAAACAAATTAGAAGTAGAATCTACAGGCAAGAAACAAATAGATTTAGATACACAATCAATTACTATAACCACTATTTCAGCATAAAATCATTTATGTTAAATATTCATAAATTCAATAAAGATAAAGACACAATGGAAACAATAGCTGGAATCTATAGTTACGACAACAAGATTATTGACAAATTAATTAAACATAAATGTACGGCAAGTGTATGATTTTCTTATCTTGATATTGATTGACACAAAAACTGATTCATAGTAGTGTAAAAAAATCAAAAAATTTGAACGTCAGTGGTTAAAAAATATTCAATAATCGCAGAATAACATGTACAGGCATACCATTAAAAATAAAAAAGGAGTAACCATTTCCAGTAAAACCGGAAGCGAAAAAAAAAAATTAATAAATCAAAATTATAGAAGGGACACCCAGTATACTTTAGAGGGGTAAGAGTAATACGAGGAAACAAAATGGTAGCAGTATTCGCTATTTTTCCTTATCTGACATAGGAAACCATATAAATTATTTAAAAAAATTAAATCCATGGTTACAAAAAGGTCACAATAATGACTCATATCAAAAAATTTCAGTTTTTGTTCACAATAGTATCTACCACAGGCTATGTGGTACATTCACAATTATATAGACAAGATATATTGTAAATTATTCGATTTCACCTTGACTATAATTACCTCATAAGTTCACGACATGGGTGACTAATTTTTTTATGTCGGTAAGGCTTATCTGATACAATTATTTATGTATGTGTGGGTTATAATTGAAGCATATTAAACGCAATTGTCAGTGTCACTGAATATTTTTGAAAAATAACACAAAAAAATAAAACCCGATCCCAAAGCCACTTGTGAAATGTAAATAATTTCGAAACATGATTTTAAAACTTTTTAAATAGACCAAGAGCTATTTGTGTAACAAGACAGGAGAGTAATCTACTACTTCCTACAGTTGTTTTTTATGATGTTCTGTTCTTTACCTCAGTTGGTTCAATTTATTACACAAGAGAGGAAAAAGGATTTACGCCAAAGCAATATATCTTATCGTCTTGGCGAATCGCTAATTACAGTGTTATTGAATCACCAAAAACGACAGTAGATGACCGTGATATTTGAAAGGATACGTGATGATGAATTTGAATCAGGTTTATAAAGTCTGGTTTATGTTTCAGACTAAATATTTGACAATGATGCACTTTTTTTTTCAAATTAGAGCATAAACTATATCCAATTCTTGTAAAGACAAGATGGTACCAGTATCATTAGATAATAGACGAAAACAAAATATAGATATTAAAGCACAGTTCAAAAGGTATCGTTAAAAAATTCATCAAGGCTATATAATATGCCTGAGTTAATAAAAATTATTTTAACTTGCTTTTGAACATCTAATGTTTTTCTAATGTAGAGGAACACGATTGCAAATTTTTTTAGTAAGACTGTCTGGTAAGAGAGGAGGTAGGAATCGGTAGAGAAAATCAATAACCTGAGAAGTCATACGACCAGTGTTAGAGGAAGGTTTAGGACATTATAAATAAGAGTAGCCGTTTTCAAGATAAAAAGATAATAAAGAGATTTTTTTGAGATATGAAGAGGGGTTTACAAGAATCTATTAATCCCGAATCTATTTGAATCTATTAATGTATTAATCTCAGAACATAGGTATCTAACTGTTTTTTTTTTTAATTACAAAGATCCACCAACTTTTTGTTGCTTATACTCTAAAAAGGCATAACGAAGATGAGATTAACGAAATAAGAGAAAAGTGCAATCAATTCCCTAGCTCATGTCTGGCCATTCGTACTGCAAAACATCGACAAGATAATTTCGAATCGAAGGCGACTATCAATGATATTACCAAGGAACTTGCCTGTTTGAAGCACACCATCTTGATAAAATCCTAAGATCCACAAAAACCTGAGCTACTTTAGAGCTCGATCGACACTAAACTACATCGGAATTTTGGACTCTATAATATGGTGGTATCATCAGCAAACTGAACCACTTTGCTCTCCAACACTAAAACTAAACTTTGACGTACTCTAGACTTAAGGTATCTAGAATCAGACAAACACCCAGATACTGTTACTCTCTGAGTACAATTCAATAGATAGGATTCCAGCTATTGAAATGCCCCTTAAACTATATTTATTAAACTTAGACAATAGTATTACATGATCTACACAATCAAATGCCTTATATAGATGATGAAACACTGCCGCCTAGACTAGAATTTAATTTTTAACTAGAATTTAAAAACAGGGACACTCCAAAAACAGCATAATGAGTTCCTTTACCAATATACGAGTAAAATTCAAATTGATTTGCAGATAAAATGCTATTATACTTTAAAAAAAGGAAAATTCTGCTTTTCGCTCTTTTTTCATCTCAGTTTTACCTTGGAGAAGGTAGATAAAATAGAAATTGAAGGGAAATTACAAGACTCATTCAAATACCCAGCCTTATGAAGAACAATAACCACTGTCTCTTTAGATATGAAGGAAAAATTCTATTTTGCCAGGAATTGTTGGCAGGGTTGAATGGCAGAAACTAAGGCATTAAATGCTGAGTCAGGCAAATATAGTTCTAGTTTTGATATTATTCCAATAGCTCCAGATGATTTAACGTTTTTTAAGCTTTTAGTTGCATCCTTAACTTCGGTGAGATCAACAGGATGAAAGAAAAAAGAATGTTGGACTGACACTTGCTGAATATAAGGTAAGGGATTAATATTACTACTCACATGCTTGAGCAAGAAATGAGAAATATTACAATAATAATCCTTCAAAATATTTGGTCTTACCTCTGGTTCTGATTTTTTTCATGAGAATGCCTCATATCGTTAATAATTGACCAACACTCTCTCTGCCTATTTGATACCACATTTAAGTGCTTTAGCTGCTTTAATTGTATTTCTTTATATATATTTCTGATGATTTATTCATTATTACCATATTTGCACAACTTAGTCAAAAAAAAGGCGGATTTTTAGCCGAAATCTGAGGCCTGCTGTGACCCTTGGTTTTGTATTTCTCATTTTAAGCCTTTGTTTAGGGCAACACTGGTTTATCTTGTCACATAGAAAAAATAACGATGTAATAAGGACTATGATAAGAAAACTAATAAGAATACTATGCTCACTGCTATAATTTATACTCCTCTTTATAGACGGGACAAAGAGATAAATATTAAAGGCATCGTAGTATATGCTTGAAAGTTTAGTCATATTTGTTAAACAGAACATCCCCTTCATTTTCTTCGGCAGGATTTAAAAAAAAATTATACGGAATCATACTTGACTCTAAACTAACCGCATACGCGTGACACACATATGGAACATATTATAAATGAATACAAAATTACGCCTAGGGCTATCAAAAGAGCAAGTATTTAACGAGATCGTTATTATAGCTGAAACAAAACAAAAAAAGCCTTAGTCTCAAATATATAGATTGAGATTAAATGAGACGGCGTTTCTGATTTTTTTTAACCAATGAAAGATTAGTAGGTGATGTACATGTGATATGCCTATATCAAGCAGGGTAAAATTCAAGACAACTTAGGAATTAACAATATAGTTGTTAAAAACTAGTAGAGCTATTCAAACATTTTAGTTCCATGGAAACCATTTTGAATCTTTGACACCATCATCAAAAATGAGGCGAGAATGAGGGCAGAGATAAAACCCAAGTTAACCTACATATTAATTAAAACTTATTAACAGAAAGCAAAAGAGATGCAATATTTGCTGCTACTTTAAGCCGTTCTGAACTTAACCCGTGACATCATCACCAAAGAAGAGGCTAGAGTTGAAATTCATAACGATAAGTCTGAAGGAAAATCTGAGATGATCATATCTTCAGAGTTAGACAAAGCCTCAATAAAGGATTATATGAATGTAACTACAGTATCTAGTAGCCTTAATCAATCACAAAATTTAGATACGTATGGCTATCACTGAAATCTTCGAAACAAATTTATTGAACCTTGAAGAGCTATTTCTGCATATATCTAATAAGCAAAATTACAAAATTTAAGAGAAAACTGATCAGAACTTCTAACTGGATGCTGAAGATAGATGGTTGGATCAATTCAGGTTTAAATAATCTGTCTATATTTACTGAGTAACAACGTCTTTAGAAAGTCTTTTGTATACCCGACGGCCAACTTTTCAAGGCTTAAAAAATTAATTCAAGGAATTAATTCAAAAAGAAAAAAAAACGGATTGGAATTTACGAATTAAACTCCATGCTTATTTGAAAACAAAATAAAGCCATGAAAAATAGCGATGGAGATAGCCACGGCAAAGGGGCTGTTTTTTCCAAAAAATATGGAATTTCCATATTTTTTGAAACAGTAAAATTTACTGATACTGTAAATTTTACATCATTCTCTGGATTCCATTCTAGCAAGAGTAAAGGCTCTTAAAAAATTGTTGGGTTTACCAAGAAAGCAACACCTAACCATACTAGATATTATTGAAGAAGGTTGATTACGAATCGATCACACCTCATTGATCCATTAAAGATTACAATCTCTTGTTTATATTATAAACTATACATTTTCGTGTTAATATCGACTTTTATCTTTTTGAACCTTTAAAGAAGATATGGTTTCCATTTATTGCTTCCCAAGAGCCTGCAAAAAATTTATACAACTCTTCCTTTAAAATTCGATTTCAAAATTCTTAACCTTTTCATGCTCACATTAACATCGTTCCATATTAGCTATTTAACTTTACACTCGAATTGAACGTATACTTTCAATACTCAATAATATCTTGAAGGAATTTGGAATGATCTTTGTTTCAGGACTAATGATCCTTTAGCATGTGTGTGCGAGATTTCACAGGTGATTTTGGCAAGTATGAAGGCTTATATTCTGAATACTTTCAAAAGCTCTTCAGACAACAAACCGTGGTTTGATAAAAGTTGCACCAAGGGAGTCAACAATAAAAATGCTGCTTATCGGAAATGGCGTCAAGACCCAAGCCTTCAATTCGTCCGTTTCTTGAGTATTGCTCTTATATCGACCCTTGCGCCCAAACACAGTTTAAAATTACATCTTATAGGAGATCCAGATATAACTAGAAACATTGACTGATTGGCGCATAGAAAGAAGATGGCAAAATAACTCTGTCTTATAAATACCAGCACGGTAAATGCTCTTCCAAACTGGCCTCTATCAATCCACCTAGAGCTATACTCGCAAAATCTACTCGATAGGCAGATACAAGTCATAAGTGCATTTACAGAACGTCGCTATATCGGGACTTCTTTTTATGGAGAAGCGTAGTCTGTGGAATCAACTCTCAAAGCACGTCTTTCCCGAATATTACAACTTGCAGAACTTTAAGAAAAATATCCACAGACACCTTTGTAGCACTGGCGCTGCTTGTGATACTCGGGTATCATAGGGTTTGCACTTTTGTAAAAACACAGAGATTGGAGGGACACAAAGTCAATAGTCTCAAATTATGTTTTTTTTTCGTTTGTAAAAAATAAACATAGTTTGAGACCATTGAATTTGTGTCCCTCCAATCTCTGTATTTTTATTATTAAGAAGCCGAGATATCGACCTCCAAAGTTTGGGTTTTTTCGTTTTTCGGGTATACCCCCCCGTATAGATTTTTTTCACCACAAATTTTTTTTTCGAAATCGAACAAACTATACCAGCATCTCCTTTAGACCACCTACATTACGAAAATATCGGGTTATAACGAGATTCGAGCAGAACTAACTGAATGACAGCACTTTGAAAATTCGGAAAAAGTCATTTTTCGATCTCGTTTTTGAGGCCAAAAATGGGCTCCAAAAATGCGATATCTCAGCTACTATCAGAGCTACGACCTTGCGGATGATCTCGTTGGATTCAGAAAGACAAAACTAAGACAAAACCGTTGGAATTTTCCAGATCGGTTTAGTAGAAGTCGAGATATCGATCTCCAAAGTTTGGGTTTTTTCGTTTCTCGGGTATACCCCCCCGTATCGATTTTTTTCACCAAAAATTTTTTTTTTCGAAATCGAACTTGGCGAACGATTGGCGCATAGAAAGAAGATGGCAAAATTACTCTGTCTTATAAATACCAGCACGGTAAATGCTCTTCCAAACTGGCCTCTATCAATCCACCTAGAGCTTTACTCGCAAAATCTACTCGATAGGCAGATACAAGTCATGAGTGCATTTACAGAACGTCGCTATATCGGGACTTCTTTTTATGGAGAAGCGTAAGTCTGTGAGCTCAACTCTCAAAGAACGTCTTTCCCGGATATTACAACTTGTAAAACTTTAAAAAAAATGTTTACAGACACACTTTGTAGCACTGGTGCTACTTGTGATACTGGAGTACCATAGGGTTTGCCGTTTTATGCCCTTATATTTCGTAACCAAAAAAGAGTTCTTACGTTCCTAATATTAAGTTAATCTAATTATATATTTTTTATTGATAGCTGCACACAAATCAGCATTATTAAGAGATATGTGGAGTGCCTTTAATTTCCCAGTGGGTGATGATAAACAGATCTCACCCCGGCTGAAGCAAAACCATTTGAAATGTTTTGGTAAAAAATAAAATGCTTCTTTAAAAAAATTATAATTTCGATGACTACTGACAAAAACGTATAGCCAAGCAAAAAAAGAGTGAATACAAATCTAATTTGATCAAACACCATGGGGTCAGTGACCGTAGAGCCTTTGTTCAAAAATTATGAATGGCCCATGAAAGTTTTATTGCATATTTTAGTACTAATAGTAACTCCCAATAAAGTTTAAGAATTTTTGGGGTTTAATTCATACCTACATTTTTCAGTTTAATTGTTGACACACTGATACACCAAACAACTCATTATAATGGAACAGTTTATTCCAACATTTAATTCCTTCTCTTCCGCTCTTAATTTTTTATTTATTTCTGATCCTATTACGGTTTTAAAACCTTACTAACCTATCCCAAGATATGACTTAATCAATTCGTTCGATTAACGCTCTGATAAACTTACCAATTATGCATAACTGTGTCAAATTCACTTGAAAAAAAAACAATATACAAATTATTGGCTAACGATGTAACATGAATTGAATCAAATTTCGTAAAACCATACAAGCCACTTCCTTCACATGATCAGGGTGATATTATCTACTTTCTAAAGAAATTATTATAAAGACATACATGCAAGTTACCTCATTGTTTTCCTGATTATTCTGTGTCAATTAGAACAAGATTAATTCTGATGTGAACTACTGTGCGGAATTATTTACAAGGAATTAACATTTATAAAGAGGTTGTTTTTTGTTCAATTTATTTTCTTTTAAAGCATAAAGCCCATATGTTCAACCCATTGATTGGAGTCAGTAAAAGGAAATCTGTTTTATTATACAATAACGAGCTGGTTAGAGATTCGCGACCACTTAATCACTTTCTAGCTCATTTTACTTAATTATTTATCCCATGTGTTAGCTGCCAGTAATTTATTAGGTATCTCAGTAGCACTTAGCTAATTATTTTTACATGCTTCGGTAAGAATTCGATCTGTGTGCAAACTGCGAGTGCATAAGAAATCTTTAAAAATCAGGAAGCGAGCCTTCGGAATTAAAATATACATCTTTAAAGTGCCATTTCCAGTGGGAACTTTCTTGTAGATACTAATTAAGTGTAAAAAATTATATGCAGGTATATGGATAATTGCAGAACAGTAAACGATAATGAGCTGCAATAACTTTTATTATTAATGGAATTTGTGCTATACGGAGTGTGCTTCTTGTGATAATAGACTTTAATATTTAAACATGAATGTCCTTGTTAAATTTTTACAATTTTGTTTTTATGAGATTCAACATTTTTAAGAAAAGTAGGAAATGACAGTTTTAAGGGTCAAAAAGGCTCTATCAAGTCTAAAGGATCTTGTAAGGCATTATTTTGAAATAGTTGTTTTGGCTTCATATCCGAATCAAAATACGGAGTTTTTAAATTTCATATAATTTTTTTTATTAATACCTATTTGTTTTTTTTTATTTTTGCCGTACTGTATCTTCCTAATATTTAGATATTATATCATTTGGTTTAATTGGTGAACAAAAGATTTGTAAAATTCCAGTTTTGAACCTGAAGTCATTTGAATAAAGCTGGCAACAATTCCCACCCCTTTCATTCTTTAGCCATTCCTGAACTCTCTGCCTTAAATTTTAAGATGTGGTTAAACAAATTATCTAATAATTTTCCCATGAGATATTGTTCGATAAAATCTTTCATACTTAATAATATAAACTGTATTATCGAGTATGAAACTTTTATGTATATAACTTTTCAGGGCCTTATGTTGCCAAATCTGGAGTGCCACAAGGTTCAAACCTAGGGCCCTTACTTATTATTGTGTTCATTGATACACTTGCAGAGGTGCAATTCAAATTTCCTTATGACTTTAAAATTTATAACATAATTCGATCGCAAGCTGATATCCATCAACTGTAAAGTGATTTGGCTAGAGTTGTTGACTGGTTTAAAATAAATCAAATGTCAATTAATGTTAAGAAGTGTGCTGCTGTTACATACAGGCGAAAAATATATGCTTCATTGATGATTATTATATTTTAGAATAAAAAATAAAAAGGTGTGATGAAATAAGGGACCTAGGAGTTTGCTACCAAAGCAGTATGAAATTGAATGGTCATTTTAACTACATTGTTAAGAAAGCCTTTAAGTCACTGGGATTTGTGATTAGAAACAGCAAAAATTTTAACATTGAAACCATTATTAGATTATATAATGCACATCTTGAGTATGCATTGCAGGTTTGGATGCCATCAACAGAGTCTCATTCAGATCAGATAGAGAAAGTACAAAAAGTCATATATAATAATAATCCTCCCGGAAATGAAGAAACTGTTATAGAGAAGCCAATAAATAATATTGAAACCTCCAGAGATGGCTTAAAAACGCCTGACCCTGAGGAATTTGAAGTTGTTGCCGTTTCAAAATCCCCTACTACTTCAAATATCCCGCAGTCTTTTGCCCCTAATTCCAAACCTAACATCTTCCAAATACCAACTAGAGTTGAGTCGCCGAAGCCTGGTTCTTCACATGATATAACGCCAAAGCCTGGTTATTCACGTGATATACGCCGAGGCCTGATTGTCCACAGGATACCAAAAGTAATACGCTCTATTTTAGCCCTTCAGATATACGTCCAGTTCCAAAAGCTGGAATTCATAAAACTAATTTCAGAGGTCGTAAACGGCGCAAAGCCGCTATCCTAACTGATACTCCGAACAAAACAGAACTTGAATTGGAACAAGAAAAACGAAATGCCAGAAAAAAGAAACAAGAGTTAAAAAGAATCTTACAGGAAAACAAATAAAAAAGTATAAAAAATCTGCTGAAGGCGAATCAAGTGGTGATGAAGATGACCCCTTTTGCTTGGTTTGCTTTGGACTTTATTCAAAATCAAAGCCGGCTGAAGAATGGATCAGATGTACCAAATGTCACCAATGGGCTCATAGTCTCTGTGTAGATGCCGATTTGTTCTTTGTATGTATCAACTGTGACTCAGATGACGATGCTTAATGGTGTAACAACCAACCCGAAAGATATAACAACCAACCCCGTTACGGGGTTGGTTGTTACATTTGTCATTACTGACTTGTTATAACTATTAACAGTTTATTTTGTGTTTGATATATATTTATTTTGCATTATTTGTTAGTTACAAAAAAGTATAAGCTAAATAAAACTATTATAAGATGTTCATAAAGTTTCAATAAAATAAAATTATTAAAAATAGTATTTTTCTTCAAATTGTAACAACCAACCCCGGTCTCCTATTTTATCCATGCCATCAAATATTTCCATCGAATTTCAGAACTTGCTTAAACAAATTATGTATCACAAAAGTACTGCTTTTCAGCCTTAGCGTTTACTGTTCCATGACCAAGTTTTAATAACTCAAGCATTCTGGTAGTTTACCTTACTATCTTACGAATAATTTCTAAAATTAAATTATTTTTCTCATAAGATTTTCTTACACTTGGACTATGGATCCAATTAGTTCTTCTCTTTAAACCTTATTTAATTACTAGGTATTCTATATGAAAACTTAGTGTACAAATTGAAATCATTATAACCACAATCTGTCAAGCCTTAATGTTATTGTTATTTCACCCCTTTGACTGAAATAACCCCAATAACAATAATAAACAAGAAAACTAATTTAGATCAACTAGTCCAGACTAGTTACTTAGTCTTTTTCCTCATGACAAAATCTAGGTCAATGCTAATATGTGAAACTTGACATACTAGTCATTACAAACATTCATTGAGCTAGAAATTGAACATACCAAGATGGAAAGTTATAAAATCTTATAAACATTTGTTGCTATTTCAGATTTAAATGGAGAATAATGGCTTTCATACTGCACCTTGAAAGAATGCATCTTCATCTTCTTGATCTTCAATTGATGATGGATAGATGGACCTATCTCTTATGAACCAAAACTGATCTACTTTCACAATAAAAGTTATAAATATTATTATTATCCAAACGTACTAGACATGAACTACGCCTTGATATAACAATTCAAACGTCATATGCTTCAACTGTAATAATTTTAAAAGGTTTACATAAATCATAATATTTACATTAGCACATTTGTATTGAATTATATGGTATTTGCAAATACTTAGCCATTAATCAGTCTAATTAATTCAAAGCGGTAATTACTAAGAAACAAAAGACTTTTAGCAACACTTTATGGGTAACAAACAAATAAAAATTATTGGGTCGGAACTGAATACGAAACACAGAACTTAATCTAATTCTCATTTCATGCTTTAATCAAGTCTATTAGGCTAGGAAATAAACATTGAAACTGAAGTTACAATGCATAAAATCTATCGCATCATAACCCTCTAAAAATGACACATTGTCAAAGAACAAATCGTCATCATTGTCAAAATTCCAAAGTAAGATTTTAACAAAGATCATGAATGTATCAATACACCTCATTCAGGAGCTTGAAAAGTCCAATTATAAATTTCTGTTTAACCAAGTTCGCTATAAGCACCATAAAACCAAGCAGGTGGAAACTGTGAAAAAATGTGAAGGAGGTCTGGAACCGTGTAACGTGCCAACGAAAAAATCCATTTGGAATTTGTTCGGTTGTGGATACAAAAGAAAAGAAAAAAAATTAGACAAGAAAGCACAGGCTGAAGCATGTAAACACGTAGAATTCGGTGAGTCCTTAAACAAACACATAATTTGCATTTTTTCATGCATGCAGCCCGTCATGTCACAAAGTTTCACTTTTCCTTTTTAATCATTCACATAAAAACCACCGTCGTGATCAATTATAGTTATGAAGATTTTTTTATAGTGACTGAAGAGCAAGCGGAGCACGCGATGAAACAAATCGAAATGCAAGAGGGTGGTAAAGTATTTAGAACCTGTGGTACAGCTTATATCTTACAAAAAGATTACGTGGAACAAGCGGAAGGGTCAACTACGTGCAAAGAAGATCAAATTTTAGAGGAGATGACCAAAGACATTAGTCTAAAGGGTCAATGCGATCCTATGCCCCCATTTCAGTCTGTCGAATTAAGGCTGATTCAGTTGAATGAACGGAAGTTGCATCCTTTGTATAAAAAGTAAATTTTATTATATATATAAATATTTTTATTGAGGGAAATCTTGTTCTTCTTAATTGCAAACCATTTTTAGATTAATGTCGATTCCAAAACGTTCGAGTTCGTTAAAAAATAGTCAAGAATCCTTAGCAAGCTATAAAACCAGAAGTGGTCCGATACTACCGGACGAATTTCCAGCGCATTTAAAAATAAACAGGGAAATGTTTGAAAAGAAGAACATTCTTTACGAGTATAAGAAAACTGAGATACCTCAGCAGATGTTGGTGAGAATACTGGAGATGAAACAGAACGAGAGACCTCCTTTGGTAAAGAAACCTTATGTACCCTCCGCCCCAAAATGTGCAGGAAAAAAATAATAACTATTTCTGGTTATTCGTAAGAAAAATAAATGTGGGTTTCTTTATTGTGACTATATAATAAAAGAAATGACTATACTTGAAGGTGTTTTTCTTTTATTCATCATCTAAATATGGATATTTGGATTGCATCATTACTTGCACCATACCTAGACCAACCTATTAATTGTTGGTAAAAATTCCAATTATTAAAACATAATTTATATTTGCAACCTCACTCATCACCCAGATGCATTTTTTACTAATAATTTAGACGCTATTACATGGAATAATTAGGTTTCTGCGTTACAACATATTCATGATTAGATAAGCGTATCTCGACGATCGTTATTAAGACTTTTACTCGCACACGTATTGTTAATAAAATAACATTTCTGCATTCAGAATTATTTTTAGCAGAATTTTGTTTAAATTGAATGACCACTTTCTGATTCTTGCAAAAAAAAAGAAATCGCAAACAGTAACGACCGTTGAGTCTTTGGGTGACATCATACTTATGAAGATTTCATATCATATAAATAATATTTTATCAGTGAAGCATGATGTTACATATCAAAGCCAAAAATATCATTATGTACGAATCGATATTCGCGTTTACCAAACTCACATACGAAGTATCAATAAAAAACAATTAGTTATTAAACATAAGGTGCACTCGAGTGCTGATCAAATATTGCCATTACCTGTTTTGCACGCAGATTAGATCAGCTTTAGCAAATATGACTCATCCATGACATTTATGCCTTGGAACCATTTTTTTTTATACATGGTCACGCCGGTTTTATTATTTGACTTTGGGAGTTTGCATAACATTATATCTTCACATATGCATACATCGTCATATAACATCTGATCATTTTGTCTTATAAGTTTTTCCATAAAATAAATTTATTTTATTAGAATATTATCTGTTTTTTTATCTACAGATTCAGTAGGATTAAATTTTTTGTCGGTAAGTTATTTTAAGTAATTGGGCCATTTGTTACATATTTTGCGCATATAGAAAATCTTCTGTAATAGTATCGTGCCAATCTTACCATAGTCTAAAGCATTACGATTTGTGCCCTTAACGTTATTCCTTGAATTTTCAATTACTTCGGAGATCAAATATCAGTTTCGATCATTTTCCAGATACTATTTACAAGTTAGACGTAATATATTACAATATGGTATTTATTTCTCTTTGCCCATAATTTTTCGTTTGTCTTCATGTTTGATTTCAACGACGGTTCTTTTTATTCAGCTATTTTTACGATTTATTCGTTGAATGGATCAAATTATATGTATTACCAATGTCACCGATACGTCTCGGTATTTTATTTTTGATCTTCCTACCAGCTCTTGTTCAGCATCTTCTCAATTAGGAAGATTTAAAATAACTTTGACAGCGTTATTTTGCAATAATATACATATACTATTCATCTTTCTCCATATTTCGTTTTAATATTGATCCTTTTTTTTCAGCCGTTTCTTACTCTTTTTTATCTCCTTCAACCAGCTAAGTTTCAGTTACTACATGCTTGGAAGGAATGACAGTCTCATGTTAATTGTTATACTAATATATCAATGATATTTCTTACTTTTCTGGATTTAAGGTTTATTACCATCATGTTTATCAATGATCTTTCAGCAGCTCTTCTGCAGTAACAATACTAAGGAACATATTTGATTTTTATTATCAATTTGTCTTCTTCAGATTTTTCTTTGCACTTTCCTTAATTTTTGTCCAATTAGTTTTAAGTGAACACTTCACAGTCTGATATAAGCTGTTCTGTGTATATGTAACTGATATTTTTCCTTTTGTCTAGATAGCAATACTGATCTTTAATCACCATGCAACTCTTGTATCAAATGAAAGACGTTAAAGCAACGAAATAACGTTTACGCTTTTGTACAGCTGAACTCATTTAAAATGTGCTTCAGCAAGTATGATTAAACTATATTAAATGTTTTGTCCATATCAGCGCTATTTCAGAGTTTCTTTGGATAGTAGTACTTTTTATCTTTGATTTTGCTGCAGTTCTTTTGAAATATCTTCTTATAATGGACCTATTTACCTTCATTTTCTATCTTCTCTGATCTGGTAATTTTATCAAAAACATTCAACTTAGGCGGCTCGTTACCGGATATTTATTTATATATATAATTTTCACAATTATCTTTTATCCCTTATTTCGATAGGTACTATCAAAGAAATTGACCAAAATAATAGATAACAGTACCGCTTTTGTCGTCAAAAATTGATTATAGTTTTCAATGCTTGTTTTGTTCGAATACGGTTTTATGGGCCATTCATCGAAATAGTTCTCACGTAAATCTATGGGTCCAATGAATTCCTATAGTAATTGCAAAATCAATCGTGTAAAAAGAGAATAGAGATTAACTGGATGCTGAGAGATTAAATGAATGAATGACTCTCAGAGAAAGGTTATCATGCCCAAAAATGGGAAAAAATATTAAATTTTTATATCATCCTTTCCATCGCATTTTATTAATGCTGCCTGTCTTCAAATTACAATACTATATGAGATAAGCACCTGTAGTTTTTCTTGTTCCCTTTTAAAAACCCATTGAAGACTTTTTTATCATAATCAATAAACAGTTTCCAGCAATAAAATTTGATTTTCTTCATCTTTTCTTTTTACTAACTTTCTCTCTGCATGGTCTTAGGTCTCTCGTTTTATTTTTTGTATTTCTCTTTTCTATTCTTGTTTTCAATATGTTACAAAAGATAATTCTTTAGCCTAAATAAGAAGTCAAATTTTTGGAGCAGTACATTTGGAATTTTCAAAAGCGTTCTTCCGAAATCTTTACAAAACACATTTATTCGTCCAGATCTTATTTTACATGCATTTTGTATTCCCGGGCTTACATAATACTTGGGGCTTGAATCACGCTTTTTTTACTACCATCTAAACCTGAGCCCGCCTCTCTCTGAAGGATTATAGGATCTCATGGGTCGTTTTAAACTCCTTTTAATAGTTATTTTGACTGATTTTCTTACACTTACTTTAAGTACATATATTGATACTGCATTTGATTCACTTTAAGAACGTTTTCTTCTTTTTTAAACCATTTGCACAGGACTTTTTAATCCATTTGTTAAGCACCCAGGGTCGCATAAAATCCGGTTACTTGTAGCGAGCCACCATGACTCACCACTGGTTTCTATACCATTTTTAAAACCTCTTTAATGTTCTGCTTTTGCATTAAAATCACTGTTACTCGCCCGTTGAGGTAATACCCATAAATTATACATTCTCATAGGAAATATTATGTGTTGCTCGGGGGCATGATCTTATTGCAGAACATAATCCGTAAATGGTACTCAGTATTTATTTTTTTTTTAACTTTACGTTGCAGTTTCTGATGCCTCATTGTCTTTAGTTAAGAAAGCCGAACTGTGACGACGGGAAGCCATAGGTCACGATTCCGTGGTAAGAGACCTTAAAAAGATGGTTTTTCGCAACGGTACAACGAAAAAAGCGAGGAACAATAGACTTTGTGTGCTTTGTACATCGGTTCAAGAACGAGGTTCTTCTTAAGAAAATATGAGATCTCACAGTGAGATTATGCAAATAGTTTTAGCAGCGGAAGAACTTGAGTGGAAAAGTTCATAGTAAAGCAATTTCACAAAAGACACAAATTTATTAAAATAAGTATAAGAAATAACCACCAACTTATCACAAAATTTTAAAACACGATGCCTTTGTTTTATTTATATAACACACTACTGCATCACCATGACTTTTATTAGCTATTGTTTTCCGTTATTTTAATGTTAAGTTCTGCTCAAGATCCTACGAAAATCATACCCGTACATAATATGGAGCACCGTACTTAAACAATACGAAATTTGTTACCTTCTAATAGTCATTCAGGTTACTAAGTTCACCTTCGTGATGATTATAAATTTACACAACAATAGTTACCTCTAATTTCTTCGAATAATCCTCCACGACGGCCTCGTGTTGTTTCTTCAGTTTCTCGTTCTCCTCTAGCAAAGCCTTACCCAGCTCGGCGGCTAGTTGTAGATCGTTGTCCTTTTGCTGTAGCTGAGTCCAAATGTCCTCGCTGAGATGTTGAGCGTTTTGCTCGTTTATGGCACTTCGGTTTTCCATTTCTAGTACGTATTCTTCTAAAGATCTTAACATTATTTTAAAGTCTTTTTATTGTAGGAGGTTGGTTCTCTGGGGTGAAGAAAACCATTTCTGAATAGAATTGAACCGGACCCGTGGTTTATGCCTGGTTAAAAGGAACATTGTAAATCTGAAAATAAATAAAAATATATTTTTTATGAATAAATATTTATTATGTGCCTAGTATAGCACTTAGATAATATTAAAACCCAAAAACCATCCGGTTGTTTTTTTTTATCTTACTTTAATTTACCTGCCCCCAAGTTTGCCACAAATTCCAGGTGTATATTGGTTTAATGGTACTTCCGAGGGTGTAAACAGGTAAAATGGATTTATTATGAGGCAGAGACTTATTAAAGGGGGATAAAAAGAGAAATATGGTTCCTTATATTTGAATTTTTTTAGGAAGGGATTTGAAGAGGGACATAATCTGAGTGACGTATTCAGAAAATATGGAATTTCTACAAGTACTAGTGCGTACTATTGATTGAGTACCAGATCTATTAAGACTATCACATTTTAAATACAAACATAAAATTTGTAAAGACGTTGACTTTTTGAGGTTATACCATTTTTCAAACACTATATTGTATTTAATCAGTAACCGATTTTTTAAGGTCTAAAGTCAAGAAGTTATAGATGCAACTAGAATGAGGAAATATGCATATGGTATAACTACAGTTTTGTTTTAGGTGTCCCTTGATTGACAACGGTTTCCCCCTTTGACAGTAGTTAGCAGTGTATAGGTACCGGAGATGGGTAATGTTAGTACCCAAAAAAACTAAATTAACTTGGCAACATCGGCAACATCTAAACGTCGTCAGTGTCATCGGTAATGTCGAATGCGTAGATATAACAAAAGTTAATTTATATAGGTAATTATAATCTTTATAAATATTATTTAGAAACATGTTTAACATTAACTTTTTAATGTAATATTGGTATAGTTCGTTGTTTAAGTACTACTGATTGTATACCAGATTTATTTAAATTTTATCACATTTTAACACTTTTAATGTAAAGGTAACATAAATTTAAAAGAGTTGTCAATTTTGATATGTAACGTGAAATTTGTGACGATTTTCTTTACTTATGTAATTAAAGTTTAAACAGAACTCCTTGAATGACTTGGGTAATTCTCAAACCTTTTGGACAGTTATTCGCTTAAAAATGGTTGCAATTTTCGTGGTTGCAAAGTCTGGTGGGGTATCACTTATTAGTGTAATTTCTTATTCAAAGGAGCTGAGACTATATTTATTTATGCAATCTACAGACACAAAGTCCGTTAAATGATTACAATTGGTCCTTAATAAAATAATAGATTCTTTGCCCCCCAGATAACACATTAGGTACCTAACTTAAAAAAACAAAAACCAAAAAGAAAAAAAAACTTAAAAATATTCTACATTAGATATATTTTTTTTTAAATTTCCCAAATGGTTCGTAAAATATGTCAATATGAAATAGTAGGTTGGCGGCACTGGACATTCGAAAAATTGGCGACTTTTTACCTAAATTGGTATTTGTTTTTTTTATATAAAAAGTTCCTAAATCCCTATTGTTATGAATATTTACCGTTAACAGTAGTTTTTCGAGAAGAAATGAACAAGCTATATTATTATGAAGGATCTTATGTGTACATGTGTACAACAACAAGCAGGCCACAGTTCTTCTGGAAGTAAGTTTTTTTAAATTAAATTCTGTCAAAAGGTTTTTATAAGATATATCCATCAGATACACACCATGTCTCTTATAGTACAAATACCGTAAAAACCTTTTTTGAACTTTTTGCAACATTTGTTCGTAAGCCGAATAGATGGACACCAAACAATCGAGGCACATTCCAATATGCTGCGAACATAGACATTATAGAGAGTAGTAATGGTCTTTAAATTAGTAGAGTTACAGGCATTACGAATTATAAATCCTAAAATTTTAAATGCCTTATTAACAACTGTGTTAATATGAGCATCGAAATACAACTTATTGTCGAAAACTACTCCCAAGTCTTTTATTTCTGTTTTACATTTTAAGACATTACCTAGTACCCATTTTATAATTGTAATTAATTGGCACTTTTTTCTAGTAAAATTTACTGTAATACACTTTCAACAAACTTTCAACATCAAAAGATAATTTGTTTTGTTTTGCCCAAAGTATTACTCTATTCAGGTCATGCTGAAGGAGTTCGCATCTATGTAAGAAAAGAAGCCTATTCTGAAGAATGAACAAATTGAATTTGATGCACGTATGGTTATATTTGCCTACCGGAGATAGGTAAGGTTAGTATTCAAAAAAAAACCAGATTGACTTGGCAGCTTCACCTGTACCTTCTTCTTCTTTCAGCAATCTTTTGCATCCACTCTTGACATAGGCCTCACCTTGCTGTATCTATTTGGATCGGTATTATTTGCTTTCCGCTATCTCTGCTATATTGTCGATCCATCATTTCTGCAAACGATCTGCACTTCTTCTAAGTTGCCTTGGACACCACTATACTATACGTCTTGTCTATTTACGTTTGCTTGTCAAACCAACTCCATTTCTAATTTCTGACATACGATGTGCTCTATAACATCGTCGACTTTTGTTTTTTTCTCTAATTTTCTGGTTCTGTATATAATCCCTTAGGCTTACCCCTAACACAGTTCTTTCGATTGCTTGTTACATCGTTCTTACTATATTCGCGATTTTAAATGTGAGAAGTGTTGGATTTCTTAATGTTGTTCTCAATTTTCCTATAGCTGCCCATGTTAGTCGAATAGGCCTTGTTATTTCGGCTGTTTGACATTCTTTACCCAGTGTTCTAGTGTGTCCTAAATATATGTATTTATTGACTTTCTCTAACTGCTGTCCTACTATGTGTACGTCGCGTCGCCGGGATTTGATGTGAACAGTTTGGTTTTCTTTTTTAACCAATTTTTTCTGACTCATTCTTTCTTTGTAATACTGATTAAAAGAAGTCGTCGGTTAATCGTAAATTGCCTAGGTATCTAATGTCTACGCGCAGGCTCTTTTTTTCCCAATCTAGTCTTCTAAACACTGGGTAAATGACTTAGGGGATCTCCTTGTCGAAAGCCTCTGTAGATTTATTTTCATTTATTTGTTATATCTTCTTGCACTTTAACTGTGATGGTCGCCTCTTATGTTTTTAAGTAGACTAGTATACCTTGAGTCTATTCGAGCATTATTCCCTCGGATGAATGCCCATAACTCTATAGAGTCAAAAGCCTGATTAAAATCTATAAACGCGATATGAAGCAGCGTATTGTACTCGTTACACTTTTCTAAAAGGGTCCATACCATTGGAAGATAATCTACTACAGTGCTATGTGCCCTGCGAAAACCAGCCTGATCACTTGACTGATATTCATCTATAAATTGCCCTTGTAAGCCTGTTAGACAGAATCTTGGTACTTGCAGTTAAAGAGAGTATAAGGATGGGGCTGTAAGTTTATTGGACTTATTTGCTGAGATTCTATTGTGGTTGTGCCCCCCATTTTTAGTATTTCACTAGTAATTTTACCTTGACCAGGAGCTCGACCTTTTTTTAGTTGGCTTAAGGTTGTTTCGGTGAGGTTTATGTCAGGGATTTCGTCTGAGCCAACGTTCATGATATTATATTAAATCTTTATAATATTATTTGCTTATATTTACCATTTCGATTACCAACCTGTATAAGGGCTAATGTTACACAAGGTTTTATACAGTTCTACCCTGTGTATCTGCATGTAAACGATTTCAGATGTAATATAAATGAATGTAATAATAATGGTAATATAAATAGGATAAAAGAGCTTCACAGAGTTCGTATACGTGTGCGTGAACAATTACTGACGCTGTTGCCAACGCAAAATTTACAAGGAAATTTTCTAAACATTGTTCAACCAAATCGGTTGATACCCATACACATTTTAGAAAAATTAAAATCTTTTTTTTTTTTTATTTTCACATAAAGAAATGTGTGAATTAGTCATAATTAACTTTTAATATGTTATAGATTGGATGAAATACAATACAGTTTAATAGTCGAACACGTTAGTATATTGCGGAAATTCTGAGGTAAGTACGCTGTGTGGCCATATATGCAAGTTTCCTTTAAATTTGTTTCCTTTTATCTAGGGATACAACAAGTAATACTTGTTAATACAATGATAAAACGTTTATATTAAAAATTTTAACTACAATAAAATGAGTTTACATGATAGGGAAAATAAACGAGATGCACAAAGGTGACCAAACTGCAAGAGCTGCTGCTTTTATTTCTAGTCGTGAAAATGACACATCCGTTTTTCGTGTTTTAGTCTCATCCAGTATTTTTGTCCGATCTGTACGTTTTGATGGTTAAAAAATTATTGAGGATTGCGGTATGGTGTGCACCTTTTATAAATTAAGAAGATTAAATAGCAATTAGCTTTACATTATCAAGGTGAAGAAGTGGGAGTTAAAGTTGAGGACCTAGAAACTGCAAGCAATTTGCTTGATGAAATCTATCCTAAAAATATTTGTATTATGTTATACAGGGTGTCCGAGACAAGAGTCCATCCTGAAAATCTTGAAAAATAAATTGTTTAGCCAAAAACTGCCGAACACGTCAAATTTAATATTGAAGGCGACATTTATTGTCCGAAATTGCGATTTTTCTCGATGACATTCCGTCACCCCCCAGAGCCCCCATGTCTGTATTTTCTTAAATAGGAATAGGGGTCAAGTAATAGCTGTAATTAAAGGTAGTTTTATTTTCTACATAGCTCTATTTTTTTTTCTATCTTATAAATACGTTCTCAACAAATATGAATAAACGTGGCTGATAGTATTCAAAACTCTAAATCTTGCAATTTTGTTGCCTGTATAAATTTACTTTTTTTAAATATCCAGGTGTTATCTCTAATCAAGAAAAAAAATACATTCCCAAAATTCAGGTTATTTTGCCAAAAACGTCAAAATATACAGTAGATACCTGCATATTTCGACGCTTCTGTTGGTTTAATAATTTTTATTTTGGTATCGGTGTTTGTTGAATTAAGCAAAAACAACAGTAGTGCGAAATATTAGTTTAATCTAGTCCTGGTGATATT
Organism: Anthonomus grandis grandis; assembly: GCF_022605725.1. Lineage (NCBI taxonomy): Eukaryota > Metazoa > Arthropoda > Insecta > Coleoptera > Curculionidae > Anthonomus > Anthonomus grandis. Next base: position 18,061,789 of record NC_065554.1, on the reverse strand, counting down.
GATAACAATGATTTATATGCTGCAAGAAAGAATTGAGTTGGTGGGTCTTTATTATCAACAAAATAAGTCTGCTAGAGCAGCAGCTCGCGGTTTTTAATATAATCATATAATAATAATGGATTTGATGAGGAACAGAATCAGTACAAAATCGAAAAATTAATTGCAGCATCCTCCAGTGAGAAATGGAGTGATAGAAATTGCAGTGTTGGATTATGTTGTATCAGATGGAACCTAGTACATCTGCTTGCTGAAAAATTGCTACCGCATCTGGCGTGTCTAAAAGTACCGTTCATAAAATTTTAAAATTACACAAATATTATGCCAACAAATTCAAACTAGTACATACATGAACTAAATGAAGATAATTTTGATTGTCGTGTACAATTTTGTGAGTCCTTTAATGATAGGTTAAACTCTATTCCCGGACGTCTATTTCCCGGATGAATATTCTTTTTAGTTACATGGTGAAGTCAGTAGACACAACTGTCGATATTGGAGCGACACTAATCCTCATTTATTTTGAGAAACACATAAGCAGCGAGTTCAAAAACTTAATTTATGGGGTGGGTTTCTGGCAGATCATATTGTTGAACCATTTTTAATAATAGAAATCTTAATGCTTAAAATTACTTGAAACTTGTGCAGGATGCCATTAATCCCAGAATAACTAAGTTACTTGAAGAAGATGATAACCTTTTAGAAAATGAACTGATGTTTGAAGATGGGCATCACCTTGTTTGAAGATGGACGTATTTCCTGGACGATGGATTGGCCGGAGAGGTACCGTAGAATGGCCTAGTAGATCTCCCGATCTTACCCCTTTGGATTTTTTTATGGGATCATCTAATAACCAAAATCTTTGACCTAAAGCCTGACTTCCTTGAAGGTCTTCGAAATGGAATTGTTAACAAATGTCAGTTTTGCCGGAATTGTTCGCTAATGTGCGCAGACAACAATTGTATTTTTGTATGGAGGTCAATAATTTTTAACATTTGATAAAATAGGTGTTAGATTTTTTTATTTTTTTCATTTAAAATAAGGTTTATTTTTTTATCATCATATTCATATTTCTTGAATTTACGAAATAAAAAAATAAAAATAGGGCTACATTTTAAAAAATTGATATAAGAGCTCCGAGGGGTATGACGTCAGATAAACGCAGTTTCTGTCAATATAAAATTTGACGTGTTCGGACGTTTTTGGCTAAACAATTATTTTTCAAGATTTTTAGGGTGGACTGTTTTGTCTCGTACACCCTGTATTTATTACACTTACAAAAATTATATTATTTTGTATTATTTTCAATAAATGCATGGGAAAGTATTAATAAAGGTACGTAACTTACTAAAGAAAAGTTGATTAAAGGAAAGAAAATTGAAAGTTAATTCCGGCAATAAGGTGTTTATGGTTTCTTGCAATTTTACATGGCATTTTTTATTATTTATTTTAGATCCAATAAAAGCACCATCGTTTATTGGGGAGAAAAAAATGAATCAAGGAGGATCAAAAAATTCTAATTAAGTTTTTAGTAAAACAGAAAAGAAAAAACAAAAACAACAACTCTTTAATTATTTTTAATATATTATTTACTTAATATATTTTTAATGAATTGTTAACAACCCATTCATTTTAGCCACTGTTTCTTTAGATCATAATTTTTACGTGCTGAGGAAATAATACGTTACACTTATCTGTCAAAGTTGTCAACCAGAAGAGTAACCGCGGTTCTTCCCAATTCCACGTCTTATATGTATTCGACATACTAACTATACAGTGCTTCCATTTCAAAACGATTCACCCTTAATAATTTTCTTAAGAAAAAAAAAAAAAAACACGTCAAACTAGATATACAGGGGGACGTTTAATTTATGCATTTACTGAAGTTCTGTCAATTACCTCCTCACCTCCAGCTAACCTCACTTTAATATGTCAAATGGGAACCCCCATTGTGTGATACATCATAGTAAGCAGCGTAAAATTCTCTATTCAACGGTACAAAAAAAATGAAATCGGTAAATGTAAAAGCAAATAGTTAGCGAAAATGTCTAGAAATAATGAATATTTTATTTACGCCAAACTTTCGTATATCAAAAGGCTACCCCATGGTGTGATACATTATTTTAAAGGGCATTCATTATGCTATCAATGGTTGTAAAAAAAAATAAAATTGATTGACCAAGAAGCAATTAAAGTGTAAATCGGTAGGGTAGAAAAACAAATTTAATTAGTTTAACAAATTTATTTGTTCTTTGTTTTATGTTCAAAATGCGCGCCGTTATTAGCAAGACAATAAAAAAGCCTATTTTCAAATTCCTTACGAACATTGGCAAGGGTCTGCCCGCTAATTTCTCTGCATTCTTGAAATATTCTATTTTTTAAATTCTCAATACTCTCAGGTGGGGTTTTATAAACTTTGCTTTTTAAGTAGCCCCAAAGAACAAAGTCTAGTGGGGTTAGGTCCGGAGACCGCGTAGGCCATTCGATTGCACCACGTCTGCCAATCCACTTTTCTCGAAAATTTTCATCAAGCCACTCTCGAACTACCAAAGTGTAGTGCGCGGGAGCTCCATCCTGCTGAAAATGTATATTATTTTCATTCAATAATATAGCACCATGTTGATCTATTTGATTTTCCATAGATTGGATGATGGAAGGGTATATTGCATTTTCTAAAAGGTTTAAATAAATTTCGCCAGTCAAATTTTTTTTCAAAAAAAATGGCCCGATTATTTCATTCCCATAAATTCCTGCCCAAACATTAATTTTTTGGGGATATTGGGTAAGGCCTTCCCGAAAAACATGCGGATTTTCATTATCCCAGTATCTACGGTTATGTCTGTTCACCAGGTCATTTAAAAAAAAGGTCGATTCGTCACTGAAGCAAATGTTCTTCAATAAATGGGGATCGTCGTCAATTCGCTGGCACATCACTTCACAAAATTGAATTCTCCTATCAAAATCATCTTCTCTGAGTTCATGAAGAATATAAATTTTATAAGGAAAAAAAATTTTTTTTTTTAAACTTTATGTACGGAACCAGTGGAAATATTTGTTAGTTTTGCGGCCTTTGGTATAGACAAAGTTGGATCCATAGCAAATTGTCCTAGTACTTCAACTTGGCATGCTTCATCGACAACTCTATTTTCATATTTTTTCTTATTGCAAATCGATCCCGTCTCTTCAAATTTTTGTATCAATTCTAATACGTATTTATGGCTCACGATTTTATCTTGATACCTTTCATTAAATGCTCTCGCGGTTCTGCGAGCATACCGATCTTGAGCTCCATAAAGGAAAATTATTTCTATTCTTTCAGCTAGCGTATACACCATTTTATTAACTCACTGTTTTAACTAAAATTGAAAAATTGCACGCGTCAAACTAACAGTTTTAACAATAATAAATCGCCTGCTTTTTAAACGCCTTAAAAATGTAAGTTATTGCAGTGTGTTTTGTACCTATTAGGTAGGTTTCGCAAAAAATATAAGTGACATAAATACACATACAAAGTTATAAGACTGCAAAGATTTTTGCAAAAAATTTGAAGACACTCTTTTTTCTCGCAAATAACGGTACACACTTCATAATTCACACAACACATTAAAAAAATAAATAATTTGCTTGAATTAAATGTACTGTTTGTTACCACACATTTTAACTTCTAAATTGATTGTATTTTTTTTTGATGATCTATTATAAAAAATGTAAGAATTTTAAAATGATGTAGGTACCACACTAAAAGTATTCATTTAAAATACCAAAATTTGGCGTAAATAAAATATTCATTATTTCTAGACATTTTCGCTAACTCTTTGCTTACACATTTACCGATTTCATTTTTTTGGTACCGTTGAATAGAGAATTTTACGCTGCTTACTATGATGTATCACACGATGGGGGTTCCTATTTGACATATTAAAGTGAGGTTAGCTGGAGGTGAGGAGGTGAATGACAGAACTTCAGTAAATGCATAATTAAACGTCCCCCTGTATATCTAATTTGACGTGTTTTTTTTTTTTTTTTTTTTTTTTTTTTTTAAGAAATTTATAAGGGTGGATCGTTTTGAAATGAAAGCACTGTATGTTTCCTAACAGTAAGATAACTTTTTAAAAGTTTATTCACTTTACCACGTATCCCGCACTATTCTAATTTCTTTAAAAGAATAGAATGATTTACTGGATGGAACGCTTTTGTCAGGTCCACAAATATTGTATAAATAAAATATTTCAACAATCCAAATTTATTGCCAATTTTATTTAGAGACCTTAAAACTTAACCGTAGTCCAAACATCAAACGATCCGCATAAAATCTTGTGACAACATCGCAAATTATTTAACGTTGGATATCACAAAAAAGAGAGTGATAAACTATGTAATTAAGAATTTAGGCTTAAAAGACGTCAATATAATTTGAAATGTGCGCCGATTTTTATTTCAAATTTTTTTTCAAAATTATTTCCACAGTAAGTTATTCGTTTAATTGGAAAAGCGCAAGAGATGTATTAATTAATGTTTTTTCTGAATGACCTTAAAGAACTTAATACATATAAAATATTAATAAATAATTTTATTATAATTCTTAACAATAATATTTCTAAGCATATAGTGTCCATTGTGCGAGAAATATTGCCCAAATAAACTTATGATCAAGTTTTATTACCAGATCAAGAGTAGCCAAAAATTGGTATTGATAACGCTACATTCCACAATACAAACAAATTTCAACAATTAATTGGCCCTCACCTTAAAAGACAACCTTAAAATATAATCCTAAAATAGCACAATATAAAAATAACCAACACAATAACCACTATAGCCACAAATCCGTCTTTTATAGTTTTGACCGAATAATATTAATTAAAAACTATTGTTAAAGAATAAAATTCGTTGCTCTCGCGAGACCGTTAATAAGGCGCGGGAGAACCGAGAATAATTTTGAAAGAGCGGCGCAGGAAACCCGATGTGCCGTGAAATAATACTAAACAGAAAACAAGAAAACGCTATCGCTATTCACATGTTTTGAAAATTACCACTACCATGGTAACGAACTCACCTGGGCGCATGCGGTATGGCCCGCACGATGCGACAGGTAACAGGGGAATAGTGGGTAAATTTTTAATTCATTATTTTTCGGCACATTTTTAATTCAATATAGGCGGGTGGCCGAGACCCGTTTGCGTTCATAAACCCAATATTTTGGTATAACTTAATGGGACCTAATCCATATTTTTTTAGAGGTTATAAGAACAAAAAAAGTTATACAGGGTGTCCAAGATAAGAATCCTAAGCATGCGGATCTCGGTACCTGTTGGAGATACAGCTTCGGTTAAGTTAGGAAAAAGTTGTGCACTTTGAAGCGTATTTACATGCCGCGCTGTTGAGAAACTTCAAAAATTTCCATGGCCTGCTGAGAAGAAAGAAAGAAAGAAAGAAAATGTGCTATATTACGTAAGAATAATCTTGTGTACAAGCATCCTACAAGCTAAAAAAACAAAACACAAACACAATTTCAAAAATTGACAAAACAATGAACAAAATTAAACACAAGAAGACAAAACTTTTTGAACATACTTGAATTAAAGATAACTAAATAAAACAATCAATTACTAAATAAAGGTAAACTTGTTGACAAAACTAGAGAAGAAAAAAGGAAAAAAGAAAACTTTCCAACATGTCCAAGGTTAAAACCTATCATTAAAAAAGTCATCCAGGTTATAATATGCCTTAGCCAATAAAAGCGACTTTAATTCTCTTTTAAATTTCTTAACATCCGATATATGTCTAACACACAGAGGAACATGATTGTAAATTTTTTTACTTATGTAAATTAATGAGTTTTTGGTAAGGGAAGACGTAGGAATAGGTAGGGGAACATCATTTACACGACGAGTCAAATGGCCAGTGTCAGAGGGTAAGTTAGTTAGTTAGTTTCCAAGAGATATTTGGAAAAAACGGAAATTTGCCAATATCGATGTTATTTTTTCCTGGCTTTATTTTAAAAGATATCAAAAAACTATTGACACTTTCTCGTTGACACTTTTGAAGTAGTACGTGATGGCGCTTTTAAATTTTATATCCGACGTTTCGTTTCCGAGAAACCACCATCAACTTTATTTTTTTATATGACGCGAAAAGAAAGTACACCCTGTATCTGATTCCATTTTTTATTTTATCACATGTCACATTTTTTTTTGTTAGTTTAAAGGAAAAATACAATTTTTCTTTTTTTTTAAACATGTTATTAAGTAGGCTTTGGAAACAAATGTTTTGACACGTTGACGTAAATACCTTTTACCCTGTCACATATTTTTTATTAAATATTAATTGCCGTTGTTGTTACCGTGATTGTCGATGTGTTGTTTGTTGAGTAATTATTGTTATTATTATTTATTGTTGTCGTTATTATTGCTAAAATTGTGTTATTATCTTCAAATATACCTGGTGGTCATTATAGTCATGAAGAGAAGTTTGACATGCTGTCGTGCTACATTTTGTGCTACAAAAATACTGTAAGTACAGCAGCAATGTATCTTAATAAATTTCCAGATAGAAAGCAACCATGTAAATCCATTTTCTTAGAGTTGGCTCGAAATTTAAAAGAATATGGTTCCTTTAAAAAGCCTGTTTTATCTCGAAAAAAGGAATCTCTTGAAGAAACTCAAAAAAATGTTTTACAAGCAGTTATTGAAAACCCCGAGATATCAACCAGGCAAATTCAAAAAAATGTAGGAGTAGCCAAATCTACAGCTCAGTTTATTTTACGTAAAAACAGATATCACTCCTACAAATTTAGAATTTGCCAAGGACTTAAACCTGGGGATTTCGAACGACGTCGGCATTTTTGTGAGTGGTATACACGTGCCTGTGAAGAGGATTTTCATTTTCCATCAAAAATAATATGGTCCGACGAAAGTATGGTCACTAATAATGGTATCTTTAACCGCCGCAATAGTCATTACTAGACGCCACTAAAAAGCACCCGATTCCCGCCGGTGATCGTGTATGTTCGGAGAAAAATTCGGTCGTTTGATGTGAATGACAAAAATAACGACACAAATGTTCCCGCTTTTTTTGCGTTTGTTGGTTCTTTACTTTCGTAAAAAAGCTCCAACTAATTTGATCAATTATTGCGATTATACTGAACTTGTTTCTTTGTGAAATATTGACCATATTGTTGCTTATAGTGTTTTAAAATAATACCTGAAAAGCTGTATTTCAATTCAGCGATTTTAGCTGTAACGATGGACGGCCCTCAAAACCATCAGAATCAGGACCAAACTATCAACAAAAATATGTGCCACTTATGCAGTAAAATGTTTTCTTCCATTTCAGCTAAGAACAAACATATTAAAGTTATTCATAAGCAGCAGCTTCCAGATAACCCAAAGTCACACATTTCTTGTCCCTTATGCGAAGAGACTAAGTATTCTTGTGAGACTTATCAAAGACTTGAAGCTCATTTACAGGTAAGTCATGATATCAAAATAGAGTCCTCAACTTTCCATTTTTCCAGCGAAGAAAGATTTGAGGAATGGTTAAGAGAGCATAAAATAAGCACAAACTATGCACTTTTTCGCACAAGGAAAATTGAAGACAATATTGAAAAAGTATATTGTTGCAATCGAAGCGATTTTAGAGGTAATTTGTAGCAATTTCAATTGTTCATTATGGTGTGTGAGCAAAGGAAGGGAAGTGATTCTGTTTTAGGTGAACTCCTTGGGGGAATGTTCTTCCAATAATATTGAAGCTAGCCATAGTCTAGAAATTGAAACGTTTGTTAATGAGAAGATTACTGAAAATCAACAAGAAGCAGTACAACGATTCACAATAAGCAATCAACAAGAGAAATTGAAATTGAAAGTGTATCAAACTTTTTAAGATCTTTAAATGATGAAACTTATGATAAGTAAGTTATCTTTTTATAAAATTATATAAGATATATTAACATATACCTGTAAATGTCTAGGTGCATGAGACAACTGACATCAATGATGGAACAGATAAATAAGACAAATACAAGTAAACAAAAAATGGACAAACAAGTTTATTTTCCATCAAAGAAGAAGAAGGAGCAGTAAATAAAAATAATTAATTGTATATTTTTTTTCTATTTATCAGTATTTTTTTTATATAATAGTAGGTATATTTTTATAGGTTTAAGTATATATGTATGTATATGTGTATTATAATTTTTTATGTAAGTTTTAGGCAAATATTTAAAAAAACATTACCTATCTCATAAGTTTTTTGCAGTTTCTTCTTATGAGTATTAATGGAAACTGCGAATTGTAAATTAGTATTTTAGCATAAAATAATTAAGTTTCTTTTCAAATCAGTCATATACATTATACATGTTTTTGCAGCATTTATAAAATAAAACTTTTAATATATGATACATTTATATAACAGTATAACTAATTAAATCCATTGTGTTTTCACTTACCAAAATTAGCTCTCTACCTAGGTATAAAAGTTATTTAAAAAAATAGGTACTTATTTTAAAGAGATTAATAACATTTATATATATTTAAGATTAAAATTAAAGTACAATACTACAATATTTAATAAATTTTGTTTTCCATTTATTTATTTTTTCTAAATATACAATACCCTATTGTTTAAGTTGGGCTTTTCCTTTTGATATGTCCACATATAGAGAACTTAAAAAAATAATAGTTATTTGTATAACAAAAGGGAGCAAAGTGCATAATTTCCTTAAGTGGGTGAAGTTTAATCTAGCAAAAGCATCCACAGTGAGGAAATGACACCGCTCCTACAGTACTTCATTTTCTACTTTCATTCTTATTAATACGCACAATTTAATGTAATAAGCAAGATATAGTCAAATAAAAAAAATTAAAAATGTTCTTATAAGGTAGTAGAAAAATAAATATTTCAAATAACACTTTCTCAAAAATAAACTATAGTAATTTTAAATAATATCCAAAATCAAATAAATCCATGTACGCCCAAGGAAATTTTTTAAAATATTTATTAAAAAAAAAATTCAATTTCCATTCCATTGGATCGTTCAACCAAACTGCATTTTTTTGATACTTACATTTACATTAGGGTATTATGTATAAAATTAATAATTCAATTTTCTTGTTTGCATCCTTTATTTATATTTAATTTATTTAAAGAATCAATAATTATTATTATTCCAGAAACGCTATTTTTTATTTTAATTAAATTATTATTCCATTAATTATTTTTATTGCCAGAAACCGTTGCTTCTAGCAGCAAACATTGCTCTTTTGTTGGTTGCCCGCCATTCACATAATATTTAAATATCCGAATGGGACAGTCGGAGATCGGGAATCGGATGCTTTTTAGTGGCGTCTGTCATTACTGGGTCCAACAAAATCCGCGTGTTAAGAAAATATCTAGACATCAACAACGTTTTGGGTTTAAATTTTTATGTGGTGTGGAACTTTAAGAACCAAAATACTAGGTCCATTTATTTACCATTATTCATTAACAGCAAAACGATATCTTAATTTATTGCAAAATGATTTAGAAGACTGCTTAGATGATTTACCTCTGGCACAAGTCAATAGCTGTTGGTTTTAACAAGACGGGGCTCCTGCACATAATTCTGGGCAAGTTCGACAGTACCTTTCGCAGCGTTTTCCTGAAAAGTGGATTGGAACCTCCAGTGAAGTGTCGTGGCCAGCGCGATCCCCGGACTTAACCCCTTTGGACTTCTTACTTTGGGGATTTATTAAAAACCGAGTCTATCAACATTTTTTTGGAACTGAGCAGGAGTTACGAGAATGTGTGTCGGCTGCTTTTCAAAGTATTACGACAGAGATATTGCGTGATGTTTGAACTGCTACTGTAAGAAGATCATACTTATGTCTAGAAAATAACGGAAACCTGTTTGAACACCTGTTTTAAATTAAATTTATAAAATGCGTTAATAAATTTGCTTTTTTCGTTATTTTTAAAATGTATTCATTATTTGTTGCATATCGTTAGAAAAATCATAAAACATTTGTCTATTACTGGTTAAATTTTTTTATTTATAAGTAGTACAATGTACAATGCAAATCAATGCTTCATTTAGCTTCATCAGTCTCTAAATAGATATTAAGAAAAATGTGACAGACTCGGTAACAGGTATTTACATACGTCAAAGCATTTGTTTCCAAAGCTTACTTAAAAAATATGCTAAAAAAATAGAAAATTTGCATTTTTCCTTTCAACTAACAAAAAAAATGTGACATGTGATACATCATTGAATTTGTAATAAAAAATGGAATCAGATACAGGGTGTACTTTCTTTTCGCGCTATATAAAAAAATAAAGTTGAGGATGGTTTCTCGAAAACGAAACGTCGGATATAAAATTTAAAAGCGCCATCACGTACTACATCAAAAGTGTCAATGAGAAAATGTCAATAGTTTTTTTATATCTTTTAAAATAAAGCCAGGAAAAAATAAAATCGATATTGGCAAATTTCCGTTTTTTCCAAATATCTCAGCAGACCATGGGAATTTTTGAAGTTTCTCAACGGCATGTAAATACGCTTCAAAGTGCACAACTTTTTCCTAATTTAACCGAAGCTGTATCTCTAACAGGTACCAAGATCCCCATGCTTAGGATCCTTATCTTGGACACCCTGTATATGCCGACTTTTAGTTTTGGTCGAGACAAAAGTTACGTCAAAAAAACAAAAAATTAAGTCCAAAAATGTAATTTCCAAATATTTTCAATATCTCAATGTTTTAATAATATTTGAATTTAGGTATTTATGTTTTTCTAACTCTGTAAGAAATATTAGAATAAAACTTGGAACGCAAACATATATTTTTAAAACCAACCAGCACAGGAGGAAACAAGGGCCATCCAAAAACAGTCTAGTCTGGATCGATAACAATACTGCAACAAAAATATAAAAAATTAGTAAAGCTCAAATTATTATAAAATCAGCCTAAAATTACCTAATCTTCAAACGGATCATTGTCCATATTATCTGTTTCATTAGCTGCATTTTGACAGTTCATGTTACATTTACACTCGGGGGTGCAAAATATTCCTTCATTTTTACAGGCACATTTATAAGTGTTGCAATTTTTTTCATTGCAAAAAAGATGTAATAATGACCTGATATCATCAGAACCAGGTGCTTTGTTTGAAAACTTTGGCACAAGGATATTGTTTTCTCGCACCCAGCCATAATTCGTAGGATCCATTTTATTCAACATACCAATGTGGCTTTGAATCCAAATTTTTACCTGGAAATAACACTTTAAAGAGAAAAATATGTCAATTAGAGGATTAAAAAATGTAGAATTAATATAGTAAATACCTTTGAACATGTAGACAAAATGCATCTTCAGTTGGCGGAATCTCTTTTGCTGATTTTTTTGTTTCTTGCGTCAATTTTAACCTAATCTCATTAAGGTTCTGACAGTTTTCCCTGTGATATACTTACGAGACAAATGTTCTTGCCTTTTCTAAGATTTCGCTTGACTAAACCTTTCCAAATTCATTCAAGTTAATTTTATTAATATTGCGAAAATAAATGCCCCAAGCAGAATTTTTTCCAATTTTATAAAAGGAACTCGTTGTATCACAGTCCGTCAAAGCATAAAGAGTTGGATAAACCATCACATATTTTTTTTCCCAACGTATTCGCAATCGTATGAACTGCAATATATCTTTTTTTGTTTAATACTTTTGTGCTGTGACCCTTTTCCATATATATTTCCTTTAATTTTAAGTTGTCGTTATTCCAATAATAATAAAGTAACAATATGAGAATATCAGTGTCATCAGATTTAATCATAATTTTAGATGTCGAATAATTTTCATTAAGAAGGTGAAAGATTAACCTATAGTGTCTGCCTCTTCATGATTGCACCGTAAAACAGGGTCCTCCATGTTCGTAGAATTTGATATCTAAAATAAAAAATTATATTGCACTTTTGCATTGATTAACCACGTTAACTTTTATTTATACCTTTACACAAGTATTTTTATCTTCAAGACCTCCTGCAACTATTATTTCTTTCCTTGCTGGTAGCTTTCTCGCAGAAGCAGTCAGATGCTGTGTTATAAACTTTATTAGTGACATTTTGTTCGTCGTAGACTTTAAAAAATTTCGATAATTTGGAACATTTCTTGAGCCAATTATAGCATATGTACCTACTTTTATTTCTTCCCTATGCTGTCTTTCCAAAGCTTTTATAGAGTCCTCTATATCACATCTATAAAATATGAGCGTTATTGTGTGGCATCGTTCATTTTCCTTTAATATCAACAAAAGTTTTTTCACCACAATATCGGCAATATCTTCAAACTTTTTAAATGATCTTTCATTTAATTCTTGGAGAAGCACCATTTCGTCGATAAGATATGATTCGATCGCTTATTATCCACGTATTCACACCGCCGAGCCGAGGCAGCGCGTGGCGCGATTTTAGGCAGTGGCCCGTTTAAAGTTAGTTATTGGCGGTATTATTACTCGTAGATTAAACAATATTATATACAGGATAAAGGTAATAAAATTCCGCAGTTTTTGGTGGAAGGATAAAATAAATATCTCAAAAAGCAATGATGAAATAGCGGGTTGAATAACAAATTTGTTGGATAACAAATTTTTTGTTTTTTTTTTGCCACTGAGAGATAAAAACATGTTTTTTTATATAAAAAATAATAGATTTTAAAAATGTGATTTACTAAATTAAATAAAAATGTCTATTCTTTATACCCGTTAAAATATTGCGACCTTAACTGAGTTAGTTCCTTGGTAAATAATGTTTAAATATAAAAAATATTTCTTACCGGTTTTTCCTGCTTAAGCTGCATAACTTTTGTCTCGACCAAAACTAAAAGTCGGCATATAAGAATTTTTTGTAAAAAATATTGCAAATTAAAATATTTTTTAGGTCTCATAAAGTTATACCAAAATATTGGGTCTCTCATTAAAACGACGTCTTTAGAACGCTCCGCCACCCGCCTAATACCAGGGCTTTGAAAGCTTGGCCGAGCGAGAGAACACCGAAAAAGCTTCTACTGCTGGACATATAGATGGTGGTAAAAAAGCTAAACTATCGCCTCATGGACTGTCAAGCATCTGACCTCATATAAAATGCAGCCATTCTTCGGCTTACTTATGTATAAAGTAGAGTACCCAATTACTAACCGAGTGCCATTTATTGACCGATTTGGCCTATAAACATAACAAAATAATATTGAGCGACAAAGTATTAAAAAACAAATATTGACTTCCTAAAATCTAATATCTTATGTATTCCTACGCAGATGACACTCAAATTTATCCGTCATTTAGAACAGAAAATTTTAAAGAACCTGCCAAATTTTTACGTAATCTTGATCATTGAAACTTTCAAGGCGCGTTTACATTTTCAGAAGTGTAAGGTTTTACTGTTTGGTTAACCTTAAGAAAAAGACTAATGAAGCTTGCTATTTGTGCTCTTGGTGTAATGCCCGATTTAAATATGAGGTTTTCTGAATATGTGAATATATACTGTATTAAAAAATAATTGATTAACCTGAAATTAATATCCCATCAGAGGCACCATTTAAGTGTTTATCTTAAAAAACTGTTGTGTGAGGGCTCGGTGTTCCCATTAGAGGCATTATGGAGCAAGAATCAAGGCACATACCGCTAAAGCAAAATTTCTCTGTTCGTCTAATTGGTGGTATAAGAAAATATGAGAGAGGTCTGGGTGCAAACTTAAGGAAGCCTTTAACAGAACGTGCGTTAAACTGTATTAAGTTATGCATTAAAATGTGTTATATTCATCTTTTTTACGAGCTTTGAATAATAATTATCAAAAAAAAATAAATTAAGTTGTAATTAATTTAATAATACATATAGTATTTTTAAATTTAACAATAATTTTTTGAACGTGGCTAAAATCGAGTCTAGAAAAACTAGAGCCAAACTATGAAATTATTATAATATTTATTCATGCCAATAATTTAATTCAGATCTTACATAGGTCAAAAAAAAATAAATATAGAATAATACTATTATATTAAAGCCGACTAAATTCAAAACAATATAAAATACTTAAACATATACTACACAGTACAGTTAAAATTCCTTAGAAAACATGCTTTAAAAATTCCTCAAATGATTTTGCTAGTAAAATTTTCGTAATATATATTTTAAAATATTAAGAGGTAAACATTTTACTCTAGAAGGAAGAATGTTAAATAATGTAGAAAGCCCAAGCCCTCCTCAGTCTGCCGTAGAGAGTTTCCAACTCGACTAATAGAGCTATGTATATCATACCTAAGATTTACGTTGAAGATTAAGAAGGTTTTCCAAAATATACACTGAAGTTAAGATGACGATGCCAAACTAGTAGATGTAACCACTTTAATGTAAACGTTGGTCTAAAGTGATTTTAAGGAATTTAGCAGTAATCGCAGTAAAGCTTCCTCATTGAGAATACGATCTTAAGAAACTTCAGAATCAGTTTTTTCACCAGAAGACGAATGAAATACCAAAAAAATATTTAATCATTTTAAGTTCAAGATTATTTAATATATTATTATAATTTTAATATAATATTCAATTCAAGTTGAGTATAAATTATTTCGGTATGCCCGCGACCACTAACGGAACCGTCTGAAAAATATATTTTTTGCTGCTTCAAGTTTAAGAAAACTATACTTTTAGCTTTTCTAAGCATTAGTTCGGTAATTAATCCATTGGCCGAGATAATAATAGCAAAACAAAGGTACGAACATAAAGTCACGGTCTCATCAAATCCATGTAATTTTTTTTTAAAGCTACACGTGTTTCGCTTTTATCTTCTATGTTCCAATAGGAGCGAAACACGTGTAGCTTTAAAAAAAAATTACATGGATTTGATGAGACCGTGACTTTGTGTTTGTACCTTTGTTTTGTTTTTGTTTGGTCTCTTGGAGAAAAATAGATGACACGTTTCTATGAGATAATAATAGGTTTAATTGCAACTGTGACATGTCCTCAAATTCATCAGTATTTTTCGTTTTGACTGTGCTCAAGTATTAATAGCAGATATTTTGTTTTTAGAATTGACTAACGTTTTCGGAATTATTTTTACTTTTTTAAAATGATATTTTTTATCTTATTTTTATTTTACAATCCCTTCAATTTTCATAATGAGTCTGAAAAGGGAGCGTTTGGATTGTTGTATTGTTTATCAGTAACTAAGTTAAAAGAGACATACAGATGAGTTTTTTTTTAATGATTCACTTTCAATATGTATACTTCTAAAATGGAATTACCCCGACGTCCCCTACTTCTCATATGGGTAAAGAAATACATCTGTGCCATAGGTCAGACGCTAGAACTCTATGATTCTGCGGAAGTGTCTTATTACCTAGAGTTGCTTATTACTGCAGAGTACAGATAGGCGTCTTGTTTCACTATGAGAAACGACAAAAAAATAATTAAAAAATATATAAATCATCTTAGTCATTTTCATAATGATTTAATCATAATAACAATATACAATCTTTTCCATTGTATGTACCTTCCGCGTATTCCATCTTAGTACCGTTTTCCGTGGGTTGAACTCGTGGAAATGTTCTTTTATTTTTAATAATTCAGATATAAATGAGAATTTACAGTATATTATGTTAGCATTTTAAATCTCGCCATGTTGCCTTTAATTCTGGCAGTGTCGCATTCTCGATTCGCAAATTACTCGATAGTACCTTCTAAAAGATATGCCGTAAGCCCGCTTTATATTTATCTTATTTTCCAAAATTTTGAAAGTTATAATTAATAAGGTTAGATTACCTTGTCGATATAAGCCACGTAAAAAATATTTAATGGAGTTAAGGCCATCCTCAGGGCGATAAAAACTAAAAACCTTTTGTTGATAAACATTATACTTTACAGTCATAAAAAATGTAGTGAACTTAAAAAAATACTTATAAAATGCATGGGTTGTTTTGCTTCAGTCTAAAAAGCAAAAATCAAACAAATAAATACAATCAGTCTAAACAAATAAATATATTCTTTCCAAATATTTCTGGTGTACGTATTTATTCAAGAAATTTACATTTGACCAATACAAAACACATGACCATTACATTATCCTTTTACCCTAAAAAATTAACTTTGCATGTAACCTGTGTTCTGCCCTTAAGAATTCCCATAGAGAAAAGGTTTTTAGTGGGTCGGAACTTGAAAATGCCTCATATTATTTTAGACATTATAATGAATTACTTGTTCAATGCCTGTAATGCAGATTTCGATGAAAAAAATGGATATTATTTCTCTGTATATCGAGTATGCTAAAATACTTATCGGCTTTAAATAAAAATAGGTATAATAAAATAATTGCATAAACTATAATAGAAATTTCTACTTTCAAGAGGTGTATAACTGGAAAGGTCTTAAAAAACAGTCGTTCTACTAAAAAGAATATTTCTTGGTTTAATCTCTTATCTGTTAGCATTGGGAAATGTGAGCATGCCACAGATGTCGAGCTGTTTTTAACAACAGGGATGGTACACTCTATTACTCACAAATGTAGAAAATTAATTTATCAAAACTTTGTGTTTTTGATAAATTAATGATCAGCAGTGTTTCCATAATAAATTCAGATATATATTTAATATTTTTCAAACCAATTTCAAAATATTAATTTAATTGTTTTTTAATACCGTTGTCCCCTAGATCATCTTGATCTATATACATATTTATTGAATTTTCGTATAAAATTCTATTTGGTTTTTTTAAATTGGTTTTACACATACATTGGAGCACATTTGATAGAAAATGTTACATTCATAGATCATAATATGAGCCCTCATTATTGCGGCATTAGATCACAGAAAATAGAACATCCTACAAAAGAAGGCGTCTCTCCACCATTTTGTCGAAGTCGAAGCTGCCATTTTAATGCCAAACGATTTTTTTTTAATATGTGAGTCGCATACAAATAATAGAAAGCAACGTGTCCTTTTTTCCTTCCTCTTTTATATCAATTCTTATGAATATGGTATTGCTAAATATCTATTACCTCTTTGTTATATTCAAGGTGTACTTTGAATAATGTTTCAAATTGATTTAAAAAAATACTTAAAACCGATTTACTTTGTAAAAAAAAATTTTTTTGAAATTATAATTT
This sequence comes from Anthonomus grandis grandis, assembly GCF_022605725.1. Lineage (NCBI taxonomy): Eukaryota > Metazoa > Arthropoda > Insecta > Coleoptera > Curculionidae > Anthonomus > Anthonomus grandis. The sequence goes on along the minus strand of NC_065554.1, from coordinate 18,044,678 downwards.
TTTATTCTTAAGAAATAATTTTGACAAGTATGATAGATTACAATTTTATTAATCTAGTAAACATTACAAGCTCCTATATGTTAATAGTCATTCTGATGTTGCAAGTTTTGTACAACTATCCAATATTTCCATATTTATATTGACCAAAATTTGCAATTTTTTTAGCCCTTACTAGATCAATTCACAAGCTTTATAGGTGTCGTGATTCGAACCCAAACTACTAGCTTTGTATATCAATATAATTGCTGAAGTATATGTGTCTCGTGATTTAACTTAAAATGCCTATCATACCTAACCTAAAAACAGTCTGGCAACAATGGAATCATCATAGTATGTAAATTGAGCCGCTAATACAATATTTTTTTTTATTTTAAAATACTATTAAATCTTTGAAAAATTATTGATTTACTTCCCTACAGATAAATAGACGATTCAAGTTATAAATTAGTGAGGAGAAAGAACAGTCTTGATCTTTTTGGGATGTGACAGCATCTGAAAAGAACTTTATTACTCAGTCATCAAAATAGTTACTTTAAAATTTCTTACCGATTTTTCAGCAAAATAAAGATCCGTTATTATGCCAGACAATTTCTTCTCAATAGTTCCCAAATAAATTTTGACATTAAACAAATTAATACTGGCATTTTCACCTGAAATTAACAATAATAAAACACGATGCTATGGTTAATTGTATAACAACTCACCAAGTAGTTTCAAAATAGGTCCTTTATCGCAATTAACAATTTCAAAAACTTTTTCAATACCATTAAGAACCTTTTGTAAGTTATCTGCGGCTTTTTGTACTTCTTGTTCATCTTCTTCTGCCTAAAAGACTTTTGATTAATCAATCGTATTTAAATAAAATAAAATTACAAACCTTTTTGGTAGCCTCATCCAAATCAACTTGCAACGAACTAATGGTAGATTGTCGCTGCTTGGCCCTTTCGTTGCTAAGTTCAATTTGGTCATCTAAAATGTTCAACTTAAGAATAATGTATATCAAATATATTCGTGTTTTTCTTCACCAATCTTTTCATGCAATTCATCCATAACGTAAGTCAACGATTCAATCTCATGGCTCAACTCATTCACGTAGTTAAAAAGGGCAAAGTTCTCTTCCTCTTGCTTAAGAAACAAAGCTGCGATCCTATCCACATCTTCTTCTTTACAAAAAACCTTTCCAACAATAGCTTCATTTTAAAGTGATCAAAATAGTTTTTCTCAAGACTTACTTGAATTTTCTTCAGAGTAGTTTCATACACCTCTAGTTGATCCTCCAAGTTTTGCTGCTGCATTTCCTTCTTCAGTCTCTCTTTCTCTTCTAAGTCTTTTAATATTCTCTTTTGGCCTTTTACGCAGAGGAACTCACGCAGTGTCATATATTGGTCAAGTCTACGTTGAATTTCGCGCATCTCCTAACGTAGAAGAAAATATATTAGTATGTAATGTATGTGATAATAAGTTTCACCTCAGAATGTAATACAAAATCCACTTCAGCTCGTTTTTTTAATGCATCGAGCTTTGAACACCATTCTTCACGTTGATCGAAAGCTATGGTGGCCTGTTCTATTAAGTCAACCATGTATCTCTTACCAGAATGTATGTCTTTTAGTAGTTTTTCCCAGACATCATTGAAATGGTTCCTAAGGTAAGGAGAAAGGATTGCATTAGACCTTTGCAAAATCCTTCTAGGATACGGAATTTGATAAAAGATAAGCGTTTTCTGTATAAAAACAAGTAACCAAGGAGATCTAATGAGGGAAAACAGGAGCTTAACTAAGTCTCCCTAACGTTCACCTCATACAACGTGTGCAAAATATGAGTGCTCTTTCTTTTTCAAATTTAAAATTTTTTTCAGGATTGAAGATCTCTATCCAGAGAATTCATACTTTGAATAAAATAGATAAACAAAAGAATTATGCAGAGTTATTTAAGGTTTATACCTTCGCGTCTTGCAGGTATAAAAAGCTTATATATTACCTCTCTTTTAACAAATGATTAATTTCCTCTCTAAGCTCTTTATTAGTAGCCAAAATTGCACAAAACTTTTTCACCATATTATCAAGTCGATTTTTCAAAATCTGCAGAGTTTTTTGTCCGCTAGTTAGACGAGTTTGAAAATGGTTCTCCGTAACTGAGCTCTTTGGCCGTAAATTTTTAATATCAGACTCAAGCTGCAACAAAAATCATTAGTTCTTAAAAAACCACCTTCTATTGAACAAACTTTTTTAATTTGAACGTCCATTTCGACGATTTCCTCCTTTTCCACCCTAACCCTTTCACAATATTCCTCGTATACCTCTAAGAGCTTGTAAATCTCTTTGGATAATCTTTTATCTTTACGTTTTTGGTTTTTGCAAGTAGCAACGTTGATGTCTTCACATAATTTTGCTTTTTCTTTGCGGAGAAGCTCGATAATTCTTCGTTGCTTTTCGAGTTTTGAACTGGTTTCATCTGAGAACGCCATTCTGTCATCTTCCATTATTCGTAACTAGAACAAGAAATTAATCTAAAAAATATTTCTTTAATTCTTTTATAAGAACCTGTCTTTGTAGTCTGGCCAACTCTTCCTCCGCCATAGCGATCATTTCTTTTTCGGTTGATGAATTTGGTGCTGATCTCATCACTTGATTCATCATTTTGCAAGCGTGTTTTAATGTTAATGGTAATATTCTCGTTTGCACAATAAATGCTTCCCATTGAATTTTTAAATTGATGTTTAATCGATATCACTCGTCGCAACCAAATACGTTAAGTTAATTATTGATTAGAATTTTCCATGATCTATAAGTTTTATAAAATAACATATTAGTTTTGATTAAATGTATGTAATCAAATTAGATAATTATTTGAAAAACGTATATGTTAGAAGAATCAGTTCACTTTTGGCATCATCAAATAAAATGCTATTTATTTCCCTTATATTACAATAATAGAACAAACTTAAATATTTGATGAATCTTCTGTCTATTCATTAATATTCTTGCAATATTTCATTGGAACGTTTACTGAAAGTGATTGGATACATATTCCATGACTGTACATTGAGATCTGGTATTCAAAGACCTGATAACGACAGAAAATGACCAATTGCTGAAAAAGCTATTATATGAAAAATACAAAGAATTTGATTCATATTTTAACTGCTTTTTACTGTTTAATCTTAAACCACATTCAAGCAGACTACATGCCAAGTTTTCAAAATGAAGAAAGCTAGAATAATGGTGGTTTATTCTGAGAGTCTTTAGAAGATATTAATCATAAGAAGGAAGTATATAAGAATTTCATTTCAACAGAACGAAGTGTGCTCATCAGTATTTTCTATCAAATCCATTGCTATCAATTTAGTATTAAACCTAATCCAATCAATATTTTGACAGGTCTTCGACGTACATACATAGTCAACACGTGTGATTGTTCTTAGCCTTTCTCTTACAGCTGGTAACTATTAGATCAAAACTGTTTTTCTCAGTGAAAGAGATAGGAGAGAGAGGTATGGGAAACTGAGCTTAAGAGAAGGACGGAGACAGATTGAATCATTAAACTCTAGACTGATTAAATATTATGCATTCACAGTAAACGACAGTAATCGGCTGTGTCTGAAGAATTTCGAAGTAGTTGCAAGGCCTAATTCTTCACTGGGTAAGTCAGATTGGATTTAATTAATTATAACTTTAGGCCCAAACTCTTAGGAGAATAAGTGATTTATAAACTTGAAAGATAAATGTAGTTTCAGGATATTTATTTTTCAGACAAGAAGTAGTATGCAGTAGCAAGATAATACAAAAATAAGAATTGTTTGATTGGGCCTAAGACGAAACTACAGAAAACTGGAGAAGGATTGAATCATGGAAGTAACCCAAGGGAAGAGCCACTGAAAAAGTATAGACAGGGTCCTTAGAAGGCCTTAATTGAAAATCTAGCACAGACTCACTATATATAGGGTACTGCAGTCTGAATTGATATCTAGCTATATATTATTGATTGAGAGATCCATCCAGAGATCCAAGAGTTTCTTTATATCGCTCAATTAACTTGCAAAATATATGCTTGGTAAAGTCCAGTGCAACGATATATTAGAATGGTCACCCGTCAAAACACCAGCATTTTACTTTACATTTTACTACTCAAACAATGTAAATTGAAGGGGGATGACATTGTTTGGCAGGTGGAATGCTGATGTTTTGACGGGTGACCATTCTAATATATCGTTGCACTGGACTTTATCATTTTATCACTACGTACTCTAAGAATTGCATGTTTAACATTTATTTTAGAAAATGTTATGAAAATTAGTTTTTCTTTGATCTTCGCTTGCTTGGGACGCGAAGATGACGTTATTTTAATACACAACTAATTTATTATTGCAATTTTGTTTTTTGTGGAATATAAGTTTATTAAGTATGTTCAGTATGACTGCAGCTTTACAAAGCTGATTTATTGAACAAACTTTGTTTCCATGGCGTTACCACAATTAGCTCAGCTAAGTGAAACCTTGACTCTATTACACAAAAATACGGTAAGCATCCATACAAAGTATAACAAATTTATTATTAAGGAAAGTAAATATGTTTATCAAATTTTAAGAAGTGTATTAAAAAATGTCGTGCAATTGGCTCACACTCGCCAAATGGGTGCCGCAGGCAATCTTTGAACAGGAACATACATTCAACAACTGCAGAGAATTGAAAATGTGTTGCTTAAATGTAATTCAGAGGTTATCTACAGTGGCAGAAACTATGCAAGAGGAACAACAAAAGAATTTCACAAGTGGTTATAATCAAAATAACTCTTTGACAGAGGTAAGGGTTTTAGTAGGTATATTACTTATTGCTTCAAATATCCAGTGTATAATTTTAGGTTGGATTAATTGACATATATTTTTCTATATGACCTTGTACTTATTTTAAATAGAACACTTCATATGTTTTGATATTAAATTGCATTCTGGAAATGATGTAAAATTTTTGAATCAATAATTTCTAAACTTACGAGTACCTATATAGATATATGAGAAAATGTAGAAAAATTTTAGTTCTGGCCCTGGTTGAATAGAAGGTAGTAGAATTTTTTGATGAAGCTCTTGGAATATGAAACTCCCAACAAGTCCGGCGAGTCGATTAGATTGTTTACCAATTTATATAAACATTGCAGCTGATTTATGTCGGTCATTAAGCGATTGTACGGCAAATCTATTGAGTAAAATTTGGTATAAACAAACGATGTCCGAATATACTCTCTCGTACTTCAATCTTAGATATTTTAAAAATTTACGTTGTACATTTTCAGCGTCTTGAATCTGACACTAATAAAAAGGCAACAAAACTTGCCCATAAAGTATATTCAAGAGGAGATATATTATTAAAATGCTTTGTATTTTAAATAAAAAAATCAACCATAACTTACAATATGTGGAACAAAATATAGAGTGGTATTGAATATAACCCCCAAATCCTTAAAAACCGCTGATCTAGGAATAGGTGTAAGTATTGTCTATTGAATAACTGTAATGGATATGATTGACAACATTAAATAGTAGCGTATTATTAGTACACTAGTTGTTTATTAAGCTTAGATCATTTTGAAGTAATAGACAATCAGATTGTTGTTTATTTTAAAATATATTTCATTATTATTTTAAAAGATTATTTATGAATGAACTAAAAAATACTGGTCTCACAATTAGGCTCTGGCACACATCGGATGTGGGGATTATTTTATTCGAGCCATGACCATAGCATGCTGAATGCGTTTAGTTAAATAGTAAGCAAATTGTTAACTTACTTACCTGAACTTAAGTTAATTAAGTCGAAAATGAATTCGGTGATAGTAACTTAATTCGTAGTAGTTACCTGCCCTTTATGAATCCGTGTTAGCGAAAGATCCATGTGTTCATTCACTAACGTGGAATTTTACCATCTGATTCATCGCAACGTTAGTGATGTTACTTTAAGTAATGATGTATTCATTGGACATGAATAAATAGAGTTTATGTATCCTGATTTTTAAAAGGCGTTTGATAAAGATTGATTTAAATCGTTGTTACATATAAGCTTGAAACAGAGTTTGAATTTGACAATATATATTGTAAAAATAAATAGAGGAATATCTAGTTTAAGGCATTTTTACTTAAATCCGCTGTTCTTTTTACTCTTCTATGGAACTTCTCCATAACGTGAGTTATGTGTTTTTAAGACTTTTTAAAGTGACCTTCCCGAATTTATATTGTTGTTTTAAGTTTTGAAATAATTTTCAATCGACTCATGCATTTCAAGCCAATTGTTATTTGAAACCATTCCTGCGAGGCAGTTGATTTAATTGGCTCATTTCTCTCCATGTGTTGACTGAGATATGTCAGCACTGTCTATGTCAGCACTGCTGAAACGAGTCTATGATTCAGCAGTTACTCAAAGACACTGTTTAAATTAAGCTCATTATCTGCTGTCATAATATTTTATTTAACATGCGGATATGAGACCTAAACAGTCTATAGAAGACATCTTAAGTCCCTTGAGGCGGATACTAGGACAGGATCGACGTACAAACACCAGTACATTGGAAGAAGCCAACTATACAAGAATAGTACAAAGGATGTTTCTCGGTACTTTAAAAAAAAGAATGACGACGAAGCCTTAAGAGTGAAAAGATCTCAGAAAACTAAAAGACCGCGATATAACAAACAGCATTAAGTAGGCGGGCATCTCCCTGTACTAGTGCAAATACTGCACTAGGAAATAAAAATTTATTTGCATACAAGTAAAGCAAATAATTAAATATTTATTAATTTGAAAGCATCTTAAGAACCTCGATATAATAAAAAATTCTAGATAAATTAATGATTTTCTTGGACAGTATTTAGGTTCTGAAACAATGGCAAACAAAGACATTAGATCCTTCTAACAACAAAATAAAAAAGCTAATTTTATAGATCTTTTTTTATTTTCTCACCATTTGTGTTGGTGAGGTGAGAAGCCAATTATATTCTTTAAAATTTTTATCATTTGGCGCAGATTTGATTAATTATCAAATTTTAACAATGTATTGTCCAAAAATTCTGCTATACATTACGAATAACAATAATACATGTTACCTAAAAAACGTTTGCCCTACCACTTTTACCAAAACTAAACTCGCTAAAAGTACTAAACTCGCTAAATATAACCACACTAATAACACTTAAATGCCTTTAGAATTTTAGAACATAAATACGGGATTTACACCAGTGTATGGTCTGCGCCTCTGCCCATGCTACGATATTTTGAGAGAGAGAATAATGCTGGAAAAGCTACTGCTTTGGTCCTTCTAAATTACTTTAAGGCTTCCCAAACCATTAATCATGAGTTTCACTAGCCATCCTTTCTCACTTAGAATTCTCCGAAAAATCAGTAGGTGTGATAGAAAATTATTTAGATGGAAGGTTTTTGTTGCAAAATCATCAGGGCTCATCATCTAAAGTCACGACTTTTATAGAACATAATTTAAGTATAAATCCAAATAAATCAGCAGTACTCTACTTTGATAAAAATAAGTCGGAGCTTAGAAGGAGGATGAACTTAGCGATTTACCAAAATATTGTGCCAATTTCACTTTGTTCTAAAAATTTAGCTCTTATGGTTGTATTACTGTGATGCAGTATATGGTTCTTGTCTGACCCAAACCGAAGAAAACAGAATAAAAAAAAAAGTTCAAAAATCATATCTAAAATATCCTTGTAGAATAAAAAAGCACCAACCTGTTTCCCACAAACTTGATATAAAAAAGGGCAGAAAGTTGCATTCTTTAATTTTTTTCTCACAAAAAAATTATAAAACTAAGAAGCCGCTATATTTCACCAACAAAATTCGATATAGTATGGACATCCGATACTCTAAATCCTCATATTCCTGAGGAAGTACTATTAACCCATATAAGGTATGGGTATGCTCGGCATTAAAGTCTATGTTTGAAAGCAGCTTTTTATATATTGTACTATTATATTCCCGACAACTAAAGGATCATTAACAATTACGCATGTTAAAAGAAAAATAAAATCTTACCTTTTAAATCATAACCTTCAATCGATTAATTAGATATAATACTGTAGCGTTTTTCCCATTCGTTAAGCGTAAATTAAAACAATCGAAAATAGTTAACTAGTTTACCTACACTCTAAAAATACAATCACTCATGACTACTAAAGATATTTATTTTTACTGTATTTATTTACAACTATTTAAATCTCGCGCTAATATTCCGAATTTCACTGAAATGACAACCGACTACTATTGGCGATGCAACTCCTTATATACTCGACAGAACGCTGTTCCGGAAGATTCTCCATAATCTTCGAGACGTCGTGCGGTGTGCCACTTGTGTCCTTCCAGAATGATGCACAATCAGCTGGTTTCTGGGTGTTAACAATACCGTTACAATACATGTTAGTGTTAGGCTCGTATGTTAAGGTTAGGTTTTTGATGCCCCTCTTTTTTGAAGGGCAAGAGAAGCCTTTATTTATGTAAATTTCGATTTTCTTTTCGAAATATTTTTAATATTGTTAATTATTTTAATTATTGTGTAATTTACATAATGTTTATTAGTATTTAAGTATTTTTGTTTCGGGTGCTTGACCTGAACAATTTTATTGCTTTTCAGCTCCTTTTTGCATTTCAGGATATATCGTAAAAAATGCGTGTTTAATTATAAAATTGGTTTTAAATTATTTTAAGGCCGGGAAAAATTAAAACGGCTTTGCAAAAATTAATTTTTTATGGATAAATTCGAAAATTTATAATTTGTTTAAATTTTTTAGTTATTCTTTTATTTTCTAACTTTTTCAAGATTTAAATACTGTCCTGTCACATCATAATTTAATAAATTCGAGTTACATAGTTGTATAACAAACCTGTGTCAGCAAATATATATCATACATTTGATTGCATTGTAAAACTGATTATTAGTCTTTAGGCAAGTTAAGTTAGTTGTACTAGTTATCATATAAATTTATATTTTTAAAGCAAATGCCCGAAGCTTTTATTTAATAGGTACAGTCGGTGGTTCGGTCTTTTCAATAGGAGAAAATTCGCTCTTTTTTCTGCTTTTATACATTGGTTGGTTGGTTTGGTCATCAAACGCTACAGCCCCTGGGTATGTAAAAAAAACTGCAGAAACTTTCAAAGAACAAAAATCGTCGTACCTGTATCTGTCGGAATTCCAGGAACCCCGCACAACTGAACATTGAGAACATTTAGGATATAAGATCCTAGGATAAGCTAGGATAAATAAATGGAACGCTACTTTGCTAGCACACCCTTAAAAGTGCACCCTTGAAAGCAGCACCCTTAGCGTATCTGAAGATCCACGATATGAAATTCAGATGATGCTGTATTTAAAACACTCTTGAAAATGCCCGGCTGTGCAGACCGATATTAAGTCTTTAAAAATCCAGAAACCTGAACAAAAAAAGGGATAGTCGATAGCAGAAATCTATATAAAATGGACAACATTCCAATCCAAAGCCTTTTTCTCCTAGAACTCTACACCAGCTGTACCATATACATCCAGGACCTCCAAATTAGTAGTTAACATTACAGTAAAACTCGTTGAACTATATAGAGCTGCAAAAGCTACCATTTGACTGGAATGTTAGGACTCACAGCATAAAAGTTTTTGGACCCTTTGAATTTAAAAATATTAACTTTGACGAACTAAGAAACATCCAAACTATAAATGACAAGGACAAGAAATTGGGTGAAACTAGCCATGGACTTGTCGGTATTTCAGACGTCACTCATGAACTGTCGCCTATTTACTGCTGAAGAAGATGATGAATTTCAATAAAGAGTTCATCAATAACGCAAACACTAAAGAAGTGATTCTATTACATCTCTTGTGGAGGAAGGATTTACGCACTACCTCATGCAGACCCTGCATATTAATTGTATACCGAGCATTTCAATAGATCTAATTTGTAAATTTGATAGATTGCATTTTAAAAAAGATTATTAGTTTTTAGACTTGTTAAGTTAAATTATTTGTAATTGCTCTCGAATAATTTTTTCAAGCCAAAGCTGTCGGACTCAATTTGACTTGTATATCATAGAAGGGCCAGCGTTAAGGCAGGGCCATAGTAAGATTTTTATTGTGTTAAAAACTAAATAAAGTTTAATTTGGGCATTATGAAATGAATATTTGTAATATTCACTATAGCGCTGACATAAATAATAATGCACCATTTTTAATACAGGAAATTAAAGATATCGTCAATAACTTAGAAGATATAGTAAAGAAATTCGAGATATGCTTTCAAGATATGAAAAGCATCAAAAAGCATGTACTGCTAATGGAGAAATTAAAAGTTTTTAAAAATATGCTGCGAAAACTTATCCTTCAGGTGTGTTATATGTTACAAGGATTTATTACAAATATGGCCTATTTATATATGACCCAAGGAGAAGAAAATTTAATATTAATTTTAAGGTACGTAATAAAATATTAAGCCAATATAATAATAATAATCTAATTTATTAAAGAACTATTTATTTTTTATAGATTATCAACAGCGCACAATAACTTAATAAAACTGAATACTACCTACAGCCTATCGACGGGATGTAATAAAGTATTCAACAACACTTGTCCATACATCATGTTTCCCAACAAAGAGATCTCTGTTACAAGAATATTAAAACTTTTATCCGTACATAGAGCTGAGGATTGCTGTCACAAATTAATAGACTGTCTTCTGGAAACATATAGAATGAGTGATTCTCATAATTCGGAAGATGGAAGTAGTTCTGAGGATTCGAGCATAGAAATATATATGTAAATATAATTGTATTGCTTAAAAATAAACCTTTAGAATAAGCTATTTCAGTTTTCAATAATAATCTGTTGATAGAACTATATGTTTACTCAGAATATTTTCAATTGCAGGGCTTTAACTAAACACTTAACGCCTCCATTGGAAAATTTAAGCCAGAGTTTGACCAATAAGGAAAAATCAACAATTAATGATGATGAAAGCGTAGGTCGCTTCGCTAATATCGAAAAATTGATTTCTTTCGAAGAACAATATGCCATTAATCTTCTACAGGTCACCCAAAAGACAGCACCTGCCCTGCTGGACAGTGCGTTGCCCAAATGCAGTAAAGTTGGTACGTTAGTCGTGTTTAAAGAAAGAAATCTAAGTTTAGTCGAAATATATTGTAAGGAGATTTTAAATATAATAGATGTTATAGATAATATACCATCATGGTTTAGAAATAAACTATGGAAAAAAATGATAAACTTCTTAGTACCACTCCTCTACTGAATTTAATTTTCCAATTACTGCCTAAATCATCTTGTTAAGTTAGTTTTAAGTAGTAATTTGTTCTACTAAATATAACGGGTTATTTTTTATTACGATCCTGCATGACCGATTGGACCTATCGACGTCATATCAGAAAATAGGAATAGCATTGATTTTTTAAAGTTTCTTTATAATAATTATTAAAAACATATGATCCAAGACGTTTATACAATTTTAAGGTAAGTTATTAAGTCTAAAAGCTTGTCGTATATGCATTGGTGCTCTACAGGTACTATGTATTTTTGAAAACAATCTTTTTTTTTGTAACTTTTTTTACTTTGTATTGTTATGTTCTTTCTGCTGCCTGGAACATCCAAACTAGTAGATGGAGCATTAGGATCCACTATTTGTTTTCTTTTTACGCACACGAATGTCATAATCAGACTCACTCTTACTCGATGGATTGACGAAGTAATTTATATCGGATTTCCTATCACATTGTTCCTCTAATTTTTTATCGAACAATAGTTTCTGTACAATTACAATAGTTCCAAATGTTCTTGTGACTTTTCGTAAGCCATTTTCAAATAATTACGACAATGTAGTATCTTTGCAATAGCACACTACATATTATACACTAACAAGTCTTAATGGCACCATTACACAATTTACAATATTAAACTGCTAAGTTATTCTCCTAAACGAGGCGACGGCAGATACTAATGAACGGTAGTCCCGAGTACTTGCACTAACATTTCGAACACATTAGATGTAATAACCAGTATGGATTTTGTTCACGAGAAATACGAGTATCATATTTGATAAATCGTTTTTTCGTCATGTTCCAGTTTTCCAATTCCCGTTTTATTTTTATATTACTGCCTGAATTGATTAGTTTGGGTCACTGAATACAAGCATCATTTCATTAAGTTAATTTATGATGTTTGACTCTAAAATCAATTATCATCTCGGAAAATTGGCTCATTACAATGGTTACAATTATTTTAGTAAGTGTCTAAAATCACCTTCATATCTTCCATCTGATCCAATTTGTATGAATTGGTTTTTTCAGTTCTTCTTACACGCTTCCGAAGTTTTCTTATTACTTTATTGCTGCTATTCTGAAATTTTTTGACCCATTTGCAAGTTATACATTACTGGTATATTTTAATTCGATTTAACCACCAGGAGCGTAATTTAAAAGGTCCTTTGATTCTGGATATAATGTTCGTTAAATACTACGTTATTCTATTAATAACTGTCTAATGGCAGAAAAACCTAGGCAGATAGAGGTGAGATGAAAGAGAAAACATCTCATAAAGTTGTTAATATTGAGACGATCCAAGTAACTGTTCTTTGTCTATGCAATAATTGTCTAACAGTCAACTTAGAACTACAGGATTAAATAAAAATAGTGTTCATAAGATACTTAAATATAATAAATTCACTCGTAACAACCATGAACTGATGCAGGACTTAAATGGACATGATTACTACAGAGGAACGTAACTTATTACTCATCTGCGTCTTACTTATTAATTTACTTTTACTTTTATCTCCTGGAAAAAAGTCAGACTTTTTTCCAATAGAACCTATTCAAAACGATGTATTCCTACACGACAGTAGGCGGGGCTGAATTTAAATAGGTATATTTTGATCAATGTAATTATATTATTATCTACATATTTTTATACAAATATCTAATCCTTTGCGATATATAAAAATTCAATTAAAGTTACCATAATTTGTTATGCAATGCCACTAGTGTCCACCTAGACCTCATACCAATAAAACCGTCTTACAGTGGTCTGCAGCTGCTAAAAAGTTGCACAAAAAATTGAAAAATTTATGTTACAATTTCGAAGTTGTACGTCTTTAGTGTATAATTTTACGAAATAGATAAGGCTGGAACTTACTAGCTGGAACGTAGCTTAAAAGCAACATTATTTGTTGCTCATTTATCATATACGAAAAGTCTAATATTCTTGCTCTATTTTGTATTATGATATGGCCAGTACTTTAAAAACTAAGTTTCAGCTAATATCAGTAGCATAGTATTTTGTTATCCTCTATGTAAATTAAAAAGTGATGTTTTGAGAACATTATGTTGTGTTGGTTGTATACATAAACTTGTTTTGTTGAGTATTGGTGATTCAAAAAGTACATCATACAATTTTTTATACAGCTTTCCATGATACTGAATTAATATTGTCAATCTGTAGTAGGCACATTCCCAAGATCTATGTGGATAGTCGGAATATTGAAATATAGGTACGGTGATAAGGTCTTTAGACTTACTGAACAAGAATTTGCAATTAAGTCAAATATTTCGAAATCGTTGATAAACATTAATATGGTTGTTTGTGTAAGCGAAGAATGATGACCTAAATGTTTAGAGTAATTTTCTCTATATAGTGTCAGATTCACTTGCAAATAGTTGCTGAGTGATATTACATAAATCTGCATGACTATACCTAAATAGCAGATAATTTCTTACCTTTTATTTGTTTAACGAAAACTTGTAAATATCAATAATTCAAAATTTTTAATTTAAAGCTTATAAAACGTTCACGTTTAATTTAATTTTTCTTGTTATGTTAACGATGTGATAGCCCTTTTTGTACAAATTCCATTTGCATGCTGAAATATGACAGTAAGCAAACCTGCAGAAACACTTGATACTCCTATAGAAGTTGTTAATGATCCGAAGCAAACTCAGGACTATGATTTTGACTTTGTTATGCTATGATGAATGCTTTGCACTAGGTTACCTTACTAACCCTGTTTTATTTCAACGTTTGTATATTTTGTACGGATTATCATTTGTCTCCGAATGCTTCATTGTAATCAAAAATAATATATACATTCCAAAACGTACGCTACTCGGCGTTAGAACGACCTTATTTTAAACTACCTGATGTTATGTAATTTTCATGTTTAGTTTCGCACATCTCAAAGTAATTTTTTAATCATTTTTTCAAAATTCAAATATCGAATTCAACTTTTTAGGCCCAAAAACCCTCTGTGTACCAAATTTTGTGCATTCAACGTTATTTATGCGGATGTGCCATATCATATCTGCTATCAAGTGCAACCTTATCATTATGACAATAAGTTCGAGCCTTCTGACTCCAAACCTTACTTTTTGCATGTTCGACAGTAATTTTTGTATATCCCCACCGCCATATTGCATTTGCCATCTTGATTTCGAAATGACTTTTTCAAATTTGATTTTTCCGAACCCAAAAACCCTCGAGTGATAATTTTTCCGCTTATAAAAGCAATTTTCTTAAATCATCACAGCCATATTGGATCCGCACTTTGAACCCGGAAATCATAAGTATACAAATTTTAAAACAGTTTCATTATGATTTTTATTTTTGGCCACCTTTTTAGATGTTTCACTTTAATGTGCATCGCTCGAGAAAGTAAATTTTTATGGTAAATAAATAACTTTTGAATTTAAATTCCATAAAAATATAGTTATTCACTTTTTTGGCCCTGACCGATAACATCATAAATATAAGCAGTCATTCAGAAGGCTATGCAGGTTGGGGAATATGTATATAGTGTCATTATCTTAAAAAAAATGGTCCCGGTACACCACCCATTACTTAAGGGAAACTTTTATTTATATTCTGTAGACTTTATATACTATTTATTTCGACACGCTGAATCCTTGATATGATACCAATTTTATTCATGACAAACTATGTCAAACGCTATACTTATAGTTTAATCAATGAATATCGTAATATAATATCCTATTACATTACAACTTATTGATATTGGATTATAATTTGATAATTTTAAAAGTGTATGTATCCTTACTTTTTATATTTATACGTAAATTTGTAATTTTTTTAATTTTTAAGTACTAAAACACAAAACTTAACCATTATTAAATAAAAAAATAAAATGTAAAATCAAATATTAAAATATTTTAGGCAATCCTAAACTCATCACAAGAGTTACTGCTCAAGCTCTTGAGTACTACGAACAAATATTATGGGCCGAAGTTGGCAATTATTTAGAACACGTCATTTTATGGTGGGCTACCTGCCCGTTATATGCTAGACCTCCTAGATCCGCCCAACATCTCAGAGAATGGATAAATAATCTTGTTTCCACTGGTAGGTGAGAATAGTGACTTTAGCTCTTAATGAAGATAACACTTTAGTTTAGCCTTATAGACTAATAACTAAATTTCTACCTCTATTCTACCAATTTCTTGAAGGAATTACCTCTAGGCCCAATGAGATTGGAAAAATGAAAGAATTTTGGTTTTTCTAGCTAGCATTCCTTCAGTGATTCTCTCCGCATTAACTAGTCTAGCAGATGCACTTGGCCTTCACGTAGCTCTAACACTTTGGGACCAGAATTTTCGAGAAGTACTTATAACGACTAAGTCTACGTATAACTCACATACCGGACAGTCAATTTTTAATTTATTACAAGAACTTGTGGTGTTAAGTAATTTATGTGAGGTAACAACCGATTGGATCATTGGCGCTCCTTTAGACGAACTTCCATTGGTAGAACAAATACCAGTTTTACATAGATTAGGTAAGCAGGTACTATTCTTTACTTTGACAGAGAAGCAAGGTAAATACAATATGTACAACTTTTAGATCACAGCATTCACACGACCAGGTTATGGGTAATCAATGAATGTAGGAGTCTGGCAAATAATTGGAGTGTAAAAGAATTTTTTGAGATCACTCACGTAAACACTGTGAATTTTTTGAGCGTGCTCACGGATTTAAGACTTAACGACCACTCAATGGACTTTACCAAGAAAGGATTAGATGTTCAAATAAAAATGTGTGCTTTGATGAGAGCAAAACTAAAATCAGAAGTTAAAGTAAATATTGAAAAATTAAAGGTAAGTTTCTCTATTACTGCATGAAGCATCTACACTAAATATGCACTTAGCATCTTTACGCGGATGATACTTAACTCTATTAGTCATTCTTTTTAAATAAATTGGATGTTGCTTTATCTTCCGTCAACATCTAAAAGTTAACTCTTTCAAAATCAATTTCATTCCTTTTTAGGTAATGAATTAAACAGAAAAGTTATCTAAAATTGAATTTCCAGGTCGATAATGTTCAGATAAGCTGTCGATAAATTCCTTGTGTGACTCACGTCCAGAGTTTGGGTTCGGATATTGAAAATAATTTGCAGGTTTAAGATTATATAACTTAAAAGCGAAAAAATGCTTATTTGGCGCTGGTCTTATTATCATTTTCTGAGGATTTTTTGTCGGAAGGATATAAAAATATGATTAAGAGATTTTCGGGTGTTCAACCACTTCAATCATTGTAACGCTGTTTACACTACATGCCACATGTCTTAACATGTCCAATAGTAGAAAACTATGCATTAATATGTTTTGTATATACCTAAAAAAAGCACCGGAAAGAAAACTTTAAAAAAGATTTTTCAAAAACTTCTCTCAAAACTATAAATTTGTGAGTGAATTTAAAAAATGTTTAGTAGTTTGGTGGACATGATATCTGTCTTTATTTTCATTCGTGTCCGCTCTTATATTTTTTTTATTTACCTCTTTTAGTTATATTACCTTAACTTGTTTTATTTATAATCAGTTTAAATGGTATTTGCAAGATAATGTATATATCTATAGAATGATTTATTGTACCCTGGAATGTTGTTAGTGGTGAGGTTAGGCTAGGTTAAGGAGTTAAGCGCCATAAAGTTACATTCCAACTAGTTTTAATAAAACGGCTTCTTCGGCTTAAACAGTGCCTTTACTTCTATGATAGAGCGTCTAAAGAGCCATTTAGGACAATTTCACATCCTGCGATCTTTTGTGGTAGTTCCATTTTCTGATAATATTTCTTGAATGTTTTAGGCATTAGACCTTCATCAGACATTCTGTTCTCCTACCAAGTTCGCACTTGGTTATTGGTTACTCATTTTTCGGAATATTATGAACCAATGGCACTGCGATGTCAATTATTATTCCAAACTTCTGATCCTTCGGTCTATTATAATCTACAGTTCTGTCCGTTGTTATTAGGCTGTCCCAATAGACAGCTGCTAGGTCTGATTCTAATACTGCTGCAGGTTAATATTTGTATTATGGTGGACAATTATTTAACAATCCTTTTAATTTTGGGTGCTGAATCTTTGCTACTTGGTTGTACCTACAAAGATAATCAATAGATTCGCTGCCTGCTTCTACATTTTTACTCTCTGTTTAGTTTCAAAAAATGTTTCTCATAGTTGTGTGTTTTTACAAGTCAGTCTTAAATAGCTGCCAGGAAGTCCTCTGGTTCTGGATATAATTTACTGCACTGAGCCATGCCAAAAAAGCTATTTAGTCAATGTTTTCTTGATATAATGTTTGGGAAATTTACCATGCAAGATTTATCCGCCATGAAGTTTATTCTTCGTTTCTGGTCGTAATCTTGTTGTTGCGAATTCATCTTGACTATTCCTTGACTACTATTGGCGCTACTATAACTTAATTAGACTGTCTTCGGACTTGAGCAACCGTTGCCTTAAATTTTTCTTCTGAGTTTATACATATTTAACAGTCCCTCCCTCTTTCTCCTTCAGGGAGGTACAGCCTTGCTTTATGTGAAGATATCGGAATTTTGTGATTAGACGACGGGTTAGTCTATTCAGTTCATTCAAACTGGCGTCTGACCACTTTAAGACTCTAGAAGTACTGGTGTATTCCAGGAGTTTAATGGCCCATCTGATTTTTTTGTAAATACATAATTAATTTCTGTCTATCTGTGCTTGCTTTAGAACAACAGTATCTATGGTAAGTTGGTGTTTGCATGGAGTTTGCTGACGATCCAATGATGATAACTTGTTAAAGGGCTATAACATTGCCACACAGATCATCCAATAGACGTATGTTCCTAGAATATTCATATTTCAGAACATTTATAGAACGGAAGGTTCGTCACCTGTTTGTGTCTTCTTTAGAGCCAACATGTTTATTATTATGAAGTTTGAACTCTCTGAAGTTGTTGAGCTTATCACGTTTTTTCAAATTTTTGTCATCCAATGCAGCCCATTTCTCTCTATTAGTATCTGAATATTCTTAAAATTGTTATAGTACTGCAGCGTTTTTACCATTCGTTAGTTGTGAATTAAAACACTCGATTCATAAAAATAGTCAACTGATTTATTTACACACTTATACCAGTAAACAGGATCACTTAAGACTACTAGAAAGATTTATTTACACCACATTTATTAACTACTATTTATACCCGATTTAATATTGCGCCAATATTCCGAACTAAATTGTCAACTAGCCTACTAGCGGTTCCTTGTATATTCGGTAGAACCTTCCACGCATCTCCAGAGATGTCGTGCGGTGTGTCCACTTGCGTCATTAATAACAAAGAACAGCTGGTATTCCCGGCGTTGCCAATATCTTTCCAGTTTTTATGAAGTTTGGATCTACACAAGTACCTAACATCATTTCAAAAAAATACTCAAAAGGAAATTTTTTCACGTAGTTTATATGTTCAACAGAAAAAATTTAATGTCTTGTCTCCTTTTGATTTATAAAATACTTTCTGGATCTTCTGAAAATCGTGTTTCCTTTGCGTAGTTCATCCACTAACTTAGAAAAAGCATCATTTTATTACCATTTCTTAGGATACTTTAAACTGACATAATTATGACAACTTAAGAATGGAAATTGAACATTACCTTGTTATTTCTATATACAATAAAATTGTAGAAAAAAATTAGTTCAAAATAGCAAATTTTTAATACTTAAAAAAAATACAAAAAAAAAATGTTTTTTAGGAAACTCCTGATAAATGCGTCGACTGTTTGGCATCAATTTGCAAAATAATAAACTTAGCCAATCTACAAATGGTATTTCCGAATAAATTATCTTGGAAACTGGAACAAGACTATGAGATTGCTTTTGTACCTAACAACTATGTTAAGATTTACCTAGGTAAGTGAATGGGAAGGTTTAAGGAATTTTCTGTGTTTACCCTCATCAGGAAAAGTCTACTGACATTCCAGGAATTAACTATGATTTAACATTGAAAGGGTCAAAAATTTCAAGCATCATTTTAACATATCTTTTTCTAAAATTGTTAAATTTTTTAGAAATTACTAACACAAAAAGTATAGTACGGAGACTGGAGCCAGATCATGTGATCAAGCCTAATTCTCTATCTCAAATGACCATGGTACTAAATCCATTTTTCTCTTTTAGATAAAATGTTATTACCCGTTATAAAATCTACAGATAACGACTCAATCTGTAATATGGTCTTAACTTTAATATGCGAATCCTGGCTGGATCACATTTATAACAACAAAATTAAATTTTCTCCATGGGGCGCCTTGCAGCTTCTCTGCGATTTCGGATACGTTACCATATGGATTCAGGATTGCGACTGTATGACTGATCAAATGAAAAAACAACTCCTGAAAAATGAGGTATTGCGAAGGTGTGAAGGTGTTGGCAAATTGTTACTTAGAAGACCTGGAGAGAGATTGAAGATGACAGCTCAAAATATGCGAGCAAGTGGTAAATATAGACAAAAAAGTGTTCAAACCACTGTAGTTAATAAAGTTTATTAGTCAGTGCATATCAATAGTTTTAATGAGGTGAAAATCTCATGATTTGATTTAGTCGGTCCGTTGATAAAGACCATTTAATTTTTTGAGTTTAATACTAGTCTAAAAACCTAATTTAACACCCAGAACAGATGTTGGTGTACTGCAGCAGGAGCTTTATTCTTCAAGGTACATTGGTTCTTTTACTCTTTTGGTCACATATTTTTTATAATTTATTGTAATTAGGAATTTTTTCACAAAACTACAAAACATGTGAGACATCAAAAATTTAACAAAAAAAGAGATAAATTTAATATTATTAATTTTATAATGTTATTATTAATGTCCAAAATCTTCACTCTTCTATACAATTTTTTATCAATTCTTTGGAGCAGCATGGTTTTGGCGAAAGCAGATCGACAATAACTAATATTTTTATTATACTGACTTTTTGTCAGAAATCTGTAAAAATATAAGTGTGAGGTTTACACAATTTTCAAGGATTTCTCCGTAGCTTTCCAATAAATCGACAATTCGAGACATAGATGATAAAATTATCTATAGTAATGTATCTTCTTGAGTCACAGCGTAAAATTCTCTTTCAGTTCATTAATCAGTTTATGTTAATATAGGGGATATGAAATTAGTCAAAAAAAAAATCATTTTTTTACCAGAGTCCGACAAGCCTATTGTTGAGAACTTTGGTATCCTCTAGCTTTTACTCGTTTTAAAATTGTGACACTAGGAGATAAACTGGGAAAATTTAATTCTCTACAAATTTGGTCTATATTTCTTAATTCTTTAAAAAAATATATATTTCACCCAGAAAAACCTTAGTTTTAGAACATACATAGAATAAGTTTCACTTTTGCTAAAAAACTGGAAATATAAAACGTTTCAGGGATTTTTAGCGAGTGAGCATTACTACAATACTGCTCTGCTTACGCAAGTTGTCCTAACTGCTAAGTAGTAGTTTTGAGAAATCTCTCATTTTAATGTATTTGTATGCACTTTTTTTACTTATTTAATCCGAATTTTTTTTTCTGAAATATATGGTAAAAAAATAACACATTACGTCAATTTAGGGTTAGGTTTATTAATTCTCTTTATTCTCCAAAATATTTCTAGTTAGGACAATTTAAACAACAGAAAAATACAAAATCCGAAAAAGTGAAAAACAAATAATACCAAATCAAATAATAGCAACTCTTGAGCCTAAAACAACTTAAACAAAAATAGATGACAAGGTACATATACAGGGTGTTGGGTTCATTATTTACAAAATTGAATTGGCTAAAAGAAGAAGACATTTTTAACTCTTCTTTCAGCCAATTGAATTTGCCAAATGATGCACCAAACATCCTGTAATTTTTAAAACTATTCATTTTCAGTTATTATTGAAATCGGTAGATTTTCCCAAAATAAAAGCCTGTTTGTTAGTATATGATCCTTTAATTTACTGATTAAATTGTTTTTTCTAATTAAATTAATTCCCTTAGGAGCATTTCTTTGTTTGTCTTTTCAAGTTCATCAGTTGATGTCCATTTTCTTTATAATATAAAAATTTACAACCTCTTTCAAAATTTATTTAAATTATATTTTTTAAATAAACGCGGTCATTAAGTTTCTGTAGCTTCTGCTTTGAAGTATAATCAGTAAAAGTAAAAAAAATATTTGCAGTAATTTCCAAGACATTAACTTTCCTTGATTTGGCATTTTGAACTGAGTCTCTAAAATCAGTAAAATCATAAACTTTTTCTAAAATCTATTTAAGACAATTCGTTTTAGGAATCCTTGCAGTTTTTGCAGTTAGGCCAGAATGAATAGTACTATTTCGGGTATTTCAAATACACGTAGGCCGAAAGATTATCGCCATTTATGTGCAAAACCGTCTTAATCTTAAAAACCATTTTTGCAGTTAGGACAACTTGCCTTAGCAGGGCAGAATACCAGTAGACAATCTACCATATTATACTGGACTTATTAACTCTATATATTTTTTTTAGAAGACGATAATAACCAACACCATCAAATGCCTGCTGAAATGTACGTACCGAATCAAGAACAATGGTTGGAGTTGAGGGCTGTAAGACCAAAATCCGGATGGAATCCTTTATGTAAATAGTAGAGGACCTTATGTTTGGTACTGATTGCATATAAGGTCAAGTGCATGTTAGTACTAAGATTCTATTGTAGTCTGTAGGTCAGTGGGGGCTCTAAGTTATAAATATGAAAGGCCTTCACAGCACCAAAGAATTTTTATTAGTCTAATCTCATTACTTATTTCCACCAAAAAACAAACAAAGAAAATAGCATCTACATAAATATTATTACTGCATCTACATACTCAATCGCCTCACGATTAAATTGTGTCTACTATTTTCAATAGACAGATCTGGTAAGTGATATGCATCCCTATTGTTTTATGTTAAAGCCATTTTTCTTCATAAATGTCTTTTACGAGTTTTTTTAATATTCATTAAATTATTGATGACATTTATTTTAAATGCATTATAATAATAATCATAAAATAATAAAGGACTTTTATTTAGGGGAAAAATACAATTACAAAGTTAATAGTTTAAAGGCGAAATTCAGCGCACAAAGATTCAGATATCTAAATGCCTGTTCTTCCATCTAACCTAATTATCTATACTATATTAAGTTTCAAAATAGGAATAATATAAACGCTATAAATCATAAAAAGTACATCACAAAGCAAAAAATACAATCTGTTATATGTATCTATGTATATCATAATACATAGTCTATTGCATTGTTTTTGTTATCATCATCGGAATAGAGAAAAGAAAGTTAAAAAAAAACGAAACACCCACTAAATTAATTTATTGTTCCTGCAGTAATTTCTTAAAAATGTAATTTTTAAAGAATATAAGCTAAAAATGTTTTCGGTATTTGTTACATGTGGTGGCAGCTATTTATAATTTTTAAAATTTGATAAGAAAATGATCTTTTATAAGTCTCGGTTGGGTGAAGCGGAGGTGTTAGCCTTCCTTTATACCGGGTATTAATATTGTGAACATCTGTGCGAAATTTTATTTTATTATATAAGTAAGATGGAGATCTTACATGCATTTGGAATTTCTGAATTCTACTCTTCAGTAGTTCTTAATCATGGACCATACACTGCATCGCAATGATTAATAAACTGTAGAAATTGCAGCCCATTCTTATATTAAAGTAACGCCGTGAAGAGACCATCGGTAGAGTGTCCCGACGTAAGAGGCGTCGTATTATTAAACTCGCAGACCCTCTTTGTACCGTCCAATTAAGTTTATATGGTAAGTAGCGCGGAGACGGGTTGTTTACTACGCTGAGCAACTATGCCTAAGTCGGTTTTGCTACCAGCGCTTATGTCATAGTCGTGCGATATATTATGGAAATGGTTTGTTTCTAGGGTGTTAAAAATTAAGAAAAGGTGAAGAATGTTAAACTAAAATTAAAAATATGGATATTGGAAAATAACACCGAAATTTAGTAATACATTGTCTACTCTCTTCTTGTTAATAAATCGCAGAATATACAAAATATTAAGTTTTGGTAAATCAGATTATTTAATTTAAATTATAACTTAAGAATAATTAAAATCAACGTAACAAAAATCCAGATAGCTGTTTTGTTTTTGTGACCCAAAAATATTGCATGCTTCTTGCTAAGTGAGTTGGATCTGGGATCAAATAAAACTCAAGGTTTTTGATTTTAATACTGCCGACGTTTCGGCCTATACTAGGCCATCGTCAGGGCGTAACAATGGATATAATTGGTTTTATTTAAATTATAAAAACATAAGTCTTTTTTTTTCTTTCTCGAACTTAAAATATTATAAAATAAAATCTAATATAGACTGGTTAACATAATAATAACACTGAAGTAATATGCATGCACGTACATTTATTGCTCTAATTCTTACTCTAATTCTAATTCTAATTCTAAACTATATGGGTCAGTTGATCAATTCCTGTCATTGCTTACTTTTTGCTAATGATGTGAAATTATAAAAATTAAATTGTAAATTCTGATTATCTTTTATAAATATTCGTACATTACTTTATGTAAAAATCATCGCAGAATTACATTGGAAATACAACTTTTGCTCTGTGACCAACTCGTCGTTTATAATTTTTTCAATGCTGCTTCTGTTCTGATCTCTTGGATGCTTGAAGATCTAACTGGAGCTTCTATAGTGTTGCCTCTTTTTTATGCAGTTCACATTGACAGTATTGGATATGTTCAGAATAAATTTTTAATTTCAATTTCAGATTTAGTGATCAAAACGATCACAGTCCTTAGAAAGCTCTAAAAGAAAAGTTAGTGACCTTTACTTTCTCCATAAAATTATGAATGGTTTCATTGCTCTCCAGTTCCTTTAGAATAGATACTTTGCTCAAAGTATCTAAAGTTTATACATACATTAAAAAGAAATTAAAAAATTGAAATTAAAATCATCGAAAAGTATGAATGAAGATGACTCTCTTGATTCATTCAAGCGACTCACTAAATTCTTTTAAAAACAAGATCGCAGACTAATTTTTACTAATTTAACTGTTCTAGTCTTTTCTACTTTCATTTCCTGCTTTCAAATTATTGTATTTTTAATAATATGTTCCATAAATGAATAATGCTTGATAGTTCCTCTAAGTAATAAAAATAGTTCATCAAACTACTGTCATTTTATGTACAATACTTTTATTTTTTTATTATTAAAATCACATATTATCGATCAGTTACATAATCATCTATTGTCCTTCAGGATTACCCAACCAAGGATAATTCTGTGGGCATGGAACGCAGGAAACCATGTATCTTTCGTCTCCACTGGGGTTCTTTAAAGCACATGTGTTTTTGACGCAACCGGTATCAACTGTTTCTGCTGCGGTTTTGAATTCCGAGAGTGGAGTTGGGTTTTTCATCCATTCGATTACCTTGTAAAACAGAAAAAGTAGATAGAAAAAAATGGCAAAGAAAATTATTAAAATGGCAGCCATCAATGTTTGGAAAAGTTTTCAAAAGAATAATAAAAACTTACAGAGAGTTAGCAAATTACACTGATTTTGAAGGTTTATCAGAAAAAAATACTACTAGAAGCATATATTTTTATTACAATTTTTTTCCAAATAAACCAATATGAGCAATAAATACTATAAAACCTAATTAAAAATTTAAAAAATTAATAAAGTTGGTTTTGCCCAGGATAAAATTTAGTTTTTCATTAATTTTTGGCATTTCGTTTTTTATTTTAATGCAAATTCCTATAATGAATTTTAATGCAAGATTACGGGCCTCATGTCAATTCATTATTTTAGAAATTGATTAATATTAACTGCTTAATTAAAAATTTTACTACTATCAAATAGTCTGGTTGTCCCTGAACTTAAGTATATTACATTGAAACGTAATTCTCTAGTTACTACATGTCCATATTCAAATTTAACGCTAGATTATTATTGGTAATTACACTAAAATTTTACTTACCCTAGATTGAGATACCAAAAATATTTCTTTATCTTCCTGAATCCTATCTAAAGCGTCATTTAAGCCGGCCCATGATTCATTGACGCTTTTAAACAAATTATCTTCAATTATCAATGTAAGTGGTGCTCTATTGCTGTTTTTTACAGTTTGTATCTGGTTAACCAACCAGTCAGATATTTCCTGAGCAGTTTGTCTAAAAATTGAAGAGATTCAAACTTAAAAGTATAAGACAGAAAAATGATGTTCAAAAAAATAGAATAATTAATATTTGCTTAAATCTTTAAACTATTAGTGAGCCAGGCAGTTAAAATAATTGTTCCAATTATTTATGCTCTTAGATAAAATATATTAATTTCTTCGCTATATAGTTCAGCTACTTACGTATTACTGTCGCGGAAACAAGCGGCAATAGTAGCACACACATCTCCATCACCGGCAATCAAATCAATAATAGGAGCAATCCAAAATCCAGGGTGAGACTCCTTGGGACAGTTCGAACCAGTATCGCAGTTCTGGTCAGAAGCATAGTCTAACGTATATGGGTACAAACTAGTTTTGCTCGTCCATGAGTTATCGTATACGAATCCTTGCTTAACGAAAGCTGTGATGCTGCTATCACCGGCCAAGACAAGTTGCGGCACCAAAGTTCCCTTTACCGCGCTTTCAGGAATATTCGCGAACTTGGCGATGATTTTTTTTTGGTCTCCAAATTCACTCTCCAAAAGAGATTCGTTGGCGTTGCGCCAATACTCTTGGTGAGGGTTATTCCTAAATAAATTTAAAATAATAGGCTTATGAAAATATACTTAATTTCTCGATTTTTATATGAAATGTGACTAATCAGGGATTTACATTTTTCAAAAGTGTCCAAATTAGCTTTTTCTTCAATGAGCTATTGGGCATTCAACCATTTTGCCATTGAATTCAGCACCCACGCAAATTCACTGGTCCATCTTCACAAAAATCGATGGTGAAATGGTAAATAAAGCTTACGGCCAGACCAATCTGTCTTGTTACACTTAATATCAGAATGGTACTAAAATAAACATCACAATGTTGAAGAGTGCTTAATTGCATAGGGAATGGAGAGATAAAGACGAAATGCTAAGTGGGCGCTCACATCTCGACCATAATTCTTTTAACATTTCTTCAGGAAAGATAGACAGAATGACGAAATGGTGAGCAATAATCAAAACACAGATTAGAATGAATGAATATTGAAATGCTAAAAAGAAGAAGTGCTGAACTGATGGTGAAATGACAGTGAAAAGAGGTGCTCAAATCTATGTCAGTATTATACGATTTCTATCAATATAGAGTTGAAGGCAGAATACTGTATAGGGCACCATCGAGTTCAGCATTTCGACATGCATTATAACCTGGATTTAAATATTGCTCCCAATTTCGTCTTCACCTTTAAAGAACTCCTAAAACAACTGCTGAACTCGAGGGCAGAATGGCAAGAGGTGCTCAAATTCAGTATAAAGGGTTAAGGCCGAAATACTGAAATGAGAAATTCTTAATTCGATAGCAGAAAGGTAAGCAGCGGTAAAATCAGGTATTTAACATTGAAATGTTGAATGAAAA
This sequence comes from Anthonomus grandis grandis, assembly GCF_022605725.1. Classification (NCBI taxonomy): domain Eukaryota; kingdom Metazoa; phylum Arthropoda; class Insecta; order Coleoptera; family Curculionidae; genus Anthonomus; species Anthonomus grandis. The sequence continues at coordinate 18,017,758 of NC_065554.1, read as the reverse complement.
GCTAAACTAGATAACCTCAAGTGCAGGTAAGATATGATGTAATATGCTGTGATTATAAAAATACCGAATAGAACATAGCAGTAATGTATGGCAGTGCTCCAATACAGACGAGAGTGGTACAATTTTAAAGTAAAAATTGTTAAGCAAATTTAAGTAAAAGACACCTACGTTACTGAGTGGGCAGCTATTTCAAAACCAAAGACGGCAAGATCATGCACAATTTGGTAGTCAGTATATTCGTGGGGAAGATAAAACGTGGCAGAAATAAATTCTCCGTCTGGATTTTTTCTAGGTTCTACTAATGGTCCCCAAACATTTTTGTAGAGGTCTTGAGTTGCAGCATCTACGAAGGCCAATACCACTAACTGAAACAAAATAATTTTATTGAAAGTAATCATAAAACATAGCATAACATTTTACATTTATTCCATTGGAAATTTTGGTAACTTAATATTAAGTACTTAATTTTTAAAAAAAATTGGTTTGAAGTTCCAAAGGGTAGAGTAGTTTTGAACAGGCTATGATTCTTAGCATTGTTCTTTAATTTATAAAATTTTTGTATTTTGGTTCTTCTAGTATAAGCATTTTCTGGATTAGAGAAAGTATTTTGAAGGATGGAGTCAAACTATCTGCTCTTTAATATTAAAAATTATGACTTAAAAGTAGCTTCCCATGTTCTAGTATTGAGCTCCTAGTGCAAATTTGCAGAAAATATGTTCTACTTTAGATTTAAACTTGTAATTTTTATACTTTTAATGCCTCAAATTATTTCATAGTTTTTATTACTAAATTATTATAATTTATTTTTTGATACCTGTGGTGTGTCTTCCAAAGCTAACGGTCCATTAACGGAGGCGCATCGACAGTTATTATCAATGGTGCAAACCGAGTCGTCGCACACCTCTGCATCCCCTCGAATTTTATTAAAGATTCCTATTAACAGGACTAAAGAAAGTATTGAGAACTTCATTTTAGTCTAAAAGCCTATTTATAAGGGCGCCAAACTGAGTGTCTCAAGATCATTACTTTCCAACTTTTATATATAAATCTTTATCTAAATCCTGCTGTTTTAAGTTTAAAAAAATATAATTCAGCTCCTGTCAATAAGTTAAGACTGTTGCGATTTGGGGATTACCAATAAGCCAGTTTATATAACTTGTTATGTTACAGGTACTTAAGATGTCATAATTTTGATATATTAATTTAGGAAATTGTGTTTTTATATAATGGAAAAACCGGCAGATTTTGCATTGATACTAAACATTTAAACCACATCCTTCTAGGAGTCTAAAAATATAATAACTTAAAAAATAATTAAAACAAAATATTAATTTAGAAAGTCTCAAAAATTTCCTATAAATCACATTTTTTAGATAATTTATCAGCCGTATCACAAATTCGATATTTATCAATCAGCAGGTCATGAAATGTACTTGGACACGGATTGACTAATCTAGAGATATTAGATCTTAATATAGAACATGCGGGATAAGGAATATTGACTTTGCTAACATAGCATATATTTTTCTTTAAATTAATTAAAACATTCCTTTCACTCTTTTAATAGGCTTTGATCTATCCATATTATTATATGTTTAGTTGTTGCTAATCTGGCCATTGCCAAACTTCTCTTTATGTCCTCTAAACGGCCTTTACTTTCAGTTACCAGCACCCCAGATAAGCACATTTGGGCACCACATCATCTTGCTACGTTTTCGATATTAAATGTGTCATTGGATAGATCGGTGATCATTACGTTGTTTCTTTGTTTTGTTGATTTATAAACCATATTCTCTAATTTGTTCAGTATATTTATTAGTTGTGCTTTGCCTGCTGTAATAATCAAGGTGGCATCCACATACTTCAGATTACTAATTTTTATTCGTCCAATTGATATTCTACCTTCCCAATCGTTAATGACTTTCCCATGATGGATTCGCTATATATGTTGTAAAGGAGGCATCCCTGTCTGACACCGGGCTCCTAACAGCTCTGGACACTGTTTGCCATATTCTGACCTTGAAGTTATTGTGATGGTAAAGTGTCTTAATTAAAAATGTTGCATGCCTAGGAACACTCATTTCACCCATCACTCTCCACATAAGTGACTAGTTCACTGCGTCGAACGCTTTCGTATAGTCTAAGAAGCATAAATATAATTTTAAGTTGTGTTCCCACGCTTTTTCAAGGATCTGTCAAACATTGAGTAGCTGCTCTCGTGTACCGTGTACCTTCTCTGTTCGTCCGATATTTGTGAAAGTAGAAATGTTTTCAAACGTTCAATTATGATGTTGAGTAATACTTTGCTTGCATGTGTAATCAGAGTTACTGTTTTGTACTTATTACATTCCATCAAGATCCTTTTTTATGGATGGCGATGAATATAGATTCGATTCGATTGGCTATTTACCCGCTTTTCATATTTTAGAGCCTAACGCGTGCATTACATATTTTCCTTAGTATCCCATGACTTTAAATATTTCAGCTGTAATACCATCTGCCCCAGTTGCTTTCCGATGTTTAAATGTTGTTATAGCGTTTTCCATTTCTGATTTTAAAATCCCAACTTCTCCTTTTTGTAGTGTGGCTTGCTCTTCGGTTGTTGTCCGACTAACCGACTTATATAAATCTTTGCAGTGTTGTCTCCATACTTCCACTATTATAATTGGATCTACTATACGTTTTTGTTATTTAAAATTTGTGTTTGTGATAAATTTTTTAGCTAGATAACGTACTTTATTATACAATCTGTGCTGGGCGTGATGTTGTAGTTCTGTGCATACATTTTTTCAACGGATGTTTTTGTCCCATCTACATTCTTCTTAGGTCTATCAATTTTATTGTGTCAATGGATATCTAGTGAATGGTAGTGCAAGATTTTACTGCAGCTTTTATTCAGTTCTTCAGAGTTGAGGTTTATAGAGGTGTCCGGTCTTTGGGTGGCTCTTAAATGCTCTTGAAAAGTTCTTGTGTTGCGAGTTTCTACATTAGTATTTTTGTTTTAACATGTTTTAGTTTTTGGTAGTTTGAAAGATATTAAGGCTAATAATAGTTTATGGTCTGATGCACATAAAACACCTGGTTTCGACCTAACGTTTCTTACTGATGTTTCCGTCTAATTTCAAATAGAAAATATTACATTTGGTTTTTGTGATTTCCGCCCGGTCTTGTTCTACCTGATAACCTTCGTGGGTGGTGCTTGCTATAGCCAGATTATAATCAACTGCAAAACGGGTCACACGTTTTTCTCATTAATTTTTGATACCTAGTCCGTATTTACCAACGAACTTGGGTAAATGGTTATAGCGATCTGTCCTACCTATATTTTGATGTTTTCGCTATTAAATCCTCTATATTGCCGTATATCTCTTCAATTTCATCTTCCGCAGTTTCAATCGTTGGCACATATATTTGTGTTACTTTCGAGTGAATGACCAATATTAATATTCTACCATTAACTGCCTCGTAACTGAAACGTAAACACTTGCTGATTTTCTTATTATCAATGAAGGCAACCCCATTGCGTCCCGTTTTTTTTGCTCTAGATATATGTATATACGGTCTATTTGATGTTTCCTTGTCTCTAAAATGAGTTTCCGAAATTCCGCAGCTTTGCACGTTGTCTTTCTAGTATGTGTAGTTTTCCAGCTTGTAGTAGCCCTTGAACATTCCATGTGCCGTTATTATTGAGTTTAGCGTTATTATTTACAACATAATTATACAATAACAAAAACCTCATGGTGATAATGAAAAGTAAACCTTGTTTAAAAAAAAAAAATTTTTTAAAAATTGTTCAAAGAACCTTTATATTTTTAACTTGCACAATGTAAATTTTTTATTTAATATTATTCACCTAATAGTAGTTATATATATTTTAATTTGGAAAAATGAGTATATATTTACATTTTGAAATTACGTTATTTATTTATTGAAACTCAACCAGTGATAAAATTTGCTCTGCATTTATTGAATGCATAGCAAAACTCAGCGTTTCAAAAAAACTGTTTTGTTGGGTGACTTAAGGAATATTTTTAAAGATTTGCGTCAATAATTCAGATACAAATGTGTAAGCACTTTTGTTATCAACCCTCTTTATCTCGATAATTTTCTTTCCGGAAAAAAATTTTCACGAAGGGATTTATTAAAGTCACAATGATCCTGATATTAAAAAGTCCATATACCTTTTTAAAAAATACACCGGATATCAGGTGTCTTGGTCTCGCGAATAATCTTTGTATAATTAATTAAATAATTTACTGAAATAATTGAGAGATTAGAGCTAAATGCGTTGCTAAAAATGAACTACTTTTATGTACAGCTAACAAGTATAATTAAGTTTTTAAATTAACCTGATAGGAAACCGAAGGCTTGCGTTTAAAAGAAATTTGAAAGTATATGTTTTAATAATATGTCATAAGAATACTATACAGAAATTTTTACTCTTTCTAGAGTTTATATTTTGAAAATCGTACAAATTATAATGGCATATAATTTTATACCTTAACAGCCAGTGCAGGAAGATGTGTATTTTACAGGACAACAAAACATCATTTGCTCATCATATATTTGAGTTATCAACATTGCTGAAAACTCTAACAATATTATCATTCAAATATTTAATAGTATTGCACTGACAGCAATTAACAAATAACATAGTACTAACAATAAGATGAGCTTAAACGCAATTAGCATTACAAATAGAACCTTTTAAAAGTTTTCTTCGTCAATAAACTGAAGTTGCGGAAGACTGTAATTACCCAATATACCGGCCTGGCCAATAATGGTCTCCGGAAATTAAGTTTCAATAAAAATAGTCAATGGTCAATCAATGTACTTCAGCATTTTTTTGGTAACAGGAGATATGTTAAAGGGATATTATAAAAATGGAAAATGTGTTCATTCGAACAAAAAACTAATTTTAATTACTGGTATACCCGGTTTCAGTCACGCTATTAGAAGAAATCTAACAAATTTAATCTCACTATAGACTTTTTTAAATTTTTGCACAGTTCACCTGTGGTACCATTACGCCGTTAAGCACCTCTCTATTCGTAATGATCGCTTCCGCAATATGTATATATACGATTGGAGATTATATTTAACTTGAACTTTGAATGTTATTATACATATATTTTTAATTCAGAATATTATGGTGTCTCCGAAAACCGAAGCCCAGTGTCTACAATGTAATAACGAGATAAATTATGATTTGTCTTATTGCAGATATTGACGATGGTGATGTATAGTATAGTATATGTCTTCTGACGAAAAAGAAATAGCTGAGCCGATCCCACAACCTCAAAGGTTATCAAAAACACTGTTATTTGTCGGACAGAACGGTAGGAAATGGCTAAAACACAAATCTTATAAACATCACATAAAACGAGAAGATAATATTATTACCAAACTGTCAGATGTCTCCTGAAAAATATTTTTTTCAATAAAAGTTTTAACTTAAATTGTGACTCACACTAACCAAAAACTCGACTAAATGAGAGGCGCGTGGACGTTCTCGAGATTGTTTATCCACTAACTTTAAGAAACTAATGGCATTTACTGGCTTACTTTATTTAAAATAAGTCAATAAAGAAAGTAAAGATTTACATGCACGATACAAGTGTATTGTGGGCAAGTGATGGAACATTATCAGATTATTTCCCACCCACGTTTCCACACTCTTCTCAGACACGTTTTCGAGACTTATATACATAAGTGTACAAGCAGTTATTTTCCACATCAATACGAAATTTTAGAAACTTTCAGGGCAGTTGCTGATATCGTCAATTCATATAAAGTAAACCTGTATGTCGTCTATTTAGACGTCCTGAATATATTTGTCCTTGTTAATTCGAGGCCATTTTATATCTGCAGTATGGAGTGTATTGTGGAAAACATCCGTCTGCTCAATATCAATTATCAAATGATGCAGCTAGTATAGTTAAAAGGCTGATCAAGCCAATAAATAAATCAGGAAGAAATATAACTGCCGATAACTATTTTTCATCCACTGGATTTACTAACGGGCTTTATATAAATCATAATTTGACATATATCGGTACACTCGGCAAAAATAAGCTCGATATTCCGCCAGAGCTTCTATAAGTAAAAAGCAGGCCAGTTCATAGTACTATGTGTACATTTGGTACTGACAATATAAATGCAATCCAAAAAAATACGGGGCATTGTTGGCACAAACGCCAATAGGGCTATAGTTATAAACCCTAAAAATGCTCAATCAAAACTTCGTGGTGGATTTTGTCCATGTCGCAAGAATAGATTTACAAATAATAAATGCAGCTGCTGTGTAAAGAACATACGATTTAACAGTTTTTGTTTGTTATCAGTGATAAGAAGTAGAGGCTCATTATTGTAATAATAAGTGGTTTGTTACTCTCAGTTGTTATTTAGTATTACTTTATTACATCATTTGAAAGAACTCTCTACTTTTCACAATCAAAAAGTATTGATTGTAAAGAAACATTTCACATTGAAAATAAAGTACCTTATTCCAAATAGGCATTTTTCAGAGATATGCAAAAATTCTGTCTTGTGAGTTAAATACTACATGCGCGACTCAAAGTGGGAGGAAAATATTAGGCGATTTAATTTTGAGTACAACTAATCAATCCGGTCAAGGAATTTTGCATTATTTTTCCTGGCAATTTAGTCGTCCAAACATTATCGTCAGACATTGTATTTTGCAGATACTATCGAATGTTTCTGTTCGAAGTTTCTATATCGACCCTAGGTTAAAGGCTAATAAAAAACCACCATTTATATCACGATATAAAAGCGATTAGAATACTAGAGCAACAACAAAAACGTCAGCATCGATGCGATAAACATGGGCTTGATCCACGGAGATTAAGTTGTTACTATAATTATTAAATCTCGGATCAGGCAACTATTGTCGTTCTTCGTTTAACTTTACCAGATTTTCTGTGACATGTTACTGCATGACTATTTTGGCACCCAATAAAGAAATATGCCAAAGGAGTATACTATACAACATATCACTAGTATGGTTTTCTTATTATTATGCAGTGCATATTCACAGGCTGGAATCAGTTCAACGAAAATTTTACAAATATATTAGTTTTAAGTTGGATGGTGTATACCCTGAGGGGTTTTAGTCAGCAGTTATTGCTTTCAAGATTTGATGCACTGTCTCTACAGCAATCTGCTGTTTGTGGCAGTTTGATGTTTTAATTTAAAATATATAACAATCAAATTGATTGCTTCAGATCTCCTTAAGAGCCTTAAATTTTGCTATTAAATTTTGCCCTACATCCATACAAGAAGATACAGTGTATTTTATCATGGCACTTATGGCACCAATTTGGCCAAGAAAGAGCCCATATGTAGAGCATGCACTTGGTTCAATGATTATCAGCTAAGGATTGATTTTGATCTGTTTGGCATGACTTTCAATCATTTCAAACCTGTTATTTCGGATAGAATTAGATTGTTAGTTGTCATTATTGTTTATTATAGTTAAGTATTTAATGTAACACCTACATTATTATTAGTTTTTTATTGTACCAGTTAATGAGTTTGATATTGTTGTTTGTTGCATTGCTAAATTTATTGTATTATCTGTCCGATATTTCAATAATTGTTTTATTATTAGAATTTGTTTTCTGTTGGACAATAAAACTTTGAATATCACAGTATTCACTAACAAGCTCTACAAAATCACAGTGATCTTTCAACTAAGTGAATTGAGCGGAAAATATAGAGCATCTACACATTTAGTTTTACTAACCCATATCTATACCCAGATTTAATTTTTATAGGGAAAAACCGAAATTGACATTAATTGTACGGGCTTTTATGCTCTTTTTTTGTAGCTATAAGCACTAAGTAAACTTAATCATCACTCCGTGGTACTAAACGCCTGAGGAGTAGGAGGAAAATTAAATACTATATAATTTTAACACGTATTTTAAAAAGGACCGTCCTGATCGGACGATATACGGGCAAGGTGCTCACAAAAAATAAAATAATCAGTTTTTTTTTTACATATTTTATTGAAAGAAATCATTACAACAATAAAAAAATATAACAGTTATCGCAGGAAAATAATAAAGTCTATTACAAATCTTAATACTTTAACTGCTTGCCAATTGGACAATTATTCTTGCCTATATACAGCACAGTTTAGTACACCTTTTTCCAAAATTTCCGTAAACGTTTTTTTAGTTAAATCGCACAGCTCCGCGCTCTCCTGTGCTGAAATCTCCAACCCTCTTCCACGTTGACTGTCAAAATGGCTGGCGAGTGAGGCCTGACTTTCGCATATTTTAGCGAGTTGCATTAGTAAATTAACAATATCGTCTATTAAAGGAGGAAATGCCTCGCTAATTAAAACTAGTGATGGCAGAAGGGGCTTGAATAGTTTGACGCGTTGAGAACTGGAAATACCTGAAAAAAATATAACTTAGAGGATGTTTTTATGTTCAAATCGTAGTATGATATCCGACAGGGATGTTTGGACGTCCTTACTATACATAATTACAATATATTTCGAATTTAATTTATATGAAATCTGCTTTTACAACACATTTTTTCTTCAAATTTAATTGTTTTTGGGACGTTCAAAAAAATTAATATTTAAATTAGTATTTAAATACTAATCTAGGAGAATTTAAATATGCACTTTTAAAATATTGCAGTCTATTTATTGATATTTACATAACTAATATTATTAACAGTTGCCTAGAACAAAATTATTTTCCTCAAAGTTGGAAAACTGCAATAGGAACACCTTTACCAAAATCAAAAATTACTTTAACGACTTGCGCATTATAGCAATTTTACCTGCCATTTCTAAAATATTGGAGAACATTTTATACAGTCAGATGTACTCATATTTAAATAATAATAGTATGATCTCAGAATTGCAAAACGGATTTCGTAAGGGGTATTTCGCATCCTCCGCATTGGCTGTGGTAACTAGGTAACTAATGATATAACTGAGGCATTGGATCATGGACTTAAAAGTATTCTTATACTATTAGATTATTCCCAGGCGTTTGACACTATAAATCATGGCCTCTTGTTGGCAAAGCTAAGATACTACAGTTTTGACGTCGACTCACTTAATTAATCACTCATTAACTCATATTAATCACTCATTGCATCGTATTTCTCAAACAGGTCACAAAAAGAGTTTCTTAATGGTGTGTGCTCGGAGTCTAGTGCCATACTATCAGGAGTACCTCAGGGCTCCATCCTTGGTCCCCTTTTCTTTATTATTTAAAAGTCTGAACTTATAAGCTCTCTTCATGTCGGAAAGACATAAGGCTTTCAACTGAATCCATCAAAATTAAAGCTTATGCTGTTTGGAAAAAAAAAACAAAACATTTAAAAAATAACAAGTCAAATAACATCGACTGTCAGCTTAATTTTTCTGATCATGTTAAGCAACTTCTCCAAAGGTCATATATATCGCTTAAACAAGTATGTTCCAACAGAAACCTTTTAAGTACCAAGTTAAGGGCAATGTTATCTGAAACTCTTGTACTTTCCCACTTTAACTATGCTGCTTATATTTATGGCCCTTGTGTTAAGTTAAGTGAAACAATATCGTATTCAAAAGGTGCAAAATACATATATTCGTCTAATTTTTAATTTTTAAGAAAATTAGATCACGTATTACATAAAATTAATGAGCTGGTTAAATATGTCTAACCGTTAAACTCAACATTTGGCTGTTGCTTATGCTATTGCAGGTGTGCATGGTTTAATTACTAATTAAAAATTCATATCTAAATCTCTAAAAAATAAATTTAAAACCAATTTGAACGTCCATGATATAAATACTAGAGATAAATTTAAATATATTATTCCTCGACATAATACAAGACCACACAAAAAGTATTTTACTTATAATGCGATTAAAACATGTAATTCCTTGCCAAACAATGATTTACTACTTAATTTTTTAGCCAAGTTTAAGTCAGGATTTAGGTTGTATTTGTTTAGAGAACAGTTGAGCTCCTATTTTTTAACTCACTAGTATGGTGTGCTCCATAGGTATAACATGATGGTTGCATACGTTTGCATACAAAGGTATTTTTTTGTGTGCAGTCTTGTTGTGGTGCAGATTGTGAGTTTTATTTCTCCCCCATGTTGGTTATAAAGAAGGGAATAATTTTTTTTTTTAGTTGGGAACAGTTATTTCTTTATAACCGAAATTTAATTATTAGGGTTAAGTTTGAGTAGCCTTAGGCTAGACTTTTTTGACTAAAAGACGATTATTATTATTATTATTATTATTATTATTACTTTGTGTTTTATACTTGTGTGTTAAGGGTCAATTAAAAATATGAGCAATTTAAATAAATGTTTTCTTAAAAGTTAATAAAAGAGTTAATACATACCTCCCAGCAAGGCATATAATAAATTTAATGCGGTAACACACAAATTCAAACTTTTCGGAAGCGCATACTGAACGCATAGATGCGAGAGCAATTGTATTGCAAATATTTGCTTGCTTAAACTCGGTTGTTGCATTAACTCCTGCAAAAAGTCTAAGCAGATGTGCATGGATGGCACTCCTTTGACTACTACTTCTAGCAACTCACTTGGATAGCCCTAAAAAAAGAACAAAAAAACATTAGATATTTAAATATGTGTACCGAGTGTCTCACTAAGACGGGACATATAACAACGTTACAACTTCATACGAGGAGAAGGTATGTCTTGCTAGAGAAAAAGCTTAATTACTTGTGTTCTGCTTATTACATTAAGAAAAAGTAAAGTGCATTTTGAAGAGGTTTCATCTTGATCTTTAATTCGGTCAGCAAATTATACTGTTTTATATAATACTATCCAAAAATAATCGGAATGATGTGAAAACAAGTGCTGAAAACTATAATATATTTTACAAGAGCAGTCGGCGTGGAAAAGACGCTTTTATAGAGGGAAAGATTAGGACGAGAAAACTAAATTTATTATAAAGGAATTCACAATAACCCCCAAATTATCAAAGTAGAATATATTAATTTAATTGATGTACTCCGCGCTCTTGTCTACGATCAATAAACAACACTTTCCAAATCTAGTGTCTTATGTCAAAAAATAATTAAAAGCTTAATTTAGTTAATTATTTCAATATAGATAACAACTAATACCCCTACACTTGAGACAAAATTCTTTTAATTATAATATACGTTTATAGAACGAAACGCAAAATTATCACGAATATTGACAATCCAAAAACTGTACTAGCCCAACATAATTTTGATCGTGAACATAATTTTGATCAAAATTTTAGATCAAGAGACTAATTTGCAAGGAAGATAATTTTTAGAAAGTCTTACTTATACAAAGAAATAAACAGCCTAACGCAAACCAAAACTGTGATATCCAAGACTTAAGCATCATAAATACAAACATAACTAGTTTTCCATAAGTACATTATTAGAATTTAATTTTTTACTATTTTTTTATAAGCTTTCGGAATAATTTTGCAATTTTTTGACAGAAAAAATTAAGGCTTTAAGAAGTTATTAACTTTAAAATATAACTGTAAACTTTGTTTTTTTTTATCGTATATATTGTTTTAACTGAAAATTAGGTTGTTTAACACAAAACATTTTAAGGACTACTGTTCATAGTTTTTAAATGTTTCTATATTTAATTAATTTTTACAAAATAAGCGCATCAAACAAACATCGATTTTTTCGCCTGAGAGTGAAAGGGAAAGTATCAAAACGTGGGCACTAGATTTGAAAATTTAAACCATTGTATAATATACAATCCAAAAAAGCTGAGAGTGTTTTTTATTTATCCATTTAAAACCTGATTTAAAAAAAAAAACAAGATAATCTATGATCAAATCCTTATCACTGTGCGTTGAATACTTATATAGTAATAGTCTGGAATTATTACTCAAATAATTTTTTAAATTACTTTATCAGCAGACATTTTATTTAATTTATCATTAACATGGCCTAATTTTTTCACAAGGTTAAAATAATGAAACATATAGTTGTCAAAATGAGTCATCACTTCATATTCAATATTGTGACATTAAAATAGTCTTAGTTTTTTTTTTAATTTGACACTTATTTATGTATCCAACATTACAGCCTAGCACACCATTTATTATATTTGAATGCAAATTTTTTTTCGAGAGGTTTGACATTGAAATTTTATCTTAATATGGTACTTATTTGTAGTAATAATCCCTCTTTGATATTAAAAACCTCTTAATCTATACAAGGTGTCCAAAAGTGGTCTATATACAAGATGTCCCAGTGAAGGATCAAACTCAAACAGCGGAAAGAGGGAGTTATTTTCAATCAAAATAACTCAAAAAATGGTCAATCAAAATCACTCAATCATGCAATTGTGAATAGCTTAAAAGTTATAGCCGGAGTTTGATCCAACACTTTTGAGACATGCATATATATAAAGTTGAATGAATGTCAGCCTAAACTGCTCTACGGAATAATACGAAAAAGGGTACATTCATGTGTTTTGCCCGAGGAAAGTTATAACCATGGTGGTAATCTCAGATTCGTCATGGATTTTGCAATAACATTACGTGGATGTTGAACAATAGAATCACATGATCGTCCTCGCGCAACACCCCTTGCTTTATGGCGTCATTCGGTACTACTTACATAAAGTCGGCCGGTTTAGGCTAATAAATCACAGTGAGTAACTAACCTGAAAATGTACGAGTTTGCACAGCATTGTATCTGCAATGAAAACTTGATGCAAGTAACTGCACACTAAAGATCGAACTTCTTGCAAAGCCCATTTCCTTCCGGGCAACGTCCTATCCTCCTCCCTTTCTATAAGTGTTTCTAGTAGCATTTGTACGGCTGCGCTTTCCTGAAATAGGAATATTTTTTATACAGGTCAGAGGATAGGTTGGTCAGGATACTCCCCAAGTCAGAATTCAGAAAAATATATGTAAAATATATACTCGCTGACACGTGTTTCTGCTTACTGCCTTCTTTAGGGTGACCGCATGTTTTTTTGGTTTAGATGCTGTATTTTTCCTCCAGAACCGGTGAGCTGATTGCTCAGATTGGTTTTTCTCCCTGTAGAAGCCAATAAGTAGAAACACGGGTCGCAAGTACCACTTTTGTAATTTTTTTGCCTTCAGACTTGAGGAGTATCCCGACAATCCTAACCTATCATTTGACTATCGTCATCGAACATCGTGCTAATTTTCTTTTTAAAATTATTTATCCATACACAACTAAAGAAATTTCTATAAATTATTACATGATAACACTGTTTTTACTGTAAGTGAAACATTGCTGAGGTTATTCTTTCCATTACTTCCAATAGTTCACGGAATCCCTATAACATGTAGTATGGCAATGAGTTTGTAGTATATTAGTTACCGTCAACGACAATCTATTTTGCGGTTTCTTTCATCAGCGGTACTACCGCTCAAAGGCTCTGCCAGTGGCACCTTTGACAAATAAACCGCAAAATAGTATATTAGTGGAAGGCATAATAAGCACCCTCTATACACTGAAAGAAAAAAAATTAATGCAATTAGTTAGAATATTAAAACAACGTTTAAGACAAACAACATCCAAGGCAGCATGTGGTAAAAATTAAGTTGAATATACTGTAACGATCTTAACCGTCGCAAAATTCCCAGCTGTTCTCCATCATTCGGGAATCATCGCGGTACCGTGAAAAGTTAACGAATCTTCCGGAATAATAGCTAATATATAAGGAGCTCTTGCCGCTAGTTGGTCAGTTCAAGTATGAATATTGGCGCGACTTTTAAATGTACATAAGTAGTAATAAATATATAGAGGGGTAAATAAATGTTTCTATTCTATCACACCTAAACAAATGGTAAAAACTCTACAATACTCTAATTGTCTCTAAAAGGCTTGTTAAAGGATAGTTTAAATTTTGTTTTTATATTGTATAACTAGAATTGATTTTTTAATGAGGTCAGTAGTTTACAGAAAAAAAAATCCAGGCAACCAGAGCCATGCAAAAAACGAGGAATCAATTAATCTCTGAATCTGGTTTTGTGGGTATATTGGTCTAGATGGGAAGCAAAGAGCATAAGAAGCTTTTTCATGTAGAGAATATTCTCAATATAAATATCAATATAATCAATATACTATATACTATACAATATAATCTCAATATAAAATAGAAGGCAGTGTTAAAACTTCCAGATCTAGAAAATCACTACAAGAATCTTTTCTGCATGGCGACCCTGCCCATGCATTCTTGGCATCAGGACTGCGGCTCTATCATAAGACAACACCGAAAGGCCTGTCTGGGAAGAGACTAGGATAGTTTGTCAAACCTAGCTAGAAAAACTCCAACTTAAGCTTCTGCAGACAGCATTTCAATGAAATCAAGGATCTACACCGATACCAAAAACTTCACACCAACCACACTCTGTGGAATACTCCAAGTTAGGAAGATAATTGAATTACTCTTAGCCAGACTGAGGAACAATTTATTAATTGTAAAACACCACTGATCACTAGAAAGTACAAGACTTAATTAAGTCGTGCCGAGTGTAAGAGATATCATCACAGACTAAGCAGATGGCAGTACCATTAAAAATGAATAAATTATTCATGTAAATTAAAAAAAAAGTAATGATTGATACTCGAGGAAACTTAATAATACAAATAGAACAAAGAAAGGACAATTGGATGAAATATGAAACATTTAGAGATGCACGTTACAACGACTAACTTAAAAATTAACATTTTGTTAGCTCTTCTCCGGCGACCGTACAGCTCTCTTAGAATGAAATGAATCATTCGACGCAAAGGAAGCAAGAGGAGCTGATGGTAGGCAGGTAGCACCTGCAGCCCCTACAGAGAAATCACTTATGATTTGCTTAAGTACAAAGATGCGTTTCCAATGAAACAGCTCAATAGACTCTGATTTGAGTGAGTATTGAAGTCTACAGATGCATTATAGTCCTTGTAGATCACTCTTTTGCAGAAATAGCACGAGTATCCAAAGACCTAACTTTTAGTTTCCCTGAACAAACAGCATTTGTTGCACATATCAAACTCCAAAATTCGACATTTTATTAGCAAAAATGGATTCAATATATCCTTCTGACCTTTTTGGATAGGAAACAGTCACAAACTCGAAGACAAGTATCGGAGACTGTATAACTGGACCTTTGATTACAAACGACGAGGTAGGAGCTGCTATTAAAAGAAAGCAGAAGAAGAAGATGTCAAAACAACAGAACCTAATAACTGATTTTGAAATTTTTAAAGCTGATTTTGAACCCAAATGCAAAAAAGTGTGATGAGTACAGAATTAAAAGACTTATGAGCTACCTACTTAAGACCTTCCTAAAAATCACCTACAACAGAGTATATAAAAAATAAAGAACAAAAAACACGTATACAATTGGAGTTTCGCGATGCTCTGGCTACATGAGAAGCACTTTTTGCTATACAAGTCTTGTTCCAGGGGTGCAAAGACGTTAGCTGTGGTATATATGTATGCTTTGTGTTCTACCAGAAGGCGTTCGATAGAGTTAGACATGACGAACTTATATCACTGCTTAAAGAGGTTGGCTTAGATGATAAAGATCTGAGAATCATCAAAAATATTTAGTATAACCAAAATGTTCACATAAGAGTAGACAACCAGATGACAGAAGCAATTTTAATAGAGAGTGGAGTGAGACAAGGATCTGTGCTATCCCCCATTTTGTTTAATGTTTGCTCCGAATATATCTTCAAACAAGCCTTGGGAGAATGTGATGAAAGATAAGATACCAAATAACGGCCAACGTTTGAACGATATGAGATACGCAGACCATGCAATAATATTCGCAGGCAGTCACAATCTAGAAGGTTTACAAATACTGATGACAATATTTGACCTAAACACAAAGAATACAAAATATTATATAATATAACAATGTCATCGACTATATCAAAAAAAAAATTTCCCTCCAATATTTGTAATTATTAATATCTCTCCAAATTCAAATATTTTCAAACGAAAACATCGCGATGGAACAAGCTGCAGAGAATGCCGATATAACTATTTTCAGAAGGGCTATAGAAAATGCTACACATTCCGAATGTGTGATTGTGGTAGGAGAAGATTCTTACTGCTTTACCTCCAAATAGCGACAGGTTGCTTTTGATGAACCCCAACACACTTAAAAATGTCAAAGAAAATAGATTATTTCCTTGGGTTTAGCGGATGTGATTCAACATCATCCATCTTTAAATAGAGAAAGATAAAATTAGTAAAGCTTTTCGACAAAGATGCGGAGGTACAAAAGATTGTCGAGATATTCAAAAATTTTGATGCGACTTCAGGTGAAATTGGTTCTGCTGGTGAAAAGGTAATTGCGGCTTTATATGCCGGATCGCTTCTTTAATCTTGTTCTCTGAATAAAACATGGTTTAAACTGTCCTAAGTACAGAAGACTTTTAACTTGGCAACTCTATCTCTAACTGAAGAAACTGCTAGACTGCATGCACTGAGGGCTTTCCTACAAATTCATTCATGAAGTGGTCATCTGAAGGACCAAATTCAATGGGGTTGAAGGTTACTAAGCATGGAATGCTCCCAGTACCATCAACAGCAGAACAAGCCCCGCAAGAATTGCTTAGGAACACTGCGTGTAAATGTTTGGAGGGGTGCCGAAATGATTGTGGTTGCAGGAAGCAAGGAATGAAATGTTTTCCAATCTCCTATAATTGCAAAGGAGCAATTATAGGAGATTCTGCACCAATACAGCAAATTAAATTTATGACGAAATTCAACGAAATAATCCTACCTGATGATGCCGAGGAATTAGAACTTTTGGATGATGAGGACCCTAAATCAGATATATTACATATGCTTATGCCTTATGTATATATATATTTTTTTAAACTATAATTATTTTTTATTATCAAAATTTTCATTAAAGCGTTTTGTACCTAAGGAATTTTTTACATTTCAAACACATTTAAATCAGAATAAGCGTGTTTATGTTTAAAACCAGCAAATTATCCAAAAATTTTGATCATAATTCACAAATACGATCTGATACATGATAATATATTATAGGATTTGCAAATATCATATTATTATTTCATATTACATTTTATATTGTGAAAACGAGTAAAAAAAATTGCATTTATATTTTTTTGAATTAAAAATATCGTCGTGTTTTTGTCCTGATTGTATATTTTTCTGATAATAAGTATATAGTACTCATTCAACGTAAAATTTTATATACTTTAATTTCTAAAAGAGTAAAATGCATCGTTCAGGAGTTATTAACAAAAAATTAAAAAGTGAGATCTTAGAAAATTGTATTTTCTTTTAAGTCTGCATATTTAAAACTTCTACTTCTACTTCTATTAAATAGGAAATAAATAGTCTTTTTATTTTATTCACAACTATATTTACTCTCCATTACAACTACGTTTATGTTTAACAAACTCTATAGAAGTTAATACTAAATCCTTACAGCATTTCTCGCAATACCATCGTCGAGAATTTGCTTTTACTGCAGTCGTTTCTTCTTTTTTATCATCTGTTTCTTGTTTCTCTTTAACCTGTTCAGATTTATTAGGACAGAACTCCTCATGCTGCATGAAATCAAATAGAGAACTACCAGTGAAAACTTCTTTACAATACTTGCAAACCCATTCAGTTCTAAATACTTGTTCTTCCATCTGGTAAGTCCATTCTTCTTGAGTTAGACTATTGAAAATAACGTTTTCTGTAACATTAAAACCACCTTTTGACTCATTAGGGCGCATAACGTATTGCTCGTCAAACGGATTTTTTACTTTATCATGCAAACTGTTAAAGCTGTCAGTTGTAAATGTGTATAGTTGTTTAAGATCTGCTGGCAAAAGTCTTTTGACATTGTAAGGAACTTCCGTAGCCATATAATTAACTAGAGCATCTATAAAGTAAAACATTTCTTCTTTATCGGCTTTGGTGGGCTTGTGTAACGGATTATTTAGGTTAAAATCTAGTTTATTAATCCATTTTTTTCTTAGGGCCAGCGCACGTAGAAGTATATTTTTGCCTAGTCCTAGATATGGCACATCCAATAATAGAAAATCGTCAACTATAAACCTGGTTAGGGTATTATTCGTAGCTATGGTCTTTCCAAATAAAAGTAATGTTTGGATACAGGGCATCCGCATAACGTTTACTAGATAAACTTTTTTGGTTTCCAGAATAGATTGATAAATCAAAAGTTCATGTTTTTTTGAAATAGGCCTTTTGCTGAAATATCCTGTAAAAATAGTTAACATCAGATTGGTAAAATATATATAATTGATAGTATTATGTACCAGACATAAAATTTCCTGCAATTTTAATATTTGTGTAGTTTTTTAAGTATCTTAGGAATTTAGACTTCTTTTCTCTATATTTTCCGTCAAGAATTAAAATTGTCGACTGTATGCAAAAGCAGAAAAACAAATAAATAGATTCACAATAGAAGTATAAAGATAAATGATTTTAATACTTCTATTTCACTATAAATAAGATGCTCTTTTTACAAAATTATTAGTATTCAATTTGCATTAAAAAAATATTATTATTGCTAATAAAATTACATGCCAATCACAAAATAATGTCAAGCAGTCTTTTCAAAAGTCTATGCCAAATTTAAAATAGCAAAAAAAAATTATCAATATACTATACAGGGTTATCCAAATTAAGTGACTACCAACGGTAACTTTGTTATTAGTGAAAATACAAAGTTGTTTAAATTAGCAAACTAGTAGCATTCTTAACGCTGGTAAAAATGAGAAGAAAAAAGACAATTGAGAATCGCATTTTTGAGTTTTTCAGAAAAAGAATATTTTTTTAAAAGGAAACCCCTGTATATCCTCCTGGGACCTAGCGTCCATTTAAATCGACATGCCAGTTTTATGTTTCCAGTTTCGTTAATTTATTATTTAAGCAGCTTAGACCTCGCATCCACTACGTTGGACACTTCGGTGCTGCCGCCCAGTTCGATTCGGCCGACTTTAATTGTGCACATGTGCTGGGAATCAGTTGTTTGTTTTCTGTTGTGATGGCGGCTGCACGTGGTTCTCGTTATGATATAGCCTATTTTTTAACGTTTTGTAATGTTTTTGTGAAAGTTTTTATTTGCAAATGTTTAATAGACAAATTTAAATAACATTACAATAATAAAAAAATTAAATAAGTTTTGTATTACCCTAAGTTATTCGCGTCCATTTAAATGGACATTGGGTCTATCTCATGCACATTTTAAATTAACTCATAAAATTTATTTTAGGAATTTTTGGCAATCAATGAGTGCTTCGGCCAGGGGAGGATGACGAAAAATTGGAGCAAATACTCAAAATCATTGGAATCGATGACTCTGACATTGAAATGTCTGATGATGAAGAAGAAATTCAAACTTTGGATAATTTAATGGGGAGAGAAGAAGAAATAATTAATGAAGAACTTGTAAGCAGCAGTGAGGAGGAAGAAGAAGAAGATAGAATTCCTCTTAGTGTCCTGAGAAAAAAACTTAAAAATGGCCAAGCAATCTGTGAATCCTTTAAAGCGAAAGTCTTGGAGAAGAGATGATACTTTTGCACCTCCAAATTTTGAAGGCCCCTCTAATGAATGCAGCGCAGAGCTCCGGTATGATTGGACTGCAAAATCCTATTTAGCCATGTACTATTGTACTTTGAAGATGAGTTATTCCAAAAAGTGTGTGATTGCACAAATGCAAGGTACGTTGAACTTAAAGGAGTATCTGGGTAAAAACCACTAAAGTTTCAGCTATTGCAGATACAATGACTCGAGATAGATTTTTTGCTATAAGAAGTAACCTTAAAATCGTCATTGATGGCAGCATCGCTAAAGAGGTACGCAGGTCTGACAAATTTTGGAAAGTACGTCCTATTATAAAAGCAGTATGGCAGGGGTGTTTGCAGCTACCTAGAGAGAAAGTGGTTGCGGTAGATGAACAGATGATCCAATTTACAGGGACTTGTAAAATGAAGCAGTTCGTTAGAGGAAAGCCAAATCCAGAGGGCTTGAAAAATTTTGTTGTTCCTGCCCCTGATGGTCTTGTGGTCTAGACTTGGAATTATATCAAGGAAAAGATACTTTTCCAGATGATTCTGTAAAACGACTTGGTGTTGGACCTTCTGCTGTTGTTCGCCTTGGAAGGATTGGATATTATTTCCTGGAAGTCATGTGTACTGCGATAGATGTTTCACGACAATACCACTTTCTCGAATATCTTCGTCAACAAGGGAAATATTGCACTGGAACCATTATGAAATCTCTTGTACCAGCGGCAGCAAATTTAACTTAGGAAAAAATGATGGCCAAGATAGGTAGGGGCAGCTCGGAACAAATTGTAAGACAAGATGGCGAAATAGTAGTTGTACAATGGTATGATCTGAAATCTGTACTTTTGGCATCTACTGCTCTAGGAATTCAAATTAGCGATGAGTGTAAAAGGTAGTCTAAGAAAGGCTCTAAATACATTCAGGTTAAAAGACCTTACGTTCTTGCTAAATACAACGATTGTATGGGAGGAATAGAATTGATAGACCGAATGATTAGCTATTATAGAATTCGAGCCAGATCAAAAAAATGGACTGTAAGAGTCATTTTCCATTTCTTTGATCTAGCAATGGCTAACTCATGGTTTTTTTATCGAAGAGATAAAAAAAATGTTTAAAATCCCTCCACGCAAAATACAACAATATTTAGATTTTAAAATCGAAATTGCCACTCAACTTTTGACAAATACACCCAATCCACAAAGTGAATCCCAAGAAAACATAGGTATTAGAAGAAATCCTGAGGGAAATATCTTTGTCGATTCACCGTCATCGTCATTAGGCACCGAAAGAAAACGGAAACAACACTTAAAAAATTCGGTTAGATGTAAAAATGACTCTTGTGCCAAAATAACCAAGTTTTTTTGTAATAGATGCAATACATTTTTGTGCATTACTGGCAACAGAAACTGTTTCATGGAGTTCCATAGCAAATAAATTTAAGCTTACATTTATTTTCTGCGTTTTCATAGGTTTAGAATGAAATGTTATTGAAAAAAAAATTATATATTAGGAATGTCCCAATGTCACCCAAATGTCCATTTTAATGGACCCAATGTCATTTTAATGGACGTTATGTATCTGTCAAAGTAAGAAAAAAAATAAAAAAAGTTATTAGTAAACAATGTTTATTTATGTATTTTTTATTATATTTAAAAGCCTCACAACCCTAACTTAACAAAAACATGTCCGGGTCCCAGGAGGATATTAAGGAGAGTCACCCTGACAGTAAGCCAGCCAATTTGGACGAATTAAGGCAAAAAATTATTGAATGTATCAATTCCATTGACCTAGAAACTATTTTGGTGGTACGAAGCAGCTGTCTAGCAAAAGAGGGTGGTTAATTTAAGCCTTTTATTTAATGTTATTTGTACATATTTTTATTGAGTTATCTTTATTATTTAGGAGACTTAAAGTTTTTGTTTGTTAGAATAATCTTTTTATTTATGAGAATTTATATTTTAAATATTAGAATAGCTGCATGTAGAGCATTCGCTGAGAGCGAAAGGTACAAAATTTAGTAAGAACGCTAACAAGTACTGTACACGATGATTCTGATAATTATTTTTTAATCAGAATAGGCAACAAAAGGTTATAAATTATTTAATTGTAAAAGTATATATTGTAAAGGACATATCTGAAATATTTGTCATTAAAAAATAAGCCGACAAAGTAAGCAGACAATCAGTAGATCCTAGTACTAATTATTCTATAATTATATTTGATAATACCTGGGGGTGGAACTTCAATATCAGTATTAGATAGCTCCAAACTTTCAGGATTAGTAGCAAAATAGCTCATAGGTCTCAAAAAAACATAATTTTTCTGTTTTGTATGAAATAGTCTCTCTGATACCGTTTTTGAAGAGTTGTGCTCATCTCCTACGGCAACTTGGGGATAAAAGCCGCTAGTCAATATAATTTTAAGCATCATAAGATCCTTAAAACTATTTGCGCTTGTTTCATTTAAGAGCTTCTGCATGCTCTATAAATAAAAGAAATATGATGTATTTTAATATTTAAAAAAATAATACGATTAAACCTTAAAATCTTTGCTAATTCGAAACTCGACATCTCGTATATCAGCTTTAGAATCTTCTTTTTCAGATGATTCTCCGAAATCATACATTTCATACTTAAGTTGTTTCCTTTGATTACTTTCAGATTTATTTTTAATTTCATATTTTAAATGTTTCAGATGCTTTAATTCTCCATATCTTATGGCCCTTTCCCTACTGGATAATTCTAAAAAAATATGCCCACAACTCAGTAAAAAGCAGTAAAGGCAATTTCTATATACCTGTCTCAATTTTTGGTAGCAAATTTATTTCACTTAAAATATCTTTAAATTGCTCGATAAGTTTAGTTGCTTCATAAAACCTCTCTTCTTCTAAACATCGTTTTTTACTCCACGTGCGTGAATTTACAGAAGAATTTCTGGAACCTCCAGCAATTTGATTTGATCCTTGTTTAACGATAAGCCTAAAATTTTCAATTTTAATACTATGAAGTCTCACTTTTATTAAATCTAATACCATTCCTTATAATAATTTAGTAAACTAATAGGGTCCCCATGATTAGATTCCAAGGGACTTCTTAAATTTTGTGCTGTAGTATCTCTATAAGCATTTTGAGTTAATGGATTCTGAACACTTAGCAATGAAGCGAGAGCAATTACTGAGTTGGCGTTTTCAAAAATTGTTGATAAAATGAGCATTTTTCCAATAGACAAATTAACTGGCAATTGACTTAAGCTATCCCCTAACGGGGTGAGAGTTAGACAATCTTCTGAAAGACTAAGGGCACCTAAAATGTTAACCCTATTGAATCAAAGCCATTTCACCAAGTTATACTGCGTGAAAATATTTATATTTTAAACCATTCACGGCGTATTTTTCCTACCGGTAAATTTTAATTTCTCCAAACTTTCTTCAATAGCAACATTACTGGGTTTTTCAAGAAACGGAAAACTTTCAATATCAGACAATCCCAGAGAAATCATATGTAAAATTAATGAATCTAAAGGCACTAAGTGTATTTCCGCAGGACTAAAAAGCTCAAAATTCTTAAAGTCTTCTTCAGAATAAAGACGATAACATACTCCAGGTCCAGTTCGACCTGCGCGACCACTCCTTTGTTTTGCACTGTCCTATAAAAAATTATTGCAAGTAATTTATCAATTTTAATCTTTATAAAAATTAGGTATAAACTCACTTGTGAAATATTTGTTTCGCTCAATTTACTAACTCCAAGATTTGTATTATAAATCATTCGATTACATTTCCCAGAATCCAGGACAAACCTTTAAATAAAATTACATTTTTTTGAAGCCTAGCTTGGAATAATGAGATTATTAAGAGATTAATAATATATAAAGCCAATGTAGCAAAATGTTCACTTTGCTAATGCTAACCAGCACTGATTTTGAAAAATGCCTTAAATAAAAAAAAAAACAATTTTATAATATGCAAGTTTGGTGTAGATTACTGTCACTAGCAAAGTGACATTTAATATTCTTTTTCTAAAATTATATAGGAGCATAAATTCTTTACCTAATCCCATCAATAGTAACTGAGGTCTCCGCAATATTTGTTGAAATAATGCATTTTCTTATACCATCTGGGGGATAGTCGAAAACTTTATTTTGTTCTTCCAGTGAGAGACTACTGTGAAGTGGTAAAACTATCCAATTTTTCTTTAAACGACTAAGAAGAGGAAATCAAAAATTAAAAAATTACTAAAGGAAATATTTTATGAAAGGTAGATAGATACTTCATATATTAGAAGTTAGTCAAATGGATCACTTACAAGTAAACGGAAAGAGAGAAAAGCTGGTGGATACACAATTTTCTTAATTTTATAAATAATTTAAAATGGTTGGTAATTTTCAAAAAATGCAAGCATTTTATTCTTTGGTAATTGCTTATTTTGCCCTAGTATGCGGCATGCGTCATGCGCCATATTATGATTAATTTAAAATATACCTATTGACCTCATATAACAAAAACATATTTTAATAAAAATAAAATATCTTGGTTTTAATTGGATAATGCATTTTAATTGAAACAGTATGAATACTAGAATGGAACAAATTTATCTAAACAACTCCAGAAATCTTTATGATTTGAACATTAACAAACGAACAAAGACGAACGAATAAAGACGAGTATGAAGTGACAAAATAAGTTTTAATAAAATTGCTAACATGTATTTCATATGACTGAACTCTATTTTATATATTGTATTAAGGATGGTTTTGTTACATTTTTAACTAATTTAAAGATCTTTAATAGTACATTTAATAAATAATTTTTAATAACTCTGGCTTAGTTACCTATATTCAGTTACAGCTTCAGTCAATGTAGAAATTTCCGAGAGCCCATTTAAGAATATTAACACATCACCTTTCTGATTAGGCTTATAGTTTTCATCAATTAATTGTAATATTTGCAAATATGGAGTGCAGTTAAATTTGTCCCTTTTTCTTTCAAAAGGATCTTTCACTATGGGTCTGTAATTAATTTCAATTGGATAAAGTCTTCCAGGTACCTTAAAAAGTATATTTTTATGTGATTTTGATAATATATTGATAGCCTCTTAAAATTTATTTTACCTGAATGACTTGTATGTTCTCTTCGGAAAAGTAATTTGAAAAAAGATCTAAATTTATAGTGGCGGACATTAATATCAATTTAAGGTTAGTTTTCGTTCGAAGTACACACTTCATTATTCCTAAAAACAAAATACAAACCGTGAGAACTTAAACTACTTAGTATAAAAAGAAACATAATATAAGTAGAAAATATGTTAATAAAACTTGTGAAACCCCTAGGATTTTATATTGCGAAATTTGAACGATTTTAATAATAAAATAACCGTCTGGTCCATTTTTTACAAAAATATAGCTTAGTTCCATTCTTTTTATAAAGGAACTTTTTATGATGGATTGCTTCCAAATTGGGTAAATAATATTATTTTATTACCTATGATGACATTTTCACTTTTTTTAATAAACCATCTCGTTACGTCAGGATTTTCTGAATTCTTTGTATCATTCAACTTAATAATCTTTTGTCACTAATAGGTGTTTACATGCTACATAGTAATCGTAGTCTTGACACTCAGACGTATATATAGATTTCCTCTGTATAAATTATGAATTACACTCTGCAATCACTAGGATTAGACAGTATGACTGAGATATTATTCAAATATTGTTATGAATAGGTAATTTTTAGTTCTTGAATAAGTTATTTTAATAATACCTGCGTAAATTGCGTTAAAAGAAAAATAAATTCTCTATATGGATAAAATTTAAATTTAATTAAATGAATATATAGTAAGGTAAGCAACCAGTTATTGACATTTCACCAATCATTGACACCATTCTACAATTTTCCCTAAAATAAGAAAACGCATTTGAATTTCATATTAAATGTGAAACCTATGCAATCCTCTGTAAATCTGGCAACCCTGAACATATTTCCAGAATTTTCTGGTCAGTCATTTTGTCAGGTCAGTTCATGTTGTAAACCCGTGTTCCAAATTTTTGGTGTTTTTTGTGATCCTTAATGTAAAAAATAAGGTAAGTAAATTTTTGTGACCCATTTTAAAAATTTAGCATTAGTATGTATTGTTATTTTCTGTGGTTTATTTTTGTTTAAAAAGTTAAAAGTAGATAAAATGAATTAAAAAATCTCCCCATGTTGACACAAGTGTCAATTACTGGTTTAATGATGACAATATTTGGATGAGCCAAAACTAAATATATTTAAGTCCTTCTGCTTTTTCAGAAATGTCGCCTAGAAGAAATTATACCTCTGACCAAATGAGCTGCACTGGCGGAAGTAAGAAATGGTGTACCAGTTGCAGTGGCTGCTCTAAACCACCATGTTCCACGGACAACCCTACTTCACAAGATGCAAGGAAAGTCTGAAGTTGTTTGTACCATGGAACCCTCAACAATACTTAGCAAGCATGAGAAATTCCTAATGGTTAAATGGATTATTGAACTATCTGAAAGACATTTTCCCGTTTCAAAAATGCAGCTTTTAGATTCAGTTCAAAAAATCATCATAGAGAGAGTCAATCAGAACGGGCAAAATCGTTTACTAACAATAATCGTCCTAGCGATAAATGGTTTCTGCTATTTTTGAGGAGACATCCGGAAATTTCACAAAGAATATCACAGAATTTGACAACATCCAGAAAAAGTGTAACTTCAGGACAAATTCGTAGATGGTTTCAGGAAATAAAGGAGTATCTAACGTCCCATGATCTCTATCAAATAACTGATGACCCCAAAAGGGTATTCAATGCTGATGAAAGCGCGTTTTACCTCTCACCCAAAGAAGGAAAAGTGTTCAAGCACTTTTTATGAATATATCACCAATATATTCAATCCATGGCTCATAAAAGAGGGGATTCAAAAACCTGTTAACTCGCCATTTATCAACATTTTGCAATGATAATGGCATTGAGTTGATAGCTTTATATCCCAATTCTACACACATCCTTCAGCCTATGGACAATGCAGTATTTAGGCCCCTTAAATTAGCCTACAGAAATGAGGTACAGAATTGGAGGATGGAGAACTTTGGCAATAGGCTTCAGAAGATGCACTTTGGAGGTGTGTTTAAAAAGGCCCTGGAACACATTAAACCAGAAACCATTCAAAATGGTTTTAAATCTTCAGGTTTGTGCCCCTTTAATGTTGGCAATGTACATTTTAGTAAAATTTCTGCCAAAAATGACGATTCAAGTGACATCCCTGTAGCTGCTATGGCTTCAAACGCTACAAAAGATAAGTCCCTGCTTGCCTTGAAAATTTTTGAGAGCAGGATTGACCAAGAAAAGCTAACTACATTCAGGAACTCCTTAAACCAACATTCTTGGGATGGTCCAGTGGAAGATAAGCATTTATTCGAAATTTGAAAAAATTTGACACTAGAAACATGTTCAGATGTTGAACATGCAGAAGTAACAAATGAAAAAGGAGCCATGGACTCAGTTGCAGATAATCGATTTAGCCGTTCTCCCACTAATCTTGCTCCTGCTTCTGTTGCCGAAGATCTTTGCACTCCAACAAAAATAACTGATGATCAGCCGAGCACATCTTATAATAACACTCATGACCAGCCAAGCACGTACTTTCAAACCCTTGATGCATCAAATGTTCCAACTCCTTTTAAGAAGGCGTTATTTTGGCCCGACCCAAAACCTCAAACAAAAAAAAGGAAAATGAAGGAAAAAATTCCATCTGTTGTCAAGTTTCTAACGGAGACATTCAAATAGGAAATTTTATTTTAGTGAAGTTTCTTGGCGGCTAAAGAAAGAGCACTACATACCAATATGTTTGTATTGTGCAGGAATTAGTTGACAATGATGACATTAGGGTAATGTCAATGAAATGTTTAGGTGGAGACAAAAAAATGTTTGTGTGTGATGAAAATGATGTGTCATATATAACAAAAAATAGTGTTATTGGAGTGTTGCCTACCCCAGATTTATTATCTTCTGGTGAGCTAATTAAATATGAATTCAAATCACTTGTGGATGTTTTTGAAGTACTAAAACAAAATTATATATCAAGGCCAACGCATGTCATTGTATGTATGTGCATAGATGTTTGTATTTCAGTATGTTTAAATGAAGCTTTTGTAGTATATTTCCAAAATATACAATATCACATTACTTTTAACTGGTCTTTTATTAGTGTCTACTACTGGTTGTCAATCATTGGTTTTTTTGGATATGATGATGTCAATAACAGGTATTTTGACAAAACTGATTTTTAATATTTTTTGCAACGCATATTTATATTCGTAAAGCATTTTGTTGTATTAATTGCTTAAAGGAAACATTAAACTACATGTTGTAGCAAAATTTTACTGCAAAATGTTATATAAAAAATATTTATCATGATTTTCATGAAATACCCCCCTTGTACTGTCAATAATTGGTTATTTACTACATTGACAAATAAATGTTGCTATTATTTAGGTCAAGATTAATCAAATTTGTTTTTTTCCCAATATGAACGTAATAGCTATTATTTCAAGATCTATATTAAAAATAAATAGTGAAAACATGTTACCAATTAAAAGGTCTCCATGCAAATGCCTTTCATGAACCTCATCCAAAATAATAACATCATATGAGTCTAGGGTCTCTTTTTCTGATGCCTGTCTTAGCAACAAACCCTCAGTAAGAAAAATGATGTGTGTATCACGTCTTTTCGTTTTCTCAAATCTTATTTGGTATCCTATTACGGTTTTAAAATTTGTAAGGGTTTCAAATGCTACTCTTTTAGCTAAGGAAATACAAGCAATACGTCTCGGCTGTGTACAGGCAATTTTATTGTAGCCTGCTTCTAATACATATTGGGGCACTTGTGTTGATTTCCCACATCCTAAAACAGAATTTATTTTGTAGAAGTAATATCGAATATAATAAAATTTTATTAATAAAGGTTTACCCTATTTATATATGGCTGTATACATGAATCAACCAATTCTTTGACTTTTTTATTCATTCATAGAGGGAGCTACAGGGCAAAACAATATAAATTATATTGTAGAAAGTGACATATTTAGCAGGAAGTCAACTTAGAGTTTCATAGGAATCTTTAGTCAAGGGCAATTCGGATTTATAAGAATATCTTTGAATGTTAATTTTATTTGATTGTGTACGTAAATCATATTTATAACGGCTTAGAAGAAGCATTTCAGGCTGACAACATCTGAAAAATTTTTCACGAAATTTCAGTTTTGCAGTCTTGTTAAAAAAGTTTAGAAGTAGCAATAATAATAATCAATAAATTTATTAATTGAAGTATGGTTTCTTAGTGGACAATGCTGCATAAATGGGTAAAAGAAAAAGCATCTAAGAAAGAAGTACGGTATTTTGCATAAATATAGCATCAAGCGATGTTTTCAAAAATATTATTTGCTCCTTTATTTATTCCATATTATTTCTTTACTTTTTAAGTACACGCCTCTGTATTATTTATAAATATACCGAGATATCATAAGAATGCCAATGCAGAGTAAGGAACTTCATGTTTGTTTATTTAGACAATGTGCATAAATATAGCAACATTCTTGTTTCGCATTAATTTTATCAGTTAAATATCGATTTACCTGCTGTAAAGTTATTTTTGAATCTCAGAATTAACTTAAAATGGGTCGCTCAAAAACCGTCAATGGTGATGTAAGAAAAATTATTGTGGAGCATTACGAAAATGGTGTTAGGCAGAGTGACATTGCAAGAATCTTACGGCTTCACAGGTCAATCGTATCCAGAGTTTGCAAAAAATTTCGCCTTACTGGAACAGCTGCACCGGCGCCCATTCCTGGTAGACCCAGAAAAACAAATTTGAGGATGGATAGACAGCTGCTACGAATTTCCAAAGAAAATCCTTTTTTGTCTTCTTTCCAAATTTTGGCAAAATTAAAAGAGGGTGGAGGAGCAAACCTCAGTTCCAGTACCGTAAGGAGAAGATTACTTGATGCCAACTTACCTGCTCGTCGCCCCGCCAAAAAACCGTTACTCTCAAACAAGAACATCAAGGCTCGTTTTCACTTTGCCTATCTCATGTCCACTGGTCTGTAGCTGATTGGAAGAATTTAGTGATGAATCTAAATATAATTTATTCAGGACTGATGGAGTGATGTACGTCAGACGCCTCAGTGAACAAAGATTAAACAAAAAGTACATTGGCCCCACAGTTAAACATGGAGGGGGAAATATTCTTGTATGGGGATGTTTCTCGGCTCGTGGCATGGGACCCATAGTAAGAATAGTGGGCAAAATGGATCGTTTCATGTACAAAGACATTCTGCAAACACATTTAGTGCCATATATGGATGAAGTCATGCCAGTAACAACCATATTTCAGCATGACAACGATCCAAAACATGCTTCTCAATTTGTTAAGAGGTGGCTATCCGATGAAAAAATAAATGTAATGATCTGGCCATCTCAATCGTCAGACCTAAACCCTATAGAGAATTTATGGCATTACATTGAAACCAAAATCAGGCACCTAACATGCTCTAATACTACACGAAATATTGAATTAATTTTAATTTAGTTGGGTTATATTTTTTTTAGAATTAAAACTATTTTTTGTTGTTTTTGAATAATAAATTTGCATAAAACAATTTGGTGTTTTATTTATTATGATACAAAAAATATGATAATATGAAAATATAAACAGGCTCTAACTATTCTTGTAAATAATATATAAACCTTACTTATAAAATAAATACTAAAAGATATATAACAGGAAAGTTTTAATATTGCTATCTTTTTGCACAATACTGTATATAAATTAGGTAACTAGTAGGATATTCATTGCATTTGGTTTTATCATGATTTCATCTATGTAGGCCAATAATGATTTGTTTTGCCTAAAAATATCTTGGATTTGCTTACAGTATAGTCAAGAGAAATTAGATTTTCATGTTATTATACAAAGATATAAATACAAACTATTTGTACCTATAGACTGTAAATAATCATTTGAATTTATAGAAAATGTCATTCTTCAGAGAAGTGTCACATAATGGGAGTAGATTTGTTCAACATGCTTATCATGTCAAAACGACATCTTCTAGATTTATTAATTAAGCAAGTTTGTTTGTAATAAGCAATAATTTTTTTAGGTTTTCTTATTAGGATAATTCTTTCGAATGAAGAACCCATGCCATCCAGAAACATTGTATTTACATTCTCTTTAAATATATATAAATTAAAAAGAATATTTTTGACAAATGTATTAGCTCTGAATAGCAGTTGATTTGACTTCAATAACAGAGAAAACCAAGATCACAGAGAATAGTAATAAAAAATTGTGTTTTTTTCTTGGTAATTAACTAAACTACATAAAAAAAATGTAATTTTTAGATAATCTAGACCAGCGTTACTCAAAGTGTGCTCCGCGGAGCAGTCATAATAAATGAATGCATGTATTAAAGTGAACCATATATCTATATCTATATAGATATAGGGTCCACTTTATCTATCTATCTTTTTTTGTATGATTATTAATAAACAATTCACATATAACTGCTTTTGCTTTTAGTTTAGAGTTTATGGTTCCATTAAAAATATAGTTTTTTAAAAGGGTTCCGTCACGAAAAAAGTTAGTAACACTGATCTAGACTGTAGTCCCATGTTTGGAACCTTTGGTTCTAAAAACATTGTGTCTGAAAAAATTAGTTTGTCTGATTTTTTGCAACAGTATTGCGCCCTCTATCGATGTTGTTGGCTGTAAATTTACTATTAGGTTACATATATTTTACAAGATTGTTTTGTACATCCCACCATCTATCACATCTGTAATTTTCGAGCAATTTCTGGATCCATTTACACTTTTAATATCAAAGCTAAACCATAATGTAATAATAGTGGGCGATTTTAACGTGTCTGATTTCTCTATTAACTCACCTACAGGTAATCATGTTAGTCAAAAATCTATTGCTGTTGGTTGTTACTATTGGATTTTGTTTTATCTAACTTCACCTGTACTGTTTCGCGTAGTGACGTGCCTTTTGTCTTGGAGGATTTGCATCACCCTGCACTGGAAATTGATTTTACTGCCTCAGGCCAACTTGTCCATAATTTTCAGCTTAATAAAAACTTATCTCATTCTTTTAATTTTAGAAAGGCCAACTTCCATCTCCTTTATGACTCGATCCTTGAAGCTGACTGGTCTACTGTGTATTTATCCTCTAACGTTAATGATGCATGTGGAGCCCTATATGATATATTGAATGGCATATTTGCATTATGCAGCAACATTCCTCTTAAGCAGCAACGTAAAAGAACATTTCCAAATTATTATTCTCGAGAGTTGATTAAGAACATTTATAGGAAAGAAAAGGATTTCAAGGACTTTAAAATGTACACATGCTTTTGCACTATTCTTTGGTGAGGCATTTATACAATCAAATTTCTTTAACCATTCGTCGATGTCTGATAATGTGCCCCACTTTGACATTTCCAGCGTTGATGCTTCCCAGATTATTTTGGCCAGTAAAAAACTCAAAAATAAGTTAACATCTGGTGTAGACGGTGTACCTAGCTTCTTGGTTAAAGATTGCATTGGTATCCTGGCTGATCCGCTGACCTACATTTTCAACCTAATACTGTCAACAGAACAAATTCCTGAAATTTGGAAGACTAAAATAATACCTATTTTAAAAGCTGGGGACTCTGATTAAATCGTGAACTACAGGCCAATCTCATTACTTTGTAACTTCTCAAAAATTTTCGAAATTATCCTGAATCGGTCGCTATTTAGTCACACAAAAGAACTCATCTCTGTAGACCAGCATGGATTTTTTAGCGGGCGATCTTGGGTTACTAACTTATCCTGTTTGTCTAGCCACATCTGTGAATCACTTGATGTTAATACTCAAGTCGATGTTATTTATACCGACTTCCAAAAAGCCTTTGATCGGATAGATCACTATATTTTGCTGGATAAATTAACTCAGTATGGTTTTTCAGGGAGATTATTTAATTTATTTCATTCCTACTTGATTGGTACATCTCAATATGTGGAATATCAGGGCTTTAAATCGAAACTTTTTAACGTAACGTCGGGTGTGCCACAGGGCTCGAACCTGGGTCCGCTCCTGTTTAGTTTTTTTTATAAATGACTTGATTGAGTCTCTCACTTGTCATAGGCTGGCTTTTAAACGATGATTTGAAGCTATATTTAAATGTATATGGTTTGGAGGATTGTGTTTTTCTTCAGAACTGTCTAAATACATTGGAGGTATGGTGTGCTGTTAACAGGGTAGGCTTGAATGCGGCTAAATGTAGTGTGGTTAGTTACTCTAGATCAAAAACACCCTTAAATTTTAATTACTTTATTAATGATACTATTTTGAGTAGATTAGAGCAAATTACTGATCTTGGTATCACCTTTGACTCTGAATTTACATTCGTTCCACACTTCTACAAAATAGTCAAGTCAGCCTGAGAAGGCTTGGGTTCATAATTAGAAGTTCTCAGAGTTTTCCTTTGGAATCTACATTAAGACTGCTTTTCTGTTGCTTTGTGAGATCAAAACTGGAGTTTGGCTGCATTATATGGAACCCACTCTATCAAAATCGTGTTGGTCTCCTTGAATCTGTTCAGTGTAGATTTGCCAAGTTTTTGGCCTTCAGGCAGGATGGCATATATCCGGTAAGAGGGTTTAATCATCAGCAACTATTGGAACGCTTCAATCTACATCCATTACATCTCAGAAGAATGATCTTCATTCATTTAACATTCTTTCTGCCAAGGCGTCATACTAACATTCTGTTGAAATCGCCACTGATATATACAATATGTGCTATATTTAATCGGATCTGTCACATGTGCGATATAAATTTCTCTCTGGTTCATGTGATTGTCGATATCTGGGTGGATCATTACTCTTGGGATTAAGACCCACATGTTTAAGTTATAGTTAGTAGGTGTATTGCAGTTAATTTAATTTAATTTTGTTGAATATGTGATTATCTTGTTAAACTTTTATAATTGGGTTTTTATATCATATTAATAGTTATTTATTCTAATTTTTTGGATAACTTTTGAGATTGCGACTTTACTTTACTTTTCTTCTTTTCTTTTCATTCTTTTAGGTTTGTTTGTGTGTTTTTTTAACTATATTTTTCATTGTTTTGCAACTGTTTCCTGTTATTGGGCAAGTTGCCTGTTGGAAATAAAGGCTTATTATTATTATGTGTCAAGAGTTAAATAAAGAGTTTTGGTTAGCGGTAAAACTGTCTCCTAATTTGATCTAGAGTGTATTTAAAATAGAAAATATATAATGAATATAGAAATAAAAAAGTTTCATTTTCAGATATGTATTGCCAACTCAGTCCGAGATATTATAATGAATAGTAATAATATTATGGATTTTTTAGGTTATTGGGTAGGTAGTTAATATGAGAAACGAACTACTTCCAAGTGACTATTCATAAATGACTGAATATGACTGTATGATAGAAAAATGAAAAATATGACATATCTTTCCTACATACTTTCTTATAATATGATAAAGAACTGTAGTGCCTAGTAATATTCAGGAAACACATTCCCATTTACTACACTCATAACCAAGCTAATAAAGTAGTTAATTCTTTTATTAGTACATAAGGTTTTAAGCATCTATAAAAAATTATCTATCTAATAATAAAATGCCATTGACTGTTATTAAGCTTCTCTTTTGAAATATGTTATCAAAATTATTAACTTACCTGTATTACCCGCAATAAGCATAACTTTCGCAGATTTTAACTTATCTATTATCTCTTTTTTATATTGAAAAATAGGTAACTCTACTTGACTGGTCCTGATTTTCTTCAATTTTAAGAATTTTGACTTTTGCAGGAAATCTCTATATATTAAGATAATAAGCAAAAATTCATTAAAATCATCCGGCCGAATTGATATTTTTTCACCATGTTTACTTAAAACAGGTACTTTTTCCAATAATATACTCTTTTTCTCAGGAAAGTAAGTGTCTAACATAACATTCCGATCAACATTTGGATCTCTGGGTTTTAGTTTTTGTATGTTTAGATATTTTTCATAAAAGGTCCAAAATTCGTTTTGTTGCTTAATATTAGCCTTGTCTTCTAAAAATCTTGATAATTCTTGTTTACATTCTTCGATTTTGTTATAGGTTTCAGCAGACTGTGAAGATCTTTCCTCTCTTCTCTTCCTTTTATCACTATGCCTGTAGGAACAATAGTCAGAACTATGTTTTCTTTTATTAGCCATTTTTAAACTTCTCAGGCTTCTATATCACGCATTTCTTTTTTAAATTCGGATAATATTTCATAACTTTTTATTCGTTTTTAAATAATAGTAGAACTAGAGGAACCATAAAATAAACATAAATACAAAACATTGTCAAATGAAAATCAATTAGTAAGGTTAAGTTAACTAAAGGTGCTTTTACAGAAGCGATTTGCAACGGCGACGTCATGTGCTAATAACGCAATTGATTGTCGCGACAAATTACGCTTTTTTATTCATGCGTTTGAACCAGTGTCGTGATCACTATACAGGGCGATTAAAAAAAAAATGCCGTTGAGTTGCGTTCGAGTTTGTGTTGGAGTTAGCTGAAGACTATTCCGACGACCTGAAATAAAAGTTGCAAGAAAATTCTGTCAAAAAAAAAAAGAAAAGTCTGTAATCTAAATTAGTGGAGAATTCTGTCAATCTGGAAGCTAAATTGTTGGAAAATCCTGCAAAGATGGAAGAAGAGATTTTGGAAAACAATGGCAATTTGAAAAAGGAATTAAAATAAGACATTTTGGAAAAGTCTTTTGGCTTCTTTCATTGATAGAGGACAGGATCCAGAAAGTTTAAAACAGAATCGCAATATTAGACGTCAACACTCTTGATGAGCTGTCCTATACACCTTCAGCAGTGGACAACAAGAACGAAGAAGTATTTTTTCTCATGGCGGCACCTAAATTATGTCTACCAACAGCGACTTTGTAGCGGTCACTAAGTTCGATATCTTATTATCTGAAAAAGAATTTGAATTTTCCATCGTTCATAACGCTTTACTTGACCTTTACATTATTTGTATTTATCGATCACCGGACGCTAATGTGCTGATTTTCTGCCAAAAACTACTGAGCTTGCTGGAATCCCTACCTATAAAAAGTAATTGATTTTATGTGGTGACTTTAACATTGACTTCACCAGTGTGTGTGCTGCTCAAGAGTCTCTGCAGTCAATTTTTGATTCATTGGGTTTAGAAATGCACATCAGCTCTCCAACCAGAATAACTAAAAATAGTTCTAGCACAATCGACTGTACTGTGTCATCATTTATTCCATCATTCGTTTATTGTACTGTCTTAAATGCAGGGTTTTCTGATCATGAAGCTGCGATTTGTAGATTTTCTTTGGAATCAAAAAACAAAAATACTTTACGTCGATTAGGCCGTGTTTTTGGTGACAAGAATTTATTAATTTTCAAGAATCAGTGCCCTGAGTGCAATTGGGATTTTCTTTCTGATGATATCGATGATGAGTTTTCTAGATTTACAAGGACTTTATCAAATATTTCAGATAAGTGTTTTCCTTTGAGGCCTATAAAAATTAAACATCATAAGCCTTGGTCTACTTGTGGCTTACGTATATCAGCAAACAACTTGCGCTCATTATCGCATCTAAAAAAATTCTCCGTCAGCGACGTTTTCCACAATTACGTCAGGCGATACAGAAGAGTTTATCACAAGACAATAAAAGCTGCAAAGGATGCCTATTATAACAAAAGGCTTACTGATTCTGGTAATGACGTGTCCAAAGAAACATGGTCTATCGTTAACGAATTGAGAAATAAATCTTCCTCGCCTAGCACTATCACTACTTCACCGGAAGACCTTAACAATTACTTTTTAAATGTGGCTAAGAACCTAATGACCACCATATCACCTTCTCACGATCCACATTCGTATCTTTTTAATGGTAATCTGCACAGTTTCTTTTTCACCCCTGTATCATTCACCGACCTTCGAAGTACAATTAACGAAATAAAAAATAAATCATCATCTGGTACAGATGGCCTAACTCTCAAAATGTTTGCAAACCTCATTTCAAAGGGGAATCTTTCCAAGCTGCCTTAAGACTGCAATTATTATTCCACTGCATAAAGGAGGGGATAAAGATCAAGCCTCAAATTATCGCCCAATAGCACTTCTCCCAACTTTATCTAAGATTGTAGAAAGACTGGTTAAAGAAAGGGTTTTGTCATTTTTGCTTAAATATAGAATTCTAACACCGAATCAATTTTGATTTTTAAGAAATAAATGCACCAGTGATGCTATGTTTTCGCTCCTAAATAGTGTTTATTCTAGCCTAAACAATCAACACTCCACAGCTACAGTTTTCTGCGATTTCTCAAAGGCATTTGATTGTGTTAATCATAATATTTTAATTAACAAACTGCAACACTATGGGTTTAGAGGATCTTCTCTCAAATGGTTTAAGTCATATCTTAGTTTCAGAAGTCAACTCGTGAAGGTTGATACGACAACATCTTCATGCCAACCAATTGAATGTGGTGTGCCGCAAGGTTCAGTTTTGGGCCCTATTTTGTTTCTCCTATTTATTAATGACATGGCCAATCTGGATAACAGTGGCAAAATTTATCTGTTCGCCGACGATACCGGCTTTTCTTGGAGCACTCCAGATATCACGTCTCTGCATGCAACTATATCTAACGATTTACTTACCATTAAGTCCTGGTGCAATTCCAATCTTATGCCTTAATATCTCTAAAACCAAGGTTGTATCATATAAAAGTACCATTCAACCTTTTACTCTACAAAATACCAGTTTGGATACTGTTGAATCTGTCAAGTTCTGGGGACTAATTTTAGACAGCTCTCTAAAATGGGAATCTCATATCGACACCTTATCCACAAAGTTAAGCTCAGCATGTTTTGCCATAAGATCTATTTCCAAAGAATTAAGCTTTTTAACATCTAAATCAGTTTATTTTGCCCTTTTTGAGTCACTTCTTCGTTACGCCATTCCATTCTGGGGTTCATGCTGTGCCACTCAATTTGAGCGCGTATTCAAGTTGCAAAAGAGAGCGATACGCTATTTACTGGGACTTGACAGTACAGCTCACTGCCAAGAATACTTTAAAAAACATAGAATATTAACTCTTCCTTCAGTTTTTATATTTGAATCTGTTTGCTTAATCCGAAAGCATGTGTCAGAATTTCCAAAGAGGCCTTCTCATAACTATCCACTTAGAAAAGCAGAGCATGATATTTATCTGCCAACACCACGGTCGAAATTAGTAAAAACTTCTATACTCTATAGAGCAAAAAAATGCACAATCATCTTCCTTTTACGATTAAATCTATGACAACGTTTTTCTGTTTTCGCCATGCCTTAAAAGCTTTACTATTGGAAAAGGCTTTATACACAGTAGAAGACTTTTTTTATCTTTCCTTTTAAATACCACACACACACTGGCCCTATTTACTTTATAGTCTCCATCCCTAGAATTAGTTATACCTATATTGTGATAATAGTCGTAATTTAACTTCAACTTCTTTTACCTAATTTACATTTTTGTATTGTTTTATATTCTTTTTAATATCAACTTCTGACTTTATAAACATTTAGTTGTATAAGTAATTTGACCATGTACAATAGGTTACCTATTTTGTATAAAATCTAAATGTCTTGTGTTTTTGTGTACTGATGTGTTTATTTATTTATTTATTTATATTAGCTTTGTCTACAAAAATTCATAATTTTTTGACAATAAAGCGATTGTATTGTATTGAAGTTTGTGCCAATATCATATATAAATCTGTTGACCTGATGCGCCTCAAACCGCCTCAATTTGATAGTACTAAATAATGGAATATTTATCAAAGTCAGTTTGAGGAGGCTGCAAAAGCAAATGGTTGGTCATCCAGGGAATCACCAAGACAACTGCCCGTACGTTGGCTCTGAGAGGCGATGATGCTGCCATCGTGCAAAAAATGTCCACAAAAGAACAAGAAGTCTACGATCACCTAGTGAGGCATTTGGAGATTTTATGGCCGATATGGTCACTCACACCTGGAACATGTCTACCACGCGCAGTTGAAAAATCGTCGCCAATATTAAGGCGAGTCCTTGCAAGAATTTGAAGCCATATCCAGATGTGCATTGAAATAAGCCATTGTTTATTGGGTCAACGATCTTTAAAGTTCAATGCTATTTAATTAAAATTATAATCAAAAGCGATCACAATAATCACTATTATTCTAAAACTGACTGTCTCGTTTGAATAAAATACAACCTATTAAATGCCATACTACTTTTTTGGAGTCATTGTTTTTTCTTAAAGTTCTACTAAATCCAAATTCGAAAATTAAAAAATAAATATTGTTCGGCTAGCTAAAAATATTAAAAACTTGGAGGTCAAAAAGTCAATATGTATAAGATTATTCCTATATAAATAAAAATTATCTGGCAATTGCAAGATTTATTAAACTTTTAAAATGTCTATGAATTTTATGATCAAATTTATTATAACTGATATTAACAAACTTTAGTAAGTTAAAAATATCCCTAAAGGGACCATTTGTCAATCATAAGTTACTTTAAATTAGTATCTTTTATTATAACTTAACCTCTTTCGTTCGTGTTATTAAGACATTTAAGATCTGTAAAATTTGATCATGAGCATTTTGGGATTAGACTTTTGGGCTTTTTAAATAAAGAGAATTTAAAAGAAATTTTATTACGCAATGAGTTGTAGAAAATCAAAAGTAATAAAACAAAAAAAATACGTTAGCCAAATTAGTTCGAATTACATTTTTGTATTGGTGTTTGGCACTTCAAGCATTCCTGGATGGACCACTAATAAGTTGAATTCGAAGCTGACAAGAACAGGAACAAGGGCGAGACTCGTGTCCGGAAGTGATTCCCGGAAAGGACAATTTTGAGGGTCATTAAGGAGGTTAAGAGAGGACGTAGCTGCCAGTTGGAGTGTTGAAAATGTGGCAAAGAAGGTACTGTTCAGAAGGCGCTAGTTCCACTCCAGCCAATCCGGAAAACTAAAAAAGGTCGAATAAAAATAGGCGATCATGGACCCCTGTGTATGGGAGGAACCTTTCCCCTCTTGGCAATTGAGGATTTCACAATTATGTCATGTAATGAAGTTACAAGATTTTGTTTTTATTTTATAAAAATATTGGTTAACCCAGGCAGTATCTTACCAGAAAGCTTTGCACCGTTAATATTTAATTCCAGAATTTACCTGAAAGTAATGTGTGTTTTAAGCTTTACCTATGGGTTATAGGTGGCTTGTAATTATAAACATTGTTAATTAATAAATAAACGGTTGTACCCAGTCCTCCGTCAACTGTGTTGTGATCCCTGCTCTTCGTGATTTTTAGTCCTGGTTATTCTTAGGACAATGAGGAGCACTGAATGCCTAGAACTGATAGTTTTTCATCACTACAGTTTATGTTTTTCAGTTATTTTCATGAATTTTCTTTCATTTTATATATACTGTTTACATCTTCTTTTATACAAGTTCTGAAGCGTACATACTTTAGAAAGGCCTCCTAAAAGAAGGGACATGACTTGTTGTGCAATACATATGATAAACTATGTTACACTTTCCCATATTTTTTCCGAAAAGCCAGGTTTTCTTGAACACGTGTGGTCAACACTTGTGTCCTGTTTTCACTTAAAATACCTGGGGTTTTGAGGACTGAAATTGAGTTTGTTTACCATATAATGTCTCCTCTTGTTCATTCATGCCGTTTTCGCGATGAAGAAGTCAATTTCCTTTGAGTTTCCTCAATTGCAGTTTTTTGACCCGAATTCTAATCCCGAAAATGGTTCATAAAATTCGCGTTGCTAAATTACTGCCGTGGATATTAAAGGCGCCAGGTTTACCAGACTGGGTACCATTCCGAGTACCGACTACCATTCCGATTCCGAGACATTCGTGGAGGTCATACCATACCCTTCGAGCAATAGTACCAATAATATAAGTACTATACATATTATATATAAGTACAATAATAAAGTACCAATAATTTTTCCGTGTTTCAGTATCGTTCAATTTTCAATATTTAGGTTAATTTATGTCTTGACGTTGACAGTGTGAATTGGGTTAGGTAAGAGCCATCTGTTGACAGTTGACCGGCCGCGTATTCCAATTGCTAATAATATCGTTCCGTCCCGTTCCGTTTTATTTTATGTTGAAACTGTTGTTTGGGCCCATTCTTCTTCATGTTTTATGGGACAAGCAACATCCGCGATTATTAACTGGTGCCTGGATACTATTTTTCTTCGTGTTTTGTAGGGCAGGCAGTAGCCGCGTTTATTAATTATTATTTAGGCTTATTTTTCTTCGTGTTCATGAAATTATAATTACCGTTCATATATTAAGAGAGCAGGGGTAAATGTTGACCAATTGATTGATTTTGCTTCGCTTGATTGGGGCTGAGTTTCTGGCTTTGCTTCACGATTGTCACCCGTAACTGCTTGTATATAAACACCATAACCTCCTCTCTTTAATCATACCGCTTTTAGTCACTAGTAAAGTGCTAAATTTTCCGGTACATTTTCCCAAATAACTGTCTGTGCTAAATCATAGAAATTGGTAACTGGGGATTGTTCGATTTTAAGGAATGATTTTTCTTTAAATTTAAGAACCAAACCTGTTATCGTATTGTTTTCATGATAAAGATTCATAATAATAAGATTGCATAATAACTGGACAGTTTACTTTCAATACCTACCTGGTTTCTCTACTGTTTAAAGGCTTACCTGAGAGGCTAGAGTAGACTGAGGGCTCTTTTAATTAATTAGAGTGGCGCCCAAAGCATTTTTTGTCGGCTTTTTTCCTATAACTGTACAAAGAAATAGTGTGGGGGTTGACGGATACCCGTCAAAAGTTAGGTGGACTTACGTTAAGTAAGTACGTTCATCCAACAAACCCGCTACAATCCTTAACTGTAGACAAAGGTGTTTTTGTCAACGCACAGGTATCAGCTGCAGCCTCGCCAGAGTTAAAATCTCTTGACAGTAAAGATTGGTAAACATTTTTTATTATTTCTTTAGTATCGAAACTTGCGAGTATCGAAAAATGCCTTCTTTAAAG
The DNA here is from genome assembly GCF_022605725.1 of Anthonomus grandis grandis. Lineage (NCBI taxonomy): Eukaryota > Metazoa > Arthropoda > Insecta > Coleoptera > Curculionidae > Anthonomus > Anthonomus grandis. The sequence goes on along the minus strand of NC_065554.1, from coordinate 17,976,048 downwards.
GTATTACAACAGGTTAGCCCACTATCAGAACCCGCCCATGATCGCCCCATTTTTGCGGTATAACGCCACAAAAAACAACTTGCTTACAACAACAGCCACTTAAGTTAACTTGTAAAGAACTTAATTAGAACTAAATTATCACACTTATTTTCTTATTATTTATATTAGCCCCTAGATAGGTACTTAGAGACGTAAATATAGGCATAATACTTACAAACCTAGCATCCAAGTTTTAATTCGGACTAAACACAGGTATAAATATATACACATATTTATATTTTTAATGCAGGTAAATATTAAATTTCTAATGCGTCTCTGACAACAAATATGAGAATTTTAGGTCTTTTTATGACCGAACAGATAATTAGGGTTTTATTGTGGTCAAAAGATCAACCTATATAAAAATATAAATGTATACACATATTTATATTTTTAATGCAGGTAAATATTAAATTTCTAATGCGTCTCTGACAACAAATATGAGAATTTTAGATCTTTTTATGACCGAACAGATAATTAGGGTTTTATTGTGGTCAAAAGATCAACAGTGCAAAGAAATATTTCTAGTAGCCTTAAGTGATCGTGTTTAGTGTGTACGTTTAAAATAAAACAGTTGGCTATTTTTATGCATCGAATATTTAAATTCACACCTAACGAACGGTAAATGCTTTAATATATTAAAACTGCAACTTTATAATAAAATAAAAGTCCGTAAGTCAAGTAGTAAAAGATATAAAATATGATCAAAACAAAACATTTGGCAACTACATTGTTCTCTATGCTATCCACAAACCATCCTTTGGGGTTATGCGTTGACAGTTGAACCGATGTTGCCACATTAAAGTGTAAACTTCATTTGTTCTAAGAGTATTTTTTTTTAATGTTTGCCATGCATTCAAAAATGTTGTATACGAGTAATGCCATTAAAAAAAAATTAACAAGAAGTTTGACAACTACGCCAGGAAGGCTTATAACACATAGAACTACGACAACTTAAGCAACCTTTACCGTGCGGCCCAATCACATGTTTGATTTTATTGCCTATTTTGCTATTTTATCCCTTGGTAATGTTGCTTTCTCATTACCAATAATTTACCAAAAAACACAATTTTTTGCTGCCTCAAGCAGGATGTAAATTCATAATTTTTATATAATTTCAGATTAAGTATCTTTATAAATCAAGGAAGCTTTTTGATTTTTAAGCCTCACCTTTTGTTTATAAAAATAATGATATTTTCAAAAAACTTGACTTCTTGAAAACTAGATTGGGTTTGAATGTAGCAATTGGCAACAAAGCAATTCATTATGCTGTGTACAAGCTATCCTTTAAGGGTGTTAACCTTAAACATGTAAAGTTAGGGACAACCCATGTTTTTTAGGGTATTTAATTTTGCAACCCCTAAAGCATTATTATGGTTCATATAAGGATTTCAGGATGATCCAATTTGATCATCCATACATATAGTATGTCTTATCAGCTTTAATTTTGTAATGCTAATGCCACAACAATCACACAAATACTCAACTCTATTCTAGCATCTATATTAAGCTTATGATTAAGTTCTATTCATACAGGATGTTTCTTTAGGGCCAAACTACTTAAATTTTACCTGAGGATTTTCTGTTTGTTTAAAATTTTCCACCCTGTAGCAGCTGGTCAGCCTCTAATGCAACACCCTGTAGATTGTTTCTTACTGTCAGTGTAAAAAGTTATTGTATTATATCAACGTTCATATCTTTTAATTTGAGCTACAGACCGGTTCGCTCTGTAGTGTCCAAAGAATTTCTTATAATGTATTTTAGGTAACAAATTCATATCAATTTTTTTATCCGTTGTCAACTTTATCGCAGTCCCATTATTATTCTCCTTATTGTTTTTCATTTTTTATTTATGTATATAATATCCGTTATGTACTTTGTATGTGACTTAAGCAGTATATTTAGTTTAATTATTGGATTTTGTTTATTTTTGATCCTTATTGCGCCATGTATAAATAGTTTAGAAAATCATTTCAATAGCGTGGGTCTTAAATGGAAATATGTATGTGAAAATCGGAGAAGTTGCATAGGGTATACAAGTACAATCCTAGTAATCTTGACTTGTTGGCAGGGTAATTTGGCAAGTGAATTCCCAACGGGAATTAATGACCTCTAGGCTAGAAAGTGAGTACCTACCAATTATCTGATGATTTTTTTTTGGGAAAATTTTTTATTGGTAGGAAAGTATATATTAAATAACTACATTTTTTTGTCATTCGTACTCCTTTGACATTCGAAATATCTTATGGTTGTATCTGCAAAGTTTTTTTTTGTAAGGTGTACAAGCTGTAGTGCACACTCTATTGTACTATTTAAAGAAGCCATAATATGCAACTTGTTGCATTTCTATAAGGTTACATGTTAACTAGTACCCAATACTTTATACCACAGTTATATACCTACGGTACACTGTAATTGTTATGTTTGCATAGATATAAAAAATATATAATTTCCTATTATCTCGAAACGTGTTAGGTTTTTATAAAATTGCAAGGACACGTAATATTTTATTACCGAAGGGAAACAATTTTTATCTAGAAATAACTTTTCCTTTTTCAACGCCTTACCCCCAAAACTTCCCTCTCGAAAATCTTAAATGGCAATAGAGGTTGAGTGACTACTTAAGTAAAGTGAGTAAAAGATATAAAATAGATTAACTGTTTAATGCAAAAGGTTTAGATATATTATGATTATCTCTATATCATCCTGACATAAACCCAACTCGAGTTAGTTTGGACTGAATTAAATAAAATGTAAAGTCTAATTTCATTTCAATGATGTTATACAATATTGTAGAGATTTTTTAGAATCCCTCATACAACAATGGAAGTCTAGGTATGAACGAGCTAAAAGGTTTGAAAAAGAATATATTTGAAAGGAAGTAACAATCGATACGGTTGTGGAAGAACTAATTATTAAGTTAGAAGAAAAGCATAGTGATACTGAAGCCGAAAAAAGACATCTAATAATCTGGAATAAAGGAACTATACAAAGCGTGACATTTGAAATCGACAAAAACCTACGCTAATTTATAAATTTCGATATAGACATTATACCGGGTGGTGCGTCGCCGAGCGGAACATAGGAAAACCCATGTAAATTTTAAGGGGGTCAATTATTGGCTTCCCTGTACATTTTATAGAAATAATGTAAGATAACTTTTTGAAGAGACTGGCAAATCCTTCTGCAAAATTTGAAAAAATTTTAATAAGCGAATCTTAAGTTATTAAATTAAATGTAATTGCAAAATTAACAAATTTTTGGTTCAGGTAAAACCAAACGGGCACCAGTAAAATGAATATTGTCACTGACGTGAGGAAAAGTGTCAATAAATCAGTGACAGTTCATATTTGAAAACAAGTATGAATTTCTCAATCGACGAAAAAATAGCCATAATTAAGTGGCATTATGCGGGAAACAGTTTTAGAGCAGTATTTGAAATGTTTTCAGTTTATTTCCCCACCAAGCCCATTCCGTCCATTTCAACTATTAAATTTATTGTATTCGGCTGTACGTCAGGTCAGATTTGACAAAGCCATATAACAAATTCTTTGCTGATGGCTGGTGTCTGGTTTTACCTGAATCGAAAATTTGGTAATTTTGCAATTACATTTAATTGAATAATTTAAGATTCGCTTATTAAAATTTTTTGAAACTTTGCACGAGGGTTTGCCAGATTGGTCTCTTCAAAAAGTTATCTTATATTTTTTCTGTAAAATGTACGGGGAAGCCAGTAATTGGCCCCCTCTTTAAATTTACATGGGATTTCCTATGTTCCGCTCGGCAACGCACCACCTGGTATAACTGTTTTTAGACAAAAGTTAATAAAATTGAATGTGAATAGATTTTTAAGTTTTATTTTTAAATAAATTATTTTTAAAACATTTTCGTGTCCTGGCGGGAACCACACACAAATTACATTAGCAAAAAATAAGGCCTCGCTTAACTCATTTATGCCGCACGTAAACGCAGCACATAGACCTTATAACATTTTTCATTCTCCGTTTCTACCGCACACGTACTCACTTTTTCACGTAAGGCCAGAGTAAATATATAATCAAATAAAACAAAAAGAGTAACATAAAGTTAGCATCACAAAATAAACATCGTGGTTGCTGTGGGGATCTCGTAAACTATCGGAAGTCAACAACCTAATTTTTTTTTTCAATTGTGTAAAAATAAAACCAAAATTGTTTTGAAAAGTAGAAAAATTCACTTCACTTATATAAATCATAATAATTTTATAAATAAATAAATAAATTTTCAAAAATTAACACTTACCTGTGCCGCAATCGCTGCCCTACACATCTCCTCTCGATCTGGTTCGCTTACCACCTGTCCGTGAGCGTCCAGGCGTGGATTGGCTTGTAAGTGTTGTGTTAATTGACTTTTTGAAGATGCTAAACTGGCCCGAAGAACTCGAAGAACTATGGCGTAAATCGGGGCGCAACGAAACACCCGTTCATCACACCGCATAACCTTAGAAAAGTTATTGTGTTAAACATATAATAATTACAAGTAAGGAAATAGTTACTTGTAATGCATCTTCGGCCACATCAATCTTGGTCATAAAAGAAAAATCATCTACTAAATTTTTAACGGTTAGAACCCAAAGTCTTCGCGGTAAAACAGTGTTTAGTCTTAGCCAAACATCTTTGTAGAGGTCTTGGAGAAATCTGGGGGTGTTTATTTCAAGAACTTTCCTAAAAGAAGTTAATATTGAAGTTGATTGAATTGATGAAATGTAATTTCGACCATAATCATTGTTTTAACTAACAACCTTCTGGGTACGAAGCATACAATTTACCTTATAAATTGAGTAAAACTTTCTGCAAATGGCCAAATATCTATTGCCTCTACCTTTAACATCATTTGAAGTAGTTTTGCACACCTAAAAATATAACAATTCTTCAGTCTAACCGCATATGGTTAGTTTAGCAACAAATACCTTGAAGGATTAACTTCGATATCATTAAAAGCTGATACAACAATAAATTCAGAAATTTGATGTGGTTTTTTCTCAGTACATATTGACATATCGTCTAGCCAGTCTTCTACTAAAGTAAGATGTGGAAAGTGTGTCGCAAGAAGCTTAAGCAAATGTCCGAAAAGACCTAAAATTTAATGCGATAATAGAAATAAAACATTCGCTGCTTATGGGGTACTACAGTAAATGTTCTGATAATTGCATGTCTAATGTAATTCGCCCTTTTGGACTCTGTAAATTACTATATTTAATTTTTGCGTAATTTCGTCGATCTGGTCAGTAAGGAAAAATTATTTATATAATTGACTTTTTTTAATGTCAAAAGGTGCAAATTTACAAGTAAGTTAAATGTAATTACGGTTAATTAAAGAACTACTTTTTTTTTGTTTTGGATTAGAAAAAAAATGTGGATTCTGGATTATATGATATATTTCCCATCTATTATTTTTTAGTAAAATTATTAAATTTGCACTAAAATGGTGGTTTGATTTCTCTGCTTATATGCTTTTGACGTTTTTACCTCATTCTGAGGATATCCTCCGGATAATTATAAATTAGTTAGCTCGTCTGCGTTTAACGACAAAAAAACATCAATAAATAAAAACATTAATTGAATATGCTGATATCCATTAATGTTTTTTGATATGATTGTTGATTGATGTGTTTATTTCTTATTAAACACAGACAACTCATTTATATACTTATTTTATTTACATCACTCAACAGAGAAACTCCAATAATAGAGTGCAAAAAATACATATAAAAATAAAATCTTCTTATCAAAATAAAATTTAATAAAATATTATAGATATAACAAAGTATTAATAAATACTTTAAAAAAAAACGAGATTATCTAAACTAAGCGAATTATTTTAATTTTGGCTAGACTACATACAGTTAAATATATCGCATTGATCCTATATAGAGTTGTTTGTATTGCTCATTAGGATGACCTCATAAGACCGACCGAAAAGTCGAATAAATATATAAACAACCATTTAAATTCAACTATATAAGTATAAAAACAGGGAGTCCAGTTAAAAATGAAACCGTTAAAGATACAGGGTGGACCAAATGAGGAAGAAGTTGTCAATCAACTTAGTGCCTATAAATAATCTATCATCTACTTCTTTTAACTCGGAATAGCAACGGATACACAGAAAAAAAGGGAAAAGTGCGTTTTGTAAAATCCTTTATATCTTGTTAATTATAAAATATACAATAACAAAATTTGTTTTTCTTATGGGTACCATATAAAATTTTTGCATTTTCAAACTTCCTTTTAAAAATGCTCTTCAAGCACGTATAGCATGTTTATGTTCGTCAAGATAAATAAATAAAATTAACAAAATTAAGATTTCATTGGTAGGAGGCTTTGATATTTGTCTTCAATTTCCTCATAGTGATGTTTGTTGTCTGTTTTAATAACCTAGGTAACTGTCAAAGTAGAATTTATTGTCAGCGTCAAGTGTGTGTAATAAAATATACTATTAAGGCTCATATAAAATTCTGTGCTATAAATCTTCTAAGTCGAAAAGAAAAAAGTTTAGAGGTGATAATTCTGGCGATCGTGGAGGACATTTAATAGTACTTCTTTTTCCAATCCATCATTCTGGAAACATCGGAACTAAATATTGTCCGAAGAATAACGTATAGTGTGGTGTAACGCCATCCTGCTGAAATATTAAAATATCATTTATATATGTGCCATTTTGATTTTCAATGATGGCTGTTAATGTTGGATCAATGGCCCTTTGTAGCAGCTCTAGGTAGCTCAAGGTAAGAAAAATGGACCGACTAAATTTTCCCCAAACATGATTTTTTTATGGGTATTGGGTGGGTACTTCACAATATACTCACACTATGCTATTTAAAAAAAAGGAGCTCTAAATAGAGAAACACGTTTTTAACAAAAACTTTGCATCGTTAATAATTCGTTCACTCATAATTTCTCAAAATTGTGATCGCCAATCAAAATCGTCTTGATTCAGTTCCTGTATAAGATGTATTTGGCATGGAGGGAAGTCATGAGCTTTTAGAGTTTTTTGAATACTACGTCGACTAACATCTGGTACAGTTTCTAATTGACGGGTATTTAACGAAGAATCGACATTAACACGCCCTAGAATAGCTACTTCCAAACCTTCGTTGCCTACGGTATTTTCAATATTGCTTTTGCGATTTACCATTTAAATAAATAAATAATTTATCCGTTCTATTAGCACATCTATTACTTCTAAAAAATATTTCAATTATTTTAACTTCTTCTAACATGGTATGCACCATCCTTAATTTCAAAAAGTAGGCTTTATCCTATTAACCACCTTACTACATTTAAAGTCAATAAGAAAAATTTCTTTTTTATTTTAAAGACAACTCTAGTTAATCCGTTTTTTTTTACTGATAATATTATCACCTCAAATAAATTAATATTAATACTAACGCGGTCTGTGATGGTAACTAATTCAACTAAACCGACATAATAAAAAATATGCTTTATATTAGTGATATATTGGATGAGTATAAAAATATTTGCTCATTTTTTAAAGAACTTTCACAAGAAAATAGTACTGAGGAAATATTTCCCTTATTAATGGCGAATAATTTAAAATCCACATCTTAAAATATTTCTTTTAAAAAGAAATAAAATCATATGCAATGTCAACCATGCTTGAAGGGAGATTAAATGATCTGTCTATCTTAAGTATTGAACCAGATTATAAAAAAAAATATTTTAACATAATATTGGATAAATTTAGAAACATTAAAACGAGACGTATGCTAGTTTAACGTTATATAATTATGCAAATAAGATTAAACTAGAATATGACTTGATGATGCAGGTATTTGTTTCATGTTTGCTATTGATAAAAAGACATGCAAGAATATATTTAATTGTGTTTATTTGTAATTTATATGTATTTACAAGCAATGTAATAAATACATAAATATTACAAATTATTATTATGTTTTTTAAGTAGATCAATCAGATTGAATGGGAAGAGAAAAAAGCGGCTAGTATTCAACCAATGTGGTTAATTGACGAGTAGGCTATAATTTTTCGAAGGCAGATTTGGTTAAATCCCTGGATTCTTCCTGTGATTGTAAAGAAAACAATAAATAAAAATACAAAAATTGTTGAAAATCATGAATTAATTAAAATTATAGCGGCAATTTTTTGTCAGGTTAATATAATAAAATTATTTTCTAGATATTCCACTTAGAATTTCTGGGTACCAGAAATGGAATGGAGCTGCGCCTATTTTTATAAAAAGGGCTGCATTTAGTAAAAGATACGCTGAATTAATTAGTCTCTAGTCTTTAGTTGTATTAAAAATTATAACTGAGAAAAGTAGTGAGGCAGATGCTATAGATTGAATTATAAAATATTTAATTATTGCCTCTGAGGTGTTTTTTATATTTCTTTTTATAAGAGTATAATTCTCAATAAATTTATTTCAAGGCCAATTCATACCTTCCTTCCATACCATGCCTTCAGAAGCTGGGTACGCCACTGATCATTTGTATGCTTTTTTAATATATTGTTTGTTTATGTAATAATTCTATTAAAAATGTTACAAAGAAAATGTTTTTCTTTCTAAAGAACATTTTTTTTCATTTAAACATAATTAAATTTAATTCGGTTTTCAATATATGGTTGTGCTATTCTAAGAATGCTGTATTAGAAGAATTATTACATACATTTCTATTATTTTCTACTTTATAAATATGTAAAAAACGAATTACTTTTTTGTTTACATGTTTGTTATAGGCAAATTTCCTGAATTAATAGATTTAAAAAAAAAATATTAAAATTGTGAAAACTTATTTCATATTCAATCTGTTTTCTGTCCCTACTACCATAATGAAAAAGTTTATACCAATAAATAATTAGGCCTATTAATCACTTAGCAATCACTTACCCGAGTATGAACTCTGATCCTTCTGGGCTTGATGCAGTAAATATTTTATAGGCAATTCAGACATAAATTCCGGGGTATATTGCTTAATTTTCCTGCCGCTCGATGTCAGCGCAGGTGCGTTGTTCAATCGACAGTCTTCGTAAAGCAAAAGGTAGTATAGTAGTAGAAGTTGAGGCGTTAAACTGGTGCTGTCGACCACAACATCTTGGTTTTCAGCGCTTAAGTCGAAGTCCATGGTGAATATAGATTGACGTTTATCAAAGTATTGACCGAAAATTGAACTTTGAAATACCTAAAATAGTATTTGTTGGTTAAAATAACATTGAATTGAGAAAAAGAGGATGCAATATGCCAAATAAACAAAACATAATGGGAATTAGTAATTTTTTTTAACTTACTTTGCGAATTTCATTTTCTGTAAGAGGTTTATTAGCTTGTTCAGCATTCTTAGCGTTAGGTAGCATAATACTATTAACATATACTTCAACAAGCATAGGTAACACCGGGTGTAAAGGGCTTACACTGGTACATATTTGTTTATAGATCCAATTCTTAATATTTACGTTATGCTTGGCAAATGCTCTTGACTTTAGAAGTTGATGAATACAATGAATTGGTAGAAAACCTGCAAATAAATTAAAAAACAAATTTTGCTATTTACGTATGACGATTACATACGTAAATAGCAAAATTTCTCGCAAAACTGCTACAAAAAATCGGAGCAGTCTCTACCGGTAGTCGCCGAAATAAACACAAATCAAATATATTACCAATTTTTGTTTTATAATGGCTTCTTAAATGTTACAATTTAAGTTTTCTATTAATTGTTAAACAGACTTATTTTGCTCTCGACATTATATACTCACATTCTTATAACGATTTCAAACTAAAGAGATCGGAAAATCGGTAAACCATTTTCATTATCTTTTTAACTTAATGCTTTGTCTATAATATACTACATAAGAATTTCGGCCCCCAAAAAAGAAATTTACCTATTGTATATAGAACAAAAACAAATAATTACTTAACAAATAAGTCGCTATAATGCGATTTTTTACGAAGCAAAACGCCGGTGCCCAAATAACATAAAAATACAATATTTTGAAAGAAATGCAGCTTAACCTCTTTAATTAGACTAATCTAGAGTATTATAAAGCGACAGTGTAGTATAGGAAGTATACAGTGACCGCCTAAAGTTCCGCATAAATTCGATAAAAATTAGAGACATGATTTTTTGAGAAAACGCTCGGATCCGTCGATTTTTATTTTAAGTTGCGCATTATTTCACATAAATTTTTGTATACAGGGTGGAACAAAAAAAAGATATGACGTCATCGGTCATTTTTTTAAATGGAATGCTATATTTTTTATTGCATTTATGAAATATAGGCGAAATTCTAAGCATATATACATTTCGAATAACACACCTTATCTCAAAACTCAACTGTTTCAGAAATATTTACCAATAAAAAAGCAAGTAAGTACGTCTATTTACAAATTAAGATAAAATGGAGGATAAAATGTTATAAACTGTGAAAACTGATCCCCATTTACTTCTTGGCAGAAAGCAAGACGGTTTACAAACTCATGTAAAACACTAACAATTATTTCGGGTGATATACGTCTAATTTCATATCATCTAATTCTCTTTTTCAATTCTTTTACGTTGTTTGGCTTCTCAATATAAACTTTACTTTTTACGTACCCCCATAGAAAATAGTCGCAGGGATTTAGGTCTGGTGACCTGGCCGGCCACTCTATTAGCCCTCTTCGTCCTATCCATCTTCCTAGAAATGTGGCGGTGCGCTGTCCTGCTGAAACCACAAATTATCTGTCGGGACAGCAGGGTCTTGTTCGTCTGGGTATAGGACAGCCAAAGCAGGGATAAGATCTTCTTAAAGAAAATTCAATTAGCGTTGTCCTGTTAAGATTTCTTCGAAAAAGTATGGCCCGGCCCTATTATTACTTTATTTTCGACGATACCAGCCCAAACATTAATAGATTTACGGTACTGTGTAGAAGCCTCAGTTGCCCAGTGTGGATTTGACACTGACCAGTACCGACAATTTTGCCGATTTACGACACCATTTAAACAAAAAGTTGCTTCATCCGAAAACAAAACTTGTAACACAAACTGACGGTTATTATTGCAAATGTCCATCATTTGCTCGCAAAATTGGTTTCTTCGATCAGGATCGTCCTCATTTAATTCGTGTATTAGTCTAATTTTATAAGGGTGGTATTCATTTGCTTTTAAGATGCGGCTTACTGACGTTCCGGCTATATTATTATCAACTGAAATTTGTGAAGTTGCATTATTTGGATTTTCTTTGACGGAAAGCAGAACGTTTAATTTTGTTTCTTCAGAAATTTTTGGACGACCTGATCTTGGCAAATCCCTAACATGACCTGAAGTTATGAATTTGTGCTCTATTCTACTAACTGTTGACTGAGAAATAAGATGGTTTAGGTATTTGGCATTAAACAGTTCCCTTACTTCTTTTTGCGTACACAAATTTATGTGAAATAATGCGCAACTTAAAATAAAAATCGACGGGTTCGAGCGTTTTCTTAAAAAATCATGTCTCTAATTTTTATCGAATTTATGCGGAACTTTAGGTGGTCACTGTATATCTAGTGAAGTATATAATATATAGGAAGTATATGCATATGTAGTGTGGGATTTTACATTGTGATTTTTGTTTTTTTCAAACTTTTGTTTATAACTACCACCCAATTATAGCAAATCTAACTGACAAAAATTTAAAAATTGATACACACTGAAATTTACATATGACTTACTAAAACACAACATAAGAAATTGCACTTGGGATACGGTTATAGAGTCACAAAATACATAAAATGCTACTAATATTTTGTTAGAAAAACTTTTTGAAATAATAAGATATCAAAAAGAACGAAAAACTTTTACGAGCCCTTACAAAAAGGTTAAAAAAAAGGATAACCGTAAACTCACAATTAAAAAAAAACAAAAAGGTTTTAATGCAAAACTCAGAGATTTTCTTTTTCATCATATACTCCTAGAAATTCTTATAAATATTTAATATTACGAGACAAAGAAATCTCTTGGCTCCATGAGTTATCATTGTGTTTGGTTATTTCGCTATAAACTAATAGACTATAATTTTACTGATTTCATAATAAATAAATTGTCTGTAACTATGTATCATGTATTAGAGGTGTTATTAATCTATAGATCTATATTTTTCTTGCATATTTCTTTTTGTTTTTTAACGATAAATGCATTTATCATTTGGTTATTGTATTGTTAACGCTATTATTTTTATCGGATTTGTATATCACATTATAGTTATTATACTTGTTTACTATGTAAACTTGTTTTATTTACTATATTGGGTGTTGTAACAATTTGTATGAATAAATAAAAGGAAAAATAAAAACTTACCAGTCATATTAGAATTCAAGCCTTGCGTAACTGGCACTTTTACGGCATGTGCTGTCACTACTTGCTCCGTAAAAATTTCCTGGGTAAACACTTGTTTCATTCTGTTCATATTGTTGTGACGAATAGCGATCTTCATACCAAGGGTAGCGCATGTCAGCTCACATATGGCGCTGAGCTGTTGACTGTGAAAATGAATAGCCATCAACAAAAGCATCTCCCCAAATGAGGCTGATACTCCGCTGGCAGATTCAAAGTAAGCTTCTTCTCTGACCAACCATTGAACCTAAAGTAGGGATATATCTTGTAAGATGGAATCACCGGAAAGTTCGGTGGATTGTTAATAATTTTAGATGATTTACGTTTTTCAAAAATATATTTCATGTGTTTTTTTTAAATCGACTCTAATCAAGGAAACTATGGCAGCTTAATGAAGCTAATAAGAAGAAGCTAAAAATTAATCTCCTCCAGTAGGTACTATCTTTTAAATTTGATTATATTCGCCTAATATAAAATTTATAATAATAATCTTGTCTTTTGTTTAATTTATTAATTATATTTTGAAACACATTACATAGATAGCGAGACTACTCTACTCTACTCTATTATTCTACGATTTACAATCAAAAAAGAAAAAACGTACACATAACATCCCACAATAATCAGAACAAAAAAACTTTTAGAAAGAACGGATTTATTTACCAGGAGTTAGCACATTTAACTTATTTTTATCCCATCGATTCTAGTTATAATAATCTTTGTTTGTAAAGTTTGGCACATCTTTCTGTTGAAAGTTTAGACTCATAACCTCTAAGCTAGAAACTAGCAGGGTAAAATTAAAATGTTGGGGACTGTTTTCATAAAGTAAGTCTCTGACCTCAATTGACATTTAGTTGTCCTTAGCGTAAGTAATGTCCTTAGCCTAGTAATGACTCGAACCACCCTGTATAAATACTTCAGTACTATAGTATTTATTTTCATTTATCTCTTCACTGATACTGGTAATCTTTGGATGTAGTAGGTATGAAGTGTAAAATTGAATGGAGCATTTAAGATTATTATAAATTGTAGTCCAGGTTTTGATGGTATCTATATTATTCCAAAGATATGCGGGTAAAGTGTTGCAGTAACGAACTGTATTGGCGGTGGACAAAAATAGCCAGAACTTTAACCCGTTTTTTCCCAAAGTTTCGATATTGGAAATGTCATTATTGTCCCGGTGTTTCAAAATCGGAACGACCACTCTCTGTTCTGAGAAGCGTGCTCTTAACTATCTTTCCGTCGCGCGGTCGTGTTAGTGTCGTTCTGGCTAGCATAAGAGAAATTTTGATGTGCGTTTTTGCAAATTTTCTGCATTTAGTGTGCTAATTACTGATTTTTTTTTTAAATTTCATAATAAAAAAGTATAATTTTTATAGTTTTGATAATTAAATTGTTCTACTGCAAAGAATTTATTGTAAGTGATGTAATTCAAGATATTCTAAATACCCAATACGAATATTATTGAAAGTTACTAAATGATTTGATTATTGTAGGTTGTTCCTATATTGGAACACTGGGAACAAACGGGGACATAATTTTCTATTTTTATTGTAGGTATTACACGACCCAAGAACTAATTGATTTCGTTGAAGATGAGTAGTTTTGGGCTGCAGATGTTTTTATAACACCTCCAAACGATGGAAGGATTATGAAGAGGATTCTGATGATGATGAAGTTCCTTCAGCTAATGTAAATCACCTTAGTGGTCGTCAAATGCAGTCAGAAGCTTGTGCTAAAATAAGGAACATTGATGGAGTAGTTTATAGGTTTGTTCTCACAGCAGTAAGAAACAAGTTTTCGACAAATAAACATGCGCAATAGAGAAAAACGCGTTCGCACAGAATCTTCTGATCGGTTTAAAATCAAAAGTTTGATATTCTTACACATATTTCTGATTGTGATCTGATAGTCAGACTTGTTTTCGGATTTATTTCAAGCAAAGTGTCAGAATTTGTGTAGCCAGTCAACACCGATCTTCGGAATATGAACATAACCTCTAAATTGTTGTTTGTATTTTGTCGTTTTGTATAGTCCCTGATATTCGTTTTGAAAAATTTTATTTTAAATTGTTGGATTAGTCTAAAAATACACATTAGGGAAATCAGTGATTTTGAATCGTCGGAAGAATCTGATCAGAATTTTGTCGATTCCGACACAGACTTTTAAAGAAGATTTACTTGAAGAACGGATAAGGCCCAAAAATCAAAACTATTTTGATCAAACTGTGTCCCAATTTAACAGAATAGAATTTCTCAACTATTTTAGAGTAAGCCCTGAAGTAGCAAATAATCACACAATCTTAAACTGTAATAATAATATACAGCTATTTTAAGGTTGTACTGTACATTTTTTTTGTTTATGTTTTATTTTATTGCTCTTTTCCCACTGGCATAAAAAAGTGAGGTTATTTTTCTTCTCCACTCAACCCGTATTTGATGTTCGCACAGACGGTTTCAAATCGATCAGAAGTTGTAATATTTTACGCATGCGCATCAAGAATGGTTTGAAAACAGTTTCAAACTTGTAAGAAATTTGCAGTGAGAACAAACCTTATATTGGTGATAATGATCAGGATAAAAATATTGAAGAAATCTTCGCAATCGATTCGTAACCAGGAACCTCAGGCCATTCTATCGTAAACGATAACTCTCCTGAATTATCTGATGGTAATGCAAGCGACGATAGCGATAATATACCTTTAGCTCGCTTGGTAAGCCAAGCTAATATAAACAGAACAAATTTAGAAAGAAGCAGGAAAAAAGTGGAATTATATAACTCCTTCCCACAATTTGTTTCTCCGAAAGAGCCTGGCGCAAACGTCGACATATTTCCAGATGCTATTGCGTGCTTTGAATCATTTTTTGATATGGAAATATGTAATTATTTAGTAGAAATGTTAAATTTGAATGCCAGACAAAAAGGCAATCTTAATTTTAGTACTGATGCAGGAGAACTAAAATACTTTATTGGTATTTTATATTTATCCGGGCATTTACAAGTTCCAAGATGGCGTATGCTTTGGGA
Source organism: Anthonomus grandis grandis (assembly GCF_022605725.1). Taxonomy (NCBI): domain Eukaryota; kingdom Metazoa; phylum Arthropoda; class Insecta; order Coleoptera; family Curculionidae; genus Anthonomus; species Anthonomus grandis. Next base: position 17,960,609 of record NC_065554.1, on the reverse strand, counting down.
GGTAGATACTGATACATACAATGCGAAGAAATCGGTTTGAATTGTTAACAAAATTTGCGCATTGTGTTGGTAATAATGATTTAGAACAAGACAATAAATTTGCGAAGTTTCAACCACTTTTCAACATGTTGAATGACCGATTTTTGTCTTATGCTCCGCTTAACGAAAAACTGTCTATTGATGAAAGTATGGTACCATATTTCGGAAGGCATGGAGCGAAGAATCCTTGAGAGTGAAAAATCCTGAAGAGTGAATCCTCCTGAAGAGTGAAAAATCTGGGTACCTAATACAATTTAATCCCTATCAAACAAGCAAATAGGCGCTACATGGACCTAGGATTGGGACGATCTGTAGTGATAACCCTTTTGGAGAATCTCCCAAAAAATGTCCCATTTAAAATTTATGGCGACAGATATTTTTCCTCCCTAAAATTAGTCAATTCGCTCCAGAAGATCGGAGTAGGATATACAGGCACAATCAACGGGAATAGATTAGAGAATTGTCCTTTGCGCAATAAAATGCAAGAAAAAAAGGGTACAAGAGGCAGCTTTGATTATTCTACAGACGCTAATTCTCAAATAACAGTTACCTTATGGAATGATAACCGTCCTGTTCTAATTGTAAGTAGTTGCGATCCGGTGAATCCTGTTGGTTAAGTTAGTCGGTGGATTTCCAGTGAGAAAAAAAATGCCTGGTTCCTCAGCCTTTTGTAGTCGGGCAATACAATAAATATATGGGTGGAGTGGACCGAATGGATCAAAATATACACAACTATAGAATTGGGGTTCGTTCCAAGAAATGGTGGTGGAGTCTTTTCGCATTTTGCTTGGACTGGTGCATGCATAACGCCTGGCAGTATTACAGACTTCAACCAAATGGCAAAAAAGTGGATTTTTTAAAGTTTCGAAGAGAAGTGGTGCAGGTATATTTAAGAAAATATGGAAGGCCTATTTCAACTGGAGGACGCCCTAAAATTATTTATTCCAGCCACAAAACAGAATAGGTGCGCCCTATGTCACAAAAAACTCGACTAAGATGTGTGAGAAATGTAACCTCAATTTACATGAGACTTCTTTTAAGAAATATTATGTGTCCACTTAATAATTATTTTATGATTTTTTAAATCAAACTTGACTTTTGTTCATAAAAATTAAAGTTGGTTTTATGTGTGTTTCATGTGTTCCCAGTGTTCCAAAAATGGAATATCAATTTAAAAAATAAAAAAAAATATTTAGAAACAAAAAAAACAAATTTTCACAGAAAAATATAATTAGTTAATTTGATTTTTTTCTAAAAATATAATTTTCAAAAGTTTTGCAAAACTCGGGCATAACAGGTAATTTTAATTTATTTAAACTTGGGAAAAAACGGGTTAAGTAGAGATTCTCTTGCTTTATTTTGTTATATCTGCAAAGTGTTATAACTGTTGTAACACTATATTCTTCTCCGAAATTAGAATAGAAAATATCAGTTGGTTCACCATGATCATCAGCATGGACACTGCTGGGGACTGAGATCAAAAATAGAAAGTGACAATGATTTCGCGTTTTTGATCAAGAATCCGGTCTTCGCTTGGACCGGATTGAACTTTAAAATATGCAATTGCTTTTTCTATTTTTTCTGGTTTGAACATTATAATTAATTGTAATTCCTGCTTACCCATTCAATACATCGCTTTTCATGATCCGGTTGTGTAATCAAAGAGGGGCATGCAATAAGCATGCAAAGCCCTATAGAAACAAATCGAACTCCTGCGGGCGTCGGACTAGGATGAGAGGTTAATAATTGAACTATAAGATTTACTTCTTCATCTTGAAACCTAAAAGAGATATAACTTCTATGACGATTTTCTTAGTTTATTATGAAATTATGAAAAATATCATAAGATTTATAGCAACGAGTAAAGAATACTGTTATAGGTCCATCGTTTATTAGATTGATACGTTTAAGTATATCATTAAGTATAAATATGATATCAGCAAGAAACCATATTTGAAAGCACATTACTTAAAAAGTATTGCTAAATCATTTAACGTGTTTTTTTTAATAAACTGGATTTAAAAATTTAAAACAAAATACCTACTTAATAGCTGCTATACCTCTAAGAGCACAATATAACCTTAAAAGGGCAGAAGCTTGAACAACTAATGTATTTGGAAGTCGTCCTTCCACGGAAGCATCAATAATTTTTTGCAGCCTTTTTGTAAGATCCTCTCTTAACTGCTGTAAGGCATTACTAGATGCTTCTCCCTTCTTCTTTTGGCCAGTTCGAAAGAACAGCGCTATCCAGTTTCTAGAAAATATCAATTTAGATAAAATAAAGTTGAAAGAGTAAAAAATAATTTCCATTAGTAACCTTCTTGTTACTTATTATTTGTACCTTATTGTTTGATCATTTCCGAGCAGTAAGCCGCTAACAAAAGCGACAACATCTGCTTCTCCATCTTTTTGTACATCTCCCAAAGAGAGTAATATGGCTAATGCAGGCATTCTACATAACTCTACACATTTTAATCTTACTGTTAAGGACTGAGATGGATTCATCTGGCAAAGTAAGCCTAGTGTTGTAGTCCTAATTGTACTGGAAACTGTTTCTTCTTGTTTTTCTCCTGTTTGAATTAAGTACGTACACACTAGAAAAGAGTAGGCATCAACAATTATTCCAATAAAAAGTTTAATAATTTTTAATTTATGTAGTATCAACAAATGTAAATAATACCAAATATTTTTTAGAATATTCTCTGCACTAAATGTAGAAAATATTACACAGAAATGGCTGAAAGTATTGCTTATGATAAACTTGAGATGTTTGATCTACTAAAGTTATGAGTATTCAGATTGCAAACATGTTTTAATTATCTGTTGAGATAATGAAAATGTTTGTTTGGTATTTTGGTGCCTTTTAGAATCATTACCACCAAGATATTACTAGGAAATAAACAGGAGCAAAATCTTGTTGCTTTAAAGCTTCCGAACTTAGTGCATTTCACTTTTTTTTTTCTAAACATTTTTCAAGTGTGTTATGGCCAAGTTTTATCTGTTCTTGCTAACTTACCTTCTCTAAAACAATCGGGAAAGTTTGCGACCACTCGGCAAATAATTTCAGGTCCATTATGCACATGTAGTAGGTTTTCGACCATACAAGTTATAGTAAGGGTACTAGGTAACTCAGCCAATGCTATACAAATGATGTCTGAGAGTTCTTCAGCAAATATATCATTGTCGAAAAGTTCTGAAGATTTGATGTAGGATTCATGGTCGGTTCCAGATTCCGTATTTTCCTGAATTTGGGATTGGATGTAAAGTACTTCACCTTGTGTAAAAAAAAAATATTAAATTTAGATTGCAGAAGCCACACATAAAATGTTGATATTTCTTTAGCGAAAAACCAACGTTTCATAAAATAATTTTTGATTTTAGACAACAAATTATAATGGACTGCACCAACATCCATCAAGACAGAAGAGACTGACAAGAAGGAAAATTTATGCCCTTTTAAAAGATTTGAAAAAAATAAGGTGAATGCTAAGGAATTAAAGTTAATAATGATTGAATTTATGTGTAAATATGCCACCCTAAAAACAACTGTATACTGGTTCAAGGATTCTGTAAAATTTGTACATTCAAATCCCCAAGCCTTGCTGCTGGACTCTTTTCAATGGAACATCCTGTATAATAATAATAACTATTAAAAAATGAGTAGATACACTTTTTTTGGCAAAAATATTTAAATAAAGACTTAATCTTTTTTACAGGATGCAACTAAAAATTATTCCTACATGAAATAAAGGGAAATTCATACTAATTTATACCAAATTATATTTTTAAAAAGATTTGTTAAAAGTAAAGGTAACATCTGATATCTTGGGTTTAAGAGCTTGAGGTTTAAATAGGTATACCTTAGGGTTCAATTTTAGTGCCATTTTTGTTCCTTTTCTAGTGGAATGATTTGGTTCTTCAATTGAATTTATAAAATAAAAAAGAGCATCTTTTTGATACATTTGATTAAAAAATAAGTAGCTATCAATAAAACAGAATTTAGAGGAAGTAAATTAAAATATTTAATAGGAAACAAAACTAAAACACTAAAATGATGTCAGAGCACAGGTCAAAAGGTATCATTAAAAAAATCGTCAAGGCTATAATATGCCCTGGATAATAAAAGTGATTTTAATTTGTTTTTGAATTTCTTAACTTCTAAAATTTGTCTGATACATAGAGGAACATAGTTGTAAATTTTTTTGCTAAGGTATATAAGTGAGTTCTTGGTGAGGGAGGATGTAGGGATTGGTAAGGGGAAATCGTTAACCTGGCGAGTCATATGACCAGTGTTTGAGGGAGGTTTAGGACATTTATGAATAAGAGTAGCTGTTTCTAAGATAAAAAGAGAAAAAAGAGTTAGGATTTTTTGAGATATAAAGAGAGGTTTACAAGAATCTCTTAACCCATGGGAACATAGGTATCTAACTGCCTTTTTTTGAATCACAAAAATTATGTTTAATAATCCCTTGTTGCTAAAAACCCAAAAAGGCAAGCCATAACGAAGATGGGAACGTGCTACTACCCCTCCCAGCTCATGCCCTGCCATTCTTACTGAAAAGCATCCAGAGGATAATTTTGATGCAAGATTTAGGATATGATCTTCGAAGCGAAGGTGACCATCAATGGTAATGCCAAGGAACTTACAGCTTTCTTTGTATTGCAAGAGGGAGTTTTCACTAAACATAAGGCCCTAAACGTCACACCTAAATCCCATAATAAAGGTTTTGCCCACATTAAATACAAGCCTGTTTGCAGCACACCACTCCGATAAAATCTTAAGATCCTTAAAAACCTGAGCTCTAACATTATCAAAATCTCTATAAGACTCCATAAAACGGTGGTATCATCAGCAAACTGAACCACTTTGACCTGCAGTTTTAATGAACCCAAATTATTTACATACAGCAAAAATAATAGTGGTCCTAACACTGAACCCTGAGGTACTCCAGTTTTAAGGGATCTGGAATCGGATAAACATTCAGATACTGTAACTCTTTGGGTACGATTAGACATATAGGATTCCAGCCATTGCAATGCCACACCTCTAAAGCCATAATTATTGAGCTTAGACAGCAGTATTCCATGATCTTGTGTAGATCATGGAATACTCAAATGCCTTGGATAAATCGCAAAACACTGCCGCCGCGGACTCTCCAGAATTTAAGGACACATAGACACTCTCCAAAAAGCCGAAAACAGCGTCATGAGTCCCTTTTCCCGTTTGAAATCCAAACTGATTTGCAGATAAAATGCTGTATGTTGCAAAAAAGACTTGGAGAGGATAGATAATATAGAAATTGGATGGAAATTACAAGGCTCACTCAAATCTCCACCCTCATAAAGAGGGATAACCACTGCCTCTTTCAAACATGCTCGAAAGATGCCATTATGAGAGGAATTGTTTATGGCAGAAGCTAAGGCACTCAATGCCGAGTCAGGCAAAAGGAGTAGTAATTTTGATGATATTCCCTCAGCTTCAGCTGATTTATGGTTTTTTAAGCTTTTAATTCCATCTTCAACGTCAGTAAGGCTAACAGGATAAAAGAAAAAAGAATTTTGAACTGACACTTGTTGAATATAATGCAAAGGATCAATATTAGTATTTGCATCCTTGAGCAATAAATGAGGAATATTACAGTAATAATCATTTAAACTATTTGGTCTTACTTCTGGTTCTGAAACTTTCTTGTGAGAATGCCTGAAGTCATTTATAATTGAGCAACATTCTCTGCCTATTTGAGGACACATTCAAGTGGTCACTATAATATTTAACTTTTGCTGCTTTTATCGTCTTTCTGTATAGACTATGATATTTCTGATGATAAAGAATAATGTTTGCATTAGTTGTATATTTGCACAACTTAGCCAAAAAACAGAGGTTTTTAGTTGAAGTTCTGAGGCCTGCTGTGACCAAAAGTTTTCTATTTTCCATTTTAGGCCTCTTTTTAGGGAAACAGTGATTGATCTTGTCACATAGCACATGAAATAACAAAGTAAACAGGTCAGGAGCCATTTCAACTGCATTCCAATTAACCAAAGCTGTAGTAGAAGAAAAAGCATTGAAATTTGCTCTGCTGAAAATTCTTCCTATATAATGAAATGAAGGAAATACAGTGTTGCATGGAATCCTAGTGAGAATGGCTTCATGGTCAGAAATACCAGATGAGAGTACTCTACATGACACATCATTTAAATTTGTACACAAATAATCAATAGTAGTTGCAGATGAGGATGGTATATGTGTGGGTGAAAGAACATGCATCTTTAAGTCATAAGATTCCAATATACTTAAAAGGGATGTATGATATGATAGCAAGCTTACATCAGTGAAGTTAATATCAAAGTCACCAGCCAATATAAGTTATAACTATGGAGTGTAGAGACAATTGGGATAATAGAGAATCAAGTTTGTATTACATAATCATCTTCAGGGCAGCATTAAACTTGCCCTTAAAAAAATTTCAAATAAGTATAAAGGACATATAAATTGTCTGTCTTCTCTTTAATCTTTTTTCTTTTTTGAAAAATTGTTTACCTAAACAAAATGTTATACAATAAACTTAGATGTAAAAAATACTCAAATCAGTGCTTTAAACATTGGCCTCAAGAATAACAAAATATAAAATTATTTAAGTTCATGCATAGCTCTAAAACTACTAAATATTATTGATTCATTTTAATTTGGTAATTTATTAAAGTTTTAATTGCATCCATAATTAGATTACTTAAACCTATATTACTCCTAACACAAACTTGATTTGTATAACTATGAGATCTAGTATGGTAATTACGCACATTATATTTAAACCTAATATTTACATTACTGTTCTGTTGACCATGATTAATTTTCTACCATTTTACATTGTTCAATTTCTAATATTTCCTATAACCTTTTTAAATTTAGTTCTATATAAATGTCATCTGTGTTAATAACCCAATTATAATTAGGAATTGTTTTAAGAATTTTATTTTGTAATCTTTAATCTTTATGAAAATTTGATTCAGCACACATATCTCAGACTGGCAAAAGATATTTATAATGCTTTAAAATATAAATGTGATATAATGAGTTAAAAAGAATTAATTATAGACTTTAAATTTACTTTTTTTTTTGTCAAATAGTGCCTGCTCTTAAATAAAGCAGATGGCTTCAAAATTCTTTTTAGAAATTTTTATTATGTGATGTGCTAAATCACACTGTGAATAAAGTAAAATCATAATGAAGACACTACCAGACCTATATATTTTAGCACCTATAAATTAATATTTTTCATGAAAAATTATCTGGAAATTTCAAGAAAATTCGTACTATACTTAGGTATATCTTACACATTCTGCAATAGACTTGTGCTTTTCACTTACCTAACAGTATTGTCAATCTCCTAGTCATATCACTTCTTTCATATTCTAGAGCCATACTAGTATTTGAAAGATTTCCTATCAAGATTGAATCATTACGGTTTGTGTTTCCCTTAAGTCGAAGCTGTTGCTCTTTTTTCACATCAATTTCAAGTTTATGAAAATCTATGCTAAGTAGAGCAACTATTGAATTTACTAGTTCCATGCCACTCACAATGGTTAGAATACTAACTTTCATGTCAGTGCACTTCCTAGAGATATCTAATGGTGAGATAAGACCCATTCTCACAAGGCAAGGTAATACTGGTCTTATGTCTGTATCTGAACATTTAGCGAGTTTGTCCATATCAACATTTTGTACGGCACTAAACACGCAGGGGTTCACCCCTTTTTTGAAGTTCATTTTTATTTTGATTTGATTTGTTCCCCTGTTAAGATTAGTTAGTTTTGGAGTTCCTACTTCTGTGATAGAGAACCTACTTAAAAATTGTGAAAAAAATCTTCACAAAAACAAGCATTTGGCGATTGTCTTTCAGCACAAGAAAATCTCATAAAAAAAGAACAAAACAGTGTACACAATATAAATAATTTAATAAACACAATAAAATATTTAAATAAAAATACATAGATGCAGGTTATGTTAGGTTTGCGTTAGAACAACAAAACACAAACGAGTTATATTAGGGCTACTACATAATTGCGGCGATTTCGCGCTTACGGCTGTATCACGGCGATACTAAGTGACAAATCGCATTAGACTACAGACATTTATTTTCATTATTGTCATATGTCGTTGTCAGTTGTCACACTATTGCTTGTATTTGTGAGGAAATCAAAATTGAAAAATTAAAAAGGATGTTAAAGAAAAGCAATTAAAAAAAATTAGTAGAAAAGTGTCTATTTGACAATGACCAATTTATATTTTTTAAAAAACATTGTAAATGGAGAAACGATTGAGTTGATAAAAAGTCCTGTAAGTTGCTTATTTATTTTACATTGTTTATTTTGATAAGGTCCAGGGATGAATTTTCCTTCCTTTCACCCTAAACATAGTTTAACAGTTTTCAATAGGGACTCCAGTCTACTAAATTTTATTCAAATTTAAATAAATATTCATACAATACATTCGAGTTCTATAGACATTGTTTTTATTTATCAAAAATTTTGTTTAATTGGCACCTAGAGGTTGATACCCCTGTATGTGCACTGAAATATTAATTGTATATTATTTCCTACAAATGTAAATGTATCATAATATATTAATTCATTTTCCTATTTATTCACAAGTGTGGAATTAGTTCTATTTTTCTACCCTATGACATAAGTTTAGAAAAAGTTTCATAATTATTTACAATAAAGTCCTTACACTTCTCATTAAAAATCTTAATCCTACTTATAGTTTTAATTTCATTTGGGATTAAAGTGTAAAGTTTTGGTGCTAAATAATTTGCAAATTTTATATTTATAGTTTTTTTATTTGGTGGTATAATTAAGTGTCTATTAACATTTGCTCTTGTTCGATGATGATGGTTTACGAATTTTTTTAGTGGTTTTTTTTATGTATATAGGTACAAATATAATGTATGTATAAACAGTCCAAGTTGCAGATGACTCTGTTATAAAATGATTTAGTTGAATATCACCTATCTTTCCTAAAAATTATCTTTAATATGGAGTTTTGTATTACCCGTAATGGCTGTAAATTATACTACAAGGCCGTACCGCAGCAATGATTCCACCAGAGATTTGTACACTAATTTCAGTTTAATGCAAAGAAATTCTCTAAGAAGATAAAATTTATGAATTAAGGTGTGAACTTTTTTTGTGAGATATGATATATATTCTGTTCATTTTAAATGCTCATCAATAACTATTCCTAAATATTTAGTTTTCTTTACCTCTGGTATAAAACAGTGGTTTTCTTCACTTGTCTGAATTTCAGTAAAATTTGGTCTACTTGTGCTTATTAGAGAAAATGCAATATAATTTGTTTTGGATAAATTTAGGGATACTTAATTTAAAGGAGTCTAACCATTCTTTGACAACACCAAAACCGCGCAACACTCTTTGTTTTGATCTTCCCATGTCAGTAAAAACAAGCACTGTATCATCAGCATAGGATATAATTTTACCATTTATGTTTAAATTTAGTAAGCCATTATTTATTTATTTACAGAATCCATTTACAAAAGTGTTACATAGCATACCCATACAAACATATAATATATATTCAGATACAAAACTATCTATAAATCAATGAAAGGTGTAGATGAGTTAATTAATTAAAGCCCCTATGAAATAATATTCTTTAACTGCCCCTTAAAAGATGTAATCCTAGAGTCAAAAAAGTTTATCTGTTCTGACAGACCATTAGCACTTCAAGCCATTCGTGTAATTGGCTCATTAATGCCATAATTGGTATTATGGTGGAATGGGACTGAAAATATTCCTGATTGTCTATTCAATCTGGAAGGCACCCTAAGTTTAAAAAGAGACAATAACTCGGGACAATCTATAGTAGCATTTAAAACCTTATGACTTTAATGTGGGTAAGTTTAGGTTATCCCTGACTTTACTCCTGTTTCCTGTAACCACATCTAAAAGCCGCCACCCTTAAAAATTTATTTTGAGTTTTTTCAATCTGCTCAATGTAGCAGTTATATGATGGGGACCACACAATTGAGCCATACTCCAAGATGGGCCTAACAAGAGAGCAATAAAGTAATCTAAAAGTAAACAAAGACAAATCAGTTGTAGACCGTTGGATAAAACCCAGCATTTTCATTTCCCTACCAGTCACCTGATTGATGTGACTTTTAAAAGACAACCTGGAGTCAATAAATATTCCTAAGTCAGAAACCTCTGTTTTGACACCAATTGCTACATTATTTATTTTATAAAGAAAAGCACCCTATTTCTTTGCTTAGAACAAGTAATCTTATGGCACTTATTGATATTAAGGGACATTCTATTCAAGTGGCACCAATCAAAGAACAAATTGAGGTCTTTTTGCAGGAGCACAGCATCAGAAAGGGATGTGATAAGCCTAAATAGCTTCACATCATCAGCAAACATTAGCACACGAAAATTTTCAAGTTTGGCACCAAAATTTCAGAGGAACATGTACCTCCAAGATTAACAATCTGGGTTCTACCTCTGATGAATCCCGAGATCCACTGAAGAAGAGGCCCCACAATACCTAAAGCCCTAAGCTCCTGCAAGAGTACCCCATGGTTAACCTGATCAAAAGCTTTGGAAAAATCTGTATATATTGAGTCAACCTGAAGTCCCTTCTCCAAGCAGCGGTAGAGGTAGTTGACATACAGCACCAAATTAGCATCAGTAGATCTGCCTTTTATAAATCCAAATTGCTCAGGATTAAATAAAGATTTAAAACTCCAGGCAATCCTATGACTGACCAGGCAATCAAGCAGCTTTGGCAACTCAGATTGGTTACACACAGCCCGATAATTTTTTATTATATAAGAGAATAGGACCCAATATCTGGCCTTGTGAGACTCCAATTTTAATTTTCATAGGGTGATTAAGCACTTGATTTAGTTTCAGAAATTGTTCTCTATCGGAAAGATAGCTTTTAAAAAGGTCCAATACCATGCCTCGAACGCTATAATGTGATAACACATCAAGGAGTTTTTAAAAAGCTTTCGCAAGATCTATAAACACCGCTATGACTTTATTACTGATATTAAGATTATTTGCTATTTCTACAACTAGAACATATATCACAAATTATACTTATTCTTATTGTTCCAGGAGGAAAGGGAAATATTTTGGGAACATATTCAGAAGGTCAAAATATGATAAATTAACCCATATGTTTTAATCTGATTCTTAACCATTTCTGAAATAATCGATTCTGAAGATTTTTTTTTTAAAGCAACACAAACAAATACTATTAAAAAACCAAAATTCCACTAATTTAGAATGTTTTTGAATATTTTAAATTAGTGGAATATTAATATAATAATCATTAATATATTTTAATGCAATGAGTGTTTGAATTATAAATGCCTCCAACCAGTTTGCCAGGTATTGGTTTCATTAACCTTCATTATCCTCTAATGCAGATTCGTCTGTCTCAGATTGCCTTAAACATACTTACCATCGTTTTTTTTTTTTTATTTTTTAGAGAGGTTAAAAAAATCTGCAAACAGACACCTCGGGCCGGCCCGAGGTAGTGTGGGGTTAAGGCTTTTTCCAGCCCCGACCCACTAAAAACCATTCCTCTAAGTCAAAAATTCAGGGTAAAAGCACACTGGTTACATGCTTTGTCAATTTTTCAAGGGAAAAGCACACTGGTTACATGCTTTGTCAATTTTTCAAGGGAAAAGCACACTGGTTACATGCTTTGTCAATTTTTCAAGGGAAAAGCACACTGGTTACATGCTTTGTCAATTTTTCAGGGGAAAAGCATACTGGTTACATGCTTTGTCAATTTTTCAAGGGAAGAGCGCACTGGTTACATGCTTTGTCAATTTTTCAAGGGAAAAGCACACTGGTTACATGCTTTGTCAATTTTTCAAGGGAAGAGCACACTGGTTACATGCTTTGTCAATATTTCAAGGGAGAAGCACACTGGTTACATGCTTTGTCAATTTTTCAAGGGAAAAGCACACTGGTTACATGCTTTGTCAAATTTTCAAGGGAAAAACACACTGGTTACATGCTTTGTCAATTTTTCAAGGGAAAAGCACACTGGTTACATGCTTTGTCAATTTTTCAAGGGAAGAGCACACTGGTTACATGCTTTGTCAATTTTTCAAGGGAAAAGCACACTGGTTACATGCTTTGTCAATTTTGCAAGGGAAAAGGACACTGGTTACATGCTTTATCAATTTTTCAAGGGAAAAGCACACTGGTTACATGCTTTGTCAATTTTGCAAGGGAAAAGCACACTGGTTACATGCTTTGTCAATTTTTCAAGGGAAGAGCACACTGGTTACATGCTTTGTCAATTTTTCAAGGGAAGAGCACACTGGTTACATGCTTTGTCAATTTTTCAAGGGAAAAGCACACTGGTTACATGCTAAGTCAATTTTTCAAGGGAAAAGCACACTGGTTACATGCTTTGTCAATTTTTTAAGGGAAGAGCACACTGGTTACATGCTTTGTCAATTTTTCAGGGGAAAAGCACACTGGTTACATGCTTTGTCAATTTTTCAAGGGAAAAGCACACTGGTTACATGCTTTGTCAAATTTTCAAGGGAAAAGCACACTGGTTACATACTTTGTCAATTTTTCAAGGGAAGAGCACACTGGTTACATGCTAAGTCAAATTTTCATGGTAGAATCACACTGCTTACCAACTTTGTCAATATTATTAGTTAAGTCGAGTCAAGTCACGTCAAGTTATAATTCTTATTAATAAGATAAATAAACCGAAAAATTACTTATTAAAATCTAAAAAGGACGCTTTCAAATTACAAAAATTAGGGTTGAAACGAAGCTGATACATCATAAATGTCTTTGCTGCTTATCTATGATTGGATATTAATTTATTTAGATCCCATTTAGTTGTAGTTATTAAAAACCCTTATTTCAATTATATTATGAAGAGAAAGCAATTTTAATAAGGAAATTTAACGAATAAATTTCCGACAGAAAACAAGATTTTAATAAATTCTAAATCCCTTTTTTATAAAATTAGTCTGAAAATAGCAAATTTAGCGAATAAATCTGCCAATAAATTTTTTGTTCATTGCTTTTAGAACCCCTCATAATAATGTTTGACTATCATGATATTTATGTCATATTTAGCTAATAAGAGAGGTAAATTTTGAAAAGATGTTTAAATACTATTAGGGTTTTTACTGATATCTTAACCCGCTTAATAGTTTTGGTTAAAAGCAAACAAATTCGCTGAAATATTTTGAAAAGAGAATTTTTAGTTATATGTTAATCCTGTTATTAACTTTATTTAAATGTGAATTTAGCGAATAAATTCACAAGACACTTTTGAGACAAAAAATAATGTGTTTTAAAGAAAATATTTCACTGTTGTAAAAGGTGGAAATTTAACGAATAAATTTCTCTAAGTTTTCAGAAAATTTTGAAAAAATATTAGAATTTATTAAAATCCGTATTTGTATTTATAACCCATTGGTGATTTTGTGTAGATGTGAATTTAGCGAATAAATTCACCGAAATATTTTGAAAAGAGATTTTTTAGTCATATGTTAATACTGTTATTAACTTTATTTAAATGTGAATTTAGCGAATAAATTCACCGTAACATTTTAAAAAGAGAATATGATAATTTTTATTTATATGTTAACCCCTTTATTAGTTTTATTTAAATGTAAATTTAGCGAATAAATCCACAAGAAACTTTTGAGAAAAAATATAAAAGTTTTTCTATGAAAAATTTGTGAAAAAGTTTCACTATTTTGAATAGGTGGAATAGAATAGTTGAATAGAAGTTTCCAGAAAATTTTGAAATAACATTAGAATTTATTAAAATTCGTATTTGTATTTATAACCCCTTAGTGATGTCATGTAGATGTGAATAAATTCACTGGAATATTTTGAAAAGAGTATAAGATAATTTCTATTTATATGTTAACCCCTTTATTACTTTTATTTAAATGTGAATTTAGCGAATAAATCCACAAGACACTTTTGAGAAAAAATATTAAAGTGTTTTAAAGAAAATATTTCACTGTTGTAAAAGGTGGAAATTTAACGAATAAATTTCCCTAAGTTTTCAGAAAATTTTGAAAAAATATTAGAATTTATTAAAATCCGTATTTGTATTTATAACCCCTGAGTGATTTCATGTAGATGTGAATTTAGCGAATAAATTCACCGTAACATTTTAAAAAGAGAATATGATAATTTCTATTTGTATTATCAACCCCTTAGTGATTTCATGTAGATATGAATTTAGCGAATAAATTCACTGGAATATTTTGAAAAGAGTATAAGATAATTTCTATTTATATGTTAACCCCTTTATTACTTTTATTTAAATGTGAATTTAGCGAATAAATCCACAAGACATTTTTGAGAAAAAATATTAAAATTTTTTAAAGAAAATATTTCACTGTTGTAAAAGGTGGAAATTTAGCGAATAAATTTCCCAGTTCCCAGAAAATATTGAAAAAATATTAGAATTTATTAAACTCTGTATTTGTATTATCACCCCCTTAGCGATTTCATGTAGATGTGAATTTAGCGAATAAATTCACCGTAATATTTTAAAAAGAGAATATGATAATTTCTATTTATATGGTAACACCTTTATTAATTTTATTTAAATGTGAATTTAGCGAATAAATCCACAAGAAACTTTTGAGAAAAAATATGAAAGTTTTTCTATGGAAAATTTGTAAAAAAGTTTCACTATTTTGAATAGGTGGAAATTTAGCGAATAAATTTCCCTATGTTTCCAGAAAATTTTGAAATAACATTAGAATTTATTAAAATCCGTATTTGTATTTATAACCCCTTAGTGATGTCATGTAGATGTGAATTTAGTGAATAAATTCACTGGAATATTTTGAAAAGAGTATAAGATAATTTCTATTTATATGTTAACCCCTTTATTACTTTTATTTAAATGTGAATTTAGCGCATAAATTCACAAGACACTTTTAAGAAAAAACATTAAAGTGTTTTAAAGAGAATATTTCACTGTTGTAAAAGGTGGAAATTTAGCGAATAAATTTTCCTAAGTTTTCAGAAAATTTTGAAAAAATATTAGAATATATTAAAATCCGTATTTGTATTTATAACCCATTGGTGATTTTGTATAGATGTGAATTTAGCGAATAAATCCACAAGACACTTTTGAGAAAAAATATTAAAATGTTTTAAAGAAAATATTTCACTGTTGTAAAAGGTGGAAATTTAGCGAATAAATTTCCCAGTTCCCAGAAAATATTGAAAAAATATTAGAATTTATTAAACTCTGAATTTGTATTATCACCCCCTTAGCGATTTCATGTAGATGTGAATTTAGCGAATAAATTCACCGTAACATTTTAAAAAGAGAATATGTTAATTTATATTTATATGTTAACCCCTTTATTAGTTTTATTTAAATGTGAATTTAGCGAATAAATCCACAAGAAACTTTTGAGAAAAAATATGAAAGTTTTTCTATGAAAAATTTGTAAAAATGTTTCACTATTATAAATAGGTGGAAATTTAGCGAATAAATTTCCCAGTTCCCAGAAAATGTTGAAAAAATATTAGAATTTATTAAACTCTGTATTTGTATTATCAACCCCTTAGTGATTTCATGTAGATGTGAATTTAGCGAATAAATTCACCGTAACATTTTAAAAAGAGAATATGATAATTTCTATTTATATGTTAACCCCTTTATTAGTTTTATTTAAATATGAATTTAGCGAATAAATTCACAAGAAACTTTTGAGAAAAAATATGAAAGTTTTTCTATGAAAAATTTGTAAAAAAGTTTCACTATTTTAAATAGGTGGAAATTTAGCGAATAAATTTCCAAGTTTCCAGAAAATTTTGAAATAACATTAGAATTTATTAAAATCCGTATTTGTATTATAACCCCTTAGTGATTTCATGTAGATGTGAATTTAGCGAATAAATTCACATAATTTATTTTAGTTCTTCATGCAAATTAAGCCGAATCCAATATCCAATCGTAAATAAACATGCCGAAAAAATCAACAATAACAAGAATTACGCAGAAATGGATATGCATTAATAAAAATAAAATAGTAATGCAAATCTAAAATTGAATTGATTTTATTGTTACTAGAATTGTTTCGTTTTTTAAATGTGTATTTAGCGAATAGATCCACAATACGTTTAATATTAATTAATTTAAAAATTATATTTAACAAAATGACTCAAGAATTACTACTAATAAAATGTGAATTTTTTGCTTCTGTATTAAGTATCTATAATTCAAAATAAATTGCATGCAATTCTAAAAAAAATCAGTACTTACCTTTTACCCCAACTTGACAGGAACCACATTAAAAACACACACTCACACTGACACTGTACAACCATATGAACCACAAGGGTACCACTTTTTTCCGACCCACTTCTCCCGATGGCGGAACGAGACTGACCGAAGTACCATCCAAGTGAAGCCCGAATCCCATTCCCCACCCCCGAAAGACTGCACGCTGTCAGTAGAGGGGGGTGCGCGCGTCTTTACTTTCACTTTTCGTGCGTATTATGAGTTTATTCCTTAGTCCAGTAAAATTTAAATTAAATTTAAAATAAGTTTTAAAAAAGTTATTTAAAAAAAATTATACTTTAGTACAAATCTTTTAATTTACTACACTTATAATAATCAGTGCTTGAAGGTCTGACCTCGAGGTTAAAATAATATAATTTTAAACAAAAAACGTATAACAATGATAATTAATACCTAAATATATCTTAAGTTGAATAAACTTTTTAAATTTATTTGTACATCTTATATTTTCGGGAATTGTATTATACACTTTTGACGCTTGAGAGATTGGGTCATTTAATTCCATGTTATTCCATATAACTCCTACGAAGTAGATATCTTTTTTTATCGGGCATAATAATTATGTATTTTAGCATTATTTGCATTTTTTTTTAACCAATGAAGATCTTTTATTTGTTTAGAAAGTACCTTCCGCAATACCTTCTCATCAATCCACCTTTTTTTTGGTATTTTTTATTTATTTTTTTTTGAAAAAGCTAAGTTAAAGTAATGGATAAAGATATCAAAAAGTGTGTGAGCTGGGATTCGCCTTTCGGAAAACCGCTTTTTATATAGTCGAGAAGCAGCTCTACCATTACATCGAACTTCCCCATAAATTAAAAGCATATCGGCGTATTCAGCAAAAGTGTAATCTTCCATTACTTAACCGTAATAAAAAGGGAATTAATATCATGTAAAAAATACTGACAGTGACAAATTTAAAAAATACTGACAGTGGCAATGAATTAGCATTATTATTATTATTAAAATAATTAATTCAGGTGCTGTATCTTAGTTTGGTTTTAGTCAATTTCCACAAAAACGGTGATATTTACCAACTTTTACTAAGAGCACTTTTTTTATGTAAAAAGCATAGGAACATCATAGTCTAATGCCCAAACGGGCAGAAATTAAAGTCTTAAAGAAATGGGCCTAAATTTACCAAATACCCCCCTGATTCTGAAGCCCCTGATAAATATGTTTTTTATTTAGTAGGTTCAAAAGAATAAACGTACTAACAATAATTTACCTCCCAAAATTGGTTGCGGTAGCTAAAGTAGTTCCGGAGCTATTAAAAAAAACTAGTTTTTAAAGATTATTTTCAAAGAGCTCTAGCTCCCTGAGGAAGCTTTTCCGGACCCATGTTTATATGAACTTTTGTTTTTCTTTTGACGTTTTCTATCTGCCCTAGAAGTTTGTAACATGATCAACGGAACACCGTGTATAACAACTTTACAAAAAGAATATAATTGTACAGGCCAAAACATTGAAGTTTTTAACTTACCAAAAGAAAAATCAGAAAATTATAACACAATTAATGAACATTGGAAAATAGGTCCAAACAAAGCAATTTCTTTGACAATTATTTTATTTCCAGTAGTAATCCAAAAATTTTAATATGTAAGGTTAAGAAATTAATTTCTTCTTAACTTTATAAGCTTAATTTTTGCTTTAATCTTTTATTTAGTCAAAAAACTACTACAAGTTGTTACAAAGAGGCTAACAATGAGGTTACCTAATAAATACTATATTACATTGAGAAAATAATTTTAATACAAAATACCTACATATATAAACTCGTTAAAATTTTTGTCACCTATACACTATAAAAAATTACACCTAGATAAATAATAGATCTTATATTAACTCTTCTTAATGACCTTAAGTGCATGATTTTTAAAATTTAAGTCCCGATCTATCTGTATTTTTGTTACACATTCTATCGAATTTTCTCCTATTTTTATATTTAAATTTACTGTCAGTAAAAACATTCCTTTGCTACCACCATATATTTTGTTAACCTTTAAATTATTCAAATTACACCACTCATAGACCAATTTTTAATATATGATTTAGATAAACTATCCTGTGGAATGCCAAATTCATTTATTAGTGGTTCTGATAAAGTATTATTAATTCTACCTGTTTTCTATCTTTTAAATACGTACTAAACCACTCCAAAACAATGCCCTCAAAACCTATTTTTTAATTTTGTTAATAATCTATTTCTATAGATGGTTTCAAAAGCTCTTCTTAGATCTTTTTAACTCTGTGTTAGTTTTGCAGGCAGAAAAGACCCATTAGATATATATGTCATAAAACTCTACAGGACTCATGTAGACCCCTATTTAAAGATACTTACCTTGTGTTGCTTATTTATTGTTGAGTCTGCTTGCCTTATAGATAAAAAATATAAATTTTATTTTGAAAATAATGGCTCCTCAAAACTTTACAATATCAAGCAAAACTACAATACTCCAATGCCCATCCTGAAAAGTGAACTAACGTGGAATTCTCTTATGTACTTGAGCATAAAAATTTTTAACCATCTTCCAAATTGCTTAAAAGCCTTTAAAAGTCTTCCTCGCTTTAAAAAGTCCTTAACGGAACTTCTTAAAAGCAAGTCTTTTTATAGCCTAACAGAGTTTTTTGAAGATAATTGGGAATAGCTCAATAGGATATAATTAATTTTTAGTAAAGCTGTAAAGGTTAGAATTTATGATATTACTCTAATAATATATATAGGGTTCTCCAAATGCCATATATAACCTCGCATAAAATTTTTTTAAGTGAACTTCCTTTATCATTTGTCATATTTGAGACATTCTAAGTATTTTATAGCTTATTAATAATAAAAACAGATTGGAAAAAAATCATACTTACGTTTATGCAAAATCTAATCAATTTCACAGTAAAAGTACACTGCCATTTATTCCATGAATTCACTTCCTTATAATATCAATAGCCAATTCTTCATTGCAGTTTACAATTGGAAGGAATCTATCATCAGATTATGTGATTGCCAATAGAGTTATATCCAAGAGCCAATGCGTGCTTAAGAAAACTAATGAAGGATGGGTTCTTTCTGACACTGTAAGTTTTTAAGTTATCATAGCTCTCTTTATTTTGCCTGTGAAACATAGGGCAATCCAATATTTCATGAGAGTATACAATTCAAGTATGAAACTAATTTCTATTGCTCTTGTAGAGTACCAATGGAACAATGGTAAATAAAGAAATTTTAAAACAGAGTTCAGTTGTCCTAAAGAACTCGGATGAAATTTGCTTTGGGTTCCATACATTCACTTACAAGTTTGTGATATCTCCAAACCAGCCTAAATGCCATCAAATAGAAAAGCTGATAAATCAAGAAAAAGTAAGTATAAAATAAGGTATTTTCAAAGAAAATAATGTCATTTGATTGGTAAGAAATAGTATGTATTAAAACTTATTTTTTTTAGAATGCCAAATATTCACCTCCAAATTCCCCAAACAGTTTTGATGAGCTTGGCGTAAGCGATGAAGTTTTAAATGCGTTAACAGATGAACTATTAGAAAATATAGAAACACAAGACAATATTTCTCCTAAGGAAAAAACCAATGACTGCAACACACCTTCAGATATGAAACAACCTTTAAGCACTTGTAGTGTTCCCACTAGTGAAATTTTAACATCACTGAAGAATTCATCAGAATCTCACCTCCCAATTAGTAAGGACCCGACTAGTTCAGAATCACTAAATTTGAATAAAATATTAGACCCTGTAGGGCTCTTAATGAAATCGACATCTACAAGTAATACAAACATTGAAACTCTTGAAATAACAAAGGATAAACCCCCTGACACTATAGATCGCACTATTTCTCAAAGTAGCGACGAGACCGTAACATATTCGCCATCAGAAATTCCATCTGTCCAAAAATTTGAGGATGACAGCAAAAAAATTGCTGATGTATCCAGCCAAGAAACAAAATTATTAAGAAATGAAATTAGTATGGCTCTTAACTTAATTGCAGATAAGACTCCAGATCTTGTAGATCCAGTTTCGGCTGTAGCAAGTAATTCAAATACTACTGTAAATGATTTTAAGGCAGATTGTCTGCAAAATTTAGTTGATATTGCAAATAAATATTCTGCAGAAATAAATTCTTTCGTGTCTAAGAGCTCAGAAGTGTCGGCGACAAGTTTATTAATGCAAATAGCCAATAATGTTTGTGCTACAAGCCTACCCAATTCTGACACTGGCTCTTCAAAAGTAACTAGTTCAAACACCTCTAATCCCGGCACATCATTAATTAATAAACAACTTAAACCTATTGTGTCTACAAAAGAAATAATCAGTCCAGTAAATCCTAATAAGAAATTAAAAATTTCATATGATAGTGGAAGCTCTAAAAACACGGCACAACAGATTCAGTCCACTGATTTAGGTAGTACTTCAGAACTTGTTTCATGTTGTTCTCGAAACATACAACATAACAGTAAATTGACTGAAGGCACTTCTTTACCGCAAAATGACATAATAGATCTTACATGTACTCAAGACACAGTTACAAATAAGGCAAGCAATAAATTATCATCTAAAAATCCATATTCTAAAGGAGTATTAAAACCTCATATGGGTGACAATCCAAAAATCTTTGGAAGCAGTGCCTTGCCAGTGGCTAACAATGAAATCGTTAGTACCAGTAACCCGTCTATAACAGGTACGTTTTTTGTTTAATATTTGAAATATTTTATACAACTACTAGGAGCAAAGGTAAATTTTAACTTAAACATTAAAATTATTAAGTCACTAAAACATAGTTATAATTCATTCTTTGACCAAAATTATAAACTGGTATCCTATTAGTATTAATATAGTGAAATCCTTTGGAAAAGTTACAAAAAATCTGCTTCCAACTTCAAAGTGTGTCATTCAATTTATTGATAATAATAAATATGCTGATTTTCTGATGGTTGATAGGAACATATCAATATATTATTAACACAATTTCTGATTTCATAACTTTGAGGTTACTGAAAACATCTTGTCGGATTTGCATTGTCTTATTTATTTAATGTAACACGACGTTTCGGTTGGTAAGTATCTCCAACCGTTATCAAGTGTAAAATGATATATCAGTGACTGAATAAACTGATATATCAGTTTACACTTGATAACGGTTGGAGATACTTACCAACCGAAACGTCGTGTTACATTAAATAAATAAGACAATGCAAGTCCGACAAGATGTTTTCACTGTACCATTGTCTACCACCTTCAAAAACAGTTTGAGGTTACTTTTGGTGCATAATAGTTTAGTAACCTTAAATTAGCATTGGTACTTCTCCTAGGCAATTTTATAAAATTATGGATTCTGTTTCATTGGTATGACTTACATAATTTTTACCTCATTATTCTTATAATCACAAATACTTACTTTTAATATATATAAATATTAGAAGAAATTAGTCTCAAAATATAAAATTTTTAGACTAATTTCTTAACACTAGTATGTAATTTTAATATATATTATTTTAAATATTTTTGAAGAAGTAGTCCATACTTGCAGTGGAGTTAATAAGTCAAAGGGCAACTTTGGACGTTAAAGACAAAAAAACTTACATTAAGATGCATGAGAAGGGACTATACAGGGTCTATACAAACATTAAAATCACATAATTACAAAACTAGGATAATTGTTATGTCAACAAGAACTAAGAACAAAAGAAATATATAACTTTTCAAAAAATAGGGAGCGCCCTATTTAAAATATGGTACCTGCAATTGGTAAAATTAGACTTTGTTAAGTTGGCTACAGATGGCGGTACTAGAAATGATACTTATAAATAAAATGTTTTGACTCTAATATGAGAGAAAGAAAAGGCGTTATAAATTATCATTAAAATTTAATGAATTAAAAAAATGTGTAGATGAATGATTAATTTGATCATTGACACATGTAGTATTATTATTTTGTATAGCTCTATTTATTTCTAAAATTTCAAGTAAATCCAGTTTATTACCTTTGTGGCAGAAATGTAAATATTTGGTGTCTAAAAGAGGATCGAAGTTATTGGTATTGAGATGTATGTGTCTAGCAAAATTGGATTTAATAATATTTGAAGGGCAAAGATTGTGTTTTCTAGCCTTTTCGATCTCTTTACAATGTTCAGTAACGCGAGTGGAGAATTTTCTACCGGTTTGGCCGATATAAAAAACGCCACAGTTATCACTGGAGCAGTTTAATTGATAAACACCTGATTTTTGGTCGAGGAGTATTATGTCTTTTGGGTTAACTAAGAAGGATTTAAGAGTGTGTACGGTTTTAAAGCTTGTATTAATAAGGTGAGAGCTAAAGATGTTTTTTAATTTATGTGATATCGGACCCCAAAATGGCAGTGAAAAATTTTTAGTTTCTTTAGGTTCTTTATACACTAAATTTCTGTTAAGTGATTTATTTAAATGTTTGTAATAAATTTTATTTATAAGTTTTATGAGTTTATCACAAGGAGAAGAACAGTAGGACACCACTGGACGAATAGGAATGTCTTGCTTATGGATTTTGGGAAGGCCATATAATCGGGGGGTGGAAGGGTTGGTAGGCATTAGCTTAAACTTATTAGCCCCGAAAAATTCTAAAGTGTTTGGTACCTGTTTCAGTGTATTTTTAAACTTGATGAAAAATTTCTCTAAGGGGTTAAAAGTAATATACGACAAATTGTCAGAAGACAAGAATAGATCTACTTTATCGACGTACTGAGTCCTATTCAAAATTACTAGACGATTGCCTTTGTCTGCTTTGGTCAGAGTAAGATCATCGCTCTTTATTTTACTCTTTAAGTCTTTTAAAGTTTTAAGGTTTGAATCAAATCTAGATGGTAAATTGTTGTAATAATTACTTAAACAAGAGGCCGTCTGGGACCTAAGAGTTTCCTTTAAGGGTAAATTATTTAAAACAGAATATATTTTCACAGTCGACCGCCAACAGTTCCAAATCTTGTTTTTTTGGACTTATATGAAAATTGTATTTAATTCCAGAGTTTAATAGTTGTATTTCTTTGTCTGTAAAGACGGTGTTGCTTAAATTAAGCGATCTAGGGTGAAAATTGAAATCTGGAGTATCATGTTTTGAGCTGTTTTCTTGAAATTCAGACATAAAGATAGAATCATCAAAGCTTAAGTTTGTAATGGATTTATCACCACCCTCACAAACATGTAGGATAGATGATTTTTCAAGTAAATTTAGTGGAGGATGACAGAAACAATTTTAGTTATCCTTTAAATATTTTGTTTTGGAAACCTTCTTTAATAACGCTGGTTGAGCTTTTGAGTTTTATGTTATCAAATTCAGAGCGGTTGACCGAGATTATCGAAAATGCTTTCTAATTAGTTTAAATTAAAATTAATTTAGAAGTATTAAGCCAATTTTGTATATCCTCTAATCTGTTCACATATTCTTTTACATCATTCCAAGATTGCGGAAAATATCAATACCTATTCTTAAAAATTTTATTTAGTATCTTTAAAAATAAACAGAAATCAAAAGATACTGTTATAACTATTCTATCGATATATCAAATTTTATTTGTTTATATTGAAAAGTAAAAAAGTTTTAAGGTGTACTTTTTCCTGTCACCCGGTATATAACTTATAAGATATATATGTAGAAAATATTTTATAGCAATTTTCAAACTAATAAAAGTGGCATATTAGTTTATGGATATTGGTTATTGACCCTGTTTAAGATGTTTGTCAACAATAAATCCAAATACTTAGTCAATGGAATGTTAATGTGATGAAATATAGGGCAATTTATGTTACAGTAAATGTTATATAATTTAAGTATTTATCTAACCAATCTTTCAGTTTATTGGGTCCATGTATTGTTGATTATTGATTGTTGTTGATTGACATTGAATATTGTTGATTGTTGATTTACCTGTTTTGTATTCCTAAATTCATCGTATGCTTTTAAAATTAGTTTTCTATTCTTTAGACAACTTTCAATACTTTTCATAATCCTATTTATATTTAATTCCTCCAACAAATAGTTAGGGGTACATTTTCCAAAGCCTTTGCTAGTTAAACTATAAACACTGCTAGAAATTTTTTGTTCTGGTTTAATTTCTCACTTGCTTGGCATGGTTTACGAATAAATAAAGATGATTATTATTAACTTTATTATTAGTTGCATAGTGCAGTAATCTGAAATTGAATAAGGCTTATAGAATTTTATTTACATTAGTCTTAGATATATTTAGTATGTTTATACCTAACCTTTGGTTATATTATTGCTTATTACTATTGCCTATTTGTATTTATTTATTTATTTATTTCCGGACTGGTAGTTTGAAAAATACAATAATCACTAAAAGCTAATAATTAAGAAAAGGGGGAATAACCACATATCGAAATAAACCACACCTTACATTAATATTATAAAGACTTCCTAAATAATTATAAGATCTTCCTTAAATTGAAGACTGCTTGTAACAAAATACGTCCAGATCTACATTATTCGCATTATTCTTCTCTCCCTAAATGGGGTTCGGTGTAATGAAATTTCAAACGTTCGTATTACCCGTCACTTACGAGGCGGTATGTATAAGTTTAGGTTTTGAACGAGTTCAGGGCAATCAACACAACCATGTATTATAGACTATGGTAATATCTGGATTATTTCTCTTTCTCTCTATATTCTAATATTAATATTTTTCTCAGTTATTAAGAAATGAAAAACGAACTCAGCATAATTAAGAATTTTACAAGAGATGCCTAAATTATAAGATACATATTATAATTGATTGAACTGATCGCAATCTGTTTTTAAATAGTGGAGAACAGACCACATCCTTTTACGAATCTTAAAATTTCACTTTCTCTATTACAACAATGATTTATTTAAACTACAAAAGGTAATCTGCTGTCAAACAAAATTCCCAGATCTCTAATAAGATCAACCCTCTCAATAGGTATCCTCAAAGTGATGGTGGCTAGTGAGTATTGTATGAAATAATTTAATACTATGAAACAATTCGTATAAATAATCCTGAAACCAGGTATTTCAGTTATCCAAAATAATTGGAAAATACTTAATACACAAATCAAGGCATACTTTGAATCTAATAATTTATTTTTGATCTTAACTTTTTATGCTAAAACTAAAAGATTGTATTTTTTATTGTATAGTATTTTCTTTTAACTTCTCGCTTGCGTAACACTCTTTCATAATTTGCGTCATTATTATAAATATACATGCTCTTTATTATTATTTTAGTTACGCCTGACTGTTGCTCTTTGCCCCGATCAGCCCAAAAAGCGACTTCTGCTAAGCGTA
Organism: Anthonomus grandis grandis; assembly: GCF_022605725.1. Taxonomy (NCBI): domain Eukaryota; kingdom Metazoa; phylum Arthropoda; class Insecta; order Coleoptera; family Curculionidae; genus Anthonomus; species Anthonomus grandis. The sequence continues at coordinate 17,934,913 of NC_065554.1, read as the reverse complement.
ATATATTACAAGAACCAGGGCAGAATAGTGTGGCAAACTTACCTAGTGATAAAAAGGAAAAATCAAACAAGGTAGGTCTGTCTTAGGGTGTTACAAATTAGTGGGTCGGTCCGTTTACCACATTTTTATTCGATAAACAGGGTGCTAAGGAACTGCTTATAATTTTGACACCTTTAACTCTCATCTATGAATTTTCCAAAAGATTCAATGTAATTTTAATTCATATAGAACTATATATTTAGGAAAGACTTCTGGCAACTCATCGGTATTATTTACACGAATGGACGTCAGAACCATGTACACCCTACGTTGTTACTACATTATTTAAGTTGAAAATATTAGCACATATTACCAGTTGAGTGCTGTTATTCAGATAATTTTTAATTAAATCCACAATTACTTGCAAGTTTTATGTCAATTTCTGGTGATCAAATGCCTTGCCAATGTTTTTGTACTTTGCGGTACATATCTTAAAAAACATCATCATACATCTTAAAAAAGTTATTTTCTAGATACTTAAATTCAATGATTTAAAAAAATATTTTGATATTCCATATCTTTGAACATTATACAACCTCATATGTTTTATAGCATTCTAGTGTGAGGTGCAGTACTAGACATCCATCTTAAACCCGTGGAAAACCTCTAGAAATGGATATTAAAAATAATATGTATACGACAAACCTAGGATGCGCCCTACAAATCTTATTTTTACAGAAAGTAGTATCCAGGATATTAGACAAATGTATATGCAAAGTATTTCGATTCGATAATCTAAAAAACCGTGATAGATTAACGCCTACTACTCATGATTTTAACACTAGACACAAAAGCCAAAACCTGCATCCTTCCTTAAACTAAAACATCTATGTATTAATGTTATTTTCTTTATATCGGTTCTTATCTGCACAATAAACTTCCCTCCAGATTCTTTATCTTTATTCTAATTACTGCAAGCCTGGATACTTGACCAGGATAGCAAAAAGATTTACGAAATTATAAACAAAGAATACACCAGATAAGATATAGTATTTATTTTAGAGATTATATATATTATTTATTATTGAAGTTTATAAAAATAATTTGTTACACAAATTTTTCTTGAAACCCGAATTAAGAAATTCTGTCCTCTACTATGACATTTTTTCCAACCAATTTCGATCCTCACTACCGATTAGTGAATTTTTTTCTTTATTTCGATATAAATTCTTGATTAAAACGAGGCTTGAATTTGATCATTTTTTAGAAAAGAACGTATATAATTATTAAGTTAGGTAAGACTAGATTAAAATTTTATCGCAATACATTTTTCAGAATAACAAATAATAGGCATTTTCTTAGCTGTAAAAATTGAGGTGGTAACATTTGTCAAACTTTTTTGTTTTAATATTCGTTCTAGTAAATTCTATATTGTTGTAAGAAATTTGTAATGAGTTAATTTTTTTTGTCGAGTATTCGGTGGGTCACTCTTGCAGTAAATATCAATTTAGAAAATACTATAACATACACTCAGTTATTGAAAAGAAGAAGAAAATAGACTTATTCACGTATTTAGAAGAAATGAATTTAAATCTTTAACGATACTTTTGGTTATATTTAATTTAATCTAAGTTCAATAAATCTTAAATAAAATAAATTACTTAAGGTATAATAGATTTTTTTATATACTCAGGAGCTTAGGTTTTATCTATCGACCTCTGAGCTCATTTCTTCTTTTTAATATCCTACCTAGTTTTATTTTTAATATTGAAATTAAAAAGAATGAAAAACCTATTTATTGATTAAAAATACTTAATTTGAACCAATGTTTCGATAGTTAAATTTACTACCGTTATCAAGGTAAATAAAATTAAATTAAATAACAAAAAGGCTTCATCCATTTTCTCAAAGAGACCAGGTACAACATAAACAAACGAAGAAATACAACAAAGTCACGGTCTCACAAACATTTAATATCGACGACACGTGTTTTGCTCTATTAGAGCATTTCATTTTAACGCCATGTTTTTGTCTAGTTTTAGACCTGATGTTGCTCTAATACAGCGAAACACGTGTCGTCGATAATAAATGTTTGTGAGACCGTGACTTGGTTGTTTTTCTTCGTTTGTTTATTAATTAAATTACAAAGGTTAGTTTTTTTTAAATAAAGGGGCCTGTTCTACCTCTCTGTAAATTAAGTAGCTATGCATTTATATTCATTTAATATTTTAAATGCACTTTCCTTTAATTTACGTTTTGGAATTGGTTCCTTTGCTAAAATTGAAGAAGCAGCCCAGTTTTTTCTATGGTTATTATCATATGCACGTTCTGTAATTTTGGATTTTTGAAAATCATTGTATTTTATGTAATATTTATGTTCATTAATTCTTTTTGGAAATGGCTTACAGGTTTCACCTATCTAAAATTTTCCACAGGTACAAGGCATTTTATATATTACATTTTTATTAAATTCATTTTCATTGAAAGGTTTAGTTTTTGTTAATGGATATCGTAAGTTTTGCTATTTCAAAATAGCTCTTATGTTAATTTTTTTAGAAATTCTTTTGATTTTATCAGAAAAACCAGGTAAAATAAGATTTGTGGTAAAAAGTGGTTGATTTAATTTTATAAGGGGATTATATAGCAATTTTCCAAAAATTGTTTTGAATAATTGTTTTGTATCAAGACATTTTTAATAAAATCTTTTTCAGTTGTTAAATTTTGATTATTACAAATAATGTTTGCACGATCGTATACACTTTTTAGCACTCCTCTCTTTACCATTATTGGATGATAAGAATTATTAAGATTTATTGAACTTAGATTACATTAAATATAACAAAAGGGATCATTAAAGATTTAAACTTTTATTTTTAAGTTCATATTTCTAAATACGTGTATAAGTCTATTGAATGAATTGAATTTCTTCAGTATCAGCACTTTGATTGTTTATATATTTGTATTGTCATTATTATAATAGCCTGTATATTAAACACAAATAAACATTTATTTTATTCTATTTTTTGTTTAGAATTCCTATGAAGAAATGGAAAATGAACTCCTTTGCAGCATCTGTGCAAATTTATTCATAAAAACGATGACGCTCAACTGCTCCCACTCTTTTTGCCAGTACTGCATAGAGCAATGGAAAAAGAAGAAATCTGATTGTCCAGTTTGTCGAACCAAAATTTCTTCGTCCATTCGAACTCTTGTTTTAGATAATATAATCGAAAAGGTTAGTCAGGCATTTTTTTAAGAACTACTGATTTAATTACATATTATTGGGCATGAAAATATTATTTAAGTTGGATATGGGATCAATTAAAATCCAAGCTGTTCAAAACTTTTTTTCTTTTAATGCCAACGTTTTGGCCTGTATTAGGCTACTACTAGTAGACTTCAAGGCGCTACAAATAAAAAAAACATAGTAAAATACATTATGGCGTCCTGTGGTCAAATACAATATTAAAATACATTAAAACTAAAGTCTTATAATTCCATGACTATTTAAATTAGTCAAATCCACTTTTAAAAGAAAGATGAAAATCGACCATAAAATTTTAGAATTATAATTAAAATTACAAATTAAATGGGATCATTAAAATATACTTACAACAGAAAAATTAAAGCTTTTTGTTAGACTGTAAAAAGTGGAACATACGTTTTTATGACTCCAGTGCTGGTGTGTAAGCAACAAAAATTAGGAATATTTTAAGCTGGGGGTTTGAATTGTTAAAGTGTTTAGATACTGTAAGCAAAACATTAGGTTTTTTTAATTTTTCTTAATTATTCTTATAAATTTTAAGATAAGTAATATATTTGCGTATGCTATTAAATGTGGTTAAGTGATTATACAGGGGTTATTGAAGAGTATTTAAGTTTTTTTGATGTTTATCATTTCTGAGATTTATCTTTTCTTATAGTTATTTTGAATATCAATGATCTTAACCTCCTCAAAATTAAATTGGTGCAGTTCTGAGTCAGCATGTTCTGCCAGAGCTGTTTTGTTTTTTGACCCTAATAGCATATTATCAGGTTTAACGCTTCTTTTGTGTTCTGTTATTCTAGTTTTTAAATAACGACATGTTTGACCTATACAAGGTGTCTACTATAAAAACCGCAAAACTTTAAGAGGTGATTAAACAAGTCATTTGCAACAAAAAAGTCGTATAACATTTTTTCGAAAAGTTTGATTTTTGATTTTATCAAATTTCTTTGTTTTTTTTTTCATATAAACAAGAGTATCTCCGTTATTCTTACCACCACATAAAATTTAGATATACTATCTGAAAGAAAATTAAATTTGCTATAAGATGGATATATTTAAGTTTTTGAGTAATTTTTTATACCGGGTGTTATCAGAAGTTAAATGTAATATTTGGGAAATGTGCAAAATTAGTGGTATCTTCTTCGTTGACGTTTTTCTAAAATTTGTTAAATAGATACATGTTTTTTTTAGCAAAAACTACTGCATTTAATATGCTTTCCAATTATATACTTACTTTTGTGATAGCTATTTGTTTTCGCAGCAATATCATGGGCAAAGGAAAGAAAACCACAAAAATTAAAATTTTCAAATTTTATATTTCTTTATTGACCAAAATTAAAAAATCAAAATTTCATTAAACAAACCCAAAATTATAACAATTGTTCAAAATCTCTTCACTCTTGTTCAATACATTTGATGCATCTTCTTCTGACACTATCAACAACCCGTTTAAGTTCAACGCGTTTTATCTAATTCGATTAATTAGTTCGTCTCGAGTATTAATGTTAATACTATAAACATTAGATTTTAATGTGCCCCAAACATAAAAGTCAACGGGCGTAAGGTCAGGGCTTCTGGGCGGCCATCTTACCGGACCGTATCTTCCGATCCATATCTCCCCAAAGCATTGATTCAAGGAATTTTGCACAATTCTGCCATTATGGGCTGGGCATCCGTCTATTTGAAACCAAAGTTCCTGTCTAGCGGCTAAGGGGATTTCTTCCAGAAAGTCAACAAGGTCATTATTTAATAAATTTAAAAACTCATTGGAATTGAGCCGATCAGGAAGTATATAGGCCCGAAAAGGCGACCTCTCATTAATCCTGTCCATACGTTGACCCTTACCTCATGCTAAAAATGTGAAACAACAGTCGCATGAGCGTTTTCTGTATGCCATATATGGTTGTTTCTTAAATTCATTGTTCCGGCTCTTGTAACTGTTGCTTCATGTGTCCAAAATATTTTATCTATTCCCCACTCTTGCAACTTATTTAAGTACCACCTACAGAATAGAAGCGTCACCTCACCATCACTGGCAATAAATCCTGGACTTTTTTCAAATGAAACGGATTCAAATTATTTTTTTAAGAACTCAATGTACAGTGGAATGGTGAATCCCTAATGCAACATCAATGCGGCGAGTACTTCTAGATCTATCTTCTGTAATAGCTCTCATAATCGCAGGTTCTTCTCTCCAGCGTTGACCATTTTGACCACCTTCTCTAAACCTCGAAAGGAACCAGTTTCCCCACAGCGTCTGACACTTGTGCAAATGCACTTCTATGGGGTTGCCGTCTATTAGGAAAACGAAGCGCATACTCCCTTGCTGCCTCCCGCGAGTTTCCATTTGCGACACCGTAAATAAATAAGATGTCCCGATATTCAATGTTTGTGAAACTAGGCATTATTTTTTAAGCACGTTTAAATCGAATTACTTATTTAACTACTTTAAGTCGAAGTGAAAACTTAATGACAGTTCTTGTCAAATTGTAAATATCTATGCTTTTGTTTTAAAATCAAGTAATACATGGTTTGTGAATTTCCTTCTTTTGCGGATTCATTGCCATTTGCAAAAGAAGGAAAACCTGCCTTTTTTCTTAAAGAATGAATATCGCGATATGTTATTTGTTTACGGCTTCTCTAATGGAAATTTGTAGAGTTGTTGTGTTAGGGAAGATAGATCTACAAGTAATCACCGCATTTGTGCTCAAAAGATCAAAAAATATAAAATTTGAAAATTTCCAATTTTTGTGGTTTTCTTTCTTTTGCCCATGACATTGCTGTGAAAACAAATAGCTCTCACAAAAGTAAGTATATCATTGGAAAGCATATTAAATGCAGTAGTTTTTGCTGAAAAAAAAACATGTCCTTATTTACCAAATTTTAGAAAAACGACAACGAAGAAGATGCCACTAATTTTGCACATTTCCCAAATGTTACATTTAACTTATGATAACGCTTGGTATAAAAAATTACTCAAAAACTTAAATATACCCATCTTATAGCAAATTTAATTCTCTTTCAGACGGTATATCTAAATTTTATGTGGTGGTAAGAATAACGGGAATATTCTTGTTTATATGAAAAAAAAAACAAAGAAATTCGATAAAATCAAAAAATGTTAAATACCAGAAGAACTAACAACTTTTCTAAAAAATGTTATACGCCTTTTTTGTTGCAAATGACTTGTATAATCACCTCTTAAAGTTTGGCGGTTTTTATAGTAGACACCCTGTATAGACACCTTGAAAGTAAGAGCATGAAGGTTAAGAGGTGAAGGTTAAGTTGTTATGGGTTGCTGGTTCTTGTTTTAAGTTTCTATTGATTAGTTTTACAGGGGAACTATTTTTTAGAAGTAAAGTTGATGTTATTTATATTTTTGTTGTGAAAATGAGATGTGATAGTTTTAAAGCTCTGTATTTCAAGTTGTTAATCATATTGATTTTTTGTTGAAAGGGATGCATTGCCTTGTAATTGAGTAATCTTTCAGAAAACTGGTTGGTTTCTGGTACCAGTCAGTTTTTGTAATATTATTTTCAGTTGTTATAATTCAAACATCAAAAATTTAAATTTTGTTGTTATTTTCATTTATCGTTCACTTATCTTTTAAAAAAGGGAACTTCGAAATTAAGATTTCGATTGTACATTTCGTTTGTAGTTGTGACATGATTATATCTGCACATATTGGTGACAAACAGTTTCCCATACCTAGACCGAAAATCTGTTAATAAAATTTTCCACTAAAATTAAAATAATTGTTACCAAATGTGAAATTTAGAAGTTGAAAAAACTGTTCTCTTGATAGATTACAATGTGGTGGAATGTCTCACCATTTTTTGTCAATAATTTGTATGGTGAGGTCAGTTGGAATGTTTGTAAATAGAGAAATAACATCTAAAGCAGTTAGTATATAATTTTGGGGAATAATACAATTTTGGAGGTCAGAGACGATTTCAATAGAGTTCCGTGTGTAAAATATTGGTCTTTATCAAATGCATACTGTAACAATTCAGGAAGATATTTTGAAAGGTTATACAGGGTGTCTCACGACGAATAGACGCGTTCGATATCTCGGAAACTAATTTTTCAAAAATTTTGAAAATTTGGTAACATGGCACAGTCGATGGGGACTACACAACTAAAATATTTTGACAGTTGTGACGTTTCCGGTTATACCGGAAGTAGGTGTCAACTTCGTTATTTTAAATGGAACACCCTGTATATTTTTACATTTTTGGCTTCCACATAAAATTCTAGGTATATTTTATGTATAATTTCCTATACCTAAGTGTGACCGTTTTTGACATATTCTTAATTTCATGTGAAAAACTATGTTTATAAGCCCTAACATAATTACCGATTACTCCCTTTTAGTAGCCTTTATTTAATGGTTAGTCTTGGTTTTATTTTAGAGAAAGGACCACTTTAAAAGACTATTTTAATATTTAGCTAAAAAAAAGATACAGGGGGGTCAAAAACTAGCATTAAAAATTAAAATGAAAAAATCATTAAAAGTCAATTTTTTTAAATGGAAACCCCCTATTTTTATAATTTTTTCATAAAGATAATTAAAAATAAGGTTAAGTTTGTATAAGGTTATCTAGTCCAAAAATTGATAGTTTCCGAAATATTGGCAGTTTAAATTTGGCCTAATATTAAAACCCGTATAGTAACACGGCTTAAGGATTGTTGATTAGTTGGGCATGACGGTTGTCATAGTAACCGCTAGAAGCGGCAGTAAGATAATGAATTATAACAGAAATGTACACTTTTTAATTAAATTACACTTTTACGAAGAAAACTTAAATAGCAAGTAACTTATAAATTTAATGCATATAATCCATTGTCTTACTGCCGCTTCTAGCGGTTACTATGACAACCGTCATGCTAATCAACAATCCTTAAGCCGTGTTACTATACGGGTTTTAATATTAGGCCAAATTTAAACTGCCACTATTTCGGAAACTATCAATTTTTGGACTAGATAACCTTATACAAACTTAACCTTATTTTTAATTATCTTTATGAAAAAATTATAAAAATAGGGGGTTTCCATTTAAAAAAATTGACTTTTAATGATTTTTTCATTTTAATTTTTAATGCTAGTTTTTGACCCCCCTGTATCTTTTTTTTAGCCAAATATTAAAATAGTCTTTTAAAGTGGTCCTTTCTCTAAAATAAAATCAAGACTAACCATTAAATAAAGGCTACTAAAAGGGAGTAATCGGTAATTATGTTAGGGCTTATAAACATAGTTTTTCACATGAAATTAAGAATATGTCAAAAACGGTTACACTTAGGTATAGAACATTATACACAAAATATACTTAGAATTTCACGTAAAAGCCAAAAATGTAAAAATATACAGGGTGTTCCATTTAAAATAACGAAGTTGACACCTACTTCCGGTATAACCGGAAACATCACAACTGTCAAAATATTTTAGTTGTGTAGCCCTCATCGACTGTGCCATGTTACCAAATTTTCAAAATTTTTGAAAAATTAGTTTCCGAGATATCGATCGCGTCTATTCGTCGTGAGACACCCTGTATAACAGAGAACCAACAAAAACGGCAATAGGTCTAAGTGGGATATTTTCTTTGTGTATAAGTTGATCTTGGTAATAAGTACATTTTGTGGAAAATACCATTTGTGCATTTCAGGTTTTTAATCTGATTTGGTGTAAGAGAGAGATAGAAATGTTATCAATAAGTTTATTTAGTTTGTTTTGGATATTAATTGTTGGATCTTTGTTAAGAATTATGTACGTATTTTTATCGGATAAAAGTAAATTTGCTTTTTTTAGGAAGCTTTCATCTTCGATCATTGCTACTGGTATTGCCTGTGTCTGCTCTTGTTTTAATTACGTTTGGTTGATTTTTTAAAAATTGTTTTTAAATTTGTCAATCAGAATTTTGTCTGAGTTGTTATGACTTTTATTATGGGTGTGATTTGTTATTATGTTAATGATTTTGTTCGTATTTTGAATTTTTAGATTTTCATCGTTTATTTGGTCCAAAACGTATTCTGTGTCAATAATAAGTTGTTCTAAAGTTGTCTACTTTAAGTTTTACAGTCTAACGAAAGCTTTAATTTCTCGGTGGTAAGTGCATTTGAATGTTAAAGGTGTATTTGAGTAATTTACATAGTCATTGAATAATAAGAGTTTCATCTTCTCCCGAAGATGCTAACATCGTTAGCGAAACACGTGTCGAGAGTAAAATAAAGAGTTTTGGTTAGTGGTAAAACTGTCTGGTAATTTCACTGTATACCATATTTTTTTTCACTTTTGAACAGCTTGGATTTCAATTGGCCCTACATCCAACATAACCTTTAAGAGTTAACACAATTAAACTGGGTCACTACAACAACACATTAAATAACTTAAGTTAACTATAAAACCATATTTTAAATATTAACTATCTTATATTCAGATGATAGAGAGTGCTTCCGCGGATGAACGGACCCAACGAAAAGAGGCAGTGCAAGAACGTGAAAATATAGAAAAAGCTGAAAAAGAGGCGCAGGAACGAGCGCAGAGACCGCAAAGCGCCAGACGGGGCCGAAGAGGTGGCCAAAATAGGAACACGAACAATTCAAGAAACAATAATAATCGTCAGCAACCACCAGGTATTAACAACCACCAATCAGTTGTAACTCGTGCTGCTAACGTTATTATCGATTTGTCTAATCTTCCCCATAACCAGCCAATATATAACTATCGTGGCCACAATATTCCAGGGGCTAGGGTAACAGTAGTTCGAAGAAATGAAGCTGTGTTAGACCTTTTTAATGTTTTTCGTCGGCAAAGAGGGCGATATTAATTCCGTTAAGTAGTTTCACTTTCGTTATAATATCGAGGGTCTCCTAAAATAGGGCCGTAACAGCAAATTTGCAACCTTTCAGGAGAGGCAAAAACGTTTCAGAAATCAATAAGTGGTAAGATTTTAAAATTCAATGAAATATAGATGATATATGAATATTAGTATTAAAAACACTAGTGTTTAATCATATACGCCTTTATTTTATTTGAAAACATACAGACGCCACATAACTCTTTTATTGAAGATCATGACGTTTTACTAAATAAAAGACGGTTTGCTTTCTAAACTTGTTTATTTCGACAAGAACAGGATAGTATGTTTGGAAAAACCTAAAGAAAAATATTTTTATTGCCTTTCGGTAATGTTGCTTCATAGCTGCTAGCAAAATGTCATCATCGCTTTTAAAATTATTCTCTTGAGACAAATTAGAAACACAAAGCAAAGTTTGTAAAAGTCATGTGATAAAACTGGTAAAATTACATCTTTACAAAGATCTTGCAAGTCCATATATTTTCTTTTTAAAGGTTCTAAATTTTTTCGCTCTTTGACATCATGTCTATTTCATGATTATTTTCATCCCAGTGTTCATTTTTGTAAAACGTAATGGACTTGACACTCTTTTAATTTAATAGCGACCCTTCTGTAAAAATGTTAGTATTTGGTACAAATTTCTCCCTATATTTTTTATAATCCTAAAATCTAAGTTACTTAAAATTTCTACCCCACAGGGATAATTACTGTTTTTTTGCCAATGACACAACATTATACCAATTTGGCAAAAAAAACATTTTCGCATATTTTGAAGCAGTTTCGATAGCCGCATCCGTAGAATCTTATTCCGTGTGAGAGTGGCCAGCTTCTATGCAATTAATTAAATTTTTTTCTTCTGACCGCTTACTTAATTCTTACTCTTGATTCTAAATGGTCTTATACAGCACTAATTAAAAGGCTGAGAGAAGGAATGAGTTATGTTGGATCAACCGAACATCGTAAAGTCCCATTCGCAGAATCTCTGGATTTAGTATTTGACAAATTTCTTAAAGATATTGTCCTTTCGATCTTACTTTACGTTTTCTTAACCAGTAATGATCAGAAAGTCTTCAAATATTTCCCTTATTTTCAGAACCAATTAAATCAATGATGGCCCAAGCCAAAAATATTTTTTATGGAGAACTTCGCATATGAAAATAATGAAATTTTTTGAAGATTAATTACGAAATTATTAGAGGCGTTTGTAAGAATTTCTTAATTTATTTTTATTTAGGTAAATAGTGGAATATTAAACATAGTTTTTGGATATTTTTTTTTTGAAAAATAAGATTTTGTATGTGGCTTGGGCCACTTTTGCATAACCTTTTTTATACTGACTTGAGAGTAAAAATGAATTATTAAAGCAAAATAATTTATTTTTAGGTAAACGATAAGACATTTTTAAACAAAACTCAACGTAAACTCTTATTAATCATTTTCTTCTTCCTCATGATTTTCAAAAACATTCGAGTGTTCTTCAACACGAGCATTGTGAACCAGTCGACGATAAAATTCATGGTTCAAATAAAACATTTTCGTTATTGGAATATTTAAATTGGAGAATTTCAGGTTTTTATTTATCATACCGAAGCATCTGTATTCGAAACCATTGTACTTTTTCATCAGCTTCCGTTTTTTTACGATTCGTTAATGCCTTTTTTAGTTCTTTTGTTGAAGAAAAGTCGCTGGATGTCATAACTACTACTTTGAACGGATTTCTTTTTCTTGCTTCTAGAACCACTTGCATCCAATCATTGGGAACAAAAATATTTTTATAGTGTTTTTTGTTTTTTTCGACTAATCCAAAGTCCTGATCATTTGGAAGGTAGGAGTGACCAGAAACTAAAAATTTATGGTCAATGTTGTTAACTGTGTAATCGTTGGATAATACAATGTATGTACAAAGGGCAGCCATTTTGAAATTCCTATTATGACCACCGCACTGATCGCTGTACATTATTAGCTTTCTTGTGGTAACAAAGTTCTTAATGTAGTGTGCAATACAGGAACCAATTTCCTGAGGACCCCGGGATGCAACACTCTCGTCCCACAAATACATGTGTACTACGCGAGTTTGAAGATCATGAATCCCAAAACAAACGTCCAATTGTCTTTTGTAGTACGCAACTCCTGTTAAAATGATCGGCGTTGCCAATGTTTTCATTAAGTCAAATGAAATTACGGTAAGGTCATTGTCCGATTTTGCCGCTTCAGCATCGTTTCTCAGGCCTTGTCTCTGATGCAGCTCTTGTTCTGCTTTAATTGCCTCACTTTCTTGGCCATCTGCCGTAGCTGCTTTAATTTTAATATTGAAAGCATCACATTTGCGACAACTATCGGATAATGACGCGTGAAACTTTAAATTAAAATCCTTTTTAAATATTTGACGAAAAACAAACAATGAAACGGGTTGTTCAGTTTCGTTTTTATACAAATTGTACATTTTGGTTAGGTCTAGTTCTGGAGAAAGATACTTGTCATTTGGACTTTTTTTTAATGAATAATGGGACTCATAAGCTGGTAATTTATTAATAAAACTTTTCACAGCAGTGACTTTTTCCAGAGAAGTTTTATTAACTGGTATTGATTTTCCACGTTTATCAGATTGTGGTGTTCCATCAGTGCTTTTTGACTTCAATCCCCTAGTTATGCGGCCATTAGACACGCCCAATGATTGCTTAAAAAAAGTTTTGCAAACTTTTTTGTCTTCTCCTTTGTCATTTGGCAAAATGTAGCACCTGCTGTGTTCCTTTGGTTTTATATTTTCCGTGGTATAACTCCGTTCTTTGTTTAGAACTCTGACATGTCCAAAAATATAAGAAGTCTGCAAAGTGTGAGATCCCAAACTATAAAAGTGTTTGAAGAGAGTCTCGCCATTTTTGTGAAAAATTTTCTTGCCACTTCTTTGAACAAGGGCATTCTTTGGCTTCATATATCTTGGAAGAAACCACCCTCCCCTTGGTGTTCACGTATTCTTCACCAGCAGCATGCTTTCTTTTGCTAATATTTCTCTTCCACTGTCCTTCATTTTTCCTTCTTTTTGCTTCCTGAATAATTTGCTCGCAGGAAGTGCGTTCTATGTCTGTAATATAAACACAACATTAATCAATAAAACATAATATTTTATTATAAAAGTCAATAAAAACATAATAAAATAAGGAAACAAACTAACCAGAGAGCTCTCTAGCTTCACTTCCAGAAGGTACGAATTCAGAACCTGAATCCTGAAAAGGTTCTTCTATGTCTGTAACAAAAAAATGTAAATGCAAAAGTGGCCCAAACCCGGATCACCGAAACACAGTATTTTCATAACCTCAAAATACATATTATTACAACTTTAACTGCAAATGTGCAAATAAAATTTAATTATAGGTTACTTACCAGAGCGATCTTCGTCACAACCGGACATATTTCTTTGCATTTTATTTTAAAAAAAAACTTATTTTTCGAACAAAAAGTATGCTATCAAAATTACAAACACGTGGTCAAAATAATCTCAACGTCACTGAATACTAAAGCGGCCCACAATGGGTTGGGCCAGTCTTGCTCCAGCAAATATGAACGTGCTATGTACGCAAAAGTGGATTTATGTGACATCTTGCGGTAAATAGTCGAAATAGGCTTGGGCCGGTATTGCATAATAAAAATTCGATATATTTGTAGACCATTTTTGCTGTTAACTCAACTTTTTTAAAAATGTGGCTTGGGCCACTTTTGCTCTAAACGCCTCATATAGCAACGTCGGAAAAAATAAATGGTAAACCAGACTAATCAACGCTGGGAAAATATCTGCATTATAATCACTTTCATCCTTCAGCTATTTAGCAATTTTTCACAACAGGCTCTCGCATTCTTAATTAATTTTGTTACTATCGGCACAATTAGTCGAATATACCACTCACGCTCGTTTTTTCTTCTCTTTATTGGTTTATTTATTACTTTATTTATCTTCCTTGTCTGGCATTTAACTGACTGATGGCATAGCAATGGATACTTCACTGAGTCCATACTTAATTTTTTTTAGAAAGGTCTTTAAGAAAAAGGCATTGGTATCATCGGCTCACAAATTTGTAATGGATTTAATATGTCAATTAAACATTTGCAGTTAAAGGGAATTATTGGTGTTGACGGGATATGCTGGATCCAGTAAATAAGGATATGCAACACGAGTTACAGGATCTCTGAATATAGTATTTTCCAAGGTATATTGTTAACCTTTTTGATGTTTGACTGATTGTCTAATAACACTGCTCACAAATCTGCAATATGTATGACTCCAAAGGGAATGATATAATATAGATGGAACTATACAATTTCTGTTTTTTCCAGGGCAATTAGTAAGCTGAACTTAATGATTATTAGGGATGTTTTTTATAGACTCAGCCAAACAAACACCTCTCTGTTTGCCAGTTTTATACACGGTAAAATAGTATGTTGCAAGCTTTCTTTTATAAAATAATGGTTTCAATCAAAAGATGCAAATGTTTTGTCTTTTTTCGCTCTTTCAGAATGATCTACTTTTAAATTGTTGACAAAATTTTTCCTCTAAATGTGTAAATCAAATTCCTCTTCTTTTAGTAGCCTTTCATCCGCGGTTTTGAACTCAAATTTGTAGCACCCAGTAGCGGCTAGTAGCTTGTGAGAGAAGCAGTGCACAAATTTACCGAGCGTGAAAATTTATATATAAAACCATTAAAAAAGTCCATCAGAAAAAGCTACAAGAAAAAGAAAACGCTGCTTTACTAGCGAAACGGTCAATAACTCGTTTATTAACGTCTTCAATGTTATTGAGAACACTTGTCCAGGTGATAATATCCCCAACGCACTTGATCAAGGTTTTTATCCTCTTTAATATGGCGGAGCATTTTTCACCTTAAGATGTTGACATGGGTGTGGTTAAATTGTTCTCTTTCATAAAGTACTTGCAATTCTGTTTTTAGGCCGTTTTTTTAAGAATGAAACCTCTAACTGTCAGAAACCAGAAAGCAATTTGTCTGGAAAGTTTTTTTACTATTTAATAAAATGTTCTTTCACAAATAATGCGATACTTGCTTTGTCAAAATGATTTTTCAAATCTTTATCTAATTGAGAACTAAAATTTATTAATTTCCGAAAAACTAATTTAATTTTAAAATATAATGATTAATACATTTTACGAACAGTGGCATGGCTCCTCGGCCACTTAGGACGAGCCGTCACTGGTAGCACCAACTAGGAATATCTGGGCACAGAATCCAATGTTTTTAGATATTAAACTTTCTTTATAACATTTTTACTAACGGATTTTGTTCTTTTTTTTCTTTGCAGGTGTCCAAGTAAAGACAATTCATTATCACTTTCTTAAGGAAACTTTCCAAGTACGTTTTATCGGTATCTTTCTGACACCAGTGTGTACAGAACCGCTGGAAAGGCAATAATATGTCCCTCCATAATTTTCATTTGATCTTTGTGTGGTTTGCTGGAAGAACTTTTTCACGGTTTTCTGGGGATGATATTTTATTACTTGATCTATCAGACTTCATGGTTGAAGAAAGAATTTCCAAGAAAAAATTCCTTACAAGATACTGTAAGTCCTATGGTTGGAACCTTTAGTGTGATGCTCAAATTACGAGACAGTTTTACCACAAACCATAACTTATTTTTATTCTCGACACGTGTTTCGCTAACAATGTTAGCATCTTCGGGAGAAGATTAAAACTAAACTAAAACTACTTACAAATCTCCTTATATCATTAGTAAAATGTAACTAATAGAGCGGAAAAAGCAATGCAGCATGGCCAAACAAATCTTAAACACCAACTAAACTATATAATCGACTATAAGGGATTGGACCTTTATCCCTGTTAAGAATGTTTTTTTGATTTTTGAATATTGCTTAACTTTCGTATGCATCTAATTTTCTATTGTTATTAACTGGTTTAAGTAATTTTAAGTTGTCTATCCCTACAAAGTGACCAGTATTTAAAATATGTTCAGCCACACTTGATTTTTCAACTCCTCCATATTTCACATGAGCTACATGTTCTTTAAATCTGACATTAATTGATCTTTTGGTTTGTACTTTTTATCACAATCGTTGCGATTAATCTCATAGATCCCAGACTTTTCATTGGTCTTTTATATCTTATGGCTATTTTATCTTTTGGGTTTCCTAAAAGATTTCATAACTTGGCCGAACTTTAATAGACCATTCTTAGACCTAAGTCTTTGAAAACTCTATCAAAGCCTTCTAAATCTAGCCATTTTTGCTTAGCAAAAACTTCAATCTTTGTGGCAAATTGAGATTTACTTTTTAGAGATACATCAATAAACTTTGGAAAAACTGAAAGGCGTTTGCGAGATTTTAGAAACCAAATTTTTTTAACTTAAGAACCAAGTATTTTAAGATAAGTACTAAAATTAGATTAATTAAAGCAGATGTTTGGTTTCTAAAATCTTGCAAACGCCTTTCAGCTTATCAAAAGTTTATTGATGTATCTTTAAAAAGTAAATCTTAATTTGCCAAAAAGGCTGAAGTTTTTACTAAGCAAAAATGGCTAGATTTAGAAATCAAACATTTAAATAGTAAACGCATTTTAGAATTAGAAGCATACACACTTTTTAAAAAACTTACTTTTAGACAAACTGATTCAGAGTATCAAGCATGGAGCAATTTTCAAAAAAATATATTTGAGGTTATTAAACACAAATACATTAGCAAATTTTCCTCACTAAACAAAAAAAGCTAGAAAAGTTAGTGAGTGCGAAGGATAAACCACAAAAGGAAAAATCCATTAATATCGTTGAAACTCAATCCTCTCAGGCATTTAATGAGAAAGAACTTGATGTTCTCAGTCAGGGTCTAAACTTTGCACCAGTTTAAAAATAAAGAGTTTTGGTTAGTGGTAAACCAATCTCGTAATTTAAGACACTGTAAGTTTTTAAAAAATTCTTACGTATACTCTTGAGAAAACTATATTTTGTTTCAGACTTTTTACTCTAATGGTAATGTAGTTTCATTGGCGAATCCATTACTTTAATTGCCAAAATATAAGACGCATAGCTTCAACATCTAGCTGTTAATGACATTTAAATGTTTTGCAGTTATTGCACCCGAGTCACATCTTTCTAGCACAGTTTTTCCGCTTTTGCTAACATATGCTTCTCCATTATTTCTTAACAATTTTCTCATATGATTTTTTTTGTTTTCGGCGTTTTGATGAGTTACAAATTTCCTCGTTAGCTTCGTTTTCAAAGATAGTAAATCCATCTCTTGATTGCCAGTGTCATTTTGGACTACCCATAATAAAATTGGGATCTCGAACAGAATTATCGGAATCAAAATCTTGAAGATCTGAGTTTGGCGGACTTTGAAAGTCTCCAATTCCTGTAGAGAGATCAGCATAAACAGATAGGTTTATTTTATCTTGGTCGCCCGAGTTCGGCTTTAAAGATATACCTAAAACAAGCATAGAAATGTTAATGGTTAAAAACAAATATTACTTATGTAAATATTAATCAACACCAAACCATAAATTTTTAATCTTATGGTTATTTGAAAATACAATAATAAATTCGATGGTCCAACTTCACAATGGGTCCTAAGATGGGCTTCTTGGGTAAGGTCTTGAAGAGTCTCCTGATGGTCCACACAATTCTGGAGTTTACAAAATTTACGAGTTTTTTATTACAAAATTTGCTTCCAATATTAAGCATTCTGCGCGCAATATAGAAAACAAATTAACAATGAAAACTGAAGCTTAGGTACGCTTTAAAACTTTTGCCTTTATACTTTGTTATGCCCAAATATCTCAATTTTGTAAATTTTGAAGTTACGCCCCTTTTTTATGTTACCCTTGATATGCCCGTTAAGAATTTTTATTTATTTTGTCTTTAATTGCACTGGCTGATCTTTAATCATACGTTTCAGGTGTAGTTACTATTATTTTCCCAAAATATGAAAGGGATAAACCTGAGATATAATTTAATATAAGTAAGCTACAGCCAGCTGTAACTGTTTTGTCGTTTTCTTGCTGACTTTGAAATTAATTTTTTTGATTCTTTAATGTTACTTTGATATAAATATTTATTGGGTGATTATGTAATTAGATAAATCAATACTTGGTCCTTAGATTGAACGCTCAAGATTATAACGGCACTCTCTGTATAAGTGTTAACTTTTTAGCGAAACATTTCAAAAGCTATCATAAGATCACGTATATAAAATATTTAGTTGTAAAATCCAAGATCTATTTTTTCTAATTTCAGAAATATAACCATTTTTGACGTTGTAATTTAAAATTTGTGTTTGATTACTATCCAACCATTTGGCAATAGGATTCAAGAAGTTACAAAGAGTGATTCAATGTAAATGGTATACTAGAAATATACACATCGTTGGACTGAAAATTTGACAACGAGACCATATTTGAAATATTTTGGAAAGCACACTGTTGCCTCTTCTATCTACATTCTTATCTTCCCTATTTCAACATTGAATAACTGCATTGTTTGATTATTTGTTGTTGTGTGTAATAATGTGCACGTCTTAATTTTCTATCCCGGTTATGTTAGTGGCTGCTTTAGATATTGTGTGTAGGTCTCAGGATGCCGTGTAAGATGGCAAAGCATGTGTTACCTTGTTGAATATGTTTTAGATGCGAGACTTTTGACTACAATTTTTCATATATTTCATATTTATTTTTTTCATATTGGTATTTCAAAGCCGATTTGGACAAAAAAAAGATTTATTTTGATTAGAGGCACAGTGCCTTTTATGCAATAAATTTATTGTAAATTAGGTCAGTTTTACAATAACGATCAAATGACCGCCTTCATTCGACACACAAAAAGCGGCCCTTTTTCGGCCAATTTTTATAGTATTTGACAACATTTCAGGCGTAATAGCCGCAATTTCTGCTGTTATATTAACTTTTAGTTCCTTAACACTCTTCGGCTTGCTAACATACACCATACTCTTCAAGTAGCCCCACAGAAAAAAGTCCGGTGCCCTCAAATCCGGCGAACGAGGAGGCCAGTCCAAGTGATCCTTTTTCGACACGACGCGTCCTGGGAACTTGCTCTGCAAAAACTTGGTCATGGTCTTCTTGAAAATAGTTCATCAAACAATGTTTACGCATTTCCGGACAAACAAAGCCATTTTTGAAAAGACTCTTTTACACTGCTTCAACAACTTCATTGAGTAGCAGGCCCGTACTCAAGGAAATTGTTGGCCAAACTACGAATTGTCTTGCCAGAGGGTGCCGATTGTGTCCCATATTTCATACGATATGTACGCACAGTTGGACGATTAGTGTCGACGTCTTGTGTCTCTCATTTTGATTGTAAGTGCAGGAAATTTTGGTTATTTTTATATATAGAACTTTATACTTACTTTACTGTTTTCGGGTGTGTGTTCTGTGATGGTTTTTTATTACACCAATATTGCTGTAAGCATAATTATGCTAACTTGTTTTAGGAGATACAAGATGAAAATGAAGTTAAAAAAATATGCAATCAGTAAAAACAGTTTTTAGAGTAGCAAAATGCTTTTCTTTCCTCCTAAACTTTTTTTCATTTTTAGGTTTCTTGGCCGGCTACTAATTTTGAGCTAAGTATTAATTTTTGACGTCGAAAAAATCCATTTAAAAAACATTAACTTAGGGCCATAACTCTTAAAACGATGGGTTATTTTGAAGCACGGTAATTCTACGCAAAAATATCTGTTTAAAGCCGTTTACATCAGAGTGCGAGCCGTGACAGCGGCTATAAAGTTAAATGTTTCGTTATCACTCAGTGTTTTAGACGAAAAAAAAAGTTAGCTTAATTCTAGCTTAGCTAATTTGCAGCATTATTAGGTTCACAAAAAACTGCATCGTTCTATCTTTAAAAATAACCATATTAAATCAATTACCCAAACCAAAACGTGACACATTGCACTTAATACATTTAATCCAAATTTTGTTTGTTTTCTTATCATTTAAGATATCCGGTATTTAAGGAACACAAATCAGCAAGAACCGAGAATTGTTTTGTCAATTCATATGCCAACAGAGTTCCTTGATTTACTGAACGTAAACTGAAACAGTTGCACAGATGTTTTGCTCGATTACATTGAAAAAGCAACAGTGCGTTTTAAAAAATACTAAGTTTTTTTGAGAGCGTTAACAAATTACAAATCGGTGTTGCCATTTCTGCCATTTTTTGATTTTTTGTTTAAAAGATACAGTTATTTCAGGGCAATTGTTACGAGTGGCCAAATTATAATAAGCAACGGTGTATATAAATTATAATAATTAAGTGTGTTCTTTAGTTTCTTGATGTTTGGTAAATTTTGAGAATTATAATGATGATATTCCATAACGGTTGTTTTACTTTTTACGCAATTATTAATAAAACCATTTACTTTTTCAATTAAGAAAATTTAGTGAAAAATTATTTTTTCGCGGAGTACCACTGTTAGGCGATTTGGAAATTTGATCTGTATTTCCAAATCTGATTATCCAAGAATCTGCAATACTTTTTTAGGGTATGAGCCATAATAACATATATTGGGACAAGCTATGACACGTGTATTTGTTTAATAAAATATTATTTTGCTAGTTAATTAACATTTAATTAATGAATGAGTTATCAACACAAAACTATATATTCTAGTAAAATAAGTTAATTAAAACCTACTCATTTTAGACCACTAAATATTGGAACAAGTTTAATTTTATTTTATAATAAAGATTAAAATAACCTTTAGACTTTATAAATGCTGCAATTTTTTTCTTTGTGACTTGACTAAGGTCCTATCCTATTCAGGGGTAAATTCATACCAAATCTGCTGTATTCTAGCCTTAAGTTTTGCTAATGTTGGAGATTGTTTTTTAATATTTTAAAATTTTATTTAATATACATGTGTTTCATTTACCCAAAATGTCGCCTCTCGCAATATTGTTTACTAACTGTTGAAGCAGCCAACTTGTCTGTTATTAGTTTTTCGCGTTAATTTATATACTGTCGTATTAAATAATAAACAACTAAATAGTTATCACACAGTACAGTTCTTTTTATACTTAGACTTTTTACATATATTTTGGGATTATTTATCATTATTGGATTATTTAGACTCATACATTTTGGGACTATTTATGACTTAAATAATTACTTTTAAATCATTATTTTTCGAATTAGTCGAATTTTAGTTTGTCCCAATATATAGTTGTTAAAAAGGTTAAATTTTTAGTTCCACGATTGTTGCATAATACAGTATTGGCCATAATAGTTGGAACATTTAAAAATTTATTATATTTTGTGTGCCTTTTTTAATTAGCATTTTATTTTCTTTTATAAAGTTGTTGTACACGAAAAACTAGTGTTAATTAATTTAAATGTTGACGAAAATTCAGCACCAGTAGCAGTTCGGAATAAAAATTTTAAAAAAGCTGGACAAAATACTTGGAACTAAATGATTTTTATTCAAGAACAACATAAAACATAACTTATTGAAACCATAATATTATAATTAATATTTGGTATGGTAACCCTTAGCATTAATTACTGCCTGCATTCTTCTGGGCATTGATTCAATCAAATTTTCAATTATTTGTCTGTCAATGTGAGTCCAGGCTTCAACAAGCTTATGAAATAGTTCATCAGCATTTTTGACTGTTCCAGATGCCCGAATTTTGCGATCCAGATGTTCCCATAAATTTTCAATCGGGTTTAAGTCTGGACTCTGGGCCGGCCACTTTAAAACTGTGATCTTTTCTTGGTCCAACCATTCTTTTACCAATTTTGACGAATGTTTTGGATCGTTATCATGCTGGAATACAAAATTTACTGGCATAGACTCAAATTTGTAAAGGCTCCATTATATTTCGCAAAATATCCCGATACATAAATCGATCCATTTTCCCCACAATTTTATGTATTAGCCCAGTACCATACGAAGAAAAGCATCCCCATACTGTCACATTACCACCTCCATGTTGAACCGTAGGTCGGATAAACTTTTTCTTGAGTCTTTCACCTTTCGGTCGTCTTACATGAAGTATTCCATCACTGGAAAACAGATTGAACTTAGATTCGTCACTGAATAGCACTTTTTTCCAATCTTGTAGAGTCCAGTTAAGATGATCCATTGCAAATTGTAGGCGTACCTTGACATTTTTCTTCCGCAGCAAAGGTTTTTTAGCAGTTCTGTAGCTGTTAAGTCCACCAGAACACAATCGCCTTCTTACCGTTCTCGCAGAGATGCTGGAAGGCTCATCTTCATTTAATTTTTGTAAAATTTTGGAGGATGACTAAAATGGGTCATTCTGGGAAATATTTAAAATTCGCCTATCTACACGGGCAGTCGTGGCTTTAGGTCTTCCAGTGCTTTTACCTGGTACCAAATTTGCAAATATACGATATTTCTTAATTATCCGTGACACGGTGTTTTTAGGAACGTTTAGTCAACCCACTTGCACACTGGTATGTCAAAGACTGCCTGTAAAATACATATTTTATAAAAAGTTCCAAGCATTTTGTCCAGCACAAAAATTGAAAGTATTTCTTATTGTCTGAAACTTGTGTTGAAATTCTGGTATGCTTTTTTGTTTACTTATAAATATGTTTATTGATTGGATGTACAAAAATAAAATATAAATTTAAAACATTGGAAAAATTTTAAATTTTTATAAGTTCCAACTTTTATGGCCAATACTGTATATCTTAAAACAGGAATAGTATTTTGGCTAAAGGTAAAATTTAAAATATAATATAAGCATCCAAAAAATGTTTTGATTTGAATTATGATTATAGTCGATTTATTTTACCAGTACAAAAATCCGTTGATAGGTTTCTATTAATTAATATACATACACGATTTTCCTAAATCGCAGTCCTTTAAAGTTGGCAAAATTAACATAATATTCATCATTATTCTAACATATGTGAAATACTAAAAAAAAAAATAAATGCCTAATGCTCTTGAAGAGCAATAGATAATAATTTATTTAAACGGTTTAGAATCAGTTATAACCTTCTAAAGCCAATGAAAAACTCACCATTATTTCGCCATTCTGAATACATAATTAAGCAGCTCGTATACCTTTCAGAAATTTTAATATTAACTTCATATCAACTTAGAGGTTTTAGGTTTTTGAATGTTTATTTTAAATATAATTCTTACATAAATCTACGTATCTAATGGCCTGTACAGCGTGTCCACGTTTTTTGCAGCAGGACTTTTATAGGTTATAGAAAAACTGATTTAAGACCAAAAAGTCAATATAAACATATACATATGTAAAAAGCCTTCTCGAGATACAGGGTGTGGATAAGTTAATATTACAAATGGAAATTGTAGGTGTTAAGAAAATTACATGAAAAATAACTAAACCTATACAATTTCAATAATAAGCAAATTATCAAAAACATTATTAAATAAACATAATCCCAACGATAACAAAGAAGAGTATTTAATGTCTCTTGAAGGCTGTTCAGTTATTTGAAGGGCAGCATCGTATTCGCCCTCGCCTAAAAGCTTCTCTTGGGAATTAACTGAACTGGAGTAAACTTCTTGCTTAATGAAGTTCCAAACAAAGAAATCCAAAGGGGGGAAGTCTGGAGATCGAGGAAGCTATATAAATGGACTTTCATGACCGACCCACCTCTGTGTATATGTCTCCTATATTTAAACCAGGAGAAAAAAATGAATGAATGAAAAACAGTATTCAATTTCAAAAGTTTTTGATAGCTTAGTCTATAACTAATTAAATTGGCAATGTAAAGAATTAATAATCCATGAAGAGAATGGTTTTAGAGGAAGTCGATCTACAGTAACTAATCTACTAATTTACAACAACTAAACTGTCAGGTGCCTTGAACATGGGGTATCAGGTTTATGCCATATATACCGACTTTTCCAAGGCATTTGACAGAGTAAATCACTTCCTTTTGTCTGATAAATTAATAAATATAGGTTTTTGTAACGGGTTTGCAGGGTCAGTGCTTGGTTCTCTTTTTCATCGAAAGTTGATGGTAAAAATTGGTAATTTTTTGCAAAGAGTGCTTGATGTAAACTCTGGACTCCCTCAGGGACGGCCACTGTCTCTCTTTGCTATTGTTATATTTCTCAACGTCCTTAAAGATTGTTTAAAACATTGTGAATTAATGTTTGCTGTTGACTTAGAACACTGAAAGGCCATTCAATGTTCTAAGGCTGATGATCTTAAACTATTTTTGATAATTTTGAATGATATGGATGTCGATTGAATTCAGAGCGATTTAGGTAGTCTTTTTACACTTACGCCAATTAGACAAATTAGATCTCTTGATATGATTTAAAAAATCATGAATAGTTAGTTACCTAGTTTATTTGGTATTACATCACTATTTAAACAAACATCAAATTTGGAAACGTAATACCCTGTAAAATAGGTAAACACAACAATATAGATTTTACTTAAAAAAATTATGTTTTTTGAAACTTCCTACTGTCGTTCCGTTTTTGAAACACACTGTATCTCGGAAACTAATAGTTTGTACATATATGTTTTGAGATAAAACTTTTTGTCTTAAAATAAGTTTTTCTATAACATATTAAAGTGCTGTTATAAAAAACGTGAACACCCTGTGTATCTTAATTATAAATTATATTATTTGCACAGCGCCAGTAGTCGAAGTGAGTGATGAGTCAAGTTCATCAGCAAGTTCATCTAGTACGGAGTTGTCTGATAGTTCGGACAGCGACCTCACACAAAGTGAATATGATTACGACGAATATGAGGACGATGATTGGTATAGTAACGAAGATGAGTAAGTACAATACGCCTATTTATTTCATTTTTTAACACCAAAAAATTTAGTGTTTAAAAAAACTGTCTTGCTTAATAAATTAATTTTTTATTTTGACTTGAAGAGAGAGAATATGCCATTACATGAAATTTTATAAATAGAGTGAAACATCTGTAAAGATATTTGTTTTCTACTTTTAGCTATAATGGATTACCGGGCGCTTATTACGGAGGTTATGGTCGGTAAGTAATTTTGATTTTAATTAAACATGATATTTAACTTACTAAAGCCCTATATGGACAATACATTATTTTTTCTATAAAATCTAGCTAATTTAATGACTTTTTCTCTGCAACATAGTTTAAACACAAAACTAAACTGCAAAATAATTTATAAAATAAAGTCTCATAGAAATTTGCATTTTTGTTCTCCGTTTCTTAATTTCATCACAATCTTTAATTCCAGGTGCTATCGTTGTGGTGATCCAGGGCACTGGGCTAACGGTTGTCCCAATTAGTATTTAAGTAGTAATTTTGTAATGTTATATATAAATTATTAATAAATGTTATTACTTTATTTTTACTTTTTTACTGAATCAGTTGTAAAACTACCATATAAGTATGTTAGCCACTTAATAGTGCCCATAAATTAAGTTATTTAGGTTTACAGCTTTCACAAACTATTTATATCGTAATACTTTCTCTAGAAATGGCACCCGAGCATGCCTACAATCACTTCATTAAGTTAAATATTTAAAAAAAATACATGTAGCCCTAGGGAACTATAGTTATTGTTCTAGTTATCAAGTTTCGTACTAACTCAAAATAAAAGGTATGAGTAATTTCAAGTTCAATCTAAATAATTTTTCACTGAGAGAACTACTACAAAAACATACATAGTTTATCAAATTTGGGCTGGCAAGCCTATTCTATAACTTGTACTCAGTTAAATATTTCACAAAATTAATTGTTCATTATACAAGTACTGATCTAAAACCAAGATTTTAGTAGTTTTTCATAGGGTGCATCTTGAATAAATGGTAGTTGTGGGACCCTGTAAGTGTAGGTTTTATTCGTAAATTATTTATAACTAAAGTTATCCTAATTGTTATCTATATTTGTAAGTTTAGGCTAGTAAGTAGAAGAACATCAAAACAACAATATATATTTTTTAAAATATCCTTTTTTCCTTAAAGATCAAGAAAAAGATGTATAAAATGTTATTTTTGGATTAGCGAACGCATTACGTACATGTCCAAAAATATAGTACGTCTAAAAACAACCCTTTTTATGATTCTGGTCACTCGTTCAATAAGTCCTATTTGTCCAGACGTTATATAGTTCTAATCATAATTCTACATTTTAAGGTATTTATATAATATTAAAGACAACACAACTCATACTCTGGTTTTTGACTGCTTAAGGTATAAAAAATTAACCAGATATGAGAAAACTGCAGCATGTATTTCAGAGTGGGCGAGAACTGAAATTATAGAAACCCAAATAAGAATAATGTTTGAACTTTAAGAGACTCTAATGTGATGGAACCGTTTCAGTAAGTCATCTGTTAGGCTTCGTTTTTCAGCTATAATCCTGAGCTCATTTTAGGGAGGCAGATATTAGAGGGACTCTAATATATAGTATATAATCTAATATATAAATGTGCGATTCAGATACACATTTGTTCAGTGCTGGATTATCCAATGGGATAAGTAGGCTTTAGGATAGGGACCCAGGAATTTGAGGACCTTTAAAACTTTGAAATATGTACAAATCATGGCTCTTCTATAGAGCGTGTTATTTGTTTTATTAGTAATACCGGGCATAAGTCTGTTGATATAAAAACGGCAATTCTCAAGCGAGTTGTGTTTAAAAATTCAAGGTTGTAAAGCGCAGTCTTATGATAGTGCCAATAATATTTCGGGTAAATATTCAGGACTGCAAACTCATAAAAAAAAACAATTCTTTGGCAATATTTGTACCCTGTGCAGCACTGTTCTAACTTAATAGGAAGTTGTGTAGCTGAGTGTCGTCACATGTTGACACCGTTTTTTAAGTTCCTAGTAAAAATATACATTTTTTTTCCGTTTCTACGCATAGATGGTAAATAATGAGCTAAAAATAAATAGAATTTCGACTGCGGTAGTTCCAAAAAAAATATCTAGTACACGATGGTCTGCTCTAATGGATTCTTGTAGTTAGCAATTTTTTAGTATTCTTTTTGTTTAAAAGTTCATTAGAAGCGAAAGATGATGCGATTGTGATTTTTTTCAAATTTTAGGATAATGTTTGAACAGAGTTTAATAAAATAAGTAAGTCATTACAAGCCGTTGATATCGATAATTGGATTTAGCAGCGACGAGAACGTTTTGTATATTACGGAGAATTTGGGCACAAACTCTTCTACATTTATATTAGATAGTAAAAGAAAAAAGTAGAAAACCACTATTTGGCCAAAGTAAAAAAGAACAAAGTTATTTTCGGTGAAAGAGATATGCTTACAAATACTTTCTACTTTATAAAACAGTTGAGCTTAAAAAAAAGTCAAAATCATACTATAACGTCTCAAATATGTTTGGGCAATTGTGTTTAGAAAATTATTCAGATCAAGATATTTTAATGAAAGCAATAAGCACTATTATATTATTTAATAAGCACTATCGAGATGATTTAGACCAAAATTTGGTGGCCGAATTTATTCGCTTGAAATATTTTAGCCCAAAATTAAATTTGGAAGCTACAAAATCAAGGGAAACGTTAAAGTTTGTAAGGCAAATTAAAATTAACGTCTAGATTTCCAAAGGTTAATATTTCTCTAAGGATATTTTTGTGTTACAAACTTTGGTGGAAAATAATCCTTTTCTACATTACAAAGGGTTAAACCTCATATGAGAAATTCATTAGTAGATCAAAAAATCAAGTGTTTCTTTGCTAATAATAGACCACGATTTCCTCAATAAAATATGAAAAATATTATAGATCAATTTGAAGCCCTGAAGAGAGGGTTTTTTTAATTATCTTTTTTGTTGCGTTTTCTTTTAAATATTATATGTATTTCTCGCCCTAGGTTCTTTGATTTTTGTTGTTTGTTGTTAACTGTATTTTTGTTATATCTAGAATTAAAAATAGTAAATATGTGTCTTGAAGAACTCTTTTACTAAAACATTCATGAGGGCCAAAAAAATGTTTAGCCTAAGGTTCCTTTGAATTGCTAAACCGCCTCTGAATTTTTTTTCTAAATCTAAAACAGAAAAAAAATTGTTCGAAACTATTGTGAGTAATTATAAATACCGAGGAAATACCGATTGAAATATCATAAAAAAGAATTCTATAAAAAAAAAATGGAAAAATGTTAATTTTTTCTATTGTATTAAACAAAAAATAAAAAATCACAATACTGCCAGAATGTTGTATGAATCTAGCAAATAATTTCTGCAGCAAAGTGGTCTCAAATAAATAAACCGCATGAATGCCGAGTATGCTAGCTTGGGAAAAACGGTTGCAAACAAACTGCATGATTCTTCAGTATCGGTATTATTTTAATGTAATAGTACAAATCTATTTGATTAACCATAAAGGCATATACTTAATCGCAATCAATCTAAACCTAGTAAAAAATAAAATAATGAATAGCATGCGAATATGCGCACGGTTTACGCGAACATAGACGGAATATAATTGATAATTGTCATTCTTGGAAACACGGAATAAACGTGATAAAATGCTAAAATGTGGGATGCTTTGGTACTTAATAATAGTGAGGATGCGAGGGCGAATCCAAATATCGGACCGAAACTTTTGCATCTGGGTTAAACTAATTCCTGATTCTACTGCAGGAATTTGCGTCAATCTACATAAAAAAATTAAAATATTATATTATTAATTTTATTTATATTCATTAAATGTATCACAGATATAGTAACATTTTACAAACAATCGAGTTGAGGTCATATTATGTATTACGAGAATCCGACGATGGGATATTTGTCGATAATTTTTTTTAGACTAGTAGGCATCAAAGTGCAAAATTTAAACCTTTCCCCCATTTTCGACTCGTCCGTTAAAAAGTTGTAGCATTCTTGCAAATTTTCTATTTGTTTCTTATCTGTCATGTTTTTCATTAGGGCTCCGACCCTATATTCAATTCCAATTTTGTGAAGAAACTTTTTTTGCGTTACCGGACCTTGATACATGACGTCTTTATTTTTGCTAGCAATCTAAAAATTAAGTTTCAACAATATCCATAGATTAGTCATAGAAATAGTGGCGTGAATTAAATTGACTCCATACGTCATATCTTACTTACTTCCTTAATAACGCTGAAATCAACATCGGCGGTTAAGTCGGCAGAACCAGGTTGCGCCAATGGGTCTACCTGCTTATGTTTCTTAAAAGCCCTGTAATAAATAAAGTACAAAGGATCAATGGTTATAGATTATAACCAATTACAAAAATCCTTGTATACCGAAGGAAGGAGAATCATGCATTTTTAATATATTACATTTATTTAAATACTGCTTGTATTAAACTACTGTTTTACATCATTTTATTCTCCCTCCTAAATTAACCAAGGCATTGGCCAAAGTTAATTATGAGCTTCTCATTGTCAAACTCAAAAAAGTTGGACTGAGAAGATTAAGAGTACCTTACAGCAATTATAATTATGTTATTTAATAGATCAGGCAATGATATCCTTTTTCCTTATTCAATAATACCAAAACAACAACAGAGTGTATTCAAATAGAAATTTGAGAGCTTTGTTAAGAACATAAATGTATCTATAAAATAAACAAACCTACTAGCATCCTAAAGAGAGTGTACAGATTTTAATATTATTACTGTAAAGTAACTTAATAAAAAAATTAGTTGTACTTGGACAATGGTACCATTGTTTAGTTAATACTTCTTATATTTTGTTATAAGAATACTTGAAGTGGCTCAAGATAAATTATTGAATTACGTAAGCTATAAATTTTACAATAGAAACTCTTAAATTGGTACTCTTGAGAAAAGAAGAATGAAGAAAGATCTCTCTTAGCAGGGCCCAGCAAAATAACATTTCATATTATATACCTTTTTACAGACCTAATTGTGTCGATAACCTTATAAAAATTGTATCACAACAAAGTTATTGACATTGTATTCAGTAACCTTAAGTACTATATTCTTGTATTATTACATTGGATGTTTTGTAGAAATTAGGCTTTGTCCGTTAATAAACAAACAAATCAAGTTTTACCTAAATGTGTCTGTTCCAGTTCCATCATGTCCGTAATCACAAATCAAAGCTATGCCGCCATTTGATACTATACGGTTGCATATTTCTTCATATATCAGCATTGAATCTGGTGATATTTCAACATGCTGTCGTGTTTCGGTTGACTTTAGTAAAACTTTAAGCATTGGGGTATCATTCCTTGCTAATACATATCTTAAAGAAAAAAAATGTATTTTTACTACCCTTACTTTAGCAGAGCAATCAATGCTATATTAAAGAAAAGCATTTAAATGGAATTGATTAAAAAAATGTATATGGGAAATGATGTGATTCTTTTATGCAAATGATTATAAAATTTAAAAAAAACATAATTACCTGAAGTGATAATCATCTTTTGATGATTGTGTTTGTTCCAAATCAATTAAAACTTCTTTGTACCCAGCATAAGTTTTGTGAAATTTGTGAATAGGCATGGCATCAAAAAATTCATGAGCCAACAATAGAGTAAAGCTATCTGGTACATCTTTAAGCTGTTTATACCAATATACAGGAATACCCTGACGAGTCACACCTAGGTAATTATATAATTAAGTGTTATATGGATACTTTTCCTTTAAAGAAAATTTTGTTTCTTATTAGGAGTTAAATATCACCATGACAATTACATCATAATTAAATTACTAAATATATTAACACTTAAATTTTGATGTAATACCTTCTCTATAGTAGGAGCTCTTTAGGTTAGGGGCCATAGAGCTGTGTGTGCATAAAGTTTTGCTTTGAACATCACTTAAGACTGGACTTGTCTCAACTAAATGAAGACTTGTATTATGAAGGGCCTAAAAGTTACAGCAAATTATATTTTATAAAAATAGGTGAATAATAAGAAAATATAAATACAAAGAGAAGTACTTCTGAATTATTGTAAAATAATTATATACATTATGATTTTGCACAACTATTAAATATGAATAACAAATAAAAAAAGACATTTAAAATTTAATACAATGTAATTTAGAAACTTTTTTTGGATAAATCTGATAGTGTCATTAATATAATTTTATAGTGTGTTATTAATATAATCTGATAGTGGTATTAATATCATTGTAAAAATTTATACATACGAAATATTATACACTTCATGAATGTTCCTAAATTTGTTAATTTTTTTATATCATTTATTAAAGCAGACTACTAATTAGAACTTAAAACTAAAAAAAGCCTTCAGATAAAAACAAAGGAATTTCTCTCCAGTAAAGCTTACTATAGTTACAGGGAATTTCTTAATGATTAGTATTTGAGTATTCTTAATGATTTACATTTTAATCTAGTTTTGTTGTAACTTATTGTAATGTCTGTGAATTATATTATGTTTTGGCTTTGTCTACAACTTCTATGTTTATATTGACAATAAAGCATTTTTTGAGTTTGAAAATTCATATTGTCCTTAGGCATGAGGTCATCCCCTTTACATAACATAAGAAAATGGTTTTGGATTTGACTGGAATCTGAAATGGTTTATGGATATGAAATTCATGTTTATTATGCTTGAAAGTAATTATTTAGTCCGAAATTTTAACCTATTTGCATACTAAATTTTATATTTGGATGTATGGGGTTAATGTAATTTAAAATATTATTATTTAGTTATGAAATTATTGTTAATAGGGTATTGAGTTCAATATCTGAATAAAGGAATTCTACATGATCAATAAATGAGGTATCCTAAAATGAGGTGGATGATTTTAAAAAGGTATTGTATAGAAATTAATTATCTATAACTAAATTATGAAAAGCTCCTTTTGAACAAAAGTTTTTAGATATTTTATTGCTTAATATTATGGGTAAACTTAAGTAACATACAAAATTGCAAACTGCAAATAAATCAAAGAAATGTTACCCACAGAATTGTATCAATATAGAAATAAATTCTCACAAAGTTTTCTAATAACCAAACAGAATTGCAAATTAAAACACATTTTGTGTCAAAAATGTTTCTACAATATATAAAAATTATCTTATGTATATAAAAAGTACTCCACATCCTACATAAACAGGTTGTGTAAAAGATCTTGATAATACTTCACCAGGTGTATTCACTCACCCAGTATGAGATCGCTCTAGCATTCTAAATACTTTTTGTTTCAACACTTATAATGCAAATATGTTTCATCAAATAAAACCACATACAAAGAAAGTACACAAAAACATTCATTGTCCTTAAAGCTTAGCAATAAAAATATAAAAAATTTGGATCAGATTCAAAAATCACCTCATAAAATCTTAAAATTCATAAAATTGCCATAAAAAAATTAAAAATATCCTTTAATGTTTTGTGTACATTTATTAAAATTGGATCTTTTGATTTACTTCTAGAGGTAGTTTATTAACCCTTCGCTACTCGCGCGGCGCCATTCATATTGTTAGTTAGCCTAAATTCTAAGTTTGGACTGATAGCCCTGTCAGCGGTCATGTACCTTCCACATGCATTGCGATTATTTGCCGGCTTGCATGAGAATAGTCTATGTTGAAACGCAGTAAAGAAAGTTATTAGCGAATCTTTACATGTGGAGTCTGTCAGACGCCGCGCGAGTACTTTTGTTAAAATATTGTTCATCGATTATTTGGCAAAATGGTAAGTTATAACTACATATTTATATTGTTTTGTAGTGTTTGATATAAATTTTTTATAGTCGAAGAGATTTTTTGATCCACTTGTTGAAAAAGATGCAGAAATTCTGCGGAAATTAGCTGAGGACGACAGCAGTGTATTGTCGGATGCTGAGGAGAGTAGTAAAGGCGAAGAAGACGCCGTAGAAACCCAGTTGGAAAGCTCAGATACAGAACAAGAAATATCTAGTGAAGATGACGAAGAGGTGGAAGAACCAGTGGTAAATACGATATTGGGAAAAGATAAAATAACAAGATGGAAACTACAGATGCCAGTTCAGAACGTAAGAACTCGTTCACATATTTGTAACCACTGGCCGATGACAGTTTTTTATTCAATGCTAAATGTAGGGTCATATGTAATGCATATGTAATTTACAAAGGTAATCAAAATCCTATAATAGCTAACAGAAGACATTTTATAAAAACACTAGCTTTAGAACTGACAAAAGATCATATAAAAAACAGATCACAAATTGCAAGTTTACCAGATCTAAAGAAAAGAACTTGTGAAATTGCTACCGAGGCGGAACCGGATGGAGGGGAAGGGACAATAAGAAGTCCAGAATGGAGGCTTCTGGTACCCGGAAAAGGTGTTATATTTGCGGTCGGAAAAAAAATCGTATGACTACATATACCTGTATAAAGTGTGAAAATTATATTTGCCTAGAACATGCAACCTACACCTGCCACTCCTGCAATTAAAAAAATTATTGATTTTATTTTTTTAAATTTTATATTATTTTATTATGTTACTCATCGATTACTTTGCAATTTAAATTATTATCTTGAGTTAAAAATGGTTTATTTAATGTCTCTGTTATCTTGACATTTTATATTATTTGATTTTGTGGACATTACATATTATTATCTGTTCAATATTGAAATACATTTATATAAATTAAACCCAGTTTAATTCGTGAATATTTCATTATATATCATATTTAATATCTTTGTTTAATGTAAAATAAATATTTACAGTAATTTGGGACTTTTTTTTCGATAATAGAAGAGGTAATAACACATTAGTTACCTTGGCATCTCTTAGACACCACGTGAGGAACTATGACCTTCTAAGAGGCAACTTGCATATTAATTAATTCTTTCTTTTTTAAGTACTAGGTACCATATTTAGTAGATAATTTTTTAAAAATTTCTATTATACATTAAGACTGTAGACCATATTTTATTTGTGTATACTGTACTAAGACCCTTATAAACAATTGGTAAATCTTAAAAGTATCCAATAGTTTATATCCATGGTTTTATGTTATTAGGATAAGATAGATTTATATAATTAAATTGACACAATTCACACTCTACAACTATTTTGTATCCGAGAAAAAATGTCTTTAAGAAGGAATAAAAATGGAGTAGTGGTGTAGTAAATATAGTGTTATTTGGAGTAGTCTATACTTATACGTTAAGTTCATCAAGATTATTTACATGTAAATTATAGTAATTAATTTCCTTAGAACTTACTTTACCTTAAAATGGCTGAAAACTTTCAATATGTCTGAACTTAATGTCCCTCGGCCTGGTCCAAGCTCTACAAGTTGCAGTGGACGAGGTGAGCCTATTTTATGCCACTCATTAAGGAACCATACAGCTAACATTTCCCCAAATATCTAAACAATAATAAAGAAAGAAGGGAGAAATATTAAAGAATGAAATATAAATATTTATGAACGTTAACCTGTGAAATTTCAGGTGATGTGACAAAATCCCCAGATTCTCCAAACATGTCTTTGGTCATATAATACCCCTTCATAGGATTCTGTAGCACTTCTTTCATATATTCCGCAACAGTAATGGGGCCTGTGGTTTTGATTTTATTGAATAAATGTTTAGCTAAGAAGTTATCGTCTTTTTCAACTCTCCGTTTCACTGTGTAATAAGTACGAATTACTATTGCTGGTATCAATCGTCTTTTGTAAGTCCGTGCGATGGGTTGTTTTATTGAGTGAAATGTGATACATTTTGAAGCTAGGGCGGACATTTCATATAGAATTTCGGCGCAAACAAGGAGAATTTCCAATCTTTGAGGTGAGTTTAATTTGATTTTCAAATTTCAATACATAATCATAATATTGACATTAGAGCATATGGTCGGTATTTCACTTAAATTATAAAGCCGAGTATTAATTTCCATAAAAGTAGGTTCTTCACATGATGCACATGATCGAGTCTAGGTGATACATTTGTTGCGCAACAAACCTTAAGTAAGGTCCATGCGCTTGGATGCTTTATCGAATAAAACATCATACATACACCCATTTTGAAGGTATAATGCATATATCATATAGAATTTCAGCACAAATAAGAGAAATTTACAATCTTTGAGTTGAGATTAATGTGATTTTTACATTTTAATACATAATCATATGCATACATATTGACATTGACTAACGTATCGTAAAGGTCGTAGAATTATAAAGCGGGGTATTAACTTGCATAAAAGTAAGTTCTTCACATGATGCGATTTGCGACTGCAACAGTTGGCAAACCGACCGGATCCATTTGATACATTTGTTGCAAAACAAATTACATGTAAGATCCATGCGATTGGTTATTTTATCGGATGAAACATCATACATACAGCCATTTTCAGACCATCAGGATTGTTGAAGAAATTGATTGAAGAAACCCGAAGAGACATGGACTGACTATTATTTTGCAAAAACTCAGTTACTGCGTCAATGCGAACTCATAGGTAGGAACGGTGGGGCTATGATAAATAATAAATGAAAAATGACGGGTATACCATACAGCACAATTTAATCAGGAGCAAAAGTTGGTAGATATGCTACTCCAAAAGCTCTATATTTTGATTATTTGTCTACCCTAACAGTGGCGACAGTCATGACCGAAAACCACAATTTTTGGGAAGAGGCAAATGTTTTAATTGTAAACAGTTTGTGAGGTCATAATTGTAGCATAAATGGACACAATAATCAGGGATTTATCAACTCAGGATGTAAAGTTGTCATTATACGCCAAAGTGATGCCAAAAACGTTGGAATTACTGAGGAACAAAATGGTATATATCTTTACGGATATGGAGGGTATATTTGCAGCTGCGGTTTCCATTTTAGTCTTAAGTGGAAGCGCTTTGGCGGATGTTAACGGAACGGAAAGGTTTCTTAATGCAGGAGTTACGCTAAGTGCCATTTCTTCTAGACCACTATTGACTACCTTGGTTCCTTGAAAGATTTCCCTGTATCAAAGAATGTACACTAAATACATCAATTTATTGGGCTATATATCGAGCTATGTCAGAAAGTATTTTAAGTGCTTTGGTCAAATAGTACGAATACTTACAGCGTTAATCCGAAATGAAAGACGCTCGTTTTGAATGTGGCAGATACAACATATATACAGAACGTTTAACAACATAAAAGAAATTCTAATCAAAAGACCTGTTCTGGCAATATATAACCCTAAACTTGAGAAAGAGGTGCACAAGTGAATATGTCTCAAAGCTTGGGCTATAGAGGATATGTTACTCCAGAAACAGGAAGATGCAAGACGAAAACCCCTTCTAAATTATATCCATCAGACATGTAAAGAGGAGCAAAAGTTCCATTACTAAGGAACTAGAGACCCTGTCTTTCATTAACAGTCTACTTAACAGTTTCGGGTATATTTTAGCAAATTAAAATATCATGTTTACTGATTGTAGTGCCTTAAGGACATCAATGAGCAAGCCAAATCTGATTCCCAGAATAGCCAGGTAATGGTTAGCTGCACATTAGTTCAACTTTTCTGTAGAATATAATGTAGGGTCAAGAACGAGACATGTGGATGCATTGCGTCCAAATCCTGTCAACAAATGTAATGAGTTTAAAGAAAAAACGCATATCATTATAGATGTTCTTCAACTAGTTCTCAGTAAAGATAATTGGGTTTCAGCTCTACAAATGTGTATGAGTCATAAAGATAAATGAACTTAGAACGAGCCGTTCTGTTGTGTGACAGCATTAAAACGAGAGACGATACTGAGTTAAAAGTACGATGCTACGTTTAAGTAATTTTAAATTGTCTATTCCTACACGTGGTTCGCTAATGATGTTGAGGGTAGGCTTCCTTCAGTAACACTATGTGACTTTAATAACTGGGGCGGCTCTATCACTGATAAAATCATATCTGTCTAATCGGACATTGTTTTTGTTGACTTGAAGATTGTCAAATCAGGCACTAGAGAGGTGCAATATTCCTCAAGATGCATACTATGGGGACTTAATATACAGGATTGGGACAATACTCTATATTATTTTTGCCAACGACCTTCCATTCAATACCCAGAAGATACATCCCTAGTTGCAATATCTGATGGTTTTAATTTACTTAACACTAGACAAACATATGCATTAATAACACTGCTAATTAATTGTTCTCATATAATAAATTAAAGTTTATCGAAAATAAAACTCAAACTTTAGTTGTTTCATTGATAAGGAAAACTATGCATACCTGTCCTGTTAAATTCTTGGGATTGCACATACAAACTTGGGGATTATATATGGAACATCTCTCTGGTAAACTCTCACAAAATATTCATCTGCTTTGACAATTGAGGAAATGTGCATCCAGGGAAATGTTGCGTGTATGACTTAGTTTCCCTTTTTCTATATTTAGTCACATACAATATATATTTCTGATATGGGGACATTTGCGCAATTAGCTGCCTGTCGTTCGGCTTGTCGTTCGGCTCAAAAAGTAGCTGTTCTACAATAAGCCATTACACAATTTTAACAAATGGGATCCTTATACTGAGCTCTCTTTTTATATTTGAATCTCTGCGATGTATGCTAAAAAGAATTTCTAGTTATAGCGTTCATCTAGATACACATATGACACGTTACAGAAGTAATACTGACGTAAGTTCCAAGTTATCTTAGATTAACTAAAGCAGCAAA
Organism: Anthonomus grandis grandis; assembly: GCF_022605725.1. Classification (NCBI taxonomy): domain Eukaryota; kingdom Metazoa; phylum Arthropoda; class Insecta; order Coleoptera; family Curculionidae; genus Anthonomus; species Anthonomus grandis. Next base: position 17,897,255 of record NC_065554.1, on the reverse strand, counting down.
TGTATGGATCATAGGTTTTCTATGATGTATCAGACTATAATGAACAATCAACTAATTTTTTAAATATAATTATCGTTTATTTTATATAATAATATTCTGTTGATATAATAATATGATTTTGTAATTATCTCAAACTTTGTGAATAATAAATAATTTTATTTGTATATCTTGGTCTTTTAATGTCACAATATTTTATATTTCACTTAAAATTATTTTATTGTAGTTGTTATGTAATTACTTGTATATTCATCTTTTATTACTTTTTATTATATTTTGCCACATACTATGGCTTTATTGTGACGAATGAAAGCATTTTGTATATTGTGACAAACATGAAATAAATTTATTTACGAATTTAATTTTTTAAAGGGGACAAAAAACAAAAAAAAACTTTGGAAAGAAGAAAGATAAAAATCCAAAAAATTAATTTCATTGGCTCTCTTTTATATTTATTTTCTTATATTCAAATGTTTGTACAAATCAAAAATTTTTTTGACATTATAAAATTGTAGAAATAATCCTAACACCAAAACACAACTTTTACGGGCCTGACTCTTTATTTAAACATTTTCCTACTTTAGTTTTTTAAATAAAACCATATTTTTTCTAGAAATTGGTGGTACTTAATGTAGAAAACGATTCGAATTTGTCGCTATATTCGGTATTCAAATTTCCCGCCACTATTGTGTGTTTCTGTCAGTGTCAGTGCCACATATGTCATTTCCAATAATGTTGACAATTGACAAATAAATAAATATAAATACAATAACAAACAAACAATTATATTACATATTTATTATTTTTCCCATGAATGCCAAATTTGCAATACTAAATTAAACACAAACAAACCTAATAATACTCGTAAGTCAGTAAAATACTCTAATAGTACTAATAATACTTAAAGAACATGTTCACTCCAGTGAATTTAAAAACCATTTATGAGTATGAAAACTGATAGAACCAATTTACTAAATAAAAACCTTCAAAAGAGAATACTAAAAGAAATTCATAAAGGAGATACATTAACCTTACAAAACCTAAAAGCAGAAAATACAAATTTCCATTGGTGCTATATTAGTTACAACAATATAGGAGACACTGCTCTACATATAGCTGCAAGACTTGGTCACATTAATATTATTGATTATTTACTGCAAAACTACTCACCATGTTGCGTTGATATAAAAAATAAGGATGATAAAACCCCATTACATGAGGCTGCTCAATTTGCCCAATATGAAAGTGTGTTACAACTTTGCTCTTATGGAGCATCTGTTAATGCATTAAAAAGGGCAGACTGGACTCCACTAATGCTTGCATGTACAAAACTGCAGCCACAAAGCTTAAATATTATAAAGGATTTGGTGCATAGAGGAGCAATTTTAAATGTTCCAAACAAAGATGGTTGGACTTGTAACCATTTGTTAGCAAGGGAAGGCATTTTGGAAGGAACAGATAAAATTTTTGAATATTTAGTGTCAGAGGGTTTAGAAGTAAGTAGCAAAACTGATGAATACCTGTGAGTATAGTACCTTCCAACAATTTTTTTAATTTTACGAACACCTGGGGAATGTTTTAGGTTTCAAGCAAAACAAAAAATGGTAGGACATCCCTTCATATAGCAGCTCTCCATGGGAATATAGGACTTGCCCCTATATTACTACAGTACATAGATATTGATACAAGAGATGGATGTGGAAATACACCCTTACATGAAGCTATTTTGGGTCAACATATTAATTTTGTGAAAATCTTGATTGAAAGAGGAGCTGATATCAATGCCACTAATAATAATATGCACAGGTAACAATTAATATTATATATTTATAGGATGTTTGTTATGTAAATTTTTGACAGAAAATTAAGAAGCAAATTTAAATATAAAAATGCTATACAAATCTTTGGATGCTACATCCTTGTGTTTAGTAGTCTGAATAAAGATAAATATTTTATTAATGTATTTTTTTAGCTGTTTGCATTTAGCATCCAGCCAGAACTACATAGAAGGTATCCATTATTTGATTGCCCATGTAAATATTACACGAATAAATGATCAAACTAAGGAGGGATATACTGCAAGTCACTGTGCTGCTAGGAATGGACACACATTAGCATTAGAGTTGCTAAGCAAACTAGGAGCAAACATTAATATTAAAGACAATTTTGGACGAGTTCCTCATGATTATCTTTCAGTGTAACTAAATGCCACAAATACTACTAGAACACTAAAATAATATTTTTATTGTTATTATTGAGTTTTACTTTCCTATTTTTGTAGCACAATACACACATGAAATGCAAGAAAAAGGTAGAATCGTCTTAACAGAAAAAAAAAACTCAAAAAATTACAAAATTTAATTAAACCCCATTTAAGTTTTATGTAGTTAGGTGCACAATTAATTTAAAAAAAAATTGTATGTGCACCTATGCAATACAAATATAATCTTAGCATTTCTACACTACTAACTACATTAAAAAACATCTTATACTTAGAGAGATGGATTTAATAAAATGAATGCTTTATATAATTTTTAAATTAAAAACAAAATATATCGTAGACGTTCTGGCAAAAATCACTAAGTCCAAAATGATAGTTTCGAGAAAAATGAGATTTAATTTTATAATTGAAAGCATTTCATTTTATAGAAAAGACTCATACTATAGAAAATATATTGTTTTATATAGTATGATACAACATGTAGCGACATGCAGACTTTTTAGAAATGACTAGATTGATTTTTGATGGACTTAGTGAGTTTTCTTGGATAAAAAAATTTAAAAAATCCCAAATAGTGAAATATTTTATTTCATCAAAATTAATTTTAAAGTACATTCTAGTTGTTGAAAAATGCATTTAGCTTATTACTAATAACAATTGATCCTAAAAAATCATAGCAAACCCAAAAAAAACAAATCTATCGCTTTCACTTTCTATGCTGGGCTCAGCATTTCTGTTCTGACAAGCTATGTTGGTAGTGACAGATACCAGTTATGAAATTCCACGGGGATTACTTCACTGGTGCATAACTTCTTCATGTCGCTATATTTCTGGACAGAAATGGGTAACATCTCAGTATATGCCCTATTTAGCGAAATGGTGGCTGATGAACGCCTGCCTTTGCCACTGATGTTTATAGAGATAATCGACTGTATCGGTATTTAACTATTCCAGAATTAGCTTTTTCTCCATTGATATTGACTGCTTTATTTTTTAAAATTGATTGCGAAAGGGTCTTGAAATCAAAAAAGTTTCTATACTTCAGTTCTTTGACATGATACGGGTAATTTTTTTTTCCCCTTTTGGATCGGGACATTTTAAAAATGTTTATCCAGTCATTTAGTGTGTAAACTGCCACATCCCTTTTTTTTTTTCAATAGCACTATGCATACTATCACACTCCATCATAGAGTGGCCAGATTCCGAAAATGTTTGTTCAACTGTAGTAACAAAGGTATTTACGTGGTGAACGAAATAGTACAGCATAGCAAGAACATTCTGATTTCTATTCTGCCCACCACACGTATCGGAAAACAATGAGACCTCTGTAACATTGATTGGGAAGACTACTAAGGTATTCGTAAAGGCATGTTGCTATTTCTAAACTATCCCGTGCTCCATTAACTTCAGTCCATGTGTAACAGTATGCGTTGTTGGGTGGAGCTCCTTCATACACAGTTAAATTATAAGCGCATAATTTCCTACTGTAATACAATGGCGAAACGTCACTGCTTAGTATTTGGAGGACACTTTGAAGATCAAACGTCGCTGTAACAAAGTGGGGGTCATTGCATGCCTTTTCTTTATCAGATCTTTTCGACTCGTTTGCATCAGCTTCTCGCCTCTTATGTTCAATGTAGGTTGACTCAAGAGTAATCTTTTGTTCCCCATTTGATGATTGGTACTTCATACAAAGCGGACACTGATCTTTTCGTGGTTTGAAAAATGAGTAATTATATTCATTACTAAACACTCGTTTGTATGTTGTCAAACTTTTCGGAATATGGCCTTTCTCCTGACTTAGTTCCTTGTAGAGGGAGTGCAATTTAGCTATCGACAATTTTGCATCTAAATATTTTCTATGAGATGACTTACTGCAATAGTGTGACTCGGTTAAAGGGAAACTCTCGATGTTGTAATAAGTTCTTCTCCAGTGATTTTGTTGGAGGGATTATGCCTACCTCGCATGTCATCTCCGTCATACAATCCTGTGGATTCACTTTTGTTTGCAAAAGCTTTATTTAGTGGTCCGTTACTTATAGAGTCTTTAAAAAAAACTTTTGGCAAACTCTCGTTGGTTTATCATTTTTCAAAAAATAAAACTCTTTGCAATTACTTCTTGCCTTGGCGGTCTCTTTTCGAAATCTTTGTCTTTGTGGAGTTTTACTTTTAACATTTTGAAGAATAAAATCTTTTTTCGAGAGTATACTTCTAACTGCCAATAACTAGAACACAACTCAAATCTCTCCTGTTCACTAAATTCTTCGGAACATCTAAATTTATATTTACTGCTATCGACAGACTGTGGAATTTTAGCTGACGTTGGTCCTTTTTTGGTAACGTAGGGTTGACCAAGATTTCTAAATTTTTTTGTAATATTTCGAGCCCATTTTTGTTTATTTGCTTTATTCCAACGGCTTTTTTTCTTGCGATTTAGAGACGAATCTAGAAATTAAGACACAAAACTTCAGTATTTCTGTTAGAAAACCGTTCACTTACCTTCAATTTCCTCATCAGTTGCAGAGCAGTTTTCATTAATTAGCTCGTAATTTTTATCTTCATCATCACTACATGCAAAAGGGTCACTACTTTCATCTTCTTCACTGATCTATAAATATTAATGTCAATCAAAATTCTGGTATAAAGTTAAAGGATGTAGGTTTTACGTGATTTTGATCATCAGTTATTTCAATATAGGACAATGATTGGACTGGATCTATCTTGGAATCTATTGCCTTTTTTTGCGTTGCCTTGAACAAAAATCAACTGCTAAATCAAAAGTTTCAACATCTGGTAGTTTTTTTACATACCTGATTATCTAAAATAGCGTCCAGCTGTGAATTTTGAGGAATTGTTGATGAACAACGTGGTGAGGGATACTCATTACAGCTCCCGTCGCGATTTGTAATAATCTAAAAGAACAAATCAATATTTACGAAATAAACTACAAAACTGCTTAAAGTTTCTTACCTGTTGTTTCAGAGTTTCTTCTAAATTTCGGGGTGCTAACGTTACAACTGATTGCACAATTACTTTCGGTTTTTTATTGTTATATGCATCTTTACCAAGTTCTAATATACGCTTGCCCCTACAGTCTTGCATTTTTAAGCTCGTTTTTTGTAAATATAATCAAAACTCACGAATATTTACTAAACAATAACATTATTGTGATTAAAATGATAATCGTAAACTCAAAATCAAATAAATCACTAAGTCCAGGCTTAACAGTTGTTGGAGATAGGCCAAAAGTCACTAAGTCCATTTAATGACTTTTGCCTGTCATAAAAAGGTTCGTGTCATTAAGTCAAAAATGCTAAAAATGGACTTAGTGACTTTTGCGTGAACCCCGACGATATTATGTTTACCAAGTATTAACAACCAAACATTTACATATCTTTTAATTTTCGGGTACTTTTTAAATATTGAGGAAATGCATTATATATTTTGGATACAGTTTTTAAGACATCTCTGTACTGATAAAAATCCAATAGCAGGAATTTGTATCGATTGATTATTTAAAAACCTTGTATTTATTTCAGGATCAACCAACTTTTTTGACAATTTATATTATTACACAATAGTTTAATGACAGATCTTAATAATTTATTTTATATTTAATACTTCAAAATCTTCAAACAGGTTAGTGGTTAGATAAATTTGATTTTTAAATAGTGCTATTATAATGTATGCTGTATAAACATGAATTGAACATGAATGAATAAACATGAACATTGAACTTCGTTCCAATAATTGGCTTTTACTATTATCGCTATGGCGTCAGCGTAGCACAGCACAATGTCATCGGCTAAAATAGAAAATATGTCTTCAATATACGTAAGCAGTATAGTCATAAATGTTGCCTAAAAAAACAAAGGCTTAACTCATATTTATGTATCTACTGAATTGTAATTAATTTTTCATACCTGTACTAGGATTAAATTTTTGTACTTGGTACTACAATGGGGTATCCCATATATTAATAAATAAACATTTGAGCATATTCAAACGTCTAATTAAAGATCTAAGAGGAAAAATTGATAGCATTAAAGATGTGTATTAAAAATATATTCTGATACCCAAAACAACATCTTATAAACTAACTTATAGCTTTTATTATAGCCAAACCTTTATATAAATATTAAATGAAAATACTTTGGAACTACTAATTTTATGTAATTATACAGAAAACATGAGAATAAATATTATGTTTGAAAATCACAAAAAATTATATACATTAGAAGTAAATAGTTACATTATGTGCGATTTCTCAGGCTAAAACCTGTCCCCTTAAAAGGCTTAAATTCATCGGGTTCTTCGGATTCATTAGCTTTTGGCTTTAACGTTTTTCTGATAAATCGTAATGTGCCTATCTCCCAGTCATAATCAGGTATTCCTCTGACATATGTTGGTTTAGAGATCAGATGTTCTGCAAAAATTAAAATTAAAAGGTACAAGTTTAAAAAAATTATAAATATTCATTAAGTACCAGCAGATGTAGATTCTTTTTTCTTTTTGCCATCCAGTCTATTGCCTGTACCTTTAAACGCGACAAAACCAGAGGGTTCTGGCATTAAATCAGAAGGATCTAGAGCCATTTCTTCATCCTCTTGTGTTTTTCTTTTAGGTTCTGGTTCTACACAAATTCTATAGCATTAAGTAATGTGTTTGAAAAACCAACTACTTTTTACCTTTGTATCCTATTGGAGCTGCAAATTCTACATTCATATCGCATTCAATAATACTTATTGCATCACCAGGTTTTGTTTCTAACACACACAACTCATAGACTTTCTGGTTATATTGAACTGCTATAACATCACCTAAATGAAACCAGTAAATTAGTGTGTAGAGGAAATACTATAATTTATAGTATCATACTTACCCTTGGTAAGACATGCAAATAGTCTAAGACAATTTTCCAATACTGCCTTTGGATTTGTGATATCAAGAAATTCTGGTGATAGAGGTTGAAACTTTGAAAATGTACCAACTGGTAAGGATACACTTTCCATCTGAACCAAGTCTCCCTCTTCAAGGTTTAAATTATGCATCATCTACAGGTAGTACAAATGATTAGAATATTTACAATTAGCATAATTTTAGCAGATGTACTATTTACTGTTACAATAAAGAAAGGTAACTGCATCAAACATTACAATATATAATAGATATGCAAATGGTTGAATAATCTAATACAAATAAGTAGCTTTTATGTTCAGGCTTTAGAAACCATCACTACTGTAAGTCTGCTTTGCAGTTTATTCTAGCCCAGGAATAGATGCATTGATGTAGTGCTACCATTTCTGTTTTACAGTATTTCTCCCAATGTAAAACATGATTTTTTACATTTATTTGCAGATGACTCCCTACATTCAAGTAGCAATAGTAATATAAATACAGCTATGTAAGATATGAATAGGGAACTTATAGAAGTCAAAAAGTTTATTTCAAGAAGCTTAAGTTAAATATTAACCAGATAAAACTTTCATATAATTATAAATATTCAGTATTGCAAAATGTAAATATTGAGATCTATGGTAATTCACTTGAAATTGTTACAGGAATTAAATATGTAGAGTTCTTTGCAGATAATTTTTTAACATTTACAGCACACATAGAAATTCTAGAGCTAAACACTGTTTATTCCTATAATACCTGGTTGATCTGTGTATTGCTGATTAAAAACACTTAAGTAATTTATAGTTTTTAACAAAGGTAGATCTGATTTTCTTTCAAAAAATGCAATCAAATGATAAAATGACAATTATTTATGCTTACACCAGTTTCATTAATCACAATAGACTGTTTAAAATGCTTTAAATTTTCAAAAGAAAAATATTTACATTTTCTATTAAAATATTTAATGTTTTTCTAGTGATTTTAGCATTGTCAGAAAAGTAAATTAATTTTAGTGTGAAGGATGATTTATTGTTTTTTGATTATCTCCATCATTTTGATTAGCTTTGCTACATGTGTTATTATTAGGATTAATATGAATTTATTTTTTATACTTCTTATACCTGTATATACAGGTTGATAGATCAGGAAGTTGCTTTAGATCAAAAATATTTTGATTATATAACTTGAGGTTCAAAGGAGCATATTTTTTCTATTTAAGTTTAGTACCATTTAAAGTGGTTTCACATTTGTTTTCTGTGTCCTTTCTCATGCTCTTATCCCATATTGAAGTAGAAAAAATTTATAAATTAAAATAATAGTTCATTTTCTAGATTATTATCCCACATGGTATAAAACTTATAAATGACCTTCCTTACTTTCTTTACAATATGCCAAGATATTATATTTTAACACATGATTTATCTTAAGTTTTCCCAGCCAACTCCCTTGTCAACACCATAATTCCGTTGCATTTCCATTATTGCCCTTTTCCTTATTTTTTTAAAATTGAAATAGTAACTAAATATTACACAAACTATAAAAAAATTACTCTGGATGATTTTATCTTGCAACTTTTATACTCCCATTAAATTAATGCTATCCCATATAAATTTGATGCCTATATCATGTAATCTACAGTTTAAACAATGGTATTCATATATAAACTACTTACCAATTGAGAATTCAAATACCTGATTACATTTCCTTTAATTAGATTGGATTAAAATGAGGATTAAATGATTTCTATATAGAAAGAACAAATTACAGTTGTGAATTAATTGTTTTTAATTTATTTTAAGGTAATAGTGGAATATTAGAATACCGGTTGAGGTAAAAAATAGCACTTTCATTTCTATATTTAAAACAAGATTAAAGTAATACTAAAAACTTAAACTTTATTTCTTTTTTGGTACTTTGTTGTGATAATATAATTTATTTGTTTTGTTTTTGTTGCAACAATATGGGTGTTGATTTCTTATTAAACTAACATTATTTTACTTCATATTACTGCATTGTATTAGGTATGCCCTATTGAAATAAACAGATGATTAATATAACATATACTTAACATATTAGGGTATACCAAATGATAAATAAAATTGCTTACCCAAAGTGGTAAATATACTTTTCCTTCATCAGCAACAAATTCTAATACACCACAATGTGTTTCTCTTCTTGTTTTTTTGTTGACTAACTTGAATAGCATTGGATAGTTGATATTAAGTCGGGTTAGCTGTTCAAGAGCACTAGGTGGCATAATAACTTAAAAATGATATAGATATAGTATAAATGTATACACATTATAATTTATAATAAAAATAAATAAATATCAGGAATGTTTGGATGAGGTATATTGAGAAAACTGGTTAACTTTAGAAGATACAATTTTAGGAAATGATTTAGGTTTGACTAAGTTTTTAGGTAAGCAAACATGTTAGGCTCGTAACTCACTTTTTCCACCTCTTTCTACATCCTGTCGTTCATTTCCTGGAAGCATAGCAACAGAATAGCATTGGTATGTGACGTTGAAGGGTCTCGGAATATCCGGGAACATATTAAATCCAAACTGAAACTGAATTGTATATTTCTCTGTAGAATAAAAATTTACACCTTCTCAACATTTACTTTACAATTACAAGACTTTTTGAATGTAAGTCAAAGCAGAAAAATTAAATAAGAAATAAGAAAACAAATAATGAGAAATAAAATATATATTTTTTAATTTCTATACCATTATAGTTCATACATGGCTAAGTATATAAATGTGTACATACCATTTTTTCTGTATTTTAGCGTTGAAGCACAAACAAAATTAATAAGGCCAATAAACTCAATTATTTGAATATTTTTCAAAAGACAAACAATGAAAATAGTAAATTTTTATATTCCACTAGATCTAACCGTATGGTTTTGACAGTTACTCAACATACGAAATGTCACTTTAGTTACATAAGCCAGTGCCTCACGTGCAACTTATCGCAGAGCTTCAATCGCGGCGATTTTTATCGTACGACATTAATCCAACGTGAAAATTATAGATTTTTTTTAGTATTCGAATAGAGAATATAAAAAATATATTTTTGTATATTTTGTATGCTAATTATTTCTCAATTGACCTCAGTTTGTAAGCTTGGTTAATTTTGTTTTGTTGGATGTAGGTAAAAAAACTACTTCAGATGATCGATTTATATTATACAGTACTTATAAACATGTAGAGAATAAAGACTATTCTATTATTACTGTCTGGTAACTTTGAATGTGCTGCTGCTCTTCTCCAGGCTGCAAATAGTGTTAAGATTTTAGTTTTTTTGTATATATCGTCCTCCTAGCTCTGATTTTAAAACTTTTAGTGAATACTTTGAGAAATTGTTAAAGCTTTTATATAAACCTAATATTTTATATGATCTTAAACTAGGTTTTTCTGAACCTTCTAGAACTCAGGGATCATCCTGTACCTTGATTGATAATATATTCACAAACGCTGCACTGTATTCAACTGAAACCTTTGAAGTAGCGTTTTCTGATCATTGTGCTCAGATACTAAGTTTTGACTTAGGGGGAAACCCAATCAGTCACGATTTAAGCAAATTTTCTATGAGTTCTAGATCCTTCTCTGATGAAAACATACGCTATTTTAACAACTTGTTGTCCAAAGAACATTGGCTGTCAGTTATTGAGACTCTGGATTTTGAAAGTAAATTTTCTTACTTCTTTGACACGTTTTCCAGTTTATTTAATATAAGCTTTCCTTATGTAAACAAATCGAAGCCATATCACAGAAAGTCTCATCAGTGGATAACACCATTGATAATTAATGAGGGCAAGCAATTGAGGCTCCTTCATACTCAACTAAAGACCGTTCATGACCATGAGTTACTGACATCCTATAGAATGAGATTGAAGGTACATAGAGAAAATATCGTAAATGCTAAAAAAGCCTATAATTCAACAAAGTTGCTTACTTCTAACAATATAACTCGAGCCTAATGGGAAATTATTAACTCAATCACGAACTTTTCAAATCGCGGAACAAAGTGTGTTCCTAATTTGGTTACTGATAATGGAAAGAAAGTTACTGGCAACCTCAATATTGCTAATACATTCAATAATTTTTTGTACAGTCAGTGCGAAAGATCACAGATATGTTTCAGGCACCCATGGGAATGAATATGCCTTTCCACAGTTTATCCCAATCTCTTTTTCTATTCCCTCTCACTGAAGAAGAAACACTTGAGATTATAAAATCTTCCTCCAGAAAAAAGTCATCCGGTGTAGACGAGGTACCTTGTTACTTATTGCTAGCACGTGCTGAACATATTATCTCTCCACTTACCTATCTTCTAAATTTATCATTTCAGTTTGGCTATTTTCCTAAAGAGCTAAAATCAGCTGTTGTCATACCTCTTCATAAAAAGGAGGAGACAGCAGAAGTGAGTAACTATAGGCCTATTGCTCTCCTCTCTGTATTCTTAAAAATTTTTTAAAAATCTTTTAAAAAAAGACTTATTGCATTTTTAGATTCTTTTGCTATATTGTCATGTCATCAGTTTGGATTCAGGTCTGGACTCTCTACATCAGATGCTATAATATCTCTTTATACAAATACATTGAATAATTTTGAATTGAAATTAAAATCTGTTGGTATCTTTTTTGATCTTACTAAAGCATTTGATACCATTAATCATGCTTCACTATTAAATAAGATCTTTCATTATGGTATAAGAGGTCCGGCTTATAAATGGCTTGAATCATATTTGACATTTTAATTTTAATTTGAATCACATTTTATTTTTACTTTTTATTAATGACTTGCCTCTCCTGGTTAATGACAGCTACATAACACTTTTTGCCGACGATACATCAGCAATTGTCTCGGGTACTGACTATCAGTCTATCCACTCAAAAGCCACCAAGTGTATAGCTGATATTGCGGGGTGGTGCCAGAAAAATGGTCTTTGTTTGAATAGTTTAAAAACCAATTTCATTGTTTTCACTCCGATTCGAGCTATTCAGGACCGGAGCTTACTCCTTAGAGAGCAGTCATCAAGTAGCCTCATCCAACAACACTCCACCAAGTTCTTGGGAATTGTAATTGATAGACATCTATCGTGGGATCCTCAGGTGGAATCTGTGTGCAACAGATTATCCCGCAGCAATTATGCCATCTTGCAACTTCGAGACTATGTGGATGCATATACACTTAAAAGCTTTTATTATGCCTCAGTGCATTCCACTCTATCCTATGCCTTATTAGCTCGGGGTAATTCCTCCAGTATTGGGAGAGTACTAATAAATCAAAAGCGCATTGTACGTACGATGTTTAGACTTTCCTTCAGAGAAACTTGCCGTGGTACTTTTAAAAAAGAAAAAATCCTAACTATAATTAACATCTATATCTTGGAGTGCGCATGTCAAGTACATAAAAATCTTTCAAACTACATGAGATCTGGAGATCTTAATTTTTATGAAACTCTAAATGCAGATAAATTATACATCCCTTTTACCCGGTTGTCGCAGGTACAGGATGGTCCGGAAATTACATCTCTCAAAATTTTTAATCATCTCCCATGTAGAATAAAGAGAGCTAACACTTTTCCAACTTTTAAGAGGGCTCTTAGGACCATGTTAGCTGACTGTCCTTTTTATTCGTTGACAGAGTTCTTTAACTGTAGATTTATTGACTAAATTAAGTTAAATTTGTTTCCTTTCATATCTTTAATTTTTTAATTTTATACTATTTTTAATAGCATTGTAGTTTTTTATTGACAATTCCTATACATTGTTATGATGTCGATGGAAATAAATGATTTGATTTGATATTTTGGTCGAATTTCGATCTCTATGAGATCATCCTTAGGACTCAAAAAGATACACCAGAACACAAATAACATCATACATTCTGGTACAGTTACAAAGGTTAAATTTTCGCACACAGATTTATTATTTTACACAAAATTAATTCTTTTGAAGGATTGACAATTAAGGTGTAAATCAAAATAAAATTTTAAAAAATTGCATCTATCACAATTTATAACATTTTTAAATCGTTACATCTACCTAAATTTTTATTCATCTACCTTGAGATATGAATTAGGAGAGAATCATCTTTCAAGCAGCTAATCTTCTTATTAATTCTTTATAAAAAAAAGTAAAAATTAAGTGCTGTAGAGCTCGTGGAGAGTTTTAGAACAAGTAGAAAGCAAAGAGTTTCTATAACAAGTAGAAAGCAAAGAGTTTATTTAAATGGTAAATATTCGGAAGACAAACTTGTTATTCTGGGAGTACCACAAGGCACAGTATTCTTGGTCCTCTTCCTTATTTAATTTACACATCTAATTTCTTACGCACTAGTGCGTAAAAAGATCTTTTTTTGGCATTAGTACGTAAAAAGTGATACTTTACGATATAAAACTTTTTTTTTTACATTTTTTAGTTGATGTCTAATATGATACTCAGATGCTCTATCTCACACATTACAGAATTTTTATAATATTCTTAGAACATTGAAAGGCCTTTCAAGACATTAGGATTTAAGTCTACTTTAAAAATAGTAAAATTTAAAACTGAACACTTTTCTTGGCTTTACTTGACCGATAGGTTTGATATACGATTTTACTACGTTTCCATGTTCCTTACTTTATTTAATCAACAGGCAGTCCCGTAAACTTATTCGTCGTTTGTCATTAAGGATTGACAATAATGACATGGTTTTTTGGAGGTTAGGTTACGGAATAGACCTAAAATATTGGAATAATATAATATTAATACAAGAAACATTATTATAATACATTAAATATATAACAACTATTTAAGTTTTATTGTACATAGTTTATTATTAAACGTAAACAACTTGTTTTTCAAAATACGTGCTATTTTAAGAAGTTTCTGTTGTGTACAATAACATTCAGGCAAAGAAAGTCAAAACACAAAATTTATTTATAGAAATTTTACCTTATCCAATACCTAAAATTAAAAATAGAAGACCTAGATACTTCGAGAAACTTTTCGAAGTTTTCATGGAACGTGTATAAATACCCACTGTTTAAGCTCTGTGCCAGATATTTACTAATTATTGGTAGAGTGAATACTCGACTGAGTACAAACCTAACTTACTTTTACAAAAGTGTAGCTTTAAACTTAAGTAGCTATATATTTATTGATTAAAAGAATATGGATATCATGGAGTGTGAAAAATATAAAGAGCAAGGCAATGCAGCATTTAAAGAAGAAAAGTGGGACGATGCCTTGCAGCTCTATACAAAAGCCATCAACAGTGTTAAAGGTGAGCCAAAAGAGCTGGCTATTTATTATAAAAATAGGGCTGCAGCATATTTAAAGAAAGGAGAGTATGAAAAGGCTGTAAATGACTGTGATAAAAGTTTAAACTTGTGCCCGAATGATCCAAAAGCTTTGTTTAGAAGATGCCAAGCACTTGAATCACTACAGAGGTAAGATATTTTTGTAGCTCGATATTTTGTGAAAATTTAGAGGCAGTTTTTGCAAAAAACTCACTAATAGTAAAGTAATAACTCTGAAATTAAGTGGTTTTAGCTATATTTAAATGATAAAAAAAAATTGGGTTGTCCAGGTTTACCAAATTTTAAACTTAAATGTATACACTACATATTATTATACCCAACCAGAATTAACTCAACTAACAAACATCATAATAGAGTAAAACAATTAACTTATTTATGAAAGGATATTCAAATTAAAGAATTCTATAGAATGAATAAAGTCACTTAAAAATCAAAATATGTTTGACCATCAATTTAATTACTTCAAAAAAAAAGTATGCAAAGGATTTAACTTAACCCATTGGTATGAGATACATCTGCATGAATGGTGGAGTCTCTAATATAAAACTACCAAAATTACTTTCCTATTTCTTTGTATTAGCTATAGAGCTACCTTGATATTGATCTTAAAAATAAATTACCTGTAAATAATTATCCTAAAATTACACCTGAATTTTCATTAAATTAGAGCCATTTAATGCTATATCTGTAAGAAATAAGGGTGAAACATAAATGAAATGTAGTATCTTCATACAATGGATAACAAACAACTTGTAAGTGTTTACATTTATTGTCACTTGCGGGTAGTGAAACAAACATTTCAATTCAGAAAAATATGACTTTACCACCCTTTTCCAGAAACATACATTTCAATTCAGAAAAATATGACTTTATCGCCCTTTTCCAATCAATATCACCCTAATTTTGATGTTGATAATAAAGCTAAATTAACTTGCTTTCCAAAATATTTTATTAAGTTAATATGTAGACACACTTTAACCTTTTAAACAGTTGCCATTTTTGGCTGTGTCAAATCACAAATATATCTCACATTATACCAGTGAAAAACCTCCTCTACTAATAAAAATCTAAATTTATGTCTAATTTATAGCTTGATTTTTTATTTGAAATCTTTGCTACATTACTAAGCCGATATATGTACTACTTAGATGACATATACCTTGACAACACTATAGACAAACCTTTTAGAATGTTAAAGTAGTGCAAAATTTACATTTCTGCATTGTGTGTAAACCTAATTTATTAACAGATTAAATGGTTTTCCAAATGTTTTTATATGCATGTAATATTATTTCTTGGAACATTTTTTTTGAAAAAGGTTTGCTAAAATCTTTAATAAACTTCAAAAGCAAATCCAATTTGCACCTTGATTATAAATAATGTACATTTACCCATATTTCAATGACTACTCAAGTAACATTAGTTTAAACTTGTAGTAAAATTAAAATCACAAAATATTGAAGTATGGGATTGAAACATGAAACATTTAGAATATAAAAAATCAGTCAATCAATTAATCAATTTATTAATGCCAATATACAAAATAGTATTCACACAAGTCAAGAATTACAAAGTTAAAGTTAAAAGTTAAAAAATAGGGTGATTTTATAAAAATTGATAATAAAATTTTTCCTAAAACACTACATGAAACTCATATTAAAACCAAAACACAGTGATTGATATACATACTATGAACAATACACAATCACAATGTCTTAAATAAAATGCAATATATAGGTAGGTACTCAATATCACAGATAGAATGTGAAGTTTAATAACTCTTCAGTTGAATAGAAGGCATTAGAGACTAGAATTTGTTTTATTTTATTCTTAAAACGTTCCAAATCTAAATCCACATAGTCGGTAGGAAGTTCATTATATAACTTAACAGCTAGAAATCCAGGACCACTCTGACACCTTGTTAAGCATTGGTAAATTGAAACTAGCCTATTTATGTTTCTAGTACCATAGTTGTGTATATCACCATGTACTTTATACCGATCCCTATTCCTGTGTACCCATAAAAGATTTTCCAATATATATACGGAAGGTAGGGTAAGTATTCCCTTCATAGAGAAAACAGATCTAGAATCCTCCCTGCAACTCAGCCTACCTAAAATTCTGATTGCCCTTCTTTGTAGTGAAAACAACCTTTTTGTTTGTGGGGCATGACCCCACGCTAGAATAGCATATCTGGCTAAAGGATGGAAGGTGCCAAAATAAGCTGTTCTTAAGCCAGACTCAGATAAACATCCAGCTAGGCGACGAAGGGCATATATAGATGTTTTTAGCCTTCCGCCAACAATATTAATGTGGGAATGCCAGTGAAGTAGAGGATCCAATAAAACTCCCAGAAACTTAACAGAAAAATTCTTTGATATGTCAGCTGGTCTTAGTAAAAATAACTTTGTTGGTCTTGTCTGCATTAAGATGCAATAGGTTCATGTAAAACCATTCCTGAATTCCCCCCTGCAATACTCTCAATTTGCTCTCTACAGTCTCAAGAGTATCTTCGGCACATGCCACTGTTTTGTCATCAGCAAAAATAGTGAATTTACCAGACGGTTCAGTTAATGGTAGGTCATCTATATAGATTAAAAAGAGGATAGGTCCCGAAACAGATCCTTGGGGCACACCTATGGTTATTCCACTTTTTGCTGATGACACCCAACCAACACTTACCATCTGATCTCTATTGGCCAGATAGAAAGCGAGAAGTTTAACACTGTTGGGACTAGAGTCCATATTTAGAAAGTTTTTGCAGCAATATGTTATGGGGCACACAGTCAAATGCCTTGCTCAGATCGCAGAACAAGACACTGCCATATTGCAAGCTATCAAAAGCATTTAACAAGTAATCAACTAAGTCTGAAATGGCCATAGTGGTACTTTTAACCTTCCTGAAACCAAACTGGCTGGATGTAAAAAGATTGTTACCCTCAAAAAATTTCACAAGTTGAGCAGCAATATATTTTTCAAAGATTTTTGAGATTATGGGCAGCAAGGAGATAGGACGGTAGTTCTCGGGTCTATCAGGACCACCCTTTTTAAAAATAGGTATTACCTTGGCTGATCGGAGCACACCTGAAAAAGTCTTCTCCCTGAAGCATCTGTTTATTAGTTATGTTACTGGGGCTATGATGATGTTTTTAACAGACTTAATTAATTTGACATTTAGCCCATAGATGTCTTTTATGAATGATACAGGAGAGAAAGAGAACACATGTTCCGGCATACCCAGAACAGAGAGACTTTGGATTGGTTCACCCTGCGACAGTGGAATATCCTCTAACAGTATCATGGGCAATACGTGAAAAGAAATTATTGAAATCGTCAGCCGTTAAAGTACTTTCATGAGATTTTTTCGTTTTTGACGTACCTACACTACCATTAACAACTTGCCATATGGCCTTAGTTGGATTAGAAGCTGATGAGATGAATTTATCATTGGCTTTTATTTTTGCCTCCTGTATAGCAGCTCTATAAGCTTTGTGAAAGTCCTTAAACTCATCAAAATGTCTGTTTTTGTACTGTCGAGACACTCCACTCAACAACTGTAGATGATCCCACATGGCCTTTAGGTTATTGTCAAATCAAGTTATTGTATTTCTCTGATCGGTCCTCACCCTATATATTTTCAGGGAAAAAGATTGAGTATATGCTTTTTCTAGAAAAGATAGAAATATTTTGAAACAGTCATTGACAGGTACACTCTCCTCTGTCACAAAATTCCAGTTATATGAGGAAACCAGTTCAAAGAAAGACAACATTCCACCTTGGGTCACAGGCCTACAAATCTTATGGTGGTGAAGACTCCCACCAATAATACTCTCAACGATCACTTCGAGCTCCTGTTCAAGATGATCTGACACCCCAATATCGAACACACTGGATTTAAAGGAATCGGTACTAAAATTTATAAAAATGTTGTCCAGACAAGCTCCAGCCCTTGTATGGTTTGTTATAGTTTAAAACCATAGCTTCCCATGATGTCAAAAAGGTCAAGGAAATTCTGCTGATCAGTATTAAAGTGGACATTAAAATCTCCCACAAATTTTTTTTTTAATGTATACCAATTTTATTTGTAATTGATTCAATTGAATTTAGGAATTGTTGGAAATTTCCTGATGGAGACCTATATATTGCTAAAACATATACATTTAAGTCATTTAAAAATGCTGCTCAACATTCAAAACATTTTTCTACACAAAACATTTTTACATCATAATCTGTTACTTTAAAACAATTCTTAGTATATATTAGATCTTCACCTCTGATCACAAATTATTAACCTTCTGGATATAACTGGTACTATGTCAAAATAATTAATGAAAATATAAAAAAACTATATTAACCTGTAAATTAAAGGTATCCAATCAATTTTATTACTCCTTCCTGGTATACAAAATAATTAAAATCATTTTCAATAAAGAGAAAGTTTTGCCACATTTGTCAGTTACCAGATCTCCTTTTTATGTTGAAAGGCTTCAGAAGTTTGTATAGTTTAATCAAAGCTTAATCTCAGCAAGGGTACAAAGATTTTCTCACTATCATGCTGAAACAAATATTCACAATCGCCCTTCTACTTTTTGGTCCTTTATTAGAAGAACACAATTAGGATTTCCAGCTAATATGAACTATAAAAGTAATTTTGTTTATGGGTCTGCTAAATTGTATGTGCTTTTGCTAGTTACTTTAAATATATCTACAAACCCTTAGAGTGAGTTCCAGATCAAACTCTAGATCTGCTTTGTGTTAATACATTCCTTCAGATGAAGTCATAATGGTCTGTAAGAATCTAAAAAAACAAATCTACATCTGGTTCTGATGGAATTTCAAGCTTTTTTTGTTAAGGATTGTTCTTGTCTTTTGAGTATACCCTTAGAACATATTTTTAATTAAATCCTGAAAGATGGTGTATTTTCAGAATAATGGAAAATTATCCCTATTCTAGACTCGAACACATTTAAGTATTATGCAATTTTTCCAAAGTGTTTGAAAGAATGTAACAATAATTTGTATTTTTAAAAGGTCAAAACAAATTATCAATTTACCAACACAGATTCTATCATGCTCAGGCTGTTATACATCATATGGTCGCCTTTAGCTTTATGTCGGGACTCTGAATCTGTAACGTTTCTATACAAACGTCTACAGGCTAAAATTTATTCCTTCCTGGACATATATTTTTTGCAACAAATATATTTCTAAGTTCCCTGTATATGCACCAGATATCAACCTACCTTTTCTCTCACTTGTGGGAGATCAAAAGTGCATAGCCAAAATCCTATTCACAAAAGGTGCTACAATTTCAATAAAATTTCATTACTTTGTAATATCAATTGTGATAGTCTCCCAAGCATAGTTATAGGCATCTACATGAGGCATTGGATTATCCTTATCCTTATTTTGTGATAATAAATCAGCATTTACTTTATTTTTAAGTTTTATAATAATATATTTTTATTTCAAAATCTTTTTTTAAAATAAGAAAACTCTATTTTAAATTGTATTTATGTTAGTACCAAATGTATAAAATAAAATTTGTTGTAAATGGCAGCTGCCTGTAAGAAATGTATGGTTAAATAAATAAAAGTATATAAATATGATTTTTATAATTATTATTACTAGGATCTAATTGTTCTAATAGAGTTCATTTTGCGACGAATACATTTTTGATTATAACCCAATTAATATAAATAAATCTTTAAAGGTATGAAGAAGCCTACAGAGATGCCACTCAAATCTTTAAAGACGATCCAACAAACAAACCTATTCAACCATACCTACAACGACTTCATCGAATTGTCGAGGAGCGAGCGCAAATGAATGCCCAAACCAGCAAAAAACTCGAAAGCATGCTCAAAATAGTCTTCGATCCAACGAACGATAAAGAGAAACGTGAAACGGCTATGCGAAATCTTCTTGTTTTGGCCAGAGAAAACGCTGGAAGCGAATATATGGTTAAAAAGAGCCCTATTGTTCAGAAGATTAAAAATCTTTTAAAAATAGAAAAGAATCCGGAGCTTTATGTAACTGGGATAAGAATAATTGGAGAACTTTGTAAACACTCAGAAGAACTTACAAATATTGTCTTAAAAGATGTTGGTATACCTTGGTTTTTAGAGATTATTGATTCCAAAAATGAAGAAGTTGTTAGTGCGGCTCAGTATTGTTTGCAGAGTATATTAAACTCATTGTCTGGTAAGTAAAAAATTAATCAACTGATCACCATATTCAAATGATTTGTATTTAGTTACAACTTCTAAAAATGTTTTTCTCTTTTACTCAAATATGCTTTACAATTAAAGTTCTGTTAATTTTAGGCATGGAAAATAAACAAGACAGCAAACCAAAAAAAGATCTTGTGGACAGGAATCAAAGTACAATTAGTAGTTTGCTAACTTTCCTAACTGTCACAATTAACCATCGGGCCATATCGGGCTTAGCCAGGGACGCAATTATTGAATTATTGACCAGAAACATCCACTACACCACTCTGAACTGGGCTGAACAACTTGTGGAAAAAGATGGTGTAAGGAAATTACTGGATTGTGCAAGTGAATTACAAGAGTACCATTATGAGAGTGCAATGAATATAACACCATCTACAAGGTAAATTGATTAAAATGTGTATAATAATATAATATATAATAAAACTATAATAATCATGACACTAAAACTATTTTATTTGGGTTTTAGGACCATTGCTGCAGTATGCTTAGCAAGAGTATATGAAAACATGTACTACGACAAAGCGAAAGAAAACTTCCTGAATAAAGTTAATGAATTTATTAAGGAAAAATTATTGACGCCCGACGTTGAAAGTAAAGTAAGGGTGACGGTGGCCATTACAGAGCTATTACGTGGCCCTTTGGATCTCGGCAACAGCATTATAGGCAAAGAGGGTATTTTGGAGATGATCCTTGTAATGGCCAATAGTGATGATGAGCTTCAACAAAGGGTAACATTTTTTATCCTTAAGAATTTCTTTTTATAGCTATGGATATATTTGAATTATTGCTTAAAGATGCGTGATTAATTTTTAGGTATCGTGTGAATGTCTTATAGCGGCCGCCAGTAAAGCTGACAAAGCAAAGACGATAGTTTCACAAGGTGCTGAAATTTTGAAAAAGTTATACAAATCGAAAAATGACCACATCAGAATCAGAGCGTTAGTTGGCCTATGTAAACTAGGTAGGTAAATTTTTTATTAGATCTACTATTAATTTTTCTTTATTTTTGTATGCCAGGGATTTGAATCAATAATTTTTTTATTTTCTCAGCTGTAATCGCTTAAAATGTAAATCATAAAAATGCAGTAATATAAAATAAAATGTACGATTTATGCTATAACGACATATGTACCCTCAGATTATTTGAGTCATAGCTGTAAATACTAAATTTCATTCCTACGAAAAATAGAATAAAAGACTACATTTGGATGGAAAAGTATTAATAAAAAAGAGAATGTACTTGGCATATAATAGAATTATAAAAAAATCATTTAATTTTTCGTAAGATTTGACTCTTATTGTTTTGACACCAGTTTAAAATGCGCTTTAATCGGGCATACGTAACGATAATATTCCAGCGATTATAATTACATTTAAACCTTAATTACCTGGATAGATTAGATAAATTTAGACACTTTCTTAAAAGATCATAAATTGATCAAAAAACGTTTAATTAAGCAACGTTTCGACCTCTATGATCTTACCCTTAGAATTCTTTTATTAAATTTAAATAAAAAAAATTGAAATAATATCTTTTTAATTTCCATGGATATCTGCTGTAAGACTTAGCGAACCTGCAGAAAGACGTCAATTAATCACAACGACATTAATAAGATAAAATATAACAGATTTAAAGCAGAAAAAAAAACAAAAGTTTAATAATAAAATGGTCGATTCTTAAGAGTGAGACTCCTCTAATACTCGTGGTATCTTTAGGAAAATGGATGATTTCTTCAATTTGAAAAAGCGAGCTCTTTTCTAACGCTGAATCTCGATTGCCTGGGCAAGATTTCTGGTAGTACAACGCTACTCACCCCAATTGATAAGTTCTCTTAGAACATTTCGACTCTTCCTAGCTTATGCACCTGTCTTTTGGCTTTGCACCTTTAATACCACTGTTACGGTGCATTTATTTAGGAATGGGGGTATTGTCAAAGAATAAATTATCAGTCTCCACTATTCCTATTTCCTTTCATAAATAGTAGCAATTTGTTCTATGGCCGTAATAAATTTAACGGAGGACGGGCTGTTTTGGATTATTAAAATTGAAAATATATTTAAATTAATTTAAATGTTTTTTTTGCCCATTAACGTATTTAATAATTGAAAATTATTAACAAAATTTAAATTATTAGGACAATTCCCATGAATTACAAAAACGGATTTTACACACGACTATCATATATTGTTTTCTTAGGGACTTGCAAATGTAAGTAATATACACTATCGCTAAAAAGTATTTGCCCACCATGTATTCTTTTTAGTATTTTAAATTAGATACAAAAATCTTATCTTTATACCTATATTTAGATTGTATCTCTTTTGTAAATTGCATATATGCTTAAACAGCATACCTATCAACTATGGTTCGTTGAAAAACACACTGAGTATTTAAAAATAGTCTTGCAAATAACAAACAATGTAGTGAAAATATGCACTTCTTCTAAAAAACTAATCTGTGTTTACAGCTCGTTTCCGATGAAATTTGAAACATTTAAAGGTGTTTAGTCTTCAAGAATTGATTTTCTGTAACATTGGTAAATAATTTCGCTTGCTTATTGACGATTGTCACCGTTTCTTTGCTGGTTTTTCAACATTCTTAAAAATGGCTAAAACAAAAAAATTATCAGTAGAAACAAAAGGTATTATCATTGGACTTCATAAGGCTGGAAAGACTAACCGTCAAATTTCGACGGATTTGGGAATTCCAAGGCGGACTGTCGATTATAATGTTAGGAAATTCACCAGAGAAGGGACTATTAGCAACAAACCTCGATCGGGAAGGCCAAAGGCAACAAGTTCAAAGGAGGATTTAAATATTATAATTACAAGCAAATGCAATCGACGCCTTACCGCCCCTGAAATCACAGCAAAAATCAACAAGGAGCGTAAAAAAGCGGTCAGTGTTTCGACAGTAAAACGGCGACTTTATAATGCTGGTCTTAAAGGACGTTTAGTTCTATCAAAACCGCTACTAAAGGATGTTAATAAGAAGAAAAGACTTGAGTAGGCCCAATCACACAAAGAATGGACCATTGATGACTGGAAAAAAGTTCTCTGTAGTGACGAGTCGAAATTCGAGGTTTTTGGAACGAAGAGGCGAGTTTTTGTTCGCCGTTATGCCAATGAAAGGGTTGCTGAGAACTGTACGGTGGCCTCAGTTAAACACGGTGGTGGTTCGGCAGTGGTGTGGGGTTGTTTCGGAGGATCTGCAGTGGGCGATCTAATTAGAATAGAGGGAATTCTTCGAAAAGAGGGTTACAAAACAATTTTAAGTGACAATGTATACTTCCTTCGGGTACTCAAATAATTGGAGAAAACTTCATCTTTCAACATGACAATGACCCCAAGCACACGTCGAAATTGTACAAGCAATATTTAGGTCAATTACAAAGGCAACATCTTCTGAAAGTTATGGTATGGCCCTCACAATCACCGGACCTCAATCCTATTGAATTACTGTGGGATGAACTGGCTAGACAAGGGCGAAAATCATGCCCCACATCAAAAGAAGACTTGTGGAGGATCATCCAAGAAGAGTGGCACAAGATACCTCAGGAAACTATGGACAAATTAATTGGAAGACTACGGAAACTCTGTGAAGGTGTTATTAAAAATCGAGGCGCACATGTAGATGAATCCAAATTTTGATTTTCTTAAATTTCAAATAAATCAAACAGATTTATTCCTTTATCAAAAACCTTATTGGAATGCATGTATTTCATAATATACGTACAAAAAAGAATATTGTACTCTATGCTCCTTTGGTATATACACTGAAGATATTTTAATATATAAATTTTTCTAAAAGTCAAATATACAATTAGAAAAAAATCTCTAGAGTAGTAAACAAATCTTTCCATTGTTTGGATATTGTAATCCCTTTACACCTATTTTAAAAATAAAATCAAATAAAAACTGTACAATTTCTGCAGATGCAATACGATAAGGTGGCTTCAATTTCGTTGTGTGTTTTTCAGGTAGCTATGGAGGTAGCGACGCGGCAGTAAAACCATTTGCGGACGGTTCAACCCTTAAACTGGCGGAGGCGTGCCGTAGATTCCTTTTACACCCCGGAAAAGACGGTGATATTCGAAAATGGGCGGCTGAAGGCTTGTCATACCTGACCCTCGATGCGGAAGTGAAAGAAAAACTAGTAGAAGATAAAGCCGCTCTCAAGGCACTTATTGAACTGGCTAAATCTGGAGACCAAAGCGTCGTATTTGGTGTAGTGACAACTTTGGTAAACTTGTGTAACGCATATGAAAAACAAGAAGTAATTCCTGAGATGGTTGAGTTGGCCAAGTTTGCGAAACAGCATATTCCCGAAGAACATGAACTGGATGACCCGGATTTCGTGACCAAGAGGATCTTGGCACTGGGACATGAAAATGTCACTACCGCTTTGGTGGTACTGTCTAAGACTGAAAGTCCCAACTCTAGAGAACTGATCGCGAGAGTTTTTAACGCGTTGGCCAGTGAACACGAACTTAGGGGTGTGATTGTACAACAGGGCGGAGTTAAAGTTTTGATAAAGTTAAGCCTGGAAGGTACCGATAAGGTAAGTTTATTGTCTATTAGTATATTTTTGTGTTGTATCAATAACGACGACGTGAATAACATTTATGATAAAAGTAATCTACTGATAATCTGGGAATATTTTATACAGGGTGTTTCTTAACCTATACGCATAAACTTGGGAAATTATTGCTAATGTTAAATAATGACTAATAGTGAAAACAAATTTAAGTAAAATATTTTTAGTTTCTGAGATAATTCTTTTTTTTTTTCACAAAAATGTAAGAACTTTATCAGGTGGAATTTTGTTTTCAAATTAAGAAGTAAACAAGTCCGGATGATGTTTATTATGTTTAGTAGTACCTACTTTGCTATCAGTTGATACAGTTGTGGTCGTATTTCGTTTTTTATTAAAATTATGCCGCATAATTTTTCAAATGAGGAACTAATGGACATGTTACTGGCATACGGGGAATCAAGACAAAACAGTGTGGCTGCAGCTAATCTTTATGCACAAAGGTTTCCTCATAGGTATCATCCGTCGCGTGAAGCTTTTTTGCGTGTGGTTCAGCGGGGTAGAGAAACTGGAAATTTGCGGCCGAGGCCAGGGCAACATGGTGGACCTAGGCGCATTTTAAATCTGGAGAATTTGATTTTAGATATCATCGAAGAGCATCCTGACATAAGCACTAGAACAATTGCAACGCAATTTGGATTATCACCAGTCACAGTTTGGCGAATTTTAAGGCATGAATTACTGTATCCATTTCACGTCCAAAGGGTACAAGCTTTACTTCCAAGGGATCATGCGCCTCGAGCGCCACTTTTGCGAGTGGTTGTTACATCAGCAGCAGTTAAACCCAAACTTTACCAGGAACATTTTAGCTACGGATGAAGCAATTTTCACACGGAATGGTATTCACAATTTTCGCAATACGCATTTTTGGGCAGTTAAAAATCCGCATGCCATTCGGCGAACAAACTTTCAACAACGATTTTCAGTAAATGTGTGGGCTGGAATTGTAAACGGAATACTTATTGGCCCTTTCATTTTGGATAATCGTCTAACTGGTGCTCTTTATTGACAATTCTTGCGACAAAATTTGCTGGTACTCCTTGAAGAAGTCCCTTTTCGCATTAGGCAGAATTTGTGTTTCTTCACGATGGTGCTCCACCACATTTTGCGCGACCAGTGCGACGGCATTTGGATCGAATGTGCCCCGAACGATGGATAGGCCGAGGTGGTCCAATTGGATGGCCTCCTCGATCACCCGAATTTAATCCGCTTGACTTTTATTTTTGGGGCCACCTAAAATCTCTGGTGTATGTAACCGAAGTTAACAATGAACAAGAATTAAGAAATCGGATATTTGCTGCCTCCGAGAAAATTCGACTACAACCTGGATTAGCTGCTGTCTGCAACTCTTGGATTAGGCGTGCTCAATTATGTATTGAAAGTCATGGAAATAACTTCGAACAGTTACTATATTAGTTAAATAAACATTTATTTTGGAGAATTTACGTTTTTTTTTAAATTTTAATTAATAAGTCGTTTATCTCCATAACTAAAACTATTTTACTAAAAATTTTTTTTATTATTAGTCATTATTTGCCGTCAGCAATAATTTTCCAAGTTTATGCGTATAGGTTAAGAAACACCCTGTATAGTTGTGGCAAAGATTGCAACAGTTTAATTTTTGAAAAGAGTACTTTGCTCTTTCTTACATTCAATTATCTTTATATTATATAGGGCTGGATAAATGTTCTTAATTAATAAACCGCAGGCGATAACAAATCCAGGTATTCGGCACCTGATGTTTGGATTAAAATTATTCTATTTTATAGTACCTCCATATGTTAGTGCCATAAGCTGTGATATAACTGCTTTTAATTTGCGTGTGTTTTATTTAAAAAAAAAATTTTTCGTCGAAAAGTTCTTTTTAGTAACCTTTCACTTTAATCATGCATAAGAGTCAGGATTGGGACTTGCATCTCAAGATTTTTCATAGCACCAGTTATTAGTACCACCCTTTTCAGTTTTTTTACAGTACACCTCTAAAAATTTAAAAAAATATATATTGGGGATTGATGTCTTCAAAAGTACTCGAAAGCTCTCAAAAAAAAAATATCGATTTTATGATTAATATAATAGATTAATCGATTTTATTTAAGCAATTTGCGCGGTGGAAAATCATAGGACAAAAAAGTCTTATTTTGACTCCAACAATACGCTCTTAAAATATTTGCACTGAATTTTGTACGTTCGTATTTCGATAGAAAATAATATTCTGAGAATAATGATAGTGCAATTGCTACTTTTTGTTTTATACTTATAGAAAAAATCGTTTTTTTTTTTAATTCTAAAATAGAGTGGCATGAATGCGTTGAGTTTCAAGTTTCAAGTTTTCATCAAGTAATCACGGAAAAATAGTTTTCGTTACATTTTATGATTTAAATCTTAGACGTGTAAAAATGTCCAAACCATTAATTTTGGCATTTATTTTATTTTTTCAAATACGACGTTATTGGGAACAACCACTTTTGAAATGCGGTTTCTTTTTCTCAATAATTTGATATGATTATTTGTTAATTCGGTTGATAAATAAGCCCATAAGAAGAAAAAAATTAAGTCATATAAATAAACGCGTTTAATTAATAGAAATACCAGAGAACGCTTTAATTTCTTGACTAGGAGGCTGCGATTTGACGACGCGTTCTTGAGTTATTTTTCAATTGACATAATATTGACAATTATTTGTTATTCAAATAAATTTGCCGTAGTTTTTAAAGGAATTTCAATGTTTTCTAATATTTGAAATGTTTGCTGACTGTATTTCTGAAAAACTGATTTAAGTAATAAAATACAAGGTAAATTATTAATTTTCCGTGGTTACTTAATTAAAAATTGAAATTTTCAATGCATTTATGGCACCTTATTTTAACTTTTAACTTAAAAAAAATATTTTTTCTATGAGCATAAAACAAAAAGTGACAAATGCAGTATCATTATTCTCAAAATATTATTTTCTATCAAAATACGTAATAATATACCAATTGCCATTTAAAACAAAAAAGTTAGTGTCACTTTCTGTTAAACGATAGGTAAAAAAAAATTATAGAATATGTCAAAAGAAGCTCTTATGACGTCTATCGATATACCAAATTTCATTTGTTTATCTTAAAAATTAAAAAAGTTATTAATTGTTCCCTTTTTCCTGTGTCACCCGGTATAATTATTGGGATTCGGTCTGTTTAAATACAATTTATTTCTTATAAAGTATATAAAGTATGTGGTATCTTTGAAAAGGTAATTGAAAGACCTTTAAAATGATGTATCCCTCGATCTCCCTTTCCAAGATTTTAGAGGTTATGTCCGCGCCCGCCAGAAGGCTGCTGGAATTTAACTGTAAACTAACCTAAAAAACGTCCTCCTCAAAAATAAATTTGACGTGTTTTTGGACATTTTAAAATTTTATACAGGGGCAGAATTATAGAGGGTGGTACCATTTTAGATTGACACCCTGTATAATTATTACATTTAAGATAGCAGTATGCATCATAGCAAAAAATATTCCAGAGGAGTGCTCAAGTAATCCCTTTAAGTCTACTAAATCCAATAATATTTCTAAAGAATTAATCCTATAGTAAACATAATACTTTTGGGTAACTTGCTTATTATCAACTAATTTAATAACAAAAAATAATAAAGGAAAAAGGAACTGGATCAATTAAAGCTAATACTAATGTTTCTATTAAAATAATAATATAAATTATATGATTTTAGGGTAAACGCCAAGCAGCTCAAGCATTAGCCCGCATAGGAATAACTATGAATCCCGAAGTTGCTTTCCCCGGCCAAAGAGCATTAGAAGTAATAAGACCCTTACTATCCTTACTGCATATGGATTGCACCGGTATGGAAAACTTTGAAGCTCTTATGGCTTTGTGTAACATCGCCCAGATGAATGAAGCGG
The DNA here is from genome assembly GCF_022605725.1 of Anthonomus grandis grandis. Lineage (NCBI taxonomy): Eukaryota > Metazoa > Arthropoda > Insecta > Coleoptera > Curculionidae > Anthonomus > Anthonomus grandis. The sequence continues at coordinate 17,868,091 of NC_065554.1, read as the reverse complement.
CCAGACAAAGGATAATAAAAGAAGGAGGCGTTCCTAAAATAGAGCACTACATGTATGAAGATCACGAGTATATTTGCAGGGCGGCCGTCCAGTGCATGTGTAACTTAGTCCAGAGCGAAGATGTTATTAAAGTTTTCTTCGAGTCTGAGAATGACAGAATGAAGTTTATGGTGTCATGTTGCCTGGATCCGGATCAGGATACCGCGATGGCCGCTAGTGGTGCTCTGGCCATTTTGACCGGTAGCAGTGAAATCTGCTGCAAAAAAGTTTTCGATTCGAAAAATTGGCTTGAAGCTATTCAGTGCCTTTTGGCGAATAAGTCTCCAAGTATGCAATATAGGGGAGTGTGCATTATATCTAATATTATTAATGTTAATAAAGAGTTAGCAGAAAAACTTATGGAAAGCAATATACTTGAGATTCTTATGGCTTTAAAACTTCTGCCCGACGAAGATGGAAGTAGGAAAAAAATTAATTCAGTTATTGATGAAATATTAAAAGTTTGTGAAAAGTATGGCATTATTAAGAAGCCCGAGGAAGAATAGGAAAGCAATAATAAATATGTTATTTCATTTGTAACTTATTTTTTTATATTTTGTTTATTTTAGAAGATATTTGTTAAAGTATTTATTAAAGTATTTTTCGAGTTGTTAGTATTAAACATAATAATTTATTATTAGAATCTTTTATCTACGATTGAAATTATTAACTTGCAAAAGTTAGTAAGGGCCTTTGTTGGGTGGAGAAGTAGAAAGCGACTTATTTAGGATCTTGCATTTGTAATATTTTTGACATTTTTTCCTAAAAGCCTTTATATTTAAATTATTATACTTATATTATTTTATTAAATATTGTTATAAATATACAAACATTTTTAGATTAAATAATTTACCTTAAAAACTCTGTTATTCTTTTTGTTTTAATTCCCTATTAGAAAGTATTCTTTCTTTGATCTGCAGATAAATAGACATCGTACATTTAAAATGATAAATGCTGTCTTGCTGTATTTTATTTTCAAAAATATGAGCACTGGTCATATGAGGAACGTAGTACATAAAAAACCATATCTATATATTTTTTACTAATGCACTTTATATGACTATACTCATATAGGACCACAAACGGCTCTATCAACTTTGTTACAACTATTTACTTGGAGTGCCTTAAAATGTACGGTTGAATTAGAGAACGTCACATGTATAAATTGGAATTTTATGATATTCTCAAATATTTATCGATTAAATACCATTGAAGGAAATCAGCTTTTTCACGTTATAAGTAATTTCATATTTGTTTATATTCACGATGTAAAAATAATCCCCCCTCATTTTCAATTGATAGAATTGCTAAATTGAACTATGGATGGTGGATCACTGTTGATCTTAAGTTCGATATTATTATATTGAGATTACCGAATGAGCGCTTTCAAGATGTTATGGACAGAGGTAGAGAAAATAAAATTCTCAAATTATTTACTTATTTTATTGGGTATTACGTCACTATTTCAGTAAAATACTTTAAAAAATAACTAGCCCATATGCTCAATTACTGAAAAGAAGAAGAAAATAGACTTGCTCACGTATTTAGAAGAAATATGAACTTAAATCTAATATCTATACCGACACCTTTCGTTATATTTCATCCAATCTAACTAAAATAAATCTTAAATACCATAATTTACTTGAGACATAATATATTGTTTAATATACCCCGGAACTGACGACTGGTCTATCGACCTCTGAGCTCGTTTCTTCCTTTCAATATTCTACCTTATTTTTAAAATTGTTTTACTGAAATAGTGACGTGATAACCAATAAAATAAGTTAACAATTCGTCACAACAATATATATTTTACTAAAGCCGCTGCAGGAGTCTTATTCGCTTCTAATCCAAAAGACAAAACGGTAATATTTCTTTATAACTGAGATATAATTTCCTAATTTATAATTTCTTTCTGTTAAGATCATTGTCGACTAGATAATCCTGGAATGGGCAAAGAAAACTAAACGCTTTTCCATTTCTCTCATAGTCAAACGATTCGAAACCTCAACAGTATAAGGCTTATCTAGAATTTACATTTTAAAAAAACATTTTTTAACTTGATACGTATCCAGAGCTGCATCATCTCTGGACTGCTTGCTTTCTTCTTGTCTTTTTTTCGATAGTCACTCTATTTCTTCTTAAAGTTGCTTAGCTTTGAAATTAACAGAATCACAGAGACTCTCCAATACTGCAGATGGTTCTCCAACTTTGCCAGTAGTATCATTTTATTAATTGTTTCTTTTAAAGCATTTCTGTTCAGAAGAGTAGAAGAAAAATAAATTCGAATTTTTCAATATTTCATTTGCCGCTCCCTTCGCCCTCTCTCTAGAACCCCTATCGTTTCTAACTGATTACATCATACTATTTACTCCAGAACGAAGACGTTACTAAAATTTTTTTTGGTAGTCGGAAAATAACAAATTATCACAAATTGGTTTAACCCAGAGACAAAAAATCCAAGCCGATATACATTTTGAATCTCCACATTATAATAAGGTACTAGAGCATCCCATGCTTTAGCACAATCTAGTGTTATGTACGACAATTGCCATAATTCCGTCTATGTTCGCCACATAAGCGCCGTTTATCGCTTGTGTTTTAATTTATTCGTATCCTATTCTTCTATTTCATGTATCACTTACTTTAGATTAATTCCGCTTAAGTGTATAGTTAAGAAAATAGTTTTATACCAGCGCACGATTACTTTCAATTAGTTATGCAGGTTATGGTTATTCACATAAACGTAATGCCGTTTTTCTGAGGTCACAGAAATCGATTTATTTGTGCGCGTTTTTGCCGAACTTTCGCATTTGGGAGAGTAATTTGTGTACAGCCACTAGGAGTACTCTGTCCAGTGACAGAAGGAAGTTTAGGATGATTATATCAGTTTATGCTGTGTTTACTTAATAAATAAAACACACTATTTTTTGTACTCAGTGCATAATTGAAATTAAAAATTGCTGCCTAGCGCTTTCGGCCGAAAACCATCATCAGGGCTTAGGATACTATAAAAAGATACAATAAATTAGAACAGGAAGGAGCATTTTAGCATTAGACAAACATCGTTAAAATATAAATCGTGATAAGACACAGAATGAACAGACGAAAAAGACTCATTTATTATTAATTCACTAAAATAAAAAAAAACTTTTTCTCACAAAATAATAAAATACATTTTTTTTTCAGTAACTAATTATTCAAATAATAAAATAAGTAACCTAAATAACCCTTTTTCTTTTTAAGCTATACCGAATTTACAATATTCTTTTTAATGTAACTCAAATGCTTCTAAACTTTAGCTTGTCTTCTAGATTATAATGCTGTCCAAGGACACGTGTATTTACACGCTTACTTCTTAGATGCGGCATTTATGCCAATATTGAAGACAAAAAAAAGTCTTTAAATTCGAAACTATATTTAAAATTGTCTTTTTGCAAAGCATCGTTTTTTTTCCGGATTTAATTGATAGAAAATCGTTACGTTGTACTTCTGAATTGCCTCCATAACACTATTTAAATTCTGAACTCTTTCGAAAGAAGTATTAAACAGCCATAATACCTTAAAAAAATACGCTTTAAAACTGAACAGTACAGGTTGGAAAATTGAAGATTACGCATTGTCTTAAATAATTGTAACAGCGCTTCTTCTTGTCAATGAGCGGCCACCTCCGGTCGTCTGATAGATATTTACTGATTTATTTTTTACAGAATAACAATAATAATATTTGCATGCCTCATTTTTCTGTATGTTGTGTATTGAGAGCTCGTAGTATATAGAACTCGAGAGCTTATATAACTACTAAACTCTATAGCGATGTTTCAAGTTTGAAATGTAAATAAAAACACAATCTATACAGTAATTTTTTTAATACAAAACTATAAGGTACCAATTTTTATATACATTTTGGACCAAACAAAGTTTGATCATTCACATATCTAACGTGCTTACTAAGTTTTAAATAAATTCTAATATCCGGTGACGCTAATCACGGACTGTTTTTTAATCCTTTCAGCTCTGGCCCTACTTTCAGTTGAAGGTCCGTCCCACTTTTGTCGTGTTGCTGACGCGAATATGGCGAAAATTGTGGCACATACAAAATATATTATTGCAGTCACCAAAAATATTATTCTCCACTGGGAAGCATCTGTCTAAAAATTATAAATTTTGAAAAAAGTTATTTAATATAATAAAACTTACTTTTAATCAATTATTTCAAGCAATAAGAAGGAAAATGTTTGATAATGTTTAGTTATTTGAAATAAACATTGATAATTGACATGTAATATTGGATCCAAATAACAAAAAGGTATTTTAAATACATCATATATATTACAGTCATCAGATAGACAAACCTTCTATAACTTAGTGATCCTAGTGATTTTAAACATTTTTTTTATCTTACCTGATCTCCTGTAACAACAAACTGTACCAATACAGGTGCAAATATAGCGATTCCTTGACTAGTGCCGTTACTTATTCCCTGCAATATTCCCGAAAATCTGGGTGATAAATCAACATGATTTACACTGTATCCTACTAATGTAGCCGAATATGCGGCATTTCCTAAGGCTAGTAAAAGAACTGCTGTCGTTTTTGTGCAGTCTGTGTATCCCAGTAGAAGTAGACATATGACCATTCCATAGGCACCTAATAATTAAATGTGATAAAGTTAGCGTGTTTTAGATCATTAGCAAGATCGGGAACAAAAATAATATAAATTTTCAAGTGGATTTTTTGGTTCTTTTGCAGCACATCCAATAAACACAAATCAAGACTAATCATATTTCAAGAACATTTATTTGTAAATCAGGTAAGTAAAACATGCTAAAGAAAGAAAGGTTCATCGTTCAATATATAAGTGCGTAGAAAAAGCAAATCGATTTCTGAGAACTGGAGAAACTACCGCATGGATGACAACTATTCTGGCCTGAAAAGGCTGCAGACAAACCACATGGAGTTCAGCTTTTATTTAAATTAAATAAGTATAACCTACTACGTTACATTAATTCGTATGATGCTACAAAATTATTTAATTAACTATACATGCGAAAAACCATCCAAGTTAAAATTTTCATATCTAAGTTAGAGTAATTTGTGGTAATTTAATTAGTAATTTAAAAAAAAAAATATAATGAAGTGGGATGCAAATATTTCAGGTTGGATTGAGTTTGGTTATATTTGAAACATAAACTAATACTATTCTAGAATGGCGTGGAGGGAAATTATTCAAAAGATAACTAACACCTAACTCATTTTTTGAGACCTTTAAGTCTCTCTTATAAAGAAAATATTTATCTTGTGGGCGGAGACTTGATTTGGACTAAACTTTTCAATATTTTTATTTGTAACATTTATCGAGAGAACAGAAACACAATTAAAATATCTAAAAAATCTTTGAAATGTATTAAAAACTTGCGTAAAAAGCCTAAAATGGTTCATTACAAAAAGCCTTTAATACGGCAACATTGGTTTTTCCTTCCACACCATCTCTGTTCGAATGCGCAGGCCTACAATAGGGTTTCTTAATTAATTAAAATCTTTTAATTCTTTTAAATCTTAATTAATTAATCTTTTAAAACGACATAGATTGTAGCAAATAAATACAGTGTAAATAAATAATTCTAGTAGTCTTTAGTGATCGTGTTTAATTTGTACGTGTAAAGTAAATCAACTGACTATTTTTGCGCATCGAGTATTCTGATTCACACCTTAATGAACAGTAAAAACGCTTTAATAGGTTGGTTATACGCTACTTTTTTAAACATAAAAGATAACGTTGGCTGCACAGCGACTAAGAGAATGAAAGGACCACGTTGACTGAATGGATAATATATATCTGTGCCGGCCGTTAAAAGTCACACAGTCTGTCAATTCCTCACTAATATTAATAATATTAGATATATAGTGATTCTTCTAAATTTCATTCACTTGCAGACTTATTCTTCAGAAAACATGCCATAACTTATTCGAGCCCTTTTTTGCAGCAGATTTTGCCAATCGCCGTATCCTGATTCTGGCATGATTCTATAAAGTTAATTCTGTTATTATCCGGTTCAAAGGAAATTATAGCAACAACTTCGATCAGGCACTACTTTTTCAGATGTGACAAATTACGTCAAAAACGCGAATAACGTTTTCATTTAAATGAATGCCATGTCGAGCTATAATGATTTGATAGCAGCAATGAACTTAATGCTATGATGCATGTTTGTAGAATTAACCGCATCTTGGATTCCCCAGGGGCAGCTCCTTATTGGTAGAGGTAGGGGGCAGCTTTCATATCTTCACAAGAAGTCTTTCAAATTTAGCTGAAAAAAGGTTATGTAGTATTCGACCTTAAAAACGAGATGTCATCTCTTTAACTCAAGTCAGGTCTAAAAAACGTCGGTATTATGTTTCTTATGACTGATGCGCAAGTCCCTAATGAACAATTTCTCGTTTTCATTAACGATATGCTTGCCTCAAGTGATGTTCCTCATATGTTTCCTGATGACGAAGTAGAAAATATTATTGCTGAAGTTAGGACACGAATGAAGTTAAAGGAGCGGGAATGCTAGACACCCGAGAGAACTGTTGGAAGTTTTTTATTGACAGGCTAAGAAAGCAACTGAAATTTGTTTTATGTTTCTCTCCTGTAGGGTCTATATTAAGTAGGTTCTAGGAAATTTCTAGCAATAATAAACTGTACTCAAATCAACTGGTTTCATCAATAGCCATAAGAAACTCTTATATCAGTATCCTTAAGATTTTTACAAGATGTATAGTCCTTGCCAGAAAAATGCGTGAATCCGCAGCCAGATTTATGACATACTTAACCTCCAACGTGTATTTACAGAACGAGCGCAGATACAATTACCCCTCACCAAAACCTTACTTAGAACTAATTAATCTATAGTCTAAACTATTGAAACAAAAATCCGAGGAGTTATCCTTGAAAGTAGGAAAGTGGACCGGTTAAAAAAGAAATTGCAGTACAAGAAATAGAATCGATGTTAATAACGTTGTTATTTAACTTGAATGTAATTCATGAGGTCGGTCTATTTTCTTTTTAATGGTTTGCTATTGTTTTTAGAAATAGAGCTTTTTAAATGTTCGTATATTAAATTAATAAAGTATTTATATCCCTAACATTGGCCTTTTCAGATGCTAAGGATATGACAAGCATAGTAATCTCGGAATATATATGCTCCTCAAATTTATTTGTACTGCCATATCTGATATAAGAGTCACATATAAGCAATTAATTGGCAAACATTTGAATCATTAAGATTTTCAAAATAGCTGCTAAACTACCTAGAAATATGAATAGCATGTTCCAAGACATTACGCGTCAGATGGATTGTAATAGTTAAGCACATTTTGAGAATGCAAGCAATATGATAAGAGATAATAAAGGTTCACGGAGAGTCATTCAAAATTTTTCGTAATTTAATAAAGTTTCTATTGATTAATTACTGATTAAATGTAATTACGCAAACTATTGACATACCAAAAAGTTGGAATATTCGCCTGGCATTCAGTACTGAGACAAATCCTTTCATAATTAAAAAGTCACATAATGGAGCAAATATAAGGCCCGTAATTGTCCCTACGATGTAAGGTACTGCGCTGACTACACCGCTCTGAAAAAAAAGCAACCAGGTTAAATATATGAAAAAAGATTGCTATTAAGTAGTGTTGAGAATATTATATTAACATAATTAAAGGGTAAATGTCTAAAAAAATCTTAACAAGAAAAGCATTATTTAATAAATTAACTGTTAATATTTTTTTTATAGATTTATCCGTTTAGTAGTTCAAATTAAAAAAAAATCGGAGAATACTCGTTTATTCTAGAGAGTTAATTAGAAATATTTGTTTTTTGGTTTTTACATTTATAATAATAATTTATCTAAGGCTATTTACAAATAATAAAAATGTGCATCGTTCAGACACTGGAGATTATAAAACTAAAACTTTACCTAAATGAGGAATTAAACTTTGAAATAAATTAACGCAAAACTGTTTGGTTAATTTATTTCATTATAAAATAAAAATTAAATTATTGTACCTAATTATATAAAACTAAACCTTTTTTTTATTATTTGTGAGCTTGACGTTTTGCTTATCACTATTATCAACTAACGACATACCAGGGAAGTTTTAGTAATATCTTGTAATGTTTCAGAAAAATACTGCATTTTCAAAGTAAGTATTCCTATTAAGTCTAACTTATTATTGACCCTTTAGAATATACCCAGATACGGTATAGATAGTACTTCTATATTTTAATGTAATTTATAAATAAATTAGTGATGTTTAAAAAATAAAGAATATGGAGTTTATATGCTATGTTTTTTAAATGTCTAATATATATATTTATTGTCATTTTATTTTCAAATTAAAATTCTTTATTCGAAAGTATGTGTATATTTTTATTAAGTAGTATATATATATATATATATTTGTTTGTAGTTTAATAATAATATCAAGCCTTCTATAAAAAGAAAATATTTAAAATCCTTCATTTATTTAAATATTTATAAAATAAAGGTGACGTTCCTAAAATCTGTAATTAAAAAAAACCATTGATAATAGGTTCAAATTTAATTTCAAATTAAAAATCACTTTCTTTTTTCTCAAATTCTCTTCAATTTATATAAATACATATTTCAATTACAATCAATATCATATTTAACATCTTTTAATTAAAGACTCAATTTTAAAACTAAATTTTCTTTTTATTTATTTTATAAATGTTTAAGTTTACTAATTCAAATTATTAATTTAATTATTTTAAAACTTTTCTATTATTAAACCATTTCTGAAAAAGTATCTCTTTTTAATCAAAATTTTCTACTTATATCTTTTAAATTTTTCTTAAAAATCACTGGAAAGTTTCAAAATAAAAAAAATAACAAAATATTTATAATACCCCTGTTAATTTTTCTAATTAAAATATTAGCGAAGATTTTTTTATTATTTTAAAATTCTTCTTTTATTCAATTCTTTTTCAGGTGATAATAAATTGCTTATTTTAAATATTTGTTTTAAATCAAATACTTTTATGAAATTTTAAATAATTTTTTGAAAATTAAGTTTGAAAAGTGTTAATCGTAGTCTCGTATTTAATTATTTATGATTACAAATAAATGAAAATATTATTTTAAATGCTTATTAATTAGATATTTTGCCTTAAAAGTCTACTTTTTTTTTAAATTATAATTTTTTAATTAGAACAATCTTAAATATAATATTTTAAATTTGAATAAATAGTTATTCATTCACAAATCACTATTTTTAATCTTGGTCAAAATATTCAAAAATATCTTACATACAAAGTTCCTAATTAGTTTCTTCAGTAAAATTTCTTTTGTTGAAATATTTTAGTTCTAACTTGAGATTGCTTCAAAATTTAAGAGTTTATATAGTCATAAAAATGTATTTATAAATTTTAGAAAATATACTGCTTATAAATAGTCTGTTTATTGAACATTAATTAATGAATGAACATAATTTAGATAAATTTAAGTTTTACTTACGGTTGCTATAGTAAATCCCATGACATTTTTTAAGTACGTAGGAATCTGCGTCATCATCATCGCATATCCCCAAGATCCTCCAGTATTAGCGATAAAAATAGCCCAAACATGTTTACTAGTCAGCATTTCTTTCCAAGGAACCGGAAAATCCGTGTCTTCAGTTTGGTCTAATGATACCTCGATATATCTTCTTTCTTCTGGCGTTATATAAGGATGACTGGCTGGATTATTTTGTCCAAAAATCAAATAGAAAATGCTCCAACCAATTCCGAGACCGCCGAAAAGATAAAAGGTAGCTGGCCAACCAGCGCATGAAGAAGATATGTACCCTGCCACTATGTAGGCTATCACTGATCCAAAACTCACACCTATAGAAGTAGTTTTTTATTATATTGTATGTTAAATTTCCATATTGCTAATACCTGAATATACCAGAATACCCATAGTGGACCGTTCTTCTGTAGGTGCCCATTTTCCTAATATAGTATGTGAAGATGGAAACATAAAACCTTGGGTTAAACCTAAGGATAAAATAATGTTATATAATCCAATGATGTTAACCTAAATCAACAATAATGGCAATTGACAAATCACTTTATAGAAGTAGTACGATGATGGTCTTAAAAGAAAATTCACTGGAGCCACATTTGCGATTTGAGCAAAGCTTTAGATTGTATCTCCTTTAGAACACTTGTCTATTTATTTATATAAAAGTGTAGCGAATTCTATTCGGCAGATCACAAGTGGTTACTTTCAATGGCTCACAATCTGATTTTACAGAAATAAAATTTGGTGTCCTCCAAGGATCAGTGCTAGGAACCCTGTTTTTATTTATATATATAAATGATCTTGAGGACAGTGATCCTAGTGCTGATCTTATTCTATTTGCCGACTGTACAACTTTAATAAAAGAGGGATAGTCTTTTGGTAATTTGCACATGAATGTACACAAAAACGGGTTTCAGATTGACTTTATTCTAACCAATTAAATAAAAATGCAGATACCAACAATTGTACATATCTACACGTAATTTAGATTTGGCTAATGTTGAAGGAGAAGTTTTTGCAGTTCTGATGCAGAAGGTGTCTTTTAAAATTGCACTGTCTGCTTACTTTGCGTGTATCTATTCAAGAATCTATTATAGTATTCTAGTTTGGAGGCATGTAACTAATGTATGCCGTATTTTTTTACTTCAGAGAAAGGAGTGTAGAATACATTTGTCAAGATTAAATAATTTATCTATGCTTTGTTTATATATCTACCATTGACTATTACGTGTCAGACTATTAAACTTTTAAAAATTTACATTCTCATTTCTCTAGAAACAACACTAATATTCATACAGAATTTCATAGAATTGATCGCATAAAAAAAGTATCTTTTTACGGCCCTTTGTTAAGTTGCCACTTCAAATTAGGATATTGTCTCTCAATAAGTTTAAAGTAATGTCAAAAATATCTTGTGTCTAACGGTTTTCTTAGTATTGATCAATTCACTTTTGACCCTCTAGGTGATTTAGTAAAGTAGGCATATTATTTTATCAAGTTTATGCGATCAAATGCATAAACTTGATAAATAAAAGTGATAATGAAGATACAAAAAAAAATTAAATTAGAACTCAAAAAAATAATGAGATCACAGGCTAAGCATTTTGTTTTATTAATAACATAATTAGTTTTGTAACAGAATCAATCATAAATAAGCTTAATAACATAATCAGTTCAAAACTTGTTTTCTCTAAAACTGGTTTACTTAGACAAACTGTGAATTATAAGAACAGAAAATAAAAGAAAGTATAAAACACGAAAAAAAAAAGAGAATATTGATAAAGATTTGAAGAAGAAAATATAAAGATCAAAATAAATGGCCAAATACGTAAAAAAACTGGAATTTTATGGAATTATTGAAAGCAGACTCATTAAGAGGCAGTTCATAAATTACAAAAAATTGATGAAACAAATGTGTGATTTAACAAAAATATACAGAGTGTTCCAATGATCATGCTACAAACGTCTAAGGTAGATAGAAAACGTAAAAAAAAGAAAAGTTCATATGAGCATGGGCCCGAAAATGCTTCCTCAGGGAGCTAGAGCTCTTTAAAGATAATGTTTTTTTCGTTTTATAGTTTCTTTTGTTTTGTAGTTCCATTTTTCGTTTCATTTCATAAGACTTCAATTTCTGCCCATTTTGGGACCAGATTATGTTGCTCCTATGGCTTTTGCATAAGAAAGGTGCTCTCAGCAAAAATCGCTAAATATCACCGTCTTTGTAAAAATTGACTAAAAGTAAATTAGGATACAGCACAAAAATTAATTATTTCAATTATAATGCTAAAGTTTATTTGCCAAAAAACCATAGTGCATGTTAACAAGGTTCAAGAATTAATCAGGACTAAACTTCTAACTTTCTGTTGGACGTCCGGTCCCACAATATTGTGCAATCAAGTAATTTTAAAAATGACATAAATTTATATCTCCCATATCCAAAAATTCTTTCAACCCTTATAAAATTTCATTTTATCAAGGTTATCTTCAAAGAGCTCTAGCTCCATGAGGAAGCATTTCCAGACCCATATTCTGAATCCGTATATATGAATTTTTTTTTTACGTTTTTCATCTTCCCTAGAAGTTTGTAACATGATCAACGGAACATCCTGTATATTGTAACTATATTTTGCTCTCTGAGGTCTACTAGTTTTAAATTTTACTGACTTATAATTAATAAGGCTGTATTAATAACTCTGTTTAGGGCAACAAAGCTACTTTTTGAATATAGAATATGTCAAATTTGATGGCTTCTTGGTGAAAAAATTATACTTAGTTTCGAAAGCTTTTAAGGTTCAGGAAACGTTCTTATGTAAAACAAGTATGTAATAAATGCTCTTATGCTCTACTGGGTCCTATGCCATCATAAACTACCTTTTTTATTTATAATTACGAGAAAGGATTTATACCTGCATATGTATACAAAATATATAATGTATTTAAAAGGCCAAATATTCCTGGTCTGTTTAGAGAATACCAATACTATACACCAAGGACTCCATGCCTACGCTAAATTCAAATTTTTCATTAACAAAATAACGAATTGCTTCAAGTAATATAAATAATTTAAAAAAATGTAAATGTTATAATTTATTAAAAGGTTAGTAACTACTTGTGGCTGAAAGTAACCATACCATGCCTCTTAGGTCTGTAGGAAATGCTTTTTTTTTAGGAAAGTCTGACTACTCCTCTAACTAATCATCCCGATTTAAAGTTAAATTTAAAGTTAGTCAATTTGTTAAAAGCTTTTGACTTAAAAGCATTTCTTGCGGATAATGTTGATACAATCTCTAGAGGTAAAAACTGGTTATGGTGCTGGAATTATGGGCCGTAAGAGTTGATTCAAGTGGTGCAGTGAGTTTCAATACACTGTATTTTTTTTATTTGGGAATTTAAGCATTATGGGATGGGACCTTTTTATTTTAGACACCAGATTTTAATCTCTTTACTTCCCTGAAGATGCACATAGATGGGAATAGGTTTTCAGTAAACGGGGAATGAAGGAGACATGGGAAAAAATCATTCCTCGACTCACCACTTGCATTGAGAGGAATGACGATAAATATCTTACACCTGTACAAGTAAAAGCCATTTTCTTAAAATATTTTTTACACTTCTAATCTAGGCGTGCTTTGTATTTTTTTTTAAAATAATTGAAAATTGAATAAATAAATACAAGCTTTAGATAGCCTAACGAAAGTATTAAATAAATAATATTACCTTGAACGATCCTACAAATTATTACTCCCGTCGATCCAAGAGTTTTCGCAGCAAGTGGGATGAACATAAAAGCAACACAATTAATGGAAAAAGTACACAGTAGGAAATATTTGGGTCCATATTTTCTTCCCAAATATCCGGCGGCGACTTGAAGACATACGTAACCCCAAAAAAATGAGGATAAGATGATACTTCTGTTATTCCAGGTGTAATACTAAAAACAGAAATAGGTATTAAATTAGAAATATTTGATTTACTGTATAGCATAAACACCCAGCAGCTAACATAAATTATAAATGTTATTATAGTAATACTAAATAGGTATTTTAAAGATTGAAGTTTTCCTAGTGTTCTATGAAAATCTGCAGGGCTGTCTCAATATACAAAAAGAGTTCGCGATCTAATATTTCTGTTATGAAAGGCCGATCGAGGTAAAAGTTTAGACTTGAGAAATTTTCCATTTTTCGCCAGTTACATTCAAAGAGCAGAAACATATTTTCATAGGCCATATCTAACTCTCGTAAATATTGTTAAAATCTACTTTATATTAAGAAAATCACATCAGATAAAGTAAGAGATGACGAGACTTTCGCACGACATTTTTTTAAAAAACTTAATATTTGTCTGTTACTGTATATTATATTCAGAGCAAGATTTTTCTTCATAATACTCTGTACGTGCTCGCGAAACTTTAGTTCTCATCCAAAATTATTACTATTTTTTTGCAGATTACACAAAGGTTGAATTTAAGCCATTAATCTGAAAATTTAAACAGCTCCGAAAATACAATAATTTAATTTTCTCAGTAATTAAATTAAGATTATGTTTATATGCTAATTTATAAATTATCTTGAGTTTTCAACTAATCTTTAGAGGGAGACAAGACCTAGGAGCTCTTATAAGATCTAAAAAGTAATTGAAAAAAATAAGTTAAAGAGCACAGGAGTCAACTTATTATTTAATATAATCGCAAAGGCTTTAGAAAAATCCTACAAAATCAAAACACTGCCGAGACCCTTATCAATATCCCCCATAATATGGTCAAAATTAGAAGAACAGGGCGACTCCTTGGATAGGGTGACGTACACCCCTAAAATCTTAAATACAAAACGGGGTGGCGTGATACATCATATTGAAGCTTTTGAAAAATGCTTTTTAATGATACCATAGAAGTTTGGCTCTTCAGACAATTTTTCAATCGTTCGATGATGACCAGTCGTTTGGAAGAAGAGATCCTATTAAATGGCCACCTAAATCTCCGGACCCAACACCTCTAAGAACTATTATTTTTGAGAGTCTGGAGACTATGCTTATTATACTCAAGTCACATAAACTTTGAGTATTATTAATTTAAGGTAACTAATCCGGATATTGTATATAATAACAAGTAAATATGTAATAAATTGTAATAAATTCGCTTGTATTAATATAAATTTCCTACATTAATCGGTCGTTTCCAACCCAATCTAACCCAACCCAATACCCTTTTGAAAATATGTAGAATGATTAAACTATTTATAATGTTAAAACTATTATTTTTGCTTTAAAATTTATATTAAGTACGTACGTAGTATCTTATATATAAGAAACTATTTATTTATTTATTATCATAAGAGTACAAAGGTTACAGAGTTAAAATAAGTAGTACTATAAAACATCCTTAAAAGTGTTAAGTTCTAAAACGACCCCTACTGAAATTTGTAACATGGTTTTTGAAAGTTAATTAGTTGTACCTAAAAAGGTATATGTTAGACTATAATTTATCACATATATTGTGGAAAAAGCCTTGTTGTTCATAGTTGGTTCGATGCTGCTCATAGTAAAATAGTTGTTGCAGGCGTGTGGTTCTTTGAGGCACTCTAAGTAAGACTCTATTTAGCAGGTAATTGCATTTAGTTTGCCCGTGTAGCAGTTTGTAAAGAAAAATAACAAGGGATTCATCTCTTCGGACCTTTTAAGGTCAGAAAATTGAATTCTAGTCTGAGAAGAATATCTGAATTCTAGTATATTTGCACGATAATTTTAGTTTATCCAATAAGAACTTCGAGAATTTATTTTAAACCTGTTCCAAATAGTTAACGTAAGATGTATACAATGGACACAATATCACAGAACAATACTCTTAACAGCACAGTGACTTTAAAAGTATAGTGACTAGTAAAAGTATAATAGCTCGAGTATTACAGATATAATAACAGGTACGATGTAAGAAACCCAACATTCTGGATGATTCTAAAATAATCGCGTCAACATGTCTTTTAAAACCTAAATCACTACTAAAAAACTCGAAAGCCATTTAAACTATCAATCTTTTTTAAAACATGATTTTCAATAAAATAGGCACAAAAAATAGGTTCTTTAAGTATGTAATGGCATATAATTTTACATTTATTAACGTTAATTTCTAAACAGTTTTTGCACCAGTTGACTAGATAGTTAAGGTCTGATTGAAGTGCTAGGACAGTCTTAATTTTTACTCTAACATAACGTTTAAGATCGTCCGCATATAATAGACATTCACTGTTACAAAAATGATACAGGAATATTACAGGAGAAAATTAAAAATAACACAGGATCCAGCTGGGATCCTTAAGGCACATCCGACGTAGCATTAATTTTCACAAAACATTACCAACCTACTGCATGCGCATGTCAAAATACGACTGAATCCACTTAATGTAGGTCCTAGAAAGCGGGTGAGATTTTGGATAAGAACTCCAACGTAGTCCAAACGGTCGTTAATCTCCAGAATGTTCAGGCTTCCAAGATTAAACACGATTTTATTGCAAATGTGGTTTTGCACTAATAGGCTAAGCTCAAATTCCATTCAGCAAATCATCGCCAAAAATAAGGGTCAGATAATTGTTGTTCGTTTGGAATGTCATTTAATAATTTTAATATTTCAATAAATAGCGTCTGTGTAATTACTGTTTCGGCTGCAGGTGCGACCAAGTCATCGAGAACCATATGTCCTTGGTCCTTAGACTTCATTGTCCTTGCGACAGATTAAAGTCACCCCAAATCAAAAGTTTGCAATTTTTATGCTTGCGTTTTAGAGACTCCAAAGTTTCAATAAATCTTACAATAAAACTTAGCTCAAGCCTACCAGAAAGACCTCTAGAACAAAAACCTGAGCCAACAGCGACAAGTGTTTTACCACCCCTTTTACAGTCGAGTGTCGCATAGTTTCTGTCTGCACCATATGTTTGGTATTCTGATGCAAATATTTCTGAGCTGTAAATGTCGTCGTTTAGCCAGGTTTCAGTCATTAGGTCGTAGTTGGAAGCTCGTATTGCATTAGATACGTCTGAGGTCTTTGTTCCGAGGCCATCTACGTTTCAATATTAAGCTGAGATATAGGTCAAAATAGAGTTAGGTCATTATTTTGTTGATGAAAATGTCTGTGGGAGGTTTCGTTAACTGTGGGACACTTTGGGAGGATGACGATTAATTTTTGTTTTGTGTTTGTTTATCGATTAGTTTTTGATAGGTCATTTTTTTAATATTTAGTGAAGTAATTGTTGTGAGTGAAGTGAGTATAGTAAATCGAAAATTATTTTAGTATTAATTGTATTTACTAATTGTATCATTGAGTTCAAATCACTTTGTTAGAATTGGCCTTAAAGAATAGTAACTGCAGCCAACTATGTGGAGGTTAGTAGATGATGTAACTGTCAGTAGTTTTAGCAAGTTCAACTTTAATCACTGGTTTTCCCTTAATGGTGTAGTTTAAAAAATAAATATAATGCCGTGATTTTTTTTGTTACATTTGTTTTAAATTGTTCGCACACAGATACTAAGTTAGAAAAGTATGCATTTAGTAACACTTAGCAATTAGCGTTAAATAAGCTGTTGGTATATATATCTATTTACTAATATAGCACATTCTCTGGCACTTTTACCTTCGATAATCAGCAATTTACATTTATCTTGCCCATAAGGTTTACAGGCTACAGGTTGGTGGTCCAGTATGTGGAGATTTTTCAAAGATTGAGTCCTTTTCTGCTGTATTAACTTCTGAAATTGGTTGACGCAGTTTTTGTACTTCTAATAAGTATGCTTCATTGTCCTTATCCAAAACCTCAATTGAAGTAATTGTATTTTTATATAACTCTTCAGAGTCCCTAATTTTGCGCTCCAGCTATTTGAGAAAATGTCCCTTTCTCGTTGTTCTTCTATTTATTAATTTTGTTTTTCAAGAATTTATATCGTAGACTTAGTTTTTCTAGTTGTAAAGCAACTGCCCGTTTAGTTCTTCAGATACTTTTTTCCTGTCGTAACATTTATGTATTCATGTTCTAATTTTTTAAGGGGTTTCTAATGATATTTCTCCTTCCCTAAATAAACCTTCAATTTTGAGTTTTTTTTAAGTTGCAATAAAATTTGATTACTTGATCTCCTTTTATTTTTTTTTAAAGTAAACTTTCCATTATATACTTTACGTAATTACTGACTTCTCTGGGTTATCAACAAGATTATTATAAGAAAATTACACACAAGAATATTATTCATGGCCGATAACGATTTGTTGATTTATCGTATTTAAAGTTCTTAAAGATAGGTGCTATCAGAGACAATTTTGTAAACAATTAATGATATAAAATGGAATAAATTATCTTATACAGTATACCGGTATAATATATTTATAAAATTTTTTATTAATAAAATATAATTCTGCTGTTAAACTTCTAAACTTTTTAAATATCAGGTACTTACAGGAACGTTACAATCTGCAGGAGCAGAGTTTGGATCAGTCATAGCAACAATAGCGACACTAAGATTCGTTCTCATTGCAAATCCTATAGTTAAGCATACAAATAATAAAAGCATTTGTATATGACGAGCTCCTATCATTGGTCCTTTGTTGCTTGCGTCATAACCTAAAATATGTATCTCCCTTTCCTTGGAGTCCTGAATTTTTGTAAAATCGACTTTTGCTAAAACAAAACCAAATATAATTTAGCATTTTGTACTACGTGTTACGAAAAAAAAATGTTTTTTTTTAAAACATATTTTTTTTCCAATTATATTATATTAAATTTGATATAAATTTTACTTACATTCAGCTATAGATACTTTTTTCTCCCTATTTCTGTCGCCCATAATCGATACTTTTCTTTTTGTAGCCATATTGATTACTCAACTGTAGTAAACTTTAGAAATATATTTTTAATAAAACCTTTTAAAAGTATTTAAGTTAATAAAAGCTTTAATAAAATCTATGCACTTGTTTAGTGAGAGGAAACTTTTAAAGTACTGATATTGTCTGATACTCTTGTTCTGTTAAGAGTATAGCGCGTTTAATATAAGTTTTAGTATCTTACATGTTCAGTAAAAGGCTTTATCTCATATTATTTGTCAAATATGTCAATTTCCTGCTTATATTATGCGTACTATAGCCACTTTTAAGAGGTACAATAAGATAGTGATAATCGCATTACCATTTAATTACTAATTGATATTTGTTTTTTCCTTACGCTATCTTGAGTGTTCATCAAAATCAGAAGCGTAAAACAACAGGTTCTTTTGATTAAAAGTAGTAATATTAAAATTGAAAATGAGTAATATACTGTGTGACAGAAAAATCGCATTACATACTTAAACAGTAAGTCTAAAAAAATATTTATCTGCCTATGAGTTGGCAAAATACAACATATTGCTTCTCCACTTATTCATTTTGCGATTCAGCTGAACGTGAATTTGAGGATCCTGAGGTATGTAATTCCTTCCTGTTTAAAGGCTACAGGGTATTAATAAAGATATTTCTTCATTCCTGTTCATCAAAGGCTCATCATGGCTTGAAGAAATACTCATGAAAGAAATACTACAGAAGTTCTACCTAATTCAACTTAATCACTTCTCTTCTATGGACTGTTTTTTTTATCAGAAAATTCCAAAAACTGACTTTTACTTCTTCGACAAACTGGAATAAATAATGGAATACAATTATATTTTCAAATGAATTTCCATTTAATCTGTTTGATCACGATGGTCTGAGAAACTAGTGAGGTATATTCATTGACAAGCAAATATTTTGTATATTTATTTTTAAAGTATACAAAGACATTCTAAGTTCTATAATTCTCCTTTCCCTGGCTATGCCACTGAATAGGGTGGACAGTTATATATATATATATATATATATATATACATATATAGACTCATAGGAACACATTTAGAAATTTTGAACTAAACAGAATTCAAGCGATGTTGACCATGTAAACCATTTTACCTGATACTAATTTCCTGATACCGTAAATAATAAAGAAGAATAAAACGTGGAAGTAGAAATCAGTAATCACAAATATATTCAAAAATGGCTGAATAATAAACTAAATCAAAGTGTCTTAAATAATGATGAAAAAAAAACCAGACTTAACTTAAATTAGACTAACTTAAATTAGACTATAATTTACAACATAAGTCCAATAATCAGTTTACAATTGTATGACACATATCATTCCTTATCGTAATTATGGAAGTCAAAATTCAAATAAGTACACTTCTACTTTTCCTAAACTACATTCCAGACAATCTATTCATTTTCAAGGACTTTAATAGAAATTGTTACATAACACATTTTCGAATGATAACTGGATGGTAATCTTAAGTAGGTACATTCTCAAAAAAATAGGAAATACAGAAGACAATACGTGTAATTGTCATGGTAGATTTGGTAATTTAGAACCCTTGTTTTTTGAAGTTTTTATTGTCTTAGTTAGAAAATAATATCTATTACTAATTAATGTAGAATCCCTAATCTCTATACAACTTTTAATGAAGAAAAAGGTCAAACTAGGGCCCATGAACAGAAAATTGAGAGTATGATGGAGGAACTTAGGGAAAAGGATAGACACTTAGAGACAATTCGTAGAAATAGTCTGGTTTTTGAGAATGAAGTATTTGAAGCGGAAAGAAAGTTTTCATCGACACTTGATATTCTCAATAAAAAAAATTACGAACTTACTTACGAGATTGACAATTTTAAGACTAAGGAACATAATCTGAATTTGTTGGTAAAGTCTCTGGAACGGGAAAAAATGGATCTTTCACTTAAAATGAACAAATTAACGGATTTAAATAAGGACCTAATTACCAACATTTACGCTATAGAAAACGAGAGTCTTGTATATAAACATCAAATGTCTTTGCTACAAAGAGATGTTCATGAGTATTCTTCTATTAATGGAGGGATGGTGACTTCTATAAGAGTTTTAGAAGCAGAAAAAGAAAGCCACCTTCAAACAGGTATCAACAGTCGGTATGATTCCAGGAATGTGCGTACTGAGATCAATAAACAAAACAATAAACATGATGATTTTCGTCCAAAGCTTCTGTTTGTAGCTAGAAAATGTAATAGATTGTTTCTTAAACTTCTACGTAACAAAATGGGACATGTGTACAACATTCAATATTTTCTAAAACCTGGTTGCTTGACTCGTGATTTGGTACTAACTGCTTCAGCTCTTGCTTCCAATTTTACCAAGAACGATTTGGTGATCTTGTGGTTGAACGGAACATATTCTCCTACATCTATTATTAACGATTTTATCATTCCCTATAAAAACGATGATTTCAATGACTATTTTTCTAATATTGCTGAGAAGTTACTGGAAGCAGTTCCCAGTGACGGCGATCCATTGCAGTATCTTAATCGGAATGCAATCAACTAACCATTCTTAAATAGTTAAATATTCTAAAATAGTTTTTATTTTACAGAAAAGCAGTATCGTACATAATAGTTTTCAAAAATATTAGTCTACGTTCCTGTACGGACGCCACTAGTTTAAAAAAAATATCTCCTATATCAAAAAATACCTTAGTATGTTGATACTTAGAGGTGTGCTTAATTTCATAAACATATCTAACCAGTTACTAAAATTATGATGAAGAAACAATTTTTTTTGTAATACTCTGTAGCTCAAAAGTTAAGGAGTTTATATAGTTTATATAGCTTAATTTAAACTTTTCTTCTTAAACTCACCTAAAGATTAAAACCCTTAATCATCAGCATCTTATTCTGTAACATCCAGTATAATGTATTTAGATACCTAGCCAACACGTGTTATGGTAAGCAGGAATTCAAAATTTAGGAAAAATACATTTCATATTTACTAATAATTCCACGCATACAATTATATTTTACTACTAGTCAATTTATTTTTATCTTAAGAACTAGCCGCGGCGTACATATATGTTTTTAAATATTTAGTCTACCTGGACGAATTCCACTAACTAAAACCTTGTTCCACAACATCAAGAAACAAATGTTAACGCTCAGAGGGCTTAAATATTAGAAATTATGATAAAAAAATATTTAATTCTTTAAATTTTAATACCCTGTACTTCCAAAGTGAATAAGTTTAGGAAAGTTTGATTTTAAATTTCTTTTTAATACTACCAAAGATTCACACACTTAACAGCTCATTATTCTGCAACACCCTCTATTTACTTTTGCTGCCTACAATCCTTTAATTAACATTATAATAGTTAACTGAATAGAGTACAACGTTGCCAAGCAGCAAGTAGATAATCAACTCTCTATTGGGCTCTCATTTGCATGGTTTACTTTAAAACAAACCATATTTATCGATATTTGTGAATGAAATGTGTTAATATTCACCCAAAAACGCTGTGGAGTAATTGTGTTCAACTATATGACGTAACTCATTTATTATCACATGATCTTGAGTTAATGGAAAGCTTTTCAGTTTGGAACCTATTTGGCTGCAAAAAAGATGTTCAGAAAGAATATAACCAATAATATAAATTTTTAATTATTTTCATTACTTTAACCATTTTTTTTTAAAAGAGGTTATTAAGTATATATTAAGAATGAATATTACTTTTAAAATATTAATTTAAAATTGAATGGCATGAGTGCTTTTATCTTAATTGTACAGAGATTAGGCCTTCTTAATTGATTTTACATATATATTAAAAAAATTGCATTCGTATTACAATTGTACATACATAATAAAATTTAATTAAAAAAATACATGTAACTTTATTTCTGAATAAAATTTATTATAGGTATAGTTTTTTATCACAGGCTGCAAATAAATTTATTAGTCTTCTGTCTGGCGTTAAGGCTCCTTGTTAGTTTTATCTGCAAAATAAATAAAATTATAGATTATTGTTTAATTATATTTATATACATACCCTCTGTGTCGTTCCATTTCTGAACCTCCCCGGAACCAAATATGACATAAAATATATCCGATACAACGTATATAATAGCAGTCAGGAAAAATACTATTTTCCATAGGTTCGGATCTTGCTAAAAAAAAAACAAAAATTTTATTGGTGATGTATGTTTCGTATAATAGTGATGCTTCTATTTTAAAAAAATATTTTTAAATAGCTTAGATAGTAATATAATAGATAACACTAGCCAACTAAATGACTTCATTAAACAGAATTTATTATTACTTATGATAAAATAAAATCTTTTTGAGATAAATCAATTTTTATTTTCTACAAACCTCGTCCGTTACAATGAATTGCACAAATAGCGGCGCCAAAATCCCAGTTATATTCGAAATACAGTTCGTAATCCCCATTAGGATTCCAGCATTTCTTGGAGATATGTCCACATGGTTTACATTAAATCCGCAAAAAATGCCAGCATTTAAGCCTACTGCTATCACTAGTAGAGCTACTGCCCTGTTAGGCTGATCAGCTGGAGTTATCCCTAGGAATATTAGGGCAATGGCAGGAATAATTAGTCCTGTAAGACATAACAAATTAAAAAAGGTTTAAATATATGTTGTTTTGTATGTTTTTATTCAATAATAAATATGCTTACCAATCGAATTAAATAATTTTCTACAATTTGTAATACTTAGTATTCGCTGTACGATTAGATAATCTGAAAAGAAGCTCATGGCAAAACTAAGGACCCAAAGGACGAAATATGGTAGAGCTGATAAGACACTATTCTGAAATAGCAAAAACAGATTTTAAATAAAATGCAAAAATTTAAATTAAAGACGAAAGTTAAATTTAATATTTTAAATGATTTAGGCCGCAATAAATGAAATGTGTCAAAAATAGTTTAGGTAAGGAAAATAATCTTAGAGTTCAGTACTGTGGACATGTGTATAACATAAAAAAATTAAATAATAATTATTTTTCTATAAATTGCATACATATCTATAAGTAAAAAACTTATTTGCCACATCTCATCCTATAAACGAGTATTTTCTTAAAAACAGTTCCTATAATGCATCAAAAATTTTATCTAATCATTAAACCTGAAATTGGCCGACACTTACGAGTTCTTACAATTGCCTGTTATGACCTCATGGTCTATTATTCAAAGCGAAAACAATATTATTCTTTAGATAAATCACTCCATCATATGAAAACGTTATCATTGTGGTAAATTATTAATTTTAATGCTCATGATTTTTTAAAAGCTTTTAAGATAGCCACGAATTAACAGTGCAATTTAATCTTACCGATTTTATATGGAAATTCATCACGTGGGCCATATAATTTGGTATTTCAGTCATTAAAGTCCAGAATCCCCAATTTTGTCCACAGTGACTAATTAATATTGCCCACATCGGCAAAGAGGTTGCAATAGACTTCCATGGTATTCGGCGGTTTTCCTGAAAAATTAATTTCATTTTAGCAAACGCATACAGGATGTTAATCAACATTACATATTTTCCCATTTGATTATATTTGAAAAATGGCTTTGTATCGCAGATAAAACACATTTTTGACAATATCAGTAAATATTATCAAAAATTACCTACAAGCTTTTTTTAATTTACAAGACTTGCTTAATAATTTCTTATTTACAAATTAGATTTGAGGCATTTAAGGGAATGCGTGATGTTTTTAAAGAGTGTGTATGCTTTTTTGAAATGGAAGTACTGCAGTATTATGTAGAACACTGCAAGCTGTTGTCCTATCTTAGCAAATATGAATGCAGCTGTGTGGCTCTGAATTAAATTCAATCCCTTTTGAGAGTGTTTTGCGGTCTGGTTTTTAATTAGAAACTATCTAATTCCTTATTTGGGGTGAACAGTTAGTACTGTCCAATGATCTCAGTTCTTTAAAGCATTCAACTGGTCTTGTCTGCAAATGATAGTGCTATTTTGTGGAATTATAGAACATGTTGTTGTAGTTGTATTAAGTCAAGCTATGGCAATACCTAAATATTGTGCTTCTTCCAAGAGTTTTTAGCGATTCTTTTACCAATAAGTTCCAGAGTATGATCCCGATATTTGTTTGCTAATAAAAATCCTTTAATGAGAAACAGATTAATCCGAAAACTGTTGTTCGATCAGTATACTTTCTCTCCCATCACCGGTTTCTTTAAATCTCTGTCAAAACTTGTCTATTGGTAAAATGCAGCCTCGTGGATGTTTAAATCACATTGTATTATACTCCACACTAACAGCTCAGAGTATAATTGAATGTAATTTCAGAAAATTGTGTACATCAAACAGGTTTGTTTTGAATACTAGAGATTATAAAATAGAAAAAACTTTTATTTTGGACTTATTTTGGCTTTTACTAAACTTGGTAATAGGAACTAATTTGATATGTGTAAAATAAATTCAAAATTTTAGCATTTAAAGTAGAAGTATGTTCTTCTTCAGCACATTCTTTTCTTGTTTTATTCTTTTATTATCACTGGCCTTCGTGGTCCTCCACTTGCTTAAATATTTTCCATCGTTAAAATATAACAATGCATTTCTGTTATGTATAAAATAAACATTATAATTAAACTCTCAAGTTGTATTCAATATCGTACCATGCTTTCGGGCTACCACTAACAGTCACCAACCAACTGAAATACAAGTATAATAGAGATAAAACAATACGGAGTACCTGCGACGAAGATATATGCAAATATTATTAGCAGAACTGATGCAAACAGCTGCATTATATACCTTCAAAGAATTCGCAATTTTTTGAGACAGTACTTCTTCTGTTATCTTGACCACATTCTTTTCTAGTCGAGTTTTTCTTTCTTATTGTCATTAGTATAGGGAATTAGTGGCCCTCTTCTATTTAGAATCTATGCTTTGACTACTCGAGGTTATACCGTAGTGGTTCTACACTTCGCTTTGATGTTCCTGTTTCACAAAGACTTTCGACTGGAATACAATGGACTTGATTGACAGATTTTTCTCTAAGGAATACAATGGCCAGGCAACCAAAATGCCTAAACACTTTGTAGATGGTATCGATTTAACAACTGGTCCTCCATTCTAGTAATAATATTCTAAATATATATATTCTTCATATTTAGCAAATTCACTTCTAATTTTATCATTTCTAAACGCATTGGGTTGCCTGGTCTCTTCTTCAACTTGCTTTGATCGTCTTATTTCACGAAGGCGTTGATCAAAGGTTTATTAAGTCTGTTAGGAAAATTTCAGTAAGGAAATCGTTTAACGTACATTTAACTTCAGTCAGCTTTGATATAGCGAATTATAATACAGGACTTTATTAATCACAGTTTATGCAATAAAGGTACACGTCAAGTAGAGAAACGCCCATGGGCACAAACAAAATAATCAAAGAGGATGTATTAATTTTTTAGTTCTTGACACATTTTAACAATAAACTTACATTACTTTTCTCTTCAGTCTCTCCCAAGCTGTGTTCAATATAGTATCGTTCAGCCTCACTTATTCTAGGATGTACTCCTGGACTATTATGTGTGAATATTAAACATAACAGTGCCCAGCCAAGTGAAAGCCCTCCATAGAGATAAAACACCATGGGCCAGCCATAGCTACTTGCAGATATTATCCCTGTTATCAACATAGCTACTACCGTACCAAACGGACCAGCTGAAAAAATATGTAGTACAATAGGATAATATACATTAGAAAATGTTTACCTGCATAAACTATTGTGCCCAATCTGGAACGCTCGTCAGGGGGAACCCACCGGCTTAAAGTTTGGTGAACACTTGGGAAAATGAAACCTTGACTTAATCCTTGCAAAGCTCGATTTATCATAACCCCTTTAGAGCCGAAATGGGCGGCCATTAGGGGCACAAATAAGCATAAAGAGCCGCAAGCTGCCATGGCGCCAAGCAGAAAATATTTAGCACCTAAAACAATAGCCTTGTTAAATATATGAAGAATGAATAGTACGTGTAAATGGAATTGCAGAAATTTTTCGTTATTACTTACCAAATCGACCAGATAAATATCCCGCGCCCACTTGAGGGATTATATATCCCCAAAAAAATGCTGACAATACTATACTCTTGTCATGCCATTCTGGGTAGGTCTGAAACAATAAGAATTGAAATTAAATTAACATTTTGTGAATATTAAATAAAATAATACATTCTCCTATAA
The DNA here is from genome assembly GCF_022605725.1 of Anthonomus grandis grandis. Classification (NCBI taxonomy): domain Eukaryota; kingdom Metazoa; phylum Arthropoda; class Insecta; order Coleoptera; family Curculionidae; genus Anthonomus; species Anthonomus grandis. The sequence goes on along the minus strand of NC_065554.1, from coordinate 17,841,423 downwards.
GAAAAATATATTATTTTATATACTAATATACTAATATTAAAAAATATTTTATACGTACAGGAACTTGTGGATTAACACTGGCAGTTGGGTCAGTCATAGCTACAATAGCTACAGATAGTGTCACCCGTATTCCATATGCGATAAAGGTTAACAAAAATAATACTAGGATTTGTAGGTGCCTGATTCCGATAGTTGGGACTGGAAAAAAATTGGGCATTAGTATCAGAAATCTCTAGGTATATATAAAAAATTATATTTATCGACTCTTATCAATTCCCCCGTTTTTATTAAACATCAATATAACATAATTATACAATATAACGTAATCTTATGGAGAACTTTTTCTTGTAATATCGTCTTCTCATTCATGTCAAGGTTGGCTATCACATTTCTGGATGCGTCCCTGTCTCGTGCCACATGGAACAGTTTTGTTTAACTTTTATTCCCGTCCACTCTCTCATATTACAAAACCAACATTTGTTTCTTCCTATTTCGTTCTTTTCTTCTATTCTTCCCTGCATTCTGTCAAGACCTATGTATGCTGTTTTACGGATAATAACAATTTTTAGTAGTTTTCTTTCAGGTCCAATGAGCCTTGGTACTTCATTTGATAGTCTATGTATCCAAGATATTTTTAGCATGCGCCTATATATCCACATCTCCAACGATTCTTGATGAGCCTTTTGACTGTTTGGTCAAAAGGCTAGAATCTAAGATCCAGATTCAAGACGGAAGAAGTGAGCATTATATTGCTCAACGTTATCATTTCGTATCAAACAGCACTCTGCTACCTACACGCCTACCTTTACCTCAGCCTTGATAATTGACGTTGTTGACAACTAGCATTGATATTAATAATTGTCGTAAGATTGCTTTAGAGTGAATTTGGTCATCATTGGTCAAGTTTGTTTATTTAACAATGAATTAATGGCGTTTCGCTATCAATCTTTAGGTAATTTGTCATTACCATCATAAGCAAAAATTTGGCGGGAGATTCAAATTAGATTTTCTCCTTCACTTGACTTTTTCATCTATGAATTTTCACACATTCGATATCTGCTTGATTGTTACTGGTTAAAATTCTGAACTTGGTCAAAAATATTTGTTAATTTTGCATTACATCCATGACAATACCGATCAATATCAATAGGATATTTGTCTGTTTAACTTTACGTCAGTTGTCATTTCTACCACTAGAAAAAAATTGCGAAAAATAAAAATGACATTTTGTCTTTTCCACACCTTCCTATAGATGAACGTTGATAGAACTGACAAGAGACGTCATTGATCAGTAGGCGTACAAGTTTTTAAGAAGAATTTTAGAGAATATATGGAAAATATCGAATGTTTACCATGAAGGGCTCGTCAACATTATATTGAGCCGCGGAGTTCAGAAATAATTTATATTCGCAATTTATATCATCAAAACTTATTTTGGATTGTTTCTGTAGTTGCCTTAAAAGGGCTTGTAGATAACATATTCAGCCGCTGAATCAACAGATAGTTTATATTGGCCATTTGTATCATAAAGTTTTAACTTGAGTGGAGTCATCTCTACAACTTATCCTCGGGGTGAATTTTCATTAGTCATTTTCATTATTTATCAATAAATTAGTGCCATTTCGCGGTCAATCTTAATGTCATTTGTCGTTATCGGAATTAGAAAAAACTTGGCGGGAAATTTAAATTAGATTTTCCTTTTCACTCGACTTCTGATATCTACATCTGCTCTAAATCTTCACGTTGCCATATCTTGTTGATGACTAAATGATTCTTATTGGTTCAAATACTGAATTTCTATGAGTCAAAAATATTTCCTTGTTCCTGTTATGATTACGTCTAGGACAATACTCATAGCTGTTAGTCCACAGAAGGTTTATCTGTCAACATTTACGTCATTTGTACCTATCAAAAACTTGGCGGACAATCCAAAAGAGTGTTTTTATTTTGGTAGACTTTTCTGACAAAATCAACGTTGACAGTGCACATATATGACAGTTGACGTTATTGGTAAGTCGCCTGTAAAATTTTAATTATGTAGTATATATGGAAAATTTCCAATTTTTGCCAAGAAGGGCTTGTAAATAGCATATTGAGCCACTAAGTAAACAAGTAATTATTTATAATCGCAATCTAGAGGAGGTTTGTCTCTCAGCCGTTACGTCTTTCCTCATTACAGCGGCTAAGGAACATTTGGGTTTTCCACAACTTCCTATACATCAGTATTGACAGTTGATAGAGATGACAAGTGAAAACTTCATTTTTTTCCCTTAATATTTTTTTACAGCATCAGCGTTGACAATTGATAGAAGTGGCAACTGACATCATTGACTAATCGAAAGTAGACGTAAAATTCACTATACAGGTTTTTTTGGAAATTGTAGGTTACACTAAACGACTTGAAACTGGCCTCCAACGAAGGACTAACGTTCATGATTATCACTTTATCATCTTACAAAGTCTATGATATCCTCATTCCAGCTGTAGAAATCAGAAATCGACTTTATCACGTCCAAATTACCAATGTAAACGAACCGTCCATTAGAGGAAGACATGGTGAAGTCAATCTTGTTTGTCATAGTCCCGCGACAGGTCCAGAACTTCTTAGACATCATTGTGTTACGCGACTAGTTTCTCATGAATCATGAACACTGGGAATAGGCTACTAATGGGATTCACTTATGGTGTGAGCTGGAATTTATCTAGAAGCCCTCACAGAGCTTAACGTCATTCCAAGAGGTCCTTTAATTGTTGTCAGCTATATTAATGAAATTCTGCAAGATCTTGTTTTTTGTTATGTTGATTTTATTGGAAATAACTTTACTCTGATGCATGATAACGCCAGCCCGCACACTGCGAGAATTACTCAAGAATAGTTAAACGATGTAAACATTCCTGTCTCGGAGTGACCAGGTCCAGATGTGAAGACAATTGAACATGTTTGGGACATGTCTGGGGAAAAACTACGTCGTGTTCCTGCTCCTTTAACATTAGATGAATTACAATATACTCTTTTAGAGAAATAAGATCTTATACCTCAAAATGAAATTTTTCACTTGATTTAATGTGTGACAAAAAAAAAGCAAGCAAACATTCGCGCACATGGAGGCAACACTCGATATTGAAAATGCCCCTCCGCCGTTTTTCTAGCAATACATTTAATTTTTTAATAATTTAAGGTTTCTTCGGCAAACTGTAAAATCTATTTGTTTTTGTAGTGTTGTGGCGAAATAGGTTTTTTTCATATAAATGATTGTGTTTAAGTTATTAGAACAATACCACCTCAGAAAACATTTAAAAAATGTTAAGTGCTCCGTTTTTCGTTCCGGTAAGTATATATATACAAATATTCATAAAAACTGATTATTACTTATTATATATGAGGATATCGAGCAAACGTGACTTTTCACCCTTGAAGGTTTCTTAATCTAAAATCACATGCAGATAAATCGCTTATATTTTTGCAACATTTAAATGTTCATGTCCCAGGTAAAACACATTTATATTGCACATACGTAGATAACATTTATGTAAATATTTCTAATCAAAGGTAGAAAATTGATAACAAGCAATTAACAATTTAACAAAACCCTGTACACTTACTGTAATTATCGCCAAGCGGCTGGTACTTGTATCGCCTAAACATTGTAAAGTTCGCTCGTATATTTCGTTGTCACCTCTTTGAAAGTCAAGTCAGATTCTGCCAGCATGACAAACAAACACAATTATTGATTTTGTAACCAAGTAAGCACCGGATTGATAAAAAATAAATTATATATTAAGTGTGAACGCACTAAATTTTCCTGATTTTACTGCAGAACTATAGTTAGTCAGTGGCTTTATCGCTACTAAACTCGGGTTATATTAAACAATTACATTAAGTGAAAGTATCATGATAACCTGCAAATATATAAAGTATATTATAACAATGATTTACAGTAATGTATATACTTAAAGCCGACTGTGTGTTTTGGGTTGCATAATGCAGGTTTTTAAAGCTTAAATAGCTACAGATTTATTACATTTTTCTAATTTATGACAGGGAGTGCGAGCAATAATTATAATACTAGTCCAAGTAGCATAAGCAAAAAAAGTTATTTTATGCGGCTTTTATTGCATTACTAGTGGCCAAAGCAAAAAATAAAAAGTTGTTACCGACACTCCTTTTTAATAAATATAGCGGAAAAATCAAACATAATTTAGCATTTTTTAAAAATAAAAACTTGTTAAATCTTACAAGCCAATAAATTTAAAAAAGCCAGCCGGATTAGTAAGAAAATCTGTTTTTCCTTGATTAAACTTGATTAAAATTGAAAAGCTATTTGTTACCACACTTCATAAACGTTGTGCTTATATGGTTTTCTATAAAAGAAGCTCGTTTAATTATATTAATTAAATGCCCTTTTTCTAGAAATAATTATTAATATTTATAACTATGATTCCTAGCAATATGGAATAGCGTTATGGCAGCATATTGTCATACTTTTGAGCCTTCGTATATTTTTCCAATTAGTTATTTAAGAAAATTAGGTATAAAACGCAAATGAATTAAAATAAGAAATTAACAAACATAATAGAAATCAAAGAAATAATATTTATTTGCAATTTTTTTAGATGCTATAGATACTTTATGCAAGAGACTTTATTTAGAGTTATGTGAGAAGAACAAGAGACTAAGATTAAAAAAAATAAAAATTGCATTAAAGGCACTGTGAAAAGATTATAATAAATACATTAATTTTTTTTTGTTATATCCTGCATTATTTTTAATAAAAAAATTAAAACCATACAAATTATTTCGGTGGTATATAGAGTATAGATATTCTACAAAGACACCGGAATTATTTTGGTTCTCTGAACTCACTTTTTATACATAAATATTGGGTTATTTTAACGTTATTGGATCATACAAAGAAAAAAGGAATTGAGCACTCCCTTGTAACTGATATTTTGCTTTGCTGCTTGCTGGTACTATAAAATCGACATTATTCTACAACATTGTGGCCATTATCTTTTGATTTGAATTTTCACGACTTTATAAAAAATGTTTGGAGGCTACAAAGTTTAAGAAATATAAAACTAAAATTATTAAAAATTATAATTCTCTTTTCTTGTTTTTTTACTTTAATTTTCATTAATCTTGACAATTTTTTAAAATATTTAAATTTATATTAAATTGGTTTTTTTGAACAGATTTTTTTATTGGACAGTTTCAACATATAAGAATTTGTTCCCAAATAGTTTAGATAATCAGACAACGTTATAAAAATATTTTGACTGACATATGTAGGTGTGCCGGGAATATGTTTTTAGGAATGCTGGGCAATCAAACATTCTCTAAATAGATTTTAAAAATGTATCTTATATTTCCATAAGAACCAATCTGCGTTTAAAACCAAAAGCCAAATTCCATATAAAAAAACAAAAAAACATTTCAAAACACAATTCAAAACACTTTATAAGTCCCTTTCCAATACATGTAATAATTGTGTGTTTTAATATTTCCTTTTTGTATTTTTATTACTATTAGAGCACAAAAAACAGTAATTCATCAAATTTTCGTCAACGAAAATCAAAAATCTAGTCTTGTTTTACAATTATATAGAATCATAAATAATTGCGAGTCTTATAATAACATTTATTAACAAAAATTATCAAATTAAGAGATTTCATTTATAAAATAAGTGTAAGAAAATACGAATGCGGACAATAAAATAATCCAGATATACAAAATATATGGCAATGATTCATATTCACTTTGTTTACATTAATTACATATAAAAAAAAATTAAATATGTTCGCTCTTCTAATCGTTTTTAACTTATATCCTAAACCAATTTTTAAAAGTGACACTAAACTATAATTTTTCACAAAATACAAGCAGAAAAAAATTAACAATGCAGAATATTGTAAAAAAAATGTTGCCTTGAAATAAATACACAAAACAGGTAAATTCATTTTAATAGAATATTTAAAATATACCTTTGGCCAAATTTGACTTAAATTTTGTATATAAAAGAAATTGTAACGGGTCAAATGGACTAATTTTTGATACTGTTGCCTATGAACACTGCTTTAAAGATTTTCTCTAATATTACTTTTAAATAGAGTTTCAACTTACTGCTAGTAACCACCGGTGACTTCTCAACAGGGAAACTAACCCGTCTATAAAGACCACTAAAACTACCCCCGAAGCTTTTATAAATAAACTCCTGAGTCGGTGGCATTTTAGTTTATAATTTTTAAAATCCGTAAATATCTAATATCGTGCTAATAAAACATCTAATGCTTATCACTATGTACTTAATGATATTTAAGCTACAGTAATTCTTTTATGATCTGGTTAATAAGAACAGGAATGTAGGTTAAAAGTTATGTAATAATTTATTTAATAAAGGTGCTATCAATGAATCATACATAGAAATATTTTAATTTATGTTTATAATTTTTTTCTTCCTTTATTTGTTTTCATAGACATTGTACGGGAAGACTCAATTTTGAGCATTAATTCAATGTGCAAGCCTTAAAGAACCTAGTTGGTATACATTTAGAAATTAGTAATTTTTTGAAAATCTTGCTCTAATTGATTTTTTTAGGATTAGGCCCTAATGATATTTAAAACAATTTTTTTTGATAAGAAAAGAGAAAAACGGTTTTAAGAGGTGTTCATACAAAAAGTATTTTATTCCTTAGAACAGTATACAAACATGAAGAAAAAGAGAAGAATTATGGGAATACAAATATATCACACCATATAAAAATTACATATATAAACTATAATACAAACTAGAAAGCATTATTTGTTTTTGAAATTGGAAGACCTTGGAAAACTAGTAAAATCAAATTTTCTACATTTCTTGTCTAATTTAAATTTGGCACAATGTTTTGGTTGATTTGTTAAGAAGCATCTCCAACCCTTATCAAATATAAATTAACAGCAATAACTAGACTACGGATGTATGACGTCTCATATACGTGGGAACATCAATACTGGCCTGGCTAAAGATTTCTTGGTCTTGCATGACCTAACGCTTTTAGAAATCTTTTCTTCCAATGTTGCTCTTTGCACGAAATTTTGCTTCTGTCCAATTAATGTTGTGGTTATTAGACCAAGCGTGCTCTGCTATTCCTAATGTGAAAATCTCTCCTGCTCAGGAACTCTTTCAATGTTCTGCTGTCCTGACTTCAGTTGACTCTATCTTTCTGCTGAAGGCAGGCTTGATGTTTCATTTTGCGTGTTCGGTCAATTCTTCTGATTTTCTTTGAAGTTCCCTTGATGTACGAATTCGTTAAAAATCCTGTAGGATCCTCTAATTGCTGTGGCTCTTTCCTTGTTCACTCTATTGTATTCCTAATAGTTGTTTTTATTAGTTTGCCTGGATATCCATTTTGCTGTAAGTCTTTGATGATGTTTTCTATTTCCTTGCTGAGGTCAACATGGTTGTTGCATATTATGGCTGCTCTTATAGGGTTCTAATGATTTCCACCTTTGTTGAACCAGGATAAATAAAGTTGTAGTATAAGTATTGTTTTGTCTCTGCTGGTTTGCGATAGACTAATGTATCCATTGTTGTTCAAGATCTAAGAAGAGCAGTGTTGACTCAGTTTTCTACTCCATTGTGAACTTGATGCTTGTCTAATGTTGTTAGTGAGCTCCAAGAAGTTTGTTAGCTCTGCATTGTCCATCTCTATTGCTCTATCTCTGTCTTTTGTCCACATAATAAATATGTAATCGATATATTGAAGTCACACCTTGGGTTTGGATTGAAACGTCCTTATAGCGTGCTCCTCGAACCACTCGATGTATATGTTGGCTACCACTGGAGATAACGACGAGTCAATTGGAAGTCCTTCATCCTGGGCGTAAGATGTCACTAAGATATTCTATTACAGAGTAATAACATTTCTTTATAAGTATTAACCACGTTTCAAAATTTTATTAAATTTGAGGTCTTAACATGGATTCCAGTATTTTTCCAAGTGAAAAATGCAACATGAACATTATCTTTATTGTATGCTTTGAAGAATAACTATTTTCCTATCTTTTAGGTTATCCGTTTTATATAATATATAATATGAGCCTCATAGAAAGTTCTTGACCTACTAAACATTCTAAGAAGCAAGTCTACGAAGCAAATATTAAAAAGCTAGTTGGAAGAGTTTATAATTATTGAATCATAATTCAATTTATTAAGAATTTGGATTTTATAAAGGTGCATTTCTAATATTTAAGAATTATTTGTCTAGTAGCGTGCAAATTTCCATTACATCTGAAAGTTTTTTAGTACTTAATGTGTACATCTAAAATTAATATTTCGCTTTTTATTTTGACTCTCACATGTATTCATGATGTAGGTCTCTACCTGCATGCCTCTTAAGTTCTGCCTACAAAATTGCGATTCTTCTCTTCCACTCTGATTGTTCATAAAAAACAATTTAATAAATTCTACTCTCTTGGCAATAGAATAAGTAAATACTAATTTAGAGTCTGGACTAAGCAGAATATAGATCAATAAGTAATCCAGATATACAGGGTGTTCTTTAAAGACGTGGTAATATTTAAGGGGGTGATTCCTGGATCCATTTTAAGAAAAAAAGTTCCTATGAACATATGTCCTAAACGTCTTAGCTTTTGAGATACAGGGTGTTAAAGTTTTCAAAAAAAATCACTTTTTCAATAATAACTAAAACAATATTATAGGCTTTTTCTCAGTACATGTTTTCTATGCATCAAGACGCAATTTTGATATGCAAACAAAATATTTTTTCTGCTAGCGGCGTCCCTACAGGTCTTCTATTGAATATTTTTAGTGAAAAAAATACGACGCCTTTTCTTTGCTTTTTCTTAAAACAAAAATTACTTTTAAGATCCCCAATTACCTTTTAGCAAATTTGATTTCTTGTTTTTTTTTTCGTTCGATGCATGGTTTTCACTTAAAAAAATAAAAACAATTGATTTTTTTTGAAAACTTTAACACGCTGTATCTCAAAAGTTAAGACGTTTAGGACATATGTTCATAGAAACTTTTTTTCTTAAAATGGGTCCAGGAATCACGTCCTTAAATATTAGCACGTACCACTCAGCATCTACCAGATATATTGTATTTTTAAATTAACCGTGAGTCAAATTCAAGTCATTCTAACAATTTGAAATCATGAGCATCATCAACCTAACGTAAAACTTTAGGCAGGTTTTTATTAAATAATGAAAAAACAAAGAGCTCTACATTACTATGCTGATCATCGATATTTCAGTGATATTTCTCGATTGTGGCTTCCCTGTATATGATCTGTGAATATTTTCACCACCAGTTATATCTTGTATCGACAATATTCACGACATCATTTTGTTGACCTCCTGGAAGGAATATTAAAATTAGTTTATCAATAAACTTTCCACCGTATTAATTACTTATTATCTGTTCTACACGCTTCTATTAATAATACGTATTGGTTCCAATAAAATTAAATGCTGATAAAATAGGGTATACATTATATCTAAGAAACGTAATTAATATTTTGATATAAAGGATCGAAGGTCTTGTTTTGAGAACGTAGGATAAAAAAATATTTAAAAACTATATATAGTTAACCCCAACAATATAATTTCATAATTTATTGTTGTGGTTAGCTATATAAGATATTTTATAAATACAGATATAAAAACTCATTCTTTTACTGGTAACTGATATTTACTTGACCAATTTAGAAATAACATTTTATAAAAATATATTCATTAAAGCGAAATTACGTAAAAAAAAAGTCATGGTTAACGTCATTAAAATAAATAATTATCTGTAAAAAATTGCTTCTAGCTATTATCAGCGGTGTAATTATAAAAAAGACCGCAACAACAAATACACAATGGAAAAATAACTTATCGTAGTCTACGATATTTTGGATATTTTTTCCCTGAAAATTATGCCTAAAACTTTTTTCCGATACAAAATTTTGTCATACAAAAATCCCCCTTAAGTTTTATTTTGAAATAGAATTTAATATTAGTAAAACCCATTCACTACCGAGTTATAAGATCAGTATTTTATTTATTTTTTATTATTAATGTTGTTCGGTTTATCAAAAAAATTTACAAGAAGCAAATGGATCTAAAAATTTTTGCTACTTTCTCATTACGGGCATCATTATTATAGATGGTATTGTTACAACTCACATACTATTATAAAAGACTTAATTAATTAGAATTTAATTTATATGACTCATTTTTGCAGTAATTGTAAAGTGTTTATTTAAAATTTCATATTAGAAGTTAAGTTAAATTTTATATAAAACTTATGATCTGTCTTGTCTTATATTACTTGTAATAAAATGCTAAATCTTCAGTTTTATTAGATATTTTATATGTAATCCATAACGTTGTTTCAAACTTTGTGTCTCATTTTCACAGTACACTTTTTATACTCTGGCAAGCTTAAACTGCTTAAAGCACTATATACATATTAGATAACATCTGAGATATAAGGCACATTTAAAAATTATTTGTAAGCATTAGGTTATAAGACTCCAAAGGGATTAGTAGCAATATTGAAAGAAACGAAAATTAAATTGTAGAGTCGTCACATAAGTTTTGCTCGTAATAATATTTTTTTATATTGCAAATCTAATTTTATACTCCTAAAACAGTCTTGAAAGAGCCTCACATGAATATCTTATATTCTTTTACCTTCTAATCGAGTTGAAGGAATAAAGGAAATTAATTTTTTAATAAGAATTACGACTATACAGGGTGTTACTTAAAGGTATGTCATAATTTAAAAGGGACATTCCTGGACCGATTTTAAGTCGAAAAGTTCATGTAAACATGGGTCCTAAAATGCTTAGTTTTTAAGATACAGGGTGTTTAAGATACAGATACAGTTTTAATAAATTTTTCAAATACTGTTTCAAATATTGAACTGAATTTTGGCACAGAATATTATGGCATAAAAACACATTTTTTAGATGTTCACCTACTTTTTTTTAGCAACCAGTGGCGTAGCTATGATAGATTTTTAATACAATTTTACAAAAAAAATACTACGCCATTGACTTACGAAAAAAATTATAATTTTATCTTAATTATCAATCTATTATAAACAAAAAAATCCTCCATGACTTTTGCCGTAAATCTTACCATTTGGGTGTAATCGTTAGCTAAAAAAAAGTCTTTTATGCATAAAATGCATCTTTAAAAATTATGAAAATAAATCAAGTTAGCTTTGCTCGTTGCCAGAAATTGTTTTTTGTTGTTTTACACATTATGACACTTGCGTTAGTGATTATTCTTGACAGTTTGTTTTTAGTACCCTTTGGATCTTAAAACGTGAATTGTATTAGTTAAAAAATGGTAGATTATTCTTATTTAGAAATGACGCAAATGCATTTCCTTTATGGACTTGCCAATGGTAATGCTATGGAGGCGCGGCTTTTGTATCAAGAAAGGTATCCTAATCACACTGTCCCAGATAGAAGAATATTTATAAACATTCATCGTCGTCTGGCTGAATCTGGGAGTTTTAAGGCTAATTCTGCCGAGGGCCCGTACAGTTAGGACACCGGCAGTTGAAGAGGCTGTCCTACATGCAGTCGAAGAGGATCCGACCACAAGTACACGAAAAATTGGTATGGTATTGAATCTGCTACAAGACGGTATGGGAAAATTTAAGGGATTCTTTGTTATATTCTTTTCACATACAAATGGTTCAGGCATTGCTTTTTTAGAGATTATGAACCGCGTATGAAATTTTGTAGATGGTATCTCCAAAAAGTAACACAAAATCCTCAATTTGGTGCGAACATCTTGTTTACGGACGAAGCTAATTTCTCCAGAAATGCAATAATCAATTTCCATAACAATCATTACTGGGCTCAAGAAAACCTTCATGCGATTACAGAGACACATTTTCAGGAACAATTTTCAATAAACGTTTGGATCGGTATCGTATCCGATCATTTAATTGGACCATCTTTTTTACCAGGACGCCTTAACGGACAGAATTATTGTAATTTTCTCCAAAATGATTTGCCTTTGCTTCTCGAAGATATTCCTCTTCAGTTACAGCAACAACTTTGGTTTATGCATGATGGTGCTCCAGCCCACTTTAGCATATTGGCTCGTGAGCATTTAAATAAAGTCTACCGAAATAAATGGATAGGCCGTGGAGGACCACAGTTTTTGGCCACCTAGATCACCTGACTTAAATAGCCTAGATTTTTTTTTGTAGGGACACCTAAAAACATTGGTTTATCAGATACCAATTGTGACATTAGAAGAACTAAGAAATAGAATTATTGACGGATGTGAACACGCCTGGAATTTTCGAAAGAGTTCGTGATACTATGAGAAGAAGAGCAGAACCTGCATAGAGGCAAGAGGTGGTCATTTCCAACATTTGTTGTAAATTATGTATGTATGTATTGTATTTAATTGTTGTTGCTTTTTGTTCACCAGTTTGTAAAAAATAGCTTGAAAATAAATATTTGAAAAATGTACCTAATAAAAACTAAAAATAAAATCAAACTTAACACAATCAAAAATAATCATTAATGTCAGTGTCATAATGTTTACAACAACAAAAAAACAGTTGCTGGCAACGAGCAAAGCTAACTTGATTTATTTCCATAATTTTTAAAGACGCATTTTATGCATAAAAGACGTTTTTTTAATTAAAGATTACACCCAAACGGTAAGATTTACAGCAAAAGTCATGGGGGAATTTTTTGTTTATAATTGATTGGTAATTAAGATAAAATCATAATTTTTTTCGCAAGTCAATGGCGTAGTATTTTTTTTGTAAAATTGTATTAAAAATTCATCATAGCTACGCCACTGGTTGCTAAAAAAAAGTAGGTGAACATCTAAAAAATGTGTTTTTATGCCATAATATTCTGTGCCAAGATTCAGTTCAATATTTTAAACCGTATTTGAAAAATTTACTAAAAATAAAAAAAAAATAAAACTTTAACACCCTGTATCTTAAAAACTAAGCATTTTAGGACCCATGTTTATATGAACTTTTTGACTTAAAATCGGTGCAGGAATGTCACTTTTAAATTATACCTTGTATAATGCTTATTATGTAGTATATTATTTGTTTATGTTTATTACTTTTTATTTTAATTTAAAAGTCGTATCAATATTCCGACTTAAGCTTCCCTCCTTCTTACGGACTCCGGATATATGAAAAATAGATCAGCTTACAAGAATATTAAGAATATTAAGAATCTCTCTGAAGAGACCACAGAAGTAAATCGATATTGACACCAAGAAAATTTACAACATCATGCATTGCTACAGGCCTACAATTAATTTTTATGAAAGGAGAGGAGTTGGTATTATTCGTTTTTTCAAATAACAAAAAATCAGTTTTTTCGAAGTTTAGTGTTAGTCTATTCATCTTATACTATTTCTACATGATCGGTCATTAAATAATGTCACATCTTTGGTTTCTATAAAATTTTTGAAATGGCATAGTAAGATGTTTTTTATTAAGTTGCCTATAAATAAGTCTATAATTATTTAAAAATGTTTACTGTGTACTACTTTCTTCATGATAAAATTTCTTTGTTTATTAATTATTTTATTAAAAGTTAGCATCAATTAACGAAAAGACACTCTAAATAGTTTTGTAATATTTAGGTATAGTTTATGTTTCTCTAACCACCTTTTTACCATAGTCATCCTATTTGCAACCTTGTTTTTTACTACCATGTCGAGTCTTCAAAAATAAGTCATCTGCATACGATAGTGGTAGACCACTTATGTCCAAAACTAACTTGATATACTGAGATAAAAAGAAAAGGACAAAGCACATCATAATGATAGATATACTGATTGAATTTCTTATTTTTACTAGTTACTTTCGGCCTCTAAGATAATTTGCAAAGAGATTTTCTTGATCAGATTATACATATAATCCATCATTTGTAGTAGTGTTTTTTTTTGAAAATCAAATTATTTGTTACTAAGAATTTTGTTTTTAATTAGTTTACTATACAGTTTTTATGATATTTTTAAAATTTTTGCAAAAGTTACTTATTACACTAAGGGGCCTAAAATTACCATTGTTACTAGGATCTCTTTTTAAAAATTTAGTAGTAAATTTAAAGTAACTCATCCTTTAAAGTTGTTATTCTGTTGTAACGTTATACTATCTATCTCTAGAAAACTGTTTCTATTTAAAGAGTTGATATATATTATTAGATTCACAGGAGATAGACCTATAAAATTAAGGAGAGTCGGGTAGTTGGCTCTGAAATTTTCCGTAATATCAGTGATGTGCAATATATTAATTATTAATATATTAATTCATATTCATGAATAATATTCATAATAGAAATTTTTAATTTCTGTGTCATTTTCAAAATTTTTATTATTATTTGAGTATTTAATATGGATACATTGTTTAGATTTTGTTTTAAATTTATGAGGTACCAATATTCTATACACCTTTTTAATACCTTATTTTATATCAAATTGTTTATAGTAGTAATTTATAGAGGTGGTTATTAATTTTTATAAATAGCTTCTATAGCTTCTATATTCACTTTTTATTCTCTAAAGATTATAGGTTTTTAAATGAATGGGTATCCATGATTAAATGTTTTTGTATATTATTTTGTTGTATGATTTATTTATTTATTGTGCATTAATTTTTGAGTAAAACAAAATATCAGTATGGCCTTGCTATGTTGTCATGGCTGATAAATAGGTCTTTAAAACATATAGATTATATATAATTTTTTGTAGTAGATCTGCTTTTTTATGAATATATCATCGATACAGGTTTTAGTATATTAAAAAAAATGAATAAAAATTTAAAAAATCAGCAAAAAAGGTAACAAGCTATGGCAAATATTCTATAGATTTTAAAAAATGTCAATGCAGTTTAATGGGTATTCTAGATACCGAAAAAGCTAACAAACATTTTATGTTTAAATACGCAAAATATTATTTTGTTTGCCAACTAATTTGTAATACGTCAGTTACCGCATACAGTTTAATTTATGCCGTAACAAATCTGGTTTTACTTTTTTTTCAGTCAATTTATACAGTGGATTTTCCGAACTAGCATAAAGCTGTTAAAATAATATTACATAATCATTGTTATTTTAGTTAAGCATAATGTACCTATCTAAGAACCATTTAAGAATAATTCAAAGCACAAATTGGTTGTTCTATAAAAAGTATAAACAAGAACATTTTATTGAGAACATCCTGTGTTCCAACTTACAAACAACAAGTAGACATTTTATTAATACTACAAAAAAATGTCCATGGATTGAAAACCAAAGCAGTTTGATTTATTGCTGTTTTAGAATTGATAGGCACTTTAAGATTTATTAAAATGTATTCATTTAATCAAATAATAAGAAATCATTTAGCGCGCTTATTTTATATATCAATTGCGTTTACTCAGGTGGAAAAACCTATTAAGGTAGTGACTACATAAGAGTGTACGTCTAATATAACAAAAAAATATGCAAATTTTATTTAAATGCCACAAAACAAAAAGAATAAATAATTGAGACTAAGATTTACATTATAATTTATACATTCATATATCAAAATTTGATAATAAACTTCTTAGAAATATTATTAACTTTTTTTTAAACGTGCATTTTTAATTCATAAAATACAATTAATTCGTTTTAAGATTATCCCATATTTTGTAACCTTTCCATGCCATCTGTATGATGTTATTAAAAACCGGGACAAAAGTCAAAATAAGAGGGTAAAATAATGATGGTACAATCTATTAATCTTTAGTTTAGAAATACGTGAAAAAAACCCGCATTTGAATACCCACCCCCGTTATCTTTGTGCATCCTCTTATGCTATAGTATTTTAATTATTTTAATAAATAATCAATTATTTTAAAGACATGTCTAAAGTCAAAGAGAAGAGAGTTAATATAAGATATTAGATTAGAAAACTGTTTTTCCTAATATTCTTAATAATAAATAATAAGATTATAAACACATATTTATTACTAAATTATAGGGTAAACACTGAAGTATCGTTAATTATGTAGCTAATATCGGATAGAAAATTTTAAAAAATCATTATTCGGTTGATTATTCACACTAAATTAAAGATATACATATAAAATTAAAATTCTAAATAATTAATTATTTTAACGATAAAGCTGAAGTATATTATTTACCTTCACGTTTTGAATCATCCAATTTATCACCAAATCCATTTTTCTGTTCAATTTGAGCCAACTCAAACGTTTCTTTTACCATTTTTTTACCCCAGGAAGTTACTTATTCACTTCACAATACTAATAACATCTAACCACATAAAAATATAACAAAAATAATTATATACCACTAAACATTTCCTATCGGCACCGTCGAGCGTTATAAGCGCTCGCGAGACGCAAAGTTCCGTTTATATACGAAAAAAAGATTCTAGCAGTAATTATTATTGTATTAAGCTGTAGTTTTGTTGTGGAAGAGTTCAAATAAAAACTAGGGGTCAATACAAAATGATGCATGATAAGACTCCAAAAACTTTTCCGTTGCTTGCACTAAAATATTTAACTCAATACACGTTTATCTAATGTAAAACGTATGATAATTTTATAGTGATAACATGAGTTTTGCGTACGAAATATAAAAATACGCATTATTTTTAAGCAGTGAAAAATAATATAAGTTCACATAAAGTTTGACAATTCTGAGAGCTAGTTTTGAAACATAACATTTAAGGCTTTAATTCTTTATAAAAATTGCTCTTGAGATAGTCTTAAAAAATCATATGAATTTAATGAACAGATATCAAGAGCTTAACGAAAAGATTTTGAGAAAGATAAAATATTAAAAGTTATTTTAAGAAAAAAAAAGAGCGATTATGAAAAGTGAAACAGGCATGTGTGAATCAAAAACTGAATATTTTTTAAAATAGCCAACCGAACTTAACCGAACGAGTACAATATATAAATCTAAGACAAATAACTAAAGAGACATATAATGAACCAATTAGTAAATACCTGTTAGGAAAAAAGACAATTCTAAGATTACACATTCAAAGAATCTCTTATAGCTTTGATCCTCTTTTTTTACAGTCAAATCTCCTTGTTTATATTGCTGTATTTCAGGATTCACTAAGTGTTCTTTTCTTTATGATAGTCAGAGTTCTTTTAGCCAATGTTGTTTATATTTAATAGATACCCAACGCATTTCAAAAATGTTGTCTAAATTCTTTTGGTCACTATTTTATTGACTCTTGAGTATTTTTGTATTATAATGATTCTCACAAACTTAATTTAATAAAAACAATAATTTTTCTCTCTATTGCCATAAACCATTCAAATCCTTTATTGTTGTTCCAGAAAATTTGAAACTTTCCTATTTTTCTTTAAGTATTTGTATTACATGTATAGGAATCTTGTATGTAAACTATAGATTGTGTAAATACGAATTATTATTAATTAAAACTCCCATTCCTAAATTTTTAATCGTCGATACTTTAAATTACTTTTTCAAATAGTCAAAGGTAACATACAAATAAAGATAGAGTATCAACAGAGATGATGTTTTTTTAAGCTTCAACTGCTTAAGTAAATAGAACATATATAACCTGATCTTAATGAGACACCTTTTTAAAGCCATTAACACCAATTTGATTTATTTATCTGAATCCTTTGCCGATAATGCAACTAGGGTAATGTACTCTCAATCTTTATAATTTTTTAATGGTTTTTAACAATTTAGTTTTCTAGTATAAAGTTATATATTTTTAAACTGCGTTTTTCAATAAGTTTCTTATATGGCATCAAATGCATCATCTAATTCCCAGTGACCGTAACGCATTATATAATAATATTGCAAATTATTATCTATTATTTATGGGATATTGAAGATCGTGTATTAACAATGGCTTATAAATACTTAATTATGATAAACTGAATTGTTTATAATCAGTATTCCGAAAGTTTTAGTTATTAATCTATATAATTTAAACAATTATGTAACAAGAAATGTACGATTTATATAAAATAATACTGAGCACTATTCCACATGTAATTTAATTTGAACGTAATAACATCATTAATAAATAATTCTGCATCCCAATAATTAAGAAATGAGGCAATTATTAGAGAATATTTTTACTTGCTTATTATAATTTAATAACAGTATAATTAATTAACAATTTACTAGCGGTAAATATGACAAAAAATAAAGCAGCAAGATGAAAATTTTTGCAAAAAAAACTAATTATTGTATCTTTGTTTTGATTAACTTAACGGTAGTTGACTTAATGTTTTCGGATCTGGCCTTGACGTTTATTAAAATTACCATTGCTTAAATACCCGTGGAATTATTTGATATTTCTTATGAAAACTAAATAAGATATTATCAAATTAATTTTAATATTAATAACTGTATGTTTAATTATTCTTTTATTGGTAATTGCAGAGACAGTGATAAGAAAAGTCTTTTATTTCTAAACATTCAAATAGTCTTATTTATCAGCCTATAAATATTAGTTTAAATTATTTTGGTATCACTTCTTTTGTGGATGTGAAGTGTCTGATGTAATAAGGTGTAGGATTGCTTTATTGCATATATAGAAATATATAGGAAAATAGCTCAGAGTACATTTTAAGTAAATATTGGTCAAGGATATAACGAAATGTTTGACACGTATTTTTGCATGAACTAAAAACATAAGAGATTACTAACAGTATTCTCACAAACTTTTACTTCTGTCGTTTAACTCTAAGTGCTAACTTTATTTTTTTTTAGTTGTATTAATGCTATTATTTTATAGGTCCTTTATTATTGTTATTATTTATTAGGTTCGTTTTACAAAATATGGCAAGAGTGCTTAATTTACAAAACAAGTATTTTGTCTAAACATGTTTGAATTAAATGGTTTATTTTTTAAATAGATGTCTAATTCAATAAAGGACATCCTGCATAATTAAAGTGTAGTTCTGTCAATGTAAAAACCACAAGACAAACTTTCAAATGTGTTTTTTTAATAGCCGGAAATAATATGTACCTACTACTACAAATTTAATATTCTGCTACCCTATACAATGCAAAAACCTGGTCGGAATGTTAATTGCGTTAAACAAAATTGCACAATTATTATTATGACCATCACTGTGTTATTTTCGAGGTGATTCCTAATTTACCAAGGTTAAGGTTATTATATCGGGCGAAATACTATAAATATTAATGAGTCAATTTCGAGAAATTCTATATAAACTTTAATATTTTATTTATAAGGGTTTTTATTTCCTTGTATGGTTAGAAAATTCCCTTTTAAATCCCATTAAGCATATTTTCTCCATTTGGTATTTTAATTTCAATTTTTTTTTTCGCCTATTTTTGGAATCTTATTCGTTTTTTGTAGACAATTAAAAAACAAGGCTAAAAACGATTTTTTATGGATGAAAACTGTACTTGCGACATCTTCTTGATACCACTTTAAAAATAAATCTTGGATGTATATATTTCTACACACGAAACTAATTAATACGAGAAACAGTTTAACACAAATTTAATAGATGGCGACATAAGTATTTATGTTTAAGGTTACTTATAAATAAGTGCTAAGTAACTTAATATAATATGTGTAGGTTTTTGAAAAAACAATTTTGTTTTTGGTTTTTCTGGTCAAGAAAATAAAGATTTAAACTTACTCCCTATGATAAGTAGGTATAATTTAATTGCGAACCCTTATGATATTTCAGATGAAGAATCTTCCCAGTAAGTAGGAAAAAAATTGAATGCCCGATAATTTCTTGATCTCTACCACACTTATTTTTCCATTAGTGCAGGAGTTATCTTGAAACTGTGAATATCTTGCACAGTTAAGTTACATATGATATGCAAGCTTCAACGATATTCGTGGCTGTATTACTAATATTGATTTTCATTAAATTAATGTGGCAAATAAAGTAATATTGGTAAACATAAAAGTATTAATTTTTTCTCAATATCGATTAAAAAAATTAAAAACACAGGATTGAAAAATAAATAGAATAAGCGTAATAAAATTAATAAATGACGAAGTAGCAACCTAATATAATTCTTAAAACGATTCAAAAGACGGATTTTAATTTTCCTTGCTACCTTTCTTTTTTTGAAACTACTGTCGGTGTCAGACAACAATACTTAGTAACGATTAAATAGTTCATTATCTTTACCAGAGAACCTCGAATAAATTTCCATAACCAAAATATTTGTTTTAACTACATCGGTTAAATACCTTCAGTTGAGTTGCTGCAAAACCAAGTTCTTCCTGTCACTCAAATGCTCCCTGATTTCGACCTGGAATTAGGGTATTTTGAATAAGTCGGCTGTCCTGCTCATAATACGCCTAGGGTAAAGGAATTTTTAATAAATAATTTTCCTAACCGTCTTATTAGTGGGACTTTTGATAATGAATGGCCTCCTAGTTCTTCAGATTTCTCGCCAAATACTAGTATTTTTGAGGTTATTTTGCCAATAAAGAAGGTTTGTTTGATTCTTTTATTTGAATCTTTCGAGTACTATTTTTTGAATTTTTATTAAGTTAAACAGTTACTCCCATTAAAGTTGGACGCTTACTAATGACGTAGCAGGTGAATACCAGAGCGTACGAAATGTAAGGATGTTCGTTGCCATATTTGGCCTTTAAGCACCTTTCTATGCGTAATGATCGATTCTCCAATCTATATATCTATACATAAATTGGAAACTTATAAAAGAACATTTAAATCTCTTCTTTCTAGGTCGACTGGTAATAAATAAAAAAGTAATTGGTAACAACTTCTTGGTATGCTTATAAATATTTCGGAAGCACGTGTTTTTGTATGAGAGTGAAAACTTTTTCAAAAACTGAATTATACCGGTGAACTCCTCTTGGCGTTCCATTCTTGATTGTTAACCTAATCAGGATTAGGCGTTATGGGTATTGACAAAAATCGTTTTTATTTTTTTTATGCGAAAATCGTACCTCTAGTGAAAAATGACCAAATTTTTTTATGGCATACATAAAAAAATTATTTAAAAATATTTTTTATTCCCATAAAAACCAATGGAATCTAGAGGTATCGAAAAAATATCGAAAAAAGGTTTACTTCCTAAAAAAAAAGTTCAAGATATGTATACGTTCATAGAAACCTTTTTGCTTGATTTCATTAAAGAAATATATTCGATGTATTATATTCTAGTCAGGTAGATGCAATATACTCCAATTTTCGCAAAGCCTTTGATCAAATTAACATATTTTATTCTATCAATGAAGGCAGCTGAACAATTTGGTTTTTCTAACACCTTTATCAGTTTATTAAAATCCTACCTTAGTAGAATAGCAATGTTGCTAGACTTCGCCATAAACTTGTATAGTTTTTCAAATAAATGCCAGATTTATTTATTTATTTTATTTTTATTTATATTACTACTATAGTAGACTGCACCGCCCTTCAAGCCTATATTAATGCAATTTTTCAATAGTATATAACAAATGGCCTTAATGTTTCAAAGTGCAACGTTGTGTCTTATGGGTAGCTAAAAAACCCGATTCTCTTCAATTATTATGTCAATGGTACTTCCTCAAACAGACTTGTTGAGGTGAAAGACCTGAAGGTGGTGTTTAATGTCAAATACTTTTTTGTTCCACATATGACGGAAAGCGCATCTAGATCATATTAGGTTTCTTATTAAGAAATTATAAACACTTTTCCCAGATCTCAGGCTGTTATTTTATGCCAATGTATAATTGTGATAGTCGATCAACAGTTTCAATAATAATAAAGCATCTACATGAGGCGTTGAATTATCCTTAACTTTCCTATGCCTATTTCGTGATAATAAATACACTATGAATAGTATGACTAAATAAATAAATATTGACAATTATAAAAATTATATTCTTATCATATTATTCCAGGTTCATATAACATATTTATTGATGCAATTCAGTTTCCGAAACTATACAGTAATTCAACATAATCATATATAAAGATTCAATTAAGTATATTTAAAATTAACATGTTTTTAAACATTTAATTTCTGATGAACCTACTACCAGATTTTTGTAGAATATTCTTAACTTTAAACTTCACCATATCTAGATGCTCTATAAACCCAATTAAAATATTATATTCAATCAGAAATTCAATATATTTAAATTAAAATTATTCAAATATTTTCAAGTCACAGGTATATTTTAGATTAATATTAGTCACCTTGTTTTTAATTCTAAAGAGTTATATTCTTAGTTCGTCGTCTTATATCTGGTTATAAATAATGAATGAAGGCTGAATTCGCAGGTGCTAATTAGGCCAGAGAGTTCTCGGTTCAACATCGTAAAGTGCCC
This sequence comes from Anthonomus grandis grandis, assembly GCF_022605725.1. Taxonomy (NCBI): domain Eukaryota; kingdom Metazoa; phylum Arthropoda; class Insecta; order Coleoptera; family Curculionidae; genus Anthonomus; species Anthonomus grandis. Next base: position 17,819,102 of record NC_065554.1, on the reverse strand, counting down.
CTTATAATATTTTCAAGACGTGCCCTATTATTCTAATTAATTGATCCTAGAGTTACGGTTCGTAGCATAACACGTAATATCAGACGAATTAGATAGATGTTAACCCAAGGTTAAATGTGGCTAAATGCCTTCGATGCTTTGGGTTAATATTTAATGAATATTATAATGCTATAATAAGATGTAATATAATTCCTTTAATATTTATACTAGCCTATGGAAACGTACTTGCAGTACATTAAATTATGCAAAAACTATTATAACATTACTGTAGAATAGAAAATATTTATTTATTCACAACTGTTTATATGGAAGAACGTCAAAATAAACATTAATTTGGATATCTTTATTATCGTCGTAAAAATACTATGAGATCTTGACCATTACGCTATCAATTCTGGATCATCTTTCTAATACTTCTGGAGTCTTGAAGACATATCCTTGATCCAGTATCACATTAGAATTTGACAAAATGCTTACTAGCTAGGTTTTAGCATTTTCAAAATTTATAATTATGGTATGCAAGATACCAATCAGTTCTAAACCTAAGAAAACTAAGTTCAGAAAATTGAATTTATCAACCATTTTATAAAAATTAGCGTGATGGTGAAATTACTAGTGATCCTCAACAATTTAAAAATGATTGACTTCTCTAAAACTTCCTGCTTGGTCAGGCGTTATATTCTTCTGAATACAATTTGAACTTTAAAAAAAAAAATCTTAGAGTTTTTCCTTGCACTTGCCTTTTATGAATTTAAATCTTAAAACAAGCCTAAATTTTTATTGAAGTTTTGTTTCCTCAAAATTGGTTTTCTTTATATTCATGACTTGTTTTTCATATTTAAATATTTTCAAACCTTTAACCTTTAAGTCTTGCTCTTTTTTACGTATTTATTTTAAATTTTCTACTTATTTTATATACGTTTTTTTGTTTTTTCTTAATTATTCAGTCTTAATTACCTTTATCAGATCTTTTTTTGGAAGCCTCATAGGATATTCTAGATTTTGTAACTGCATGCATTTAAGCGATCTCGTCCAATCACGTTAATCCTTTTAAATTCTATTTCGCTATAGTTATATTTAAAGAGAATTTGGCACGGATTTTCTTTCTGGTAACGCATAACTTTTATTTTCAGCCATGATACCTTATCTCCGTTTTCATCTCTTAATCTATTTTTAAAAAAAGAACTTGCCAACGATTTTAAATCAAGAAAATCTGGAAACCTTAACTCCTTACATTGATAAGGCTCACTCTTTTTATTTCTAAGTCGCTTAGAACGAGCCAATCGGAACACATTAAGTAAATCATTCATAGTGAATATAGCAACATGTTTCTTGGCAGACTCAATAGCACTATGCATAGAGTCTACTTCCATGTAAGAGTGGCCTCTCTCCAAAAAGTTATGTTTTATGGTCAGTAAATGCGTAATTTATAGTAAGTACAAAAATAAAGTGGCTATGTACTGATTGCGGTTTTGATCGCTGCAAGTATCTGAATACATGCTGATCTCTGTTACGTCTCTTGGAATTGTTCTTACCCACTCAAATAATGCAGTTCCGATTTCGGAACTCCCTCGTTGACCGTTAGTCTCCGTCCACGCGTAGCAATATGCATTCTTTGGTGTCGCTGCTTCATAGACAGTTAAGTTAAAAGCACATAATTTCATACTGTAATAAAACTGGTATATATCGGAGAAAGGAATTTGCAAAACGCTTTGTAAATCAAAGGTGATGCTAGTAAAATGCTTATCATTAGAGGCTCGTACCTTATTAGATTTTCTGCAATAATGGGATTCAAGGGTAGGGAAACTTTCAAGGTGGCTCTTAACTTTTTCTTCTAGCTCCTGGGAAGTTTTATTACTTGGTGCCTTACAACCACGTTGATCTGGTAATTTAAATAAGCCATGCTCATTTACTCTAGCAAAGGCATGGTCAACAATTCAATCGTGCTTAGAGTGTTTAAAAGAAACTTTTTGGAAACACGTATTTCGTGAGCCTATTTAAAAAAAAATATGATCTGCTTGCTTGCTTTGCTGGTCTGGTTTCAGTGCAAGGCTTCCTACACTTGGTTTTAACTGATTTTACACGGGCCAATATGTAATCTTTTTGTCTATCATAATTTAATTGCCAGCAGGTAGCACATAATTTTCTTCTATCGTCCAAACTAAAGTGTTGTGTACATTTAAACTTGCAGAGCTCGCAATCGGCATGTTTGGAAATTTTTGCACTTCTCATTTTTTTATTGGTTTTGTAAGGTTCCCCCAAAGATCTTTTCTTTTTATTTATGGCTTTTTTCCACTGATCAGAGTATGATTTTTCCACCTGCTCTTTTGTTTAGTTGTAGTAGATATATTGTTGTGCTCACCATTATGATTGTCTTCATCGTCAGTAGAATTATACTCGTCTGAACTACCTTCTTCAAATTCTACCACTTCCATAGGAGAGTGCGGATCTTCATAAAGGTTCGCATTCAGATTTTTAGGGCGAAGAATACGTTGGGTGTCTGACGTCGATGATAAATTAGTGTCAGCGAAAGTGTTGCAAAGCCCTTTTGTCTTTTCTGCCACAAGATCACATTTTATAACTGAAAATAAAACGCAGTAATAACTAATTAAGTAATTTATAAAAAATTAGAACTAAAATAGAAAAATAATTATCAATTAATATAAACACCTTAATTTACACGTACGAACTCAAAATAGAAATAGGTACAAAACACACACTTAATGCACTTAATTTATAAGCACAAAAACATATTTTTTTACTAATACAATAGAAAAAATTATACATACTTATAATAATTTATTAGTTTTGTACTTTTACTATTTTGATCAATTTTACGCTCTATTCTATGATGGGCTTTAAAAATTCTAATCTATGTTTTTTTTAAGTGTCCTGAGGATTTGAAAAACAGAACATTCCTATTCTTTTCAACCGTTATTCAGGCACAAACGTGCACAGGATAATTAAAAAAAACAAATCCTAACCTATTTACTTAATTATAACGTATATAAAAAATAATAATACTGTATACATAGAACATAACAATGTATGTACATACAGAAGAAGCTATACTTAATTATAGCAAAGAAAATATTTTTTAATTAAATTATTACAAGAATATTTACCTTCAGATACTGCTGGGGAAGAAGCTGAGGTGTTTTTATTTACAGGGGCATCCTCTGATGCTATGGTGGGATTGATAACGGTTTTTAAATGACCCAAAATATTAGCAACATTTGATATTTCGTTAGTTTGGCTTATTAATTCCTCATACAGCGGGCCTAGAATTAAACAATTTCATTTAAAAAAAAGAATGAAAAAACTTTTTACTGACCTAACCTATAAAATATAAAAATCTAATTATATCGATACAAAACTTACCTTCAGCATCAATATGAACAAGAGTTTTTGATTTTTGTAATGCCAATTTAGCAATATATCGAGATCTAGCACTCATTATAATAAATAAATCACAAAAAGCGGCAACTTCACAGCGCAAAACAAACAAAACAACTGCAAACAGTAGCATATCAATGACTAAGTATATCAAAGCCATATGCAAAAATGATTAAGTTTCGTCAGGTTAAAGTGACCATGTCTACTTGGTCACATTAAAATCTGATATGCTATAACCAAAAGTGACTAAGTAGAGATGGTCAATTTAAGCTGATATCAACTTTCACTTTAGAAAACTTGATCATTATTAACTTATTTTATGTACTTGCTTCTGAACCCTGAGGAGACTTGGTCAGTTTTTCCAGGCAAAGATATATGATTTTTTAGAGAGTTGGTCAAAAAAACAGAAAAATTGCGATTTTGGACTTTGGGACTGGTCACTTACCTTTAAGCCCACGATATTTCCTAATGTAACTAATCTACGTTAATGTAAAAATCAAAAGGTGCTCTTAGAGTGTAGCTCAGCAACATACTACATACAGCCCTACAATTAAAAATACAAGGCTTTACTTCATATGGAGACTTCAATTGAATTGTTTTTAAAAATAACTTTTTTCCTCGAATATATATATTAATTATAAAAAATATGTTATTTCTATTGATATCTCGGTGATCTCTGGGTAACCTTAAAAAATTAAACAAAAAAAAAAATCATAATTATAATTTTTATTTATAATTATGATTCTTATATTTTTTATTGACACAAAGAAATTAACATAAATCTAAGCACTGAGCTGCCAAGCTAACATTTGATTACTTTTTTATAATTTTTACTTCATAACCTTACGCTTTATTCATTTATATAAAATAGGAGTTAAAACGGCGGATTTAACTTTCTACATCTACCTTTTAACCTTAATAATACCTTATTACGGAACAGATTCAAGCTAAGGTTAAAGTTGGAGATATTCTAGCCACTAAACACTAACACATTTTAGACGTAATTAACTTTTCAAGTGCTTACACTATGGTGCGAGGTACACTTGACCTAAACGGTTGCCTTCTGTTTAGACAAATACCTTAAATTAATGAAATTCAATGTGGTTGAAGTTGAACGAAAGCACTATCCTGAGGACTCCTTGCCGTTAATTTAATCTAAAAGGATAATATTTTCATCCATTTAGAGCAGATAAAAAGGAAAAAAAACAAGTGGTGGTTCGCGTAAAGCTTAATTATGATTTTATTTTTAGTTCAAAAAAAGGATAATGAACATGTATTTTAAAATTGATGTTAAAAGTTGTGTAATTTCCCTTTTAGTATGTTGAGGATGATTAAATATGTAAAGCAGCGACGTAAATGTACACAGTTGTCTATATTATTTTAAGTTCATTCAACGTCAATTAAGATAATTATTTTAGTAGTTAACTTGAAGACTCTAAATAAAAAACATGATTTGAATTTAAGGGCTCAATTATTTTAAATTATTGTAGGTCAAGTAATCGTTGCAAGCCATAGTCCGTTCGTAAAAAAAATTAATGATTGAATATTGATTTAAATATGCAACAATTATTTGCTCGTACCGTACGAGATTTCCAGATTGAGATATTGGTATTTTATAATGATTTCAGAAAGTTTCAATAACATTGTTGCTTATTATTAAAAAAAGAATCATTAAAATAAAATGTTAAATAAGGTCTTAATGTCTGGAATTATAATTTTACCTATTAATTTAAAATACTGTATTTAATTTTACTCTATCAACATTAGTTTACATAATAATTTTGGTGGCTATAAAACAATGTTGGTAAAATAAGTGGCTAAAAATCAATATACTGGGTCGTTAGTTTATATTTTTACTACCTTGTATATTCCTCTTAATCCCATCCTATTTTTTGCCATTTACCATAAGAACACATGAATAAATTAAATATTCCATTGCGGTTATCAACACTTAAATTCAAATTACTCCCGCTTTATGATAGTCGCTACATAATAACGATGATGGCGAAATACATATTTCTAAACTACACGCCGCTATAATTTATTGTGTAAAATAATTACTCGATGTCCGGGACATGGGTAATGATTTATACTCTGGTAATATTACATATAAAATCACTTTGTAAACTGTAAATTCAAATGTGTAATAATTTAGGGTCACGCGGCGGTGAAATAAGAGTTGCGTATAAAACAAAATGTGCATTTTGAAAATATCACTTCCATAATGTTTAAAGTGTAATGGACCTATGAGAACATAGAGTTATTGTTTAGAGTATACATGCTTTATATAGGGATATCCTATAGGCTGGTAGGACTAACTTTAGAGTGGATTTATAATTTTTTTAATAATTTCAAAAATTACTCAATAAGTCTAATATGTTTTTTAATTACTAATCAAGCGGAGATTTAAAAATAATTACTATTGTAGTAATGATGCATTTTTTAAATGTGAGTTTTTTAAATAATAAATTATCTTATTATATTTATATTAATATAGTTAGAGCACAATGAACATTGAATTCTTATGTATGTGTCTGTGTATGTGTGTTTGTGTAAACGGGTGTTTTGACCTAATGACATTTTTCTACTAAAAAAACTTCCCAATTAATGTAATGGCTCGATTTCTTATTCGATGCCTGATGCCTTTTTAATTATTAATATCAATTTATTAAATTTGAATTTGGATTTTATTAATAAAGGCTATTTTTGCAACAATATAGTTATATTTTAAAGCATACTCACCTCAATTGTCACACTTGCTTTATATTAACAGCTATAACCATACTAAAATATACATAGGTAAAGACTAGCCTGGGGCTAATCAACTCAGCCTATATAGGCAGCAATTATGATAATGTTTAGATAATATGAAAACCGTAAAAGACATGAAATTTGTTTTAAGTTAGAGAACAAATAGTGATAAACAGGAAGAATTTAATTATAAGGAGATTGTTCATAACGTGAGAAAATGTGATATTGTCTTAAAGTCAGTAATGGACAAACTTAAGTGAATTTAGATATTTATTATACATTGCAACAGCATTTAGTATAAACATCAAAAGAAGGCAGCTGCAAGAACAAAAAGAAAGACATTTATTTATATAATCCATGCCAAAAATATCCAATTAATGTTGAAAAAAGATTCTTTATATTACTATGTAATCTATAGAGATTGAGTTCTATTATATATATTTTAAAATGAAAAATAAACCTCCTGCATTGATTTTAAAGCTAGAAAATACGCAACGTAAATAATGTTAGAGTGTTTCATAAGAGAAAATATTAGACTTGCGCAATTTTGTTCTTCTTTTTTAACTAATAACACTTTTATTAAGTACAATAGTTTGAGTGCAAAATATAATTTTCTAAATACACTAGATACAAAAATTTTTGTGACTTGTATGAGGGTAAATCTCACCCTGGAGGTTGTATGTCTGCAAATTACTCGTGACAGGACGGATTACTTAATTAGACATCAGATCGACTTTATACTGGTGAACAAAAAAAACGAAATAGCTGTAAGTTAGTAAAAGCTTATCCAGGAGCTGGCATACACTCAGATCATAATCTCCTTATCGGCGTGTTTAAGAAAAAGATGAAGAGTCTAAAGAAGAGTAACCTACGTAAGCTTAAAATTCATGAAGCCAAGGAAAGTGTACTAAAATATAAATACTGCACGATACTTTCAACGTACATAAAAAGATTAAAGAGTTAAATAAAATTTTTAAACGTAAACATGTGACCACCCTAATCAATAACGATAGAAAATCTATAACTAATATTGCTGACTTGAAAGATATATAAAAACATATATAGCACAACTCTTTTATGATAAAAGATATAAACCTCTCAAAGTAGATGATGATCCAGGTCACATACAGATGATATCCTCATATATCTTGCAACTTTTTGATGAATACATCATGAGGTGGTTAGCAAATGAATTTGATAAGTTATACAGTTCTGGTGAGTTTTCGCACGAGTGGTTCATATTCAGAATTCATCGCCTTGCGATTGCCAAGTGTGAAGATATTAGAACAATAAGTCTAGTTATACATCTACTTAAACTATTTTTAAAAATCAAACACAGAACAATCTACAGCACCTGTGAGCAAATAGCACTTTCAGAGATGCAGTAGGATCATCATATATAGCATCCAAGTTGTATTTCAGCAATGCAGAGTCATAAACTGTAGCGTGTTTGCATATTGTTGACTGCTAGGAGGCTTTTGACAGAGTAAAACACCGAAAAATGGTAAAAAAGTAGGCTTGAATGGAACAAAGATCAACATAATAGTCACTCTGTAATGGAATCAATCAACTTTTGTCAAAATGAGACAATACAGAAAATGAGGATACTGAGGAGTGTAAGGCAGAACTGTAAACAGGTCTTTTCCTTAGAACACACCGAATCAGAAATATTCTTGAATGGAGAAAAAGCAAACGACATTCGTTATGCAGACAATACCGTCGTTTTTGCCGATAACATAGAGGGCTTAAAAATCTCATAAATAGGATAACAGAGTGCAGTTAACTATATGCCCTGGACATAGACAATAATAATAACTGTTAGCTTATAATGAAAACAGAAGCAAAAACAGATAGAACAAATGAGTCGATCTTTTGCAGAAATACAAAACAGAGCTAAAAAGCCAGGACTGCATTCAGCAAAATAAGTGATCTATTCGTAAGCCATCACACACCAAGATAAGATTCCTGCACTGTTGCGTAATCTCTATCTTGTTTTAGGGGGTAGAAACATGGACATTTACTGAACCCACAACGAAGAAATCAAATGCATTCGAATTATGGTTGGATCGTAAAATATTGAAAGTACCATGGACAGACTATATAACAAATATCGAGGTCCTCAGCAGAATAAGCAACGAAAAAAAAGTGGTTATTACTGTGAAGCTACAAAAACTTCAATATTTGGGATACTTAATGAGAAATCAAAACAGATTTCACTTATAGCAGACTATCCTGTAACGAAAAGTACTAGGAAAATGAAGTGTGGGTAGAAAACCAATATCGTGGTCAAAAAAATTGAATCTAGTTTGGTATCAGTACACCTGAGTAATTCCAGGCTGTAATGAAAATAGTGAGGATAGCATGTGTTATAGCCAACATCTAAAACGAATAAGAACTATAAAAAGAAGTATTGTGGAGGGTTGTTGGGTGGGGTCAGAAATAAAACAGAAACCTGTTTACCTAAATGTCGACGTTTCGACTTATATAAAGTCATCCTCAGGACACTAAGTCTAGGTTTCTTAAGTTATAATTAAAATAGGAGCGTAGAGTTATTTTTAACATGGGTTAAATTGTGGGTGTTACTGTGGGCAAACTAGAATCAACAATAATTATAACTTAAGAAACCTAGACTTAGTGTCCTGAGGATGACTTAATATAAGTCGAAACGTCGACATTTAGGTAAACAGGTTTCTGTTTTATTTCTGACCCCACCCAACAACCCTCCGCAATATTGAAGATATTAGTAAAATCTTATCCAGGGTCTTATAGGGTCACAAACACAAAATTGAATATAAAAAGAAGAACTATTCTAGAAATATGCATTTTACATAGCAAGTCATTTTCAAAAATTGCACCAATATTTTTAAAGTTATTAACTATATTTAACTTTCCTGCCTACAAATAGTTGTAAATTATCAAAGGCAATTTTTTTCTTATTCTTTGAAAAAAAAACACATTACAGAACACTTGTTCGGATTTAATTGTAAGTTATTGCTTGACAAGAATATGGAAACACTTAATAAATCATTAATTATTCTATATAATCCACCAACACACCATCTGTTTAAAAAAAAAATATAAATTTGCATATCATGTGCAAAGCCGTAAACACTGAAATACGTAACAACCTTAAACATGGCTGCTACATACACTAAAAATAAGACAGGACCTAAGACAGAACCTCAAATGCATCAGAAATTATGTAACAAATATTTGACTGATTTGGATTTTCTAAGATTACAAGATGCTTCCTTTCTGAAAAATAAGTCTTTAAGTCTTATAAGTTTAATGAATTAATATTGAATCCATAACAGCCCAAGTTTGCTAAAAGCAGACTGTGTATCGAAAGCTTGAAAAAATTTAATCAATATGAATGCTGCAGCATTATTCCTATATAAAACCTTTATGATTTCTTAATATATATAAATATATGATATCTTAATATATGTTGTATATATGCATAGGAAGGGTTAGGAAAAAAAAGCAGGTAAGTCAATTTTTTTGATATATTGAGATATTGGGAGCATTCAGTTCAGAATTAGCGTAAGTATCTTTAAAAACACTTAAACTGGATAAAAAGCAGGCTAGTCAGCCGACATACGGCTTAAGTTTTACTATAAGGAAAAAAAAGCAAATAAGTCATGCGAAAAGAGGAAAAAACCAGGCAAATCAGTAATTATTATGAAACGCCGCTGCTACCATTGCCACCTGACACGGTTCCTGCTAACGCATTATTAGTGTGTCAACAGCGTTTATAGCCGTTAGATTGTTTTTCGTTTACTATTGTTTCGTTAGTTTTGTATCATCTGTTTAGCTTTGTGTTTGTGACTATACCGTAATGTCAAGCTCGGACGAAAGTGATAAACTTTATAGTGAGCCAAAAAAAAGAAAGAAAACTGGTCGGATGTCTGATGTAAATAAAAAATTAAGACTTGCGACACATGAAGCTGGTCGCCCTTGCCATTGCAAACGATTTTAAGTGTTATGATTCAATCTCTGAACATAACAAAAAAGAGATATTATGCTACTTTAACCAGTAACAGTCCCACGATGAACAAAATATGTACCTCGCTGGGCTAGTTACTGTAGGACACGTGGCACAGAGACCTCGAAAGGAAGAAGAGGAGGTGACGTTGCGTGAAATCTAGTTTTTCGTATAGAGTTCGAGTCACCGACGAGGCGGGAAATAAAGTTGATATTACTGTATGTGCAAAGGCATTTTGTTCATTACATGGCATTAGCAAAAATAAGATTTACAATGTGCAGAAAAGTTTAAAATCAATGGGTTGTGCACCTAAGGATAGAAGGGATAAGCATTCTAAGGAACACATACAGCTAAATAGGATCACTGCAGCTCTGGTTGAGAACCATATCAAAAGTTTTAAAAGTCGCCAGAGTCATTATAGCCTTAAAGATTCGGGTAAAACTTATTTGCCAGAAAGTCTAAACATAAAGAAAATGTATAAACTATTCAAAGAATTACACCTTGCAGCAGTGGTATCTTACGATACTTACCGGATGATTTTCAACACGAAATTTAATATTTCTTTTGGGTATCCCCGCACGGAGACTTGTGCAACTTGTGATGAATATACAGTAAAAGTTAAAGCTTTATCTGCGGAAACTGATAAACAACAAATTCAACAGCTAACAATAAACATTATTCTTCATAAGAAGAGGGCAGAATGTTTTTACAACCATAAGCAGAAAGCCAAAATTCAGACAAGAAAAAATAAAAAGAAAGAAGCTATTTGCATAGATTTCGCTAAAAATGTCTGCCTGCCGCAGATAGTTACCAACGATGTATATTATAAACGTCAACTTTCTATGTATTCCTTTAATGTCCACGTTCTTGCAACTGGTGAGTCCATTTTTTACATGTACGATGAAAGTGTTGTCAAAAAAGGACCGAACGAAGTGGCCTCATTCCTTTTTCATTTTATTATGAACTATTTGGATGACGAAGTTCAGGAATTGTAAATTTTCTGTGATTCTACAGGAGGGCAGAACAAAAACTACACGATATTTAGATTCATTAATTACTTTACGAACAATCGCATCCATGGCCTCACAGACATTAAAATTACATTTCCTATACGTGGACACTCATACTTGGAGTGCTATACAAATGTTGGTCTATGGAACATAAAAGCACCAATGGAAATACAAAAAGATTTCGAAAAAATGGTGGAATTATCACGATCGAAACCATCTCCTTTTACTGTGGTCAGTGTTACTTAAAGAATTGTATTGGATTGGAAGACAATGTTGCTATCAAAGTATGCCGCTAAAAGCCCTTTTAAAACGCAGCCTATCAAAGTCATACATGCTTCTTCTAGCCATAGTCGTTTGTTACAATATCGCACGACGTACTTTGGAGAAATGCTGACAGGCATTATTAGAGCACCGCGGCATAGTCAATCATTGCCAAAGGGGTTTTTTGAGCTTCCCTCTCCAGCTTACAATGGTATGTTCTATTAAATATTATATTTTTTACAAGAATCGCGTGGAAAAATATTACGTTTCAAACTAGCTAGAAAAATAAATATTACTTAGTTTTAACAAAATCTTATTTTTTTAGGTCTCCTGCCAATTTCCAGAGCTAAATTCAACGATTTGCAAAGTTTAATGAAGTTTTGTAGCCCCTCTGCTGTCAAGTTCTTTCTCAATCTACCCCATGACTAATTTAATGCAAGTTAAAATATAATTGACATTATTTTGAACTAACTAAAATCATAAATGTAGAATCGAAACATGTTAAAAGAAATTTCTTGGCCTATGGAAGAATCAAATGTAACTTGCTCAATTCGACCAAAAATTACTTAAGACACTTTTATAAATTAAAAAAATAACTTTCAATTAATTAAATGCTTCATTGTATAACTGACACACATGTTTCCATAATTATAAATTAAATATTGAACATAAAAAAAATTACTACTCCAGTATCAAAAGCAAATCCCTAAACAAAAAAAGATTTTTAATAAATACATATTCGAAAAATAAATATAGGATCCTAAATTATTTTGTTCTATGATAACAAAAAAAGTATATAAATATTTGTTATAAAACTAATGACCATGATCAGTCAGTAAAACAACTAATTATTATTACATCAGATTTATTTATTTATTTTTATAATATAATAGTTGCCATCCTTGCTCATCATTGGGGTATACTAAAAGGTAACTGCTACTATTCAATAATGTTAAAGTAAAAAATGAAAAAGTTTTTTTGATAACTTTTGAAATTTATGTAATCCTAAAAATCCCCAAACACGGAACTTATCTTTGCTGTACTTAGTACTCTTTAGGATATTTCTTTGTCGAACAGTAACCACTGCCTATAAAATATGTTGAAACGTAAATTAATGTTTAATTATTTTCATTTTTGCTTTTAATTATCATTTTCTCCATTACTACAACATTATACCTATCACTATTTTAAATTATACTTTAAAATGTAAAATGTTATTAACTGAGATTTAAGGATAAAAAGCCTTTAAAATTCAAAGTTTCTTTTAATAAAATCTTAGTAGTTCCTAAACCAGAATGAACCTACGATGCAGCCCATTAAATTTTACATTTAAGCTACTCATGCTTCACTAATCGCAGTAAGGACATTACTATATTTATTCTATTACAAATAGCTTTAACTTTAGTTCTAATAACAAAGTTTTAAAACCTTTTTTTTCTTGTAAAACAAACTGTACATTTACGTTTTTCTAATTTAAAATTTAAAACCTAAAATCGCCGTTCCGACGGTGTACTTTTAATTATCGGCATTTCTTTTGGGCCTGCCTCAGACATAATTAACTTAGTTAATTGTTTCGTAAAGTTTCCCCAAAGTTTAACATTAACTCCTAACTTATTCAATTTGATCGGATTTTCGTCCTACAGTGGTTTATTTAATGAACTATAAAAAACCGATCAGCGGTTTAAAGTTGTGTGGCATTTTACAAATAAGATTTAATAGAATTTTCGCAATAAAAGTATATGGGTTACAAGAATAACCCAAAGTTTTAAAAAGAAATTTAAATAAAGAGGTTTAAACAGAAGCAAGTATTAAAAGACCGCTTTTTGCTGGTCTCTTAAGCTTCTAACGTCCTTTACTTTTTGAGCTATTTTAAATATTTTTTTTTGCCAAAAACCAGAATAACTCATGAATTTTTTTTTCTAGAATTTGAATATGAAGCGGCTTACTTTAATGCAGCGAACAAAAGTTGATAGTTTTATAAAATATATTTGTTATAATTGCTTCATTGTGGACACGAAAAGAGTATTTCAAAGTTTTTATACTCCTGCAGCCTGAATACTTTAGGGTTTTTAGTGACTGAAAAAAATTAATTTAATTAAACTTGTCCGGAATATTCCTTAGATGAGTTTGTCCAGGGTATAAGCTCTAGTAACTCCATAATTATGAACAAAGATACATTTTAACAATTGATTAGCGAAGAACTTATTCCATAAAGTTTGGCATGGCGTTACAATCCAGGGTATTATCAAATCTTATTTCTTTTAAGTTTATGAAAAGGCGAAGGTGATTTTTATTAGGGAGATTTTTTAATACTTTTTTGAGTTTTTAAATTAATCACCTTAAAATGTTCTTTTTTTCTACATAGAGGGTACATAAAACGAGCATTATGTTATGCTTCTTTTATAGATTCTATATAATTTTGAGTATAAAAAAGAATAATTGTATTTAAAATGAGTTTTTGATAAATTTATACATTTTTTTTACTAAACATTTCAATCACGGCGCGGCGTTAAAATTTTATTATTATTTCGCATTTATTTGTAAATATAGCATTTGGATTTTTTTCTGAAGATGCTAGTAAGGTAAGCGAAATAAAAGGGTGAAGAAAAGGGTTATGTTAAGTAGTAAAACAATTTTTCTTTAACATTTACCCCAATAGTTCTAGCCGCACTATGTATTTATACTTCCTTAATATAACCAGTTTCAATATACATATTAAATATTATTTTCTATGACTGTTGATAAGGATCAATCAGCTTTACTGACCATGGTATTATTCCAGACACAATTTTAAATATTTATCTGTGGCGATGTTTAAAAGAAAAAATATTTCACAAGAAACTTTTTATTTTAAGACAAATATACGAAAATTTATTATTCTTATTTAAACTGACTTAATTATGATTCTATACGACTAAGTAATGAAATGAGCATTCATAACAACAAATAGTTAAAAAAAAACTGTATGATATGTAGGATAAACTGAAGTCATATACGTAGGATATAAATTGTCTTCTTCGACATTCCAAGAAAATGAAATTTTGCGAAAGTGGATTAAGGATGTTGTATTACTGGAGATAGTAGATGTCAAAATATAACGAATGAAGGTAAAATACTATAGTAAAATGCTGCTCGATAGCAAGGTAGTAAATGTGAACAAACTTGTATTTAAATGTCATGTTTTCGCAATTTTTTAAATAACTAACACATTGTTTTTAATTTAATTTTTAAAATTACATTTTCAATTTTAGATCCTACTTTTCCTTAACGAGCATTATTTTTACATGTTTGATTAACTTGTTATCTTGTATTATCTTCCTTTATTTAATAAATAACTAGTAATTTATTAGCGAGAATTGTCGGTCTTTTCTTATGAACGGAAAACTCTTATTAAAAAAAATAATTTTATGCAAGAATAACATACCAATTTTTTACAGGATGCCCACTAAGAAGATCCTAAGCGTGAAGATCTCAGTAATTGTTGAAGACACAGCCAAGTATTTACTGCCGTTAAAAAACTTTGGGGCCTGCTCCGATATTTTGAAAAAACAAAACAAATTTTTTAATATCAATTTTATGTTTTTCAAAAGACATCAAAAAACTAATAACCCCATTTCATTAACACTTTTGAAATGTTATATGCTAATATTTTTAAATCTTATATCAGCCGTTTGTGTTTCAAAAAAGCATCAGCAATTTTTCATATGAAAGGCTACCAAGAAATATTTACCCTTTATGTAAATCTTTTTTTTATTACGATTTCAACGATGTATCATATCACGTTTCTTTACTTAAAATAAAAAAAGGCACCTTTTCGATTTTTTTTTGGTAAATAGGCATCCATATAAACAGTTACATAGTTTTATGTAAATACTTTGCATTGATCTTATCACATATAATGGGCTGTTCTTTCTATATAATATTTGTCGATTCTGCTTTTAATGTTTGTTGCTATATAGCTAATATTGTATTAATATCGTCGAGTATGCCGGGTGACCATTAAAGCCATGAATAAAAGTTTAATATGCTGACGACATTTTGTGCTGTAAAAATACTGTTTATATAACAGAAATGTATATTACTAACTTTCCAGAAAAAAAGCAACCATATAAATCCATTTCCTTGACTTGGCTCCAAATTTAAAAGAATATATTTCATTTATAAAGCCTGTACTGTTTCGAAAAAAAGAATCTTTGAAAGAAACCCAAAATAATATATTACAAGCAGTACCCTGCAACCAAGAACCCTGAAGTATCAACTAGGCAAATCAAAAAATGTAGCTAAATGAAGCGGCATAAGTGTTAATTAATAAATATTCATATATGTATATATTTCACCGAAAATCTTGATCTAAGAATTTATACAGAATTTCGTTTTAAGGACCAAATAGGTGCATATATTTCCTTAAATATGCTTTATCCGCATCGCCAAATATGGCCAGTAGACCAAACAATAAATTTAACAAAAATATAATCTTAAAATTTAGAGGTCTTATATCTCTATCACCACATAAAACATCTCTATCTCAAACAAGTTTTTTAAATAATATTTATAAGCTGTATAATTCTGTTTATCACTCATTAAAAATATTAGGACCTTTAATATTAAAAAAGATTTTAGATATAAATTAAATATTTGATATAAATATAATATTTTAATGTTTTTTATGAAAATAATAAATATTTTAAAACCAAATTTTTTTTCTGATCCAACTATAGAAGAAAAGTGAAAATATATATAATATTGAGCGGATTTTACCTTTTACATGTTCATCGAATACCATAAGCAATCAAGGCAAACGAATATTTAGGACAGGGCTGTTTTTTATTATTTTTTATCAAATTTTCTATTTCATTATTAATTGTATTTTTTTCTAAATATTCCAAGTAAAGGCTATATAAGCCTAAGATTAAATGATCTTGGATATGACAGTTATCATATGTTATTTTTTCGTTCATAATTAAATTAAAGTACATTTTATATCGCTGACAAATTTACAAATGTTGAATGCTTTATGCACTGCATTGAAAAATTAAGCTTTATAAATTATGGAGAGTGCATAAAATGAGTAGTTGATGTATAATAGTGAAAAATAAATTAGTTAATAAAAGCAATAATTTAAAAAAAATTTTACCACGATAAATATTCAGAGAGAAGCAAATAAAGAAATTCTGAAAAATAAAACAATGCGGTTTTAAAATCCGCATGATTTTTAATGACAATAGGCAAAAGAAATGCAAACCGCTGAATTTAGAGAGTAGTTTTTGCTGTTCATTAACTTGTTGTTTTTCTGAGGTAACAGCTATTTCCTATTCGCTTTATCAAAACTAAAAAAGGTATATTAAATGGCTATATTGGCCGGTATATATCAGATTGCTTGTAACTGTAAAATCTAAATCTGAATTTAGGTAGGCATCTGAAGATGATTAAGAACGTACTAGAAACGTATCTAAATGTTTATAAATGTGACCAAAGATTTGTGTAATAAAATTTAGTATGAATATTAAGAATTAAAGTTGCATAATAGTTTCACCTAAAAAGAAGATAATAAAATATATCACAGTCATTTAAGTTATGCATAAAACTAACAAAAAGTGAATGTAAGTATCGTCAACTTCTTATTATTTTAAGTGTCTTATAGTTATGGAACCAACACCCCAATTTTCTCTTGGACAAAAATTTGTCTTAGATAATAGTTGAAGATAAAAACGATAAATAATATTAAGGTCAGCTAAAGCAAATATAAAAATGAGTATTTAATAATTACCAGTAATTGGTTTTTAATAAAAGTTGTACACTTTTATATTAATATTGTTCATATTTTATCTTATCATCATCTAATACTATGTGTTTTGCATATTTGTTCGCTAGAAAAGGAAGCTAAAATAATTAAAAATTAGTCGGCTATATTTTGAATTTAAAGCAATGTTACGTTTTCATATTCTTGAGATATATTTAGGTAATAGAAAGTTATTTATGACTATTTTTAATATGACTAATTGTTTAATTTTACCTTTTAAATTTGAATATTGCTATTGGTGATTTAGCAAACAGATTTTTTTTTGGTATTTTTAGAAAGAAGCTTACCTTAGAAATCATATAATAAAACATTAATTTTCGAAAATTTATGTAGTATATGAACCCAGATATTTCTACGCACCTATTTACTTACTGACACAAATATTATAAATATACTATGGTATTATCCCGGCCTAATCATTTTTTTATTGATCTAAATTTTTTTTTCTGTTCCTACTTCGTATTAATAAAATATAACATAAAATAGGAAACTTTTTTAAAATTGACTATTAAAATGTAATGTTTAATTTGGGAATATTGACTTATTATTGGAGTTAGGACCCTGATAGGACAATCAGGTAAAGGTGGTACCTGCCGACACGTGTATTTGCTTTTTGATTTCTTCAGGGCGGGACAATAAGAAAACCAAAGGAAGGAAAGAGAAAACACATAAGGGGTCATGGGCAGAAGGGAACAAGCAATTTGCATAATTAGCTCTAGTATTTCCTGTTTTGAAGGAAAAATACAATATCCATACTAAACAAGCAGAAGCTACCTGTATGACATACCTTAACACGAGTCAATATAGTTTTCAAGAAAAAGATTTTGCCTGGAAATTATTAAAACTATGAACGCATTTGAACAAAGGAGAGTTAGACCAATAGTTTAAAGAATATCTTGAGACCCTAACTATTATGCAAAATATTAACGTTAATATGTAAATTTTCCTACATAAGGAGAAGTCAATTTTAAATTGTTAATAATCTTATAAATTAAAACTAAATCAAAATTGTTTTACGATTCTTCAGGGATATCATAATACAAAACTTTAAATTAGCATAAAAGTTTAAAAAATTGCTATGTCTATTAAAAGGGAGTTAATATATTTACAAACTTGCATTGTACCTTTTTAATTTGGTCAATATATTTGTAATACATTGGATTCCAAACTATTTTCGCTATTTTATAGTTGGTTTATCAGTTGCATTATATAACAGTATTAGTTATGTTTAATTACCGTACTCGTTTGTAAGCTACATTTATTAAAACAGTGTTTTCTATATGTGCGTCGAAGAGTAATTTAGAGTCCAATGCCACACCCAAATCCTTTATATATTTTACATATTATTATGTCAATGTAGTATCCCCAAGATAGACATCACATTTGTTGTGCGTTTGAACTGGTTTTCTACTAAAAAGTATATAATTACATTTTTTTGGATCAATAAACAATTTATTTAAGAGACAGTATCTCCCAAAATTAGAAAGGTTTTTAGATCATCTGCATACCCAAGATATTTACAAATTGAAAAACATTGACCAATGTCATATAAAAAGACTTAAAACAATGTCGGTCCCATATAAGAACCTTCTGTGTGTACTCCTGAAGTAAGTTCAGTTCCTGACAATAGTTCAAGAAGACTTTACTTCATTTATGACGACATACTGAAAGAGATTCGTTAGGTAATTTTTAATAAATTTGAGTGTGGACATCTAAATTCTTTATGAGAAGTATGGATGATGAGCCTAATCAAAAGCCTTGGGAAAGTCGGTGTACACGCACATATTTCAGACCTTTCTCCATATTTTCATTTGCACTCTGAATAAATGGCTAGTACCGATCCTTTTTGAAAAAAGCCTCATTGGTTAACGTCGATACTTTCTTTGATCCTAAAAATAATTGATTTATTAGTAATGATTTGAATAGCTTACCAAAATGAAAAGTAAGGAAATTGGTCTGTAATTTTTAACAATTGTACCTGTATTTAAGTCTCTGGACAAACATTGCTTGTGCAAGATATGCACAGACTCGCACAAGCTAGAACAGGACTTTAGGAAAAAGGAAAGAAATTTACCTGGACCAGGTTCGCTTTTATTTAGAATCCATAAATATAAGTGCGGATTTAATGTTAATTAAGGTAAATTCTTTACATTCACCTAAGAACTGTTCAATTTTAATCATCTCTCGGCAGGGTTTCTCTTTTTATTATTCCTATATTAAATCAAGTCGTAGTTGTTTTGGAAAGTAAGAGTTTTAATCATGAAGTTGTCGTAAAATGTATTGTCAGTAAAAAGTTTTGTAGTGTTAAGAGCTGATTATTGCATTGCTCATTGGTGCACGTATTTTAATTACATGTACAGGCTAGTCTTTGAAAAATAACTTTATAAAAATTTACATTTTATATCAACAATAACAAATGAATAAAGCAGAAAGCATTTCATTACACCCTCCAATATGTTCGGAAATGAGTCTTTCAAATGGCCCGGCCATAACCATTAAAAAATCGGCTTACTAATACCCTAATAAATATCCAGAGAGAAACCAACAAAACCATTCGCAAAAATAAAACACGGTGCGCTTTTAAAATCCGTATTGTTTTGGGCGACAATGGGCAAAACAAATGCGAGACCAAATTCGGCCCATTATTTCCCATTCAAAACCGTTTAAACTCTAATGTCTCTACAAAGTTTCCATTGTTTGTTTCACTCCAATAAATTAGCCCTTTTATTTATTGTACCCCACAAGCGAGGTGTAAATATTACTGTTATTATTCCGTGTTTCTGGCCTCTCAAAGCTGCCACAACTTGCGCTCTGGCTATTATTTTGTTTTTATTAGTTCAATATTAACACTTTTACAAGTCATCGATGAATTTAACTTATTTGTTCTATGTATTAAATGGTATTTAAATCGAAATTTAATATTTAAGCTCCGTACATTTATCCGAGCCAAGAAACGTTTTAGAACGACACATTTTTAAGGCACAACTCAAATATTTACTGTGAAAAGCAGGATCTTTTTAAGTCTATAAAAGTTCTATATTACGGCTGACATATCCATTAAGAAAAGCCCTGCCACAGCTATCATTTTATATGTTTGAACTTGTAATAAAAAATCTTTAACCGTATTAAGATAACTTCTAAGCAAAATATTTACATAAAACAGTGGTGGCAATATAATAGCATAAGGTAGCAATAAAGTGGCTTTTATAAAAAAAAAGTGGGTAAAAAATATTTCTTATTAATAAAAAACTTATTAGAATACCGTCTAGATAGATTATGATTTTTTTTGCCATTTGCCAACAAAGTAAAAAAATACCATAACATTGTATAATAATAAAAAACCAGGTGAGGGAGGTTCCGCTAACCGTCTAAGTTTGTTTTGATTTTAATAACTTTAGATCTAATATAAAAAAATCTATTACTTTAATTAAAAAGAAAACAATGAGTACCATTTTAAGAAAGAGATACTTTAATCAAATTATTTTGGATTCACTTGCCTAGAAACATCATATTTTAGAACGAGCTTACCATAGAGGTAATCGGACAAGCTTAGAAGTTCCCAAAAAGGTAATGATATTTGAAAAGATCCAACTAGAACGAAGTATATCTAAACCTTTCAAATATGCCCTGATGGAATCATTCCAGCAGCGATACAACAAGAATCATAAAATCTTTTAAATAAATTGACTGAGACGATGAGGGCTGGCCTAGCTTCTGCTTACACTCCAGTGAGATGGCGTTATATCTAAGATTAATTATCCTTTAGATTAATTATTCTAATGTAATTTGCTCTTAAGGCGCATTAGCGATAAATCTTTAATTGGTCATTTTAATAGAGATAAGTTTTATAGAAACAATGTTGCATAGACTTGCGTCCTTAATAGAAAAGATTCTAGAAAACAAAAAAGTGAGACTTAAATAATATTGGTGTATACAAAGGAGATCTGGCCTATAGTCATTGTAAAAAAAAAAATTATAAATTGTCACATAACGCAAGAACCACTAAATATTCGAAAAAGAGAAACTCGAAGATCAAAATAACACAGTAGTAAAAATAAGGTAGAGCCGCGTAAAAATTTTAGGTTGGGTAGATTAGACAAATAATAGGGTAAGGACAATCTAGCAAGAGATGAAAGTCACTCGAAAGTTGAAAGAAAGGTTGACAAGCCCCATGAAGGGACAAACACATTGTTGACACACCTTGGATGTTTTAAGTAAGGCAAGTCTTTTTACCTAAGTCATTTTTATAAACAGTGAATATTACAATGAACATTTCTTGGCAGTATTCTCTAAAACAAAAAAACCATTTAATAAGAAAATCTTATCATGTCCATTTAAGTTATGCATGAACATTATAAGTAGCTGTGAGTGCTGTCAACTGATAAAAGTTTCCAATCTAAATCCTAAGATTAGAAGTAAACTCTTCAAATGAAAGCTTTGATTTTGTATACCCAAATATAAGTATATTTTTTTTCATATTTTTTTTTGACATACACATACGTTTGTTAAATGTTGTATGTTCTTCGCTTTATTACGTCTTTTTATTTTGAATATTGTTATTATAATTAATTATGAATATTGAATAATAACATTGTTACAATATAATAAATTATTTTCTTTAATTTTTTAAAAAATAGAAACAAAATTATATAAAAAAATTAAAATTTTAACAGCAGAAAATAATAAAATAGTAGTATTACTAGCGCCAATAATATTGTTATTCTCAATTGTAAAATGATCGTACTATAAAGCAACAAAATTCGCAATATTTAAAAGTTGTTATCCCGAAACTATCACTATGGACTAATCAGACAATAATTCAGTGATTCATTGTTCCTCATTACTCGATTATAATCCGATGATTTATGAATTTAAACAGATATTTTCCCATTGGGCATTTTTTTTTTGTAATTTATTTACGGTATATTTCAAATTGAATACAATTACTAGCAAAATCGATCCTGCAGTAATTTATGGACAGGTTGTTTCTTTATTTGCGAGACCCGAGAAATTTACGCCACGGTATTTGAATAATAAAGTATCGGGAATTGAATAGAGATTTATGGGTTTCTAAGTGGCTTCGCCCCTTTGACAATACGCGAGGCGTGTAAAATAATTATAGCCACTCTATAGGATGAGGGTTTAAAAGGTTACACTGGAATTTAAAAATAAATTGAATATATATGAATGAATTTAGGGTCCAGTAGAAATTATATAGGGAAAAAATTCAGAAAACTCCCTCTAAGCATTTATGATAAAATTCAAATGTAACTGTTTTGCCAGATATCTAAATTTAACATCCATAGATTTTTTTATGGAGATTTATAAAGGCAATAATCGGAATAACCAATTATGTTTTTTAGTTATAGCTAATAATTTTGAATTATGCAAAAATAGTCAAAATAATTTAAAAAGTACTGGGTTTTTCTTAAGTTAACTACAAACTGATACTGGTGACTGTTCCAAATGCTCAAATGTGTAAATATTTTTTTTAAGAAAACTTCCACAGCGAATTGATGTTTTTGCTAAAATACTTCTGGATTCTTCACTATGGAATCCAAACTTAATGATGTTGAAAAAATGCTCTACTGGATATTGGGGAGAATTCAGATGAGCAAGTAAATCCTGTTTATATATATAAACGCCCAAAGTATCATAATTATCATTATAATAAAGTATCATGTCAACATTTAACTAAAGAAAAAAGTAAGGGGAAAAAACTTAAGGGATCATGAATAAAAACAAGCAATCAATTTGTGTAATCAGCTCTATTAACCCGAGTGTGTATTTTTATGTTGTTTTCCTTTACTTTTTCCTTTGGTTCCTTGGTTGCCCTGCACTGAAGAAGCCAAAAAAGCAGCACGAGCAGGTACCATCTTTATTTGTTCTGCTTCCCGTTTTACGGACTATCCCGATAAACCTATTCTTTTGCTATTTAACTCTCCATGCTATCTTTAATTTTTTGAAACTGTCTCTATTCGTACTCACAAAAGCCTTTTTTCATTCTAAACTTAAACTATATATCAAAAACTCAGAAGCTCTCTAAAGCTATTACAGGAAGAAAAATCATGATTTTTAAATTAGTTTAAAGATCCTGATAAGATTTCTTTATTAATTCAGTTCATTAACATATCTCTAATAATAAAGTTGCCTCCTTTTTTAATAGTACCTACTTCTGAAAAGTTTAATTTTTAACTGATGTATGAAATCGATGTGAGTCATATGGTTAAGAGAATAAAAACCAATACAAAACGGACGAAATATCTTCAAATATTAAAAACGAGCCTATTTTTTTGTAACACAAAGCTAACGAATATTAATAATACTTCACTTCTAACTTCTACAGTTTCTGATCATTGGAAACAAGCTATTGTAAACCCTATTCTAAAAAAACTCAATATAGAAAAGAAGTAACAGCTAAAATTCATAAACTGTTTAAATATTGTTTCCAAAGTAATAGAGAAAGTCACAGACCAGTATGCAACTTATATGTTATTAACAAATGGTTGAGAAAGCTGTAACATAGTATCTTACATAATAAGTTGCTCCTACAACTATGCTCGAGCAAACTGGCTTTTAGATCAGGAGATCAACAGAACTCAATCTGTTGACTTAAGCCAGCAGATATTTGAATGAGGATGGGTAAGTTTACACTATCTACACCGACTTTTCTAAGGCGTTCGATAGGATAAATCATGGGTTTTTCTTAGGCAAGCTTGGATAGCGGGTGTAAGGATAACTTTAGGAGATTCGCACTAGACAGACAGGTCTCAAATCGAAAAGGTTAATGGCTTTATGTCCTATGATGTTGCAGTTGCTTCTTTTTAATGTTTTTATGAACACATGATATTCACACATGTCTTTGAATCTAGGTTAATATGTATTTGCTTCTCCGAGAATAGAAATGCTACAATATTTGAATATGCCTTATGGAATACACCCTTGTCAAATCTGACAACAATCAAGGATCTTGGAGTTCAACTCCTCTCCTCATTTAAATTTCATATATTAGTAATTGTATCAAAAGCAGAATTAAAATGATTCTATGAAGAGATGTACAAGAGAATTTTATAGGTATACCTGCTATCCGTATGCTCTACTGTACTTTAATACGATCTTTGCGGGAGTATGCCTATTTAATCTGGAATCTTCAGTAAGCATGATTAGTATGCTATTACTCAGCTATACTCAGTATGCTATATTTACAGGTTGGAAAAGCTGAAATGGAGAGTTAATAGAAATTGCTAAAATATCTAGCATTTATTCCAAAACTGATCCTGTTGTCAGCTTCCATTATGCTTACAGAGTTCTTTATCAAATGTTTTATCTTCCTCCTCTTGTTCATCGTAAGCAAATAGATTTAAAGGACTTGTATAATTGACTGCTTGTGTATTCTCCAGAGTCTCTGTATTAAATAGGTCTGGCATCTGATTTTAATGTAAAAGCAAACGCTTTGCCAAGTTTGTTCAGAATTTTCATATGTGACTTGGCTTATTGCAGGTTTTTTATTATTCTGTATATTCATATATGTAAATTTATTCCTCTTTTAGATTTCAAATGATGTGACCTACTGGAATCCAATTTGGGATATTCTATAAGGAATTTGATGTGTTGTTTTGTTGTTTGTTGTTATTTTCTTCTTTTTTGCCTTTTCTTGTCGCTAATATTTATTAATCCTGTTTCGTTTTATGGTATTAATAGGTTGTAATTATCAAATGATAATTTGTATGAAAAGTTATTAAGTATTTATTGTTTGAGGTTTTAATATATTAAAATATTATTGTATTTTATGATATTTGTAAAAATGGACAAGGGCCGTAAATAGATAAATAAAATAAACAACTTAATTTCCATAAAAATTTCCTTAGTTTTTATAAATAAGCAGTTGAAGCTTAGGCGAGGATATAGTAGAGTATTAGATTTATCAAATTTAGTTATTTAGCGTATTAAACGCATTGACATAAATCAGCATTTTATAATATTGGGATTGTATTAATTAGAAAAAAATCCTTTGAAGTATGTTTCAACTGAAAACCAGCCGGCAGATATTTTTTTAATAAGAACATTGCCAAATGTCAGGTTCCAAAATCTAAAGAATTGTCTAAATATTGTACAGGGTGTCCCAAGTTCGAGGGTGACCATTGGGATCTCGGAAACCGAAAGAGTTACAGGGTCGGTTAAATGGAGGCAAAGTTGCACAATTTGGAGCTTAATAAAATGACGTTTAAAAAATTTTAAAATTCCGATTCGAGATATCCAAAAAAAACCGAAATTTGCCAAAATCGTTCTTACCTTCTACCGATCTTATTTAAAGAGATATCGGAAAACTAAAAACAGTTTTTTGTTGCCACTTTTAATGCTCTACAATATTTATTACAACATACATTACCCTAATTTGACACCTTATATCAAAAATTATTTGATCGAAAGGGCGCAGAAATGTAGTGAAATCATCAGATACTAGCACACAAAAAAAACCTTTTTTTATGCCAAACAAATTTTTAATGACAAATGTAAAAAATAAATCCTGTAACATTATCCCCCTTCGTCATGTCAGTGACAATAACAAGTTAAAACCACTTTCTACGTTGCCTTGGCTGTTTGAAGTTCCAATATATCTTTTGAAAATTTGACTCGCAAAAGCTTCGAATATAAATGCTTCTCTTGACACTTTACCCCAGCTCAAAGTATAACTTAAAGAAACAATAATGCTTTAAGCGAAATTCTTTGGACATTTTTGGGTCGGGTGTTCCCCTAATAGACATCTTGAGGGTTTGGAATATGCCTATAAAGGCTTATAAAGGCAATTTTTGGTAAATTTAAATGTACGATAAATGACCAAAGTTTTATATCCAGTATAAAAGTATTAGCTTGTTTTACTTATGGAAAATTATGACTATATTATTGATTATACGAACTTATAATTATTTTATAAATTTAGGAAATATTTACATAAAAGAGACTAAACGAGAACTAGGACAAAAGGATCTTAGAAATTTAAATCAAATATAAGCACGCCGATATTCATGCTTGATCAATTTATTTTCCATTTTTCCTTTTAGGAACTTATAAAGAGAACATATAAATACATCCTTATTGCTTTTTTATTTCTCTTTATAGATGAAATTTCAAGAGAAAAATCTTAAATTTATATGAAACGTAGAAAGTCGTCGTATATAATCAGTTCTTTTTAACGTTATTATTAAATCGTTCAATGAATATATAATATTCGAGGCTCTTTAAAAAAATATATTTTAATTTTATTTTATCACAAAAAAAATTTAGTGTTTTGTCGACATAAAACCCATTCTGTGAATTATACTTTATAATGCTGCTACAAGCTGTTTACAAAATAATGTATACATATTTGGGTACCATATCTTAGATATAAATAATCAAAAAGCTCTGGGGAAAAATAGGTTCAAAAAGTGGCCAAAATACTGCAAATTTTTAATGTTGTTTAACTTTAACATTAGATGTTCTAATTGCTATAAATTTTGTTTTAATTCTCATAAAAATTCTTCTTCTTTACGTTCTCTCTCCTCGTTAGAGGTTGGAACTTATAAAGGCAATTCTCACTTTATTGACAGCTATTCTAAACAATTTAATTGTGGTTAATCCATATCAATTTCTTTAGTTCTTGAGCCAATATGCTCTTTTCCTTTTGGACCGTAATGGTATGGTTCTATGGGTGCTGAATCAGAGACTAGAGAATGTATTTAATAACTTGCGTTTATTATGCACAGTTGCAATTTGAAAACGGCGAAACAATATAAACTCTCTCTTACATCCTCTGTAACACACTACTAACAGCAGCGGTTTGTGCAGCGGTATAGACTCCGAAGGCACAGGGCCGCATTAAAATAATTTTATGAATTTAATTGACATATTTTAAAAAATAATTATTTTTGTTTATTTTTGTATTATTTTAACTATATTATTAAATGTACGGAACATTCCGCCCACCTTGAAACGCATGAGGATACAGGCTTTCAAAGAAACCATATCTAATAAAATATTATACTTAATTACTTGTTAAATTAAATTAAAAACTTATATAAACTTATTTGTAAAAAATAAACTTAAAATAAAATGTCACTAGGACTAGTCAATTGGTAGGACGCACACCTTGCGAACTGCACGCTTGCATACACCCTCAACAGTCTTTAGAGTCACTACGCGCACCACTCTTGATGGACTTGTAGAATTCTTCCAAGTGACCACAGCAATGGAGGAAGATTATCTTCACAAACTAAAACCATGGCTCCAGGTAAAACATTTGAGTATTGGGAAGCACCCTTACTGGAACATGCTTGAAGTTCAGTGATGTAATCTCTGCACCATCTCTTCCAGAAATGTTGGAACATTTGAGTTAAATGTTGAAATCGAGAAAGAGGTCCTGTTTTAATCTCCGTCAGGTCTGGCTCAGCAACTGCAACTAGTGGACAGCCAATTAAAAACTGACCTGCATTAATGGATTAAGATCATTGGGGTCATTGGATAGTGGGGAGAGAGGTCTAGAATTTAAGCAGGCTTCTACTTGAGTTATTATGGTATTGAATTCTGCGTAAGTCAAAGTGGTCTTACCAACAACTCGTCTCAAATGATATTTTACTGCTTTAATAGCACTCTCCCATATTCCACCAAAATGTGGAGATCGCGGTGGTATAAATTTCCACGTCGTATTATGGCTGGCAAAAAAATCAACAAAAGCGTTTTGATTTATTGCCTGAGTAATAAAATGTTTTAATTCATTATTGGCACCAATGAAAGTTGTGCCATTATCAGAATAAATGATTGAGCATTTACCTCGTCGTGATATAAATCGTTTAAACGCATTTAAAAATGAGATTGTTGATAAATCGGCTATCAGTTCCAAGTGTACGGCTTTAGTTGCCAAACATATAAATACACATAAGTAGGTTTTTACTAATTTCCTACTTCTTGACAATCCCACCTTGATAAGGAACGGACTAGGATAGTCGACGCCACAATTTAAAAATGGCTGGAAGGTATTACTCTTGTTTTTGGCAGTTGGAAGAACCAGAGACGACTGCGATAAAATACGATTTTGTTTGTTTATGTATTGTATTGACTATTTTATTACCAACGACTACGTTTCATCATACTTGTCTGCTTTTTTACAATATATGATAACTTATTTAATTGGTGATTAAATGAATTGAGAGTCAATATTTGTTTGTCTTGGTAAATCGATTTCATTAATTTTTTTGTCTGTTTTTATATTGGTTTTATAAATTTGACGATTAAATTTGCTGTATTTTATTTCTTTTCCATCTTTGTAAATAAAGATGTAATACACTCTTTATACAATAAAGAGCGTGAACTTTGATAAGAAAGGCTTTTTCGATGACAGAAGTAATCTTCCGTCAAATAGATTTTGAACAAGTTCTCAAAGGGTTAAACACTAACAAGGCTACTGGCGAATATAATACCGCCGAATATAATACCTAATATAATACCGCCAATAGTATTAAAAAAGTGTGATAGCGTGCTGACTTTATCGTTATGCAAACTATTTTTTAGATTTTTTCTTCTTTCAGATTTCTCTTTTATACAAAAGGTCTTTTCTGTAGATTGGAAACTTTGCGCGGAAAACCAATACCGAAAAACAATGGTGCTCATTAATTCCATAATGTACCAAGATTCCGGTGCAATAGCTCTGGATATTTCAAAGGCAATCGATAGGATGTTGCCTGAAAACCTTTTCTGTATTTTTATGGTTTACCACCAACTCTAGTTGCTTGGCTTTGAAACCTCTCCGAGAACCGAACCATCCAGATTGTCGTTGATAGATATACCTGGAAGAGGTTTTAAGATAACGCTGGTCTCTCTTAGGGATGAATCTTGTCCCCTACCCTTCTCCTGTCTATCTACTACAATAATTCAAATCCAATTTACAGTTTTGCTGATGGCAGCACATTAATGTCTTCCTTCAAGTCGCCCGACCAAATGACTTTAGCCAACTCCCAGTGTCAAAGACATTGCCACGTAACAACTATTAATACCGACCTCAACATCATTTTGGAATAGGATGGGTGCAATCTGATTGAGTTTAAAGCAGCTAAGACTCAGACTGATGTATTTACAAAGAAGGCTGTACGAGGCCTCTGCTGCACGAGCCTTATTATGTCCAGTATTGATTTATAGAGGTTGGAAGCAATATGTCTTGGCATAATCATGTAGTAAAAGCGACTTCTCAAAAACTTAAGGCTCTCGTTAAAACGAAAAGTAAGGTAAGGTTTTTTGATACGTGGATTATTATGTTTATTGGATTATGGTAAAAAGTCCAATTTTTTTGAAGGAAAGATAATTTTTTTGATTCAACATTAGTTTTATAGTAAAGTGAATCTGTATTGCATCATATAAAAATTCTTAGTCGTTCGGATTATTTCGCCCAGATTAAAGAAAATAAATAATTATTAGTGGGACTTATAAAATCTCGATAATAATAAACATAGATTAACATGCAAATTACTTCATATAAATAGAACCGTATTATTAATATTTATATTGTAATAACCATTAATCCTATATCAAACCTCTGTTGCTGTTTACGTTAAGATAACCTAGTTTTGATTTAAGTTTGGGACTAAACTAAGCCTGTCATTAAATAAAGTTTTTTTAAAAACGCCTGGTCTAATTTATTGGTTTGCTACATAATTATCTCGCCAGTAAAAGAAGATTTATAGATTTGTCGCCCGTAAAAGATTATTCTTTACTCTTATCAGCTTGGATACGTTAAAATTTGTATCTTGGTTGATAAACAATAAAGAATAAGTTTTCCCCTATGGGCCTTATAGCACATTGATACAATACTGAGTAGAATAAAAAGCCGAATAAATTAAAAGCCGAGTAAATTAAAAAGCCGAATTTTCTTAATCGAAAATCTACACAAAAGCAACCAAAACTAAAAACTTTAAATAACAATTATACTAAAAACTTAATTATAATACATTTTCCTATTGTCTTATTATTAAATAACAATCAGCATGTAACCCCAAAATGCATCGTTCCCTAATTTGCATTTTCATATCCTAATCTCCCCGCTTGAAAACGTTTTCCTTTGTCTATATAAGATTCTCCAGATCCTGGCAAGGTACAGTCCAGACAATGAAACAATCCGAAATCGAATTCGAATAAAACGACGACGTTCAAGAGGAAGTCGGGAGGTCGTGACATAGATCCTTGCCTGTATGGAAATGGGCCGAAACAAAATGACAATCGTGGTTGAGCGTAGATTACTTGGGCTGAATAGCCGATACATGTCACCAGAACAAAGCCCTCCTTCTTGATTTCGGTTATTTCAGCACCGGGATTGAATGAGCACTGGTTTTTGACAGATTGTTTACGAGAAAGGGGTCAAGTCACTTTATCACGAACCTTTTTTTATTTTCTAAAATTTCGTAGTTTGGGTACTAAGACTTTTTGAGGTAATTATAATTTTTTGTAACTTTATGAGGTCACCCTCATTTTTTAAGATCTGGAATTTATCATAAATTTTACAAGAGTGAGTTAGAAAAACTTGTTTGTGAGTAAATATTTGATTTTACTTAAATAGATTTATTCAAGGCTCTACAAGTTTATATACAATGTGTCCCATAACTAATGGTAAATAATTTAATAGCAGATTTCTTTTTAAAAAAATGAGGTTAAATTTTCCTAGTCCGAAAGTCACAGACATACAGGTTTTTGGCCACAGCTTTAGCATTTATTCTTCGTTTTTAATAAAGTTTGGACAATGTTTTTTTTATGGCAAATGTTAAAATTAGCCTTTTTTAAAATTATGTTATAGACGACGCCGCCAGCAACATTTTGATTTTTTTTATAGACGTAACTTTTTTAGGATTAACATAATTTAGTTTTTTATTAAAAATATGAATTGTGCAACAGTTTTCCTTTAAAAAGGTACCCTTTGAAAATCTCGCTACGATTAACTCTTTTCCAGATATTAACAAATAAAGATTTCAATGCGCTCAAGATAAAATTTTATTTTCTTACATATAAATGTAATTATCACTGTCAGCATTTATGTTCTTGTGAGTTAATTTGATGAGTGGTTATTATAATTCAAGTTCACCCATTTAGTAACGTTATCTATTATTTTTTATTGCGTTCTTACTGTTGGTTCTGTTAGTTATTCTTACTTATTGCGAATGACGTGGAAGTCGAAGACCGTGGCCCGCAAGAAGTCAAGACCTTAACCAATTAGATTTCTGCATACAAAGTTATATGAAATTAATGGTTAAAATATTAACTGCTGCTGCGTCACTTTAAAATGACTAATTATTTTTTAAGATAATTGCTCATTCAGAAAAGGTCATTTAAGAATAAGTTAATAAGGAGACTTATAAAGGTCATTTAAGTTTTTGCTCCTAGTTGAGCAAGAACGTTTATAGACTTTAATTCTAGTAACAATTATTTAATTTTTAGTAATTGTAAATTGGTTGTAATATATCACAACCCATGTATTTAGTTTGCACTATGTCTCTTTCGTTTAGAATTCCTGAGGATGATTACCTTTATATTTGGACATCTAGGGCATACAACACAGTTGTAATAAATATTTGTGAGTGGAGGGAGACTCTATGCATTTTATGTACCTCATCTTCAAACTCCACCGTAAGAACAAACTACTTCTTTAACAAATATTTTCTCTTAAAAGTGAGAAGTCTTCTTATACTCCTCCTGGAGATAGAAGAAGCTAGTGAAAAAAAAGCAAAACGTATAATACTAGTCTTAAATAAAGTAATCAGCTGAGACTCAGATCAAACAGATTATCAAATAAACCAGCACATGGTGAGTTGTTCAGTTCACCCAAAATTTGTTGGCAAAAATTTATGAAATTTTAATTTTGGACAGGGTTATTTGTTTTGATCAGGAACAGCCTGTCTGTGTGAAATCCAATTGCCTTGTTAATGAGAATTCTGATTAATATCGTAACAAGATTATGAATATCTTTAATCAAACTCAAAAAAACGTAAACTTCTCAAGGCAATACATGTATGTATCATACGCTTAAATATTTGTAAGAGTACTGACAGCAAGAAGATTAAACTATATTTTAAAACCAAATCGCTACCTTTTTTTTAAATATTGAAACTACAATGACTGTTCATTTTGAAAAATTAGCTTGGTCATATTAGATAACGATACCTTTTTTATTTTTAATTAGGCTAACTCTTAAATATGACGCATTTAGTTTTTTCTTTTATAGTGAATTAATTTTTTTTTACTTCTAAGAGCTGAAAAACTCGTCGAAACCGTGTCTTAAAATTACTACTTTTTTGGGATTGTGTTGGATATATATATTTCGTACTTAATTATACTTAAAAAATAAATCTCTTAATCCAAATTTACCCGTTTTTAAAGTATTTTTATCTCTCCGATCGATCTTTTGAAAAAGCACTTCCAGTGTAGCTGAATGATTAATGATTTGTAAGCTCAGATAAACGTTTGGTCAGCAAATTTTTCTTATTAGAGAAGAGCTCTAATGAGTAAATTTCAATTAATGTAAAGAAAAAAATTAGCGAAAGCAATATTTTTTATTATTATCCTATTGACTAGATAAAAGGTTGGCATATACTAATTATGCTATTTAAGAAATTATGTTATTTCAAAAATGTGATAAAACCCAATTTAACAGAAAAAAGATATTATGGTTGAATCAAATAAAATTCGTTTTCCCTTTTTTTTCATGGGAACAAAAGTCTCTTCTGGCTTGTCAGCGGCAGCAGAGTTTAAATTAATTGGAAATAAATATGCTTCATTAAACCGGAGACCCATTTCTCTCAAGGGAAAGTATATACACTTTTCAGAAGTAGATATATTTTGTGAATTGTCGGAGATAAATGACAAACTAAGGGCAAAGGGAAATCGTCAAAAGTATTTCCCATTTTTTCTCATGTAAGGGCTGCCATAAGGAGATTTTGGTCAATAAACAAAGAAAGGGAAATGAGATGAGTTTAATAAAAGTTTTTCTTTCCGAGTAGACAAATCGTAATTTTTGATGAAATTGGCATTTTTATATATTATTTAAATAAATGATAAATCACAATTAAATAATAACAATACCAAACTTTTTGGAATTAATTTAGATTATTTAAATTTAACAAATGCGAAATTTAGTTAATAAAGTGTAGATAAGAGGACGTAGTAAGCCGTAGAAAGAAATTGGCCCTTATTTTTTTAAACATATATAAATAATTGTACTTTCTAAAACATATTTATTACAAAAAGTTCCGATAATCATTCAGTAATAAAACCAATGTACCATGCATTCATGAAGAAAGGAACAAATTCATTTAGAATTCAGGTTTTTTCCTTTTTTTATTTTTCGCACATTCCGCATAAGAATTTCTATACCTCAAGTAGAATTCGACATAATTTTAACTGCTCTTATTCGCTGCAACTCAGTAATTAATATTTTTTATGTTTCTTTAGTTTCTTGTCATTTTTTTGACATCCTAATTTTCTTTAAAGGAATAGTAATTTCTTTTGCATTTGCAAGGATTAGAACATTACTGATGTTCGAGGTGGAGGGTTCAGCTAATAATATGCTTCCCTTGGTTTTAACAGACAGTACCTAAATAATTTATTTTGTTATTTGAAACTACAATAATTTAACTTTTATTTACTCTACCTGGTATTTTTTTAAATATAAAATTTTCATGTATATCTAACATTTCTAAAAATTATTTTTCTCAAGGCTTATAGACTACAGCTTTATTGCCTGTATTATTAACATCACATTTTTTCTTTATTTCGGCCTTCATATACGTTTTTTGCTCTGTTATAATAAGTGTCGCTTTAAATTTTATTTTTAATATTTTGGTACTAAAACTTTTAAAGTTTTTTCTTTTTTTTTTAATTTAACTGGAGGAACTTAAGATTTATTAAGAATTATTTTATGTTCATTTAACTGATACACAAACAACGACTGCTTGTCCATTTCTTCGAGTTCCTTCCTTATAACACCGAAACATGCTAGGAACATGCCAGAAATCTTCGCTTGCGACAATAGAAACATGCCAGCAATGACCCTACTTCCTTACAGATGTACCAGAAATATTTCTGGTAGCGACCATTTCACTTTTTTCAGCGTCTGTACATCTTATGTAGAATGTTTCTGCTGAATTTGAAATGTCGGAGATTCCTTTAAGCCGGCCCCATACGATGTGTGTATGTGGCGAACGTTCGTTATTATTAATATTATTTTTAATATTTATTGGTGTTATTTATTTAAGTTATCATGGAATGGTCTAATGATTTGGTGATTGAATTCTTGGATCTGTACGAATTATTTCCCATAATATGGGACCCAAAATACCCAGACCACAAAAATAGGAACAAAGTTGGCGACGCCTGGGTGCAAATACATTCATCTTTTTCAAAGAAGGACCAAATAAGTGTCGCAGATCTAAAAAAGAAGAAAGATTCTTTAATATCTATATTTAGAACCCTGCTTAACAAAGTTAAAGCAAGCAACAAATCTGGTGCTGGCACAAATGACATTTTCAAACCAAACTGGTTTGCATTTAAAAAAATGCAAAATGCTTCCTAAAATAACCATATAGGCCGCAACCGCAGCCGCTTGCTCATCGTCACTATTCCATCGCCATATTTTTCTTTAAAAAAACCACTACTACTCCTCTCCGCTACTGTTCTATAACTGAGGCCCTGTGGCGAACGTTTGCCAACAAAGATGCGATGTGGAATATATCCCCAATGCCGCACCGTGTGGGAGGGTAGCCGAAGCCGCAGTACGAAGGTACATTCGCCGAATACACACATCGTCTGGGGCCGGCTTTAGTACATGATATATTTGCAGTTTAAAATATACTACAAATATTTAATTTAAAACATTTATAGCAATATTATATATTATATTATATATATAATAAAAATCAATATTTAGTTAATAGCATGATATATATTTTATACATACTTTTTAAATATAATACATAACAATACACCTGTCTTACTCAAATATATTTTGCTAGGCTATACGAAAGTGTTACCTGCCTGCAAT
Organism: Anthonomus grandis grandis; assembly: GCF_022605725.1. Lineage (NCBI taxonomy): Eukaryota > Metazoa > Arthropoda > Insecta > Coleoptera > Curculionidae > Anthonomus > Anthonomus grandis. Next base: position 17,783,847 of record NC_065554.1, on the reverse strand, counting down.
AGTTCATTACAATTCACAAACACGGAAATTAAACGACATGAAATAAATTAAATTGACTATAGATTATTTTTTTCATTCTATATTTTTTTTCTATATTATTCTGATATTAAACAGCAGGATTAAAAGTACTAGAACACATTCGCATCACGTTGTCACGTCACACTAACAAAAACCCAAAGGCGGCCGTTAAGCCGGTGAAAACTGTCATTGCAGCTAGTGCTGCCAACGTAAATCTGGTGTTTTACAGTTTCTAACCAATGATTAAAATATAACTATTTCACTTCTATAGCGGTTAATTTAAATACATAGTTTAGATAATTTTGGAATGGTTTTGGAAAATATGTGGTGAAGTGGTAGTATATGTTATTGTTATTTATAATTTGTAGACAAAACTTGGTCAAAAACGGGTTATTTAAATTTATTTATTTGTTGCATATTAGAAATAAATATATATTTATATACATAGGTAGATAATTATGGTTCGCGCTCGTATATTTCTCCTGTTTTTCTTAAATATACCTCTAAAAGCATTGATATTAAATATTTTGATTTTTTATTTTATGACAGCTAAAAGTTTCATACGCCTGAAAAAATGATTAGTAGAACATCGTATGAGAATTACACCAGCAATGTTTTACAAAAATCATCGAATGTACGATAAATGTCCAAAACATTGGCTCATAAATGGTACCCAAATGGTATGTTTCTGGTAGTTTTGTGACTTAGTAGGTGGGACTAGCCCCACCTACTAAGTCATGCCGAATAGAAACTCAAAGCTAAACTAAAATATAACATGTAATAGGTCCTAAATATTTATGTATACTTGTAAGTCTATACGCGTTGAATTCTTTCATAAGTAAGCAATTGCTTTTTAGATTTGAGAAATGCAGCATTTGCTTAAAAATATTAGTCATTACTTAGGAGCAATTGCTTTTTCTTAAGATGGCTTAATTTTTATTTATTAGGCTCAATGAGATTTAAACAAGGTCAACTTTGAAGTTGAGAAGGATCTGATTTGTCCCTTGAATTAATATCGTGATTTTAGTTCCCCCAATCTCTATGACAGCTATTCCAAGCCATGTTTTTCCAACTCTTATATTTTGCAATATATCTGGATTAAAGCTTTCTAAATAACGTATAGATGAAAAATAAGAGAAGAGCTCAAATGTATTACGAAAAGTTGTACTAGGATCACCCATTCCACTTTAAACATATAATAAGTAAAACAATCTATAATTCTATATAAAAATAATGTCAAATTATTATTATTCCTCTTAATGTATTATTTATATGAGCATCTTACATAGAGCTTAGATAAATGAAAAAAAGATATAAATTACTTAGAATATTAATTATAAAATTGTACTTTAGGAATAAATCTAAAAATAAACATTTTAAAGAAACTTTTTAGTCTGGCAAATAGTAGGCAATACAAATACCTTTAAACAAATTTCCCATAATGACGGTATTGATCACTTAGATTTACACATGCATTTAACCGACATATTGTTGGTTTAATCTAAATCCCACTAATTCTACTAAGCCTCGCACCAATTCTACTTTGGTCTATATAAATGGTTAACTGGTCGGCCGGCAAATTGTTAGCATACATTGACATACATTATTGGCGAGGGAACAAAACCCAAGTTGGCACCATCCATTGTTAATGTAAATTTATATTTATTTACTTTTCTAAGTGCTTATGTTAATTCGAATGTTAGTAAATATAATTTTAAATTTACATTTTTGCATTTTTTTTTTCAGAAAAAATAACAATAAACCATTTATATATAAATTATTGATGAGTGTCACCTTCGTCAAGTATAAGACCATTTATTTGTGAGATCCGACAAATCCTATTCTGTCCTTTGTCCCTTGAATTGCCAAGGCCTGTTCCTCCTATACAGCTTTTGACCATCAGGATTACCTACGGCGGGATCCCTTCGATAATATAGGGATCGATCTACGACCGTCTTAAGCAGCGTTCCGTGTCGTCTGTCTCTTTTGAGTTCGAATATCTCTTAAACAATAGGAAGGTTTTGACCCAGATAGACCACATACAGATTAATCGCATCAGATCTTTGATGTAGAAGGTTTCCTTTTTAGAGCCTTTAAAAGTTACTTCACTAGATTTTTAAAAATATAAATATAATATAAGTGATACAGATTATTCTTATTATTTGCATCTATATTACCTAAGTATTATAATAAAACTTAAAAAAAAAATGCTTCTTGTCTATTATTTTTTTATCATTCGGAATTCGGTATGTAGTAAAGGCGTGATATTAAGATTTCGCTAAAATTGTTGTATGTAACATGTATCTGAGAAAGCGAGTAGCAATAAAAACATAGAGTATAAAAAAGTCATCAAATTTAACTAATAACTTTAATTAATATTTATCAATAAAAATATTTTAAAAATCACTGTGAATAGTTAAATTGTTTACATCGCAGAGGTCAACGCTACGTTCCAAAATCAGTCGATTCGTATTAAAGATACATGTCAAAAAAGATAAATGTAAATATGAGTTTTTTTGAGTTTAATGTAAGAATAAAAGATTTGTATAATATATATGATGGATGTAAAAAGGAATTGTGCAAAGACTGTGGGAAACTCACAATAACGGAAGTATGAGTTGAACTTACAAGTGGAAGATCTGTTTTGATATTTCAATGCGAGACATATTATAGACTGCAGGTTGTAAACCATAAAAAATAGTTTAACTGATAAAAAAGCGAATAGAGGAACTGAAAAAGTAATGAGTATTTCATCAACAAATCTGGATTTCCAACCATATTTCGTTATAGCGACGCGGTTCGCAGAAATACAGATGAAACATCAACAATTCCCCAGATGTTATAGACACATCGGTGTCCATTATCAGAGGATGCTGAAAGGAATTGGGCTTGAACAAAGAAGCAAGAAACAAAGAGAAAAACCGAGACAGAAAAGAGTTAAAATTAATATGAGGCACACTTACAACAGTTTAAAATTGGTACAAGTTGCCCACACCAGGATTTCAGTTTATCTCAAAAAACCTTTTATTTATATTCTATTGTTGACAAAAATGAATAGAGACGTGAATAATTGTACTGAATACTATGTTAAAGAAATTACCAAACTTAGGTGACATCACTATATTGAGTCCTAAAAGCACCAAGGTAACTGATGTAGGTGTGTTTTGGTGAAAAAAAAATTTGTTTTGTGAAAGCAAGAGGAAAATAGGAAGTTGATAAAGAACATAATAAATGGTGCGGTTTACATAGTCATTAGTATATTGTGAAGGAAAGCAATGGATCAGTACCATATAAAAAAAAGAAATTGTAAAATGCAAAAACGATGTATTAAAAGAGCATGAAGAGTTAAAACATAATGAGTACAAGAATGATGTACTTGATCATTAATACAATAATGGTAGTTGCTTTGTGTAGCTTTATTTATTTCTAGTATTTCTAATAGATCAAGTTTATTGCTTTTGCGGCAGAAATGTATATAATGAGTCAGTAGCTGGGCTAAAACTGTGGTTGTTTATATAAACATGTTTTGAAAAGTTAGACTTGATGCTTGTAGGGCAAATATTTCAGTTCTTGCTCTTAATCTCCCTATAATATTCACTGATACGTGTGAAATCTCCTATCGGTATGTCTAATGTAAAATGCATTGCAATTCTCTATTTGATAGACTCCTTATTTTTGTTCTGGGGGAATTTTGTCTTTACAGTTGTTAACAAACGATCTAAATAATAAATGTTTAGTTTTAAAGCTAGTATTGATATTGTATGAATTAAATATGTTTTTAATTTGGTATCAAATCGTACCCCGGAAGGAGATAGATCAGTTGGTTGTTTGATTATCAGATTTTTTTTTAATGTTTGAAATAAATTTTATTGATTAATTTTAAAGAAAAGTGATTTTTAAAAACTATTTTTTTTATAATATTTAACTCTATGTTCAAGTCAGCTTTATCCAAGTGAATTGAGAAAAGTGAGAATAGAAAGCTGCGAATTTCTGACTGTTAGGGTGATTTGGATGGTACTGTCAACTTACGGTATATTGAAAATAAGATTTTATTGTTTGTGTGTTAATTTAAGATTTAAAATTGCTAAAGATTCGTTGGTTTCAATTTCAAATGTAAAGTTAATGGATGAGTGTAACGAGTTTAATAACATGATAAAATATTGCAGATCAAAGGTATTACCCTTAAAAATGGAAAATATTAACCACATAACGTTTGAAAAGAAAACATGTTGAAAGAGGGGTCTGTTTTTTATTTTATTCTTTAAGTCTAATATAAATAATTCAGCTAAAAGAGGGGACAGACAAGAACCCATTGCTATACTTCTGTTTTGTTTATAGTATTTATAGTTAAATTTATAAAAAAATTGTTGTAAAACTAAGTCAACCAGAATACAAAGGTTATTATTATTGTCCTTTTCAATTTTTTTTCAATAAATTTGCAACTACAGGTAAACAGTTCACAGAAGAATGCTCGGGAAGAGGTTAGAAACATCAAAAACTACTAGAAAAGATGAACCAGGTAGTATAATATATCTTTAATGTTGACAAAGAAATAATCAAGTATCTGGGGTGAAGACAATATTAAAAGTATTAATTAACTTCATAAAGTCAGATCTAAAAATTCATATCAATCTAAAGCAAAATGACAAAATATCAATTGGTTAAAATACAATATTTTATTAAGGATTTTGAAATAATTATACAATACTACAAATATTGGACATTTGGACATACCGAAGATCTGTAAGAATGGTAAAGCCGGTCCCAGACACTACGCACATTCAGCGAATATTCGGTATTCAAGCTTATTCGCGTAGCGTGTGGGAGGCTACCTTCGACGAAAATTCGTACTACGTCATTTTCCCGGCGGTTGTCGGTAAACTGACACAAATCAAAGGAGCTCGTAGTGCGGCATAGTCAACTTCGGCATTTCTCCTAGACGCTACGGCTATTTGTTTTTTTTTGTTTAGTGTCGCGCTCCGCTTAGTTCGTTTTTACATACAGTGGCGAAAGGTTGATTTGATCTTTTTGAAAAATGGAATGGAGCAACGAATTAACTTCGGAGTTTTTACAATTATTTGAAAGTTTCATCTGGAAAGCACAGATGACATTTTCAAAATCGGGTGCGGGCAGAGATGAAGTATACAAACCTACTTGGTTCGCATACGACACAATGGTTGATTTTCTCCAACCAGTTTATTCCCCAAGAGTTACGATAAGTACAGAGGTAAGTCATACTTTCAAGTTTTTTTCTTTTTGATAACTAATAAAATATGAAATACTTATTAGTAATTTCATAGCTTTTGAATAGTTTTAGTGATTCTATATTTTATCAGCACCCAGTACATACTAAGCTATTTTAACTAAACTTCAGCATATCCGTCCTGCCATAGTAGTTTACCAACTATTGCAAAATATTCGGCATATGTTTCACGGATTTGTTTTGGTTGAGCTCCCGATTTTCTTGGAATATTTCGAAGTGGCAACAAAGAAAAAAGGTTACAATTATTATTAACTTGTTTCCATGTTCCTGGCACTATCTGCCCATCGTGTTCACTATCAAATGTACCTGCGGGGGTGTATTGTGATGAAGTTCGACTTTTTCTTAAGAAATTGTGCAGTAATGAACAAGCCATAACAATATTAGAAGCTCTTTGACGGTCGAGAAGCATTGGTTTTCTAAGTACCCGGAGTATGGACGACATTATTCCGAACACGTTTTCAGCAACTCGACGAGCGCGTGAGAGGCGATAGTTGAAGTGTCTCTCTTTACTACCTTTCTCGTGGGTTCCTGGATAAGGTTTTATTAGATTTTGACTTAAGCTGAAGGCATCATCTGCTACTATCACATAGAAGAGATGGTCCGCTTGATGATATAGGATGAGATGAAGGGAGATTTAAATCACCTTCATCCATTTTTTTAAATAAAGAAGTATTTCGAAAAACACCTCCGTCACTTATCCGTCCTTGACAGCCAATGTCAACATAGCTAAAACAATAGTCAGCATCCACAAGAGCCATCATCACGATACTGAATGTGCCTTTATAATTAATATATTCTGATCCAATATTGCATGGTGCCGACAAAACCACATGCTTGCCGTCTAAGGCCCCGATGCAGTTTGGAAAATTCCATTTATTATTGTATTCGTTGGACAGATAAATCGATGTTTCTGTGGTCTGTGGCATCAAAAAATAAATATTCTTATGTTACACTTCTAAACCCTTTTTATTATCTTAAAATTCGAAAAAAGAAACGATAAAACACAGGAGCAATATCAAAGTACTCATTATTCATTATTCTTCCAGGCTCCAAACGAAGAAGCTGTTGACCAGCAACACCTGGGGCAGATCACAACGCCACCGCCGGCGCCGTCACCGTCCCTCCAGCCACAGAAATCTAAGGCAAAAAGATTCAAGTCGTCAACGCAGATGCCACCCGAAGCAATAGAGGGTCACTTAAATAGAGCAGCAATAGAGGGCCGTAAATATCATGCAAAAATGACGAATAATAAACCGGGTCGAGATGATTGTTCTAGATATGGCGAACTTCTTGCTCCAAGGCTGAGGGCGATGGATGAACCGAACAGAGAGATTCTAATGCACGCAATCGACGATTTAGTTTTTCAGACTACCATGAAAATTAAAAGAGGTGTATCGCCATCCACAATTTCTTCACAATCATCAAACTCCAACTTCCAACCGTCGGAATGGCAGGCACATGATTCACAATATCAGCCTTCTTCTGTTGGATTAAATCATTCTCAACAATCACACCAGTCTATGCCTATTCGTCAATCCCTGTCTCAGATGTCATTTTTTGTTATATATATGGACCGATCTTATTAAGGAGACATTCGAAGTCGACTGCTGACATTCGATAAAAATTTTCGAACTTTCCAGATGGTTCTTGATTCAAATCTTGTAGTATATTTGAGGCATTATACCTGCAAAAATGTTTAGAAATATTATGGTATGACTACACTGACAAGTTGAGCGCATGCAAGACATTAACGGTGTTCGCATCTTTAATGTCTTGAAAAAATTAATTTTGCTATACGCAAAAAAAATTACTCGAGTAAATTATTAGCCACAGTCCGAACTAGACTTTTTAGTGCGGCAACTGATTGTCCCGAAGAAGTAATATATTTTCAAATTTTTATTTTGGTAATAAATAAAACGCAATTTCCAGGAGAGCAAGTGCCCTCTCTCCGGACGCCCTTGTCTGTAACGTCACTGTTAATACATACCTAGAACGACTTCTATTCAAATATAACATCCACCATCTTCTTTTATGTTTCTTTTTCTTATTACGTAATAATAAAATACTGCTGAAAATTATACAACTGGCAGCGGCGACAACGATCTGCTCTTCGTCACTGTCCATTTAAAACTGCACACGCCGCTAAAAATCAAGACGTCATCGGTCGCCGTCCTTGGTTGCTCTACGTAGTACTACTGGAAATATTCTATAAATAGCTTTGTTTTGGTTCCTGTTAGAATCGTCCTAGAATTGTTTTGCACATGCACAGATTGTTTTATGCGTTTTGGTTAAATTAGAATTGATTCCGAATTGAAAGTTTGGTTTTGGTTTTTTTTTTTGGACCGGTTCAGAATTGTCCTAGAATCGTCCAAAAATCCCTGCTCGAGAGTAGGGATCAATTCAGAATCAGGCAGTTCGCACATGCGCAAAAAATATATCCTTACAATTTTACTCGACTTCACCAAATTTGAGTAGAAGAAGAGGAAGAAGAAGAAGAAGAAATAAATAAGTTATTTTTTATGCTTTGTTAATGTTTATTGTTTTTCTTGTAGATAGATTTCACTTAACCTAAGAATTATCTATTGATTTTTTTTTAAAATCTATTGACATTTTTATTCCAGTCCTAATGTTTAAAAAAGTTTTAAAAAGGTCCAAAACCAAAGCAATAAGCAATCAGAATCAGCTGCTTACTGTCAGTGCGTCAAGCGTTCGGGTTCCATACCATGCAGAATTGAAACAGGAGCGATTCCGGATTTTACGGCGCAACGAGTTCTGCGCAGTTCTAGAATCATCCCAAAATCGGAACCAAAACAAAGCTTATATTAGCGTCTGGGAAGCTGACCGAAGGCGTAGTACATAGTCCGAAAGTTGGCACATTCGCCGAATGCACGTAGTGTCTGGGACCGGCTTAAGAAAGTTTGTACAAAATATTAATAATCATTGTGCGTTTGATAAAAATTGTAATTTATTTGATTGATTAATTACAACAAATGATTAACTATCCAAATAAGCAAAAATAAACAATCACATGACAAAGTTTTGTATTTAACTATCCAGGGACTTCCAATACTCGTAAAGTTCCAGTATGCAACTACCGCAGTTAACCGTTTTAATGGAGCCGCATTGTGATGAGTTTAAGGGCAAACTCATATAACTGATGATCAAACCTCAGAAATTACTCTCCTAAGATATAAATATATAAATTCTTAAAGTCATTACGGATATACAGGAGGAGCAATACTCTACATTAAAATTGTTGGCTATTATAGATAAAATATTAGAAGAAGTTACTTATTAAAATGGAGAAATCTACATTTTTTATGATTTTACTATTAAAATCTCTAAGGACACTTACTATTCTTAAATATTAAAAAACATTTTCAGGAGCCATGGCCGTAAATAAATATACTAAATTCACAAAAGGCTTTAAATCTGTAATAGATCTCATAATAACAAATGAGAAAACTATAGCCTATATATGACCTTGATAGAATTACTGATCATACATTCTTGAATTTATATAAATAAGTCGTAAAAAATACACAACCTAAAAAAAGTAATAATAAATATGAATTGTGGAGAAAATTGTTTTATACTAAATAGTTATCAAATTGTACACAAGTTATTTCTCGCAAAATACACTAGTTTTAATACTAATGAATATTTTGAATAAACCTGCAGCAGAAATGGAAATAACTGTTAACAAAAACCATAACAAAGATTGATGAACACCACATATTTAACAATTTTATAGCAGATATAATATATAAACAATAAAAGGCAATGAAAAGAACGCAACAATCCAACAACCATCATGTTTAATGGAAGGCAGGAAGCAAATGATATAGATATTTCGGAAAACTTCATTGCCTTCTTTTTGGTAAGTATTCTGAATATTTATTGAAATAAACAAGCAAATAATAACAATTTGATGACAATCCTAACTGAAATTAAGGAAACTTTACAATTTTGAAGAACACTTGAAGTAAAAAAATTGAGGAAAACCGTGAAGAGTGTGAAAAACAAAACGAGAAGCATGGACAGAATTGTCACCAGTTTAATAAAAATTGCCTTTAAAATATTAAGGGGTAGATTTCTTTAAACAATAAATGATAACTTAACTTTTGGAATTTCCTAAACACTAGAAAAAAAATGATGCTAATTTCAAATCAAAAAATTAACGACACAAATAATTATGAGGAATTGTGAGATTTATAAAAATGGTTCTTAGGAAATTAGATTTTTTAAGATTATTATTATTTTTAGAAAACTAGAAAGTTTTAGAGTAGAGTTGTAAATAGACAGTTTATTAAGTATGCCAAAAATAATGATCTCGTATCTAAATTCCAAGCTAGATTTAGATGTCCAAACAATATAATATGACTGGAAAACTATGTTAGACAAGGAACAGTTTGCAGACCAAATTTATTCATACTCTATATAACAGATTTTGTTTTCCAACTTACACCTTGTAAAATTTAATTATTGGCATATGACACATAAATAGTATTATTGGAAACAAAAAATATTATTAGCGATACTTTAAATTTAGAATTTAGCAGAATCTCATCGTGGTTGATTGTAAATAAACTAGTAGTTAATATAAATAAAGCAAAATATATGTTTATAAAGAGTAAATTTATTAGGACCGATACACAAAGACACTTAGATATGTTATTAAGTTAAACTAAATGTTTGGCTAGAAATATAGATATGTTTATGCGTGTTGCCATTTATATTTTGAGCCTAATAATCAAAAGATAGTAATATATTGTCGAAAATGGTATCATTATTTTTCAAACTATTCTCCATGAAGACAAATATACTTTTGTATGCGCTCGCACCGATTTCCGTTGCATTGTTTCCATTCCGATTGAGGTGCTTCAAAACGTGTTTTTTGAATGCATCAACGGCTTTTTCGAGTGCCGAAAAACGTCGGCCATACAATTTGTTCTTGATAAACGGAAATAAAAGGAAGTTATTTGGTACTGAATCAGGGCTATACGGAAAATAATTCATTAACACAACATTTCGCCAATCAATAGTTGCTTCAGTCGATATGTGTGAGCGTGCATTGTCACGATGCAGCATGTTCTTTTGTTGCCGCTTCTTTTTTCGTATTTTACTACTTCTTAGAAACAAATGCTCGCATATCATATAGAATACACTATTATACTTTATTCTAACGGTGCTTACAATATGTCCAGTTAATTCGAAAAAACAGAAAATCATTTGCTTCGATGTGCTTTGTACATGAATGAAAGCAAGTGTTACCAAGGCCCAACATATAAATTGCAAACCTTAGTCTGATTTCAATAATATATAGTACATCAATATTTACTCTAGCCATTTTTGTAAATATTAAGTTCTAGGTGATTAGAGACTATTTTTTGAAAGCTGCTGATATTTTCTGTTGTAATAACCTTTTGTTTTTTAATTAACTTGTATTTAATTTATTATGCTTTGTTAGTCATTAATTTTATATATATCATTTTTAACGTCTACATATTAAAAAAAAACTAATAAATGGTTTCCTAGTATTAGGTTTTTAAATGATATTTATTTTATTTTAATAAATATTGCCTTAAGTAAAAATATACATGGTGTTTCTTGTTTTTTGTAGTGCTTAGTGCTTACTCCCTAATTATTTCTCATTTACATCTGGTTTTCATAGAATCAATTAGAGCTTTACATTAATTCTTTATATTAAAGCAATGTTGTGCTTTTAAATATAAATTTATAATAAATATTCGTCTTTACTACAATATACTAAACCATAAAAATTAACAAAGATCATAAGTATATATTAAATTAAATGCTCTACAGGTTACCATAAAGTGAATTTATTCAAAGATAACGTGTAATTTATACGAACTGCTCGTATAAGCGCACATTCTAGAAGCGTTGGAGTTGAGATAAATTAATAGCTATTTTATTGATTCTGAGATTTTTAAAACTTAATATTTAATAAATACTTTATTCGATTCTGAAACAGTAATCTGATATTTTAGCAATGCATTTTACTGACAGTGATTTTGTTGTATAACAACCTTATTTGTGCCATTATTTCGGTTTAGACATACAAATTAATCAGCTAAAGATTCAACTTCAAAAGTATATAGAAACTTACAGATGTCTTGTTGTTTTTAATTATATTTATGAGGTTTACAAACTTAGCGACAAATGATTAGTAAACGAACATTTTCGATATAGTACTAGGAAAGGTATCTGTCATGAAAAAACTACTCTATGACTAAATGAATGTTCTTTTTCTGTCCTCCTTATGAAGGAAAGCTGGAATACTCAGTCCAGATAATTGATTTCCTCACGTGGCAGGTGTAGAGATCCCATAGTTTCATCTCGCAGCCTATTCCATTTATGGCATTCATTTATGAAATCATAAGCGATCTCCTCGGACATGCTGCAACTAGACAACATCAGGATGGAGCTTACATTTAAGAGCCAGCATCTCTTTTGTTAGCTGAGCATCTATCAAGACTCCAGTTAAGTCCGTTAATATCAATTCCTAGGCTTGCTAGTATTTGCTTTTTCTGGTCCAGTTTTCCCTAAGTTTGTTCTATGCCTAGTTGTCTAGGATATGACTGATTTGAGAATATTTGCTCAGTCGGGTGTACGCAGTTAAGCACCACCTGGCCTGAGAATTGATCTTCGCAAACTAGTCCGCACATTCCGATCATTTTACTTGAAACCGAATAAAATTACGGTTTCAAGTAAAATGATCCTTAAAATATTATTATACTAAGACAATTATATGCCTTGGGTTTTAATGTTTTCTGTGACATTATTTTCTTACTACTCTGACGTATAATTAAATAGTTCTAATTTTTAAATGAGTAACCGCGGTGCCATCTAAAAGTCATCCTGAAAAATTATGCATTAAGATCAGTGGATTTGAAAAGGTAGACTATTCGTACATAAAGTATAGTCTTATCATGTATAATTAAAATGTAAAGGAAACTCCATTCTCATACAGTTATAGAATATACTATTGTGGTTACTGTTATTCTATTCTTGCTTCTATATATCTATATTTTTAAAATTATATAGACACATGCATCTTATTCATTAACCTTTATAATCGCCTGCATTTGAGCAATTGTAATTAGCTATAATCAAATGGTCCTTTCACACTTTATCGTAAAACCCAATTAACAGTACGAAAAGGGACCACAACCTTTGTCAAAAGGTGCCGCAAATCACTACGTCCTAAAACACAGTCGATATTTTAGATTTGACGGCCGTTTAGGCAAATACAAGCGATTTAGGTGCCAAATGTTAAACAATCCGGTCGACCCAAAATGCGGGATCAGGTGGTAACTATAAAGACTGGACTGTCGCGACCGCAGACAGATTTGTGTTGGGTTTTAATTGAACTTGAACTGTTTCGTTAGCCATTATGGTTTGCGCGGGTAGATTTTTTAAATACATAAAAACGAGAAAATGGTTTATCACCCTTGAATGTTTGAAACCTTGAAAATGAACTACAAATACAAAAGTGATACGGCTTATCTTAATACAATATAAAATATTAGAAAAATTTCGACTAAAACTGAACGAATGTCTCAAATTTATCCTATATATTTCAATGTAATAAATATTGCATTGTCTGCCTAATCAGAACATATAACACGACTAATGATATTTTACTTTATTTACAATTTACGAAAATAATAATGATAATGAAAAAGGTTCTCTATATATCCCATATAAAGTGTTTTCAGATATTAGAGAATATAAATGCAAAAAACAATTGTGATATATCCGGAAATTAGTTTACCGGTTTTTATATACAACATACAAATGACAACATTAGTGTTATGGAGAGTATTAATTTTTTAACAGAATTGATATCTCGTCAATCCATTAAAAGCCTAAATGTAAGTAAAACTGCCGGGCCAGACAATTTTCAGCCTTTCGTATTTCGAGGTTTAGATGAAACAATCACATGTCCCTTTAAATATTTACTTAATTTAACCTTAACAGTGCTGAAAAGAATAGAGCTAAATTGTGCCTAATATTTAAAAAGAAAAGAGATCAAACAGAAATTAGTAACTACAGGCCTATTGCAGCACTGCGCACAACAAATATTTAAAGTAATTATTCATCTATTTAATACAGTTTTTTAATCTTTTAACAAAGCTTTGTATAAAGTAGGCTTAGCGCAACTAAGTAGCAACAACAACAAATTTTCTTAAGTTCTAAATAATCCTAGCCAGATAGACTCTTTATAGTTTAATTTCTGTTATTGTTACAAAAATTAAATAAAGAATATATTCAATATAAAATAATTACATTCTTGCAAAATTATCTCTCTAACATAAAAAGAGTTCAACCTACATCAAGAATCCCTCAAAGACTTTCTATACATCAATAGCATCAAAAGTTTATTTATTTATAGCAGCCATTCATCTACTTACACACAAGAACACTAAATACTGTTTAAGCCCTAACCTAAATAAAAATATTGCTTATTTGATAAAACTTTCCTCTACTAGATAATCATATATACACATATACACTAATAAATTAATACAGAAGTAGGGAGCAAAGGTGTTCAAAACCATGAGCAGGCAGGTACCACCTATTTTACTTACTAGATACTATAAATCTTAACAATAAAAAATTGGAAGGAAAGAAAAAAGAAATTACAGATATCTTGAAGCCGTGGGGCTAGAGGGAGAAAACAAGTTATTAGATAAATCTGGAAACACCACTATTACAATACCACTTACTGAAAATCGAGGAATGATATTAATTAAAGTATTAAATAATTTGGGCAAATTATACGCAAATGATTTTTTAAAGGGTTGTTTGTGAGGTTTGAGTACTGCTAGAGTATCTCTTTGTCGTAGAACTAAGCTACGGATAACCCTTCTAAATTGCAATTTTGAAAAAATATAACAAGGCTTCTTACCTAAACAATATAAATGAAGTTGGTGCCGATTATTCATAGTTAGCCAATTAGATCTGCGAGATACAGTGTGGTGCCATCAAGGTTTGTTATATTATGTTATATCATTATAACCTTGATTGTAACCTTGTTCCGAGGTTGTGTTATTGTTATAATGCGTCACAACCAAACTGTAGTCAGAGGAATCAAGCATACAATAAATCAGTCTATTACCAAACCTTGTTATGGTCTTATTTTCATACACCCTATGGTACCTACTTTCCACAACAGTATAATTATATATTTTCTATTTGGGTCATCGATAAGTCTGATACATGCATTTTGACCTTCTTGTACTATGTAATGATCGAAACTATTAAGGCATGAGTGGTTAACACTATTAGAATGATTTAAATTGTTTAGTACTAAAGATTCACATAAAATTTTGCGAGTACATAGTGGTAAAAACTTTTTGTAACCGTAAATGTATAATGTAAGTTTTAGATTCGAGTAGACTAATCGAAGTTTTAACGTAACATGATCTGTAAATCTTAGTTTAGAATCCATGACTAGACCTAAATACTTACAGGAATCTCAGATAGTTAAGGCTATATCATTTAGAAAAATGTTTAGACTTTCCTTACAGAGGAAAACTTGATTATCGTTGCCAAAATATTAAACAGATAATTTATTAGGATCAAGTTACTTAAACTTGATCCTTGTTCTTGTTGTCAAATTATGTACTTAACATAATTTGACAACTACAAGTGTGTTAAGCGCTACAAGTGTGTTTGGGTAAAAAATGCTCACTCACCAACGCACATGTAGCACTCTTTAATAGAAAGAGTAGAGAGACCTTACTTACAAAATTACAGATCCAGCCTCATTCAACTGCTGTCAATTGCTGGGGTTTCTTGTTGTGCACTGGCTATCCTTTAAAGTTGGTTTAGAACAAAGTTATCATATGGGTTTAAAAGAGTATTTACAACTAGTTTGGATCGAACTTACCAATAAGTCCTTAAGAACACCATCACCAACCGAGCACTATACATTAACTAGCAACTTGCGATTTTCAGTATAATTTTGTGTTCGCTTGAGTGGCTATAAACTTAATTTAAATAAAAAGAGTACTAAGAGATTTGTTGGCCAGTCAAATCTAGAAGAGACCCAGAATATTAACAAGAATCAACAATCTTTACAACATAAAATGAACGAAGACCATGAATCTATCCGGCTCGAAGAACCAACAGTCATACTGTTTGTAAATAACTAAACATTCATTATGAAATTAAAAAATAAATGATTGCAGACTGACTAGACAGTTGGTCCCTATAACTAATGCTTACCATATGCAAAAAAAAAATTAGCCCAGTATCAGAAATGAGGATGATTTAGGAATAATATCTATTAATAAATTGACATTTAATGCCCATATAGAAGATAGAGTAAACAGAGTGTGTAAAATATATGATTTTATTATCAGAAATACAAAATATTTTAAAGATCCAGATATTATTGCATGTTTCTGTTTATCATATGTATGTAGTATTTTGAAATATGCAAGTATTTTTTAGTGTCCTTACTATGCCATAAATATTGTATCGTTTTTCACGTTCCTTAGGTGTGAATTAAAAGAATCTTATGTCTAATTTAAATCTTGCGCCAATATTCCGAACTTTATTGCACTGAACTGACAACTGTCTCCCAGTGGCGACGTGGCTCCTTATATACTCGGCGGACCATAATGCCGGAAGGTTCGCTAACCTTCGAGACGTCGTGCGTTGTGCAGCTTGTGTTATTCCGGAATAACAGAGAGAGTCAACTGGTTCCTCGGCGTTTCCAATATAGTTATAATATCTACTATAAAGGGTACAAAATATGATTGTAAGATATATTTTGGAATAACAGGGATATATATAATAACTATATATAGATTTGAATCCTAGGAAAAGAGAATAAAGTTTTCTTGTATAAAAAGTATATTTGATCTTGTATTTTTATTAACACAGCTCTTTAGTATATCTAACGGTTGTATAGGAAACTCTTTAACTTTTCTGATGCGGCAAGCAACATCCATCAGATGAGATTGCGTTTGTCCATAATTTGTAATTACTTACTTGTATATTGCATGTGTTTTGGTCGATTTCAACATATTTGTATTGTAAAGAGAACATATTGAGCGATGAACAAAGACGATCAGAAAAGGCAAATTGTATTAGGTAGGTTAGGAAAGACAGGAGCTAGTGTTGGTTGTTAGACTCTATACCCAATTCCTGTCGACTATTTAGTAAATACTTATTTAGTACCTCGTTAACGTATTTGTTTCACATCAGCTTTCTATCGAGATAGATCCCCCAGGTACTTGACTTCTTGTTTTACGTGCAGGAGTTTCTGTACATCCTTGAAAATCTGAACTCCATAGGATTCCTTGTTGTAGTGAAAAGTATGACCTCTGGTTTTTACCAGGATTGACAGAGATCACTGTTTCTTCGCTTTTTTCTGCAGCATGCGATTTGCATATGCTCACATACTACTTTCTTTGGATAATGATTAAACTATCATCATCATAGACCTGTGCATAGAACGCGATCTAAATGCCTCAAAGCAGAAGTTCGCTCTTGACCATATATTTTAATTACGAAATACTCCAGTCATAGGATGTCTAATATTAATCAAGTATAATACAATTATATTAATTCCTTTACAAATTTATATATATCTCTTGATCTTAGAATAATAATATTCATGAGCAATATTATTGTGATTATTTCATAGACCTAAAAGTTTGTCCTTCTGTTTATTAAGTTAATAGCTTGGTCCAACGTTCTAAATTTGCCTTGTGAAAGCCAATACATTGGGCAAAACTTTAGAAGACTTATAATATTTAAATAAATTTTAAAGCTGAAAACTTTCGTATCAAAACACTCATATCAAACTTTGTTTTAAACCACCAAACATTTTTTTAATTGCTTAACAAAAAAATAATTTATTATCATTATGAATCTAAAAGTGGAAAAAGAAAAAAGTTAAGCTTCAAACTTTTTTCTTTTTCCACCGACCGTCAAATTAAATCTTTAATTATTTTTGCAGACTTCCTAAATTATTAATAAGCCTAAGAAATATGAAGCCTTATTAAATAACTTCATAATCTTCCCTGCAATATTTCACGTTAATTATAACAAAGTGAACTGTATCTTAAGCCATTTTAAACCCATCGTAAGGAAAATTCGCCATAAAATCAAATCGATAGCCGTATAAAGTGTATTGTGTTTTAAGCCTCAAAATGGGGCGTTACATTAACAAAAAGGTATAGTGACTATACGTCCTGCCAACCTATAAGGCTTAATGGCGGTAGCTTACATCTTAGCAACTTTCTAGTAATAATACTTTAATTAAAACTTTCTTGTGCTATAAGTTTTGTGTAGTATTAGGTTCAGTTTAAATTGAAAATCGGCGGTATAAAATACGCCTCAACATATTTTTTGTGATGTTTGTTTCTTTTAGTTTCTTCGATAAGGTGATATTAGAAAAAAATTTCATATAAAAATTCTGTATACAGGTTGGGGAATTAAAGATCACGCATATTAAAATTAATAATAATAATTTCAATATGCCCTATTTCTATGTGTGACTACATGCTGCACTAATGAACTAGAAGCGCTATTATTTTTTCTTACTTATTATCGCTGATTATACTCCTTTCGAAAGAGTTTAAAGTAATTGATTTTATAGAGGCAATTCGGTAGTTCAATGTATGGATTTGTTTCGAATCACATTTGAAAATACACCGATTCTTTACGAAAAAATAACTTTAAATATGGTTTCTGATTTTAAGATATTCCTTTGTCTTCAAGATTAGAATACATGCTATGCTAAAATGCAAGAACCTTCGATCGAAAAAGTCCAGGAGCAAGAACGATTGGCAGACATGGTTTATAGTGTCCTAGAAGTGAATGCAATATAATCAAGTAGAAGTTTTGGAGAGGAACTAAGTATGAACCATAAAGCTGTTACCAGTATTTGGAAGAAAACATGGGTACAAATGCTTTAAATATTCCATAACTTAAGGAGGAAATACTGCAAACTTCCAAGAGATTATAATTTCCCGACCAGTGGCGAAGAATGAAATTTTTGTAAATCCATGATAAAAAAAAAAACAAATAAAAATAAACATTTTTTACGAAATATTCTATTTTTATATAAATCGTTTTTTTCATTATATAGAAAACACAATCGTTCTGTTGTATTGGTCTAGGGAAAATGAGCACAGAAGTTTTTAATTCCATGTTGATGGTTTTTTATGTGATTATGTTCGCCTTAGGCGTAATAATCAATTCCGCTATAGCAATTATTTATCCAATGTTCTGCATATTTATTTGAAACTTTGTTCGTAAAAAGTTACTGTTTTGGCACTAATTCCTGCCATCTTTACAGCTAAGATTAAAATAGTAATGAATAGAAATATTATTCGATTGACAATAAAATATTTTGAGTAAGGCTATATTAACATTGTTAAAAAGAATCTTAAATATATTATATGTTTTTAACAATTTAATAATTTTTATTTAAGTTCTTTTTTTTGCTTAAAAATATTTTAATGCGATTTTATTATAAATATCTAATGGCCAATAGCCAGTCAAATTTTTTGTTTTTATTAGGGCTTTGAAGATTGCATTAAGTGTTTTTTGCACAATACTTCTACGTGTTGCTTTATATATTTATACAGGATTAGGAAAAATTACCAGAACGGTCGATTATTTCAAAATATACAGAGACTATCAAAAAACGTCTTATATCAAAAATATAGGGCTGTTAAACTCTACATATAGGTGAAAAATAAAAATATACAGGGAAGTTGTGAACAACGATCGGTATATATTTTTTTAAACAGAACCCCTGTATATCTTTACTTATTTTTATCGTTAACTTATATTATATTGATACTATACAGACTACTTTTTCTACACCATCCAACTAAGCAACATGCTGGAACTTCTGAATTTTATATTTCTCTTGCGTGGCTTATTAAATTACCGCAGATTCAGTACTATCTGGATCTTCTAAGAACTATATTTTCCTCGCATAGTTTACCCAATTACAATGAAATATCATATTAGGGATATTTTTTATATATATTTAAAAAAATGCGATAATAATTCAAAAATTAATTTAGGAATTTTTATCGGACTAATCAAGCTAAATCAGTTAAATTTCAAGCATTTTCTAAAGCTAAACTCTTATAGTTCAAAGAGTTATTGTGGTTAATATGTGATTTCTTTTTGGGCTAATTAGAGAGATTTAAAAAAAATTAAAAGAAAGGGACTAGTCTTGGAATTTGTGAAAGAAAAATGGTTTAAAAAAATTAGAAATGTTTAAAAACTTTATTATGTCTCTGAAAATATGAATGCTAGAACTTGGAAAATATAAAACTTACAATTTTCAAATCTATAAAAAAAACTGTAGAAAAATGCTAGTTGAAAATATCTTTTATACTTTCAATAAATGATTAGGTGATCTTGATACAATAAGTACAATTATTTTGGATTATATAGGTCTATCTATCTATGGATTTTTGTCTATAATAATTTAGCAAGTATACAATAGCTAATAATCTTATAATTTAGGTTAAAATTTATTTAAAATTACGTTTTTTTCATTATGATTCACTAAGTACATTGAATAAACATTTAAAAAATGCAAAATTAACATCGGAAACCTGTATTTATAACTACGAACTATTTTCTGAATAAATAACCAATTTAAATTCAATATCATGTTTAATTTTAGATACACGTTTTGGACGATTAGGGGTTGCAACGTAATCGTCTATATAGCGCCGCTGTCCGACCTCAAATTGCTGGCCGGCAGCTGTGAGATATATCGCCCAGTTTACGCTTTGACGGAAGACTGCATACTGATTTAGATTAGCTAGTTCAGTAAGCTTATCACTAAGACACCTCTCCGCCCACCCTTTTCTGTAAACACGCGTGACCTGCTTACTCCTTGTGTAAAATACATATGTAAACATTAGGTGCGATAGTATAAGTCTATAAACGTAAACCTTAATACAATAAATTATATTCAGGTCTTGATTGATCTTTTTGTCAAGTTTTTTTAGTGGTCTAATTCCAAAAGTAAGGTTACTCGGAAGAAACATCTGATAAAACTGTGGCTATTATATATAGATATTATATTTATACTTCACTAAATTTTGGATAATTCTGAGGGCGTTAAGGATGCGGTAAGTGGCGGTCGGATTTCTTCGTAAGATATTTGTCAATGGTTATGTGGATGTTTAGGGTATCCCATTTTGGGTACTCTTGCGGGATATCTTCGTTGAAATTTCTTTCATTTTTAAAATTTTTGCATTTTGGGCCCCCCCGTCATATCTCCGTTATCTTTAAAGTTTTTGTAAAAGTAAAAATTTATTCTTATAGATTTTTTTCCGTAGAATGGTGTCGATATATTTTTTTTGATTAATAGTTTCTGAGTTATAATTCAAACTTATGTTTTTTTAATGGAACACTCTGTATATTTATAGCTTATAATATTGGCCTTTTTTTTTAACTTTTCAATAATATATTCATATATAAAAGACCAATTTTATGAACTATAAATATATAGTGTTCCAATTAAAAAAACATAAGTTTGGGTTATAACTAAAAAACTATTAATAAAAAAAACTATCTTTACCACTAAATTCTATGGAAAAAAATCTATTTATGTGTTTTTACTTTTACAAAAACTGTAAAAATAACGGAGTTACGACGGGGGTCCCAAAATGCAAAAATTTCAAAAATTCCCTGTATCTTAAAAAATAAAAGTACTATGAAAATTTTGTTAACAGCATCTTTAGTTTTACGAAAAAGTAGTGTCGCGAAAACCGCAACTCTCTATCTCTGAAAATAACAGAGATATCTGGCAAAGGTACCCAAAATGGGACACCTTGCACTTGGAGAACTTATATATAATCACTTTCATAGTATAGATAATATTTTCTGTTTGAGTGATTTTAACATTGATATTATATATCAATAATAATAAAATTATAGGTAATAAAATAACAGCTTTATTAAGATCTATTAGTTTGTTACAAATTATTGATGAACTAACTTGTTTTATCTTTAGTGGAGCTAATCTTATCGACTATATTGTTTTGCTTCAGCAGACCCAAAATTATGTAGTGTTGTACTTGATCAGTTGTTTTTCAGATCATGAAGTAGTTTTGTAAATATTTTAATAACTCAAACTATAAATCAGCCTGTATCTCGAATCTTTCATACTTTAAACAAAAATAAATGAATCTTCACTCTATAATCATTTACGATCCATTCCTTGGAATAATATATTTTTTATAGGTAGCATCGATGATAAGATTTGAATATGATGAATATGATTTGAATATGATGAATATGAATATGATGAATTTTTTATCAGATTATATTAGATTATATCACTCGCGTTGCATGTCTTAAAGACCTGGTTGTTTAGGAATCCTCATAACCCTTGGTTTGTTGAAAATGTTTAATGACTGGTTATTTTAACTGAGAAAACAACAAATAAATTTGGAAACCCTAAAGTAAGCAGCACTGCTTTTAATAGGAACTTTTTTAAGATGAGTCACGGATCACGATGGACCAAGCGAGTACTCCTGGAGCCACTGAGACAGGACCACTAAGAAAGGACCTCAAAATGCTCGTTGTCTTGAAAATTATTGCCTTTTGCACTTGCACGTAAGTGTTTCGGGCTATTTTTATTTTAGAAAGTTAATTTTTTAAAGTTTTTATATACATATTTTATTGATTCTTGTCAATTAGAGTTATGTCTGACCTGTTGAGTTATTCTATTTGGTAATATCCCACTATATTTGAGTTAGGATTTTCTTCTACAGGGTTGGGTTTATATTATAGTTTTCGTTTCGGATGTGGCATGCTTTTAGGAGTTCTAGCTGTAAGTTTGCTACTTGGTCATCCCTTTCCATGTGTTTTGTTTCTGTTAATATGGTTTTGGGTTTTCACTACATTTTCTATTATTATGTATTTGCTATAGTTTTTCGTTTTGACTTGGAACTTGGTCTTGTAAAGCAATTACGGCTTTTTCAGTTTCCGTATTTCGATCAACCATCTGAGGAAGCTGGTTTGCCGTGTTCATACTAGAAAATCTACTGTGAACTTTTTTATTTAAGTTGTATATTACGCTAATTCCTGTTATTTAAGTCGTAGGCTGTCTCAGTGTGGTGCATTCATGCTCTTGTTGAGGCAGTTCTTATTTTCGTGCTCCTTTTAAGTCTAATTTATAATTCCGCATGAGTATGAAAGTGCTGGAATCAGGTATCTGTAAGTAATCTTTATTACATATTTAAATTTAAGTTTAGTATTTAGTATAATTTTTAGCCTTTGGTCGAATTCGTATTTAAGTTTTGTTTTTACCATTGTGTGCTCTATTTTGTGTATCTGAAGTATATTCTGGTATCATGTAATGTTCATTTTGTATACATTCCAACTATATTTTAAATGTACGTGTGTTTCCAAGAATGCGGCATCTTGTAGTAATTCTTTATGTACTGTCATTGCCTTGCATTTGTTTAAATTAACTCCATGTAAATATCTGTGTTCATCTTGTAAACTAGTTGTTCTTACAGATTTCCGTAGATTTTTAGATCGTCTATGAAAAACCGATTACTGAGTTTTATGTTATCCTGGCCATCTCTATTTCATGCTTTGTCTTATTAGTTGTGTTCCATATTAGATCTAACGTCACCCAAAACCATAATCCACTCAGTGAGTCTCCTTCGATGATTCTCCTTCAAATCAGAATTTCTTTAGTTTCTTTTTTGGTTTTTGATTCTTCTTCATTGCTTAAACTAACTATCGTAAGCCCGACAACTGTTGCATTGTTAATTCATGGAATTTAATGAGGCATTGGTTAACCTAATGCATTTCCAGGGCATGTATATGCCACGAATTAGACATGGACTCAAAGGCTTTTTTATAGTCAATATACGCAATATGGGTTCTTTTCTGTGATTTTCTAATTAGTTCCGGGATGACTCCGTCCACAAAAAGCGGCTCTTTGCATCCCAACATGTTTCATATAATTGGGTGCTATTGAGAAGGGTCGTGGATGTGCTTACTCTTCAGAAGTAGATGTCTTATACCCTGTTTCAAAAATTTGGAACACTTTTCTAAATTATATCTAAGATTCCCGTACTTCTGTATCTTTTCTCTGTCAGTCTTGATAATATTATCAAAAAGTGAGACTGCTATATCGATGATAATACCTAATTTTTCTTTCGTGTTTATAAGCAGAATATCGGGTCTGTTATAGCCAACCGTCCTATCGGTAAATATGGGTGAATCCTAATATATTACGCAATTTTCCTTTTGTTAAGATTTTCTACTCTTAACAATTAAAATTTCGTGATTGCATCACGTAATTATTAAAAATAAGTGCAAGACCACAAAAATTATGGTTTTGTACAATAATTAAGAAAAATGAGATATTTATTACGAGCGCAGAAGTTTGTTGCAATCAACCGAGGGAGAACTATGAGTTCGAAACTCGAACTATCGTATCGAATTATACATGAATATTTTTGACACGTAATTTTAACTAGATGCTGTGTTTTGCTTTAACATGTTTTCGGTAAACAAAACATTAGCTGAAATTTGACTTACACTTAATAGTAAAACGTACCGAGCTTTCTAATCATTATTGTGTTTAGGTTTCAATAGCGCATAACGCTGAATTCGTTTTTAAATAATTTTTGATATGTTAATTTTGGTAGACATAAATTTGTCGATATAAAATTCAGCAACATTGCAGGTTTTTTAACACCCATGGAGAGGTTTTTTCACTAGGAGGGAGGTTAAGGCTTTTGACTGTTTTGAGGCATATTTTTCTAATTTGTGTTTTCAGTTTTTTTTTCATCTTGTCGAAATAAACTAACAAGGTATTTTAAGAAAAAAAATTTACCTGGCTTGCAATCCTCTTGTTAATATAATTAACTATAAACTATTTCATATTTTTGCTTGGAGGTGCTTGGAAACAATATATTACAAACATCGGATACTTTCTAATAGATATCTGGATGTATACTTTCAAACTTCGAACCTTTTTACTCCAGTATTAATAATTAATATATAGCACGCACATGGTGTCTGCGGGGAATACTACGGTCGCAGCTTCACAAAAAGTTTTTAATACATTCCATATGTAAAAATCGAGCTTCACAGTTTAGAAATGATTTTAGATTGTCAGGAGCATCTTGCATTACTTTAGGCATTTTTTCATAAATTTACAATTATAAAAAAATTGCAGTAATAAAAAAAACTCTTACAACAGGTGAAATGCTGTTGGAATTACTTTTCTGCAATAACTATTTAATTACCTCTTCCTGGAGAATATTTGTTTGAGAATTCAAGTGCTTTATCGGCTAGTAAGATTATTGTTAAACACTAAATTAATTGATCCTATTAACACTTGTTGACGCTTTAAAGATTAGGTTTTATGAATCTCTGATACCTCTTATTGAATCTCTTATTCTAAATTTTTACAATTATGATTCCAATTCCTTTTTACGTCATTTAAAACAAGATACTACAATTAATTCTGGAATAAGAAGGGGTAAAATACCTAATGGCTGCAGTAAATTTTAAATTGCCTTATATAGTTAATTCTTAAAAGCCTTTTTTAAACATATATTAAAAAGAAAATAAATTAACTTTAAATCTCAGTCATATCAGGTTTGTCGTTATAGTAATTTCCCTTGCGTTCATGGCTCACATTTCCTTTCCTAACCAATAACAGCCCTTTAAGCATACAAACAAGCAACCATTCAAACGGTAATAAGCCACTTAGGAAATCTTGTTTGCCCATCTTAGACATTATTACTAAGAGTTATAGCCTTTAGGAATTACATATATACATTAAAATAGTGTCCTTAACCCTACAGGGCACAATGAAGCTAAAGATAAGAACGTAAAGCAGTTGTTAAATGCGTCTCATGTTGCTCGTATAGGGCGACACTTTGTACGGAAGCTCTTTTATTGCTTAATATTGGCTAAAGAGACGATCAACTTATGTATTTAAAAATAGTAGTTGTGTGCAGGGACTTTTGAGAAAATTAGATCTTTGCACTTTGTTATTTCTATTTTTTTTATTAAACAAAGCTATTATTTTATATAGGTGTAAAAAAAGCATTATTTTAAAGAATTTATTATAATAAGAAAATTTATATTTTATTTTCTAGTTAACGTCTGTTAATTATAACAATAACATATATCCATTTTGTACATAACTTGAAAAGCTTGTCGAAGATTTATCTAGCTTAGTTAAGGTTCTAATTTTAAATAGGCCTGTAAAAAAATTATTTTTTTTTGTATATATCGCAATTATGTTATTTTATCTTTTTTTGTTAATCTAAGTTAATTTTTTCTTTTCTATTGGGTTCGCATCTCATTATCACAATGGTATAATAACTAAATATTTTAAGTTGATAACTTACTATTCTATATTTTTTTAAATACGTTTGTGAGTAGTTTGACGTCTTCTTTATCTCATAATTTTATTAAACTGTGTATAGAAAATAATGCAATTTTTCATTTAAAAAAACCATACAAAAATATTTTAAATATTTTATACTTGAAGACAAATTATAAAGATATTTTAAAAGTGTAGAGTATTGTAAGCTAATTATAAATATTAATTTTTTTTTAAGTTAGGGTGAGTTTTTGTATTTTTTTTATGAAAAATAGTAAAAGTATTGGTAAGTATAAAATAATTTGAAATTAAAAAATTGAACTTAAAATAAAAATTCAACATTTTAAAAATTATTTAAAAACAGAAAGATGAAAATATTGAAATTTTAAATTCAAAAATTTTGAAAATAATTTTTCCCCCAAGAAAATCTAATGAAAAATGTTACGATATTAATTTCTTAATGCGGCGTGTTATTCTTTTTAATAAATTTGAATTTAACATTTTTAGTGTTCTAAAAAATATCAAATCAAAAATGGATTTGTTGTTAAGTGAAGGAAATTTTACCATATTATTATGTGGTTAAAAGCCTTGCGAGTTTAGTATTATAATTCGCTTTAGGAATGACGAGATGCAAGTGTGCTAAATAAGTGTTCAAGGTTTAAACAAAGAAAAACAGAATGCCTATTTGTGTTTTTTTGTAAGGTCTTTTAAAAAATAATCCTGTTTAGAAGAATTCAGCACATATTTTCTGCTTACATAAATCAGTCAATTTTACCATATTAGTATCTGAAATTAGTTTAACAATTATAAGCTTATATTGGAGATGTGATCAATGCGTCATAGATTAGCTACTAGTTGCTAGTGCCGATTACCAACTAATCATGTACAGATACATCACTTGCATCTATCACAACGGCTTTTGAACATTTAAAGTCTAACTTGGTTACTGTTATAGTTAAAAGATTTCAAATACTTGGGCTTTTTTCTGTCATAGCAAACATTTCTATGACAGAAGTGCTACGAAAGCTTAAGAAAACTTAATTAACTTCATCGAATTAAAGCTGCAGTTATCAAAGGTAAAAATAGCGAATAATGAATCCATAGTTATAGGCAATAAAAAAAAAACAAAAATAAAAAATTAAAGTTTATTATGGAAAACAAACTAGCTGGATTTTATAAATTCAGACAGCTACATAAAATCCAAGAATTGTTGGTTTTAGAGAAAAATAAGACAATGATGTCATTGTAGATATAAATAAATTAAATGCCGCAATTTTTGATTTAGGCTCTGTATGTAAATTTAAACCAATCTGCAGAGCGAGAATTTTCCAAGCAATTATTTATTTAGATAGAGCGACTTATTACAGAATAATAATAACAGGTCAGTACTATTTTTTAGGGTGATCTTTAATGTCGTTAACGTAAATCGCTGCCTTAAACAAATATAATCACTTATCAAAAATTGGTTCTTAAACTTGTCCAAAGTGCAGCGAAAATCACTTCATTGAAAACCGTAATTCTCGAATGCTTAAATGTTCAAATTGTATAAATTATAATAATTCTGCAATTTGCGATAACACCTTTTACGGTCGCTTTTGGAAATTTCTTTCGGTCGTTTTAGAAAAGTCTATCCAGCGAGAGCTTAAGGTCTGCTATAATAATATTTTTTTAACACTAGACCGTTCTGTGCTGACATATTTTAAATTCCTAAACAAAATTATCGATTTTAGTTTATACTAGATATTATAATGGATATAACACTAAAGAAGAGTTATTAAATAAAATATAAAAAGGCTAGTAAATTTAATGATTTCAACTCCTTGAGGTCTCTAAGAAGTAGAATGAATAGATCATATTCGCTTTATCCTGGTTATTCTTTAGCATTCTTGTTTCGTTTATACATGCCGGATTGTTCGTGATTCTCTAAATGACCAGTTTGGTGAAAAGATGGGGAAAGGAGGCAGAATTGAATGGCCTGGGCGTTTACCGGATTTGACGACCTGTGATTTTGCCCTGTAGGGAGTACTTAAGACTTCTTTTACTGTGTTTAAGCGTTGCTAAAAATATGTTGATGAAGCTGGTTTACATTTTGAACATACAATGTAAGGCATGTACTTTTTTTGTCTATTTGTTTAAAATAGGAGTTTTTTTAGACCAATTATTTTTGCCTTTATTAATATACAAAATGGTTAACTGACTTCTGGCCCACCTGGTATTTCAAATGTTGAAAATAATATTATCAATACTCGTAATAAATTTTAGTACAGTAACAAAAATAGGAGGAATGTAAGTTTTTCAAAAAATTATGTTTTACACTGACCCTCCAATTACCAGCAGTACGCATATATTAAATGCATTCGAAGATTATTCACAAAAAGTCATTTCTACCCCATACCGTAAGTAAATGTGTTATTAATCTAATCGCCAGCTAAAACCAAAATATCACCATCTCATATTTTACAGAAACGGAGACTCTTAATGCATTAAATAAATTAAAACCAAAAGCTGGACCGGCTTTAATTTCTGTATTTATTATGAAATATTAAAATGGAATAGAGAATAGAGAGTCTCCGGAGTATGATGATACAAGTTCCGCATGAATTCGATAAAAATTAGAGACATGATTTTTTGAGAAAACGCTCGGACCCGTCGATTTTTATTTTAAGTTGCGCATTATTTTACATAAGTTTTTGTATACAGGGTGGAACAAAAAAAAAGATTTGACGTCATCGGTCATTTTTTTAAATGGAATGCTATATTTTTTATTGCATTTATAAAATATAGGCAAAGTTCCAAGCTTGTTTCGTATATAACACCTTATCTCAAAACTCAACTGTTTCAGAAATATTTACATTTAAATAACAAGAATGCAAGTAAATACGTCTATTTAAAAATTAAGATAAAATGAAGGATAAAATGTTATAAACTGTGAAAATTCCTATTAATGATAAAGTAAAAAATAAAAATTATATTAAATAATACATTTATTTCTGGGTAGAAAGCAAGACGGTTTACAAACTCATGTAAAACAGTATCAATTATTTCGGGTGATATACGTCTAATTTCATATAAAATTCTATTTTTCAAATCTGCTGCGTTGTTTGGCTTCTCAATATAAACTTTACTTTTCAGGTACCCCCATAGGAAATAGTCGCAGGGATTTAGGTCTCGTGACCTGGCCGGCCACTCTATTGGCCCTTTTCGTCCTATCCATCTTCCTGGGAACACTGTATCCAAGTAACTACGGACATCTCGAAAGAAATGTGGCGGTGCGCCGTCTTGCTGAAAAAATTTGCTGAAAATTATCTATCGGGACAGCAGGGTTTTGTTCGTCTAGGTATAGGGCAGCCAAAGCAGGGATAAGATCTTCTTGAAGAAAATTCAAATAGCGTTGTCCTGTTGGGTTTTCTTTGAAAAAGTATGGCCCTATTACTTTATTTTCCACGATACCAGCCCAAACATTAATAGATTTACGGTACTGTGTATGAGCCTCAGTTGACCAGTGTGGATTTGACACTGACCAGTACCGACAATTTTGCCGATTTACGACACCGTTTAAACAAAAAGTTGCTTTGTTTGCATTTTCTTCGACGGAGAGCAGAACGTTTAATTTTGTTTCTTCAGAAATTTTTGGACGAACTGATCTTGGCAAATCCCTAACATGACCTGAAGTTATGAATTTGTGCCCTATTCTTCTAACTATTGACTGAGAAATAGGATGGTTTGGTTATTTGTGTGCTTTTTGCATGCGCACTCGGTCCCCGTACCCTAGCATCATCAAAATTTCAATTCGTTAGGTTAGGAATTTCGGCTATATTTCATAAATGCAATAAAAAATATAGCATTCTATTTAAAAAAATTACCGATGATGTCATATCTTTTTTTTTTGTTCCACCCTGTATACAAAAATTTATGTGAAATAATGCGCAACTTAAAATAAAAATCGACGGGTCCGAGCGTTTTCTAAAAAAATTATGTCTCTAATTTTTATCGAATTTATGCGGAACTTTAGGCGGTCACTGTAGACCTGTTTCTATTATTTGTAACATTTGGAAAGTTTAAGTTTTGATCCGCGAATGCGTTTTTCCCTAAAATGGTGTTACTTCTCAGCTGTAAGCCTTTTTTTAAGGGCAGATCTTGTTAGTTACTTATCACACCATTATTACGGAGCGGCAAAAGGAATAGATAGAAGTGATCAATTTTATAAATTATATTTGGAGTTTACGAAGGCCCTATTATTAGGTATGGTATATTGATTGTTCTGTGAAAATTATACAACATTGAGTTTTTAGATTCATTGGTCGATTTATTTCAACCCTATCTCTATCATTGCAGTCAATACATAGAAATTCATAATAAAATATCTACACATTTCTTTGTGTTATCCATATTTCCTCAGACAAGTATCCTTGCTCTAGTATTTTTTTATTATTTAATAAATGATATTTAT
Source organism: Anthonomus grandis grandis (assembly GCF_022605725.1). Taxonomy (NCBI): domain Eukaryota; kingdom Metazoa; phylum Arthropoda; class Insecta; order Coleoptera; family Curculionidae; genus Anthonomus; species Anthonomus grandis. Next base: position 17,753,724 of record NC_065554.1, on the reverse strand, counting down.
GTAAAACTTGATTGTGATTTCTTACTTGATGCGGACGATATTAAGAGTATGATAAGATTGCATTAGATTGCAGCCCAATCTTAACTTAATTGACAAATTGTGTTTTGTTGTAAGAAATGAAAAGTAATGATAATTTTAAATAAACTCCTCTTATATTACACCTTAAGAAATAATACTTTGACACAGGTTGGTCCTTTTAAGAAATTGAGTCTATTGCTTGACCCAAAACATTATATTAAATTACATATTAAAAATGTAATTTTTTAAGCATTTAAATAGTACAGGTCTATCGTAAGAAATTCACGAGATTTTAGAAATTTAGATGCAGTTAAAATATTATATTTCTCTTATGTATGCTTAAAATTAAAATATGTTGTGATGATCACCATGTTATAAGACCTTCCAAATTAGTATTTACTTCAAAGGCAAAATATTTGCAGCCTAAAATTCCGTAAAAAATATGTTGCTCTTATAATAATATTTAAATTAATTTAAAGAAACACTAAATCAAAAAAACAATATCAATGATAATTAAAAGTCTTATTAGATATATGTTAAATTGTATACTCTTATGCTAAATATTCTTTTTTTTTAATTGTTTCGATTTAAGATGGGTATATTCAGCATGCCCTTGCTGAATTTTCTACTTGTTTTTGTGTTTATTTATATTTTTTTTTCTTTCCTTATGGTTGTATAATGCAATTAACTGTCATGAATATTGTATTCTTTTTCAATATTATGGTATTGTAGTCTACTATTATTGAATGGTTTTCCGTCTTGTAAATGAATGTCCTTACATATAAGTTAAACAAAAAATAAATTAAAATGAACTTATATATTAATAAATGCATTTTTACTTAAATAACATACTACAAATTTTACGCAGCAAAATTAATAGTGTTACGTAAAAATATATTCTTATTTACGTTCATTAAAAATAAAAAAAGCTATGAAATTAAATCAGATATATAAAGTGATTGCTTCTTAAAAATATTTCTGTATATATATTTTCTTTATGTACATAAAGGCTACATGTTTAATCGATCCAGTTCGTGAGTTTTCCAATAGGACATGCTACCTAAAAAACTACTACTAGGATTTAAAAGACGTAACACGATCAAAAATTTTTATTATGTAATATTTTTAGCTAAGCAATATAAATAGTATAATAATTGTAAAAAAACTCGACAAAAACAATACAAAAAAAAAACAGAAATATAGATTAACAAACAAAAAACTCCGAGAAAGAATCTCCTACTGAATACATAACCTTATCACTACAACTAGGCATAAAACTCCAAGCTTCCTGCTTTGTTTATATTGCAACGGTATTTGATTTGGTTATGTCTTCTGTGACCATTCTTTTACAATTTATTTTTACCATATAAACACACGATTTTTAAAAAAATTTTCTCAGCTATGTTTAAATCCATATCGTATAAGAAGCAGTAGGAAAAAAACAATACTGAAAGTTGTCCACATATCCTGGGGCCCCTGCATATATTATGTAAATTTGAAAAACCTGAAATAATTCATTACAAACCATTTACAAGCCATCTTATAGTTGATTATACTGAAAATGTTTAAATAGCCTTTAAACTTCTAAAATACTCAAATATATAAAAAAATATTCACTTAGGCAAAACTTTTAAAGTTAACCCAGTTCAACACATCTCCCTACATAGTTGATATATGATATTTCCATTAATATTCCCTCCCGAAAAAAAAACATAAATAAAACATTAGCCCATTTTGTCACATAAGTAAACTTTTACCGACGCTCCCTCTAAGGAGATTAAATCAAATTACCCCCATCACTTTCCGTGACTTCTTTTCTTGAGATTCTCATAAAACATCTTTGTTTCCATATTGCGTAACCCAATGTTGGGGGACTGTATTTTTCAAAAGTTACTAACTTTTTGATTTATAGCCGCTCTTATAACAGTATACTTTTACCAGAATTGTTTCTTACTTGCTTAATGAGCTAAGATTTGAATAACGAGGCAACCGGCATGATATTGGTAATAATACCTAAAGGATATTTGGAAAAAAATCAGAAAGAGTGTAATTTATTATGAAAATAAATTATAAACTATTTCCTAGGGAAAGGTGTTGATTTAAATTACCCTAAGTTAGCGTGGTTAAATCGTATAATCTAACGATGTCGCCTATATTCCCTCTAATTAAATTATGTGTGAAACTTTGTGCTTCTCTGACATTAAATAACATGGCATGTATCAGATAACAATGGCTTTACAAAGTTAGCGGTGGCCGGCAAACTTCTTGACACATGTGCGTAATAACGTAACTTTTACATTTTCTGAGTTAAAGCTCTAGGTAAAGTTTTCCTTAATAATTAATAATGTTTTGAAGATCACACTATTATCTACACTCTGGAAAACGTTGCAGAAAGCTAAAGACGTATCTAATGAAATATAAAATTTATATAACAACGCTGCAGTTTTTAAATTAATTTTTATTAGTGTACTGAGTGTGAAAATCTCAAAACTATATTGAAACCAAACAGTAAAACTACGAACTCATGATTATACGGATAATATAATTATGGGTAAAGAAGATCGACAGGGATGCGTATTGTCACCGCTTCTATTTATTATATACACAAAAATCATATATTTTAACTAGCACTAGAAGCTAATCCAAAGGAATTAGTTAAATAGTATTCCCAACAACAATTTAAGATACGCTGACCATACGGCGATCTTAACAGATAATATTGAAAATCTGCAAGCTATCGTAAATATCATAAACACAAAAGGAAAGCAGTTAGGCCTTAGCATAAATATAAACAAAAATAAAACTGATGATGGAAAGCAGATAACTCCACGACAACGCAGAACTTATCGAAAATATTCAGATTGAGAGTGTGAAGTTCAAATATGAACAACAAATGGGACAATAACGAAGAGCTAAAAATACGCATAGCAACTACTCGAAATACGTTTATCAAGTTCAATACCCACCCTTTGCGACCAGAGGTACCATTAGAAGTCCGCCTTTGAGTGGCGAAGTGTTATATATAACCTTCTATATCTCCTGTTATAACGGACTGGTAAAACCAGGAATGGTGAAGTACTTATTGCTATTCTCTCGTCTCTAAGGTCTGAATTGCTGCCTATGGCTTATGAAGATTTATCTGAAGCCATCTGGGTTTCCGTTATTTTTGGTAAAGTGAGACGAATTTTTTGTTGCTTTTACACTCCTTCCAATTCTAAACCCGAAGATTACCAACGTTTTTGTGAAACAACTGAGAGGGTGGCCGAAGACTATGGTGACAGCTCAATTTTGATTGCCGGTGATTTTAATCTACCAAAATTGACTTGGTGTAATGACTTGATGTGAATGTTTAGAAGTAGTGTTGTGGGTCCTGCAGAATCTTTAATAGTATGCCATATCTTAGTTTTTAGTAACAATAGTAATGATACCCTATCATGCTCAAATTTTAAATCTCCTGATTATTGTGATGAAATACACGATTTGAAGAATGCAGATTATGCAGGTCAACAGCTACCTTCTTAATGCGGATTGGGATAGTTTATTCTCATCTGATGTTAACGCTAATGTCGACTGTTTGTATGTTCAGTAATCTTCGAGTAATCATAATAAGAATAAGTAATAAGAGCAATCTGTAAAAATCAGGCCGATCAGTGCTACTCAAACTATATTAAGCAAATCCAATCTTCTATTTTTAGTAACCCTAAATATTTCTGGAAATATATAAGAGATAAGACACAAAATAACAGTTTTCCATCTACTGTAAAAAATTTAGATGCAGTGGGTGAAAATGGCCATGAAATAGCATCTTTATTATTATTATTATTATTATTATTATTATTATTATTAATATTATTATTATTATTATTATTATTATTATTATTATTATTATTATTATTATTATTATTATTATTATTATTATTATTATTATTATTATTATTATTTTATTAGATAAAAGCCAAGAATTTACATTCTGTATAGCTCTATGAACTAAGTAGGCATTACAATATATTTTAATAAATCTTCAAATGTCAGCTTTCAAATTTAAACCCTAAACTTTTCCAATTTATCCAGACGATTCTTAAAACAGTTTACAGTAGGAGCAGTTATGACATCTATGGGTAACGAATTCCAAACATCAAACACTCTATTAGGCAAAAACATTTGACGTGTTTTTGTTTTATACATCTGTTTTTTTAATTTTTTAAATTTTAAAGTGTGACCGCGAAGTCTAATATCCCGATTTCTTTCAAATAGTTCGTTTAGATCACAGCCCAAGTAATTATATAGTATTCTAAATGTAAAAATTAAATCACCACGAAGCTTTCGTTTATCAAAAGTTAGCAAGTTTGCATTTGAAAGTCTCTCGCTGTAGGTAGGTCTCGGCATACGCAAACCATACGTAGATGGTGTAGCGCGTCGCTGCAACAATTCAAGTACATTTTTGTCGCGCACCAAGTTCCCGCACCAGACGGGACCTGCATATTCAATAATAGGCCGGACAAACGTGGTATACAATTTCATAAAATTGTGGAATGGAATTTTAATAAAAGCTTTTTGTAGCAGATACAACATAGAATTAGCACCTTTCACAATTGAGGCAATATGCTGGAACCAAGAGAGATCCTTAGTTACTATTATTCCGAGATCACAATAAGATTCGACTTTTTTAAGTTCAATGTTATATATTTGGTAGGGTAGCTGATTATTTTTTCCTAAATGTAACACCACACACTTTTTCGCGTTAAGAGGAAGTAACCATTCACTGCACCACTTCCAAATAGTGTCCAGATCGGTTTGCAATTGTTGATGAGAAGTTAGGGGAACTGCATATATTTTTGTGTCACCAGCAAACATTGATACCCAACATTTTAGTTCTGAAGATAAATCACACGTGTAAGCCAGGAACAGGAGAGGGCCGAGGACAGAGCCCTGAGGGACTCCGCTGGATACTGGATAGAATTTTGACATGGTGCCCCCCCACCCTCACACTAAAATTTCTATTTTTTAAAAAGTCTTCAATCCAATTTAACAATTCTCCTCTAATGCCAAGATGTTCTAGCTTATGTAACAATCGTTTCGTGGGAACTCTATCAAATGCCTTAGCAAAGTCGAGGTAGATGACATCTTTTGGTTGATTTTTGTCTAAGGCTGTTATCCACTGGTTAAGGCATTGAAGCAGGTTAGTAATCGTAGAGCAACTCCTTACAAATCCGTGTTGGATATTGGGTTTTACTTAATTTTCAGTAAAAAATGTTTGCACTTCATCTCGAACAATGGACTCCATAATTTTGCAAACAATCGATACTAGGCTTATCGGTCTATAGTGGCCTGCTGATAACTTGTTGCCTTTTTTAAAAATTGGCGTGACCGATGCGACTTTCCACTGTTCGGGTACAAAGTTTTTAATCATTGAGTATTTCATAACTTTTGCAAGAGGCGCAGCTATCACTTCACTGCATTTTTTTAGAATAGTTGCCGTTAATTTGTCCAAACCTGCAGACGAATCGTTTTTTAATTTTTGAATTTTTTGTTTAATTTTTTCCTCATTTATATTTATTGTTGTTATTGGGTTTAAGATACGAGGACAGTGTGGGGTAGGTAATACATCTTGTTCAGGCTCTTTAGTAAATGCCTGTTCGAATGTTCTCGCCAACTCTTTCGCGACTTGCATTTTATTTTCACACATGCTGTTGTTGCCCTTTTTAGTAACGGTATTGAAACCCTTGATTTAATTGAGGAGCGAATGTATTTAAATAGTTTTTTAGTGTTCTTGTCGTTTGCTAAATTAATTTTAAAATTTTGGCGGGAATTTTTTATTAATTTTGTAGATTTTTTATCAGAGAAATTTAAAAAGCTAATCTCAACTAAGCAGCATGGGTTTGTCAGGGGTAGGTCCATTACCATTAATTTGTTGCTTTACCAAACAGCTTTGTCGGGGGCCTTGGAGAATGGTATATCGGTTGATTCCATATATACAGACTTTTCCAAGGCCTTTGATGATTTCCAAGGGTTAATCATTCTTTCCTTGTTACAAAATTATCACTCTATGCCATCGGTGGTTGTCTTTTGGCCTGGTTGAAGTCATATCTGTCTGGAAGATTACAGATTGTAAAGATAAATAACTTTTATTCTAGTCCTTTTCCAGTGACTTCTGGGGTTCCTCAGGGTGCCCATCTTGTCCCTTTAATTATTCTTTTTATTAACTATGTTGTTCATTGTTTTGATTATTGTAATGCGTTACTTTTTGCTGATGATGTTAAGATTTTTAGAATTATAGACAGTATCTTGGCACATCATGAACTTTGTTCTGATCTTCACAAATTTAAATTATGGTCCTAAATGCTAAAAAATGCAAATATATTCAATTTACCAAGAGTTTTAGTTCACCATTCCATCAGAACCATCTAATGCGTTGACTTATTGAGAAGGTGTCAGAGATACGTGATCTTGGGGTGCTTTTTGATTGCAGACTAACTTTTTTAAAAAATATTGAAAACCTGTGTAATAAGGCTTACAAAATGCTGGGTTTTATTAAGAGGCACACTCATGATTTCAGCAGTATTGATTCTATCAAACTTCTGTATTTTTCATTGGTTTGCAGTCAACTTGAATTAAATTCATGTATATGGTCACCTTATTATGCTAAATATATAATGTGTCTAGAAAAAGTTTTATCGTAAATTTATAAGATACATTGCTTACAAGCTTAATATTCCTTCTATTGATATTAATTATAATGAAATGTATAGATTGCTGAACATTGAAAAGTTGGAAACTCGACGTAAAAACTGCGATATTGTTACACAAGATTCTTAACAATGTAATACAATCTCCTGAGTTGTTGTGTCAGCTTAATTTAAATGTTCCTCCTACTGCAGTGCTCAGACAGACTAGATTATTCTACCTTGAACAACATCGTACACTGTATGGTGAAAACTGTGCAATAGGTAGAATGATGATTAACTTAAATAGTGTCAGTATAGATTTGTTGCATTGTTCTCTGAGTTCACTTCAACGAATTTTAAAATTTGCTTAAGTGCAATATAATTTTATATCTTGACTTTGCTTAAAGTGTGTCTTCTTTTCTATTGTAGTTACTTTGTTTTAAACCATTGTTGTTCTTATATTTTATTTAATCTTATTGATGTTATCTGTTATTTATGCTATATATTTAATGATAATACTAATACTTCAAGTGCTTTATTGCGATATAAAACCTTATTTTATTGAATATTTTATATACTATATTTATTTTGTAAATTGGTTAATTACCGTAATATACTGAATTGAATCTATATTGTTATTTGCAATAGAAAGCTGGTCACTAAAGGTCAAATTTCTTTAAAGGATTTTTCATAAGGAAAAGCCTTTGAAATATGGATCTTGAGAAGACTACTTAAGATTCCGTAAATAAAATATGTAACTAATGAGTAAGTCTTACAGAGAACAAATACCTACCGACAACTGCTAGACATCGTAAAAGAATGAAAAAAATCTTACCTAGGACATATTTTAAAATCATGTTTTAATTTTTTTTTTTTGATCTTGTATAATAGGGCATCTAGGTACCGTCTAAATATAAGTAATACCCTTGTATACTGTCTCATTCATTTGCTAAAAAGTTTAGATATTTGTTTTTACATTTCTAGTGACAGCAGATCTAATTTTTTCTCTAAGGGCTCTAATAAATCTCTTATGTGCACTTTATTTAAATTATTTTTATGTAATCCAATTAGTTTTAGAAAAACATTCTATAATACGTTTTTAAATAAAGTATTTACAAATTGACTATTGGTTCTTAAGAATTTATTTTTAAATTAGTTTTTCTATTTTATTGTTAAATTGGCACGTTAGTTAAAGCTTATTGATGCTTTTGGAATTTAGTTTAACACCAGTCAAATAGCTAGGTCAGACTTTGAATACATATGACAAATAACTCTGCGTTCTGTGAATGTAACCTATTAATTTTATCCCTTAAGCTCCAATAGCATTTGCTCTACTTTTTTTTAGAACTTGCAAGGATTATTTCTTAAGTTCAAGGGACTACTGATAAAATCTTCTATGATATTAAAGAAAAACAGTTGCTTTCTTACTCATTTATTCTGCTTTATTAAAGGATTTATTAGTGAGTTAAGGATTGTTTTTATAACTTACTGTTAGTATCAATTTTCCATAAGAAACTTTCTGGAAAGCATCAAAGAGAGCAAAGTGACTTAAAAAAATCTTTTATCAATGCGGGAAATCTGAAACAATGGCAAATAAGGAGCCTTTAACAGAGATGATGTAGATTTTGTGACTCCACTATATTTATATATTAATTGTTTTGACAGTTTTGTTTTAAGTATATTTTTTCCAAGACTTTTATTAAAAAAACCCAACGTAAGCATTTTAATAAATAATGTAAAAATATAACAGGAACTCCCAAAGTGCAAAAACCAATTGACCTTTACTTAGTTAGAATTTATTAAAACTCAATAGGTTCATATGCCTGACTGGTAAACTTTACACTCCAACAGTATTTGAGGCAGACTGATATTTAACAAAGTCTAATGCGAAAGTGCATTTGATTCAGAAAAGGGCATATTCCACCCACATTGATTCAATAGCGTTGATTATTTCGAAACTAGTTTATTTATAGTGACAGTTTAATTACTTGACGCAGCAAACAGATTCGTAAATGATCTAAATTTTACTCAATTAATCAAGCTAGAATTGATTACTGCCTGTATAACTTATTAATAATTTAGGGTATTTACTAATAGTCCAGTGATGATCCAGATTTAGTTATTTTTCCTTAATTATTGGCAAAAAAGGCTTAAGCCTGAAGATAATAGAGAGGAGTATAAAGTGAAGTAAATCAAAGTAAAATTAATTAACAAAAAAACAAAATATGTATTTGTAAAAATTATTAATTTGATTTGACAACGGTATAAATTAATTTTGATATAGCTAATATTTGGTAAGTTTAAATATACAACAAAAAACATAAATACCAATAAAATGATTTACAGTAAATATACATTTTAAACACACGCAAGAATTATCTTAAATGAAAATATTATTGATTTTTTTGAGCAAAAAAATGTATTTCCGATTAAAAAAGTGTGATCTTTTAATTTTATAGATTGAAACAGCTTTTCTGGATTTTAAAAATTACTAATTAGTATTAGTTTGCAGCGTCAAAATCTAAGGTAAAAGGAATGCACTTTCGTGCATTCTTCGGCTTATTCTAATTTCCTCGTACATATTCTATGGGATAGTGGAGCTCTAATGGGACATCTAGCATAAAGATTATTTTCATGTGACCTAATGCTTATTGTTTAGTAATGGCACTAACGCGATGAACATTTTGAAGCTCACTTTTTAGCTGCTTGGCAGTAATACTGAAGTTTTCTAATGCTTAAAGGCGAATCCTTTCATGTATAGATTCTGTTCCTCTTGTTGGACCAGCATGTACTTCTTTCACATCACCAGTTTCTTCCAACCTTAAATAAACCTAATAACATATGCGATGAATTATTTAAAATATTTATTTATTAATAACAAGAATAAATTAATATGATGAAGGTTTTCTTTCCTTGTCCCCTAAGCAATTTTGATGTGTGCATTTAATTAATTACTATTGGATCATCAAAGGTCTTTTATATCGGAAAACCGATCAAGCTTAGACATGATAAACATTTCGAACCCTTACTAAATATTTACAAAACATGACCTCCGAGGATTAGGGCAGATAGATCTGCAAATCCAAGCCAATTTATCAGTTGCCAAAATGAGACCCGGAGCCCCGCTTTTGACCATTTACCTTGGCAACCGTAAAACCGAACCAATTTAACAAATCAAAGGGTCTGGGCACGCGGCGTCCGTTAAAACCGATCGGTAAACCTCGCATTTTTCACCCACTTGTGCCCTTCTTCGTAAATTTGCATTTCGGTTAAAGAAATGGGCTGGTTTTTGAAGTAAACAATCACTTAAGGAATGGGGGGATTATTGTTTAATGACTTTTAAATAATTTTGGAAAACATGCTGTTTTCAAAGTTGAGTAATTTATTTTAACCTATTGTAGAAATCACCAAAAAAGTTAAGAAACCAGAAATTACTTTTTATAAAAGTTGCATTATAATAGAGTTACTTCATATTATTGAAAATTATTTTTAAAAAAATCTTTATTAAGTTAAATAGCTACCGTTTATAAAAATTGTTCAATATTGTCCCCATTTGTTCGGTTAACATACAATTTTGCTCGGCGAATCCACGACTCTTTAGAAGATTCGAAAATAGAATCCTAGTGTCTACGAAGTTCTTTCGGAGTATTAACTGCTTCATCATGACACACTAATTCTTTCAAATAGCCCCATAGAAAAAAATTGCAAGGCATTAAATCTGGGGAACAAAGTTGGCCTCTTTGGGTTATGGAAATGGGTTAATTGCGCCGTATCCATCTATTCGGCTATCTAACTCATTATTTAGATGTTCATGAAATTCCCGTCTAAAATATTGTGGAGTTCCATCATGTAGGAGCCATATATTCTGTCTGTGTGTTGTTTAAAAGAAAATCTAAATAAACTTCACCGGTTAGTCAAAGTAGAAAAAGTATGGTCCAATAACGATCCTATTTACTGCCCAAACATGATTATTGAGAAATTTTTTTTAATGCAATTTATTGTTTTACTATCTCTTTTATTATGCAACTTTTATACATGTAATTTTTGTTATATCAATTCCTTTTGATAACTTCTACAAACAGTTAAAATAAATTCCTTAACTTTGAAAATACCACATGTATATTTTGAGTAGCCTAAACATTTTTATAATTTTTCTCAATTTTGCAAAGGGCTTTGAAAACAATTTCTTTTTTTACTAGTATTTCATAAGTGTTTTATAAGAATATTCAATTGTACGAGATGGTACACCTTATATTTAAGGAGTGCATTTAACCATAATCTAGGGCATATTTGCCGGTGTTCCATGGGTTCCATAGAACACCGTCCTGGAACCTCAAGGTTTCATTTACAAGTTAGCTTTCACACATTTTACACACGTCACATCACGTCAGATTTTTACACAAACTTATAATTTCTTTTATATTATAGTATTATTTATTAACAACTTTTTCATTTTATCTCTTGCCGTGTTAAGGGGATTTAAGAAAAATTTTTTTCAAAGATTTTTTGTGCTGAAGAATTGTCAAATTTAAAAACATTCTATACAAAACCGTTTCAAAGTAAAAGTCTTTTATACAAGTTGAACGACCGGGAATAAATCTGTGAAACTTTTAAAGAATTTTCGAAGGATGTTTTAGTAAATAAGTCGGTTTCTACTGATAAATTATATCGGATGGGTAACAAATTTTACTTTAAATATATTGTACTAGTTTGATACAATAATAATTTTCTTGGAATTTCTTTACTTTTTCCATTATACTGGCTGTCACCCCCAGTCTATGGCGTATCCGCTGGTGAAGTTTACTGCAGGTGAAAGTTAGGTTGGATAGAAGTATTTTATATTTTCTTTTAAAATATTTCAGAAATTAGACAGTACAAGCTTCTAATTTTTTACTTGCAATTGATTGAATTTTTAGCATATCTACTAGTATAGTTTACCTTATTGCTTCAGCGCTAGTAAGATATTTTACTTACTGATTTTAAACTAAAAATGTGTTTTGAGTGTATCCTTAAATATTATTTATAAAATATGAAGTATTAATTGACATAAACAAATATCGTGATCATTTGCCTTGTAATGACCATGGTATTAAAACATAAGTAATCATGATAAGGTTTAGCTTAAAACAAGTTTCAAAAATGTAATTTTTTATTTTAAGTGTATTTCATCAAGACACTTGCTATCATGCAGAAAAAGTGTTGAAGATATATTATTTGAAAACTAAGAATTTCACTTTTTGTAATGTCTTAAAACTTAACATATTTTGTATGTAATTCCTTTTAAAACAGGAACATAATATATAACTTACATTTACATTAAATATTATATATATTTACATTAATTATTTAAAACAGGAACATAATATATAACTTACATTTACATTAAATATTATACAGTATTTTTCTGAAGTTAACTTTTCACACTAATTTTATAACGACCAAAACTAGTAGGAGAATGAACTGACCTTTGACGAACAGGATATAATATATCGAGCATAAGGAAATATTTCATAGATAGTACATAGATGGTATATTAATAGCTTCAACCACTCAGAGTTTCATTGTTACGTATGCCTATAATATTTTGGTATAATATTACATTAATATTTCATAGCCACATACCTTCAATATAATTTTCAGAGCGCAGTTGCCAGAGTTCTTCGCTCGCAAGTCGGCCTATATTATATTAATAGTGCATCGCACGAGAGATTTCATATCACAGTATACAGGTTGGAGAATTGAATATTACGCATTGTCCAAATTAATGGCAGCACCGCTACCTTTCGTCAACAAGCGGCCGCCTGCGGTCTATAGGTATGATAGGCATTTGTTGTTTTAATTTTTTAGAGAAAAACTCATTTTACTGTTTGGATGCATGTCGAAATGTATAAGCGCTATTATATTTTCCTTAAATGGGAAACACTAATATTCGTTGTTCGATATTAATCTCGGAAAAAAAAGGATGAAAGTTTTTAATTCTGTACTTAGTATCTTCAAAAATTGCAAGTTTCAGTTGGTATTTTTAGTGACTATATTATAGAGCAATGTGACCATATTATAGATTTAGACCTAAGATCGGTCTATTTTTAACAAGATGGCTATCACGCTCATATTGCCGTTATGGTAAAAAAAGTTAACAAACCATCTTATTAGTGGGCTTCGCGATATTAAATAGCCTCCTAAATTTCCAGATTTTTCCCCAAATGACTTTTATATTTAAGTATATAGCGGGTTAGGAAAAGCGGGATGACTTTTCTCCAAAATGGCTTTTATGATAAGTTAACTTATTGCTTTTCAAAAAAAAAAGAAGTCTATTTGAGCTTTATATGTAAGCAAATGATTTCTGTTAAGGTTATTTCTAACAGTTTCAAGTTTATTTTTGTCTACTGTTTAAATGTTTCTACTTTTATTAAAGTTTATTATTTTATTTTTATTAAAATAACGCTTTAAATTTCATTATACACAGCACATTTTGGGAATACGATTCTAAGTGGGTTTTATACGTATGTAGGATGTATTTAAAGGCTGTATTAGAAAAATATTTTACAAATGTCTGAACTTTCGCGTAACATTTTGCTAAATTTTATTTCAAGTAATACAGTAACTCTTATTAAAATAAGACGTTTACTAACCTTAAACAGGCGAGTAGCAGATCTTATAAAATACAAGCATGCGAGTTGCCATATTTTTCCTTTAAGCACCTCTTTCTGGGTAAAGATCAATCCCCCAATCTGTATATCTGTGCTAACTGGGTTACCTAAAAATATCTTTGTAATTTATCAAAACTTGGGAGAAAAAGGAAAAATCCATTATAGGTCTCATATAGGTTAGTGTAAAACTTATTTGAGCAACTTGTTATGCCGCTTAAGTATTAGATGAAAATGTATATTTAGTGTAAAAATTTTGTCTGTAAAGGACAATACTTCAAATAATCTTGTCAAATATCTATATCTAAAGTAAGCAATGTTGAGACTTCAAATTTGTCATATCCATTTAGGATATTGCTTAAGGAAACTCGTAACCAATTACTTCGACCACGTACTTCTATAATTATATAAAATATGCCGCAACGTAATCGGAAACCTACGGATAGACTTACATATGACTAATATTGATTTGCATAATCGTACAAACTTTATTGCTTACTTTATGTATTATTAGATTTATGTATCAGTGCAATTGCACGTTCTATGCATAAGGAATGTTAATTTTGTTGATTTAAATTAACGATGGCAGTATGTGACGCTCTCTGTAAAATAAACAACACAAAAACATAATGGAAAATGCAAATTCTCTTCTTCTCTAGTTTAGCTTAATACACTGGGAATAACATTATAGATTTTTGTATCGTATCGAGTATTACTATTCTTACTAGTTCTAAATAAGTTGTTAAAATAAAACTTATAACCACTGTTTTCTTTATTCAAGTATAGTACATCATGTAAATAGAAAAGAATTAGAATATATATAAAAAATTTTAACTACATAGGAGCTTTAAGCACTATTTCAATACCTACCATATGAAAAATTATTTGAAAAGTCCACACCTGAAGAGATATGGACAATTATTTGCAATCTCTAAAATACATAAAACCATAACTCTAGCATTGAAAGGGCTCTTTTATGTCTGGAAATTTAAAAAAATAAATCTATTGCAACACCTGGAATGAAATAAATAGTTATTTAAGATGCTTAAAATGAAAAATTTATTTTTAATACTTAACAAACATAAAACCATGACTCTATAAAATATTTAAAATTATTTCAAATATCCGAAAAATTAGATTAAATAATTATAATTATCTAACTAATTAAAAAAATATTTTGAAGTGAACATGCTAAATAGCTGGAATAAAATATTTTTTTTTATAAGGTTGGAATCTTTTAGGCGATGTCAGATGTTCTAGTTATAAAAATGCTCAAAAAAGCTAAAAGTTAAAGGATCTTGGATCAATAGCCTAGTTTGACGAAAAAAAACTAAATATTATTTTTTTTTAACAAAAGTTAGGATATCTTATAGTAAAAGTAAGAAGAAAAAACTATAATTAATTATAATTAAAAATGTGATAATAAAGTAAAATTATACTAATAAAATAATAAAAGAAAACCTATTTTTCATCAATTCTATGTACACGTGCAATAATATTTTTTTTAAACAAACTGTCAACATTTGAATAATAATATTTATAAGTTTATTGTTTCATCTTCATAATACAATAAACAATAAAACAAAAACAAACTAGTGGCATATTAAATATACAAATTAGGCAAGTTTTCAAACGCTTAATTTCCTGTTGGATCTGAGTAGTGCTGTATATAATCACTAAGGACCTCCTAAAATGTTTAACATATATAAATATTTTATAAAAATTTTGATTTTATGAAGTATAGGTAACTACTATCAAGCCTAGATTGATTCAGACTAAATCTTTTCTTACTAGTATATATTACAATAAAATAAAATATATTTTTCTAAATAAATCAGGCGGAATAGCGTAAGATATTATATTCTTCTGCAAAGTTTAAAACCATATTTTAAAATTTACAACTAACCAAATCTCCAGCAAAGCCAGCTGTCAATATTTCACCCTTATCAAAAATTCTAAGATAAAAATCCTTAATGGGAATAAAAATAGTTTCCATTATGTCACGTGTCATATTTTACCAGAAATCCCCCATATAATCCCAAAATCCTGGAAAGGTGAAGATTCTCGAGACAGCAGCGAGGAGGAAATATATAACGCACGTCCCGACAATTGCCATCTGTTTTCGTTATTACCGTCTGAATAAGACGCAAAGTTATATGGCAAAAGTTACATCCTAATGGAGATGTATTATTGCATGTATATTCTTCAAGTTTTATTGCTTATAGTAAACCTATTATATACTAACATTACAAATTCGATTTATGAATAAATCACTCCGATACAAAGTTCGAGACCTTAGGGTGTTAAACATTAATATTAAGAGATAATAAATGTATATTTCGAGTAAGTTTTAATTGAAATTCTTCACTTGATGATTGATTGATTTGTTTAAAAGTTGTCGCGAAATCTAAAATGAAGTTGCGTTGGAAACAATATCACGTATCAATCTTAGAACTCGCCTTTCAGATTAGAATTTGGCAATTAACAGCGTTTTAAATAGAAGTTTTATTTAATTTAAGTTGCAATTACACTTTTGTCCTTGAATTTTTTAACTGAATTTTTTCCAGAAATTTGAGTCTCAAGTCAGAAAAAAGAAGTCTCAGGCATCTTAAATTTCTTGCACTTGTTTAAACTTATTGTCAATTTATGTTTCAGACTTTATTATATTTCATAATTATATTATATTTTATATAATAATTTTGTCTTATTAAAAATAATATATTTAAATACATCCAGGATTTTCTATGCATGACAGTTGTCCTTCCTTCTGTCCAGAGAGTTTTTAGTGGGATTATAATAATAAAAACAATAACTTTACAAGAACCTTTTAAAAAATTGGGTATTTATTTAATATGGCTTCTTATGGATTAAAAGAGCAAAAAAATATATTGTAATTAGATATGCAAATATTTACTTTTGCTCTTATTCTTTTAAATAGTATATTAAATTATTGAGTTTTGGCTAAATGCAAAACTGCAAAGCCAAAAAACTAACAAAACAATCTTACAAAATATGTAGCCCTATCCATTTAAGTTATGCACAAAAAAACTAAATTTGCCTTTAAAATGTTAAGACTTTTAGTAAAACTAGAATCGTAGGCTGATTTAGCAGCTCGACATATTCTGCCATAACCGTTAGATGAATTACGTTTTTTTTTTGCAAGAGTCACTAAACAGTTTAGATTTTATTTGATAACTGTTATTAAAACTCAAAATAAGTTTAAAAATATTCCTCAATGTCAAAAGTTATAGCCGCGTTCAACCTTCTGATAACTAGAACATAAGATGTATACGTATAACTGGTATATGAAACATTGGATCCAGCCATGTTCTTCTTCCAAAGTTCGTTACTAGCAAAACATGTATTCCGCATCATTAACTGTTCTGGCAGATATGTTTTCAATTTGGTTTTCGTTGTGGCACTAAGCTTTTAATAATTCATCGCGTAGTTAGTATTTTATTTATTTTTATAACCTGAAATAGGTCTGATTTTTATATTTTGGGAAACGGTCGGAAGTATGACGTTTTTCCTATAATGCAGAAATAGTGTAGTTATTTGACCTAATGATCGAGAGAACAAAATCTAAAAATTGCATTGCAGATAATTATATTTTTATACCTTTTTATATTACTAAACAATTACAAATCCCGAAGCACTTTTGGCAAGAGCTGGAAAAATTAAAACCAATTTGTTAGTCCTCGTTGTAACTTACTAACTTACCCATAATTCTAATTGCTTACTAGAAATAAACTTCGGATTCCATGTTAAAACATATAGACATGTAGAACATAATATAAATGATAAAAATTATAAACATAATGTATAAAATCAAGAATAACCAGATATAGAATAGTTAATTTTTTCTTATCAAATGGAATGAGTGACCTGACAAATAAATCGGAGAGCCTTTTTTAGATAACAAATTACTTTTGAATTATGTAACTATTATTCAAAAGGCAAGATTTAAGAAGAGATTATCGTTTTAAATTGAGGAATAAGCTGAACAATGATTCTTATAGCAGAGCTAAATAACAGTTTATAAAAATCCTGCCAAACCAATTCCCAATTGAGAGATTATTGATTTGTAAGAGTGGCTGTGTACACGTAGATCTAATAAAATGCAAGATGAGATTTGTATAACGTGTACATATTTTCGATCAGCTAATAGCAAAGCGCTTTCGGCTAATAAATAGCCATCAATTTTGACCCGTAGCACTGACGATGGGTATCTATAATAGCAGAAAGCGCTCTGGTTGATCGAAAATATATACACGTTATACAAATATCTTCTCGCATTCTATGAAAGATTGTTGATATTACAAAGATCTTATTTAAAAAATACCAATTTTGGCTTTCTGTAATTCAGTATTCATAGGAAACATCTAATTTTACAGTATGTAGATCCTCCGAGATTAATTACCGAAATGCAACTAGTTATAGCGCCTGCCACCATAGTAGTATCGTCTACGAATGCCTTATTTTGAATTGGGAGTACTACGAGGGCAATATTATATGAAAGAAATAGGACAATCCAAGATCCTAAGATATATCTAGGATAATATCCTAAATCTTGAGGTACTCTCCACTAAATTTGGTGAGAAGAGCACTTGGACCCTAAGCAAACTCGTTAATGTTGACTCAGCTAGAATAAATCAAAAGAAATTTTTGTTAGACCATAAAATTAAACCTTTCTTAATAAAGTCTTATGCTCGACCTAGTCAAAAGAGCCAAAAAGGTAACAAAATCTGCTGCAGAAAACTTCGAATATTTTTAAACGTGACATATTTTCCCAAAATAATCAAGAACATGAGGATCCGTCATAGTTCAGTTCTGTTCAATTCTGGTAAATGTTCAGTCATGAAGCCTAACAATTATTTTATTTATGTCAAATTTATAATACTACGAATGATAATTTATTCTCAATTCCAAAAGGTGTTATCTGATTCACAACAATTTGTTAGTGGTTTGAAATACATGCTCAAATTTTCAATAATTTTAATGTTTGTTTCATCAAGTCTAAGGATGTAATATTTTATTGATTTCGCGTTGATGATCATTTCCATCATGTCAATATAATAAGTATTTAATTAATTTCAAGCCGTTTCATGTCAATAAACTTTCAAACTTCAATTATTAACAAACTATGGCAATTGACTTAATTGCAGCTATATTTTATTAAATAGGCAATTCAATAATTAACTGTATTATTTTTTATCAACTCCAGGTTATTTATTTTAATTATTCAGATATTCGTTAGTTATTTAGATATTATTAGTTATTTTATCTTATCTTTTATTAGTTATCTGCAATTATTGTATGCAATATTTATTCAGCAAGAACCATAATTCATACTCTTTTATAACTTTTTCATACTCTTCCGAACTGTTTTTACTTTTTAATGTAAGAAACTTGCTTTTCATTTAGATCTGATTACTTGATTTTATTGAAATAACTTTCATTCATACAAAGCGCACATTATTCAATACTTGTGTAAAGACGATCCTCAGGGAAGAATCCAATTTTGCGAGTCAATTACAGAAATGTTAAAGACTACTTTTTTGGTTGTTTCTCAAAATGGGTCCGTCAAAAAGATAACTGTAGATACTGGAGTGATGAAAACTCATACCGAAGTTTAATTGAATGGTTGGCGAGATCTCTCTATGTAACACCCCTTGACTTCTTTTTGTCTGGGGCCAATTGAAAATTGTTGTCTTTTATATTTTAAATTACAATCTGGATTACTAGAAGATGTTCGGCAAGTTTCAAAAAATATTGGAAGAAAATTTGAAAATAAGTTATACTTGAGGCTACAAAATGGAATGCATTTTAAACATTAGCTCATCAAATAAAATATAGTTTTATATATTTAGTAGTTTGTTGGGAAATATTTCTTATACATACCATAACATTGTAGGGCATTTAACATAAAACATTGAACATTATCTTTTAATCTTCTAAGTGTACAGATGATTATTACTCAATAAGACATGTATTTAATTGTATGGTAAAGAGGCGCTCTTTGAAATTGGACTGTTGCGATGGGGTATCCATCGCAAAAAAATAGAACTGTTGTTCCCTCAACCTTTGGTGAAAGTTACTCCAAACCGCGTTTTTGCAACTCTTCTACTTTGCTACTAATATACTTTGGACTGTTTACTAACGACCTATCGTATTTTTTTCTTAATAAGAAATAAACTGTTCTCTATTGATCGATCCACAGTCCTTCAGACGCATTTTTCTTTAACTTTTTAAACGTTAAAATTCTAATTTTTTTTTGTTCTTATTTTCCATCCCTCAAAAATAGCTTTGACAAAGTCGCTTAAATTGACATTACTGCACATGGCAGTGACAAAAAGGATGTCAAAAACTACTTCACATACAAAGCAATCCCTTAAACTGAAAAATATATGGTCTAATAAGGCTGAACATGCTAAACCATAATTTACAAAAACAAATAAGCGTTTCGCAGTAGGACGAAACAAATAGGAGGACATAACTTAAAGACATCTTTCAAACGGGCGTGTGTATGTGTCTGTGCATGCGCGCCATTTCGAGGATTACGAAATTTGCCTTCCCCACTAAATTTCTGTTATTTATTATTTACGCCGCATTCGCACGCGAGATGCCCGTCTGGATATTTGAAATTTTCATCCTCGTTTATGTTAAATGCGATATATTGTTTCTATTCATACCATAGTTTCAGTGAACTGAATCAAATAGTTGGCCAGATTTAACCATTTCGATGAAACTTGGACAAACTACGAACCGGACGTTAAATAAAAAAAAAGAACGAGGGAAAACAAAAATTGTTTTTCCTCGTTCATTAAAATTTTTTTCGCTTTTAACCCATTCGCATTTGCGCGCACTTTTATTATCTTTGCCGATAAAAATCCACCGAAAAATCGGATGAATTTGCAAATCTCTGAAGCCCAAAATATGTTTTCAATTTCGATCGCGCTTAAAACTAAATCGTAATAAAATATACCTGGTAACCAGTTTCTTTTTACTACTGGTAAAAACAACTAAATTAGGTGTGATAGGTAATTTAGGTGAAATATTTAAAGTCACATTTGGCAAGTTTTAAGCAAAATGAATTTTAAAGTTTGAAAATGTCCTGTTATTGCATACTGAAAAAAACAAAATATCTATTTGGTTTACATAAATGATTTATTAACATTTTGTCAAAAACAAAAGCAAGTATTAACACGTTAACTGCCAGTCCCAATTAGAAAAAATTTACCGGGTCCTACGGGCGAAGTAACTTTTTTATTAAAAAGAGTGTCTGTGTGCATCAAAACGAACGCATGTGTAAAAATTTATGTAATTTTTGCTTTTTTTTAGTTTAAAAAAGCTGTGTCCAAATATGGTACACATGGCACCTGATTGTACAGGTTTTATTTTTTGATGTCGTGTGCCATGTGTACCTTATCTGGACACGTACAAGGTCAATGTTAATTCGCCTGGAGAGATCGCCTGGCAGCAGTTGTACGGTTTTCACTAGAAGCGCAAATACCACGTGCATTTTATGTTTGTTGCCTTCTTCAGTCATTCTTTCTATAAAAATCGGTGTAAAAACATCATATTTTGTGGGCTATAATTTGGAAGAGCAATGGCGGCAAAGAAAAGAATTATTTCTGATACTGAGATGCA
Organism: Anthonomus grandis grandis; assembly: GCF_022605725.1. Classification (NCBI taxonomy): domain Eukaryota; kingdom Metazoa; phylum Arthropoda; class Insecta; order Coleoptera; family Curculionidae; genus Anthonomus; species Anthonomus grandis. The sequence continues at coordinate 17,732,744 of NC_065554.1, read as the reverse complement.
ACAAGCAGTGGAGGCTGCAGCAGAAGAAATAGAGATTTATAGAGACCTCGACATGAGTGACGAGTTTTCAAATATCTCAGATTCTGATTTAGATCCGACATATTTGGCCGGCGAGATATCTTCAAGCAGTTCTGAAGAAGACCGCCCTGAAAAGAAAAAGATGAAGTATGTACGTCAGTTAGGTACGTAGGAGGTTTGGCAATTCCATTTTTTAGACATAGTTTATTTTCTAAAATGTTATTAGAAAAAAAGAGTGTTGTAAAAAGTTCCAATATACTAACTCGCGTACGAAACTAAGTGGAATACTTATGTATATCAAATTTAACATCTAAAATTCATATTTTCTCTTCCTAGTAATGATTATCTTCTTATACACTACCCTCCGTTTTTTTCGATACTTCCGAGCCTTCAACATCTGCTCAGCTAGATATAGACATAGATTCTTCAGGCAATGATGAAAGACCGGAGTGGAGACCAGCTTCAGGAAATTTTTCGACATTCACTCTACCAATGAATATTGGAATTTCACTAGCCTGGCAGACCCAAATGCGCGGTAAGGATGAACTTCATTTTTTTGAATTACTTGTATCCGACGATGTTATTAATAAGACCGTTGTTGAAACAAATAGATATGCGGAACAGCAAATTATTCTTGCCATAACGAATGAAAATATTGGCCAATATTCTCGCCTAAATGCATGGGTGGATACTAATTATAACGAAATACGAACATTTATTGCTATTTTAATTTGGATGGGATTGGATAAAAAACCATCACTAAAAGATTATTGGCGCAAACATCCATTATATAAAAACGAAATATCAAAATATTTGCCGTGGAATAGATTTGAGCTGCTTTTACGTATGTTTCATTTGGCAAATAATGAAGATTGTCCTCCCAATGACCGGCTTCATAAAAATTAATGCCTTGTTGATATGCTGAACAAGAATGCTTCTTTCTGCATTATTCCAGAAGAGTCTCTTTGCATCGATGAAACCATGATATCTTTCCGAGGTAAATTATCCTTTTGACAGTATATAAAAGGAAAACGACATAAGTTCGGCATTAAAGTTTATAAAGTATGTCTAGATGGAGGATTTACTTACAGCCTGAAAGTATATTGTGGTAAAGAGAAAATAAATGGACACTCGGTTGCGGAATCTATTGTTATGGAAATGTTGCAACTATTGCTTGATAGTTGCCGGCCCCTTTTTGCAGACAATTGGTACACCTCTATTCCTCTTCCGGAAAACTTGCAAAATAGATCAACTCATCTAGTTGGAACGATTCGTCAAAAAAAAAGAAGAAATCTACCAAAGTCTGTAGTTGATGCAAAATTAAAAAAAGGGGAAATTGTTGTCAAACAAAATAAAAATAAAGTTGTTGTTATGAAGTGGCATGACAAAAGGGATGTGCTCTTCTTGTCCACAAAACATACAGATAAACTAAAGGAAGTAGACCATAGAGAGGGTCCTGGGCTCAAACCTTCTGCAATAATCGACTATAATAAGGCCAAATCATTTGTTGATATGTCAGACCAAATGTCAGCTTATTCAAATTCTCTTAGAAAGTCAATTAAATGGTACAGAAAATTACCTCAGTCGTAAATGCCTTAAATCTGTACAATAAAATTAACGAGAAAAAAATTTCAATAACGACTTTCAAAGAAAATCTTGCTATGCAACTTTTGGAAACGGCAGTACCGCTAATCCCAATGAATCCCTCAAAAGAGCACAAAGTTTTCGAAAAAACAGATAACGAGAAAAAGCTAAAAAGAGGCAGGTGCAGATATTGCTACGAAAAAAAACTCACAAGAACAGGGGCGTAATTATGCTGTAAAAAATACCAAAAGAGTTTCCTACGTATGTCTAGGTTGTGACGAAAATATTTTTATTTGTATGGACTGTTTTTTCCAAAAACATGTTTTTAAAAATATAAGATAATCTTTTCATTTTAAAGTATTTTGTTGTTAAAATTAGTTTGTTTATTTTATAATTATAAATAACAATTTTACATGTTAAATTACTGCCCATTGAAAAAATAAACGTATCATTTAAAAACGTCAATATTTTGTGTCATATTATTTCGAAAAACAAAAATATTCCCGAGCCACTCTCAAACAAACTATTTTCTACGCCAGACCAATCCATAAATACATTTCAATCAACGCTTAATGTGGCCGCCCCATGTACACATGGCTTGGAAGGTAAGAAGTTCTGTCTCCAGTGGTGGTACACATGGCGCTGAATAAAAATTGACTCTGTCCATGTATGGTACACATGGCAGATAACTGTAAAAATGACACAAAAAAAATTAAAAAGGATCTCCAAATCAAGTCCAAAGCAAATTTTGTTCAAGCTTCATTTGAGATAATAAAAATATCCACTGTCATCTTGCTCTGTAATTAGTTTTAGATGATAAATTATCTATAAGCATGTGAACAAGAGGTTTCTGTTTTCTAGAAAGTATTGTTTCTTTATAGTCTATACAAAAAACGAAAAAATGTTTTAGTTTTTGTCAAAAACTTATACAAGTAGTATATACTAGTATAGTTTTCTCTTTCCTTCTGTAGCTGTTGGTATTTTTTCTTTGGCACCAGTATAGCTTCTTTATACAGGGTGTCCATTTAATATCGCGGTGCTCGATTGCGGCCAAACCGTGAAACGGAAAAAACCTTTAATAGTTGGAATGTTAATTGAGTTAGAGGGAACAATTTTTAAAATTAGTTTGGTTGATACAGGGTGTCCCAAAAAAGCGTGGTACATACTTTGAACTTTTTTTTAAATGGAATTACCTATATTTTTTTTCTGAAATGGGAGTCTCATTTGACTCTCTCTTTTTAACCCTAAAATTGTTTTGCTCTAAAATGCGATGTTGCCTAGTTATTAACAATTTAAAGAAATTTTTACGAAAATAAATGTTTCACTTAAATATTAATATTTACCACCGACGTTGTTTATCTTTTTGAAAAATCTATGTAGAGTCCTTGGCTAAGTTCATTTTATCCTATGAAATTCCAAAATCTATTTATTTTTATACAGGCTGATCAAAATCGTTACTCAAATAACAACATCGTTACTCAAGAACACGGTGTCCCAAAAAAGCGTGGTACATACTTTGAATTTTTTTTTAAATGGAAATATCTCATTTGACTTTCTCTTTAACCCTAAAATTATTTTGCCCTAAAGTGCGACGTTGCCTAGTTATTAACAATTTAAAGAAATTTTCACGAAAATTAATGTTTCACTTATTATTTTATCTATTTTCTTAAATGGAACACCCTATATCTAGTAACGCATTTTGATAGAGCATTCTTTTATTTTCAATTTGATACCAACAAATCTGCATTTATCTTTAAACGTTTTCTCAAAATTTGATCTTAAAGGAAGAGTGACACATATTTTTCATAGGCATTACGACACTTACGATGGAAAACAGTTAATAGATATTTTATGGAATCAGATCTCAGATTAGTAAGAAAAAAAGTCAATAGTTGTGACCATAATAAAATAATAGTAGTTAGAGACAAATAATATTAACCTCTGATGCTATCTCATTTAAAAATAAGAAATTTTGTCTTAAAAATAAAAAGTTGGCCATAATTCATTTATTCTTTGTTGTGTGACGTCAATTATAATGTTTACTTATCAGTCATGTTAAGTAGATTTGTGTCAAAATGAATTACTTTCAGCGATAATGAGTAAATTATTTACGTTATTTACGGTGAATGCCTTGGAAAGTGTTTCTTGGCTTCAAGAGTTTATTAAGAAAAATTTCCTACTAACCGACACGCTGTACAAAAGCAAACTAAAACGAAAACAGTTTTAAATGAAGAAAACCAATTGTTCACCATGTCGGTTGTTGCAACACTGGAATTAAGTTTGTATAGAACGAATAAGTAAGAACTTAAAAATATCGAAATCGTCCGTGGGAAAATATCCCAAGAAAAACAAATATGATCCCTATCATACACAGCTACATCAAGGCACAAAATAAAGCAGCACATTTTTTTTAAATGTGTGTCCCTCACTAATGAATGTACGTTCCAAATAAAAGATTTTGTAAATCTCCATCGAGTTTTTATCAATAATTTTAAACAATAATGAAGCATCAATATTTGGTGGTGCAATATTACATGGTTTAACAGGAAAAGTTTTTCTAAATCTCTTTTCCACGCTTCCCGAGTTTGTTAGCCATCAGTTGAAGGGTGCACAAGCTCACATTTGTACTGATATCAGGGAACATATCACACACATTTGGTAATAGATAGATTGGAAGGCTAGGTTAGTTATTCAAATTAATTTTTGTATACATATTTATTAAACTTTATACTGGATAGGTCCTATGTCACCGGAATTAACGCTTCTGGATTTCTTCTTGTAGGGAAGTCTGTAAATCTAGGGAAGATATATCTACGCTTACAGTATACTTTAATAATTCTCAAGTAAAATTAAACGTTGTAATGCCTATAAAATATATGTAATTTTTCCTTTTAGAACAAATTTTGATAAAACAGTTAAAGGTAATGGCAAATTTATTGCTATCAAATTAAAAATAAGATAATGTTTTATCAAAACGCGTTACTAAATATAGGATGTTCCATTAAAAAAATGTAGATAAAATAATAAGTGAAACATAAATTTTCGTGAAAATGTCTTTAAATTGTTAATAACTAGGCAACGTCGCACTTTAGGGCAAAACAATTTTAGGGTTAAAGAGAGATTCAAATAGGACTTCCATTTCAGAAGAATAATATAGGTAGTTCCATTAAAAAAAATCAAAATATGTATCACGCCACGTTTTAATCAACAAAACTAATTTTAAAAAGTGGTCCCTCTAACTCAATTAACATTCCAACTATTAAAGGTTTTTTCCGTTTCACGGTTTAGCTGCAATCGAGCACCGCGATATTAAATGGACACCCTGTATAACAATTTTAGAGGTCCGTTCCAAGTCAAATTTGGTGCCAAAATATTGAAGCCTTATCTCGCTCCGATAAATTTCTCTTATTTCTATTGTTCTCGGATAATCATGACTTATGCGAATTTCCCTTAGTAGTCTTGTAGAAAATGGGCACTTCTTTTTATAGGTTGGTGCTCGAAAATCGGTCCAGAAAAAAAACATCTCTTGCTTGCATTCTATAACATCAAATGGTCGTGGTTTGCATCTGACGTTTTTGGTTAATTAGACCAAATTCCTTGTCACATTGTAGGTATGTTTATTCATAGTATGATTATCCTCTTATAGGGAATGTGACAATCACCAAATGTGACAACAACCAAAGCACTTCTTTTCATGCACTAGGAAATGCAAAAATCGTAAAAGCGCATAATTTTTGTTTTGCCCAGCACAAGAAAAAATCCACGCAGAAAATCTCTAAATGACGTAAAAATGGTTTAAAAGGGACACAATATCATCTGCTTCTTTTTTTAGCGGCAGTTTCCAAATATGTATAAGAAACGTACAAACCTATGAATATGAAGATTAAAGTGTACAATTGTCAGTTGCCGTTTATAATAAATCATTACTTGTAAAATTTGGGGTTGGTAAATTCTTTGAATAATCTATTGTTATAGTTTTAATTGTTCTCAGATTTTTTTCTATATCTGACTTTTTCTCTTAATTCTCGCCATCTACGTTTTTTAGTTGTCTCCTAAGAAGACTTTTTTGCTTTAACTTCATTACGGTAAATACAGGCATCTGATCTGGGAACCAACCGAACCCAAACCCATTGTTAAATTTTGTCGTAAAAATTACTCTGTACGACTTTTTTTAAAAAGAGATGCATCTTTTCAATATTAAGAGTTTCCGGAACATAACAAGGTTTTCGTGACGTTTTTAAACTTTAATGAGATACACGACCTTTGAATGATCTGAGATATCCCTTTACAAGATACACCATTTCTGAACCCTTTGTGATTAATTTTTATGCCTACCGACAATTAAGAAACTTATACAGATCTAATATTTTAGATTTTGTAATATACACAGCTTATCTTTCATATAAAAACTACTTTTTATTGTTATTAGTCTTCTGTTTGTTATTCAATATGGACTGATACATGCCTGCTGACTTACTGACATTTTCTGTATATTACATTAAAATGTAATAGTTATTTAATATACATTTTTAAACTGATCATGTTAATATTATAACTATATAACATGTTAATATTTAAATTTTGAACTATTTTTCGACCGCATCCATATTTACAGCTTCCACATTTTTGTCAATAGTCCCACTTTAGTGTGTGACTAAAACTTGTTTTAGGAGCTACACTGATTTTCCTTGCTGGATTAAGACATGGTTTGTTAATTCTTTCATTGAGAATAAAACTCTTTGAGCACTTATTATCTGGGTAAGCCTGAAAAATCATGTGGGAAAACCGTCTTAAAAATTGTTGATAATTGTTGATCTTCTAAGTCGTTAAAAACTAGCTAAAAATATGGTATTTAAAGCTAAGTATAGGAAAAATACGATGTTATCTTACCATTCTATGAACTGTGTTCTTTTATTTTCATCTAATTGTAGCAATTTAACAAAAATCATTAAATCATGATTTTTTAGGAAAATATTTTCTTAAGAATATAAACACAACCATTTTGTATTTTTTTATTTCTGAACTGACAGCAGGAGTCGTTTATCAACCGGCAGCCGGGTCTTAGGACTTTCCTTCTTTGGGGCGATTATAGAGGTCCAGCAAAGTATCAGTATTATTATTTTTAGCAGGTTTATTTTCCCATGTCTCCCATGTTCTTAATGGAATTTTGTCTACTTATTTTCTTTATTGATAGACTTAGTATCCATGCGGGTTTTCGTTGGAATTTAGTTTCTTTAATTGTTTCTTTTTTAGAGAAAACCGATTCTACATCGGTTTTAGCTGACTAGAGGTTTTTTATCTTTTATAAGCGATAAGGATGAATCAATTATATAAATTATAAGTTTCGGTCTTGTTGTAATCGTATTCAGAAATCGTAATTTCGGCGAGAATGGCATTTTATAACAACCTCCAGAAGTTTAGTTAAGTTAAATTTCTAATTTCTACTTGATCCTTTTTTCAGACAGGATAATTTTTATAGGGCCTTTTTTTCCTTTTTTTTCTTGTTTATAGTTTTGTCCTGGACTTGTCGCCTTAGTTTGCCTTTTCAGTAGCTCTTTCTATCTTTATGGATTCTGAGACAGCAATAAAACAGACGAAAAACGTCAGAAATACATCGACGTTAGAAAGAGAGCTAATTCTAAAATAACACAAATCAACAAAGTATATTGGAAAAAGTTTTTCACCAACATGCAACATGGCCTGTATGGAAGACAACGGAGAATACGAATTGTCATTAGATCGTAGGAAAAAACCAGTTAACGAACAAATCGCAGTCAATATTACCTGAGGAATGGACAAACCACCTCAAAAGTTTGTAACAGGCGGAAATATGGACCGTGTCCAACAATCTTGACAACTACATTACAAACAAAACAGAGATGAAGACAACAACCAACAAATTAAAGAATTGATATTCAGGCCCAGATAAAAAACAAACGCAACGAAATTAATGATAAAACAATGACACTCTTACAGTATGATTTTGTCTAGTAGCGAAATACTCCAGACTTTATCATCAATCCCTATCTTTAAGAAGGTAGAAAACAAATAAGTACATCAAGTACATTCAGCAATTACAAAAGACAATAGGGCTTTAGGCAGAATAAAATAACAATCAATGCTATATTCATATTGCGTCAAATCCTCGAGAAGTCCATAAAATTTACAAACTTGCGTTTCGCTGCGTTGTTGACCTAAAGCACTTGATAGAGTGCACTTAAATAATGTGCTAAAAATCAATTTTTTTTTAGTTTATGCATATCTATTTAGTTTTTAATTGACCTAAGTTACTTAGTACATTGTTTTTCTTTTTCGTTATATTTTGCCGTTAGAAAAAGCAAGTACTTTTTGGTGGCGATTTTTTTCGATATTTGGAATGAGATATATCATAAAAAAAATAAAAAAATTTCGATTTGTTACTATTTTTAAGATTTTCATCTTATTTTACTTTTCCTCAGTATTGAATTATAACGTAAATGACTGAACGCAACAGCCGTGAGTGAGCCAAACACGCGTTTGCTCTTAAGTGCTTAAAATATATTAATTTTTCGTTACTTAAACGTAATAATATCAATTGTAGACAACGAGAAGAATTTTCTATTACAATTCTTTATGATTGTTGGGTCAGTTTAATGAAAAACCATGTTAAAGAATTATTATAAAATTTATTTATTATATTGTTGTTTTTATTACAATTTTATAATTTTTATGTGCTTTTTTATAATTCTTGGACAAAGGGAGAATTCTTTAATATTTTGCTCTTTTCGTTAAATATGAAATGAAGAAAGTAGGTGGTTATTTGGAAACCAAATTGAACCAATTTTAAATATAAAAATGAATGAATTGTCAATTTCTAACAATTCTTTGAGTTTTTACTGCAGCTTATTTTTTCAGTTATGGTCTAAGTTACCTTCAAATTATATTTTTTTTCAGTTAAGCTAACGGAATCATCTTTTTTATTTGATTTTGGAAACATCGATAGATAGATACCCTCTGACACTGGCCATTTGACTCGTCGTGTAAATGATGTTCCCCTACTTATTCCTACGTCTTCCTTTACCAAAAACTCATTAATTTACATGAGTAAAAAAATTTACAATCATGTTCCTCTATGTGTTAGACATATATCGGATGTTAAGAAATTTAAAAGAGAATTAAAGACGCTTTTATTGGCTAAGGCATATTATAACCTGGATGACTTTTTTAATTATAGGTTTAGTAGTAATTTATTGTTTTATTTAGCTATCTTTAATTCAAGTATATTCAAAAAGTTTTGTCTTCTTGTGTTTAATTTTGTTCATTGTTTTGTCAATTTTTGAAATTGTATTTTTGTTTTGTTTTTTTAGCTTGTAGGATGCTTGTACACAAGATTATTCTTACGTAATATAGCACATTTTCTTTCTTTCTTTCTTTCTTCTAGATAATGGCTTTGTTGAACAAATAAACATTTTTTAAAATAATAATTATAGAATAAAAAAAGATACAATTTCTCTATTCTTGTTTAAATAGATTCGTGAAACCTACCGGACGAAGCCTAGCCCTAGGCTACTTAACCCGTGAATTTCCGTCATTTGATCATTTAATTAAGATTATAATGATAAATGACAAAACTGATCTTTCTAAAATATCAAAACTATTTGCTTATGCAAAAAAGAGTAAATAAAAAAAAGTACATTTTTATAACATTACAAAGCTTACAAAATGTAAACAGTTTACAACTGAAATATTGCATTGCACCCGATAGTATACCCTTTGTTGGTATTACTGCCCAATTTGATTAGGAAGTAATGTTTCTAGCACCTTATTTTTAAACTCATGGAAATTAACTTTCTAATTTAATCTAATAAGGAGTTGTAAGGTTTAATCGAGTTGTATTTGAAAGATCTTTAAAGAAGGTAATACTATGAAAAAGCTTATTTATTTTTTTGCCTTACATTAATATTATGTAAATTTTTTAGGACAGATTTTACTTTTTTGAGATGAGAGTTTGCAGCATGTATTTTGTATCCTTTGTATGTTATTTTCATCAGTGTTGTAGAGGCAAGGTTCACATATAAAATCGCAGTATTCAAATAGTGGAAGTACTAAGGTTTAAAATAATATTTTTTTTAAATTACGGCTTAGAAAGTGACGATTGCTATAGAGGAGTTCTAGGGAACCAAATAGTCTTCTAGGGCTGTTTTTAATGCGTTTATTAAAACTCAGGTTCTCACCTTTTTAAGCTTCTTACAAAAGATGAAAGAGAGTTTTGTAAAGTGAGAAAAATATATTTTTTTATCTATTTTAGATCTATTATCAGAATTTAATTTTTATTGTATTTCTGATAGATCAAATGTGTAGTAGAGTATTTGTCGCCGGCCTATGCTTTAATTTTGCTGGTTTCTGTAGATGGGTTTGTACTAATAGTGTAATAATAAAGAGGAGAGGGGACAGAATACAATCTTGAGAAGTTACAGAATATTTACAGTCAATGATTCTTTGTTGTTATATGATAATTTTTGTTTCCTTGAATTCAGAAAACATTTTACAAGTTCAACAGAATCTCCATAGTAGTACTTTAATTTTTCGAGTCGTTAAGTGAGAGTTTTAAATGCTTTGGGAAAATGCAATGATATAAATACATTTACTAACCCATCGTCATAGGCTTTAATTACATTATTTAAAACTACAGTTAGTACTGTTGCGATGTTGTAATATTTACCAAATCCAAAATCAAGCAAATGCTTTTTTGTCAGTGAAAAATTGAAATATTTGATTATAAAGTATTTTCTCTGATATTTTGTATATAGTCATAATAATGCTAATTATGCGCAGAAGGAAGTACTTTTTTGAACTGTTTTTTTTTTGGAAGGCTGTTGCCTATGTTGATAAATCTTTAATACTGGAACGGTATTATATTTAATTATGTTTATTTTATTATTGACTTTTTTAACTTTTTTCTATCGCATTTCATTTTCGAACTATAATCTGAAATCGTATTAAAATATAATTTGGTTAGGTTCACTAAACATGACAATAATTATTTTCGGTGTTTCTCGCTTTGTGTTTCTCCAAGTTCTCTCAGGAAAACAGTTGCTTTAAGTAACTTAGACTGTTCAACCTAGTTTCTGTGTTCTCGTTTCTAGTACAGGGTATGGACACATGTAAAGGGGAAAGCACGATCACGTGTTGATTTAGTCGAGCATAGTTTTAATGTGATTTTCTTTTAATGCTGCAACATTTTCAATTTTCTCACATACCTATTGAGTTTTTATTAAATTTAGTTTTTCTTACGTTATTTAACCCACTACAGAAGCACCATAGAAATTTTCCGTAAATCTAAAAAAAAAATATATTTTTCTTTCTTTTTTTGGATTTTTATTGTATATCATGTTTTAATTGTCTTCTTTATTATAATGATTTTTTAAAGAAGTCAGTAAATTTTTTTTAAATTAGCTTAATTATATAATTTTTAAATGTATGATTAAAATTTATTATTTCCTAAAATTGTTGACATTAAGGTTATTTTTTATAATAAAAAAAAATAGTCATACAAAATAATAATCTAAGCTTCATTCCAGTAACTGACGTTCTTTTATGTTTTAATTTCTTTCAAGCTGATAAAATAACTCATTAATTATTTTAGCTAAATGTCCTTCTTGCTTCACTTAAGTTATTAAATTTATATTGGTTTCTTCGTCTTTTTTTATTGATTGCAAGTTACTAAACACTTTAGGTCTTTTGCTTTTTTCTAGACTATTGTAAAACATTGTTTTGTCTTTCAGATAATAATTATTCCGATTTTTTTGATACTGGTATAACTCCTTCGGTCGCTTCCATTTTTATTCTAAGTAAAGATTCTATTATTAAAAAAAATTTCTTGTTAAAAAATGTAATGGCATAGAACTTTTTACAGAATATACAGTATAGGTAGATCATAACAAATATCTATGAAAGACAGTAAATTTCTTATTTCATTTTCTTTTCTAAAAAAATCATTCCTCTTCAGAGACTCTTTCCAATTTCCACACTTCAATTATGGTTTAAATTGTTTTGAAATGTCATTTTTCTCATCCACACCATACGTCCATTTCCGTGTACTATTTTAGGTTCACTGAAATGTCTATATTTGTACCAAATATTAGACCTAAATAGCTACGTGTGTTTGTAAATAACGTAGTGCTTATTGGGCTGTTACTAAAATAAACTTTATTTGGTGGGATACTTTTTAATTAAATTCTATATGTAAAAATTAATTTTAAATTAAAATAGACCTTATTTATTTTAAATTCAAATAAAAAAAAAAAATTATGTAATCATACCGAAAGAACAGGATCGTTTACACATTTAATAGTAGGTATTTTATAATTTATCATAACATATACATATCCTTTAAAAAAGTCCTATATTTATGTCTATCAAACTGCGAAGAAGTATATAAAATTTGATGCCTAATCCAATATGGTTCAAAAATATATACTCGCTTGTTACTATTTTCCTTAATTAAGGCCCAAAACATAAAATGAGGCATTCAAATAAAAACATACGAACAAACACTGAATAAAGATTTTTAAATCTTAAGCTGACTGAGTTTCTAGTTTTCAATTGTTGAAACTGAACCTCAGTTCGTATTAATGTGAGTTATTAGTCAAAGGCTTTTAATGATCAATTATGGGTTTTAGTATACAAGCTTATATATTTTGGGTTCGTGGATGGGTCAGCTTCTTTAATTATGTCACACTTATTTAAGAAATATCAAAAAATTAGCAATAAAGATAATTTTTCTGAAATTTTTAATATGTTATCGGGTATATCATACAATATCTATATTAAAATGTTTGTTTTTTACAATTTACACTAATTCAAACATCCCTCAAAATAAAAAATGTCATGTCATGGTTTATGCTAATGACACTTTACTATCTAATCTCTTTTAACCCTGATTCACTTACTGAAGCATCTGACTCTTTAGATGATGAGCTTAAAGTAATATGCGAGTTATCAGATGAACATAATTTAAATATAAATTAAAAAAATCGAACTTAATGGAGTTTGAAAATAAAAATGCTGAGCTGAGCGAGTAAAATCAAACATAAACCTCAACATATCAATATAAACCCGCAATTTGCTGTTCTCGTTCGCAATCTATGTGTTAATTTTAAACTAGGATTCAGCAGAACAGTTAAGGCGGAAAACATTTTATAGGTTGAAAATCCTTATTATAAATATGCCATTTTAAATTCGAGTAATAACGATATCTCTTGAATTATTACTGATTTGAAATGGTTTTGCATAGAAAATATATGATAGTATTGTATTAACAATTTTACATATTTTTAACTAATCCTAATCGTAATTTTAATATCTTGCGCAATTTCGTTAAAGCACGGCATTCCCTGCACTCTGTGCATATTGGACGTAAGACAAAGTATTCCATGCCTGGTTTTTATATATGTTATACTAGAAACTTTGACTATAACGCCAATAAGTTACTTACTCAACTTACTTTCGGATGAATTATGCATGATGATTATTGCATAACCTTAAATAATTTAAATTTAAACTTAAATCACACTTTTGTGATATAAAAACCAAGTGCCGGTCGGTAGATTACAATCTATATCAAAGTTATTTTAAACAAAATATGCTTAGCTATGGCTGCATACTCCTGTAATATCCTTGGTATTGAAAATCTTAAGTACCAATTAAGATTTTCAAGAAAGAAATAATGAACGTGGAAAACTTTTTAATTGGTTTATTCCAATCACTCTACAACCATTATTGACTTACGACTAGCCTCTCGTCCCTAGTTCACCCAATCACCTAGTAATCTAATTCTATGATGTATACATCTATAGACCAAACATGCATACTAACCTAAATACCATTCTACTTGAAATTCATATTATTTAATTACAATGAAATTTCGTACCAAATCTGAAAGTTACCTAATATTAAAAGATGCCTTAAATATTTAGCAATAACTATATTATAGATACTAATCTATAAAATATACTTCAATAATATCTAATACTTTCTTTTTTCCATCTCATTTTTTTAAGGGTAGTCACTAAATAGCTATTATTATTGTATTTGCTCTATTATATATTATTAATTTAAATACGCTATATAAATAATTTGTAAAAAACACTTGGAGGCAAAGGCTTGCATTTTTCTTGACCCCGCATCCAACTTGAACCTTAAAACTCAAAACAATTACATAGTTTTTTAATGACAATGAATTAAATAGTTCCAAGTTTATTCTGAATGGTTTTTCTAAGTTCTTTCAGTAGGATACCGAATTCAACACATAAGTGGAGATTCGAGTAATTCTTCTGATCTAAATATTAAAATGATTAAGTTTTGAGACAATCATTTTAAAATACTGACTAAGAGGATAAAACCCAAACTGACCACTGGTCCTGCATTATCAAATCTCTGCATTTTCTTCATGATGGCAATTCAGTTATAATTAGGCCTCCATTTCTCTTGTTTAATTTGTTTTTCAAATCTAGAATTTTTCCAGAAATATGTTCTAAAAATAAAAATCGGTATACTATTTTTAACTTGCTAGTAATTACACAGCATATTTTAGAATGTATAGACAACCAAGAAACAAATCGATGGAATATAGTCTTATTTTTTGGATCTATCTGGACCAAGCAATTCTACTAAATAAATTTGACTCTTTTGGCTTTGATAACTTTTAATTAGAATTATTTTGGTTTCTGTGAACGAAAATAATAAGTTACGAACGCTTACTTTAGTCAGCTCAGGCGTATTACAAGGTTAGGTACTAGTGCCTTCGATATATTTATTAAAGATATTGGTTGGAAATATAGCTATTATTTTTTGATCCTGCGATGATTTCAAAACTCATTTTAAGGTGAAAACAGTACAAGACTGTAAGAATATTCAAAGGAATTTACAGGAATTGCATTTTTCGGTATATTTGACAGTAAACTAACATTTGTGGACATTGATTTGTAGTTGCTAAATCGCTTAGAATGTATGATTTCCTAGTGGTGTGTACTCTTAGTTTTGAAAATATTTACACTATTAAGACACTTTTCTTTGCTTCTTTGCATTTATTAGATAGAATATGTTGCTGTAATCTGGTCTACGACACATCAAACTTCATTTAGAAAATATCCAGTAATATATTTAAAAAGTATCGAAGTTATCCTTCGAATTTATCCTTCTGTTACCTTAAAACTTTTAAAATTTACATTTATTAAAACTTTACTAAATATTTTTAAAACATTTTGAAACAAGATCCTTTTGCTTTTTCATGTTTCGTTAGGTATAATTTTATATATTTATTTTATTTTGTCAAAATCACAAGTGAGTTTTAATGCTTATTTTAATGAAATACTCGTATATCTCTATTATCTAGTGTTAATTCTATATTATTTTTATTTAGATGGAATAAATTTAATTATTTGCCTCAGTTCGTCGTGGGACACCCTATAAATACCAACTAACGAAACAAATTTACAACTTAAAATTGAGAATTAAAAGTAATTAAACAAAAATAATGTTCAGTTCTATATAACATTTTACTAAAAAGTAATAAAATTATTTTAAATTGAAATCTTTTAATCTATATGACCAAGCTAAAAAATACCTCTAAACTAACAAAAATTTGCAAGATTTTTATTATTAAAAATAGGTAAGTTATCGAATTTAAGGTGTTTTCTTTTGTTGTATATAACTCATTCTTTAATTGTGATCTAAAACATAATTTCCTATGATATTTTGTATATACGCATCTTTTATCATAGTAAAGTCAAGTGAGCCGGCGCTCCATCATGCTGAAACCACATTTGCTATCTAACGTTTAGTGGAACATTTTTAAGGAATTCTGGGAGAACTTCCTCCAAGAAACGCAGATAAATAGGTCCTGTTAACCGTTCCGGTAGAAGGTATGGCCCAATTAAATAATCATCATAGTCCTGCCCATACGTTGACAGACCAACGATTCTGATGTTTTCTTGGAAAAATTGCATAAGGATTTTCTTCGTCCCAAACATGGCTATTCCTACCATTAAAAATACCGTCTCTTATGAAAGAGGCTTCATCGGTCCACAAAACGTATCGTAAAAAATTTGGTTGTGCAATGATGTGATCCAGAAGCCATTGACAAAATTGAACTCTAGGATGATAATCGGCTGCAGTCATACCTTGAACTTTCTGGAAGTGGTAATGATGGAGTTATTGCTCGTGTAGTACCCGCCAGGCAGAAGCGTTACTCGTATTCATATGCTTAGCGACGTCACGTGTGCTATTTGATGGTTCATCGGCAACTCGCTGAAGCACCTCTTCTTCAAATTCGACCGTTCTTACGGTTCGAGCAACACCAGTATCATGCATCTTGGTCTTAAACATGCCTGTCTCAGCGAGCCGCCGATTAACCGCAATAAACTTTTTGTATCCAGAATGCTGTCGTTCGGGATAACGTTGCATTGCAGTTTGTTGCTCCGTATGCCAAATGCATATCCGCCAATTCTTGATTGGTAAAGTTTTCCATTAGCAATAAAAGTTTAAAAATTATAAGCTATAAAATTTTTAAACATGACATTGAGAATTGACATTGATAAGCATTGATTTTAAATAATTGTTGTTATGGTATCATATACAAAAGGTAAAAATAAATGCAGCAGATCCTATTTAGGTAATTAATGTTTTTTATAAATTTAAAGACGCGTTAGTCTTAGGGCCGTAGTGGCGTAGTGACGCATTTCCGGACATGGGTTCCTATACTCAAATGGATTCTTCTGTTCCACTGAACAACTCCCAGAAGTTTGATCCCATAGTTCTGAAACACCCTGTATAAAATAATACTATAAATATTCTAACAGCTTTAGAAAAGATCTAAAGATGAATAGGGTCACTAATGCAACATACAGTTTTTTTTAATTATTTTATATTTAGCGAATTTTTCATAGAAATGTTTCCAAAAAGCTATAAATTATTTATTTCCCGTTCATTCATTTCTTATTCTTTTTAACTTTATAAACCCCTCCATTAAATTGTAAAAGGCCATTACCTGCTTCTACGCTACCAAAAGATTTCCGTTTACTTACTATAACATTCTCATTTACTTATTTTTATTAACTCTACTTTAACTTTAACTACTAATGATACTAATTTTACCTTTAGGCTTAAGGTCGTCACCGAAAAAAAGGCATTGTTTGAATTGTATCTTTCCGTTTTCATACTTTCAACTTTAACTTTACTTAGAATTATTAAACTTAATCCTACCTCTAGAGATTAGGACATTTTATACTACGTATAATAGAATATTCTTAGACTATAATTATGGCCAATCACCATAACTTTTATGTGTATAAAGTCAAAGGTTAAAATATTGTTGGGCATTCTTTTGGATCAAATTTGATTACGGATTTAAAAATTACTTATAACAAGGTTTGCTCGCCTTCTATATTTAAAAAATTACGAAATATATAAAGAAATAGTGAACAAATACGTTTAGGTTATCCAAAATTAAATACTACAACCCTCTTTTTAATTGCATCAAATTTTTTAATTTCACGCTTAGAGGAGGGGTCGTAGTCAATCAATTAGGGTCTAAAAATATTTTTTTAAATTTCTAAATACATGTTTCAAGAACACATTTAGCAAAAAAAATTCTAAAAAAGTAATTTTTAACAAGGAGGGATATTCTTTATCATAACGAGGACACACTATAAAAAAAAACAAGCGGTTTACTTATTGGTTTTTACACTATAATTTTTTTAAGCATTGGAAGTTTTTTGAATTTGAGTGTATACAGTTTAATATTGGTGCCCTTTCAAAAGATGTATCACAACACACCGCTTTCCATTTAAAAAATAAGGATGAATGTTGCCCCCGTTAAGGGTTTGAACTTGACAGATTCAACGGAACTTTGACGGATGCAAGCGTTTTTGTTTTGTAAATCAAAATCTTTAAAAACTAGCGCTAAAAGTATTGAACAATGATATTTTCTCAAAATCTTTGACAAGCTGTCATACTGCGAAAACTCAAGTTTGCAATTTCAAACTTAGCAGTTGTAACTAGAATGAAATAACCTTTAAAATAAGCTATTACTTGACACCCACTTCTATTTAAGATTTTAAGAGTGTTTAAAATTTTTAAAAAATGGGCTCCAAACCTTACTGGAATCTTTCCGATGGGCCACCCTGTATATAGTAAGCATAAAATTAACTACAAAACTTAAGTAATTCTTTAGACGGACCGGAATATTGCGGTATTCCTTGGATTAACCGGGATGCTGCTGTTCCTGCTAAAACCGGGGCGTTGCAAGTGTCGGGGATCGGGATACCCAGCATTTGATATTTATTGCTTATTTATATATGTACTCTTGCTGACTAAATATGTTGTTGAATTAGCTTTATGAACATTATTATTGATATATGTATTTTTATTTTTATTAATTTTTTGGGAAATTTGTTGTTTTTGTATGTAGCTATTTATGCTAAATAAAGATTATTATTATTATTATTATTATTATTTAAAAATTTAGATATCTACTACGTAAAATTTTAAAATTGCTATTATTTATCTCCCACCCTTTAAAGCTTATCTTAAGCCTTGTGTTTGTAGATTTTAATTTTAATATATTAATTATTATAAGCCTATAAATAGTAAATAGTTATCCAGCGCCTAGAAAAATATAATGTAAATGCTCTAGAAATAATGCATTTAAGTGTTGCTGAAATGGTGATAATAAATTAAACAGAAATTTTATTTTTGGTCTCTATTTTAGTAATATTTTACTTTAACTACGCCATAACGCACCACCTAGCTCTACGGCTATTCTGGGCTAATACTGGTATAACCTTTTTATTTTTTTTCATTATTCATATTCCTAATAACAACTGATTTAAATAATGGTCTCTCGCTGGACCGAGCCTGGACTTTCCTTTCATTTAAATTCAGAAATTTAATGAACATTTAAAATATGCCTTCAAGGGATTAATTTTTTAATAGTCCAGTTATTTGTTTTTTGTTGGAACTGTAAGCTGTTTTAATTGCCAAGTTGTGTGGAGGGGTTTGTTTTTCTCATTCAGGTTTTATGGATTAGTCTTGGGACTTGATTAAAAATATAAAAATTAAGATTAAACTGCTGCATTATGGTTAATTGCTACTTGAAGTTCTTAATAAGATTTTTATTAGTTGGGTAAAAGAGTTATTACCATAATTTCTGTTATAATTATTTGTTTAAATTTCTAAAAACTAATATAAGTTTTGAAATAACCGCCAGTTTAATTTGTTTAATGGAAATATACTTATCATACACTAACTGCGTATCTCTAGTAGTGTCATCAAGCGGCTTATGATATGAGCTCTAAAAATCGTCAAAATTAGCACAAAAAGTTCGGGCGATTGCTGTTGTTGCGTCCTAGAATGTAATTTGCGAAGCACGACAAGCCGTGGAGTTAGCTTCTATAGATTTCGAATAAACATTTAATCAAGCGCTGCCAAAAGTGGATCACGTCAGTACGTCAAATCGCGTGAGTAAAAGATAATGAAAAGTAATTTTTTGTTAGTTTTTTGTAAAACCTGATGCTTACAACTAGTATTAGAGCTGAATAACTTAAAGAAAATACATGTTATTTGCAGAGACGATGGAAAACCTTGGTAGCTCACAAAATATTTAACAATTTGTGTAGTTTGCATTTTGTTGAAAGTAAGACATTCGAGGATGCGCGAGTAAATGCCAATAACCCAAGAAGATTCTCTGATAAATATAGGTACTGGCAAGTTAATATTTTTTTGTTACTTTAGAGGGAGTCGGTAATAACTTAACTTTTTTAATAAAATTTTTTATCCGATTTTATTTTTCAATTTTGATAACTTGTCTGTAGATAATAATTAAGTTTTAACTCATAACGTTCAGTTTCAAATTAAAGCAATCGTAGTTGTACTGTAAAAGACGCTAAGAGTAAAAGAGTAATTATTGTTGCACTAAAGTCAGTAGAGACGAAGATAAAAAGTGTGGATCCAGATAAACTTAGTCAAAAAGGATTTATGGATTTCCTAATATTGCTGATGATGTTTAAATAAACCAACTAGGAGGAGTCTGTTCTGAAGCTCTATTATTACTCTTTTTAATGAAAATGAAACTCTGACTCTTGGAACATGGAATACTTGTTTTTTTTTCAATAAATGCGGAACAACTGGTTCGAGAATTTTTAACAATATCTTAGAAACACTTTTTTATTTTAAATAGAATCGTGGATTTTTTGACCAAGTAACTTAACGATTTAAAACATATTGCCAACTTCGTTCAGGAAGGAGCTATCCAAACTGCAGAGATTTGATTGCGCGAAAATTAGAATAGACGTTTCTGTTTACTCATATTTTTGTTGTATCAATGTTTTATTTAAAGATCTTTTTTAACGTGAATGTTTATTTTTTTGTTGTTTTGATTTGTAACGTTTAAAAATATCCATAAAAGTTTTATTAAATGTAATAAAAGATTAGATTTTAGATCAGTTAGATCACAAGGCCGATCATCGTTTGTCCCTTTTAACCAGCGATTTTAAAACTAATACAAAATATGATCTCTGCTTGAGAACAGGTTTTAATCTTCATAAATAAACGATATGCTTGAAACCCTCGTTTATCTGATGTAAGAAATAAGCTTTTACTTCCAGATCTCATAAAAATACTTACCTTTTATAGTTTTTCTTAACGGTTTTCCTAGTTTTCTATTTTCGACTTTTTGTTGTGGTATCAAGCTTCTCCCAACTTGGTTATCCTACTCCAGGGATTTAAAACCTTGGAACGGATCTAAGTAACTGGGATTTTCTTTGAGCTTAGTAATAGCTATTACTCGACTGTCTGTTACCAGAAAGGCCAGCCTGGGATACAGTACCGAGTGCAGGAACGTGCAAGTATCGCATTAATTAATCATTTAATCCTACGAATTAAATTTATATAATTTTTCTTTGCATATAACTTGATTCAATAGATTTAATCTTGGTAAAAAACCTTCTTGAAACATATTATAAATTACATTACATTTACATTTGTAAACTCATTATGATGACATGCGGTAAAAGTAATACGTAATAGGTGTGTTTAGATATTTAATTGTTCTTCCTTGCACCCTCTTCTCAATTTACTTAAATAATAAATTACGTTGCATAAAGAAAATATGTGAATTTGGAGAATGTATGACATGTTTAAGAATGTTTCAAGGGTCTTAGTATTCGATTCTTGTAAATTGGCGTTAATTAATAGTAAAGCTGATTAAAATTACGATATTTCAGATATTGAGTTTCCTTTGTTTGACCTTATGGACAATATCAGTTTCTGGTTTGTACCGCGCTTATAAACTAGTAGCGCAAACCCACGAGCCGGCATTTTGATATCTTCAATTGGCAAGGGCAGGTCAAATAGAGTGACTTTTATTTAAATTCTTCATAAATCCTTGACTAATAAATAAATAGATACATTTCTATTTTCTGAGTTTATTTTTTGTAACTAATAAATAATCAGGTAGCATATTATTTTGTTTTTTCCTTTTGTTCCATTTTCTGTTGTAAATATTTTAGGTAACAATACTTGTTAGAAATACTCGACCACAGGATAATAGAAATTTTCAGGTTTTCGAGACCTATTGTTTACCCCAGAAGTGTTTAGCCTTTAGCTTTAAGACTGTTCTCTGGATAGTATATCTTCTGGGTAAATATAATGTCGTCTTGTCATTCCTCAAATACATCACTCACGTGAAATTCTGTCACCAATTGTCTACATTTTCTTATAGATTTTTATCGAAACCAACTAATTATTATAGTTTAAAAGTGATTCTTAATAACAATACTCATTTTTTGATTTTAAATAAGTTCAGAATCACTGAGAATTTGAAAATGAAAGTACTGAAAAATTGTAGTTTTACATATGTCTAATATGCTCATGACTACTGCAGCGCATTAAGCTTACGAGCGCGGCTATCATGAGATGTCGCTTCAGTCGTTAAACCGAGATATGCAGTCAGCGCAATGACGGCTTTGGTACTGTAGAAAATAACAAAAAAATGTTATTTATGTATTAAGTTTATAAAATAATACTTTTTGGTAATTAACAAATAAAGTAATAAAGTAATTTAGACTTCATGCACAAGGGCGTATCCAAAAATGTTTAAAAAAATCATACAAATATCTAAAAATTAGAATGTAGAATGCCGGAAGAGGACCGTATTCATATTTAAAGTTCGATCTATAGGAAAATGGTGCAGAAAAAATAATAAGTTCTTAGGTATAAGCATAGTATATAATATATAAATATAATTTACAAAAGTATAATAAATATAAGTATAATGTACCTCTTATGTGCAAAGAGGTGCGTGCGAGCATATTTAGAGCCGTATAATAATATTGTCTTTTATTTAGAGGACAGAAAGAAAGACGATAACGTTATATAAAATAGTAAAAAATTTAACAGTGATCTAGACAATTACTTATGCCAGGTTTATATATATTTTACAAGTGTGAGTACATTTAGAAAACTAAATTTTTAAAAGTCTCGGCAAGTTAATGTTTATTGTGTAATAAGAAATGAAAGCGTCGCATCGTGGCCTTAGAATTTTATGAAGACAATTTAAATTGTAAGTGAAGACGATTTTACATGCTTCTAGTTATAAAACACGTCATTTATTAATCTAGGTGCGCGTTATCATTACATCTTTGACAATTTTAAGATTAACTATCTAGAAAATACACCGCTGGCTGATCATTGAAATAAATTCTACCAACACGATTTAAAGCGCCTCCATATAACGACCATTAAGTCAATAATCGGCTTCAAAATATGTTTTACGATCAATGGATATCTTATCTTTGGCTGCTCCGCTCCCCAGATCTGACAGTACTCGTTTCTTTGATCTGGAAAACACTTAAAAATATTTATAACCTTGCAGTTACCATCAAGGAAGTTTGCATGCGTAGAGTTAGAACTGCATTTGAAGATGCCAATTCTTAACCGATAAAGAGTCACCGTAGATGCGAGAAATGTCTAGAAGTTTAAGAGAATCAGTTTGGACATAACGTATTAACTAGTTCATTTTTTGATAGTTTTTTTTGTCAGTAATTTTTTTAAAGTTGATGTTTTTTTTTCGGAAATATTTAATTTAAACTAAGTCTAATAATTCTTAAATATGATAATTTAAGCCTCTTACTTCTTCCCTTTGAATTTCACCGTTTTGTATCATCCGGCTTAATAATCCCAATTGGAAATAGACACAAGTAACATAACACCAAATGTATGTCGTGAAAATACTAAATTAAATGAACTCCTCAGGGAAATTTAGTAATTAAACGTCTATTAGCGTCGCTTAGTTTCACTAATAATAACCACAAATATATCTATATAACCACTATGTGTACATGAGACCGATAATTTAGGCCGTCATAACATAAATAAGAAATTCGTGAGCTAATTTAAATATTTTTATTTTTAATATATTACTTTATCTTCATTAAAAACGGTATTTATGCAATTACATATTTAACTGCAAGCCCGCTATTAATTTGCCTTATCTTTGCCAAATAATAAAGTGAATCTACTTTGGTGTAGCAACCAGTGAGCGAAAA
Organism: Anthonomus grandis grandis; assembly: GCF_022605725.1. NCBI lineage: Eukaryota > Metazoa > Arthropoda > Insecta > Coleoptera > Curculionidae > Anthonomus > Anthonomus grandis. The sequence goes on along the minus strand of NC_065554.1, from coordinate 17,709,558 downwards.
CTAGCCATTTTCCTCCAAGATAAGCGTTGATATATGTTTTGCTTACTGCTACACCATTCCTGCTCGCTTAACTTTCCTTAAAGCAAACAGTACACTTGGAAAACTTTATGCACACGTAAAATATAGACTGGAAAGATGTATTATTTAACTTACATTGGTAAACAGGATGGAAGTAATATTTTTTACAGGTTTAATTTAAATAAAATATTCCATTATAGGAATATTATCTGAGTAGCAGATAATAATTACATTTAAGTAATTAAAAATGTTATATAATGGAAACACGTTTACTATTAAGTTCTTATTTGATTTCTAGGCATTCAATTAAAATCATAATTATTGGTGGTCGTTAAAGTATTTATTTAACAAGCACCAATCATTATTATATTAGACTCGTCAAATTAGCCTACAAGAAATAAATAAATACTCTAAATACCTAAAAGAAATAACAATATAATTTTCACAGTGAGTGTATAAGCTCTAGTCAATAAGTCGTGAATTTTTAATTTATTTCGTCTAGACAGATTAAGTTAAATATTTTTGACATAATTTAGGTCATGAGAAAATTTTTATGTATTTTATTTAGGGAGTTAAAAGTTTAAGTGTGAATTATATTTTAAGTATACTGATAATATTAAAAATAATAATATTAATAATAATTAAAAAAAAATATATATATAATTGTTTTTTATTTCGTAATATATCATATGTATTTATCCCGACATTAATCCCTTTCCTTCCCTTTCTCGTTCCTTATCCCTTAATGCATTAAATATGTGTAAATGTGCTTGCTTCATGCTGCTTGCATTTTTAACTTATATTTTATTATATTTTATTTTAACTTATATTATCTCACATTTTTATATAAGTTTTTTCACTTTAAAGCGTCATTCCTTTATTTTGTTAGATTTGTTAATAGATATTTACTTGGGACTAAACAGTTTCTGGCATCGCTTGAAGGCTGCATTGACATGGCCTTTTACTTTTCATGTTCTATTACTATTTTCCGTATATATTATTATAAATCTGTCATAAAAAATAATAAATTTTGTTTATTATTATTATTATTATTATTATTAATAATAATAATACTAAACCACTCTTATTTTAAACAAATGTTAATATAAATATATATATATATATTTTAATATATAATTATATATAATATATTATAAAAATAAGATAGAAAATACATCTAAGCTATAAAAATCTTATTTTTTAAGATTTTTTTACTTGTTTTTCTTTAAAATAGGGTTAAGTATTCAAGTGAAGATTTACGCTAATCTACCCAACAAATGTAATTATATATTAACACGTTTACTATATATAAGTTCTTATATAATATATATATATATATATATATATATATATATATATTATATAAGAACTTATATATAGTAAACGTGTTAATATATAATTACATTTGTTGGGTAGATTAGCGTAAATCTTCACTTGAATACTTAACCCTATTTTAAAGAAAAACAAGTAAAAAAATCTTAAAAAATAAGATTTTTATAGCTTAGATGTATTTTCTATCTTATTTTTATAATATATTATATATAATTATATAATTTAATAATATAATAATAATGCAAATTGCTCTTCTAGTAGTTGACGCTTAACAATTTTACGAAAATAAGATGATGAAAGTCAGGTGTAAATTGGTTCTTCAAAGCCACAACATTATATGAATACCTACGTGTATATGGTAGTGTAATTTAGAAGCGTCATAGTCTTGCGCTTTACATTTCTATCATGAGCCTCACTTTTAAGTATCTAGGAAAAATCCTTAGCATGACTGGAAAACCAAAAGCAGTCCCCAACTGGTCTTAAGTGATCAGGAAGATCAAGAAATAAATTCTGGAGAATGCCAAATCAATGACCATCATATCTACTAAGCTGGCAATGACGAGATTAATTACTACAATGGCGTGAAGCTCGTAGTAATGTAGCATTTTGCCCGTTCGTTAGGTGTGAATTAAAACAATTGAAAATAGTCAACTAATTTATTTATCTCCTTCACTACGAAAACACGACCACTAGAGATATTTATTTTTACTGTATTTATTTACAAGTATTTAAATTTCGCGGAAATATTTCGAACTTTACTTCACTGACTTATCGGCGATGCGGCTATACTTAAATACTCGGCAGGCTGTTGCGGAAGATTCTCGCCAACCTTCGAGACGTCGTGCGGTGCATTAACATCCAATGTCGCGAAATCAAAGATCTGAAGGCTAAACATGACACTTTTAATATGTGTAAGGAAATTACGGAGGCCGTTGGCATATACAAATCGCGTCAAATCGGAATTCTCGTAGATATTGAAAATATAATTCTTGACGTTAATGACAAAGAAGAACGGTGGTTATATTAGGAGCCTTTTTCATAATAAAAGCGACCATTCTTGAATAGTGAAGTCGAAGTTCAGATAAAATTTACTTAAACTCATTGAAACCGTTAAGAATGAAGACTCGCTAACCCGATAGTGAAGCTCTTTATTATGGTCTACCGATCGGGCGTCATTCTTTTCGAGTGGCTTCAATTAATATTTATAACGCTTCCAAATAGGAGCACGGCAAAAATATGTAGCGATTATTGACATATCAGTTTGATAAATCACTTTCTTAAGATTTTTCTAAGATTATCCACAATAGAATATATGTATGTAAAATGCGAGTTCTTTATGAGCAAATCTGAGTTTTGCTTTCATAACGGGTTTGGCATAAAGGAGGCCCTGTTTATTAGTTAGTACAGAGGTGCTGTTCCTGTTGCAAATAGGTTAGGGTAGATCAACAGATACCAGGCGAAGTTCGAAAGAAAAGGAGTGTCCCACATGGTTGCATTCTTTCACCATTACATAAAATGTTCGATAGTTTCTGGAATTTCCATTGCGGAATAGATTTGATAGTTTCTGGAATTGAATTTTGGCATTTCGTCAGAATCCGATGTATCGACGGATGCTAAAAATATCCTGGATTGATAGAGTGTGAAATGTGGATGTGGTTGCAAAAATGTCAAAAGATCTCAAAGTTATGCTTACAATTAAAGAACGAAAGATTGAATACTTTAGCCACATTCGCAGAAACGAAAAGTCCGGACTTCTTGTAAAAGAATATTCTAATACAAGGTAGAATCGAAGGCAGAAGAGGACTCAGGGATAAAAGCATATCGTGGCCTAACATTTTGCGACAGTGGTATGGTGAGACTGTAACAATTCTCTTTAGAAAAGCGGTTACCGTTTCGTAAATTTTTGTACTTTGCGGAATATATCCAATTTAATTTTGTGTCCGAGTCTTATTTTTAATATATTTAACGATGTCAGTAAAAATAAAAAGCTAAATAAAAGGGTAATGTCTATTTTTATTAAAAATACATATGACAATTCCATATTTTATCCAACCTACTTAGTTCATAGGTTAAGTGCGATAGCAAAATATAAGCAGCGCTAAAGCAAAATGTAGTATCTTAAGTAAACAGGCACCTACCTTTTCAAAAAACAGTGACGAATGATCAACCAAAAATAATTTCATATTAAAGCGCCAAACACATTTCTGTTTTTTCATTATTATGCTGTATGCGCCAGCAAGTTCTTTATCCCTTTTCGTTACTTAAGTTTATTTCTATTTGGTTTAGTTAGAATAGCTCAAGTAAGAGTAGTAGAAGTAGTAAAGTAGAATGTATTAATGTATGTATATTAGGTGAATTTTAAATGTAAAATATTAAATGTTCTTCAAGTTTAGCATGAATAATACCATTGCAGGAAATTACAATCATTTTTATTTAAACTAGTTTTAATCTAGCCTTCAGTTCGTCAGTCAGCAATCTGTATTTTTGATGTTTGTCATTGTACTCCCTACCTATGTTTTCATTAAGGGGCACTGTGAAATCATTTATTGTGGCTTTTTGGTCTAATATTATTAGATCTGGCTTATTATGTTCAATTCTCCTAAAAGTTTGTATTGATGCACACCAGTAAACTTTTCATGTCTCATTCTTAACCACTATTTGAGCCTCATATTTATATGTGGTATTTTATTAGCCTAGTTGCAGAAGAATTTTAGGATAAAGGGGTTTGTCTAGACGGTTATGCCGACTAGGTAGGCTGTTGGTGCCGATTGGTGACATGCTGATATAATATGCTGGATTGACCCCTGTTTAGTTTTGCAACGGCTGCATATGGTGTTTTCTATTTTGCTTTCCAGGATATATTTTTGATAACATCTTGTTGAAACTACTTAGTTCTGTATTGCATGAAGTGCTTCTTCAGTCTCTAGAAATAGGTATCCTTGGGTATCCAGAACAACCAGGTGGCTATAGAAAGGTAACTTTTTGCCTCTGAAATATTTATGTAGAGTTTGCGTTTGATTGAGGCAAGGTTGTTTAGAGCATAAAAGTTTCCTTTTCGCTTTTTTTTCTAGCTAAGTATAGTCGTTCTATTGCTCAGTTTGGGTGGTCCATTTGGTGTTTAATATATCAATGCCAGTTCGAATTTAAATTTTATCTGTTTTATATGTTTTAATATTAAGCGTTATTTTCCAGGTTTCCATACTGATCTTAAAAAGCCATAACTCAAGCACTTTTATGAGCCAAGAATGTGGTACTAAGTCGAAAGCTTTTTTGTAGTCGATCTAGGCCATCGACAGATTTCTTCTTTTATTATTATTATTATTATTATTATTATTATTATTATTATTATTATTATTATTATTATTATTATTATTATTATTATTATTATTATTATTTTATTTATTTTTTCTGTTTTAGCTCGCTTATAGCGGTGTTGTCAATTTCATTGGCCTGAAGGCAAGATGAATTTTGCTATGGAGATTTAGGAACTTTCGAACAATGTTGCATGTATTCAGTATAACAGATTTCTGTATAGTGACAATCGTCCGGGAGGAAAGATCCAATGCATTAAGGTTTTTGGACAGCGTTAAAGGGACAATTCACTGCTATGTGCAACTGACAATGCACTGCACTGCTATGTCAATTAGAAAGGTTTTCTTTTGGGCTTTGTTTATTAAGATTATATCTGGTCTGTTTGAAGTCAGCGTCCTATCGGTCAAAACAGTTCTGTCCCAGTAGAGGCGAAAGTCGTCATTTTCAAATACAGTTTCTGATTTGTACTGGTAATAGGGGCAAGTTTCGCCAATTAGATGATAAAGTTTTGCCAGTCTTGATGAATAATTTTTGCCACACAGTTATGTCGGTGCAGATATTCGGCAGCTGATAGTATCCTGATGTAATATGTTGAATTGTCTCCGGTACGCACAGGCATTTTCTACATCGATCGTCGATTACTTTCTCATCTTTAGTAATGTTCTTAAGGTAATTTCTTGTAGCAATCACTTGGTCTTGTATTGCCATCATAAAGCCTTCAGTTTCAGGAAATAGATCTCCACGAGTCAACCAGTAGTTTGACGTCTCATAATCGACATGTTCGCCATTAAGTTCGTGAGGGTGCTTTCCGTGTATTGCCTTCTGCTTCCATGTGTTAACTTTAATGGCTGTGTGCTCTGATCTTACAGTAATGTGTTCTGTTATACCTGCACGGAGAATCAAGGGTGTGTATTCGCACCACTGCTCTATGAAGAGAAGAGTGGTGCAGATTACTTTAATTAGTAATACGGACGTGTTATTATTATTATTATTATTATTATTATTATTATTATTATTATTATTATTATTATTATTATTATTATTATTATTATTATTATTAATATTATTATTATTATTATTATCAGATTTTATGCCAAATAGCAATCGCATCCCTCCTGGGGAAGGGAGAATCTTGCATGCACTTATTCCATATATCTCAGATAGCAAAAGGATGGAGTGCTTTCCATGTTATCGGACTTTATTTTTTACCTTTATTAACGAATAATAAACTTAGACTAAAAGTACATGATATGTTTTTTAACTAGTTAATGTTATCTGCGTTTCCAATGAACTTTCTGATGATTCGAGATGAGGATAATAGCATCGACTTCTGCATCAGCTTATAGATGCTTTCCTTAAGGTTGAACAGTTTCATGTTTTCGATAAGGCTCTTTGGTATTACTCCTGTTGTTAATAATTAGAACTGTCCACACTTCCCATTTTCTTCCTTCTTCATATCTGGTATTCTAGAACCCTGTACCTAATAATCCTTTCATTGTATTGCGCTCTTAGCTTCTTATTATTAGGAATAGCCACATTAATAAGGGTTGTCTTTCTAGAAATTATATTGATTAGCATTAGGTCAGGCCTATTGCTATTTATTCGTTGGTCTGTAAGTACAGTGCGATTCCAATACAATTTGTGTTGCTCATTTTCAAGAACTGGTTCTAGCTTATAGTTCTAATATGGTACCTTGGCTGCTGATAAGAGAGTTAGTTTTTCTGAAAGCTTTTGATCTTTGCAACTAAATAATGCCGTTCTTTATATTTCGTATGTGCAAAATTTGACATGCTGAATGGATTCCGCTATCTCACCTCCATACTACATCTATTTCTTTGTACCGTTGAGCCACGTACGACAAACTTTAAATAATTTCTTGTATTACTTGATCTTGGATAGCCACAGAAAACCCTTCAGTTTCGGGGAAAAGTTATCTCGAAATCAACTAGTGATTTGACGCAGCTATGTCGACATACTTTTGTTAAACTTCATGAATATGTCTTCCATGTAGTGGTTTTCCCACTCAAGCTTGCTTATTTTCTTGCTCAGTTCTTTGGTGTATAAGTATCTTAAGCTCCTAGAGTTTAAGTGGTGTTGAGTCGTCTGCTTCACATACGGCAGAATGAATATCTGATGTTTTAGTCTTTCTTAAGAAAAAGGATGGCAAGTTACTAATTTGCTGATTAGTCAGCTGCTTTCCTGTGTCAGGTTCCTCTTTCTCCTATATGTCGAGTTAGCGTAGTTCATTTTACGCACTGCGCGGATGATGCCTACTGGCTTACGTTGCAATTCCGTTGCTTTTCTTTGCAATTTTTCGATGTTCATTTTAGTCCATCCTATAATACCAGAAGGTAAGTTAATAAACCGACTCCATATGTATTAATATAACATTATTATTATTGTTATTAATATTTTTATCAAAATTATTATTTAGAAATTACTCTAGACTCCCACTACTAATTTTCAATTTCAAGTTTTTAATTTTATTTTATGGTAACTCACAACCTAGTTTAAAAAAAATCACAAATTATTTAGAATGTCAATAAACGCTGCGGGCAGGACATTAGCCAACTGGCGACATGTTTTGCTTGCATTTCGGCTAACGCTGTTCAATATATAATGTTCTTGTTCTATATGCATTTGTATGTTTTACACTCCTAATTGCTTCTAGCTTACTAGAATAGTTTATTTAAAATTACGTTTTGTATATTCCAATCTTTCGGAATTTTTTTTTTAATATTCTTCTGTATTCATTACTTTGCAAAAAGGTATATTAAATTAATATAAGATTTTGATCGTGCCTGGGCGCTCTTAGTATCTTTTAACTTGCTATAAATTCATTAGTTCTTACACTTACCCTATATAAACATTAATTGCCGCTTTAAATCTTCTTTTAAAAGTTAATAAATAGTAATTTACCTCTATATATATTTTGTTAATCCATACATTAAATTTAATATCTTGTATTCATAAACCTTCATTAAAATATATTCTTAAACTTTTTAAAACATATATGTATTAATAGAACTATCTTAAACCAAGTACATAATTTATTGCAGTATTAAGGCTGGATAGAAATAGAACTGTAAAGTTACTACCAAATTGTCCCAGTCAAGTCATTTGGGGCTTTAAAAGTTCATTTCAGAGTTTATGCCCTTAATGTGTAAGAAGTTCCATAAAAGTTTTGAATGAGGTCGTCGAGTTTACCGTTAAATCTTCCAATTTTTAGCGTAAGTTTGATTTATCTTTACAAAATACGATGACCAAGCTTTCGCTTCTAAAAATAATATTTTTCACTACAATTTATTTTGTTATACGCATGGCAAAAATAAAATATATTTATGAGAATTAAAGAATAGTTTTTTTATAGAATCTTGGAAGAAATTATATTTTATAGTTTAAAATGATGGAGATGATAAAATAGAGATTACATAAACTAAACTTAAATAAAGGAGATTAAAATACAGTTTAATTCTAAATATGTTTTTAAATTATTGGTTAAATTAACAAAATATACCAATCTAAAAAAAAGTAAAGAAACCTAACTTTACCTTATTTTTTTAAAGAATATAATGTACGTAAGAAATATATGAAACTCCTGAAGTACGTTAGCAGTATTCATTATCCTCACTAGTAAAGTTTTATAAACAATTATTATTTATAAAAAGCTAATTAAATTTTTTTGATAAAAGCTTCTTGCATGGATATAACTCTAAGAAGCTAAAATTAAAGTTTGTTAGATTCAGTAAGCGAATTTCACCAATGTAAACTTAATACTAATCTAGCCGAACTTAAGTATGTTCTTCTTGCTTTTCATTAACAAGAATAACAACGTCATGTTTGATTCATTCGATATGATTACCACAAGAGTTGTTCAATAACGACTTCTTATAATGTTATTTCTTTGTTAAATTTTCCCTTAAGCAGATGTCTTCACCGCAATATAGATTCTTTCTACATATTATTTTTTTTATCTTTGATTCGAAACTTCCTCTTCTAAGCTGCCCACATTAATTAAGCCAACTCAGAATACGCATTCAAAATATAGTTGGTAGCCTTTTGAAACAAAAAGCATTTATATTATCATCTTAAAGCGATCATTAAAATGATGAGGCCAAAGATGTTTATATGAAGATCGGTTTAATATTTTCTATTACATGTTTGTTTCAACGTTTCAAAGACTAATAGTTAAGTTCTTATTGTACCACATATATCGACCATGAAATAGACTAACCGACGTTCAATTTGCAAAATAAATCCCCATTTTCGACATGCAGCCCATTAAATATATTTTACCTGTCGAAAAACAAGCATTTAATGGGTAGAGTTTTTCTGATAATATCTTTTTCCATAAAAATGAACTTGAATGAGTACAACCACACCTTATCAGTAAATGGAAAGCAACGCATAAAGACACGATTGTGGAAAGAGAAACAATGATGAATTATGTACGCAAAACTAATGGCTGATAAGAAATAAGCCATTTTGGAGAATTAGTTTTTTTTTCAGTTTCTTTTAAGAAAAATTTTCGCTATTTTTTCTTGTCTTTTACCGAGGCACAAACATTTTTTAGGTCCTTATTTTAATACCTTTGATAATATCTGAAGACATATGAAATAAGAATATTAATAAAATGCTATTTTAACAAATGTGATTCTCCAGTAGCTATAAGCTGTATATCTAGATAAGGGTCCATTCAGGTCATTAGACTTTCTGATATTAATAACAGTTTCATTCTCTGCATATTGAGGCTGCAGGGAAACGTGACTATCTTTTGATGTAGTGCACGTGAGTTTTTTATTTCTTGGTAAATGAAAAACTACTGAAATCAATAGCGGTGAAATTTTGTTTTGTAACTGTAACTTTTTTACTATATAGAACTGGCAAATTTTATTATACCGCGTGTTTTTTGTCGAGAATTTCACAGATTTTGCATTTTTTAAAACTAGACATAAAGTAAAGTAAACTTTTGCTTAAATCTTAATTCAGTGTTTTTCCAGGTTTTTCCCATATTAATGATTTTTAATTAAGGCGTTAGTTGTTTTTAAACTTTATATTTTTTCTGCAATAAAAAGTTAAAAGTTATTTTTCAAAAGCCTATCCGATAACAAAAACAAAACTAAAATCATTTTTAATAACTAAATTCATAAGACGTATTTTTTTATCATATTTACTATATAATTATAAGTTTCTTGCATTTTCAATAGAGCTTAAATAATATTCAAGTTTTTCATGTATTTGCAAATAATTTATTTATTTATGTTGGCAATTACTGTTTATTTAATTTTTTATTGTTATGTTGTTTAATTATTACAGTTTATTTCGTCAATAGTTAAAAAAATAATGAAAAATTATGTTCATTTAGTGAGAAATACATAAAAGTAGATTTTTTAGCAATCATTTTAATCAGGCTGTTAATGTGGATTTATTGGGTCCGATTTTCTAAATTTTGTTTAAAACGATCATAGGCATTTTCTCTTGTATTAATTATATCAATATAATGCATAATAAAATAAAGGTCATGACAGAATCAAATGGCTTAATTGAATTAATGCGAAGAAACATTAATTTCGATCTAAGCATATTAAAATGTTTTTTTTTATATACGCTAATATAACTAATTAATCCAATTGGAGGTGATCCTGTCTCGATCCATTAACAGGAATATATTATTTATTAAAGCATGTGAATTCGAGACCGCATATTAAATTAGTTTGTTTTGCTGTAAATATAAAATAATAGGAAAAATATCTTTAAATAAATGTAATGGTAATTATATTTAAAAATAAAAGTGTATATTGATTAAGATGAAGCATGTAAATATTAAAATCATTTCTTCTTAAATAGAACCAGAGAAGTGAAATTTGACAAAAAATTAGTTCTTAAAGAAAGGGAAAGTTAAAGTAAATAATAGCTAAAAACATTATCGCAATAAAAGGCAATGTAAGAAATGAGCGATATACTTCCTATTTAAATGACTTTTATTGGCTCTATCCATGCACTAGGCAGTTTTATTTTGAACACATTATATAACCGTTTTAAGATAGGAAATTACGATTATTACCTTGTAATAGTCCGTAGCTTTTTAAAAAAAGAAAAAACATTTAAAAAATACGTCCAAACTATAAAGGTAAAAATGGTGCACACCTTATTTCATTCGAATAATAAAACTCATTTTCTAGATACGTCAGAATTTTCAATTCAATCCGGTGGAAAAGAATCTTTTCAAAATATCCAGTCTTGCAGAGCGTTTCGCTCCGTTCGTCAGCATTACGAATTTTCTCAGCCGTGACTTAACGGTTAAAGAATTGGTTAAATAGAAATGAAAATCTTTTAAAAACTATTCACGTCTTAGACAAAAAAATTATGGCTTATTATTTCCTCTTAAATAAAGAAAGCTTAGGAATTTTCTTAATAAATACCCTGACTTTCATAATTTTTGCATTTTTTATAATATTTTACATCTGATTTTCAAATACAAAAGATTGAAATTATATAGACAAAGTAAATGTACAATATATAAATATGATAAATATTAGGATTCACAAAATCATATAAATTGGAGCAACATTATAAAAATAATCCAAATCATAAGACTAATTTAACTACTAACTTTTTCCTAACAGTATTATATTATCAACTTTTATTACTTTATTATTCTTTTGTCATTTGTTGGGCGCCAAACTTTTAAGGGCCCAAAAAGCTAATATTACAGCAAAAGCACATCTTTAGTTAAACCACTTTTCATGCTTCTATTTTTATACAAACCGCGCAAAGAAAATTAATTTAGGAGAGAATAACAAATGCTGCACGCCAACATTCAATTGTTGTTCCCATCCTTCAGGTAAATATAAGACTTGAATCTAAATTGGTGCTCGCTGGTGTTTCGAGTTATGATTAATTAACTTTTACAATAAGACGGTATTGTAGTCTTGAAAATTACAAATGATGATAATTTGATATAAAGTACTGTATAGTATGAATGAATTTTTCAGGGTAATAGTTTTGTAGAACTGTTTAGATATTAGTAAATAAAATATTGATATTAGTAATGAAATATTGCTAAGAAAACTTGGCAATATGAGTTTAATTAAGTATCAATCTAAGTCAAATATATTCTACAGAAAAAGTTATTATTTCATTCAATTTTTATTGAAAAAGTAAAGAAAATACAAAATAATACATAAAATGTATATAACTCATACCGAATAACGTTTGAACCACGTTAATCTTCGATCCATATGTGATGTTATAATTTAGTTGCCAATGGTACAAATTTTTGACATGGATAACAGATTTTAGAAATTGAAATCCTATCCCATTTTTTTCAACAAATGGAATATTCGTTGATTGTCAAGTTTTATTTGTTTACTTAGGTAAATTCGGTGTTCTCCTAAACTTTAAACTTGCAATCGACTTTTTCATCATCTTCAATTCAGTCAGCACAATCATGGTGATGTTTAGCTTTTTTTTCCCAAATCCGTAGTCAGACCTCTTCTTACCCCTAACCAATGATTAGCTGAGTCTATTCCAGCCAGTAACCAGAATAGATAATACCGTAGATAGGAGGAGAAGCAGACTACAGTGCCACGTTAGGTTAGTAACTATCTAACATCACTACATAGGTGGGTGTAAGTTGGAGAACGTTTCGTAATTATCATACTAAAAAGAATGACGTGTAGCACAGCGCACAAAACGCATGCGTGCACGTTTTCACATATTGCCTTTGAGCAGCCTATTATTATGCATTCCCCAACCTGTATATTAATATGTACTGTACGTAGAGTTCTTCTGAAATAATACATAATTTCATTATCCTATTTTTACAATAAAAAAAACATTGGTTTTAAAACAAAGGTTTTAATAAATTTTTGTGGGACGTCCAATATTTTCGTGGTCACTTACTTCAAATCCCGATAATAAGTAAAACTTTAATTTAAAATTGAAAGAAAAAACTAGTACAAAATATAAAAGCAAATTAATTTAAACTTTTATAGACTTATTAATAAATGTATGTATCATAATTTGTGCATAGGCATTAACCATCACTTGTGCATTTTTAGTGACACGTAAAGCCTTCTTGGTATAATTTTATTATAAAACTTGAAGACAAAGAATACGAAATAATATTGAAACTTTGTACCATTTTAAAAATATATACTAAAAAGGTAGAACTGACGTCATTTACTAAACTATTTTTTACTGATTATATTAGAAGTAACCTAGAACCTGGTTTTATTTTATGCAAAGATAACATCGGTGCAAATATTATATTAATTCGCGGTAATATTACTTCACATATAGCAAAAGTGAATAGACATTTCTTGTACAATTCTAAATATTTAGTGCTTGGGATTGGCCCGGTCAATCGCCCGATTTGAACCGTATTGGATATTATGGCTTAACGAAGAGTTCTTTAATATCAGAACTAATTTTAGAATCAAGGTTGTTTTCTGCTCTTTAATAATTCTGGGTTGTAATTCTGGAAACAGAAAATGACAATTTGATACTGATTTTTGAAAGGCTTTGTAGAGCGACTATAAATTGCAACCCTTTTTTTGCCTTAATTTCAATTAAAACTAATTTTTTGTCTCTTTATAACGTATAGATATATATATTTATTATATTGCTTGATTTTAGGCATACGTATCCAATTTACATTTTTTAAAAGGTGACCAGAAGTATTTAGATTTAATCGACAATCGAAATTTAGACTTCGAACTCCCAGGTATTTATGTAATTCAATGTATTTAATCATTGAGAGATTGAAGTAATATTATCATTAGTAACGATCAACAAATTTTATCAAAATATCTCATAATTTATCTTTAACCATAATAGATGAAAAGATTTGTCAAATCTTCGTCTGCAGTCTGCTTCAAAAGCCAAATCAGCTAAAATAAACAACTTGACCAAAATTCGAGTTAAAACTGTGAATATTAATTTATTATAGACTTTTAAGCTTCCATAATTAGAGCAAAGCACCACAAGTAGCTATCATATGATTTAGACAATAAAAAGTGGAATGCTTACTCGAACTTTAAAAAGTAAATGGTACAAATGTGCCCTGTGTGATGTGTTAAAAGGTTGCAGAACTGTTCAGTTTCATTCGGTGCAGTTCAGTTACGTTCTTTTTTATCTACAGTTTAACGTGAGCGAACCTACTAATAGACTGGAGATGATTAATACTAAATTAGATATTTTTTTTTTACTTTATATACAAAAATACAACTATGCTCAAGCTAGGATTCGAACCTGGTACCATATGATACGATAGTCTGATGATCCCTCGTGCTACTGGAACCGGCTTTGAGAACCGTTATCTATAAGATATTCTAAATAATTTGCTTTCATCTTCTGATCACTATTTCTGGGCTTAAAACTTAATTAGAAAAAATTACCACCTCTATTTAAATCATACTATTAAAATCTAAGCAATATTTTTTAGTTTATGAATTATCACATCAGTGATGCAACATCTCAACAGATCGCCGATAATATCTTCTTCAACTATGTTAGGGCCATTCACCAATTCATTGTTATTTCTTATAGAAGGCTCCTCCAGGACGTCAAAATTATAAGAGAGCTGATCAGGGGCTGCCTGCAGAGAAGAATGCAATTGCTTCGCGAATAAATACTCGAAATGCAACGAACGAAATGCAAATGAAATTGTTTGCGGAATATTTCCAATCCATTAATCCTAAAAAGACTAAGGTAGTACTTTTCACTCAGTCACTCTAAATATTAAGCACTTAATTAAGTTATACTTCGGAAGTAAAGTATCAACAACTAAATTAGAACTCTTATATTCTGAAGATTTTACGGAAAGTAAATATCTCTTATAAACGGTGTACGTGCATAATAGGCAGTATTTATGTTAGAAATAGATTTTCCCAACTATTGTAAGATCTAGGCTAATGTATGGCGCTATTATCTGGGGCCAAAAAATGAATCAGGTCACAATTAATCGAAAAGTAGACCATATTTAAAAAGTGGCGCACCTCAACATAACGGGAGTAATGAGAACCAGCAACTAGAGCTTTAAAAGTTATGCTGTGTCTGGTATGCTCCTGAATATATAGAGGTCGTGTAGTACCATGTATTAAAGGCCTCTTAATTCTGAATATAACTGCCTCCTTTGAAGTGGCTGCTGTTATTTCTCTGGATATGATAGCTTTTCAAAATTTAATAACAGCGAAAATTAAAAAGATGGTTTAGACTCAAACCATCTTATCATCAAAAAGGCACATCTTATTTCCCAAAGGATAAACCTATTAACTAAGAGGCCATCCTGAGACCTGTACGAGGTAGTAAGAAAGAACTAAATGAGGACGATTATGAGAGACGAGTGAAATTTTGTGAAACCCCTAGAGATAGAAGTAGATCATTGTTATTCCGCGTCTTATTTATAACATTTGCTTCTCTGATTAATATACGTTTTTACTTATTGGAAAATTAAATCGTAATAACTACCGCTACTGGTCAGATGCCAATCATGAACAGTTTTGGGAAGTTCATACCCTGTTTCCTGAGAAGTTAAATATTTGAGCGATAATCTTTGGGAACTCCATTATTGGGCCGTTTTATTACCCTGAAATTGGTAAAATGAAATCTCTTGGAAAATGCGGTCAATCCAAGAATGATTGAAGGGTAAACGATTATGATGAACATTAAGTCATTTTTCAACAAGATAGAGCACACTATGCTTGTAATGTAAGGCAATATCTTGATAAGATATTTCTTGATCATTGGGTTGGTAGGAGAACTCCTTTTATGGGCAGCTAGGTCGCCTGATTTGACGCCACTTGATTTTTTTTATGATGGCGTTTAAAAACTAAAGTTTACGCTACCAAACTAGAAGCCCTGGATCCCAAAGAATCATGAATGAGGTCTAGAAAATGTTATACTTCGTTTTGACCAAATCTTTATTCCTGTATGGAAGTAGGCGGGGCTCAATTGGAGCACTTAATAAATTGACTTAATTTATTAAATTTGTTTTATTTAAACGACTTAAGGTAAGTATTTCCTATCTATCTATTACTTAATTTATAACGAATCAGGATCAAATAATCTTTTTAAAATTTTGATAAGCTGCCATTATTAAAAAAAAGCCTTAGTTACTTTAAAGTATTTAGTAATATTATGGAAAAAAACATTAAAATTAGGTGACACGCGGCTGTTTTTGGCGATTATAGTAACTATACTAATTTAATATATTTTAGAGGATATTTGATTTCCTCGTAGAAGGCTGCAGAACTAAAGACGATTATTTTATAAGTATTCTCTTTAAAAAATTAAATTATTTCGTTTAAGAATAAAATAGATAAATTATCTAAGATACCTGTAGTTAATTTTTAACTATTTTCATAATTTTGAAAAGCTCTTACACCCAGAGAAATGACAGCAGCAACTTCAAACTTGGTAGTTGTAATTAGAATTAAAATAATTTTAAAATAAGGTATCACAAAACCCTTCTTTACATTTGAGATTTTGGGAGTGATTGCACCCCTTCCTAGGATGTTACTGGCATAAGGGTACCTCGCTCATTAAAATTGTCTCCTTCAAAAATAAAATCGACGTGTTGTTTTCGCTAGGACACCCTCTATATCAAGGACGTCGTCCTACTTACAAAGAACTTGGCTCTGATAAGAAGCAATAAATTTGTTTTTTCTATTAGAAGCTCCAGTCTTATCTCACTATTCTTTCCATTTAATAAATCCAATACAATTAACATAAAGGGTATCAATCGAATGACGGGTATTATTAATATCGATTCGAACGGTTTCAAAACTAAAACAAACTCAAGCTGCGGTCTATACTCCAAAGATCTCCAATTAAACACAACTAGTTTCTATGCTAAGTATTATTTATTCTAAAATCTATGACATATCCCTGGAGGCAGAGCAACTAATCTACATGTAACATAACACACTGATAAAATAGTGATTATCCATACAGACAAGCAGCTCTTACGCTGTTAAGACCACGCCTCACGTTAGAGCTACTGCAACAATGCTATCGTACCCTTGTGAAGCTTCGTTCAAAAACACGGTGTGAGTCAGCTGGATCAAAGAGCATAATCACAGTAATGAAATAGGTCTGCTACTCTTTAACTAGTAGGTTTAGAGCCCTACTGGATAAAAAGCGTAATTTGTGGGTTTGGGGAACATCAAAGAACTAATAGACGTACAGCCTCACGAGCTTTTCAAATTTCAAAAAGCGGTGTGTAAAGATTTAAGCCTGAAATTTGTTAAGAAGCTCCTCAGCTACCCGGAGCAACTAGAGACTTCAAATTATCTTTCCAGCTCCAAATTATCTTTGACTAACGGGAAACAATGTCTTAAATCAGGCATAGTTACTGGTCACTATCAGCTTAATAGCCACCTTTTCAAAAGGAAACTAAGGAGGTATCCATTATGTAGAGCAGGCTACCCTGAAGACCAGACAGTAGAATACATCTTTTGCGATTGCTTTGCTCTCTCGTTAATATGCAGCAGAATTACCGATCTCCACCTATCCCTCATTGATTTGTTGACCTGGATGACAAGCTGTGGGAAAGGTTCTCTACACTTTTAACAGAGGTATATAACGGGCCTATTGCTACTTCAGTGCAGTGGTGTTTGCACCACCTTCTGCAGTAACAGATGCAAGTACGTATAGAGTCACTAAGTCGCTCATAATCAGTAAGAAAAAATAACATACATATACTATTTCAAAATGTGTTCTAAACAGCTAATCTATTACAGATTAACTTAAAGTAACTCCTTATTTATTACTTGTAGTTATTATACTATTAAAACAGACACCTTTAGTACCTTTACTACCAGTTTTCTATTTAAAATAAACCATTTTAAATAGAAAAACCCATTTACATAAACCCCGACAAAATCAAATAACAATTATAAAAGTAAATGGGAGCGATAAAAGGAGCTATTTGGAGTTTTAATTAAATAAAGTTTCATTCGAAAAGGGGGCCCTAGTTATGGTTGGAGTCAGTTCTCGATAAGCACTCGCAATGCTATTAAGTGGCTTTCAAAAAGAACAGCCAGGCGGGAGTAATAAAAAAGTAAATAATGATCTAATTTTCCGGAAGTTGGGAGTTAGGAGAGGACTTAAAGTTGTCGAATACCGATTCCGAATGAAATTTTATTGGAGTAAGATCAGCGATACAATTTTCTTGTTAGTTAGTAATTATTTTTTAATTGCGCCTGTATATAATTTTAATTGGAAAAATTGATCATCATTTGCAAAGTATATATTCAATAAAACAGTAATAATAAATTTGATTTTATTTAGTAATATTCCTACTATAAATGATACTTTTGCGTCAGCAATTAAAATTTGTTATTCTGTAGTCTCTATTAATTTTTTATAAAAATAATTATCTAATTGAGTTCGGTCTAAGTGCTGTGCTAATTAACTTTCACTTAATTAATTTTCATTTCTTAATTTGAAATTCATTTATATTTGAACATAAGCTAATGAAACCATAGCAAGAGACTGAATAAACCCTAAAATAATTGAAGCCTAAAAACTTTTGGTATATATGCTTGGAAAATCTTTCATAAGCAATCATTTATCTCTATAAATTTTATAGTTTAAGAAAATAATATATGTCGATTTAATTTATAGGACCACATTATTAAAAACCTACCTGGATTAACCTAAAAAAATTAATTGATATTACTTACAAAAGTATACACGCCTGGCCAATTTTTTTCTTGCTTACCGAAATACCCATACATTAACATGCAATAAGAAATCATAAAAAAAATTAAAAGAGATAACGATAGTAGTTTAATTATTCCAGGATTGGTTCATTTGCGCTGGCTGCGGAGACTGGAAAATGTATTTTCACTTA
The DNA here is from genome assembly GCF_022605725.1 of Anthonomus grandis grandis. Classification (NCBI taxonomy): domain Eukaryota; kingdom Metazoa; phylum Arthropoda; class Insecta; order Coleoptera; family Curculionidae; genus Anthonomus; species Anthonomus grandis. The sequence continues at coordinate 17,691,035 of NC_065554.1, read as the reverse complement.
GAATGCCTTTATATTCAATTTTAATTAAACTTTAGTTAATAAATGGTTTTACGCATTCAAGACCTGAATTGACCAAACGTGTATATCAAAATCCTGATATGATACTCTTTGAGAAAAAATTAAAATTAATATAGATTAGTCGACTCGAGTTGAAGTCTTAAGCTTAGTCCAGACCGGACGATAATCGTCGGCAATAAAGCGATTTTCGATGTTGTCGACCGATGTTGTTATTGTGGCGGCAACTTTGCAACATCGGATAAAGCGACGACGGCATTAACATCAAAGAATGTTGGTTGTTGCGTGTTTCCCGCCTAAAATGGGTAACATCGGCCAGTGTGGACCGTATGTGGCAAAACTGATATAATTGTGTTGATTTTTTTCGGTATTAAGATATATACATCAGATAAAGATATAGGATATAGTTAAGCATAGGCAGTGTTAAAAATTTGCTGTAGGTAAGTAGCTATTAGTATATTTTGTATATATCGACTTTATTTGTATTTTGATTTCTATTTTATAAATTAATGTTTATTTATAGGTTAAATGTGGACCAAAAATAAAGTTTTAGAACTTATAGAGCTGTTTCACGCAGCCCCTGCATTGTGGGATTTGCAAGAAAAAAGAGTATAGAGATAGAAATATAAAGTTTGATGCGAAATAAAATATCTAAGCATTTTAATGTTGAGAGTGAGGAGATTTAAAAAAAAATAAAATCTTTAAAAACTCAGTTCCACCGTGAGCATAAAAAGAAACTTGTCGCTGAAAAAAGTGGGGCCGGAGCCAATTCCCCAGAAACTGAATGGTTTGGTTATAATCCCTTAAGTTTTCTTATTAAAAATAGCGTTTCCATAGGAAGCCGTAGTACTCTAGAGGTAAGTTTCGTTGTTTCTGATCTTACATTTTTCACTATACTATATTTTCAATATTAATAAGTACCTTCATTGTTTTTTCGTTGTACAAATATAATTATGTACTTACATGGGTTGGGAAAATTATTGAAGATTAAGTTTTAGAAAAAAAAAGTAAGGTGTTCCGTTAAATCTGACAACTAGTTTAACATTTTAACGATGGGATGGCATGTATTACTAAAACATCAGTTTTTATTTTTTCATACTATATTTTTACCTAATGATTTAAGATAATAATTATGTAAAATTATGTTGCCATGATACCATTCCTTGAGGTGAATTAAAATATCTTGCAAATTCATTTCTGATCTCTTTAGCATTTTCAGAGCTCCTTCTAGGAATGTTTTGTAAATTGAGCATAGCTATTCCGTCTATTTCACTACGCCAATTACCTCTAATAACCGTTCCGGTTTCAGTATCCTCATAATCAAATATACCTGGTGGATTATATGAGCGGATCGATTCTAAATTCCTCCTAAGATAGTTAGGTATATGAATGCAAGCAAGAACAATAGAAGTAACCTTTTTAGGCTTTAAAGCTCTAGGTCTTCTAAATATCCTAAAAACAGGAGCCAGTAAACCAAATATATTTTCAATAATTCGTCTTGCTCAAGATAGTCGATAGTTGAAAGCTACTTCATTTAATCCTTTTTCATAAGAGCCAGGGAAAGGTTTCCTTAAATTCGTGCTTAATGCAAATGCATCGTCAGCTACTAATACAAATGGAAGGGGTTTCTGTAAGCTGTGCAATGTTTTATAATTAGGTATTTTTAATTTGTTATTAACAAACTTGTCGTGAAAATCCGTACTATTGAACACAGCACCATCTGAAATTCTACCTTGGCAGCCTACATCGGCATACCTGATCTTATAGTCTGCATCTGCTATAGCCATTAAAACAATACTATATGTGCTATGGTAGTTATAGTAGATACTGCCACTATTTTCTGGTGCTTCAATTTGTAGGTGCTTCCCATCAATCGCTCCCAAGCAATGTGGAAAGTTCCATTTCTTTTCAAATCCTGCCGCGATTTTTAATCATTCATTTTCCAATGAAGGAACCTGAAAAAAAAATATTGAAAAATATTTATTAAAATTTGTAAAAAATAAAAGTATTTTAAAAGTTCTTTTCTTAAGTTTAGATGGAAACTGCTGAAAACGACAGCAATATAGAAACTCTTGTGAAACATAATTATACTGCTTCGGAACCAGAAAATCTATTAAATCCTGGTCCTTCTAACATTCAAAGCCCAATTGCAGTAAAAAGAAAAAAAAATGGTTTTTCAATGCCAGGAATAATAAATAAAAAACTTAAGAAAAAAGCTGAAGATGAGAAAGTCGATGAAGCGTATAAATTTATGACAGATGTAAGGCAGAAAATAGAAAACAGAGATGATTATGCCGTCTATGGGGAAAATGTTTCTTGAAGGATGCGCAATGCCAAGCAAAGCCACCGAGCTGTATGTTTAGCTAAGCATCACATAGATAATATTTTATTAAAATTGGAGATGGGTGAATATGACGATAATCAAAAAAAAACCTACTGCATACAATCAAACCCCCGAGCACTTATCTGTATATTCATCACATTCATCAATCCTATACTCATCAGTTTCAATCCTATAAGTGCCAACCTGCTCATACCACCAGGTTAAAAACTCAATACTCTCAGCAAGCCTTAAAGCAAATAAACTCCACCCTGGAAAAAGAAATGACTGAGCAAGCATCAACCGCTAAATATTCAACCATTGGTGAATTCTCAGTATTAAAACCATGTGATGTTTATAAATAAGTGTGTAATAAGTCATTAGAAAATATTGAAAATTAGTGTTTCTTTACTTACCTGACAATATTCTTGTAAAACTGCAATAATCACTTCACAAACTTCAGGAACAATTAAAGATATGGACTGCTTTGATATTTTAAATAAGTACATCAGACTTGTGTAAGAATCTCCAGTAGCCAAATATCGAAGAGTCACTGCTAATCGAACTGAAGGTGAAATTGAGGCACGGTAATTCGTGTTCTTTTTATAGATTTTTGGAGCTACCAATAACAATAATTCTTCAAAATCTGTTTTAGTCATTCTCACAAAGTTTTTAAAACCACTTCCGTGATTAAGAATTAATTCGGCAATTAAATTATTTCCATAATTTTCATTGTTTTTAAATAATTCTCTTCTCCACCAATGCTTTTTTTTCTTTGTTTTTGATGAGCACTAATTATAATAAAAGCTGCAGTAATTCCAGCGGCTTCCAAGCAGTCCATATTATTTACTAAATGTTTTATTGTTGCTATAATATTCAAATTTACATTTAGACGCGACACATCTAGTGCATCATGTTGACGGATACAAGCCGTCAATGGAAACTCGATGTTGCAATGTTGCAAAGTTGTATGTTTCTGGCGATATTTCTTGGTCTGGACATACCTTTACGCAGCATAATTGAAATGTTCATAATCAACTCCAACTATATCAGTAGATAACCTTGGTTAATCTACTTCAACAACAATCTGATCTTCAGTTTGTTTGTTACTTAGAAGACTAGTCTCACCACCTTTAAGTGCTAAGTGCCTAAAGAAAATTATTATATTTAAGAATTATCGAAATTTAAAAGCTTTTTTCCTCCTATTTAATACCTGTGCTTATGAGATTAGTATTTTACTAAAAGTAAAACTAGAATATTTTTTTATTTCAATATCTATTTGTACATGTTATTCCGTATTTTAAATTACTACCCTTTTTACTAAAGTTTACTTTATGCTCTTAAAATTTGAACCAACGAGAGAGAGAGTCTGATAAAAAATGCTTACGAGTTCATTAGAGACATAAAATGTTATTAAAACACTATCTCTACATTCAGAATTATATGCCAGAAAAGGTAACATCCTTATTTAAGCATGCATTTAAGAGTACAGAGGTAATACTCTTTAGATAAAGTATTTGTTTCGAAAAGTGACTGTTTTTATACGTTCTAACTAAGTTGTTCCCTTAGTAAACTAATTCCTGAAAATAAATTTCTCGCCGCCCGTAGTCGGCATTTAATTTTATCAAGACGTTAGGGAAACTTGCAATAAAAATGATTATAATACAAATGAGGCTCCGAGACGGTTTAATTACTCTTGACGGGACAGTTTTATTTCACTAAGTAAGAAATAAATTTTCAGAATAGTGACAGTTTCAACGCTCCAGAAGCGGCGATTAACATTTTTGAGCGTATGGATATAGAGAGAACTTCTTCCGCTTTATTTGTTTTATGGGATTATTAAAAAAGAAATATTACTATAATGGGGATATTTGACTCGGTAAGCGCAATTAAGGTAACATTTTTATAAAGAATGGTAAAGGAAGCCTAGTCGTTAAGACATCGAATAAAAAAAAAACCGCATTTATTGACGGGCAGGCTGTTAAGTGGTATCGGTCAGACCTTTTTAATATATAAATAATTCACCCCAGTAAAACCCTCTATTAGGTAGACACGTGCCTCTAATCCTTAATGTTGATGCTATTATGTTTTTCCACAATAGAAATGGAGTCAACTATAATGGAAATGCCAATACAGAATGCTAGTAAACCCAGTAGATGTTAATCTAATGAATGAAACTTATTAAACGTATTTGTCATTTAATGAATAAATAAATATAAAAACATATTTCAAAAGTTTATGCCAATAATATCTATCTGAATAAGGTATTTAAGATCTTTCTTTATGATGTGAAGCCTATGGGCATTTAGAACAATTGTAAATTAAGATAGAGATCTTTCTAGAGTATTTTCACTGTTCATAAAAAAATTATGATATTAAATATAGTTACAAAGATATATAAAGATTGTTTTAGACCTTAAAATAGTACAGTAAAGCCTGGACAAAAGTTTTTTAGTCAAAACTTAAAAGATATAAAGACTGTAATTAATTTGTATTAAATTGACATTAAATAAATTTTAATTTTTTTTAAATGAATAAGTCACTTATTTTGTAGATTATTTTAGTTGGTTCTTGCATTATTAAGAAGATATTCTTTATTGCCTTATTTTGGAGTCTTTGTAGTGTTTTGAATAGGTAGACACTTCTGTTAACTCCACATGAAATTAGGTATTTTAAATAGAGTATTTTCATATTGCGCCTAAAAAAGGAACTGTTTTATTAGTAAATAAATAGTGTCACTTATAACACTATTAATTGAGTCGCTTATTTTTAAATCTTTGTAGTATTTTAAATAGAAACATACTTGTGTTACTCCTATCATTAAATTAGGTACGGTAGATGTGGTTCAATAAAACTTTTATATAGCATATATTTAGCTCTTAAATTTTATTGATGTGAGTATCTTATCACACCTATAAGAGGAACTATTCAACAGATGACACTATTCATATGCATTTCCCAACTTAATTTACTAGTAATTAATAAATCTAGGTATTTGAATTTTTTCATACGGATATTTTTTAGTTAAATTACTGGCTCTATGTTCCGTTTTCCTTTTTGAGTATATTTATCATCACACAGCCATACTATTTAATTTATACTTAGTTTTTATAGCACAACTCTTAAATGATTTCACCAGGTCATCAGTAGCTTGTTTTAGGTCATCTTCATTTTCAGCAAAATATACCAAAACATCAGCAGCAAATAGTAGGTATTTTGAATTTATCAACAATAGATATTGAGGACTTTGTACATATAAAACCTACTCAAAAGGACCCAATACAGACCCCTGAGAAACACCAACATCTAGATCTCGTTCTTTATTACCTTTTTCTTTATAATAGTAAAATGCTCGCTGGCTTTTGTATATGATTCTAATAGTTTATTAGAAATTCTACTAAAGCCTATTTTTCTAAAAGTAGTTCATGATCTACGGTATCGAAGACTTTTTTCAAATCAATTTTTTGCTGCACCAAAACTTATTTTTGTCCAATTCAGTAGTAATCTGTTCTAATAAGTCAAGAGTTGCACTAAGGATATTGATCTTTTTTTGAGAATCATATTGATTTTTGTCATAAAGAATGTGTGTATCTATGACATTTACAAACCTAATACTAAACCTAATATTCAGAGTTTTTTTTAACTTTAGAGAAACCTAAGTATTAAAACTTAAACCTAAATATTCAGAGTTTTTTTTAACTTTGGAGGAAACACTAATTGACATTTTCTCAAATTTTAATAATAAAATGTGTCTAGGTGATTTTAACATTGATATATCAAAATTAAATTACAGTCATTTAACTCAGCTTATTTCTTTGTGTGAAACTTTCGATTTGAAGCAGCTTATAACCGAGCATACTCGTATGACCAACAACAGTAGTTCAATTATAGATCTTATTTTTACAAATCATGTTGGCATTTTGAAATCTGGCATAATAAGCTCTACATTTTCTGACCATTTTGGCGTTTTTTGTGAATTTAATGTCACGGAGTCTATTGTACAACCGCACATAGTATCTTATAGATCCTTAAAAGATATAAACCTAAACAACTTTCAAGAGGATTTGGAGGCTGTCCTACTTAATTTAATATATGAATTCGAATCCATAGATGATAAGATACATTTTTTAAATAATAACTTACTCAAATTGTTCGACAAGCATGCTCCTATTAAAACTATAGTTGTTCGAAAAAAAAAAGATTTTCCGTGGCTGACAGATAATATTATACTATTGCAAAAATTAAGAAATAAGGCATTAAAGGATTTTAAAACAACTAAACTGCCAGCTAAATGGAATTATTACAAACAGCTTAGAAACTATACAACAACAGCGATTAGAGCGGAAAAAAGGGCTTTTTATAGTGATAAGTTTGAGAATTGTACATACAAGGACAAGTGGCGTAAACTAAGAAAAATATTGCCATCAAAGCAGAAGGAAATTCCTAAATCTTTTGTAAATACCAACAATTTTAATTCATATTTTATGGATAGTACAAGAATGATAAATATTGATAATTGGGATGAGTTAATTAATTTTTATGATCGGAATGCATTACCAACCTTAAATAAGTTTTCTTTTCGTCCCACTGATTATAATACTATTTCTACAATTATATTACGTATTAAGTCTAAAGCATTCGGGGTGGATAATCTTAATATTACGTTAACTCAACTATGCTGTCCTTTTATTATACCCTTTATTTTACATATTATTAACGAGTGTATTATTAAAAACTACTTTCCCAAATGCTGGAAAGAAGCCTTTGTGTTGCCATTGCCGAAAGTGCATAATCCAACAGATTTTAGTCAAATTAGGTCTATCAGTATTTTACCAACGTTTTCAAAAATTCTCGAACGCATTCTAGACTCTCAAATTCGTAGTTTTCTTAATAATAATGATATTTTACCACCTAAGCAATCTGGATTTAGAACAAATTATAGTTGCATTTCGGCTATGGCGGACGTTATTGATGACGTAATTCGGGCTAGGGATGATAGTAAGATTTCTGCTCTGATGTTGTTGGATTATACTAAATCTTTTGATTTCGTTAGCCACTCAATTTTAAAGTCTTGAGTGAAATGAATGAAATGGTTTTTCTGATGCTGGTATTAATTTAGTTGCCTCTTATTTAAACAATCGGATTCAACGTGTTAAAATAGATAACGAAATATCTGATCCTTTGGAAGATGAAAGTGGTGTGCCTCAGGGTAGTATTTTAGGACCCTTGTTTTTTATCATTTACACGTCTAGATTTTATCTTAAACTAAAGCATTGTGCCCATCATTTTTACGCAGACGACACGCAGTTATATTATTCATTTTTACCAGAAGATTTTAAAATGGCTGAGTTTAAAATTAATAACAAATTTACAAGCTATTTGTGATGTTTCTTCAAAGCATTTATTAAAATTAAATCCTTCGAAGTCATCTATAATATTCATAGGTAATCGAACTAATGTAAATAATATTTTAAATTATGGTATAAACATTAAATTGGGGGGCGAAAGAATTCCAGTTGTTGATAAATGTAAGTGTTTGGGCCTTATAGTAGATAATAATATTCGTTTTAAACATCACGTGTCTAATATTCTTAAAAAGGCATATCTTGCTTTAAAATTAATTCATTTGCATATACACTATTTAAGTAAAGATATTAAGAAGCCTTTATGTGATTCATTGGTCCTTTCACAATGTAGTTACTGTGATCTAGTGTATGGCTGGTGTCTTGATTATGAGGATAGGGGTAGACTGCAAAAGCTCCAAAACTCTTGCATTCGACTAATATTTGGCATTCGCAGGAGAAACCGCATTTCCTATAAACTTCACAAACTTGGATGGCTTAATATGCATAATCAAGGAATAGCTAATTTCTTTAACATTTTTTTATAAAATTTTAATATATCGTAGTCCGCCCTATCTCTATCAAAAAATAACTCTTAGAAATGATGTAAACCATTTAAATTTAAGAAGAAATACTATTCTTATTCCGAGACATAAAACACAGTTATTTAAACGATCATTTTCTTACAATTTTGCTTATCAAATAAATTCTTTAAATTTGGATCCGGACCGATTATCAATTTCATGTAATACTTTTCGTAATAGGATGATTGTACATCTAATGAATCAGCAGAGTATATAATTTAAGTTCTTCTTTTTTAACTTTTTGAATGGTTATTTTCTTGAGTAATTTATTACAATTTTTGGTATTGGGATCATTTTATTTATTTATTTATTGTCTGTAATAATTTTTCTATTTTTTGTTATTTAACAAAAATTTAATCTGTTTTTTTTTGGGTATTTGCAATGTGTATTGTTTTGCTTGATGTTAAACTGTCAAATTTAGAATTTAGAACTTTTATATGTAGGTTTATTAGGTATATGATTAAAGAAAAAGCTGTATTTAATCAGTTATTAGTTAAGCGTTGCTGTTAATGAGCGTTACTGAAATTACCATTTTTTAATAAAATGTGGGGCTACAATGTTAAAGACCAGAATCTGCCATGGCAGAATTCTGAATTTGTAGGCCTTTTATTTGCGTAAATTTATTACTAGATTTTGTAAACTTGTATTTTATTTTGTTTCTTCTATGCAAATAAAAAATATTTATTATTATTCTTATTATTATTATTATTATAATTCTATGCTTATATTCCTAATTGAAAATGACTATATACCTAAAGATACTAACATATTTGACAATATAAACAAAAGTAAAAAACATAAATACCAACTTAAACAAGAAATTATTTTTTAAATTTACAAGAAGATATATTTAACAATATGTTTAATAAAAATCAATGCATTAATTTGTAATAACAAACCTAAGCCTAAAGTTGCATAGAGAACGTTACCATTTCTTCTACCCTCCTCTATTTAGTAGAGTTAAATGCAAAAAACATAAAATGAGGCGTATTGTATTTACCCTCTTATCAGCAAGGACAGATTTAAAATCAAAGAAGCACTATCGCGCTCTCTTTAACCTAAGGCTTCACCTTGACTTTCTGTTGCATGTTCATGTATTTATTATATTCATTATTTTTGTTATTTTTGGTTCTTAATAACTTAGATGGGATGGCCAATAAACGAAAGAGATTCCGGACTTTTAATATATTTTATTGATGATAACTTAAATGCACAAGTTTGATCGGATGGTCCTTCGGTCAATATTTGTGTGAAATTAATGTGCTATAGGAGCGAGGCACATTTACTTTATTTTTGTAAAAAGTAATTAAGTCTCAAAAGTCATTTTGATTCATAAGACCGTAGTGTCAATAAGATCAGTATCTCTTTTGCCCACTTTTTTCAAAAAAATTGATAAGGAAACATGTTATTTCTTTTTTACAGGCCAACAATTAAGATAGCATGAGAACAAAAGTAACAATAACGCCGTATATCGTTTTCTTTACCGGATTTATTCCCAGATAAATAGTCATGTTGTCTGGTCTGCAGTTTTCTTCGACCTATCAAAAGCATTTGACTGCATCTATCATAGGGTTATCTTATGAAAGCTTCATCACAATGGACTTAAGAGGAGTAGCCCATTCCTAGATAACATTTTACTTAGAAGGAAATCGGCAGCGTGCGCGTTGTCTCTGAACATTCTGAATATCAGTTAGTGAGGTCTACCGTATGGTTGTGTGCTGATTAAGTTTCTCACCGACCTTAATATTCAATCAATCAATTAATCAAATCAGTTAAATATGCTTTAATGTCAAAAAATTTTAAAAATTTTGTAGACAAAGCTATACATAAAAAGCAAAACACACAAATATAGAAACCAAAATACAAGTACTAAATAAATATATACAAAACTGGGTACAAAAGACATAAATGTACCTGGTCAAATTTCTTATACTAAATGTAAAAAGTAAGAAAATAGGAAAGTAAATAAAAATAGTAACAAGAAAGTAAAATTCAGTATTCATTGCACATTTAATCTGTTTGCAGATGATAACACTCCCTTTTGGCATGCTTTAAGCATTCGATTACCGCAAGGAACCATGAAATACTGTCACTAAATCACAAAAAACTTAATTGTTATCTTTTAAATACCTGGTTGGTTAATCTGTAATTTACTTTTAGAGCTGATCGTCAATAGGGACTTTAAATTCAAGGAGCATATGGTTGCCCTTAGTAGGAAGCTATCTTTGGGATGTTTTACAGTTCGAGTGGCTACCCAGCAGTTTGGCCTAAGAGTTGGAAGGTCAGCTATTTTTCTCTGATTAACTTTCGCCAGATATGGTATTGGTTTCCGGGGTAATCCAGCTAATTACTTGCTACAAAAATTGTTTATCCTCGAAAACCGAGCTTTAAGATACGTCTGCGGAGTTATGCCAAGAGACCCCTGTCGCTTACTTTTTATTAAAAAGGGCCTTTCTAACGATCTTCTGCCTATATCTTGTATGTAAGAAGCAACGTTTCTCTTTTTCTTAGATCATTTGAAATGTACCACTCTTAATTTGCATATTCTATAGGCCAGCTTAGCCATTAGCTAAACTTGTAAATCCCAATAAGCAATTTGACTAAAAAGTCAATTTTCTATCAGGGTGTGAACATATTCAACCACTTCAGAGGCATAAAATCAGCAAAACCTTTGAAACACTCTTCAATAGGGTTTTTTGTTAGCAAAGCCTATATATTGCTTAGCTATTACAATGTTCTATTTTAACTTGTTTACACTTTTGTTTTAAATGTTTGTTTATCTGTTGTATACCTATGTATATTCAATATGTGCATTTAAAAAATTACGATTTATCTCTATTTGACAATATGTTAATGTGAATTTGTATACTGGCTATTAATGATTAAATTAAATCTTTAATCTTCAATCTTTATTTTTTTAAGTTAGTTTCTAAAGCTTTATTCAAAACAATTATTATGACAGCAAATTTGATTGACTTGATCCATACTCATAACTTCTATGGATATTTATATTTTTATTCGAACCCAAAATGACATCCGGAGTCTTAATGCACACTTTGAAGTGAAATAATATAAATAAAAGTTATTAAAAAAATTATAGATATTCTTAAGGTCTAAAAAAAATACTTTCGTTAAATCGTTAATCGTAAAAAGTTTAGCAGACAATCTGATATTAATATCTGGTAACTTCAAATAAGTGAACAAGTGAACATCTTTTTATACCAATAATTAATTTATCTAGATATTTTTGATGATCACTATAGAGCCTAAACTTTGTGGTTTTAAAACTGATTTTGGGCGTAAAAAGTTAATTTGAGAATGTCTTAAGTATTAATTGGAATGTGAGAGAAAAATTAACCGGGCCTCTCCAAAATTGCATTATTGTCTTGAAATCCGGTATTTCCATAAGTTTTAAAACAGAATTTGTCACGCTTATATTATTACCTAATAAAAAATTAGGATAGTTGTAGCTGCATGATATAGCACTTAATTATTTGACAGTCATATAACGCTATATCATGCATATCCCAGAAAAACATACTAGTTTTTTCCAATAACCAAATGAAAATCATCTTTTAGAATCTAAATTCAAGATTGGAAGGTCAAAGAATACTTTAGACGGGCATAAATAAATTATGCCAAGTTTAAAAATAAGTTACACTGCTAATCCTCATTAATCCAAATTAGTTCTAATATTCCACCTACTAAAAAAATTACATTTATTTGCCTTAGCTAGCAAATATCACTAAACTGTATTTAAATTAAAAAAAAATACCTAAAGGCTAATTAAAGTAATTAATTAAATTAAAAAAATATATTATAAGCTCTTGATGATTTTTTATTAATATATTAGAGGAATTTTATATTTTCACATTTTTTTCTTAAAATAACAATAAAACATTTCAAACAGAATTTTGTTCCGATTGTCTTGTTGTCTTCTCAATCTCAATACGTTTTCGCACTCACGCTCTTTTGTGGTGACAGACAGCGCTCGTTGAGTAATGCTTTCAGCCCAACGTACTTTGCAAACGCCAAGGCGAAGGATTTTTTTTGTCCGATGCTAATAGCGTTTTAGTTCCAAGTGCCTTTTTTGTTCTGCATTCTCTCCGTTCTCTAAAGTGGGTTTGTGACATATCATTTTACGATTCTCGAGGGGTTTTTTCGCTTTGTTTTTTCGCGAGTCAAATAAGGTTTGGGACATTATTGAATCTGATTTTTCACTTATAGTAGATTTAACTTAAGCCTCAACGAAAACCATTTAACCTTATGATCGGCATTTTGCTATTTCCGTTATCATTTTATGTATAAAATGCCCACCTTATAGCCTAAGTAAAACAGAAGTGATTAATAAAACATTATACAGTATTTAGCCAATATTTAATTTTTTTAAATAAAATAAACAAAGTATAACTTAAATGGGTATGATGACTATTTATTTAGAATTTAATCAAAGTTCATATAGAAACAATTTGTATATATAATTTGTTATGGTTTATACTACTATTACGTATATACTTGTTATGAAAATACTAGGAGCTGCAAAAAAAACTACTTTTATAATTTAAAACTCCAAGGTACATTTTTAAAATTTATTATTAACTCGGGGCTTGGCAAATTAACGAATGTACGACTTTTCTAAAAAAGCACCCTTTGGCTTATATTTTTTAATAAACGCTCCTGACTGTGCTAATCCCATTTCACTAATATTTTTCAATTTTCACCCCCAGCGAAATTATTAATAACGCCTTTATTAAGAGCGCTTCATACAACGTGAGACCCGAACCCCATGTCGTTCTAATATTTTAAGGTATACGGTTGTTCTGAGACGCGTTTTTTTATTTTATTTTTTTAATTAAGATATAATGAAATTATTTATAACATTTAAATTAATATAGTCGTCCTCATAAATAATTTCTCTTCAAATTTTGTGCTCGGACCATATAAAATATTTCAGGAAGCCGCAATGATAAAAATAAAATATAAAAATTATATCTTTAAGATAACAAAAAGCGGAATTTTATCATTCCACGTGCACCGCTTGGAGAATTTTTGTCGTGCCAAAAAATAGGGCCATTAATTAAATTTAGTCGTTTTTGCCTCGTCTTACAACCGGAGAAAACATAATTTGCTACAAAAATTGCTAAAAACACAATGTCGCGTATAAATGAGACGGGGGGTTCTCTTAATTATATTTTTGATAAGACCCTAAAAATTGTCGCCCTTGTTCTCTACCAAATTTAATTTTCCCTCGTTAAGCGCTTGTCATTATGATTGTAAAGGTCGGTTTGTTTTAAACGATGCCTCATATAGTATGTTTAAGAAATAAATGATATAGTTTTTTGTTATTATTAGAGTAGGATCAACCCACATAGTGTTCTAAAACTTTTTTGAGCGTAGTATCAAATTGTCTATTTGATTTAATTGGATAATTCAAGATTTTGTAAAACTTAATTTTTGCTATTTTATATCATCTTTAAATTTTGTAATAATAATTTTAAATACTTAATCAATCATCCTGAACTATTGTTGACTTGAGACCGACAATGATGTGTATAAATGGGTTACTAAATGTTTAATAATTTTATCCATTTTATTTATAAGTTACTACCGAAATCAACTTCTCATATTATACATATATGCTTATATACAGTGACCGCTTAAAGTTCGGCATAAATTCGATAAAAATTAGAGACATGATTTTTTGAGAAAACGCTCGGACCGGTTGATTTTTATTTTAAGTTGCGCATTATTTCTCATAAATATTTGTATACAGTGTGGAACAAAAAAAAAGATATGACGTCATCGGTTATTTTTTTAAAATATAGTGCTATATTTTTTATTGCATTTATGAAATATAGGTGAAATTCCAAGCAAGTTTCGTATTACACACCTTATCTCAAAACTCAACTGCTTCCGAAATATTTAAAGTTAACCAACAAGAAAGCAAGTAAGTACGTCTATTTACAAATAAAGATAAAATGGAGGATAAAATGTTATAAACTGTGAAAACTCTTATTAATGTATCAAGTATACAAACTGATCCCCATTTACTTTTTGGCAGAAAGCAAGATGGTTTACAAACTCATGTAAAACACTATCAATTATTTCGGGTGATATACGTCTAATTTCATATCCAATTATATTTTTGAAATCTTCTACGTTGTTTGGCTTCTCAATATAAACTTTACTTTTCAGGTACCCCCATAGAAAATAGTCGCAGGGATTTAGGTCTGGTGACCTGGTCGGCACTCTATTGTCTCTCTTCGTCCTATCCATCTTCCTGGGAACACTGTCTGGTCTTGTTCGTTTGGGTAGCAGGCTTTTAAGATGCGTCTTACTGACGTTCCGGCTATATTATTATCAACTGAAATTTGTGAAGTTGGATTATTTGGATTTTCTTCGATGGAGAGCAGCACGTTTAAATTTGTTTCTTTTGGACGTTTTAATCGTTATTTTTGGACAACCTCATCTTGGCAAATCCCTAACATGACCTGAAGTGATGAATTTGTGCTCTATTCTACTAATTGTTAACTGAGAAATAGGATGATTTGGATATTTGGTATTAAACAGTTCACTTACTTCTTTTTGCATGCGCACTCGATCCCCATACCCTAGCATCATCAAAATTTCAGTTCGTTGGGTTTCCGTTAAATTAGCCGAACTTATTCTGATAAAAACTATTATTTTTCGAACTGACACTGACATTCGAAAATGGAGATTTTTTACAGGTGTGCAACCATAAGAATAGAAACAATCGGCAGGGTTTATAACATTATTTTTTTCCTCGATTTTACCTTAATTTGTAAATAGACGTACTCATTTGTTTTCTTGTTATTTAAAAGTAAATATTTCGGAAACACTTGAGTTTTGAGATAAGGTGTGTTATACGAAACTTGCTTGGAATTTCGCCTATATTTCATAATTGTAATAAAAAATATAGCACACAAACAAATGGGTCACACTGTGTATACAGTGTGACCCATTTGTTTTCGGGTCACCCTAATAAAAAGTTTATTTTTTGTGCAATTTTGCTTTGGTTTTTTTTAAATGTTAGGTCCAAAAGAACTGCATCATTATAATAAAAAAAAATCTGCCATGCAAATTCCAAGGCCTACTAATGTCAGTTTTTGAGGGCCAAATTTTAAGAAACCATGCTAGGCATTTTTTTAGCAAAAAAATTTGCACACCACTGGATTTGACATCCCCCAAAACGGCCTTATACCAAATTTCACCAAAAAATATTAAGTAATAAGAATTTTATAACAAAAACAAAAAAGGGAAATTATGCATTTATTTAAATTTAAAAATGTGTAGATAGCCATAAAAAAAACAAATTGAACAAAGATAATACAAGCAGATAACAATTCCAGACTAAATACAAATAAAAACAAACAATAAACTAACAAAAATAAATGCAAATAAAATAAAAACAACAAACAAAAAAATTAAAAATTAACCGCTACTAAATTTTTGAAATTTCTACTAATCCACCATTGTTTTCTATGCATTTTACATTCCTTTTGCCTACATTTAAAATAACTTTACGGACTTGCTCTGGAGTAATTTCTGAATAAACCTGGATTATTCTGACTTGTAGATCTTCTAAATTTTGAGGTATTGATTTGTACACTTTTTCTTTAAGTAAGCCCTAGAGAAAAAAATCGAGTGGCGTTAAGTCAGGGGATCTCGGTGGCCACTCAATAAAAGGACTGTTTCGTCCTATCCAACAGTTTTCAAAATGTTGATTTAACCAGTCTCTTACTAAACGAGCATTATGGACAGGACAACCATTTAATTGAAATTTCAAATTAAGGTGATATCTTAAGGGTAAATCTTCTAATGCGTTCGAAAATTCATTCTCAAGAAAATTCAAAAATTCAATTGTATTCAAATTACCATTAAAGAAAAAAGGGCCAATAATTTTGTCGCTTAGTATTCGACACCAAACGTTAATTTTTTGCGAATACTGTCTCCTTGCATTTATTATAAATTCTGGATTCTGCACGGACCAGTGGCGGCAATTTTGACTGGAGACTACGCCATTTCTGGTAAAAGTGGCTTCATCGCTAAAAAGGATTTCATCTAGAAAGTTTCTGTTGTTTAAATATTCTCCCTGAAGCCAATAGCAAAACTCTAATCTTCTTGCCTGGTCACCATCCTCTAAGGTGTGCAAAAATTTTGGCTTAAATGCTTTTATGTTATTTTTTTGCAAACATCTTCTTATACTTTCTCTGGGGATGTTAAGGACCAAACTAGCCGTTCTGACACTACTTCGAGGATTGCCGTTAAAATATTCCAAAATGTAATTTTCATTTCTTCTGAGCCCACGCCGTCCATTATGTCTATTTTTAAGTAGATTTTTCGAAACAGATCCTGTTTCATTGAAAATTTTATTAACACGTTGCATAGTACTTAGACTTATTGGTCTATCAGGATGCCTAATATTAATTTCTCTGACAGCTTCTCTCATCGAACCCGTGTTACCACCAACAAGACGAACAATTTCAGTTTTTTCTCTTAAATTTAAATTTTCCATGATTACTAATACTATCTAAACACGTTCTATTACCACTTTTGACAGTTAGATGTCAAATGTGATAATTCAATATTTCAATAATTTTTAGACACAATAGAGTTCAATATTTCAATAATTTTTAGAGACAATTTAGAAGTAGCGCATTTCTTTTTTTTTTTATCATAAAATTGTTATTATTTAATATTTTTTTATGAAATTTGGTATAAGGCCGTTTTGGGGTATGCCGAATCCAGTGGTGTGCACAACTTTTTGCTAAAAAAATTCCTAGCATGGTTTCTGATTTCTTAAAATTTGGCCCTTAAAAACTGACATTAGTAGGCCTTGGAATTTGCATGGCAAAATTTTTTTTTTGTTATAATGATTCAGTTTTTCTGGACCTAACATTAAAAAAAAACCCGAGCAAAATCGCACCAAAAATAAACTTTTTATCAGGGTGACCCGAAAACAAATGGGTCACACTGTATAAATATATCATTCAAAGAAACCTTCAAAAAATAAACATAATTAATCTTGGAAACAAATTTTTTCGTCTAGAAATAAAATAGCGTTTTTTCTTGTCTGTTATTTTATAGTCTCGTATTGCGCTTACTTTGTATAATTTTATTACACGGAATACTAAAGTTTAATGTTATCTCTAATTTTAATAAAAAATTAAAAAAAAATATTTCAGTGTGAAAAATAATTATAATTTTATTGGCTTTAGTACATCAGTATTTAATGGGTATTAATTGGTCCTTAAATATGTATTTCTATTAAATCTTTTTTTATATACCATTTTAAATTTCTTCTACTAGTTACACATATTTTAACACTAAATAAATTGAAAATTAAAAATATGATTTGGCAGCTGTGCTTTCCTGTAATAGTCACGTTTGTTTAAATATTTTTTTAGTGTGAATATTAAGGCAGTAGCATTTAGCAACTTAGTAAGTGTGATATATACATTTTATCAGAATGACGAGATAATGCAGATCCTAAAGTCAAGGAATTAGATTGATGATGGTTCAACACAAATTGGTAAGTCAGATAAATTGAAATATCTGACTAGCAAACATCTTTCAAAAGAACTCATTTATATTTTTCCCAGGCATATGTAAATTCAAAAATTTAACCTTAAATCAAACTTTCCTTAAGAATATTACTTGCAATAGACTGGCTAATTAAACACTTACTAAACTAGACCAAGCACTTATTAACTAAGCATTTTTGTAACAAAACATCCCAATAACTAAAATAACTTTCTTTTCAGCTATCCGTGCTTAAATGCTGTTTGAAACGGCTTTTAGGATTTATGACTGCCAAGAGTAATACTAAAGATAAAAATCAGATGCAGCCAAATCAGGAGACCGCACTGACCAGTTCAAATTTGTTAAAGATGTAATGGCTGGAAAATTTTGCTGTGTTAAACTTCAAAACGTTCCTATTACAGTAACATAATTTTGTCATCTAATTTCTATCTTTTATAACCATTACCTCGATGTGTCATTACCCACTGATAAAAATAGGAATTTATGTTGCCATCGTTAATATAAAAAAAAAAAAAATATTTTATAAGCTCTAGCATTTTATTAGTAAAATAAATTCTATCCTTAACATGATAGACGGATTTTCATGCGGGAATAATCCGTCCGTGCATTTTCATATAAAGCTTTAAAGACTCTTAAAATTTTATTCATGCTGTATAGGGTATGTTGGATTCAAATTGAGTTGAAATGGCTTTTGATACGATTATAATTAAAGGACTTAAAAATAGTGATATATAATTTTTGTGATATGAAGGTAAATCTTTCAGAAAATCTAACTCTGCAGTTCTATCAAGCAATATAATATAGTATATAGTAGTAGTAGTATATAGTAGGTATTTTTGTTAAGATTTTGGAAACCATATTTGAAGAATACATTTTTGTTTTAGTGACCAAAGTATTTGCATGTACATATCTAAGATGTCCAACTAAAAAGGCTTCTCTGCTGTATTTCTGGGAGTAATAGTCAGATGACGTACGGAAACATTTATTTGTTACTAAGTTGTGAATATTTATTTATTATTACTTATATATTTTTTTCCATCAAAATCATATTTAACTAAACAAGAAGTAAAATTATAGAACCGAGACTTTGTTTAATATTTTATAACTCTTTGCCTCAATCGATCTGATTAATGATTAATACTTTTATATTATATTTTGGTATACTTTTTTTACTTAAGTGGCTGTCTTTATTGTTCTGTTAATTTGATTTTGTTTTTATAATCTTTGTAAATTTTTAATTATATAAATAAAGCTGATATACTTGCCTCTAATAACTAAGCACAAAATTTATCTAGAATAAATATGTATTTTATATAACGTTTTCAAACCATTTGTTACTGAGGGATTCCAAAGAAACCAGTAAACCATTTGCCTTATTTTAAAAAGAATTTATGTTCTTACCGTTTCCCAAACCCAACAAAATAAAAATATCAAATAACTCCGTATACCCACTGGAACAAACAAATCGTCCATTTAAAACCAGAGACTTCGATATGCTCAATAAACGCGGTCAGGAATAAGAACAAACTCAAAGAAAAAAAACCGAAAGACATCTATTTAACAGCAAACATCCCTTTTCTCGGCGCTAGCGGGCTCGCTTAAAAAACTTTCTGGATCATTAACCAAACCAATTGTCTCGTAACTGCCATTGAAGACACGTCTTTTTAATTTATTAAGCAGTTTGTTTCGGCTATAGTTTTTACAGATTTTTGGTTTTCTTTTAATAAGACTTAATGGCCAAACAAACAAGAAATAACCCGAGCTAAGTAAGATGGAATAATATAGCTATAAAAATCAAACAGGATCCCAAAAATCCAAAGTCTTTTGATATTTGTGACTTTTTACATGTTATGTATAGTATTTTTCAGAATAATGCGACGTTTTAAGGTAAATATAAAAAAAATCTTTTGTATTTATTAAAATTAAATGAAACATACGATCGCCAACTTTTAGAAATTTGTTAATATTCCCAATACGCAATTAAGGTTATACTGTTTAGCTAAAATATGACAATATCAGTTGAGGAGTTTGCGTGCATAACCGGATATATCCACTTTCAGAAAATTTTCAGGAAACACGCAAAACACCCTGTGTGTTTATATTTAAAATAGTAGTATTTTAAAAAAATAGCTTTAATTAATCGGGGTTAATCAATTTTTTAACATAAAAAGAAACAAAAAAATTAACAATTCGTCATTATTAGCAATAGAAGTTTCTGTATATCCGTTTTTGCACACAAATGAGACATGGTAAGCAAAAATATATATTTATTTATCTTTAAGCAAACTGGATCAAGTAGTATTTGACAAAAGTAATAAAAGGAAAATTAAATATGTATTGCAATTTCTTCGCGCAGGCAATCGCATAGCTCATTTTCTTCTTGGGTCTCAAAATTTACGGAAGTATCCACATTGGCTCCGGTATTGTTACTATCTAATAGGTTTTTGTACCGCAAAGAATCTTCTTTGTTTTGCCCATCATCCTCAAAATGCTTCTTTATCAAATGACTCAAACTTTTTTTTCTTTTTTTCTGGTATGGAATTACCCAGCGGTAGCGTGCTAAACTGTATGTTGTCTTCTGATTTTCCTTTCTTAAGAATTGATTCCCAAGCTGTGTCACCCAATGATGTAAACCGATAAAATTGAGACATCTTTATTTTAACAATGGTTTTGTTATATTTATTTTCATTGTGAAATTCTCTTTATTTTTTTATATACCTTTTCCACTTCTTTAACATTATACATTTGCCAGTCAAGGCCCAGTGTTTTTACCAAACCTACCTCCGAATATATTTCAACGTATTTTTCTTTTATTGTAATGACTCGATGTCTTTAAGATTTTCTCCACTCTACCAAATGATCGGTCCGTAGGAAGAAAGCTATGCCCTTGGACTGGAGAAATTATTTATTTACTTCTATCACTTCTTTTAAATTATCTGGGGATATGTTTTTAAGTCAGTATATTAGCATATGAATAATATGCGAATTCTTATTCTGCCTCCCATCGCAGAATAGTCTGGGAATGTGTATTCCTTCATAATTTAAGTTTTGAAAATGACTGAACAAAGCAGAGTCAATTTAAGTAGCTCCTCTGTTTTTTTATGACCTAGATTTTTTTATGTACATAAAAATTATTACATAAAAAAATCTAATTAATTCGTATGCTTTTAAGAAGCAAGCATCTAACCTTACTTCTGCTTTTTATGCACTTCTCTTTTGCTTTCGCGAATTTTTTTTTCTACTTCCATCACTTCCTTCCTTTATACTTATTGTCTCATTTATGATATACAAAATTCAACTTCAAATACTAAAAAAACACTTTTATTTGACTGGTCTTACAAAAGTTGAAAGCGCATGGAATCACAACTCAACGTCCAAATAACAACTACTAGAATAAATAATGAAAAGTGCAATAGAATATGCACAACTTGTTTATTTGAATATATTCGATTTTGTTATCAAAATTCGGATATAGCCGGTTTTGCTCCAAATGTCGAAGTTTACTTAACGTTTTAAATGAGATTTATTTGGTTTTGCTTCCAAACAAATATATGAACCTATAGAAACGATAACAAAGAACCAAAAACCGTCAAAAAACGATTTTCAGTAAAAAGTGGATATATCCGGTTTTGCACCCAAACTCCGTAGCTGTTATTGATCAATTGAGGCACCAGTTGATCAATTGATAGTTATATTCTCTATGATTTTAAAACTCAGATTTGAATTACATAAATTAAATGTTTCAGCTACTTGGAAAAAACTAAATTGGTTTTGTTCCCTTTGATTTGGTCTTCTACTACTGAGGCATTCAGTTCTTCCAGCTCTAGTGAATCCTTCCTAAATTTGTGTTGCCTTTTATGATACAGCACCCTTTTTGAAAAAGCGATACGTCAGATCTCCGGTATACACATTAATTTTATATATATTTCTTAATTGCCATGTGTATCGTTCTATCGGTGCATTTATCTTCAGTGAATTTTGTGTTATTTCAAGTTGATATTTCTCTACATATAGTAGCTAGTCTTTGCAACCCCCAATGCAAGCTCTGCTCCAATAACGAGACTAGTAGATTCTCTTCTAGCAAGTTCATCCACTTTAAGTCTATTATTCCTTTCTGTCCCGGTACCCAAATAGGTTTTAATTTACTACAGCCTTCTAGTTTCTTAAGTTCTAGTAAGTCTGATACCAACTTCCAGATATAGCCCCAAGCAAAGATTTTTAATTGAAAGGCTAATGCAAGAATCCTTGTTGGAATAAAGGAGGTCAATTCGATTGAACTTTCAATGCAAATATCTCTGAAACTAAAAAAGTTAGAAAAACGCAATTTTATATAAATATTTAATAAAGTTGGTTAATCATTAACGAAGATAGGCAGTCTTCTCGTCGGCAGTTGGTTGAATCGGACTTGGGGCTCGATGATTTTTCTAATATTGCTGGAAGCAGTTCCCGGTGACGGCGATCCATTGCAGAATCTTAATCGGAATGCTATTAACCAATCATTCTTTTTCCACCCTGTAGATGCCACCGAGGTCCTTGAAATAATTTAGTGCTTGAAGAATCATAGGTCTTCGGGTTCCGATGGAATCTCTTCACGTCTGCTGTCACTTCTGCCTGCGAGCGCTTTAGGTGCTTTGGTTTGGGCAATCAATCAGTCATTTCTTCGGGGCGAGTTTCCATCCTGTTTAAAGGAAGCTATGATTATCCCTCTTCATAAGGGTGGTAGCTTGGACTGACCCTCTAACTTCCGTCCCATATCAATTTTGTCTACCCTCTCCAAGGTTCTTGAGCGGCTTGCAAAAAAGAGCACATTATATTTGGTCAAAAAAGAGACAATTTTTTGTCCAAATATAATGTGCTATCCCCTAATCAGTATGGATTTCAGTCATCTAAGGGCACGCAGGATGCCATTTTCAGATTCTTGGAGAGTATCTATCTATAAACTCCAAGGAGGCTGCAGCAGCGGTGTTCTGTGATCTGTCCAAGGCCTTCGATTGTGTGGATCATGGAATACTGCTGTCAAAGCTTGATTTTTATGGATTTAGGGGAATGGCTTTGGGGTGGTTAAAGTCATACCTGTCTGACCGCACCCAGAGGGTGGTTGCATCTGGATTTTCATCAGGGATAGCACATCTTAAATGTGGTGTACCTCAAGGGTCAGTGTTGGGTCCTATTTTATTTTTATTATACGTTAATGACTTAAGCTCTCTATCGCTGCATGGACTAGTGGTTCAGTTTGCCGATGATACTACAATTCTGTGGCGTAACAGATCAAAAAGTAGTCAGATCTCTCATAGTAGAGGACCTTCACAAAATTAAAGAGTGGTGCATCTGCAATCAGCTTGTATTCAATATTGATAAGACTTTTATTCTGGGCTTTAAGTGTAATGTAGAGGGTTTTTTGTTTGATGAGCAGAGCCCACTACATGGTAGGGATTATTGTTGATTTCTCGGCCTCTTCATTGATGAGAGTTTAAGGTTTGACAACCACGTTTTGGGCCTCGCTGCTTGTTTTGCAGTCACGGTTGCCAGGCATGAGTTGGGGGGGTTGTTTGCTTGTTCAGTTTATTTCGCCTTGATAGACTCTCATATCCGTTATGGGTGGCCATTTTGGGGTTTGTGCTCCAAGGGACTCCTTAACATAGTTTTTACTATTCAGAAAAAAGCATTAAGGTATCTGTGTGGTGTTGGTCTGAGAGTCTCTTGTAAACCTCTTTTTGTAGCTGAAAGAATTTTAACAGTTTTCTCACTCTTTATATTGGAAACTGCAGCACTCATATATAAGTCCGTAAGTCCACCATCCTACACCAGTCATAATACTCGTCAAGTGGGCAACTGATCTCTTCCAATACCCACCTCCTCACTTACGAGAAACTCTCGTATAATTATTAGTCGTAAAATATTTAATCATGTTCCTTTTTCGATTAGGACTGTTACAGACCTTAAAAAGTTTAGGAGAGAACTAAAGAAATTAATCTTACCAAAAGCTTACTACAGCATTGAAGAGTATTTTAACGACTCATTTTAATGTTTAAAATTAATTATATATCTGTTGATCAGATTTATTTTATTATTATTTTTTTTTATTATTCTTATTTTTTGTTGGTTCTTGCCTTTTCTTTTCTTGTTTTTTGTTTTTTTCTTTGATTATATAAAATATACTTCTATGTACAATCAAAATCGATTCTGTATTCTGTTTTTGTCCTGTATCCTGTATAACCAAATAAATACTTGTATTATAAATTCTAGGATTAGGAAGCTTTTAGCACAAGTTTGTAAAGAAAGAAGTAGAGGGAACTACAACCACCCTACTTTTGATTATAGGGTGAGTCACCTTAACTTCAAAATTTTCAATGGCACTATCTGTTATATTGATACCTTAAATTTAAGGTCTTTTTGACTAGGATTCACCTGGACAAGAAATTTTTCGAAATTTTATATAGGGTCATAGAAAGCTATAAGTTAAATAATATAAACTAGTGTTCTCAAAGTGCATTTCATTTTGTGCTAAACAAAAGTGTATTTTATTTTCAAACTCATTTCTAAGATTTTGAAACAGTTATTTTGGCACATTCTGTAATAATTCGTTGCAGAAGATCATCAAGTGCAGCTGGTTGCGTTTTAAGCAAAACAGTTTTTAAGTGACCTCAGAGAAAAAAGACGAGGGGCGTTAGATCTGGTAATCTCACCGGCTATTTCATTGAATTGCTTTAATGTTCTGTGAATTCGATTTGACTGTCATTAAATCTGATCCATTGTAGTCCTTGTGTAGCTTTACTGTAAATAATCATATAAGTGGCGGCAAGTCTAGCAGCAACATTTAATTATTTTATTTAGAAGAACTAGAATAAAGTTCCATAAATAAAAGCCAAATAAAATATTTAAATGTAATAAAAATTAAATAGTAATCTATATCTTAACAGGGATTTATTTAGGTCACTAAAATCGTGATAGTATTAAATGTCCAGTAAAAGAATTCATATAATGTTTCATAAATCATGCAATATAACAAAGACTTATTTCTCAAATATCTTTAATGATATATTTCGCCAAGCAGAGGGCATCATTAGAGCTACAAATGATACTTATTACTATTGAAAAAATAAAAAATAATGACAACCCACTTTATACATACAGACACATGTAATTGAAGAAATATTGATGATAACCGTTTGTAATACCATATTTTAATTTTTTATTTTTCAAGGTTTAGTCAACCCTAATAATACAGGAGATCCTTTAAATATGCTATTAAGGTTCTTTCAATAATAACTGAAAAATGGGTTTATTAAATGTTTCTTGCGGTAAATTCTGATATTCGACAGAAATCCCATTATTTTCACAATAATGTAAAATTAAGGGCGCTTTTAGCAGAATTGTGTTGCTTTTTTCTTAAATTTCATACTTTCAAGTTTACCCAACTATGTTTGCAGTATTCTTTAGGAAAATTATAGGACAAAATTAAGCACATTAGACACATGGAATGTCTTTAGGATATTTTTCAAATGCACGGTGCTACAATAGTGCGGGTTGCTGGTTCAGAGGCGTAACATACGCGTTTTTTTAAAACAAATATTAGTTTTTTTGTTCTTTCACTAATGAAGTAATTTTTGGCTCGTAATCCTTGAAATAAACATCACAAAATTATAAAATTAAGCAAGCGGAAAAAAGAATACGATAGGATATACGAAGTGTCGAGGAGCGCATGCACCTATTTTTTTTATAATTTTATTGTTATTAAGTTAAAATTTGGCACGAACAAGCCTAATTCGGAAAAAGCAACACTTTCATCTAAAAATAGGTACTTTTTAAATAAGTGACTTTTTGAGCAAAACGCATTTGAGAAAAATCTGCTATGCGTATAAAATTCTAATCATAAATTAAAAAAAAATAGGTAGACCATGAAAACTTTAAAATTTCCTATTTTATCTCATCAAAACGTATGTAACACAAATTGAAAAGTTACTTACTTTAATGTAAGTTAAAAACATAATATACACCCTAACTTTATTTTACAAATTTTTAATTCGCCTACGAAGACTATTTATATTGCCAACAGGTGTGGAGTAAACAATTTATTTTAAACGACCCAATAAAGAAAAGTCAAACAGATTGAGGTCGGGAGATCTAGCTGGCCAGGATACCGGACCGCCGCGACCTATTTATCGCCAGTGATAATTTTCATTTAAAAATTGGTTAGCAGTTGCCCTAAAATGAGTAGGTGCACCATCGTGCATTATACAGATTGCTGCCTCATCATTAATGGAACATTTTTACGTGATATGGGTAAGTTTGTTCTTTAAAAAAAATCTGTATCCCCTGTCAACCTCTAAGGTAAAAAAACATAAACTAATTCTAAAGTTTATAATAAGCCCTCCCCAAATGTTTACAAAATTATTATAAAAAAATTAATCGATAAATGAATTGATTAATCAAACGCATAACCTCTTTAATTCCTTATCGACTTTCAACAAAATTTCTAACTTAGCAGTGATTCTAAAGGCTTGGCCGGTTGACTGACCAAAACAGTTTATTCTTTTAGTGGGTAGTGGGTAGCTAGCGGTTCCTTCTTATTTTAAATTGAATTGCAATATAGAACACCACAATATATTTTTTAAGTTTATTAGATTAATTTTTTTTAAGAAGTTTTGATCCATGTTAATGAAAATCGAAGATTTTAGCTGACACATTTTTTGTTTTAAATCCTTACCTTAGATAGAAAAATATTGCTCAATTCATAATACAGTAAATTTTGGGGTATTTAGACATTTATCAAACTATTTTAGTTAAAAACTACTTGAGTGGGTAGTAAGCCACTACTCTCCATTGAGCTCGAGATTATTTTATTTTCATGAAGCATTCATGTATTTAACTTATAATTTTTTTCCGAAAATAACAAGCTGCATTTGCCATATTTATCTATTTGAAATAGTTTCAGCACTTAAAAATATCTGACGTATTACAGAAGTTAAGCTATAAACTAAGTTAAATAAGACTGTTTTAAAATGCGATGGAGGGAACTCATTATCTGATAAAAATTTGGATATATATCAATATAGTATTTTCCTATTTTTTAAATTTTAGGTAATAACTAAAAGAATCATTTTTAGTAAACCCTATGAAAGGTAGGAAATCCGACTTTATCTCTATAGCTATATAATTCCTGTTAAAATCCCTTTAATCAACTTCCATTACGACCGTTTTGAGTCAAAGATCTAAGCATTAGAGCGGAACACAATTAAAAATTCCAACGATAATTACAATAGATAAAAAGTTTTTTAATTGAAAAAAAAAAGAGGCAAAGGACGGAAAACAATAAAAATTAAACTAAAGCAGCACTGAGAAGTTTAATTAATTCTATGAATTCCGGATTATGTAGAAAACTGGTAATGGTTCGGTCCGGCCGGGGGCCCGGGCCATTATTCAAATCAGACAATGGCCTTTTCAAATCTTTGAATGGCCAGAAAAAGTTAGAAATTGCTTGTCATTTGCACTAGGTTTTAAATGGCAGACATTTTAAATTGATAGTCGATAAAAACTACCGCATCTTGGGTTTCGATAAGCAAATAAACATACGACATGTAAAATAAACATTAGTTTGAGTATAAACTGAACAGTCTTATGGTAATTTTTGACCCATCTTTCGTTAAAGAAGGGTTTTTGTTTGAGTTTTTTTCCAGACTTTTTGACCTTCATTAGTTCCAGTTTTCACGTGGTCTATCACCATTAAACTTCTAGTCTTTTCTAGTTAGAACTAAAGCTTTAAAAGTTGTTGTCGCAGTGCTTTTTTCTTATATATGACAAAAAATTTTAAAAATTTCTTAAAAATTTAAGAAGGATCTCCATAGATGATTTTAGTACAATTTTTAATATTTCTGTTAAAGACTTCCTTACTCCTATGTAAATACTGCATAAGAAAATGAAATATCATTATATTTTTGTAGATTTAGTGACATCCCACAAATTTTCTTGTCTCATAATCATAGCATGGATCACTTTATTCTCGACTGTATTTTTTGCACTGAGATAGAGCGTAATGGCTAAAATGTGCTATGTGATAAGTTTTTAAAATATACGCATACTTTTCTTTCAAGGCTTTAAAGGTGAATAACACGTAATTCTGCAACAGAAAATATATCGAAGCAAATCCAGAGTTTTCCCAAGCGCATATTCGTAAATCTTAAAAGTTGGCAATGCCGGTTGATATTTCTCAATGATTTAAAATAGGGCCAACATCATTCAACGTACCTATTTGACAATGATATATCCAAATTTTTTTTTCTTTTGCTGACAATATTAAATGTTTATGTTATTTGCAGATGACTGCTATATATAACCATAATTTCAGTAATTCTTCTAGGTCAATAATATTTTCTATTGAATATCTTGAAACTATAGATATTCAAGGATTTACTAATGGTAAGTTTTATGAATATTTATATTATCTTCCTATTTATCGCCGAATTAATTTTAATTTATTTAGCCCCCATTTTTAATACAAATATTGTCAAGTTTTGTATTACTTTTTAATGATGTAATCTATGTTACGCTACTGCTTTTAGACACGCTTACAAATAGTGTAGGATTATATTTTCTCTCCGTCACACCTAGCCAGCTCGTGGGTTATGCGAGAGGGACGACTCGCGACATTTGACATTTGACATTAATCAGAGAGATCGTTTACGTATCTTTTAAGAGCCAGAGTCACACGTGTCTCATTGATCTTTTATAAGAAGTAGCATTACCTTCCTTTATTTTGTTCTTATCAATTAAACTTGTAAAATTGAACTTTAATTTCTCTCAACCCTACAAACATATTACCTGGAGTATTTTCGGCATAAAAACTAGCGTATACTAACTATTTTAACCGAATTCAATAAGTACGAAGAAATTTTTAAAAGGATATATATTAACTATAAGTAAAACAAACCCTTAACTAAGAAAATGTTAAAACAAGTAAAGCAGATAATTCGTTCATTCGCACCAAACCATAATGCCATCAAATATGAGAACGAGGTTCGGCTAATAGCCCGACAAGACATATTGAATAGATGGAGGGAATACTGTGAAAATCGATGACGAAGGAATATGAAGAGAATCACTAACACAAGTAAAACACAGTTTTGAAAAAGAACCTACCAGCAGTAAAATTGAAATAGAAATAAGAAGAGAAAAGAGTCATAAATCCACTGGTATAGATAATATACGCACCGAAATGATTTGGTCCTAGATGACGTCGAAGTGGATATAATGCACCAAATCTGCCAAAAAATATAGGAGTAATATGCACGTAGGTCAAAGACTGAACAACATCAATATATATTCCAAGTCATAAGAAAGGAGCAAGGGACTTATGCAGCAACTACCGCATAATAGCACTGATCACATATTGCAGTAAAATCATGTTAAAAATAATACTAGTAAGGATAAAACCCATTTCTCCTACCTTAAATTCCAGAAGAACAGGTCTTCTTACAGGATGCGACACTAAAAAGCAAATATTTGACATAAGATTCAGGGATTTTAATATCACTACATACTTATCAATTAGAGCAAAACCTTTAATCTGGTGAAATGGAGGAAGTTCTCACCGAAATGGGAGTGCCATTCCATTGATTCTACTTATCAGAAATATATATAAGGATAGCTGCGTTCGGGTTAGAGTAAATAAGGAACTAATTGAAAATTTCTGTGTTACTAACGTAATAAAGCAGAGCTACCTATTTAATCCAATCTTATTTAAAATGTACGGCAAATAAATTGTGCAGAAGTGAAATGGCGGTATCACTATTGCCCAAAGAAAGATTCTTATTCTGAGATATGCAGATAATACAGCAATTTTTACTTTGTCTAAAGAGGAACTGTGTCAACTATTAGATATAACAGAAAACAGATATAGAACTAACAACGGAAATAAATAATGTCGGCGTTGTAAGTCAGCTTGTGTACCTGGGATCTGCAATAGCCAATACTGGCACTGAGGAATTTAAACGTAGATTAGCAATTGCAAAAAATGCAATGACGAAACTGACTAATATCGGGAAAAGTCATGAAATCACCGTAATGACCAAAATGAGACTGCTCAGATGCCTAATCTAAGGAAACTGACAAAGAGAGCATATAGATGCATTTTGCTGAAGAGGTATGCTAAGAATTACTTGGACAGCTTGCATAACAAATGCGTTAATATTAGAATAATTGAATTTTAAGAAAGGGCTGAAAATGCAAGTAATGGAGTAAATAATATGCTATTTTGGACATATCTTCCGAAGAAACGGTCTTGAGAAGCTTGTGACACAGTCGTGGCATGTAAAAGAGAAAGAAGGCAGATCTCCCACAGAATACACCAACTACATTATCGCAACAATTGGCATTTCATAATCAGAATGAACAAGATTGACGAAGACCGAGACATCATCAACACGAATTTATGGTATCACAATGTCATGGTTAGCGACTAAAAAGAAGGAGAATTATAAATACGATTTTTTTATCACTCTCTACGTCGTTTTGTTCTTTAATGAAAGCCAGGAAAGACTAAGCTTACGTAAAAACGCTTATTAAGGGTACTAACGCTTTGGTCAATTGTCCATTATTACCTACATTACATTCTTAGTAATAGTTAACCATTAAGAATATTTTCCTATATAAGATATATCAAGATTAACTTAATTTTATTTAAGATTTTTTTTTGTATTTACCATTAACTTTAAATTTTATAACAGGTTTTCCAAACTCTAATTTTTAAGTGGCTATATCAATGTAAGACTAAATTACACATTTTTTTTTCTAAAATTATTTTTTTAAGTCAGTTACGTCAGATATAAATAAAAATAAAATTAGCAATTAAGTATTATAGCGTATTATTGCTACTTCTCAAATATGACGTAGATTTAATCGTGCATGATTTATTCTAAGAGATAAGCGACATACAAATATATAGAAAATGAAAATTCAAATTTTCCCTAAGATTCTTGAACAGGAAACTTCTAACAAGAACTTTCTTTAAAGAAAACTTTAAAAAAAAAAAATTTGTGACTAAAAATAAATTTTAACAATGAGTGAAACAAAATATAATTCATATGTATTCTTCTATTATCGTTCGTAATTCTCAATCAACAAATAGAGAGACCTAAGATTCAACAAATCAACTATTACGTATCTTTATGTATTGTCTGAGTGTATCTCTAATTCTATCTAAAACAAACAGCAGCTAGATGTTATCCATAGTGATTGCTCAAAGGCATTTGAAAGAGTTGATTATGCTTACAGCATCTGTCAGCCCGAACGCAAAGAGTTAATATCAGCAATGTATTCTCTTGTAAATATAATGTTACGTTTCGGATATCATAGGATATTAATTTTGGATTCTTTCTATTTTAAGTATTCATCAATGACAGTACACTTAGCTCAGAGAATTAAGAGAGGCCTAAGGCATCAGCCCTAGCTTGATTTCTATTAGCCAATATTAATTCGCTGATAAATTGAAATTCTTTAAATCTTAAATTATAACATTGAGGATACAGTGGTTACTCAAAATGATTTAGACTTAGTTCTGAGTTGTTTTGAAAAAGACGCCATGTTAAAGAGTACTCTATGAAAAATTGTAAGCCTGTGACATAAACTAAGGTTAAAGATTTAGTTAAGTTATACATCATAATAACTATAATGTTTATAATCATTATATATATTCAAAAAACAAAGCTTTTAATATTAGGTTTTGTTATACTGCCTTAAATAGCCTATATATATGGCTATGAACATGAAGAATTGCAGAATCTTCTTTATATCTTTGTAAAAAGTAAAGTAGCTTTGGATTTTGCAATCGGTCCAATTGTACTCATTTATGCAAGGAGTAAGGTTTAATCTACAATAATTATACACTAAATAACTACAAGTACTTTTATGGCCGTTTGATCAATTTTAATAATTTCAAATTTGCAAATTTAAATTAAAGATTTTTAGAATCCTCTATGGATTAAAAATAAAATCCTGCAACTTAAAACTGCATCACAAGAATTGAAATCCTATTTGACTATGATATTTCGCTTTAGGTTAATGTTTTTTTTATTACTTGTTATTCCTAACTGTTATCTTTTCCTTTTAATAACATTACCATTTCAGGTAAGGAAACTTATTGTTTTCAACATTATTAAACAGCAAGAAAGTATGTTGGTAAAGTAAAAATCTTATAAAAAGGTTTCGCGAACAAATTACCTTACTAAAATTTATTATATAAGCTTTTATGATATGAAATAAAATTATAACATTTCTTCCCCTATTCGCCATGTGAAGCTATAAATTTTTGGGGATATTCGCATATTATGTAAAGCTACATCACGTCGCATCAGTTTCCTGCCTAACCAGCTTAAGATAAGATACTATAACAATGTTGAACAAAACATTATCGCCCTATAAAAGTGCCAATTCCCTTAAAAATATCGCTTAAGGTCATTTGGGGTAATGCTGTCGAAAATAAGAGTTATGTCAAGGGATTTCAAACTTTATAGATCTACAATATAGGTATTTTATTGACGACAAAGGGCAACATTGTCTTTATCTTATACAAAATTGTTCACCCAAAATAATTTTCTTTGGCTAGATTGCAAAATTAATTTAAGAGATTATTAGTTCAAACAAAGCCAGCAAGTTCATTAATTTTTTCACCTCCACCGCAAAAAGGTTTTAATTGAGTTTGGTAGAATATTCATAAGGTAATATTATGCAATTTCTAGCTATATTAAAAAGATATCGCGAGCCAATTATCTTAGGGTAACAGCGGTAGCTTGCCCACGTAGATAACGGTTTATTTAACCTTTTGGAAAATTTGAAATTAAAGCCACCGAGGGTGGCTTCATTAAAATGTAATTTAAGAGCCGAACAGATGATGTAGGGGTTTATTTTAAAACTTAGTGTGTGGAAGTTGTTGCTGGGTACTAATTAAACAGCGGCAAAACTTAAAGCCTTTTAAATACATCACATATACAGTGCAATCCAGAAATGCACAAATTCAATATTAATTAAACGAGGATGTTTTTGGGAAACGTTCAGAGTTATTGATTTTTTTTTTAATTTATTTGTTTTAGAGAAATATTTTTATAAAGGCTATACTACCTTTAACTTTTATTACTATTACTATTCAGTTTTGAGTTTTGTCACAACTATTTTCTCTATCGTACTTAAACATGACAAAGGTTGAGGTTGCATAAAACTACTATTTAAACCATTGAGAGCCATATTAAAAAAATGTCGGAAGAACTAGTTATATCCTTGAAATTGTTAAAAAGTAAAACAATGGTCAAAACTCAAACGTTGGTTTGCTAATATATCCAGATTGGATTCCATTCTCATGTCTTTGGTCAGTAGTACTCAATGGTAATGCCAAATTAAAATTCAGTAATTAAAAATTATCTTATAGAAAACTATTTATTCATTTTTTCAGGTCGCCTTCTACAGTCAATACTTTTTTCATACAATAAATAACTTAATACTATGCCTATGAAATAACCTCATTCACATATACCTTGAGTAACATGTTTATATAATACATCAATAAATATTTTAAAATGAAGTGAATAATTTCCATTTAGGTTATGCGTAGACTAGTATGAATGCGATAAAGGTGAACAAACATTGTTTTGTTCATTTACTTGCTTTTTGAATTAACCTTTTTATTTTATTATTCTCTTGCATTTTGGATGATATTCTTTGCTTAGCTTATTCCTAAACACGATGAATCCTACATACGACAATGTGAGAAGATGTGTTACTTACTGTAGGAACATGAGAAATGATAATTAAATGTATTAAAATGTTTGAATAATAAAGCGTTTCTATAATATTTTTATAAACAGATATTGGACAACAACACATATATCGTAAGAAGGATGGCTATTTTTATGTCCTCTCTATGGTACACAGAAAAGTAACTACCAATCTTAAATGTATCATGGTAAAAACTCACCTTGTACTCTCTATCATATATGTCTATTGAATTTTTGTTAAACATAGGGAAGACAAGACTTTTAATTTCAAATTTGGTTCAACATCAAAATTTAAAGTTTAACCTAACCAACTTGTAAAGGAGCTATAAGCATTTGCGGAGAAATGTAAGCTTTTTCTATTTATAATTCATAATTAAAGTCTCAGAAACCTCACATGCTTATGGAACTATACTCACAAATCCTAAACACACTCATAAACTGCATTCATGCATAATCATTGCATGCATCTCTTCAACATCGTCTGCGTAACTCTAAGTTACTAGGCTATTGTTGTTATAAGTATCTGGACTTCTGAGCCATACACACTGACCGAATATCCTCCTTTTCAGATTGACGGAAAATCACTATTGAAAACGTCTTTAAGTGTTCCAAGAACTATCCATAAGAGAGTAGCCCTTCTATTTAGTTCGCATATCTGGTAATCTATGTATCTTCCATGTGAATTTCAGCTCACCAATCATCAAGCCACAGCTGGGAACAAGTTTGTCATGAATTTTGTTTCTATTAAACTGATATTAAGACCGACTTTTTTACATACCTCTTTCAGATCTTACAATATCGGTCGCATTTCACTATATCATCGGAAACACATAAGTTTTTAGATTCTTGCCATCTATGTTTATACATCTCTGACTTCAATTCAATTACTTGAATGTACTCTCCATGACTGTAATAAACTATTTTAGTGATCTCGTAGCGCCTTGCCGAACACCATGTTCAATAGTTATATTATACATATTACCGAAGTGTATTCCACTATTCGTTTACTTCTATTGCATTGAAGACTTTGTGGCAGTCCACAAATGTCTCTTTTATAAGTGTCTTAAAGCTTTGGAGATTTTTTCACAACGAAACCCTGCCTGTTTTACAGGTCGCCAGAAATCTAATTTGTGTTGCAGTCGGGTAGTAATAGTACGAATAAACTATTTGTAAAGGTGACTCAAGAGGCTTATTGGCCAGTAGTTCTTTAGTTCTGCTATATCTTCTATTTTGTGAAGCAGGACGACAATGAATAATGCCAATTTTTGGACATTTTACTACTGAATAGACAGAGCTTAAAAAGACATTTCATTCATAACATAACACGTTGGCTTTTTTTTTGTTGTGCCTGTAACTATGTTGTGTTCTCTTGGCGCTTTATTATTTTATGTATTTTTTAGTGCTATTTCTATTCTCTGCATGATAATATTAAGGAACTTTCTTTATATTAGATTGATAATGTCCCTCTTCGATGACAGAAATTCGGGTTTACGATTTTCTCTGTCACTACCACCATATTGAGTTTCGTAAAGGAGTTTATAGATTTCTGTTCATTTGCAAGTTTTTTTTTAAGTACCTTCATGTTTTCGTTAGTTTCTATGGTTTAATTTCTTTCACTTTGTATCTCTTCTTATTACCGAGATTTGCCTGTTTATTTTCCTTAGCTTTTCTTCGTGGTTTTTTCTTTATTTCTTTTATTTTTTCTTTCTTGCATTAGTTCTATAGTTTATTCGCTTGTCCTTTCGTCCTTTTTGGCCACTGGGAAATGTTTATCTTGGCCTGATCTCAGAGTCTTCACTATAGTCTGGTTTAAGATGTTTATCTTTTACTCTCCGGTTATGTCCGGATGATTATGTTGGAATTTATAAGTATCAAGCGACGTCTTGACCATTTTGTGTCGCTCCTTTTTTAAGTTGAGATGAACTTTCACTCTTACTATACGATGGTCACTACCAGCGGTAAATTTAGTTTATTCTGATACATCCTTAATATGTTTATTATCGGTTATGTTAAAGTTGATCTCTTTTTTCATCAAACCCTTTGGGTTTTACTAAATCCTCCTCCATTTGGTTTTTTTGTGAAAGAAACTACTACCAATACAGCGCGAACATGTTCGGAGTCATTTGGAATATTATAAAAATAATCCATTTTTGGCATTTGCATATGCTTGGAATAAAACACACTTCATATAGCTTTACATGAATCGTAAATAATTTTCTTTATGGTATTATGCCACATTCCTAACAAAAAGGCAATCCCCGTCCATAGAAACCTAAAAAAAATTATTCAATAATTTCTGCTTTTTTACAATGGAATACTATTTTTTGTAATTAGTATGCTCTTAACTCCAAAGTTATTGGGCTACCAAAAAAGGGATTTTTTCTATATTTTACAATAAGCAAATAAAAGTTTGGTCACCAATGTTACTTAAAGTGAGGACATCAAAAATAAGTGGCAAGTCTTCAAGATACCTACCCCAAAGAATATATGAAAACTTTGCCTACCGATTTTAGTATAGAAGGTACTATTTTTTTTTATAAAAATATTTTTAATATCATTGCTAAATGAAAATCTAGCATCAAGGAATAATGTTTCTTATACACAAATAATGGCATGCTCTAATTCTTTAATACTTCAAGATCAAATTCTCAATTGTGAATCTGATTTAAATATAGAGTATGAGGTTGTTTCCAAAGTATAATCTACATCACATTCTGATACAACAACAAGATATGTTGGGAATGTATCTGTTCCGAAAAAAGGGATCATTTGGACATCATTTAAAGCACCAAATATTAATAGTTATTAAAAATTCGAAAAGATATAGACTATTTTTTTCCTATATATTTGCTAACGTATTTACGTCTGAAACTCGTATTAAGATGCAGCAACTGGTAATAAAAGAACAAAAAGTTTGCAAATGGAGATTAGACTTGTCTACTTGTCTTTATCCAACTCCATTGCCTGCAACAATTTGGACCCAGGAAGCAAATAGTAGTTACGATGAACACCAGATCATCAACATATACCATACCAAGAATTACATAGAATACAACTAATGATGAATTTAATTTTTCTTCTTTTAATGAATTTTTACGCGTCCCTTCAGATTAATAAATATTGTTTAGTTTTTTCCACTTGATTGAATTTTATTAAAAAATTTTTAGGTTAACTTTAAAATAAATTTATATTGTTTTCTTTTTGTTTACATGTTACTGTTGTCTTGCCGCAAATACAACTCTAATTTACTCTATAAAATTTGATAGTACGTACCAACACGTACGTAGGAACAACGAACTCTCTGGAAATATATATTGATAAAAAAATTAACTGTTTTTGAATTTTTATCGAATGCCTTCTCATCTATAATAAAAGCTCTCTTTGTCCATTCACATATACTTAACAAATTTTGACGGCTGTTCCAGTAGTTGCGGAAAGAGGGTATGTATTCTCTAAATTTTGTCCTGGATCGAACAATATAGTTATTGTGATATTTCCTCTTTCTCATTAATTAATAATAACTTTAAGTCGTCATTTTGCGACAAACGTAAAATAAAAGACCACTATCAAGTAGACTAAACGGACAGACTATGTTGATCGAAAACATTCGGCCATTGGTCTCATAAAATATTGACATAAAAAATACTTTATTTTTTTATTATAAAATACAGCTATTTAATATTATATTACTAATAATTTAATACATAGATTACAAATAAATCAGAAATTTATTATCTTAGTAAAATCTTTTGATAAAGTACGTTAAATCCTAAGTATTGAAAACAATCAAATACCAATTTATCAAAAAGTTATATAGATTCTTTTCTGTATTTGCTCGCTGTAGCTGGAATTGTAAAACTAGTATTTATTAATTATAGAAACTTAGAACTATTATAGAACACCACTCTAGTTTTTCTAATGTAACGTTTAAACAAAGAACATAAGGTAATATGTTGGAGTCGTAATTATAGGTAATAAAACAAAACTACTAAGAAATGATTCAATTTCACTTCCTCTAATATATCAAATTAAATCAAACCATAATATTTGGCTCTCTTTTCCTTGAATTTAGTTTACTTGGTTTTACTTTTTTGCAAGTACCTTTTTACTTACATTAATTATATAAACTATAAATCAAAACCTTTTAACTTTAGGGAAAAAATTAAGGAGAAAAAAAACTCTTTATATATAAGAGCACTTTGCTTCTCCATCCACTTACTATGAGTACCCGATAAAACTAACCAGTCAAACCAATTTTGTCATATAATAATTTTTTCTCCATACCATAACAACCCAAGTTTACCCGAAATCAAATGCAATGACTAGAGTGCAATGACAAAATTGTGGTGCTCATTTTTAAATTTGTGCAACATGACTTACGTAGAGTGCAGTCTAAATAATTGAAACATTCCGAATAGTGTGAATTTTAGTTTCTCTTGGAGTACCAGTATTTTATTTGCTGGCATTGAAATAGTTTTATTATAAAATGTTTGCACATGTTGAAAAACGTCGTATCACAAAAAAAAACTTTCAAAAAAAGCCTAAGCGTCCTTTTAACGTTGACAAATTGCAGAACTGACACAAAACACAAAAAAAACAATAAAAAGCAACTTCAACTAACCCGTTTTTCACGCTACATAAGTCCCAGCGTTCGTACGTATATATATACATATGTACTTGCGGCGGGTGAAGTTATTCAGGGTTTAAAATGTAGAGAAAAGCTTAAGTAATTTCAAGCGAAAATGCATTTGAGGGAATGAAATGTTAAGCGTACTGTTAGGTGTACAAAAACACCGGAGGGATAGAAAAGGAAATTCGTATTTGGGTTAGACAAATGCAATCATAAGAGTGAGCGAGCGCTTTTATTTCCTCGGTTCGGGGAAATTCTCGGATAGTCCAGGGCAATTGTTTATCTTTTTAAATCGCCAAAAGCCCGGTTTAATTATCGTTTGAGTTTTGGTATTTTTAAACAGAATATGCAGTGCGTCGGAAAGTAAAAAAAATCAATTGTTGGTTTTTGTTTCCGAATTCAGTTCAATGCAAACCTCTGAATTAAAAATACTATTATGTAGGGCAAAGGGGAAAATAAACAAAAATGGTAAAGTCAAAGCATTATTACACACCAATACAATAATATTTACTAATTTATTCCTGTATAATTATCCCTGAGCAGCATTAATTAAAAAAAAGAAGAAACGATCTTAGTCAGAAGTAGGACAGACTTAGTTCTCAAAAAAAATTATAACAGAATGCAACAAGAAAATTCATAGAAGGTCAAATTAAAGAAACAAAAAAAATATATATTGAAGGTATACTAAAAATGATCTTGGTTTAAGATAGTAACCGAACTGCAAAAGAGAAATTACGTTTTTTTTAAATTCTTAAGAAGAAAGAGAAAACGGTTAATAAGGCTCTGGTGAGAAAAAAGAATTGCAAGAGGATAATATGAATGTTAACCTTCCTAAGCGACCGTATTTTTAACGCTAAAAAAATTTAAGGAAGGATAAAAGAATCTGTAATCACCGGACTTTGAGTTCGAAGCTCTAAAGCCAAAAGATGCGGGGCGAAACTAAAAATTCTCTCTCTGTAAGTACTAAAAGTGACCGCTAGTTATAGAGTACAGAACAATTTAGAGGAGATAAGTAAATAAGCACAAAAGTAAATAGGGCAATTTAATCAGGAAAAAGGGCTCTTTTCAATGAGAGTTTAAAAAAAGTGGCTTTCCATTTGAAAAAAAAAAGTTTGGGTTAATTTGGACCCCCCCTGTAGGTGAAAAAATACAAAAACTATCTTGAAATGTGAAAAAAAATAAACAAAAATCGACGGATCTCAGGAATTTTGCGAGATAAAATTTGATTAGTTTTAACTGAATTTATTCCAGTTAAAGTCACTACACTGTATAAGTGAACTCGAAACTATTTATTGGGTCAATAAAATGACAAATGACGTCACAAAGAAGGCAAGTCACTATTGCAAACTAGCACGAACAATACGTAATTATATTGAATTATCTGTTATATCGGTGTTTTCGTTATTATACCCCAAGAAATCGTTCCAAAAATATCGAAATTACTGTCCAATGTTATATTCTAAATATTCTTGCAATGATATTATAGAACATAAAATAATTGCTATAGACTATCGAATGTTGCTTGTTGAGTTCTAAATATTTGGTGAGTATCTATGAACTATATTTTTTTAAAAAATATTGGTAGTATTTGTAAATATTAGTATATGTTAACAAAAAATAAAAAAAATAAAATAATATAGACGGCTTCTAAATAAATGAACTCAAAAGCGTTAATAAATTATCAAATAACGTAATAAAGAAGCCAAGTCACTCAACAGATCAAATTTAATGTAGCATAAGCATATTTAAACCTTACAAATCTGCTGGTCCTGATGGAATTAATCCCTGGATATAGAAGACACGTTTGACAATACAACATTTAAATATAGAAGAGATACAAGGGGTCTTGGAGTTGATGCAATCAGTATAAAAGCAAAATACAATTATTGCGTTGCTTAACGAAAAGACTTAAGCCCAAGTTACATGTAGATTTCTCCAGAGAGTTCTTGTCTTCCCTTGTGTGAAACATGGTGATCAACGGGCTTGGTTACTATAGCACAACGCAAGTTCAGTCAGTAATTAAATTTAAGAAATCGCGATCAAATATGTCCTAAAGTTATTAATAAAATCTGTGAATTATCACACAAAAAGTTTCTAAGTAATAATTTTAAACAAAGCAAGGATCATAAGAATCTCATTATTTTAAATGTTTTGACTGTGATAACTAGTCTTCCGAAAAAACCTCCGAAAGTCCTAAGCATTTTTTAAAAAGGTCCTAGTAAGTTATCATCTATTTTGTAGATTTGATTATGCAAAATGTTGTAGGAATATTCTGAGAAAAAAAAATATCTTAGGAAGTTATAATTTATTCTAAAGTTTTGAATATAATATAAAATCTTAGAGAGTAGATAAATTACCTAAAAAGGTATAAACGATTTTTGTATCGTAACTGCTTTAAAGAGGCATTATATAAAAATGAAATTTCATCTTTACTGATTAAGTTTAAAACTTTGGTAAAATAATAAAGTTTAGATTTTAAAGTAAATCATTTTTAACCACACGAGGTTTATTTAAACGGTCGGTCTTGAGTAGATAAAAAGTTATTACCTATAAATCACCAGCTTTACGCAGAACGTGTCGGCTGATTTAAAGCAAAATTAAAATGGTCATAAGACTTAAACTACTAGAGAGACCACTGAGAACACCTAAAAAGATTTCAGTTGATAGTCACTCATATATTATATTTATCACTGTAACTACTAAAAAAGATATCAAAGATTTTCTTGTCCTGGCTATGTTGAAAAGGGAATTTTATTTGATGGCAAATAATAAACATTATCAAAATATTCAATCTGTAATTAGTCTATTAAATATTACTAAAATTTAAAAGAACATGATATTTAATTAAATGACTTTAATTTAATAAGTCTAGCTTTAGTAGATATAAAGTTATTATTATAAATCATAGCTCCTAAACTACTAATAGGAGATTCTGGTAGATGCAGTCACCTATTCTATAACTTAAATTTAAAAAAAAATAGTGTGGATCAATTAGCAAAAGACATATAAGCAATTTTTCTATCATTGCTTCTTTAAAGGGTATATTGTGTTTAAAAGTCATTTTATCTTTGGTGATATTTAATTTAGAGCTTTACCAGATTTAAGAAAAAAATACTTACCATATGTCGTTTATTTCAATGCTTTAGCTTGCGGAGATAAAAAATTATTAACCGCAAAGCATAAGCTTGGCCAGTAAGAGTCTGCTGACATGAAAAAAAAATTGTCATAACTCTTAAAGTAGATTCTGGTATTTTGACCGCTTGTAGGACACGTCCAAAAAAGTTGAAATATCAAAAATCACCTATATAAAAGTTGCATAATTAAAGAGATAGTAAAACATTAAATATTTAAAAAAAATAAGCATATTAATAAGCACATTTTTTAATATACTTGGCAAATGCCATGTTTATTCTTAACATTTTTTGTTTACTACTGTTACTTTTTATAGACTATTCAACATAGATTTTTATTAAATGTTTGGACTGGCGTGATAAATAGCATGCTAATTAGAGCTTACTTTTTTCCACCTTGACTGACTGATGAAATTTAGTTAGATTTTCTTTGACATAATCTGCCAAAAATATTAGAAGATGTTTTATCATGGGTTTCACTACATTTTAGACGAGAAGTTCATGAACATCTAAATAATGAGTTTCTGAATAGATGAATAGGGCGTAATAGACCGATTTATGGCCTCCTTGGTCCCCAGATTTAACGCCTTGCGATTTCTTCTCTGAGTCTCTTTCTGCAGTTATATCAATTAACTAACTAACTTAACTTAACTTATACTAACTAAAACATAAAAAACATAAAAAATTATAAATTTTATTTATTATTATTATTATTATTATTATTATTATTATTATTATTATTATTACTAACTAGTTTTAAACTATTTCGAATTAGCCAATAAAGAACTCGTTGAAAACGCAATAAAAATCCTTACTGAGATCTAACAATTCTCCTCTATCTGCTAGTGGTTGCTAATTTCAGGCATGTTAATCAGTGCTATCTATGTATTTAAAAGAGAAGCTTTCATGCAAGTTTCCTTAGACATTTTAATTAACGGTAGGAAAATGTAATTAGATTAAATAAAGATGTTCTGGAACATTGCTATAAAAAATTGATGGTTTGCTCCAATCTCTAAATGATAAACATGAAATGACTTTATTCATTTATACTAACATCCATATTAATAATTTCCATTAACCAATTATAAAACTAATTATTTTCTTACACAAAATCATGCTATTTTTGCTTGGGATCCAGTTGCACAAAACTCAACTAAATTTGACTTTTCTGGGTCTCTTGATGCATCTATATCTATCACTAAAAGTCTCGAAAGGAGGCTTGGAAGACTTGGTGTATCATGATAGAGCAATTAATACTCTGGAAAAGTTTCAAGACCACATTGAAAATTCTTGTGATTTAATTTGTGGTCGCCAGGATTTCATTTCTAACGCTTGTAAAGCTTCCAAAACTGAACCAAATTATATTTATCGAATAAATGGGGACAGTTACGAATAATTTATGTAAAAACAGTAACCATTTAACTGCATAATTTTTTTAAAACAATTTTTAGTAATGTGAAGTAGCTCTTTTATTATGCAACTTTTATATAGGTAATTTTTGACATATTAACTTCTTTCATATGTCAAAAATTCCTTTATAACGAGTTCTATAAAGTGTGAAAATAAATGAGTCAACTTTTAAAACAGCCTATACATTGAGTTTTACAAGGCCTTTAATCGTGTTAGTTGACAATAGTTTAGGCAGTTGTGTATAGTATAGGCTTATGATTTGATTTTTAATTAAGTTCAAATGCCCTTATTACAAAAATTTTAACAATGTAAGTGACATTACTCCTAGCTCTAATGTTTACCATCACTAACATTGAAACAATAATTACCGGCGGAGCTGAGCGAAGGAGTATATTCTTTAATTTTAAATCTAATGTAAATTAGTGAAGATTAATCAATCATTTGTTAGGCAGATCAAGAATTTAAGATATCTTTAGTGGAATTAAGTCGGTTAAGAATCTTAGTAATATTACAAAAGTTTACAAACATAACCTTCATAAGCAAACAGAGCCTCTTTCAAGAATCTATAATATTTTAAAATATATTAAATCTAGAGCTGTTCCCTACTTTCAGCCAGAATCACTTTACCTCAATTATTATTACAGGAATAATCTGAATGGTGCCCTAGTAAACAAAAGAGGTAAAACTAATAAACAAACTTTTTAGTGCCCGTGGAACTTTTTAATTTCCTTGCGACACAATGAGGTACGTAACGCTAACATCCATTTAAAATGAACTATTTTATGCTCCCAAACAATAACGGTGCGAAAACAGTAAGAAAATGAAGTGCGAGAGCATAAAACTTTGCGCTAGACTTTAGTTCAAACTGTGAGACAGTAATTAAGTTGAAAGCTTAAAGTTTTACGACAACTTTACAATATGATATTACAATGACGTAAGCTTTAGGTTTAGTTAGAAAATAAATGTTTGGTATTCTATTTAATGTCTTAATATTACAATAGAATATTAGTTTTAAAAATATAGTTCCAAAAAGGAAATCCCAATAAGTTCTTCTGGTTTGATATTTTATATTTCTAATTAGCTACATGTAATTGCGCATCAATAGTCAGGATCCTTGTTTCTGCCTTGTTTGTTTCATATAAAATTAGTTAACAATTAATAAACTGGTTATGAGTAATATTCCAAAATAAAATAGAAAGAGATGCACTCTACTACCAAAAAAATTATCAAAAACAAATATTCTTAATAACTAGTATTGGAAAAAGGGCAGTATGTACGAGCAAGTGGTTACCCAATTAAAACAAATCAAATAATATCCTGTATCAATAGCTAGTTAAAATAGTACTGACCTAAAATAGTATATCTCTAACTGCAAAGAATGAAACGAATTGAATTAAAACACTATCCAGCTCTTTCCATCTCTTTAAAAGAGTAATTTTAATATATTTTGTGGCCTAAAATTGATAAAAATTAGTGGAATTTTGTTGACGATTATGTTCATATCTTGTAAGAAACTGACATTGATATTAAGTATACAGGATCTTGTGCTTATTCATAATTGAAACATTTTAATAAACAATAGACTAAAGTGACAAGAATATACCTACAGTTGATTAAAAACTATAATTTTCTCATATAAAGTTAATCCAAAAATATGTCAAGGGTGTTAGTAAACGCTGCTTATTCTAAGAAGTCAAAAATTAACTGTTTGAATATCCGTGAGACCTTGTGGAAAAGGTATCTCTAAGTAATATTTTTCGGATGATATCTTATTTAATATACATTATCTCTCATTTAATATAAAATGGTAAAGAAACACGAGAGTTTTTATATGGTGTCTACAGATCTGACCATAAATTTAAAACTGTTAACGCTACGTGGTGTTCTTACTGACATACCAAGAGACATTGTCCCATAACGTGAATAATGGCTATAAAGCTTTTTAGGATATACTAAATTGTATATTTGGTACATGCGTTTTAC
The DNA here is from genome assembly GCF_022605725.1 of Anthonomus grandis grandis. Taxonomy (NCBI): domain Eukaryota; kingdom Metazoa; phylum Arthropoda; class Insecta; order Coleoptera; family Curculionidae; genus Anthonomus; species Anthonomus grandis. The sequence goes on along the minus strand of NC_065554.1, from coordinate 17,646,295 downwards.
TTAAGCAAGTATAACGACCAACATTTTCCGTTTATTATTTTGAAGATCTTATTAACAATATACCAGATGACACAGGAAAAAAGAAACACTAAATAATTTTTTTACTTTTCAAGGTAAAAAAATTAAATTTGGTGTATCGACAGAATAGTTATAAAAGCAAAATTTGACATATTTAGTTGTTTTTCATCACTTCCTGTTTAACTGAAAGTGACACTAATTTTCTTATTTTAAATGATAAACTTGGTATATTAGTACGTATTTAAAAAAAAATATATTCTGAGAACAATGAAGCTGCGTTTGGTACTTTTTGTTTTATACTTATAGAAAAAAAAATAGTTTTGAAATAGGGCCATGAATGCGTTAAAAGTTTTAGTTTTTAATCAAGTAATCACGTCAAAATAATATTCATTGTATTTTATTACTTGTGTTATGTGACTTAGGTTTTTTGTTCTTCTGGACTTATTTATCAACCGACCTGAAAAACTAGCCATATCAAATTATACAGAAAAAAAATCTGCATTTTAAAAGTGGTTGTTCCCAATAACGTAATATTTAAAAACAATAAAGTAAGTGCCAACATTACTGGTTTAGACATTTTAAATTGGCCATTTTTCCGTGATCACCTAATAAAAATTAAGACATGGCACCCTATTTTAAAATTTAGTTTTAATACTTTAAAATAAAAATTAAGTGTTCCCTTGTTCTTGAGTTACCCGGATTGAATGACCTTTACATAAGAAATAATATTTGTCTACTAGTGTGAGAGGTGCTTTAGGAAATCCTATCGACGACGCATCACAGGCATATAATAATCTATCAAATGAAATAAAACAAGAAATTATTATACATTTATTAAAAAACTAACTAGCATAAACTAGCATAGTGTGATTTCGATTTTAGAATCAGTATATTGATTGCAGTCCTTTACTATGAATAATTATTGTTATAATATAATTTTGTAATGTAGTTATTAATTTAAAAAAATGCTTGTTAAAATTAAAGTTAAATGTAATTATATACAGTTATATTAGTGCTTAATGTATGAAGTGTTTTTTTAAATCGTTTAATAATTTTTGGGAAATTTTCTTAATAACCTTATATATTTTTATATTCCAAACCTTAACTGCATAGAATAATATTAAGTAATTTCAGTCCAGGCTGTCAAAGGCTCCTTAACAACCTAAGAAAAAAGAATTCTTAATACATGTGCAAAAATGTTTAAATTTTAAATGCCTCCAACTAGTTTGCCAGGTATCGTTTTTTTAAACATCATTATCCACCTATTGCAGGGTGTTCGGTCTGGGATTGCCTTAAACATACTTACCATCGTTTTTTTTTAATGTTTTAATGAGGTTAAAAAATCTGCAAACAGACACCCCAGGCCGGCTCGGCCTTTTCCAGCCCCGATCCACTAAAAACTATTCCTCTAAGTCAATTCCTTAAGGGAAAAGTACACTGGTTACATACTAAGTCAATTTTTTAAGGGAAAAGCACACTATTTACATGCTAAGTCAAATTTTCAAGGAAAAAACATACTGGTTACATGCTAAGTCAAATTTTCAGGGTAGAATCACACTGCTTACCAGCTTTGTCAATATTATTAGTTAAGTCGAGTCAAGTCATCTCAAGTTATAATTCTTTTTAATAAGATAAATAAACTAAAAAATACTACTAAAAAGAACGCTTTAAAATTACAAAAAATATAAACGTATGAGGTTATGCTTCTGTTTTGTTTATTTGTGAATTTAACTGAATAAATTCACGAGAAAAGTTTTGAAAAGATATTTAAAGATTATAAAAATTTTTACTTATATGTTATCCCCCTTATAAATTTTATTTGAATGTGAATTTAGCGAATAAATTTACAAGATACAAGAAAATGTTTCACTGTTTTAAAAGGTGAAAATTTAACGAATACATTTTCCTAATTATCAGAAAATTTTAAAAAGAGGTTATCAAAATCCGTATTTGTATTATAACCCCTTAGGGTTTATATGTAAATGTGAATTTCGCGAATAAATCCACAAGCACTTTTTGAGAAAAAATATTAAAGTTTTTCTATAAACAATTTGTCAAAATGTTTGACTATTTAAAAGGTGGAGATTCAGCGAATAAATTTCCCTACAAAAACCATTTAATTTTTAGAAAATTTTGAAAAAATATTAGAGTTTATTAAAATCCGTATTTGTATTATAACCTCTTAGTCATTTTATGTTAATGTGAATTTAGCGAATAAATCTACAAGAAACTTTTGAGAAAAAATATAAAAATCTTTTTATAAAAAAATTGTAAAAATGTTTGACTTAATTAGTTTTCATCATTTAGTTTTCAGAAAATTTAAAAAAAAAATTTTAGAATTTATTATAATCCGTATTTGTATTATAACACCTTAGTGATTTTATATATATTGGAATTGACGAAACAGTGGGCTGCCAAGGCAGTTGTGCATATAGGTCTCCTGATAGACCCGTCATGCCCCACCGGTGTTTACCAGAGCCCAATGGCCTTAGAGAAACCTATAAGGCTCTCTGGTCTGAAGGACTTAAAGTCGCTCGGTACACTGAAAGTGTTACCCAAGTATTTGAACCTGGCGCGCGTGAGTGCTGGGCACTCCCCGACTACATGGTCAACGGTTTCATCCTCCTCACAGCACCATCGGCATTCCGGGTTGTCCGCAATACCGATAGTATGGAGATGGCTTCTTAAGTGCCAGTGACCGGTTAAAAGACCTGTTACTAGCCGAATTTTATATATATATAGATTTGTATCATAACCCCTTTTGAGTGATTTCATGTAAATATAAATTTAGCAAATAAATTCACATAATTTGTTTTATTTTTTTATGCAAACTAAGGCAATTCAATCATAAATAAATATGTTAAGAAAATCAACACTAACAAGATTTACCCAGAATTGGATATGCATTTATAAAAATATAATAGTAATTTAAATTTGAATAGATTTTATTGTTACTAGAATTATTTTGTTCTTTAAACGTAAAGTTACCGAATAAAAAGCTTCCGACCTACTTCTACCGATTGCGAAACAAGACGCAGATTGCGGAACATGACACAGTATAAAAGATTGTCTATCACATATTAGTACTAATGTAGTCAATCGTTCTAGAAGGAAATTGTGTAATAAGAGTGACTAAATAAAAATTATGTAACGAATTAAACAAATAACACAAAAGTAAGATATAGATAGAATTCCTGTCAACCTAATTTATATTAAGGTCTTCAGCCAGGATAATGTGTGCTGTTTGAGGAACATACTTTGCGATTGCCCTACTTTCTCATTAATACGCAGCAGAATTTTCGACGTATCCACCCATTCCTTGGAGAGATCAGGAGGTCCCTTCAAGGTTTTATTGATTCATTGGGCTAAATGACAAGCTGAGGTAATGGTTTCCTACTTCTTCAAGAAAGGCGCATAATAGGCCTACAGAGGCTTATTGAGGCTCTGCACTCTCTGCTAATATACATATATACAAAAATATACAAAACATAACGATATCAGAAAAGCTCGTGATACTACCTCATTTTCTCTTAAATCTTTTATATTTTTTACACATTCCTACAAATATATAAAATTAAAAACTAAGGCATTTCCTAAACAATTAAGAAATTCCCTGCTTAATAGTACGTTCACGTATTCAACTAATAATACGTCTTTTTATCGATTCGCCACGTTATTCCATAAAAGGGGGAGCCTTTACTAGATTGCTTATGTGAAATAAAGTGCAATATTGTGCTCTAAACGAGCACCTCTTTGGAATTTATTGTGCTCTTGAAAAGACTAAAAGATTTTTCCGGTTTTAAAATCCCGGATGTACAGAATGTGCTTGAACTTTTTAAAATGTAATAATGGATACATTTTTAAATTCACTCCATATACGACAGCGCTTTCTCATTTTGTGGGTCTAATGTTATTGGTTGTGTCACGAAAGGGCGCATTGGATTTTAAAACGGTTCAATAGCCTAACAAAAAGATAGTTTTTTATATACAATTCTTGGCTATTAATAAGAAAAAAAACATAAAGCAGCATTATTTACAGAGTATTATATTAATATTGTGAACAAATTTGGGACGCGTGCTTTCTTAAAAATCAAAGAAAGTCTTATAAACCTATGTGCGGAAATGCTTCGCTATATAAATATAGGGTGTTAAAGTTTAATTTTTGAAATTATACTGATGTTTGAATTAAACTTGATATCTGGAGGTTTTTTGACATGCAAAATTCGAATTAAATGCTAAAAGGATTCCACATGTAGGGCACGCTACCTACATGGATTTTTATATTTTAATCAACATTTTTTTTATGCTAGCTTGAATTAAATCTTTAAATTAAAAAAAAATTCTCTGTCATTCTCAAGTAGAAGAAATATCTTGGTAGAAATTGATATGAGCGACCGTTTTTAAAATATGTTGATTTTAAATAATCAAGTTGTTTTTTTATGTACTTGCCTAAATATTTCTTCTTCAATGTAATGTTACAAAAGATTCTAAAAAAAATGTTAGATGCACATTCCTGTGTTTTACTCCCATGTGTTTTATTTTCATGTTGTCAATTTTATTGCAATAAATTACGCAAATAGTAAGATGTGCGACATGCATTTGCCCATTTGCCTTCTTTATCAATGCTTTAATAAAACTAGAAGTTTTGAAAAACATACTATGATAACAGAAAACATCGCAAATTAAGCAAAAATTGATGAAAGCCCTACAATATCTATTCAACAGATTGATTTAAACGTAGAATTTCAAAATTTTACAGGCATTTTTACTGAATAATTTTAAAAAGTCATTAAATAAAACCAAAAATTGACAAAATGTCTCAGTTTTAAGAATGAATAATAATTAGTGATTAAATAAACATTTTCAGAAAAGCTGCAATAAACAAAAAAAAGGTTGTAGGAAAAAAACTGGCTTATAAATCTTATTTTAACATCTAATGACAAAACAAATATTATCTAAACATTTATTTGATTCACCGACATTTTTAAAAATATTATAAACTTTTTTATAACCTAAGAATATTGTCATTTTTATAAAATACTATGAAGTTATCTAAATCATTAAAATTACTACTACAAAAATTACTGCTAAAAAATTCATAGCCACTGATTTTCAAATAAAAGATATAATGTCAAACATTTACTGCGATCCTTTATATGCACTTTTGTTTTAATATAATATTATTTTATGATAGTATGTTCTTTTAAATAAAAAATGATCATCTATTTTTTAATTTTTGTTTTTTTATTAACATATATAAATGTATCTATATATGTTTCATTTAATTTGTTGTTGTCTGTATAATTTATCAATGAGACAGCCATTATAGCTCATCGATAAATTTTAAACATCCGGTGTCTCATTAAATTGCAGTAGTGTTTGCCGGTTCAATAAGAAGCATTTCTTAATAATTGTTTTGTACCAATTGACTTCGTCGTCTATTAATTCGATCTGATTAACATTAAAATTGAAGAAATTTTATTTTTTCCAGGAATGTTTTAGTACGTATTATACAGGGTATCCCAAAAAACAGTGTCAAGCGAGCGCCCAGAGATAGAGCAGCCCTAGGGGAATCCGAATCAGCCCCATATATATGATCCGATTTTTTTTAGTTTAGGAGTTATTAAATTTTTTGTGATTTTTTAGTAATATTCGACTTTTATGTTTATTTCTGCTATATTCATAGTAAATAGGTAAGGCGAATGCCTGATTTTTATTTTATTATTTAGATAAAAGTTGACTCTGACAGGAACAAAGATAATTTGATCCAGAAATTAAAATATTGCTTACAAAAATAAATAAATTATGACATAAAAAACAAAAGTAAAAAAAGTTCAACAAAGTTAAAGGCGTTTTAAAAATTACAGCATTTTTTTTTTCAAAACATAATTATTTAAGAAACCTTATCGGTCTATCAGCTTTTCACTATAAAAAATTCATTGGGCTACCCTTATCGCATCTTATCTAAACAACAGTTAAAAGGAAAACAAAAAAAAGATTTACTAATAAATGAAATAAAACGAAATGTGTTTTAATCAATTTATCTTTAATTATTACATAAAGTTTTCAAAATGACGACTTTGTTGTTCAATAAAAATACGTCATCGGCGAAAAAAATTATCTATTAACTGTCTAAATGCTAATCTGTTATTTTTTACGGTTTGTTTTGCTTCATTAATTTTTATTCTTAGTTCTTCTAAGTTTCTTTACTCTTGAGCGTACACGACCTCCTTGTAGTAACTCCAAACAAAAAAATCAATTGGGTTTAAGTCCGGCGATCTGGGAGGCCACTGAATTGGTCCACCTCGACCGATCCACTTGTGTCTAAATTGCCTATTCACGAATATTTATCGCATAATGGCAAGGAGCCCCATCGTTCTGAAAAAACATGTCTCTCCTTGTCTCCAAATCAACATCTTCTAACAGCTCATGGAGATTTTCTGTTAAAAAATTTAAATAGGATTCTCCATTCAATCGGTCGGGTAATTCAATGGGACCAATTAGTTTTTCATTTACTATCCCAGACCAGAGGTTTACACCGAATTGCTCTTGAAAATTTGATTGTCGTGTAAGTTGAGGATTTTCAATACTCCAGGAATGATAATTATGAATATTAAAAAATGACAGTGCGCTTGAAATTCGATTCGTCGGTCCATAAAATTAAATTAAAAAAATATTCATTTGCCGCTTGACGTTGCAACATTTCTTCACAGAATCTTACTCTTCTCGGAAAATCTTCGGGTTTTAATTGTTGCACCCTTTAAATATGATATGGATGATAACCCATCTCATGGAGTATTCTATGGGCCTTCGATTTCGGTATTCCGATACGGTGCTCAATTGCTCTAAGGCTTACATTTGGATTTGCTTCAACTTCTTCGACCAAATCTGGGTCTCTCATCCCTAACGGTCGTCCAGGAATAGTCCCCGGTACTCGCCCTTCCCTATAAGTATCGCGAACTCTTAGTATCATGCGATGATCAGGCCCTCTCTGGTATTGGATCACCTCTGCGTTCTACTTGCCTCCGGTATAATCTAGCTGCTTCCAAAGCATTTCCTCTCGCATATCCGTAAAAGCAATGCATTTGTTTAAAGTCTTCGCTTGTAAAAGGGTCCGCGTGTCTAGCCATATTCACAAAATACAGTACAGAAAAAAATCGACTTTACCACTTACAAAATAAATAATCTTAAACTTGAAATTCCACTTAAAAAAAGAAAATAAAAAAACTAAATTAGATCAATGTGCACACAAATATAAAAGAAACCAGTTCGTTAAGACATATTTATCAAAAATCGCTAATGTACGCGAAATCGCTACTGTACACTACTATACAAGTACTGCATGTGAAAGAATGTGAAAATAGTAACGGGCCAGTGGTTTATTATTTGTTAGTATATGGTTTAGAATACTTAAAATACTAAATTTCTTAAGCAAAAACTTGTTTTGGCAATTGCATTTTCAGTTACTCAAATCAATACGGACAACTTTTTTTAAAAGAAGATATTAATTTTAGGCATGACAATATTTGAACTTATTTTCAGGTATGATGCAATAAATTTAACTAGATTAAATAATCGCGGTAAAAGGGTGATAAATTGATAAAGTTTTTTTAATACTTTGGTTTAAAAAAAAATCTTTTAATTTTTAAAACGCCTTTAATTTTGTTGGACTTTTTTTACTTTTGTTTTTTATGTCACAATTTATTTATTTTTGTAAGCAATATTTTAATTTCTGGATCAAATTATCTTTGTTCTTGTCAGAGTCAACTTTTACCTAAATAATAAAATAAAAATCAGGCATTCGCCTTACCTATTTACTATGAATATAGCAGAAATAAGCATAAAAGTCGAATAATACTAAAAAATCACAAAAAATGTAATAACTCCTAAACTAAAAAAAATCGGATTATTTACATGGGGGTGATTCGGATTCCCCTAGGGTTGCTCTATCTCTGGGCGCTCGCTTGACACTCTTTTTTGGGACACCCTGTATACTAGTTTTCTATCTTGGTACACACATCTGCATTCTATCTCAATTATTAATTAAGGAGTATAATACTTTTTTTAGAAACGATTTTTTTTTCTATTATTATTAAATTCATTTACAAATACACCTACAAAACTAACCATCAAAGTTCATTCAAGGTAAATATTTATTTATATTTCATTCCCTAGCATGACTTAATATTACGTCCTATTTAAAATTATGTACCTTTCCTAACACATATTAGTTTATACTGCATACATTTAAAATTAATAAATAAAAAAACACAATTTTAAAAATAAGGTACATATTTATTCTTTATAATAAGTACTTAAAAAAAACAAGAAAATTCAAATAAAAAGTGAAATTTTATTTATCCAGAAACGTTTTAATGCATTATAAAAATTCGTTTTCTATGTCGCTTCACATTGTATCTACATTATATCACAATTAAGTATTTTATAGATTTGTATATTTTCGTTATCAATGCAACTCTCTGTTAATTATTATTAATTCAATTTTCATACAGATCGAAAAAACCTGAACACTACTTAAGCTTGACGTTTGCAGTAAATTTTTCTTTTGTAAATACATCAATGTTATTATCAAAGTAGTTAAGAATTTTGCAGACAGTGTAAAGAAGATCTAAGCAGCATATTAGTGTTGGGACGCTGACACAAATATAGATTTATTAAATTTTATCTTCGATTCTTGAAACTTACTTGATTAAGCAGATTAATGCAGTCGATTCTATGATATAATAGCTTATATAAAAATGGTATCGCAATACATTTGCGATTGTCCAATCTAATAATATTTATCTATTTAAAAGAAGAGCTTGAAAGGATTTCCCTTAAAGGATAAAGTCCATCCTGTTTAAATGCCAAATACTTAACAAACTCTGTTTGTATTAATTTAAAAGAACTTATTTGTATAGGTTTGAAAAATTGGATACCAAACAATTATACAGAATTTCAACGTTAATCTTACAAATAGGACAGGAACAAAAGATAGGAGCAATTTTCCAACAAATTGGACAACTCTCAGAGGTTGAAAGTAAAATATAAAGGTACCGTAAGGACGTAATTGCAATTCTCAACGATAAAGCTGCGAATTTGATTTATACCCACACTTAATTTATTTTTAAGTTATTTGCATGTAATGGTCAGATCAACTTCCTCAATTTTAAGAATATTAGTGGTTTAATTTGGCTTGATTTTAAGATTAAAAAACTAGAAAATGCATTGACAATCTCCTAAGATGAACATCTTTTAAAACACCTAGAATACCAGAAAACCCTTTTTTGCCTGTACAAAGGACCAAAACTTGGTGCTGTCTCATTATACGTTAAATTATATAATTATTTTTCAGATATACTATAGTTGAATTTTTAATTTTTAGTTCTATTGATCAAAAGTTCTATGTTTACGGGAGTTTTCGTATATCCTTTATTTATTTTACATCATATTTTATGATATATCACATTTTAGCTCGAAAAAGACAAAAATTTATCGTCGAAACATTAATAAATTTTTATAATATTGATATAAATATGACAATCCACATCCAGGCCATTTTTTTGCTTCTTCTACGCCCATTCCTTCCATTCATTTACTACTGATGCTTACTAGAGAAGTTTATTGTCGTTTTCCTAAAAACTAATTAATAATACTTTTTGAATGCATTCACCATAATGCCTAATTTCGATTTAATAACACGTGAATCTTTAAATATATACTTGTATATCCAAATCGTTGGATAGGTGGAAGTAGAACTTAACCTTGCTCCTTAAGACTTAAGTTCCTTAAATTTATTTGTTCGGAGACCCCTCATATGTTAAGTTTATAAGACCCCAGTAAAAACTGTAAAAGAATTACAAAATCGCATTATCGCATCCTTTAAAATAATTAGGCCTACATCTGGAATATTTAAACGATTTCGCCAGTTAACTCGTAATAGGATAATATAGGCCTGTAATAAGTGATAAGGGAAAAATCTTTTTTTTTGCTTAAAGATTTCACTTAAGCTTACATAAAAAAGTTATGAAAAGTTTTCAAAACCATGTAGGTAGCGAGCCCTATTAGTGCATAAAATTTTAATTTTGCATATCAAAAAAGCTCAAGATACCAATTTTAGTTTTAATACCAACATAATTTAGCAACAGACTCATATTAACAGTTTTTTGGAAATTTTAAGTAAGTTATTTTTTGCAACAGCTTTCTTTACAATATCAGTGAAATACCCACCTAATATGACTTAAATAACAGCTTAGAATCACAGCATTCAATTATTGTATAACACGTTTTTACACTTTGATTTTTTTTTCGTTTTTTTGGCCTTGTGCTTGGCCTTTTATAATAAAAATTAGGTCTGGTAACCCGATAGTTTCTTAACACTATCTAATTCCATCATAAAAACGCACGGAAATAAACTTTTTTATGCTGATAGATTGTTTTATGTTGAACATAAAATGCTGCCTTTCCTAATAAAGCTGTTAGACGAGAAATCGGACAAATTCCTTTTGATCTTATCTAGAGGCATATAAAAGAGGCACGATAGCGTGAACTCGTGACTTATGGTTTATTCAAGCGAGAAGGCATGATATGACTGCTGATAAAACATTATAACATTAATAACAGAAATCAGAATATTTTTTCAATTACGTCAAATTGGTAAAAAAAAATGCTTGGTAATAAAATTTTCCGACTAAACAATAATTAATTTCGGAAAAGTGGCAACATAAAAAAAGTGATTAAACCTTTGGCCCAAAAAATAAAAATCTCATTTCATTTTCTTTAATGATGTCGATACTTATCGGATGTTTTCTTTTGCCATCAGCTGTTTTCTATAGCCGAGTTGGGGCGAGCCCGATAGTTTTCCGCTTCTTATCAGGATGTTCTCACCTAATTAGGTTTTGCCCTTTAGAAAAATAAAACTTTTGTATTCTTTTTTCTTAAAGAGAAGTGCTTTGAAGATTTTTTTAATTAATTAAAAAAAAAAGTATCACAAAAACAAAATAAATATTCAGACGCTGGTGAATGTGTTAAAAACGTGAAATTAATATTGATAAGCATCAGGGTTTTTTTGAAACCTATATCATTTTTGATCTACTTAGGTATTTAGTTACTACGCTGTTCTCTTCGCTGACGAAATTTATTCGACAATCAAATTTTTCACTCCTGCCGGATATTCTTATTTTTAACACATTAACTGCCATGTGGATTAAGTGTGTCTCACAGGTAGCATATATAATTTTAAGCTTTGAATCAGTCGTGATTGAGGTAAGTCTAACCTCCGTTTTTAAATAAATATATTTAAAAAAAGTTATTTTGGTGTTGTCTACATTTAACTCACTAGAAACTTTTTGAAGCAGCACAATATTCAGGTATTGCCATGGCTTGTGCATTCCTCTGACGTAAATCCTATCGATCAGGTTTGAGATAGATTAAAAAGTTTTATATCGTTGCCCTAAGGTGCAAATTGCCTAAGTCCATTTTTAATAAAAACAAAGGTAATAGTGCCATCTGGTTACAAAAGCATAAACTCATGACTTGACAATGGCTTAAATCCCTAACTGAACTTTTACGCAGGGAAATTATATAAAACGCATTTTGCTTAAGTCCGCTGTATGCAAAAACAAATGCGCATTTTGCCTAAGTCCCATATTTGTATTGAAACCGTAATCGTTGAATGTAAACAAAACGTGGTTTCAGTTTCAGTACCTCTTTAAATTAAAAAGGTAAGTAAAAAACTTTTTAAAATAGTGAAATCAGAATTTAAGCTAAACTATAATAGTTTTAATATAATAATTAGATAAAAGATCTAAAGAATTTTTGCCGTTTTAACTAGTTTTAACATCGGCGTGGAGTTAGGCAAATTTCTTCCTTAATTATTATAATAAAAAATGGTAAATGCAAAAATTTTACAAAAGCGTAGTTATAGGTTTTTTTTTAGGGAGGTACTATATTTACATCCCCTCCCCGCCAGAAAAAAGATAGGAAAAAAAGCATGCCGCAAGCGCAATTTGGGGGTGTCATGTTCAATTTTTGTTATAGGTATTGCTTTCTGTATTTTCTAAGGGCTAACTAAGCCTGTGCTGTTTTAAACATTAAAGATTGAAAAATTGTGGACACACCGTTTTGTCTTGTATAATATAGAAAGGAAACATTGGACTTCAGACATAATAATACAGACTGCAGATCCCTTGTGTACTAAACCTTTCTGCTTCTTTGTCTTATTCAATCAATATTGTTTCTCACTTGTTGCTAGGGTTTTTAAATATTTGATTTTTTTAGTTTTGTCAAGTGTTTTTTTTTTAATTTATTTAGGTACATAAACTCAAATATGGTTTTGGGATGAACCCCCATATTTACGCCTTTACCTGGGTACATGTCAAAACGTATTTCTTTTATAGGTCCAAATTTAGGCGTTCTGTTTTGTCATTGTATTTAGGTAAAAGTTTGCGCGTTCTTTATTGTCAATTTTTTTACCACTTAAATTAAACTTTTAATTGAACGTTGAGTATTGTAGTCTAAAAAATAAATTACAACTTTTAAAAATCTTATTTTTCCAGAAGGCTACGTTTTTAAATAATTTATTCATATCTTTGTCTCAATTTTCAAAAAATACTTCTTTGTATGTCGGTATTGACTTCAGGACTATAAATTTCGATTTTTTGCAGAATGGATCCACGGTCCAGGGCATCCAAAATGTTATCCCTTGCTGGCGTAAGCTTAACAAGAAAAAACTTTAGAGCTAGAACCTTCTACTAACTTTTTGAAGTGAAGACGGCGGCGGCGTTCTCACAGAGTTCGGAGCTACACTAAATGATGATGAATTGCTTAAAATGGCTGATGACGCTGTTAAAAACCTACAGGAAAGTTCCGAAAATATGCAAGTTCCAACAATGGATTTTTCTGAGCAACTTCCTAACAGTGGTGATGGATCTTGTGAGGCTCGTTTAGAAAATGTTGAGGGGCAAACAACCAATGATGATGACTCAACTGACCCAAGCTATGATATTCTATAAGAAGAAGAACCTGATTCTTCCGACACTGAAGGCGATAGTGAAGAAAGTGACGGCGTTGTGTCTAGAGTTAATGAGGCTGGAGTCCGAGGAAATGAAAAAATAGTTAAAAGTAGAAGCAGAAGAAAGAGACGTCAAGTAAATCAAAATGACTGGAAGAAAAACTCCGAAAAACTTAAAAGGCAATCAGGGAAAGAATATTTAGGAAAGCGAAAAAATGAAGGACTACCAGATAGTTAAAAAAAATAGAGTATGGGAGAGAGGTGTAAATGTGAAAACAAAAGTGGCCTAAATTGCAAAGATTTAACAGAAGAAGATAGAGCTCAAGTTTTTGATCACTTTTGGAAGCTGTTGTGGTCTGAGAAGCAAATCTTTGTTACTACACTGGTTAACAAATGTCCAGCTAAAAGAGCTAGAAACCGAAAACAAGAGGAGCAGTCAAGACGAGCGTATTCATACTCATACTTTCTTAATAAGCAAAGTATCAGGTTAAAGGTCTGCAAAACGATGTTTTGTAGTACACTAGGCATACCAAAAAGAACAGTTGGCTATTGGCTTCTTGAAAAAAATATTGATAGTGCTAAGGATATTGGAAAACAAAAAGAAAATAATCCTAGGCAGGTGAAAATAAACAAACAAAAAAAAAGCTTAATTTCTTTTTTAAATAGCTTACCGAAGATGGAGTCGCATTATTGTAGAAAGTCTACTATGAAGCTTTATTTAGAGCCGATTTGGACCTCCAAATTAGAACTTTATAGGCTGTATAAAAATGAATGGTGTACCAAGAACAACTTGTTACCATTATCTGTTGCATCTTTTACAAACATGATTAAAGATCAAAACATTGCATTATTTTCACCAAAAAAATGAATGCGATAAATATGTAGCCTTTAAGACGGGAAATATCAGCCAAGATATATTTGAAGAACATCAAGTCAGAAAAGAAGAAGCACGAAATGAAAAACAAAAAGACAAAGAAGCCGAAAGTCCAATGTATCCTCTCTATATTACAAGAAAAAACTGGTTGCCCACAATTTTACAATATTTATTCTTAAAACCTAGGATGGTTATTGCTACATTTGGCACGAGGGACAAGGAGGACTGACAGCCAACATTTTTACATCAATCTTGTATAGCTTTGTCAGAAACCACGTAATGCCAGAAAATGAAGCTTAAACCAAAATTATTTTTTATAGTGATGGTTGAACCTGTCAGAACAGGAATGCATTGCTCTCAAGCGCCCTTTTAAACTTATCACAAGAATGTAAAACAACAATTGAGCAGAAGTACCTTGAAAAGGGGCACACGCAAATGGAATGCGATGCCATGCACTCAAGTATTGAAAGGAAGCTGAAAAAGAAAATTATAAATATCCCTGCTGATTACGTAGAAGTATGTCAATCAGCACGTCTAAATCCAAAACCCTATACTGTCCAGTACCTAGACTATACATTTTTTTAAAATTTTGAGAAAATGCAAGTTCTTAATTCTATAAGACCAGAAAGGACAGGTGATGCAGCTGTTACTGACATAAGAGCTTTGAGATATAGCCCAGATGGTTCCATCTGGTTTAAAATTCGCCACTTAGAAGAATGGATATTTCCTTTGCCATATCGCTTGAATAAAAATAAAACTGTTTCATCGTATGACGCCCTTCCCCAACTTTTCGATGCACCTATACCAATTCAAAAGCAAAAATTTCAACATTTAATGGATTTAAAACTGTCTTAAAAAAAAGACTATCATGCATTCTACGATAATTTGTCCCACTTATAAAATGTGAATCATTCTATTACTATTATATACTAATCCCAAATTTAGTTATTTTTTTGTTTAGAATCGTTACTGGTACTGGTATACCGTAAACAATAACCTTATTAAAAACACGCAATGTTAAAACATAATCAAATTTTATTTTCTTCTTATTAAAATAACAATTGAAAAAGTTTTTAGGCTCTCCTGAAAAACTGTTATTTTGTGAGTTAGGCAATTTGCATCTTAGGACGACGATATAAAGTTTCTATTCTATTAAATTTTGTTATTTTGAGTTTTAAACATTTTACTTCCTTAAATGCCATACATTATTAATCCGTGGCTACACAAGATGAATTTTTGTATTTTTGATGAAATAATGTTCAACAATGTTTCAAAATGATTTCAAATGTCTTTAATTTTATTATCCACATATAATTCCAAACTTTAATTTAATTGTCTTTTAATATCTTTGTCCCCTAAAAATTTTGATGTATGTATAATGAGAGCCAACTAGAGCTTTAGGAATAAAGATGTTTTAAAAATTTAGAAATTATTAGTATCTAGAAAACCTTAAGTGCTACGACCTTACCAATAGTCTCGTTGGATTGAGAACAACGAGAATATAAAGAAACCATTAAAATTATAATGAAATATCTTATAGCTTTCCCGTCATTGTTGTCAAAGTTTGTGATTTTCTTTTTTGTCGGTAATTCTGGGCAATTGTTTTCAACAAAAAATCGATTGTGTGGTTTTGTTTTTATTAACTTAAGTTTTTATGTAGATTTTACTCTACAAATTACAAAAATGCTAGATTATAAAGGAATGTGGGCGGAGTTTTATTATTTACAGAACGAATACTAGATTAATTAAAACCTATTGAGAATTTAAAAAATAACATTTCGAAAAAGTTAACTTTTTTATCGATTCCTTGACTCAAAAAATGGCACAAAATCTTTAATACTTTAAAAAATATAAGTTTCACGATCTTGAGGAAGGTTCAGAATATAAAGAAATCGATAGATTAATCAAAAAATGGCTTAGAGTGTTTCTGCATTTGATTTTTAAATTTAAAGATTTCTAATTTTTCCGGGTATTTTGTTTTCTCTAAACGTGGATTTCTTCCATCAATATAATTTCTAATGACTTAAGAGCGTATAAATCTCACTCTATAGATAAGAAAAATGCCAGGTTAAGATAAAGTAAAATTATAGTAATTACAGGTAGTTTTGATTAATAAGTATTGGTTTTTCTTTAAAGTACTTTTCCTAATATAAGTAAGATTTAATTTTCTTCCGAAGATGCTAACATCGTTAGCGAAATACGTATCGAGAGTAAAAATAAAGAGTTTTCGTTAGTGGTAAAATTGTCCCGTAAAGTAATTTTACAATTTTTTAATCATACTTAATAATACAAGTTAAAAAGAAATAAAATTAAATATATAAAAACAGCCACTTTGGACTAAAATGTTTTTACTCATCTATTCATAAATATGCATTTACTCTTATAATAAATAATTTATGTGTGAATAAACAATTTTATATTTAAATTCAAATGTAAAATATTAATACCTAGAATTAAATATTAACAAAAATGATAACGTTCAAAAATATTTTATTAAAGCATTGACGTAGATTCTTTTATTAAATAATACTTAAAAATGAGTTCTGAAGGCCATTGCTTTAGATTGTACGAAACTATAAGTATTTGTCAATGTCTTAAGAATATTAGATTTTGTGTATGAATGTATAAATATAGAAAATAATATATAACAAAAATTATTATAGATACTTAAAAATACCTTAAATTATTTTTTCCTAAATTAAATAGCAAATCCAAAAATTAAGTTTTCTGTGGTGCAAAAGATTGAAAAGGGAAGTAGGAGATCCTAACCTTCAATATCTACTACACTGGATTTTTAAAAAATAATTATTGTCAGTAGTGTACCTTCTACAATATATTGGATATAAAATTTTATCGTTTCTCAATAGGGAATAGAAATAAGTTTTACAGCAAATAATTTAACAACTATTTAACATGGTAAAATTTAAACTTGCAGAGTAACTACCTTTTAGAGTTATTATAGAGCAGATTATGCATTTGAATTATGATATTGAAAAGACTTTAAAAGGTACTTTAAAATGTTTTAAACGATAACAGTATGTATCAACGGTGTTCAGCAACATAATAAATAGGTTACAATGCGCCCTCTTGCGTTGACTCATATTTACAATTTTTAACACTTATCGAATTTACTACGTGAGCTATTCAAAGTCAAAGTCTTTAAAAAGTTAAATAAATAAGCTTAGCAACATAAGCTTCAGACGACTTTAATGAAATTTATCTTATTCTGTTTATCTACTATAAGCGGCTATAATGCCGCGTAACTTTAACAGGGATTACAACCCGAGCAAAACTCCCCAAGGCTTTTATTTCGTTCGATTTTAGTAATCTGATAAGCAGGCCTATTATTCAGTTTTTCCGATAAAATTTTTATTACAGTCCATAACGAAACAATAAAAAAAGTTGATGTATACCTATAATAAAATGGGTTTTAAGCTCGAACCATAATTATTTACGTGTTTTTTGATACTATGCAATATTTTTTTATGTGTATGCTTTTCAATGTGAAATAAATTCGTCTTGTTTTTAAATCTTTTTAGATATAATTGTCTTTTTAGATATAATGAGCCTACTAGAGAGAAGAAGAGAAAATAAATAAATGTAATATCATAATTTGTGATTATTGTGAAATAAACATAATTCTTTTTTAGAAACTTAAAATTACTTATGAATTTTAATAGTGTATCACAAAGATGCTAGTCGTACGTTTTCTAAAAACCAGCAACACAAAATACAGCTGTAGAACACCTTAATAAAGATGGATTTTGATTAAATTCAAATTATATATAGCTGGATTTATTTTTTGTGAATATACTGTAGACTTAGACGTAATCGATATTTTTATTTATAACTCCAATAAAGTAGGTTTTATAATTTATTAGCATAAATAGCAGATTGTACTTATGTCATATAAATTTAATTAATTGTTAGTTATTCCCATATTTTAATTTTTTATTATCTTCCGTATTGTTATAAATACAAAAATAATCTCTTTACACAAAAAAGAAAAAAAAATATTTCACTACATGTTATTAAAAATTTCAAGATATGTAAATTTTTGAAGTTAAAAATTATTATTGGACTAAAACCCAAGTAAAATAAATTGGTGCATTAATATAAGAAAAAATACAAAAACAACAATAATAAGGGCGAAATTCTCAATTACCATATATTTTAATGTTTTTTGTAATTCTTTTAGACCTACGTATCTGGTTTAATACGTTAATTATACATTTTTTAAAATTAATTATTTGTTTTTAATTATATCTCTGCATGGCAACATGCCATTCCCTTATAAATTCCGGAAATAGTTCTGGATTATTGTTATTAAATGTTAATAAAAATTTCTAAGATATTAGATAATCATATTAAAAATTAGAATACCTTTATATAAAATTCCGTTTAAGGCTTCCATTGATTTACTATTATATGTCTTGTACTTACTATTACGTATATATACGTACGCTCAGTTCATGAAGTATTTTTAGTTCAAAGTAATTTTTTACTCCATAATCAATATAATAACCTGTAGTCAACTTTCATATCTAGAATATTAATAATGAAACAATGAAGAGTCATGGAAGCCGAATGTTATCAATTGAGGTTTGACTAAATAATTGTTGTTAAAATCAAATTTTGTACGACTAGGACATATTATATGGGTGCATTTTGATTTATGATTTAATGTGTAATTCGATAATTATTTTTAATTCGTTAATGTTTACCATCATTGTTATAACAATTGTAAATATTAATAATAGGGTATTAAGTTACACTAAATCACGTAACTAATATGGCCTAACAACAACTAAAAAGCAGTAATACAAAAATTTAAAAAAGGTGCAGTATTATTTCAATTAAAAACGTTTTAATTTCATACAATTAAAATTCTTAAATGAATAAGTAGGTTAAAACATTAAAAAATCAAAATTCTTTTCTTACACTAAGAAATAAATATTAAGTTAAAATAAAAATAATAAATAGTCGTAGTGACTTATATAATAGGGGTACCAATGATTTAAATTGCCTTCAGTTTGCACAAGAAAGTTGTTTGAGTAAACTTAATAGAATTCGTATAACCTGAGTACAATCTGCTTTAAATTCTCTTGTGAAATGATACTCAAATCTAACGCATATTTAATATGGCATGCCCAGTATGTAGACAAATCGATTAAATTGGAATGTTAACTTTTTGATTAATTTAACCTTAAATTCCCACCATGACAGTTTACCATTATACGTTTACTAGACTTAAAATCTATATAAAATTTATATTGACCCAAAACAAATCTTAAATCCAAGAACATATTATACTAACATTCTTTGCTACTAAATTCACAATGCAAAAATGATAAAGTGGATGAAGCAACAGTATAAATAGATTTTAAGGGTAGTAATAAGGTATAGATAAGCTTTATAAAAGAACCATATATAAGATATGTAACCGAGTAACGTTTTAGATAAGCAAAATAATTTTTAAATAAAATTTCACTTCTTGAAGGTTGACGCCTTTATAAACTTTGAACTAAAACCAAAATAAGCGCAAAGGTTGAAAAGTTTAAAAGAAAAATTATTAAAATGATTTAATCATGTGCAATGTGCAAACTTGTAAAGTTAGAATGTGATGTTTTCTAGGACATATGACATAAAAAAAACACAAGAATTCTAAAATTTTTTTAGTCTCTTTCTTTTAAACTACTCTAGTCAAGACTATAAATCAGACTTGGATAGAATTCTCTTTTAATCCGCTTAAAACAACCATTAAAGTAATCATCATCTCATAAATGAAAAATGATTTGTTTACCCGAACCTTTGGTTCAAATCGTCTGACCCGAATCTTTGGTCAAAATCAACGGAACCAAAGGTTCCTTCCCGATTTTGACATATATAAATCATATGTCAATCTTAAAACCTTACTACCAAAATCATAAGCAGAAAATTAATGTTTTATTTAACAGTTAATTTGTTTACAATTCTACTAAAATGTAAAGTCAATGTATTTTACCTACAATAAAAATATATAAAAAGAAGGTTCATATAATTTTGCTAAACCCATTACTGCTGACCTTACACAAAATGAAATCTCATTATAATTTAATTAATCAGTATTGACAAAGCAAACCAAACAACCCAGGCATCTGCAAAACCTTCAAACCGCACCAGTTGCAGTATCAACAACCTAGTCCAAATTATGTTTTAATATGAATTTTACTATCCATAATTTGTTACTGTTATATAAAATATATATCTTTGTGAATAAATTTTCCACGTAAAGTGATTTGTTTTAATTGGTGTTATAAATATATATGTTATAGTAATGGTATGAAAGTAGTTACTTACTTTTAAAAAAGGTATTGATGTAATAAATATATTTAAAAAATTGCATAGATTTGTGCATAACCTAAATGGGCAGGATTCACATTTTCTGGTCCGAAATTTTAAAAAGTTTATTTAATGAACAGAGGAAATTATGAGACACTCAGAAATATTAAACAATCTAAAGTAAATTTATTTTATGTACTGTGTTCTCGTAATATTTTGGCTAAAATAATAACGCTATTAAAACTTATCCAACAGCGAGACATATTAAATCCCAACCCTCTAATAAATTAAAAGTTTCAGACATTGTTTATTAATAACGTCGACAATTACAAAATAACTCAGCAGTAAATGACGGGACAACCACAAATATGTAGGGGAATTTATTAATACCGTTACCTCCCTCTCGATTAATTATTCCAGGTTTAACTATTTTACCTTAGTTCCTTCCAACGTGGAATATTCCAAAGTTAATAGAGGGGCGTAAAATAAACAGCTAACATTCAGCTGTGAGACACCTTCGTCGTGGAATTTACAAATTACATCTGCGTATATCAAACGGTTATTAACGGAATTCCTTGCGGGATTCAACTTCATTATGGAGAACTGTGATATAGAGATGTGAAATTTGATTTTGAGATACAACTATGCATACAATAGATATAACATAACATAAAAAATTAATACATTTAAAACGCAATGCAATACTCAGCAGATCAAAATAATTGTATTTTATTCTTAGCTAAGTACATTTAAAAATAATTACAATTACAGTCAATGCTTATTTCTATAATGTTAAACCACTATAACCTTTATTATAGGAGCTTATTATAAATACATATTAGCTCATCAGGCAGCTTACTTATTAACCAATAATGCCCATCACCTACGAAAATTCATATTCTAAGAGGCTTTTAGTTTGTTATTCGAGGTAAAATTTAACATGCATATAGGTTTGTACATGCTTTAAACTGAAAATTTAAAATCCTTCATACTCGTTCTCTATACTTAAGGTCTATATGCTCCCTAATGAAACTTTAAGTATAACTTTGCTGCTATACTTCTCGAAATAATTATTTAAGAAACTTATATAATACCCTAGATCAAAGAACCCAGTTACAAAGACATTTTATAAGTAGATATGCGCTTTTGAAAGCTCTCGCGAAAGTTTTCTTGTTATCTGTATTTTCTTGTGCTACAGGTTAAAATTTACACCATGCTCTTGTATATATAATAAGTAAATACGTAATATTTGAAATTAACTTTAGTTGCTCCAATTTTTCGGCTCATCCAACCCTATTAATTTAATTCAAAAACCTCTATTCTAACCTATAGAGAAACGTTGGAAAAAAAACGAACAAAACGCATCGAAACTAAAATTCCAGCCAAATAAATCATATAAATGTATTTTCCGCGAAAATTACTCCGCAATCATAAAATGTACGATCCAAAATTGCAACAGCCTCCAATTTATTCTCCGCAAGCTTTTGGCGATATTCCAAAACTAAATGAACCGAAATACGCCCATTAGCCTAAGTGCCTTTTGAAGGGCATAATCTGGGATTTTCTTACGGGCTTGATAGAGTTAAAGTAAACAAAGCTAGTTTTATAATAATGTAACCATAACAAGACATTAACCTAAATATTAATAAAGTTTCATGAAAAGACTATAAAATTGAATAAAAAAGTAATTTGCTAATTTAACATTGGTAATTAGGTTTTAGTGTTTAATTATTAACTTAATTAATTTATTCAAATTAAGTCGACTCATATATTTGTTATATATATAGAATTTGGATATAAAATATTATTAACTCTATGGTCGGGCCACTAAAACTACGCAAAGAAAAACACTAATTCTAGAACATCCAATACGTAATTCAAAAATAGAACCTCGCAAAAAGTTCAATTTTAATAGGTACATTTAAACGATAAAAACTAATCTCTAACTGTAACAAAGAAATGTAATTTTCTATTTAATTTAGAGAAACTCCTCTGGAAAAACACAATATAATACACAATAATTTAGAAATTTAACTGTGAAAACAAATAGAAAAGTTCAAATTTTATTTTTATATTCGGGCTTTTCATAATATCTATATTTCTACAGCCACATGGAGCATCGTGGAAAATGGATACTCTTAATTATTTTCGTAATACATGCTTAATTAAAAGTTATTCTATATCCAACAGCAATTTCTGTAGCCCACTAATAGCAAACATCTGCAAGACTTTGAAAAGAGAGTCTTCGCATAATCTAATTCTATAGGATTCCTTAAAAAGATAGAAAACATGAGTCGAACAAATTATTGAACCCTCTGAATATACGCAGTTAATCATAAATCTGTATAACCTTACATGGTTTAAAAATTTCCTTGTATAAAATATTCACCTACAAACCAATACATTAAAATGAATATTTTAAATTTGTTTGTAGAAAGAAATTTTTAGATGTTCCAATCATGGTAGGTTAAAAATTCTTTCATCCACTCCCTTTTTCATAATTTTATTATAAAGTTTCTATCTAACCCCAAAAATTTTGCTCATAATTTCGCCACAACTCGTGCAAAATTTATTTTATGTCACAATTACTTGCACTGATAAAGCAATTTATATTAGCCAAGCAATCAGCCAAGAAACAGCCCTTTCCCTATAGCTTGTGTATACATAATTACTAGGCTAAATAAAATGCAAATTTTAACAAAGAAACTTACGCATACGTAATTACCGCTTCGCCTTATACACTGTCAACGTCTTTCTGTTTTACTAACGAACTAATCAATTTAAATCCAAGCTTGAAAAAAAGTCCTGTAGGCTTAAATGTAAAGAAAAATAACAAAGAACAGGGTATATTAATTATTCATATAACGTTTAAATATAGATTTGATTTTTGGATATTCTGAATAAAACTGAGATCATTAAAAACTCAAATTTGGTTGTCTATGTTGTCGATGACAAAATAAATTTATAACTTTCCAAACTCCTTACAAATCATATTATAATATAACACACCCACTTAATAATGATTTTCCATATATAATAGCAACTAAATTTGGCTTTACTGGGTAAGCCATAATTCCTAATGCTACATAGTTTGAATTTGCACACAAAAGAAGTTTTAAGCCTCCGATGCATCGGTTTTCCAGGCCAATGAGCAAACGTTGGCGCGTGAGAAACGTATAATAGAAACCTGTCAGAAAATGGAACTGGGATCCCTCAACGGTAAATATACAGAAGGTGAATGTTTATAGTATATTGGGCCAATCATTTTATAGGTTAAATAGTAATTAATTACATAACAGTGTGCACAGAACCATTTAATTTTATTTTAAAATTCACCGTATTAGTAAAGTAATTGCTCAAACTGCTGTTGGTCAACCTATACAGGGTGTCCCAGCGAAAACGAAACAGAGGTATTTTTGGTATGAAAAAAAAATTTTTTACAAAAATCTCGAACACGTCGATTTTATTTTCGAGGGGCACAACTTTTCCTTACCAAGGCACCCTCATACCAGAAACCCTCTTCGAGGGGGTGGGATCACCCCTAAAATCCTAAATAGAAAGAGGGGTTGTGTGATACTTTATTTTAAAGGTCTTTTAATTCTGAATATAACTGCCAAATTTGAAGTGGCTAAAATTTTTTATCCGGATATGACAGCTTGTCAAAATTGTAGAAACAGCGAAAATGAAAAAGGTATTTTGAACTCTATTTTGGAAAATATTTTTAAAAGAATAAGAAAGTCCTAATTTCAAAGGGGTCACTTATTAATTAAGAGGCCACCCTAATACCTGGAACCCTTTACGAGGGGTTGAAAGCACCCCTTAAATCTTAAATAGAAAAAGGGGTCGTGTCATTCCTTATTTTGAAGGCCTTTTTACTCTGAATTTAAATGGTGACTTTTGAGTGACTGATGGATATCTTGTGGATATAAAAATAGCAAGAAATATCTTTACTGCCAGTAAAAGTGGAGAGATAAAAAATACCTATCCTTTTAAATTTTAAAACAAGTTTATTTAAATTAAGTCAATTTATTAAATGTTCAAATTGTGCCCCGCCTACTTCCATGCAGGAATACAGGTTTTGCTCAAAACGATGCCTGACGTTTTGTAGAACTTCAGGTGTTATCATCTGACACTCATTTATAATTCTCTGGCGTAAGTCTTCTAGGGTGTCTGGTTGGGTAGGGTAAACTTTTGTTTTTAAATGCCCCCATTAAAAAAAATCTAATGGGGTTAAATCGGGTGACCTAGCTGGCCATTCCATAAAAGGTCCTCTCCTTCCAATCCAACGATCAGGAAATATCTCATCAAGATATTGCCTCACACCAGTAGCATAATGTGGAGGCGCTCCGTCTTCTTGGAAAACGACTTGATCATCATCAGAATGATTTTCGCCTTCCATTATTTCTACTATTCTTGGATATACGGCATTTTCCAAGAGATCTCGGTACATTTTTCCATTCAAATTTCCGGGCAGAAAAAACGGACCAAAAATGGAGCCGCCCAAGATTCCCGCCCAAACATTTAACTTCTCAGGGAACTGGGTATGAACTTCACGAAACTGGCCCGGATTTGCATTTGACCAGTAGCGGCAGTTATGACGATTTACGTTGCCATTAAGAAAAAAAGTATATTCATCTGAAAAGCAAATGTTGTAAATAAGACGCGGATTAACAGTATCACTATATCACTAAGCGATTCACAAAATTGCACTCGTCTGTCAAAATCGTCCTCATTCAGTTCTTGCACCAGATGAATTTTGTAAGCATGGAATTTATTATGCTTAAGTATCCTATGAACACTACTTTTGCTTACTCCTGTACTCGTCGCCAATTTTCTGACACTTACCTGGCTCGGCATGAAGTTGACCTAGGACAGTTATTTGCATTGCTTCATTGACAACAACAGCATTTTGAACCTTACGCTTTTTATTTAAGACACTGCCAGATTCCCTAAATTTAGCAACTATTTCTAGAACGTATTTTCTGTTGACTCGTTTTTTTGGATGAAGGTCATTAAATTCTTGTACCGTTCTATTGGCACAATTGTTATGCCAAAAGAAAAACTCTATCATCTCAACCCTCTCTGCAGTAGAATAAACCATTGCTAACAGTGTTTCAACACGTAAAAGACTGGGTAATAATTTAAAACTATTTAAATAAATGCTGCTTTATGAAAAAAGTACCAATGATATTTAGCAAGCTAAATAAATTCTTCAGATTCTTGTGTTTGTATTTTATTTGGTATTTTGTTTTTATTTATGATATGCTGATAAGGTGTAATAACAATAATATTAACAATACTAAAAAAATTTTAATCATGTTTTAATGATTCAATAAAAAAAATTGTAAGAAAGGGTTTCAGGCATAAAGGTTTATTTAAAGCATTTTTTCCAGAATTTTATTTGGCTTTCATATCCAGAAGAAATCCATCAGTCACTCAAAAGTCACCATTTAAATTTAAAGTGAAAACGCTTTCAACATAAGGTATAACACGATCCCTCTTTCTGTTTAAGATTTAAGGGGTGCTTTCAACCCCTCGTAAAGGATTCCAGGTATTAGGTGGCCTCTTAATTAATAAGTGACCCCTTCGAAAATAGGATTCCCTTGTTCTTTTAAAAATATTATCCAAAAAAGAGTCCATAATACCTTTTTCATTTTAGCTGTTTCCGCAATTTTGACAAGCTGTTTTATCCAGAGAAATAATTTTAGCCACTTCAAATTTGGCAGTTATATTCAAAATTAAAAGACCTTTAAAATAAGGTATCATACGACCCCTCTTTCCATTTAGGATTTTAGGGGTGATTCCACCCCCTCGAAGGGGGTTGCTGGTATGAGGGTGCCTTGGTAAGGAAAAGTTGTCCCCCTCAAAAATAAAATCGACGTGTCCGAGATTTTTGAAAAAAAAATTTTTTTTCATACCGAAAATAGCTTTGTTTCGTTTTCGCTGGGACACCCTGTATACAGTGATTTAGGATATGTTCAAATAATTGTCGTATATTCTGGAATATTACCGGCGTTATTTCGCGACATACGTTATTGATATATGCTCACAGAAATGCCATTGTATTAAGTAGTTGATCTTTGTGTACCCACACAAAAGAAATCCAGGAGACTAAAATCTGGTAACTGAGAAAGTCACTTAATTGCACCTCTTGAAATTGTCCTGGAAATGTCTGACTTTAATTATTGCGTACATTTAGCGAGTAATGCCAATAATGTCGTCTTCTTACGAAATCAGTACGTATTCATTATTTGTAAAGTGATGCTCTGCGATAACTGTTAGAATCTAGCTCTAAAAAATATCGCAGAGCATGGCTTTACGATAGCATTTGCATTCAATATAGTACATATTGACTGTAACATTTTCGAAAAGGAAAAAACACCTACAATAGAATTTGACACCAGTCCATACATTCAACTTGTGGGGATTTTGTGTGTGTGTGTGCTTCGTGAAAAATCCTTGGATTGGTATTAGCCCAGTAAAGGCAATTACGGGAATTTACTAAAGCAGTCAAGGAGAATACGAGCTTATTCATAAAATAGGGAAATACCATCAATCGCTCATCAATGCAAAATTGCAGCATCGATCAATTCATTTTCATTATGTTCTTGCAGTAATCGAACCTTACTACCGAACAAGAATATAATTTAGATTTTTTTTAAATATTCGTTGCATGAGATACAAGTGCAAGACCTGTTTCGCGAAATTCAGTAATTAGTTTGCAAAAAATTTTCATAAAAATTTGATTGTTAGCATGCAGTTGGTTAAAAAGCTCTGTAAACCAGTTTTTACTTTTTTTGTTTTTGAAAAAAAATCTGCAAATGAGTACACCATAACTCACAAATATAAAAAGTTCAATAATTTCCAAATATATTAATCATGAGTCACTAAACAACTAACTGACCTGAGTAAATATAAAGCAAGAACCCGAGAATTGTTTACTGAATAAAATGATAAGTCTTAAGTCTTCTGAAAATTAACAAAAGTTGCTTATTCTTTTTAAATAATTTATTTTAATTAATACAGTTTTGAAACTGATTTAAATCGTATAATGAATTAGCAGTACATAGGCGATTAAAAGAAGTCGATCATTTAATTTAAAAAAAAATTGAAAGACGAAGCCATAGCTTGAAGGATTAAAGATTATGCAATTTATTCTGCGTCAGAACTTATCTCTTTTAGGAACAAACTTCATGTATTTTGTATCTTGCCAAAAAGCTTTTTAATACCTCGTAATGCAGTAGGTTTTCGATGTATCACCATCTATAAGATTTTAATGTGCATTCAACAAAAGGCTTAAAATTATCTTACCAGTATATCTTAAATTTAACCTCCTTTTCTGATAAAGTGGTAGAGGTTTATTCGGATTACGGATATAAACTTAAACTTTTTAAAGTTAAATTTATTAAAGTAAGGTCAAACTGTATCCGGGAAATAAAGAAAATATAGCCTGTAGGTGTAAATCGATTGGAAGATAATAATTATTTATCTATAACTAAATTATTTTATAGCAAATAAAAGTACCGATATTTTTATACTAAAGAATTTTACGGAAACTACGTAATAATGGTCATTCACTATTGTGTTAAACCAATCGAATTATAATCATAAATACCAATGCCTCAGTGGAAGTTTATTGACGCTCTGAACTAGAATTAATCTAAAATTAATCTTGTGTGATCTGGAGTAGTTTAGTCAAAAGGATGAAGGGTTCCAACGAACAAAGTCGACTTTGTACACCTGTTTTCGTCCAGTCATAGCGAACTGGTAAATATTTTTTAATAATTTACTTAAATGTAGAGAAATATATTAGGTACGAAGTGTGTTTCTTTTTAAAAAAAAATTCTCGGCATGAGCCGTAGGCGAGTCTGAGAATTACCCTAAATACTAACCTAGACAATATTAAAAAAATTAATTAAATTACGTTACCCACTAGCTTATAAAATAGCCTATAGCTCAAAAGTTAAAAAGTTTAAGATCTATGTTTACTTGCACTTTTATACTTAGAATGACTAAGAGTAAAGATTTGTGTATTCGTCATTATTTGTACACGAGTTCTAGTGGACGTACAGATCCTTAGCTGTTCGTACCGATATGTTTGGCCTTAAAAGGTATCGAAGCAAAGTTCATTTTACTTTATTTTTTATTATTTTTTCATATTTCTTGGTTAAAGTGAGACTCCTTTTCCGCTTTTTATTTTGAAGTTCTTTCCAGTAATCTTCAATTTGCCGAAAACCCATATTTACGCGTTAACTCTATAAAGAACTGCTGAGAATCGCTGTTTCCCGGCTATTGAGTATATCTTTAAAATGTTTTTGCAGCTTTTTTCGCAGTCCTATGTGAACTACGTGACTTGTCCATTGTCACTGGTGTTTGATGATTATTGCCTTAATATGTAGACTTGCTTTTTTCGAATATACTAATGTTTGCTTGACCTTTTTGCCATTTTATTTCTAGTATCAGCCTGCGAAAACATTTACCATATTTCTCAAGGACCTTTACGTAAGTTGTCCAGATATTATTCATAGATATTTTTCACATTAATGATATGGTATATTGGATGTTATTTCCGCGATAAAAAAAAAAAGAAATCATCCTAACTTGCGGCGTTATGGTGATGGAGCTTTATGGGTTTGTGAATGATGCAGGTGCAGTAGAAATATTGATGGTACTAAAGGCGCTATTCAAGTAAAGCTAAATATTACTTATATTAAAATAATTAAGCGCTATTAACTATATTAAAATTTATAAATAAATAAAAAGCAGAAAGTAATGCACTTAGGACTAAATTCTAAAATGTATCACATCAAGTGAATATCTTGGAGCAATATATCATCGACTAAGCAACATCAAATTGTCAGGGACAACTGAGCATGCAAAAATCTAGTTCACGTGGAACAAAATGTTAACACTATGCTATTAATAAAAATATGTTTGACGCTGTTCATTGTGTTCTTTCTCTCATCGTCCACTGCTCAAGAATGTCATGTTAAGGTTAACTTGCAAACGCTGATATTCTTTCCGCTACTAAAACTAAATAATAACACACATATTATACAATAGGATAAGGTTGTGTTTAAAGAAGCTAGAAGCATTTCACGACAAAAGGATTTTAAATTTGTTTTGGTTAGAAATCGAAGTATTTTCTTGTGTCAAGGCGAGTGGTATGAAATAATATATATAGGTTGGCGAATAGAAGAGTACACATAGGCATTATAAATAGCAATACCGCTTCTCGCTTATTTTCTGGTTGATAAGCAGCGCGGTGGTTTCCGATTGTCTATTCCTATTTTCGGCACGGCACAATCAGCCGACCTCATTTAGATGTATGATTGCACACTTAAGCGCTATTTTAATTTTTTTTAATATTTATCATTATGCCTGTTTATAGCCCTTCCGAAAAAGTTCACGTGATTAAATGGTGTAATGAAGACAACTCGGTAGTAAAATGCAGCGATTTATTCTCAGTAAATTTGGAAAATAGATTACTTGTCCTAAAACTATTTTAAATGTCGTATGAAATGTTTTTGAGACTTCTTTTTGCCTCCAAGAATATAGAAATTATTATATCAAAGCTTAAGAACCACCTATTGAAAGGGTCCAGGAGATAGAACAGCGGGTGGAGATATTTTGTAGTGCTTTAGACTTGAGTTCAAGACAATCGAGCAGAAGTATTAGAAAAGAACTGGGTATGCACCATAAACCTGTGAGGAGTATTTGGAAAAAATATGAATATAAATATTTTAAATATTCCAAAACTCAAGAGATGTTTCCTGAAGATCAGTGGCGAAAAAAGCATAGTGTGAAACCATGATGGAAAAGGAAAATGAAAATTTCTTAAAAAATATTTTGTTTTTAGATGAGTCTTTTTTCCATTGCCTAGTAAACATAATACTTTCATCGTTACTGGTCTTAGGAAAACAAACATAGGAGTTTTCAATTTCGTACCCTCAAAAGTTAAATGTTTGGGCTGATATTTTGGGCGACCATATCATTGGGCCATTTTTCATTGATACTTTAAACGCCGAAAAATACCTTGAGTTGTTACAAAACTAGGGTCTTTCTGTCGTTCAACTCCTCCCAGATATACGAGTATATAGACCTGGGATCAGTCTATTTTCAACAAGATGGCTATCCTGCTCATAATGCGATAAAACTAAGGGAATTTTTAACAAATACTTTTTCTAATCACTTTATTAGTGGGACTGGCAATATACCTATCTTAATACTAACTTTGAGAATTTGTACTTTTATCCCTCCTTTTTGCAATTCATATAGCTACTTGCTTCAACTATTGTATTGATTATATTGAGAAAATAAACGCCATTATTAATATTATTGTAATATTTTACAAAATTTTGTAAATTACTGTATTTTGATTAGGTATTGAATTTTTGGATTAAGTGGCCTTTTGCACTGTGCTTAGTTTGTACATTTGTTGCTGTACTTTTTTAATGTAATTAAGTCACTCTAGTTCTATAAATGTAACATGTGGAGACATTTTTTTGGCGATAGCATATTTAAAAGAATTTGATAAATAAATAAAGATATGAACATCTAAATAGAGATTCTGTGGAAAAGATGTCAATATTCTCTTAATACATCCCATTATTGTTTATTTATGAAATACATAAATAAAACCCATAATTCATAAATTACTATAAGTTTTGACTCAAAAATTTTTGATGCGAATAAAAATTAAAACAGCTTTAATAAAAATTACTAAAAACGCAAAGCGACATTAAAAAACAACTATAAGGTGTGCAAACTATAAGGGGATGAATGCATTTATCAGAAACATTGAGTAATTAATACTACCGGAGGGGTGAAGGCGATAAGCGATCTATGCAATAACGTGGAGGCTTATTTGAATTTTGCAGTTTGAATAGGGTAATTAACCTCTAATGATAATGCACTTTTGAAATAAAAAGCTTAGTTTTATGTAGTTATTGATAAAGTCAATTTACCACTATATATACAAAACTTTTAGATAATCAATTTGTATTTTTTTAGGGAAGATTTATTTTTTATTTTTTATAAGTAACAATGTCGCTAAATAGCATAATTCCATTTTAAAACAGTATGCAAATGAACACGCTTGGCAAAGTCCGTTCTCTGTTCTCTCATTCAAAAAACTTTGGCAAACTGTTAGCAAATAATTTCGACTGTCTTCTTGTCGAGTTTTTAGTTTAACCGAGAGACCACAAATTAGGATAATGGAGTGTATCAACTCAAGTGAAGAGTTTGAATTTACTTTAAAAACTAAGTAGAGGAACGAACGTCATTTTCGGTTTACTCGGAAAGTTTCTTTTTGATTTAGAATATTTAGCGAAATGATTATAATTTTCATCTTAAATAGGCACATAAGAGACGAGGAGAAGTTTTTTGTGAACTTTAATTGATTATTAAAATTCAAATTACGATATTATTTAAAAATTTGTTTGTTTTTAGGTTTAATAAAAATAAAATGATTAGTGGTGAGAAATACTGGTATAGAGCTGTTTGATTCTTTGGTTACTATTTAAACATTATTAGAGAGATTTGTCGGATCGCTATATATACAGGACGTTAATTAATATAATGCAGCTATTTAAAAAAGTCATAAATGCGACATTAAATTGGAATCCTGTATATAAAGTAGTTAATTTTAAAGGTTTAATTTACCGAAATACTAGAATGGTGTAAAATAGTTTCATTTGCCGTATTAATTAAGCTATCGATTAAGTAGCGAGTCCCGATTTAAATTACATTGACAATATTTGGAATATGTTAAATCAGAGAATCTGGATCATACT
This sequence comes from Anthonomus grandis grandis, assembly GCF_022605725.1. Lineage (NCBI taxonomy): Eukaryota > Metazoa > Arthropoda > Insecta > Coleoptera > Curculionidae > Anthonomus > Anthonomus grandis. Next base: position 17,614,275 of record NC_065554.1, on the reverse strand, counting down.
CTCTGGAGACTCTAATGGAACAACAGCTGGATCAATAAGTCAATTGAAATTAGGTTGCCGTGGAACTATCGGCATTTTGTTTGCTTGCAACATCTCTGATGCAATGATGCTAAATGATTATGTAGAAATGGAAAAAAAACACCATTTATAAAACAAAACAATACTATTCCTCTTTAACAAAATATGAAGCATTTTTTTTAATACAATGTGATAAGATACTGTATAAAGAAGTCAACATTCAAAGTTAAATGAATGTAGACAATTTTAGAGAAAAATGCAACAACATCGCAACGCCGCTCGATCGCATTGTTGAATCCACTCGCACAAGTAATCTTTACCAGTGACGTCGTCAAAAAATATTTATATGATAATTATTTATTAGTAATAGAATATGCTTTAAATCTTAAACAATATTACCGGTTATGTACTCTTAATGTGTTTTTTTCACGTATTTTATTAGAGTAAAGATACTTGTCTAATAAAAAGTATTTTTATGGAAATATTTAGAGGAGATATTTACTTGTCAAAAGATCAGCTTAAATTGCCTTTTTCCCCATGGTATAGTACCAATGGCACACGTTTTTACTATCGTGACGGTTCACAAAAGCAGTAAAACAACTCAACCTTTTTCCCTTTTTAACCAAAAACTAAAGAAAAAGCACACAATTTCACAAATTCCAAATGTAAATACAAAGCCGTTTGACAAGATGACATCAGCTTTTGCCTGCGGTGTTGCCATTTTACATCTCTTAGACGCAGTGTTAGGAATAAGAATGTTATTTTTTTTGCTTTGAAGATGTTATTTTTCCGCTTAGAATATATGTCTATTTCTACTATTTATTTTTATGTCAAAATCTAACATCAATAAGTTAAATCAACACGATTATATGTGTTGATATATAGCTGAAAATTTCCTCTTCTGAAAATGCGTGTAAACTTGACAACATAGAATCCAAGAATATGTTTGTAAACAAAGCAGCCCCTTTGCCCCTATGCCCATGTTGAAATCAAAGTCAACTTATTGTTTACTAATTATAGCCTGTCAATGTTCTAAGGAGCTGATATATGATAGTTATTTTCTTGTACAACTTTCCATATTTTGAGATCAAATATCTAGTTTCAATTAAGTAGCAAAACCTAATAAAATTAAATTAATTGAGACTCTGTATACATAATTTTTTTCGAATTCATTCTGGTTCATCAAAGTTGCTACGTAATTTACAAGGTTTTTACTTCATATTTTCTGAAATAATTTTTGATTAACGAAACGTAAAAAAAGCATTATGCTTCTGTTTTTTTAAGGCATTTATTTACAAAAAACGTATTTTTATTTAATTAACATTTTTGCGTTCTAAGTTTGTTCATGCGTATTTTAATTATTCGCTTTTTCTGCGGTTCATTCATTAATCAAGGGGTATCGAGTCCACTTAAACCGAGACCGAAAACCTTCGACAGTTTTGGAAACATCGATGACAATTTACGAACGACGAATGCCAGTCGTCGTGGTTGTACAACTAATTGGATTATCTTAAACCCAAAAGTGTTTTAATTATGAAATCAGATTTACTTTTCGTAATAAAAGTTGGGGTTTTCCAGCAAGATAATGAACATCTTAAAGCATTTTTTGGGTGAAATCAGTTATTTAATTTTAAATATTAGTTCATAACAAGCCTTATTGTAGGCTTGAATTAGTTATTGTGAGTAATATTTTAAAATTGCATTTTTTAGATATTGAATAATATGATATAAGTAAATTCTCAATTATGTACAAATTTTGCGAATATGTAGGAAGTATCTTCTCAGGGTGGTGACCAACTTTAAAAGTATTTATTCGACTAAGAATTCTGTTGATCTAACCAACAGTTTGAAAAATCTTATTATCCCTCATGGATCTAAACTTATTTCCTTAGATGCAAAAAATCTTTTTCCCAGCATCCCTGCCAAAGTTTGTTTAAAGTTAGTGAGAACTCTCCTGTTAAAAACATTTCTTAGTCGTAGAGTCATTGAGGATCTTTTAGACTTACTCGATATAGTGATCAACCAAAATTTTTTCCAGTTTGACAATAACATTTTCAGGCAGATCTCAGGTTTGGCTATGGGTTCTTGTCTTTCCCCTCTACTAAGCGAGATTTTCATGAGTCATCTAGAAAGAAAAATAGTTGAGGGTAGGTTTAGAGATTGCCTCACGGTATATAAGAGGAATTTGGATGACTTTTTTATAATCTGGAATGGCAGGGAGGAAGACCTACCAAATTTTCTTAGTTTCGTAAATTCCTTACACCCTAACATTTCATTTACCTCCGAAGAAGAAAAAGATGGTTGTTTGTCTTTTCTTGACCTTCTAGTTAAGAAATGCAACAATAAACTTATTTTTGAAATATATCGTAAGCCCACTACTATCGATAATTTAATTCAGTACTCTTCAAATTCTCCCTACTCATATAAATTTGCCTCCTTTAACTCATTTTTCTATAGACTGTTTAATATCCCCTTGTCAAAAGAAGCTTTCGCTAAAGAATTGAATATTATAAAACATATTGCTCGCAACAACGGATTTCCCCTTCATTTAATAGACAAAATTTATTACAAATTTTTAAATAAATATAAATTGACCTACAATATTGTTCATAATAACGACTCAATAAGTTCCTTTAGATCCTTGACCTTTTTTGGTTCTATTTCCGTAAATTTAGTAAGATTCTTTAAATCCCTAAATGTAATAATCGCGTTTAAGATAGTCAATAATTTAAAGAACCAATTGGTCAGTACAGTGGACAAAGCAAACATCCTTTCAATCATCTTTTCCGCAGTATACATTAAACCAGTCTGGAAGAATAATCTTTACATGCATTAAAGAACACGTAGCGATTTTTGAAAAATTTAAAAATACCAATGTCAGTGATACCATTTTGTGGGTGGGAGCTGAAGTGCTTCATGAATGCCCTCAAGGTGTAAGAAGCTTGACCTTCTGGAGAAAATAGAAATTACAAAAGCTAAAAAGAGTCCTGTTCTCGTGTGCGTGATTTACGTGTGTACTTTTGAACCTAATTTAATTTTTAACAATTTAATTTAGCTAAGTTAAATAGCAGTAGCAGTAGTTAATTTAGCTATCGTTTAACATTTTCCTTGTAGTCACTTTCTTCAATTTATATTGGCTAACGTGATAAGTTGTTTTAGCTTTAGGTCCGTATAGCCGATAGGTTTTACACTTCTTGTACTTCTAACCTTGTTGTACCGGGTTCGATTCTCGTTGAGTCTATATTGTTGCGTTCCACTTTTTAATTTTTTATTTTTTGCTTTGTACCATTATAAACTTAAAATTATTGTTTATTTATGTACTGTGAAGTGTGTGGATGGCTTCTAAAGGTTTTTTATTGTTTTTAAGTAAGTTTTTAGTTTTTTGTTAAAGTAATATTTTTATTTTAGGCCATTATTCTCTTAGAGAATAATGGATGAGATTTTTGGAATAAATGAATGTTTTAACATATATTTATTTGATTTAAAAGTTTTATAGTCTATAACCTCTATTTTCTTTAAAATTTCTCTATATCAAAAACATTAATTTGAAGCTTAGGATAAAAATGCTAAAATGCTATTTTTTCAACTGTGCTATAGCAAACTGGTATGATGGAAAATAGGGAAATGGATCAACTTGATGTTTTTGACAGATCGTATGAACTAAATGAATATAGAACTGAGTTCCCCAATTTAAAGGTACCTAAGAAGGATTAATCAACATGTAAAAGAACGCAAAGTTTAAATAATTTCTTAAACTTTGAAGAAGGGGTCAAATGTGGTTTACTTTTATACCAAGTTAGTTATTTGAAGTTGCCACAAAGACCAACAATGCTATGATGATCTTCAACCTTTAAGATGGAGATGGAATGAATTTGAACAAAAAGAGAAGTATAAGAAGTATATATTTCGACCCCTTATGAGCCTTAACTTTGACAATTTTGATTACCAATTGCTTGAAAAGCGGAATAAGATCCGATCATTTATCAATTATCGAATCGGCTTCTTTTGAATGAACTATAACAGAGCAATTTTTTCTACCATAGATACTGTCATGCCGACCCCGATGGCACCGTGGGCAAAATGTTTATGATGCGATCTAAGGTTCGAAACCTGGCGTGGGCTTAGTTGTTTCTGTTTGTCTTATATAAAAAGAAATACTTGGGGTTCGGAATCCACGTTAAATTGTAGGTCTATAATAAACAACAAGTTTGGGCAGCAGACTACTAATATATTTGACTAGGTATATCAATATTTAACTTTTTAAGAACACTTATTAAGATATGTATTATGGGCAGTTTTTTAAAATTGAATAAAATGAATAGATACATTCACACCTTGCTGCATAGTAAGTCAAGATTTTGTTCTCCCACATTTCAATGCAAGATTTCTCATTCCTTTCGAATACCTTTTTATTATTTTTACACAAAACATATTTTGAAAACAAACAACATATTTATTTAGCTTTATGCTGAATCGCAGGACAATACAAAAATATTTATTTTTACAGAATACACCAATGAGCCTATGCTCATTTGACGTGTATGTTATTAACATGTCTAAATTTTTGATTTTGCAGATAGTCCTTAGACTTTTATTGTTGGCCCAGAAATAAATCAAAATAAAGTTTTGACTAAACGTGATTTGTAATATCCTCTAAACCAAAATCTATAAATTATTTTTGATTCTATTTGAGTACGATATTACCCAGGGTATCTGCGAACGGTTAAGAAATCTTGAAATTGGAGATATTGCAGACCAAAATACGTTGAACAAACACAATTGAGCAAACTTTTGGACTAAGATATATTTGGATCATTTTATATATTTTAGTCTGTAGTACCTCTGATTTCGTTCCCAACCTTTCGCAGACACCCTACATAACTTTAATTCTTATAATTTGCATTTTCCTCGATATAAATTAACGTTTTATACAAATTTACGCAAAATGGCAATATTGGAAAATATGCAGCAAATCCGGAACAGTGAACTAGATAAACTGAGTAGTATTATGTTTGTAGGTATAGAGGACTAATGGACTCTAATATGAACCAGTAAAACTACTCATCAGCTCTTTTAAAAGCGAAATAATTTTATGTATATAATTGTATAATAATAATAATAATAATTATAATAAACGTCTTTTATTTAACAAACAAATAATTTACAATTGTGAGTATCATACATATATTTCTATAGGGATATAGGAGAGGCGAAGTCTAGCCGTCTGGCTATTCTAACTTAACATACCTAATCCCTTTAAAGTGAAAATAAAACCATATCATGCGCTAATAAGCGAATAACTCTTTAAATGTACGCACACATTTTAGAAAAAGAAAGTTACTTAAAGAATCATTTTACACAAGAAAAACTGTGCGATACAAAGGACCGTATTATAATTAGATATAAGATTTTCTTTAAAAAGTAAAAAGTTATATTGTGAAATAATTTCAAAACCTAGTCGAGTCTAGCATACAATGCCAATACCTGTTTATAAATTCTTCATATATATTATAAGGGTAGTTTATTACACAAGTTAGATATGCTTTTCTTGATTATTTTTCCACTTTTTTCATTAAGTATTACCTCAACATGCTTATTTTAAGTGCCTTTTTGTCTTTAATAAGAAAAAGAAATCCTTGCTTATTCATGGTGAGTTTGTCGATTAAATAAAAACAAACTCATTTTGTATTTAAATTTATTAATATTAAATATTTTAAAATTATCAGGTATGGAATTATATAAGGTGATTGCATTATATGAAATGGATCTTTCATACATAGATGTTTTATGTAACGGGATGGAGAGTTTGTTTTTCTTTCTAATATTTTGTCCATGTATGCTTGTCCTTGGCAGAAATTTATTTTTAAGAGTATTTGAACGATGTAGTTTTCTACGGCTTTCCATATTTGGCCAGTTAGATTCTACAATTTTATGAGTATGGTCATGCTTCCTGATTCCATATAATAATCGACAGCATGCGTTGTGTACCCCTTGTATTTTCTGTTTATCGAGAGCTGTAAGACATGGACCGTATATATAGCTACCATAGTTAAAATGTAAGAGCACTAATGTGTCGCATAAACTTTTTTTCAACGAGTAGTTAATAATGTGCTGATTATTATATTATAATTTTAGCGCGCAAAAGTTTTTTCTTGTTATATTCTGAACGTGTGCACTAAATCTGAGATCTTCGTCGATACATAAGCCAACATTTTCTGCGCTGGATACAAATTTTAATGTAGTATCATTTATTTTTAATTTTAAGTTGTTTTTAATAGAGTTTATTTTATTTTTGCGGCCAGTACATAATAGCTTAGTTTTGTCAGCATTTAAGTTTAGGTTATGTTCAGCAGATAATTCTTTAATTACCTGAAGATGAGCGGTTAATCAGCCATTTCTTGCAATTTGTTATAATCAAAAGAAACATTGGTTTTTGTGTTATCCGTGTATGCTTGTGATTTATTTAGGTGCGAGAATTATATCAACGGTTTAAATAATAAATAGAAGGGGTGACAAAATAGCTCCTTCTGGCACACCCGACAGAATATCCAATGCATTCGACGTAATATTGTTATAGACCACCTTTTGCGACCGTTTGCTTAGAAATGAATTAATTAATTGAACAGAGTCCTCGTCGAATCCATAATATTTTAGCTTAGCTAATAGGAAACGGTGATTAAGTACCAAAGGCCTTGGAGAAGTCTAGAAGTACCAAAATATTTATGTAGCTTTTATCGTAGGCCCTAAATATATCATTAAGCACAGATGCTAAAGCCTCTCTCGAAATCCACATTGATTATCAGGCAGGATTTTATTAACAGTAAAATAAGTGAATATTTGGTAATCAAGGATTCGCTCAAAAATTTTTGACAGAGTGGGAAGAATACTTTTGACCTTTCACTCAGAAAAATGGGAGGGCTGGCTGTTCTATGATAGTGGGATTCCCAGAGCTATTTTCCAAATTGTTGGAACTTATTTCTTCTCTATGGCCGTGTTAATAATGTGTAAAATTATATGATCTATTACATATTTTAGCATTTTTGCATTAATTTGATCCGTACCAATAGCGTTACTTCGGATGTTATGTAGAGCGGAGTGTATTTCATCTATTGTAGCTAAAGAAAAGTTGAAGTTAATTTCTGGACTTAATATATGGGTGTTATCATATAAAATTGGATGGATTGTAAAAAGATGTAAAATAACTATTAATTTCCTTAGGATTTGAGAGGTTACTTAGTATAATGTGTTTTTTTTATGAGCGAACATTTAAAGCCTGAAGAGTTTTCCACAGTTTAGCTGTATTGTTTAATTGAGAAGTATTTATAATATATCGCGTTTTTGCAGCTCTAGTGGGAGATAATGTCTGGTTACGAATATTTTTATAGAGTAAATGATCAGCCTCCGATCTAGTTTTTTTATACTTTTACCAACTTTTATCTCTCAACACTTTTAGGTGACGAATTTCATCATTTAACGAAGGAGCTTTTGGTTTTGTTACCTGGACCTCTATTATGGGAGTATGTTTAACAAAAAAGTTTTATAATGAAATGGTTGAAAAGTTCTATTTCACTTTCTTAGTTCTCTTCCCATAACATTTGATGCCACGGCATATTTAAAAGATCATTTTCAAAATTTAGTTGATTAAAAATTCTACATGATCTAAAAGAGAATATTTTAATATTAAGAGACTTATTAACATATACTAAGTTATGGTCAGAAATTACATTTGAAGATATCATTCCACATTGTTTTACTATGTCAAAATTATTGATAAATATAGGATCAGTAAGAGTACCTGAGGTCTTTGTCACTCTAGTAGGCTCATTTATAAGCTGTTGCAGACCATAAGACTCAAAAGTATCCAGTATAGGATTAGATAAATTAAAAAAGTTGATGTTAAAATCTCGCACGTACAAAAGTACATCCGCTTAAAGAAATGTGTCAAATATTATGTTTCTAAAATCATTTATCATGTTGTTTATATTTGTGTTAGGTGGTCGATAAAAAGCTCCAATTATTATATTTTTATTTGGAAGTGTGATTTTTAAAAATATGTATTCCAGTTGCATCTTTTAAAGTATTAATCAGAATGTTCAGATTATATCATATATCAAATAAAATTTTAGCTAGAACCGATATGAGGTTAGAGTTTATGACTACCGTGAACATCCGTTATCATACCAGAACTACGATTTACATTAATCTCTAGTCCGTCCTCATATCTAACTGAAATGGCTAAGAACATAGCAAGATAATGCTGGAAAGACTTGGCATTGGCTTGTTAGCTAATAACTGGTGGCACCAGGAGTGACCCTAATAGTCCAAAACCAAGGATCAAACTATAATTGATTTATAAGGACTACATGCGGATATGCCAACAATGAACAAACATATGAAGATTTTCATATGTTTGTTCTGAATATCATGAAACTATTTCCATGCTATGATGAAAATACTTTTTTATTTAAAGATAGTAATAAATTTTTTTAATCAGGACATTTGGTGATAAAGAAATTCACAGATAAGCAGATACCCTAACTGGTCAAAGAAAAAAACATATGACAGCCCTATTTAAAGAGTTTACAGAGTTTCTTAGAAGTAAGTAAGTGTGAAACAAAAATCTGGCCTATTCGAGTAAACTTTATCTTAAGCAAAAGATATTTGATATCCATCAAACACCTAAGCAGATACCATTTGCTAAAGGAAATCCAAATAGTTATACTATAGACTCACAGGAAAAAACAGCAGAATCAAAAAAACTGAATTAAAACGTGACCTAAAATCATCTGTTAATGTTTTTTTAATGTTATTTACTTAGTGTTAAAGCCATTAGGGCGATGGCAACGTGCGTTAATATATCACTTTACCGCAAGATGAGATACAAGCTGGACATTTTTCCGACACGACTAAACCTGGATTTACATTAGCAAAGGAATCTGTTTCAGCTATTTTAAAAGCACTGCGAACCGTCACTCGTTATCGTGCACAACATTCATCAGGCCTTGCCGTGCGTTTCACGGATTCCGTGTTCGCTTAATTCGGGAAACGTGTAGTATTTTTTAAGCTTTTTTGATAGTGTTACGTATAAGCAATAGTAGAGACATATAAGCTAAAATTCACTTTTGTATATTTTTTTGTTGTTAAAGTTTTTTTATTATAATCCAAAGTAAAAATTCCTTTATACATTTATAAAATCACTTAAAACTTAATTTTATGATAGGAAATGCTATTCAGACAAAATTTTTCAACCTTGCTGAAAATCTAATTGCAAAAGAGGTATTATAAAAAAATTGATTGATTGTAAATTGTACCTATATTTTCTTACTACTGAATATAATTTAACGGTAACATTTTGCCAAAGATCTTCCGTATCGGTTAAACTGGAAACATTATGCGAAAAAGGTTTGTCGATACGATCTAGTGGCACCGACTATACTGTTGTTAGTAAACAATTTGAGATAACATGAATTGAATATCCCCCTTTGTAGAAACCAGCTATCCTATGCACATCCAATATTGTCCAAATGAAATTCAATTAATAGGATAGCGAGTCAAACGATACACTTTTGGACCTCTATTTAGAATCTATTATTTGTCTTATAGTGTATTAGAACACTCCCGAGTCCCTTAGCCCTATATTAAATTAGTACACCTAGTTGTACCTATTTTGGACAATAAAAATTTGTAATAAAATAATTTATCTCTTAATAAATGATCAATATGTTATGCTTTAGTGGTATAAATTTTGTAATTATTAATTTCTAGATACTTCAAATATTTCTGAAAAAATTATAAAATTCATGAACTTAAAATCAAGATATTAACATTTTTCTCACAGGGATGCCTGCTAAAACCAAAAAATAATTTTTCTCTTATAGGCAAGTAAATATCTGGAGTTCTTGTGTCTAAAATTTTGTATTTATTCATTTTTAGGATACTTCCATACTCGCGTTTCTAGGCTTCTCAAGCAACTAATGAAAAAAAAAATTTAAATCCATACACTAAATATTAAAATATTGATATTTTTCTGACTGGAGTGCCTGAGAAATTGGCAACATCTTAATTTCTATTTACTAAAATATTATAATTGTTGATTTTTGAGATACTCTAATAGCGTAATGGCCCTTTGGCATTTTTTAGAAAAAAATATTGTTCTTTTGTTAAAAACTCTTCTGTACTTTTAGCTCAAATACACAACAAAAACAGCTTAAACTAGCAGCTAGATATACTAAAAATTAAATCTTGAGCTGTCTTTTTCAAACAGATATTTGGCAAATACGTGCTGGATACAGAAGCACTAGGTCCCACAGCGGTAAAAGATCTGCACCGGCTGGTACAGGTCAGCAAGGCTGAGTAGTATAGATGAAATATCGGGGTGAGCACAATAAACCTTTAGGCTAAGGTGTATTCGAGCAGAATGGACGAAGCCCAAAAAGACGAAAAAAAACTTGCAGTTCTTGTAAAATTTGAGAATCTAGTCATAATTTAAGCTTACTGAATAGATTTTGTTTTCAGTTTTAGCTAACATATTTTTAGTATCGTAAAATTATTACATATGATATTTTACACGGTAGTCCCCAGGAAATTTATCGATCGATTATGGAAACATACAAAACAATAAAAAAAATTTTTAAAATGTATAACATACTTAAGTCGATGGGGGCAACTAAAATGTTTTCAAGATTCGGTTTTACCGGATATGCCAATATTGCAAGAACTACAAATTTTCGGAAGTATTCTATAAGATTTTATAGAAGAAAACCTTATGCAAAGTCTTCAAATTAATCCAGGGTTAATTTAAAACTTCAAATTAATGCTAGGGCTTCATCTGGGTAAATTTTAAGAAGAGGCTTTTTATCATGACAGCACTTTTAATATTGCTGGTTACAATTTTGTTAGAAAAGACAGAGGTACTAGGAACGGGGTGTCTTGGTATTTACGTCAGGAAGGAACTCAAATTTCACATGGTTCAGTTTGATATTGCTTCACAATCTTTTAAATTCCTTATTTATCGGCCACCCTCATCGAATGGGAACGAATTTTTGGATTCTTTTGAAGACTTGTTATCTCTAACAATGCCATTTTATGACCATACAATATTCGTAGGTGATTTTAATATTGAGTTTCTTAAAACGTCTCCAGCAGAAATCAAACTTAAAAAAATTCTAGAGATCTTTCATTTATCTCAGCATATTAATGACTTTACCCGAGCAAATACGTTATCAAATGCGGGTAGCCTTATTGATCTTATAATATCTGATACCAAGTTTTCCATAAGAGATAGGGGCTCTATTACAGTTTCTGAGGAGGTATCAGACCACTGCTTGGTACATACACAATTTCATTTAAATACTCAAAAGATAAATCATAAAACCTTTCAGTTTAGAGACTACAAAAATATAAATTTTAATAGTTTCCATTGTGATGATGAAAAATTGCCATTGGATCTTAGATATCTTAGATTAGATCTCATCTTAGATGGGATGAAGATATTTCAATGGGTGATTCCTTGTAAAAAAATATGAGAAAAAGTTTTTATAAACATGGGTCCAATTTTTTATTAATATTAAAAAATATATTTACTCGATTCTTTTGAAATTTGGCAGTATTACTTATTGTATTAAGAGGCTAATTTAGCTCTAGTGTTATTGAGATGAGTTCTAACCACTATACTAAAATGAGGAGGAGCTCCATCCTGCATGAAAGTTATTTGATCACGTACATTTAGAGGAACTTCTTCCAGCAGTACGGGCAATTCTTGTTGAAGAAATTCTAAGTAAGATTCGCCGTTTAATCTTAAGGGTAAAATGAAAGGCATAATTAAATTGTCACCAACAACACCCATACACACATTTAAAGAAAATTGCTCTTGGTGGCGACATTGTACGTAAGAATGGGGATTTTCGTCACTGAGTATTATGAAAAATAACAATTCCATCACGCCAAAGTCCAGCTTCGTCCGTAAAAAGTATGGTTTTATCAAAATTTCTGTTAATATTAACTTTTTCGTAATACCATTGGCAAAACGGGGCAGTATTTCTTGGTAGTAATGCCTGCATACGTTGAACATGATTCGGATACAAAAGTTGTTCGGAGTGAACCTGCCACACAGTGCTATTAGAATAATTATCCCCTAATCGAGCTGCTATAGTCTTGGTACTTACACCAGGATTTTCTTTAACGGCACGTAAAACTGCCTCCTCAATCTCAGGCGTCCTTACGGACCTCGGCCGGCCTCTGTCATTGTTGGAAATAGCAAAACTTTCTAAGTAATTTTATTGTCAAAAACATCACAAAAAATAAATAAGAAAATTTACCTCTTTCCCGCAATCTACGGTTTACGCTTTCAAAGGTTTTACTATATGGAAGTTGCCGTTGGGGAAACGCTTCTGCATACAGGCGTCTGTTATATGCATGTCTGTGATTTCCCCAAAAAACTGTAATTTTCCATCACAAAAACCGAGATAAAAACTTTTTAGAGAAATTTCACCAAGAAAATTAGGTAAATAATTACTACTAATTATTTACCTAATAAAAACCTATTAAAATTAGTTATTTAACCTATTAAAATTGGTTTATTAATACCAAAAATTAATAAACCAATTTTGTCCAGTGCAATAAAACGGTATTTATTTTTTTTTGTCGAAAACGAAGTGAGATACGAAAAAAATACAAGAAGCAAAAAAGTTGTATTTTTAAATGCCTAACCAAGCAACAAATATTAAAGTTGAAAAAAGGCAGTGGCGTACATTTTTTTGCCAATAATATTTGCTAAGATATCCCCCGAGACGCCACTGGACCTTATAATTTTAATATAATTAGGGCTAAATTAGCCTCTTAATACAACAAATAATACTGCCAAATTTTAAAAAAATCGAGTAAATATTTTTTTTATTATTAATAAAAAAATAATATTTAAAAAAAATTTATCACCCTGTATCTTGAAAACTGTACATTTCTGGACTTATGTCTATAAAAACTCTTTCTCATATTTTTTCACAAGGAATAACCCATTGAAATATCTTCGTCTATTTTTCAAACACCCTGTATATAACACCGAGAACATATATACAAAAGTTGACATGTTTAATAGAAATATATTGTTTTTAACTAATAAGTATGCTCCAATTAAGACTAAAAAAATTAGAGAAAGGCCCTTTATGCCATGGATTACAGACAATATTAAAATTTTAATAAACTTAAGGGATAAGGCACATAAAAAATATCTAAATAAAAGAAATGAAGCCAGCCTTCGCTACTATCGAGATCTTAGAAATTACACCAAACATGTAATTATTCGCGAAAAAGCTGCATATTTTAATATGGTTGCCAATAAAAATGGTACAGTTTTGGTCAAATATGAAAAAGCTTAATCTTACTAAAAACCAATCTATGGAAATACCTTCTGCGAACTACGATAAAACTTCGAATTTCCAAAAATCATTAATATACATTTTCATCTAAAAAGAGTATTAAAAGTAACTTATAGACCAAGCAAGGAAATATCTTGTGATTTATATATTTTTTTTTGTATTTCTTATTACATCATTATAAGTACAAATAATTGTTTTATAAAAAAAAATTGAATCCCTCCGTTATTTTTTAATTGAATGTGTATGTGATTGAATTAAATCTATTATAGATTTCTAATTAATACAATACAATCTACGGTTTCTTTTAGCTTTTTAAGTAAAATAATTTAAGAGAACTGATACTCCGCGTGTTAATACATAAAAGTTTTTAGGAGTTTATTTTATTTTATTTTATTGTAAATCTAGGTTTAGGTTTAGGTTTTATGTAGACTTAAGTTTTTTATAATCGCTATGCTTTCCCTATTTGTCATTTTTCGAAGAAAAAGTGACTATTTTATGTGTATATTTTGGACAAATAAAAAGGATTTATTTAATGAGTCTGAAAATGTCATTTTAGATATAAAAACAGAAATATTTAAGAAACAATAAGACTTAAAAAGTATAAAAGATATAAAAAGCATTTAGATTCCCATTTAGAATTCAAAAATGTAATAATATATAGGTTTTCCATCCAAGTTGACACAATCATACTTTCGGTATAACCAGAAGTGCAGCCATCTTAAAGATATTTTAACTGTAAAATTTTTAGGTTTTTTTAATTATAGTTTTTAGACTGACCAAGGATGCAGTTCCTGGAAACTCACCCTACATAATTTAGTTGTACTAACATTATGAAATATTAATATTAGTATAAGAAAGAATATATCATATAATTTGAAATATCTCAGAAACCGTGAAGTGCTTAAATTGATTTTTTCAGGAAAAGACAATAAGCCAAAGCAAGCGTACTCTCAAACTTATTATTTTCTCATTTGACTTTGAGCGCCATCTTCCGTTTTTTGAATCTAAATTGATTCAAATTAAGGTATAACGCATAGCAGCTGACGCTTCCTTAAAATGGATGTTATTCTATAAAATAGATGTATAGATGTTATTTTCACTCCTGTTCGTGATCTCTTATGGAATTTTTTTATCTTTTTCTTTAATTTTCTGGTTGTCTTGCCCTAAAAAAGCTAATAACTAAAAACACATTTTAGCAATCTATATTTTCCTGCCTTCTAACTTATGGAGTATTCAAACAAACCTATCTTCTTATTTTGGCAACTCCTACGACCTATTAAATTGGTTCTAATCAACACCTCTTCTAACAAAGATAATAAATATTAACGTAAAATATTTGCTCCACTAATCGTTTATTCGCATTCGCACGTTGTTTATTTTCATTTTGATTTTGATTAAAATTAGTCATATTCTTTTTATTTCCCAAACTTTCCCATTTATTTTACCATAGTCGACCGTTGTGGCTCCGCACGTCATATTTTACATCTAGAGTGCAGCTCTCCACGATGGTTATTGCTTTTATTGTCTTCCTCTTGGAGATTATATATATATTTTTTTATTTTCCACGAGGATTTTGGCGTGTATAACGTGAAACCGTAAAAAATAATAGCCGCAATGAGAACGAAGGAACTTGTAATATGTGTATATACTTGCCTGTTACCGTGTTTACTATTTTGTTCATAAAAAAACATAATTAAAAATATAATATGATGCTAAAAAATAATATTTTCTTCTTGAATATGAAGCATTTAAATTGATCCTAAGTAATTAAGAATTTAATATATTATCCAGTTTGGCCCTGGGCTAGAGTAATAGCTTTTAACTTTGGCATTTAGATTATAGCACAAGACTTGCTCCCCTTACATCCTAATTTACGCCATGCTTGCCTTTATAATTGTCGCAGGTTCCCTATATATTATGAACGAACTATTGAAATTGATATCTTTTGTTGCTACTAATAATTATGGGCAAATCTTACAATAACTCATTATTTCCTTTTAGTAGCGGAATTTCATATGATTTAATGACAAATTTTAATTTAATAATTATAAGCGTTTGATAATATACTTGATAATTGTAAAAGGGTAGGAATGCTGTAGTACTAAAATCATTGTATATTCAAAGATGCATTTTATTATTAGGTTTTCTCAGTAAAATTAAATAATATATTGTGAAAAGTCTATTAGATACCAGCGAAAGGTGTTCAAGAGCGGAATATATAAAGAGAATTTATGTAATTTACTTTTAGCGATTATTATATTTCCAGTCTATCATTCGTCAAAAATTATTTGACACCAAAAACTACATCAAACAGCCTGACAACGATAAATTAAAAGTAAAAAACATATTTTTAATAGCCATTAGGGATTGGTATTTAATTAAATTTTTTGGATGTGTAAATACAATAAATATAAACCTGTTTTTTGTTATTAAAATCACATGTTATAAATTAAGCAAGCATACGTTATAAATATATATAACGAGTAATATGAAACATACATATTATTTGTTTCACTGTTTGAAGTTTCAAACATAATTAAATTTAGATGTAAAAATAATAAAGACTACATATAATTATTTAGTTTAATTTTCATTAATATAGTTGAATTAAACAGTAACCATTTATTAAGAGGATAATTAATAAATGATATATTTTTATTATTATTATAATAACAAATACAATTTAAAAAGAAAAGCCTTGAGCCCTTTTTTCATTTAAGTATATTCTAAATGAAAATGTATATTTAGTTAATAAATAATAATCCGATTTATTTACAATTAAAATATGTTAATTATTATATTTGTGTTTTTAAAAAAAGGGCTGGTAAATTTGATTTTATTTAAAATTCAAATACAAAAGTTTTTAAAGTTGAAATGATTTTTTTTATATATATTAAAATTTTTAATAAAAAGTAATTTATTTATATTTTTTATTTCTCCTAAATTTAATATTACTATTAGGTTCGTTTAGATATTTTTTAGGTATCAAGTCGCAATGCTTAAGTTACGGTTTTCTTTTATAAACAATATACCATTTTAAAATACTATAGATACTAATCCTATTTAATTTTAGAAATATATATTTTTTAAATATTATATAATGCAATATAAATAAAATTAATTGTAGTCTAATACAGTCTCGAATTTAATCTAGTTTCAAATATGAATTTAACAACTATTAGATTCCTATAAATATATTACATGAATTTAATATAAATATAACAGTTATATTTAAGTAAAAACATATATAATTAAAAAATATAATGATAATTCGATAATAAATAAATGATCTAGGCATAACTTTAATAAATAATATATACTCATAATCTAAACGGATTTGACTATTCAATTATAGATACCGAATTTTATTATTTATGGCATGTTTATACCAATTTAGTTGGACTTCATAATAACTATTGCTTAAATATTTGAAAATCATAAAATGGAAAGAATTTCTTTATCAATGCACTTTTATCAACTCTTACGGCCTTAATTTATAGTAGAATTTTCGGTATAAAATGAAGAAAAAATACTCTGGGATCATTTAGTTTCCTTAGTTTAGGATTCCTCTACATTAAGGTGAAAACTGGCACTGCCTTAGGCCAAAGGCTCTTCGACAAAAAAATTATTATTTTTATTCCTGACTAAATAAAGCAGCCATCAATTGTAAATATATTTACTGTTTAGTAATACTAATATTGTAATTAATATAAAATAAAAAACAATATAATAAAATAAAAATATATTAAGCTTAAAAATAAGCAAGTTAACTTTACTAAATAATTATGTTAAATACCTACTATTCTATGCATAACTTAAATGCATATGTCGAAATTATTAAATACACATGTATCAGTAATCAGAATGTCTTTTACAGAATGTTTTAAATGTCATAACAATTACTGATTAGGGTTTTTTATTTATTGCCTCATTTTACTATTTGAAGGAGCTTACATAATTTATCTTAATAAGGGCGCACTTTGGCGTTTTTTGAATATTTTAGGAAATTTCACTTATTTAAGTAAAAGGTAAAAAAACTCTTTACCAGTATTTTTTTATAGAATCCAGAATATTTTTCTTACACATCATGTTTCTATGACCTTTTTTCAACTCTTAAAATATAGTGCCCAGTGAAACATAGTCTATGTTTTTATGAGCATGTTTGTTATTCTTTAACTAACTCAGAGATAAACTAAAAGGTAATATTTTGCAAGTTCCATATTTTATATATTTATAAATATCTATATACAAATCCAGGGATCTAAATTAGCTAAGTGTTATTGGCTCCTATTCTAGATTATGCTAATCTATATTTAGTTCTCAAAATACGATATAATTTATCTTCTCTGATGTGTTTTTTAGTATGTATAAATTGCCTAATATGTTAATTGGAAGGCCAGGAAATATACTTGAAAATATACTGAGCAACTGCAGTACATTTCTAATAGGGCATTTATTTGAATTCCTGGAGTATGGAAATACTCTTATGTGTGAAATTGTTTTAGAATTTATTATGCGATTAACTTTTATAGCAATGAAGAACAATTGCCAATTACCAATAATTAGGGTTCCTTTCTGGAAAATCCAAAACTGGCAATTTGGTAGAATATGAATGTGATCTGTTGTAGACTTTGGGAAGGAGAGCTTAGCTTAATGCTGTCTATACCAACTTCTTTAAGGCCTTAAACACAATCAATCTTAAACTGTTGTCCAGTCGTGTTGTAGAAAATTTTTATAAAAATGCTGAAAAATTCTTTAAAAAGAAGGGCCACATGTGTGATATATAATATATCTACATCACAACTCTGAACTGGTATTTGTGAATTATAGTTTTTGTATCAGTCATCGTCGTACTAATAGTTTGAGGCTCTTTTATTTGTTCTTGGTTAGATTAAAATTCAAATTATTCTTTAGTAGCCTGCTCAACATTTTTAGGAAGTGCAAAATTTAATATTGGCCATAACTTTTCTATTGCAGTATCGCAGCGAGGACATGAGAGTACAACAATTTAAAAAACGTCAATATTATCGACATCGGTGCAAACTGACTTGTTTGTTTTTAGGGAAGGTTAAAAAATCCCTACTTAGCCTAATATAAAGGTAAATTTGGTTTTAATACGTGTTTTTTTGGATACACATTATACATATTAGTGTTTAGTAATTCGATATCAATAAAGAATAAAAGGTATAAATAAAATAAAAAAGGCACTGACAAAACTTTCCTGAATTACTTTCATACTAATCTACGAATAACTTAAGTATTTATCTCGAAAAACTCATCCATTATCCCAAAGATGCTGGTCATACACTTTTATAAAAGGTAAAAAACACGAAATCTACAGCATCACAAATACATTTAATAAAATAACGAAGGTTACATGTTTCGCTCGACTAGAGCATCATCAGACCGTAAAAAAAAAAAAAAAATTAAGTATTTATGATACACTTAATCTAAACGTACCTATCTAATTGCAACGGAAACGTGTTACAAAGGGTATTTTTACTCCTTAGCATGTTCTTAATTTAATAAATTTAAAAGCATGGTCTATGATGAATGAGATGGAATAATGAATGTGAAGCGATAAGCCAGTACCAACCTAATAACACTATGTACTTTTTAAAGTGATTAGATATGTGTACTAAATCTAAAGTTAAAATATCTTGGAATCTCCTCCTTTTTTATAATTAATGAAATAATAGCACTAAAGGCTTAAATCTCCTTAGATTCAAATAAATGATATTACTTAACACAAAATTTGAACTATTTCATTCGCAGTACTCGTTGGGATCTCACTATAGTATTTTAAAAGCGACAATTTTTGTCTTAAAACAAACTCGATAGAGATTACGATTACGGTAAAGTTTGTACAAAAAAGTCGATCCCTGATTTAGAATGTAAAATTAAGTTTTTGTTATTAGTTAATTATCCTCAATAAAAATCATTCAAATAATCAGTATAATAGTAAATCTTAAAAATTTAACCAGAGTCTATATTTATAACCATAAAAAGATGAAGAAATATTCATAAAAATTAAAAAAAAGCATTTTTGTTTACCAAAAAAGTATATTAAGCTTAACGAATATAAAAATACAGTTTTTGTAAATATATTATTATAGAAAAAATAATACTTAATCATATTTACAAACCAGGACAAGCTTGTAAACTTAAAATATTTTTTATAATATTCTTAAAACAAACTCTAAATCTATGTGATTTTCAAAAAAAAATTCTTTACATAAATTAACATTAAATAAGCTAAACATTTATTTATCCAAGTTATTTTATTTGTTATATAAATTCCTTAATTTTTTTCTGAAACATCTTTGAATTTGCTTAAAACAATTTTGCCAATTTCCCTAGATTGCATCTTTATATTAAAATTTAAAAAATTTAAAAACTAAAAAACGCTTTTCTTTTTACTGTATTTACTTTTTACATTATTTACCATTTACTTTTTTATATTTCCGATTCGCGTTTCAATTTACTAATAAATTAATATAAAGTTTTTGTAGTGTTAACTGGCAGATGCATTTGATAGTACTTTTATAAAATTTACTAATAATTTTTCAAGATTGATTTTACTCTTATTTCCACCTTCTAGTGGAACAAAAAAAAGCATTTTTTAAGTGTCACCAAAAAGTACATTCATTATCTTTCTTTCAAAGTTATAAATTTATTGTTATTGTGTTTATCTCCAGAAAAGCATTTATCCAAGCTTTCACTGTTTTATAACACATAAAACTATATTAAGACATAGGCACTAGAAAATTGTTCTTATAGTATATAAAATAATGACCATTATTATTTAAAATGATGCGGGTTACGAATGTTCACATCGATAAAGATCTTCAATGGTCAGTCAAAATTGCATCCTTGCATCTTTCATTAAGTATTATTTAACGTATTTTATTTATTAGCTACTATATAATAAGTTTCTTGACAATAATTAGATTGATAACGTCATACCGCCTCCATATTGATTTAAATAAAAATGGCTCTTGAAACGGCATTTTACAAATTCTAGGTCTACTTATAGCTACATCACAAACATGAATATTTTGGTAATAAAATAAACAAGGTGCCAGTTAAAATTTTTTTGAAGTGATATTCAATTGCTTCTCTGTGAAAAATGTGAGTCTTAGGGACTACAAGAACGATTCAAATTTCAAAATATTAAAAAAAAAATTAAACAAATGTCACCCTAGCGAATGATTTTCTTGTCATCATGTATTTACGACTAATTAAATTCAGAAGCATTTCTACTAAATCCTTAACTTGAAGATACACTGCCTTTCAAACGAAGGCAAATTTCATGCTAATTTCAAATATGCCTCGTCCAGGTGGCCAGGTAACTCGAACTCGTTTATTATCATTAATATCTCCGCAAGTCATATTTCATTTTGAATTTATTTGACGGCCATCTGTTTTCAAAGTTTGTGGAACGGACCCAGCGTCAAGGATAGTTATTAATTTTTGTTTGAAAAATCGCCAGCGTATAAACGAAAGACTATAAATCTCTATATTGATCTTCTAGGCTGCCCCTACGAATATATTATCCTAGAATATTGAAAATTGAAGTTATTTATTAGTTTTTCGAGTGCAGTTAATCTTTTTGTCTATACGTAAAATAGTTTTATAACAAACTAAAAATGGAGCATATATACATAACTTAAAAGCCTTTATATAAAGAAGTTTTTATTCTGGTAAATTGCTGTCATCAAAATACTTTTATCCAACTTTTTATGGATCTTTTACAAAGCAAACCAGTATTCAAAGCACCCATTGAGCGATATTATTCTTCAAAAAGAAAAGCCAAATCGTTTACGTAAAATATTTTTTTCTGTTCCTAAAAACGTGTTTCGCCTTCAAAGAGGCAGCAGCGTGGAAAAATCAAAAAAAAAGGACCATATATCGTGGCCATGTGCCGATATATTAAAAGAATAAGGGCGGAATTTTACATATTTTTCCTCATGTCTGGTTTCTACAGAATGGAAATTTTAGGCTATTAAATAACAATTAAATTAAATTATGGTGAATGTTAAAAGTTTGAGTGAAGGTTTTTTTTTCAAAAAAAAACTTATGCACATGCCGAGGACTGGATTCAAATTTGAATTTAAATTAGGCTTTGGGTAAAATGTATTTGTTGAAAGTATTTCAGTAAAAAGATTTTCGCGGAAGTAATTAAAACGAAGCTCCATCTACAAAAAGGAAAATAAATAAAAGCAAAGTGTATTTGCTTAATTTTTATTTACACTTAAAATAAAGCAATACCAAGGGAAACCAATTTGCAAATAAAATTTTAATTAAAAAGAATTTCGAACAAGCAGTTTTGACTCGACATAGATTATATTTAAATTAACAGCTTAAAACTCTGATTTTGACCATAATGTGAGTTTCTGTTACCAAAAACAATGAATTTCACTGAATTTACTCACTCTATTTCTACAGGGTATACCAGAATATAAGGAAAAAAGATGACTTATTGGCATTTCTAGCAGACTCACGTATTAATATAATTATTTAGTTATTTAACTTGTATAAGATATTTTTTCGTTTTATTTTTAAAGTGTTTTTTAAAAAAAAATAACTTTAACATTTAGGAAAATTGTACAAATATTTATTAGGAAGATTACAATTATTTTGCATTGATAATTTTAATTTTTAATCAAGTTATGACGGAAAAATAATAATTTACATTGTGTTTCATTACGGTTTTTCAGAAATATAGTCAATAACCATTTCAAATATTAGTAAACACTGAATTTTTTTCAAAAACTACGGCTAATTTATTTAAATAACAAATAATAATTGAACTTAACAAAATGTTAGGTATTATGTCAATTGAAAAATAACTTAAGAACGCGTCAAAGCGCAGCCTCCTAGTCAAGAAACCAAAGTCTTCTATGCTATTTCTATTAATTAAACGCGATTATTTCTACGACTTAATTTTTTCTTCTTATGGGCTTATTAATCAATCGATGTAAGAAATCAGCATACTAAATTATTGGGAAAAATATACCGTATTTCAAAAGTGGTTGTTCTCAATAATATGCTATTTAAAAATATAAAGTAAATGCTAAAATTAATGGTTTGGGTATTTTAAATAGACGTATAAAAGATTTAAATCATAAAATGTAACGAACCTATTTGTCCGTGATTATTTGATTAAAAATTGAAACTTTCAACGCATTCATAACACCCAATCTTAAAATTAAAAAAAAAATTAGTATAAAACAAAAAGTGGCAAATGCAGAATCATTTAAAATCCGAAAGTTAGTGTCTATTTTATTTGTGTTAGTTAGGGTGTATTTTATTTATATCCCTTACGCTACCCGATGTCAAAATTGTGACTTCCTTATTTACTAGTGTTATAAGGATCAAAAAATGTTTAATCTGGGTGAAGAACCGTGCGACATGATTGTGAATAGTGCATTTTATAGGTGTGCATGCGCAAATCGTTTATTTTGCCGGGAGTGCATTCTTGTCATAATGAAAAGTTTCAGATTATTTTCAATAATGGCTCGTACAGGTAAGTTATTATTTATTTATAAAATTTAAGGGAAAAAAAGAAGTGCTTAATATTAAATAGGTATAATAAACTTCAATTATTTGTATTGTTTTTAGAGATTGAAAATATCTTTAAATTTGTTGATTTCAAGAATGGTTTTGTTATGTATATCACAATTGTGAGCCACGGGAGTTAACGTGGTTTGGTTTTAATTAAGTTGGATACAATTAATTCTTTGTTACAGGAAAAAGTAAGGAAATTATTGATTTGGACCATCTAAGGGATGACGAGGAGGTATTGTTCCAACTTGTGGACGAAGTTGGGTCGGATTTAGAGTCCGAGGATGAAGAATATGAGCTTGAAATTCACGAAAAGATCCCAATTGTAGCACCAAATGAAGCTGATAGCTCTTTAGATTCAGAAGATGATACATTTTCAGACTCTCCAGTGGAAGCATGGAAACTTTAGAAGCAAGGATTTTCCTGTAAAAGAGGACTATACTCCATCCATTGTAAAAACTCCAAATAAATATTTTGCTAAATATTTGGATGATGGTTTGTTTGAGTCAGCCGCAAATTTCACTTTCCAGTATTTCTTGCAACAAAATGCAAAAGAAAACAACTTTACCTCTCAAGAAATAAAGAAATTTTTTGGAATGAATGCTTTGCTGGGATGTATTCATCTTCCAAGGATACATATGTATTGGAATGGAAAATATAACTTTCCATTAATTGATGGGGTCGCCCGATAAAGGTTTTACATGATACGTGTAAATTTACATGTCGTTGACAATCTTAGCGTATCAGAAGAGGAACAAAAAAAATAGATTGTGGAGAATACAGCCGGTAATTGATTTGGTTCGCAATAGATGTAAAGCCATTGAAAGAAAAGAATAGATAGCTTTTTCTATTGATGAACAAATGATTTCTTTTTTGAGAAGAGGTCCAGTTCGACAATTTGTTAAAAATAAACCAAGACCAGTGGGACTGAAGAATTTCGTTCTTACGACATCCGACGGACTGGTATTGGATTTTAAAATCTACCAGGGCAATACTACCCCACTAAAAGATAGGGATTTAGGCTTGGGACCCTCAATAATATTGCGTCTAGCAGAAACATTACCTCAAAATAGTTACCTGTATTTTGACAGGTACTTTTCAACTATTGCTTTGATGAACAAATTGACGAGTTTAAATATAGATGCAACTGCTACAATTATGTCCAACAGAGTGAAAGGGTTTGATTTTAAAAAAGACAGTTTAATGAATAGGGGAGAGTCAGAAGAAGTTGCTAGAACCGATAATAAACTTTGCATTACAAAGTGGAAAGATAATAAATCTGTTTTAATGCTATCCACAGCTTTTGGAACACAGCGGGAAACTGAGGTGCAAAGACGGAATAAAACAGAAAAAAAACGTTCAGGCATAGCATGCCCCCAGCTGTCGTTAAATCATACAACGAAAACATGGGTGGTGTAGATGTTTGCGACCAAATAATGGAATACTATCGATCTTTCTTTCGAACCCGGAAATGGACTCTTAAAGCCATCCTACATTTGTTCGACTTAGCAATAGTAAACAGCTGGATGGAGTATCGAAGGGATTGTTATAGTCAAAACCTTCAAAGCAAAGATATTATGGATCTTTTGGAATTTAGACTTAATCTTGGGGAATATCTGATTGCCGGTACTAAGAAGCGTGTTTTGGAGGAAACAGAATGCCAACAAAATATAGAGGAAGAGACTAGCGTTGAAGAAAATGAAATAAAAAAGAGAAGAATGCCTTCCAGTTTGCCCTGTGCAGACAAACGCTTTGATGGTTTTGAACACTGGCCAAAGAATGAAGAACCCAGTTAAATGCAGGTTAGAAGGGTGTAAAAGTCGGTCTAGAATGCGTTGCCTAAAATGTAATGTTTTTCTTTGTTTAAACGAAGATAAAAAATGTTTTATTTCATTCCATACAAAGTAATGAATTTTCTTAATAAAAGCACAATTGTGATGTGCTTTTCTAATGTTGGCTCCCTAGACACACAATTGTATACTCCCTAAATTCCTCCCTTAACCCTTTCCAATATTTTTTAAAATAATTTTCCGTACCTTTTGACCCAACTTTATCGGCGTAAAATAAGTATAAACCCCAAACTCAATTTTTTTTATCTCGGTACTGTAAGGGATATCACAATATTTAGGCATTTAATTGCAGAGTATATTTTTAAATATCTTTCACACCACTGGTAGAATGCCTATTATCATTAAATAAAAAAAAATGAGAAGATGTGTCAGTAATTGGCAGAAATCTTTTCCAGGTTTAGGTGTGAAAATAATTCTAGCCTTTTTCCATGTTGGTATACAAAGCAGAGGCAATAACATGTCTTTGCTGCTTTGTATCTTTTAAAAAAAAACCTATTGCCCATTCTATTTTTTCATAGCTTTTCATTTCTTCCCAATTTTATCTTCGTGCCCTGGTAATTTAGTCATCCAGGTTCGAAATGTTTATAACTGGTTATACTTCAACAAATTCTAGGAGGTGAATGCTAATTCTTGTTGTGTTGGGATAAAAAGCAATAAGAACTATTTGCAGATATTTGTTTGATATATCTAATAAGTTTGATGACTATCTAGAAAAATAATAATTAAGAATTGAGTATTTTTTTTGTTAATAAAGTTATATAATACTCTCAATAGACTCTATAATGCAAAGCAGTTTATTGCAAAATTGCTAAAATTGTATCTCATGGGGATCGCTGAGAAGGTGGCTTGAATGATCAGAATTACCCAAAAAGTCTTAAATGGTGACCAAGAGTATATGCAGCGACCAGAAAAGCCAAGATGGATAAAAGTACGTTATTCAATTAATTTGAAAACTTTTATTAACTGGTTCCTTTAATAACGATGCTTTTGCCAAAATAATATTCTTAAGCATAATTTTATTTGCGAAAAAAACTATTTAATAAAAATCCAATTAAAAGAAAATTTTCAGAAGACAATTGAGGAATGAATTTAATCACGTTAACCTTAAAGATAATCACTTTTCCCAGATTCGCAAAAAACCTTCCCTCAATTACCAAGAGTTAAGGCCCTTAATCTGGGCATGCATAATTAAAAGTCCTTAGGGTTCGGGATAATCCATTTAGTTGTAAAACATTAGAGGGATTTGGTTTTACTCTTTTTTTATTAAACTCAGGATAATAACGAAAATAATTAACATGTCGGTAATTGATTTTTCCGATACAAAATTCATAGTAAATAAAAAGAAAATTACAAATTTATAGTTGCTTTTATTAGTAATCAATTATAACATTTCTCTTTGAACTTCTCTAGCAAAGTCACTTCTAGCGATTAGTTTTAAATTGACTTTGTAAAGTGAATTCTCAAGAGAATGTCAAAAGTTCCATCGTCGAAATCGGTTTATCACCATTGTTCATGTCGCGTCCTTTATATATTTTTTAATTAAGAGAGTAAAACTAATTGGGATATTGTGCAGCACGTCGCAAGGACTATTAAAAACAAAATCTACATAAATTTAGTTATTCTCTTAACATAATTTGTCTATTTCTTTCTTTTTTAAGTTACCTTAATGTATGTTAAGGATTTCATAAATAATTTTAAAGGAAATCTCTCTTATAATAAAATTTTTAATTTCTTAATTAACTCATATTAATTTTTATGATCTTAGTTTTTAATTTCTTTTTTATTTAGTTGTAAGCATATTTTTTCATTGTTTTTCTTAAAATAAATTTCAACATTTGTATCTAAATATTAACTTTAAAAGTTTGCTATTCCAAAGTCATTGAAAAGGGTTAAGAAAGAATGGGAGAAACAGAGTAGAATTAATATGAGCAGTAATTTTTAAATGTCTTTTGACCTGAATTTATTACAATAAATAGAAGTGAAAAAATTAAATATTTATTATATTAGTAATTTAATAAAATTTGTAAATTACAACTGTTTGAAACATAATTTCCTCTCTTTTATACTGTCGGCTTAAAAGTGATAAATTATTTATTTCTGAGGACATTTCTACATTAAGAGCACATTAAAACCAGTTAAAAATTCTAATTACAATAAAATTTTATGGTAATAACGTCCATCTAACCTAACTAAAGGACATTTTTTATTGGCATAGAAAAGATCAAAGATATATCTCAGTGCTAATTTTTGAAATCAATTTGAACAAACAAACAAACCTAAAAATCAATAAAAGAAATTACATTAAAGTAAAATTGATCGGCAATATTACTATGAATTTAAAATTTTATTGACCTGAAAGTTATGAGAAAAGAAGTTCTTATAGGCATAAGAAAAGAAGTTAAACTTGAAAGTAAATCAAGATGAAAATAATAAAAAGCTTTAGTTTTTTATTTTCTGGAACTTAAAAGCTTCTCCATATAGTTGAAATAGTGTAGTCTTGTTGGTTTTTGAAGAAACGAGGAAATGGTTCAGTTTTACTTTATTTTATTGAGATTTTTTTTATTTCATGCCTAAATTTGAGAATAAATTTTAATACATCTGCAATAGGACTAACCAATCTATTAAAAAAGAGCGCTTAAGATAGAGTGAACAATAATACAACAAAATAAATCAAATTTACAGGGACATATAACTTATTATTATTTTATTTTCTTTACAACACGCCAATGAAGTTTATGGACCATCTATTCAGCTGAACTATGTAGGTATAAAATTACTTTCTATTAAGGGTTATGTTTTAGGGTTTTATTTCTCATGCTTGAACACGACAGATGAAAGCCTTACAATTTATATCAGCAAGAATTGTAGCTTTAATAATTGTAAAATGCCTAGATTGCGTAAAAAAAGATTTAATCTACTTTTTGTTGGTGGTACAAATGGTTACACAGTTAATCATAGGACATCCCCTTATTATAATAATTATGTAAAGGACCATTAGCTGTCTGTAATACAAAAGTAGTGGGTTGTAGATCCTATCTGTTGATGCTGCAGATTTCTTCGACGCATCAACTTTTTTTCCTCCTTGTGTTAAACTACTTATCTTAATAATAAAACTTTTTAGTAGCACCATATTTAACTTCGTCTTACCTGTTTACTAATCAGCAACATAACAATGCGGCATCTTTTTCATATGGTTAGATAATTATGGTTCTTTCCTTGCCGTAGACAAGGTTCCAATCAAGATCCCTATATTGCAATAAAATCTATGATTACTTGGTTGGATTTTATGACGCAACAAAAGCAAAAATCAATTGAACTTTTCGATTTCAAAAAGTAAACTTTTATTTGTGTTATCATATAAAGTCTACCCTCGATGATATATTTACTACAATTAATAAAAACCTCTGTCGTCTGCGCATGCGTAGTTTCCTGTAATTATTCTGATCACTTCATGCAGCTTATTTCGGTGCGTTTGCTGTCTAATAATATGCACTGTTTTTATGAAAAACCGTCTTTACACGAGAATGATATTAGAAAATTTTACTCTACAATTTGAAGTTTACTGGAATTTGATTTTTTGCAATGGATCCTCCATAGATCATAATTTTTATTTCTTTTGCCTTAAAAAGATGCGATCCTAAAAATTGAATCGCCCGAAAGCCATGATTCTGTCACAGAATATCAATTTGTTTGGAAGATAAAAAGATAACACACATAACGAGAATAATTTTTAAAGATATCAAATTTTAAACAAATAACAAAAGTTTAAAATTAAAATAGTATAACTAAGCATACCTATTATAATGAACTTGTTGCCAAATTTATATTTCAAACAGTATAGCAAGTTACTAATATTTTACTGACGATGACAGTACAATTAATAGGATGTTTCTAAATGATTAAATTTTTTTTTATCGAATCCATAAGTAAAATTACACATAATAAGTTAAATCAAAATGAGGAATCTCTTCAAAAATTTACGATCTATTTTTAGTTTTTTAAAAAATTAGTTTAAAGTTAGTAGTAAAAGTTCGGTAGGTCATGACCGAATTCCTTGTTTTCTTCTTAAATGTAGTTTTTATAGAGTTTTTAGGGGCAGTTATTTATTTAAAAAAAATAAAATTAAGACTTTCCCTATTTGTAATCTTTATATACACATTCTCCTATAAAATATGGACTTCTATTCAACAAAAAATATATATGTTTACACAAAATTTAGTAATTTTCTGCTAAAAAATCTCGAAAAATATAGAATTTATAAACAAGCCTTTAAACTTGTTAAATAATCTACCTGTTCTATCCAGCTCAGGCTTTAGACAATTACAATTCTGAAACATTTTACCTTTGACACAGCTTCAATTTCAAGGTCTGGACTTGAAATTGATTCGGCTAATCAAGTTAAATTATGACTTGTTGGTATTAGTTATAGCAAAAGGAATAAAATAAGTTTTTTATTTATAAATTACGGTTTTTGTAGGTATATTAAATGATAATTTATTTAAATATAGCCATTGTGTTATGACATCCTAAAACTGTACCCTTAGTATTTAGTAAAGAATTTGCTTGATAATGAACTTTAAAATTCTGTCCTGTTTCTTAAATACCTCTTAAAAATCTTGATTGCTGGACCTCTTACATATTATTTAAGGAGATAATTAAATAACGAGGAACAGTGATAAAGGCCTTTGAGAAGTCGAGGAAAATACCCAAGCATTTTTGGTTTTCATATAGAATATTATTAATTTCAGAAGTCATGTACATGCCATTAGTTGTACTGCAATTCTCAATTAACCCAAACTGTGTAGTTATTTTCTAGGAGTTTTGCAATGTTATTAATTAGACTAATTGGTCTAGCATTTTCTATAAGCTTTTTTGAGTCTGACTTGTGAACTGGAATAATCAAGGACTGTTTGAATAAATCTGGACTTATACTTGTTTTAAAAGTTAAATCTAAAATGTGAAGTACGGAAACCTGGGAATATTTCCTTTTGATGTCTTAATTAATTTTGTGGAAATATCATTCATATATCTTGGTAATTTGTTAATTCAAAAAGGATTATTTTCTAATTAGTATACTTTTTCAATAAATACCAATTTGAATTCAAGATAAGTGGCTTTACTCAGGATGTAGATTTATCTCTATATACATGTGTTTTATCTAATTTTGAATTAAATAGTAAACTTCTAAGCCTATTGTGATAATCTAAAGGCGTTCTATGTAATAAATATTGTCCCGATTTAATTTTTTTTCTTATTATTTATATATAATTATTATTTTTTATATTGGGGTAAGTATTTTGGAAGTAATGAGTTTTTTAAAGGCGAGAAGTAAATTACGTTTTTTTTTAAATTTAATGTTTATGCTTTTTCAGATTTAATAATTTTTAAGACAATTATGCATGTAAGATTAAACTTGGCGGATATTTCTTTCTGTAGCATCTAAGCTAAAAATTAATCTGAAGTTGAACTTACTTAAACATAAATTAATCAAAATAAAAAAACAGTTCATTAGTTTTACCTATTAAATTAGATAATCATTTTTCTATTCAACTGAATAAAACAGAAAAGGTTATTACTTTATTTACAAAAAATCTCATTAGGATCTCTCATCTCTACTTCCTTAGTTAGATAATTATATTTGTTAAACATTTTAATATTATTATTGTCATTTAAAATTTTTTTTACTTATAGTTTAATTTGTTATTCAAGGCCTAATTATTTTTAGTATTTTAAGGTTTATTTAGTATTGTTTGACACTCTCCAATACTTGTAAACTCTATGGAAATAAATATTTGCCTATTGTCTACGAGCTCAGGCGTATTTGAAGTATGTTTACCTTTTTTGGTTTTTATCTATGGATTTGTTTTATTAATGTGAAATTGATTTAACATTAATAAAACAAACAAAAATTTTTTTTTTTTGATTTCTAGGTCTGCATTTAGCCACTACTTATTAATTTAATACATTTTTATATACAAAAAAACTAAGAGTTAGTATTTGTAAAATAAATTCTGCAATTCAGATCTATTATTTATGCATGTATAAATACTTAAGCAGTATTAAAAGAGGACATTCATTGAGCCTTCTTTGCATAAATAAATTAGGATTAATTTTTTGATTGCATAAATTATCAATGCCAGATTTTGTCTAGAAAATTTGTTATGACTGTTAGTAATTTTTTTAGGTTTAGGTGGCTTATCGTATGTTAAGTTAGGTTGCAAAGCTGATGTTCTTTAGAAATTTATTCTGGAATGTTTTATCATGAAGTTAAATATTTGGAGAAATTGCAGTGTTATGCTTTCTGGGGATTTTTCTTAAGATTGTTACAGCGTCATGTCCAGGGCAGGCTTAACTACTTGGCAGGTTTTTAATTATTGTATTTAATAAATACAGTTTCAATAATTATAACAGATTTAGTGAGTTCATTGGCAGATTTTAAACCTTTAACAAGAAATTTTTAATTTTAGCATTTAAGTTGCGGTTTTAATTTACTTGTTTTGAGTATGCCATATCTTTGTCATCGGTTCATATCTTTTTAGATGTATGACAAATGAAATTTGAGATTTTTTCCTTAGTATTTTATTTAATTGACAATTATTTTATTGGCATCTTCCTCTATTTGCTCTAAATAGCTGTGCAAGCTATGATTATTAAATTCGCTTATACTTTATTTCATCTCTTTTTTAAGGTAAACGGCGTCTTTTAAATACTGGATTTAGAAAGTCTAATGCTTGTGTATCTTGGTCCGTTTCTTGCTTTCTAAAGAGGCTAAGAATGTAAACTAAAGAGGCTAATAGTTATTTCAAATAGAAATTCCTAATACAGTTTACGTCTAAATAATATTTATAAATAAAATCTACCAATTATCTTAAAAATAAAATAGCAAACTAATATCTAACCAAATATTTTTAAAGGTCACTTTCACCATTAAAATTACATTAGGACCGTTACAAATAGAATCACGCAATAAAAGATATGTAGGGTGTCAATTAAGTATATGCTTTTAAAGTAATTTTGTGAAGTTTGTAACTGTAAGGCCTTATATAAAAATAATGATTTCATTGAAATGTATCATGAATGTAATAATTGATGAGTGTCTGGAAAAATAGTTATACATTTTACTTCTTTAAATCACAGATTCATTGCAATATTCTTGTATGTAATTCATTGCAATTAATAACATAACATTACAACTGATCACATTACAATGATCAGTTGTAATGTGATCTGTGTAGGTCTAGGCCTGATGATGCTCCGATAGGAGCGAAACACGTGTAGCTTTAAAAATTATATGGATTTGATGAGACCGTGACTTTGTGTTTTTACCTTTTTTTTGTTTTATAATCCTCATATACCTGTAGTACCTTAGTGTTTTTTTATTTCTTTAATATACAGTACCTGTAGTGACTTAATGTGCTATTCTGACATTAAATACTGTGCCTATACTAGCACAGTAGTCAAGATGTGGTTAAATAATAATTTTAGATATATTAAATCTACCTGATACATTCAGAATTTTATTCATACTCGAGAAACCTTAAGTTTTTTTCCTATTATTCTCTTTATAAATATAAAATTGTATATTTAAAACTTAAGATATTTGATATGTTCAACCTGCTCATTTTTTTTCTTATCAATTGCTATAAGAACAAAATTCATATCAATTCTGTCAAGCTTAGGTTTAATCTACGTTTCATTTACCTTTGTTTATTTTTATAAACTCATCAAATCTCCTTAAAAAATTTCAACAAACCGTTTCAATTTTTAGCAAATAATAAGACAAAATTCCAGTTTTTACAATAATAAGACAAAAATCAAAAATATTAAAATGATTGTCTTTTGATGTCTTAATTAATTTTGTGGAAATATCATTCATATATCTTGGTAATTTGTTAATTCAAAAAGGATTATTTTCTAATTAGTATACTTTTTCAATAAATACCAATTTGAATTCAAGATAAGTGGCTTTACTCAGGATGTAGATTTATCTCTATATACATATGTTTTATCTAATTTTGAATTAAATATTAAACTTCTAAGACTATTGTGATAATCTAAATGCGTTCTATGTAATAAATATTGTCCCGATTTAATTTTTTTTCTTATTATTTATATATAATTATTATTTTTTATATTGGGGTAAGTATTTTGGAAGTAATGAGTTTTTTAAAGGCGAGAAGTAAATTACGTTTTTTTTAAATTTAATGTTTATGCTTTTTCAGATTTAATAATTTTTAAGACAATTATGCATGTAAGATTAAACTTGGCGGATATTTCTTTCTGTAGCATCTAAGCTTAAAATTAATCTGAAGTTACTTATACATAAGACAAAATATAATAATAAGACAAAAATCAAAAATATTAAAATGGGCTTCATAGCCATTTAAGTTATGCATAAAATAACAAATATTAAAATAAAAAAATAATGTTTATATTTCCAAAGTAAAGATTAAACTTAAACTGGAATATGAAACCAAAAATCCTTCAAGAAAATACCATTTCTCCTTGGAAAGAACATTCTGTCGTATGGAGTCATTAGAATATAGAATGTTTGGATTATAGCCTTTAAAATCTATAAATTTAATTTTCTCCGAGGACCAAAATAACAAAATTAAAAAAAAATTATATTTAAAATGAAGGAGAAACACAAAAATGGTTGATTGAGTTGAGAAAACATTTACCCTATTGTGTATTTCCTTTCTAAGACATTTTCATTTATAAATTTTTTATATATTTATAAGCGACGCAGTAATAGTTCACGTAAAAACCTGCATTGAATTCACCTATGATTTAACTTAATAAAAATATAACTAATACTATAAAATTACTTAATTTATTAACAAATTAAGGCTTTAGAGAACGGTATAAGTCGGGTGATATTAATTTTATCATTGATTTTCACATTTTATTGTTTCGAATGCTCTTTTAAAATAAAAAAATATCACTACTACATATTTTCAGCTTCCTTTAAAATTTTCCACTTGAACATTGTTAACTGTAATAAATTCTTATAAGAGTTACCTTTTTTAATCCTGAGATTTATTATACAGGGTGGACCATCGAAAACAAATTAAAAAATTTTATTCATTTTAAAAAAATTAAAAAATGATCAGACCTGTTGATTTTTGATTTTAAAAGAACATTTTTTTTAATTAATTTCAACCCCTTGACATCAACTTCTTAGCGAAAGTTGCAACCACCCTTAAAATTTTAAATAGGAGTGGGGATCAAGCGATAGCTTATTTTAAAGGTGTTTTTATTCTAATTACAACTGCCAAGTTTGAAATTGCTAACTTGAGTTTTTGCAGTATGACAGCTTGTCAAAGATTTTGAAATAATACTATTGTTTTATACGTTTAGCGCTAGTTTTTAGAGATTCTTGATTTACAAAACAAAAACGCTCGTCTTCGTTGATTTTTGATTAAAAAAAAAAGGATTTTTTGTTTAAGTTTTTAACTTCACAACTTCAACCCCTTAGCGGGGGCGACATTCACCCTTATTTTTTAAATAGGAAGGAGTGCGTTGTGGTACATCTTTGAAAAGGGCATTCAATTTTTTTATAATAGCGCTTTGTTTCTTAAATATGATCTGCGGGTTTCATAGAAATCTAATTTAATTTAATTTAATTGATAAGTACTTATATCTTATTAAATATTACTTACGCATTATCTTATTAAATATTAAAAATAGCCGCCGTTTACCTCGATACAATAGTACAATAACGGTTCAAAGTGTTCTCGGACATTGTGAAGAATATCAGGTGTTATTTGTCGGCATTCATTAATGATACGGTTTCGTAAATCTTCTAACGACAGGTTGGGTGGCATAAATTTTCGATTTCAGATGTCGCAATAAAAAGAAATCAAGAGGAGATAAATCGGGTGATCTCGGGGGCCATTTAGTAGCACCTTTTCCCCCAATCCATCTACCAGGAGATGTTTTATCCAGAAACTGCCGTATTGATAATGTATAATGGGAAGGAGCCCCGCCTTGCTTAAATATTGTATTTTCTGCTTGCTGAAAATAGTAAAATAAAAAGTTTTGGCATGTGGGTACTATACTAAATTTTAAATCTGAAGACGGTAAGGCTTTAGTCGTTTGTTAGGCTTATGTTTATTGAAAAGTTTTTTCCTATTCTTTATATTGAAGTTTATCGCCAATCGCAAACCGTAATAAAAAAAATTTCTACAAATATATAAATAAAACACTTTTAAAACTTCTCCGAAATTTAAATTAATTGACACCACCTACACCTGCACTTCTTGTGTATCATTGTATATAAATATATTTATCTGCAGCCACTAACCTAAAGCATGTTCGAGGCAAGCAAATATTTATCATTCATATATTCGTACGTAGTAGGAAGCGAATATCCATAATAAATGCAGACGTTAATGTATTTCCCGTAGATGCATATTACAACCTTAAATTCTAAACAAACAAGCGCTATAGCGCCTCTCGAAAGTTAAATACATGTAAAGTAGTGGTTTTCATTTTAAAAATCCCAGGATTAATTGGGCAAGTTGTTGAAATGGTGAAAATTTATTTTCGATAATAAGCCAGATTAGTGCGGGTAAACAAAATTATGAATTTTAATAAAGTTTTATCTATATAAGGGCAAATTTAATAGTGGTCCCTGGGATAATTAATACATACATTTAAGATATTTGTCAAAAAACAATAAATACAGTCCACTTTTCTCAACAGTGAGCTTTCGATACAGTACTTTCTTCGCAAAAAATTAAAATCAAATAGACTAGTGTTTTTAAGCATCTGCTAAAGTATTTGTCTTAGAGGATAATAGTGATTTCTAAAGTTAATGTTAGCAGTGTCAAGGGTGTATCAATATAAACATAATTTTAAGCTTCAATTCTAATCTCAATGACTTTCTTAAAATAAATATAGTTTTTCATACTTCCACGATACATACCTAGTATAAATTAGTAAATGTAATATTAACAAATGTTTATAAGCGGTTTAAAATGAAGGGTTTATTTTTAGCAAAATCTGTGAATATATACATAAATTATTCTAATCTTTTGTCGACAAAATTTTAGCGCTGAAAAGGCTGCATAGGAAACTACGAAAAGCTGAAATATTATCTTAACTGTTCTGTAAACACTTAACGTATTTAGTCGACAATGACAATGGTGAGTTTAGTTTGAGATATTAAGAGATTAAAATATTAGTTTTGTGTTTCTGAAATTTTAGAAAATCAAATTACCTAAAGTTGAAATATATTTGTTTTAAATTTCTAAGGAAAAATAGAAAAACCGTTATATTTTTATTATCATTAAACAACTTATATCATTTAAGAAGTGATAATTTACGTGAAATAAAATTCAATTAAAAATAGAGTAAAAATACATTAGGAAGATTAGCACTTTAAGTCTCAGGAAGATTGACATGATAGATTAGGATCTAGCTCATCTTCTTAGCTAGGCCTAGATCTCAGTTAAAATATTAAATTACATAAACGACGATTCCTTGGATATACTACTAGACTTGTTTTAAGGCATAAGCGCTAAAGACTGTTATAAATACAGAACAATATTTTCAAGTCACCTCCTTAAGAAAATTTATTTAATTTAATTTTAAAATGTCAAGATTTTGAAAGGTAATACCTGAACGCATTAATAAAGAAAAGCTAGAAAAAGGAATAGATGACAGTCAATTATGGTTCAGACAGACTAGTTATTAGAAAGGGGTTGTTTGCATTGAAATATCTAGAGATGGATAAGGATGTGCATGTCTGTTACGTTAACTTTGAAAAAACCTTTAATAAGGTAAAACAAAAAAACTAGTCAAAATTCATAAACAAAGTCAAAACACGACAACAGAGTTAACAAATATTATCAACCCTTTACTGGAATTAACTCGTACAAATCATGCTTATAAAGAAAAAAGTCTAGAAATAGAAATAAGGAGATAAGCAGAGGAGATATATGTTATTTCACGCCTCCTCTTCAATGTATACAGTAAATGAATTCTTGAAGAGGCACTACTATCTAAGTATGAAGGAATAAAAACAAATGGCAAAGTTACAAATAATATAAGATGTGATATAAGATACAAACAATGCAGATGACACAGTGATTATGGCAAGGTCTGTGGAAGACCTTTAAAAACTATTAAATAGAACCAGTATATTTTGTAAACAGTATAAATTTACTAGAACGAGAAGTAGAAGGAGTTCCTAAATGCAAATGCCTGAACATTTGAATTAGAGAAAATAATGACGAAAGAACACAAATAAGAAGTAGAATAACAGCAAGAAATACATTTGTAAATTTCACAAAAGAACTAAGAGTGAGGATATTAAGGTGCTATATGTTTCAAAACTATATTATGGGCTGAACATTAGGGACACTCAAATAAGAACACATGAACAAACTGCAGTCGTTCGAAATGTGGTGTTATAAAAGGATGCTTAGGATATCATGGATTTCAAAACCACGTAACCATACCATCATGGTAATTAATGGCGTTTGAAGTTGTGATTAATAGAGTTAAAGAGCGCACCATCACCCACATGCACGTAAATAACATAATCATTATCATCAAGGCCGACGATAAAATGTTAATAATTTGACTAATTAAAATATTACAGAGTATTTTCGTGCAGGTTCAAAGAACATTCCTTAAAAGGTCTTTTTAAGGCGAAACAAATAATACTTTTGGACCTAAAATTAACTTTTAATCTTTAATCCTTTTTTTGGTCCTTGTTCTTTTCAAGACTTCTTTCACCACAACTGGTTCCAGTTACCTTAAAATTCATCTCACATGTAACTCCTTACTGCTACTATAAGATGACTCCTAACTACAACTATAAAATGAGAATAACAACTATAAATACCGAGGATATTAATGAACTGAGACAAGGATATGTCCGAAAAATTGACCATAAAATCTAAATTTTGGCTCTTCTAAGTGGTATATCCTGGACGCATTTTAAAAATAAGCGAAGAATTATTGTAAAACGAGTGTGTCCTACTACGGTCCTGTTCTTGCCGTACTTAATTCATTGCAGAACAAGATCGGATTTTCGTTATTTAAAAGAAAAATAAAAAGTAAAAATTTACTTGTACGACTCGACAGTACCAGATTTTTGATTATAAAAAGAATTATTAACTTATACCCCCTTGGTATCTATAAATTCTACACTTATACTTAATATAAAAATAACTTTTTTTTAAACTAAAAGCTACTACGATCCATGCAGTATATTCATTCCATTGCGCATCTCGATGTGGCAGGGCCATATTACGTTACTCAAAAAAAATTCTGTCAAATATGAATTCACAGGCCAGATTTTTGTTAATTAAAAAAATTCTTTCAAATATAAATTCACAGGCCAGATTTTCGTTAATTAAAAAATGCTTTCAAATATCAATTCATAGGCCATATTTCCATTAATTAAAATAATTCTGTCAAATATAAATTCACAGGCCAAATTTACCGTTAATTAAAAAAATTCTTTCATATAAAAATTCACTTATATGACTCGACAGGACCGGTTTTCCGTTACTC
This sequence comes from Anthonomus grandis grandis, assembly GCF_022605725.1. Classification (NCBI taxonomy): domain Eukaryota; kingdom Metazoa; phylum Arthropoda; class Insecta; order Coleoptera; family Curculionidae; genus Anthonomus; species Anthonomus grandis. The sequence continues at coordinate 17,575,937 of NC_065554.1, read as the reverse complement.
AAAAAAAAATCTTTCAAATTTAAATTCATAGGCCATATTTCCATTAATTAAAATAATTCTTTCAAATATAAATTCACAGACCAAATTTACCGTTAATTAAAAAAAATCTTTCATATAAAAATTCACTTATACGACTCGACAGGACCGGATTTCCGTTACTCAAAAAAAATCTTTCAAATTTAAATTTACAGACCATATTTCCGTTAATTAAAAAAATTCTTTCAAATATAAATTCACAGGCCAATTTTACCGTTAATTAAAAAAACTCTTTCATATAAAAATTGACTTAGACGACTCGACAGGACCGGATTTCCATTACTCAAAAAAAAATTATTTCAATTATAAATTCACAGGCCAGATTTCCGTTAATTAAAAAAATTCTTTCATATAAAAATTTATCTGTATAACTCGACAGGACTAGATTTCCGTTAACAAAAAAATTCTTTTAAATATAAATTCACAGGCCAGATTTTCGTTAATTAAAAAATGCTTTCAAATATAAATTCATAGGCCATATTTCCATTAATTAAAATAATTCTTTCAAATATAAATTCACAGGCCAAATTTACCGTTAATTAAAAAAATTCTTTCATATAAAAATTCACTTATACGACTCGACAGGACCGGATTTCCGTTACTCAAAAAAAATCTTTCAAATTTAAATTTACAGGCCATATTTCCGTTAATTAAAAAAATTCTTTCAAATATAAATTCACAGGCCAATTTTACCGTTAATTAAAAAAACTCTTTCATATAAAAATTGACTTATACGACTCGACAGGACCGGATTTCCATTACTCAAAAAAAAATTATTTCAATTATAAATTCACACAGGCCAGATTTCCGTTAACTACCAAAATTTTTTCATATAAAAATTCACTTATACCACTCGACAGGACCGGATTTCGGTTACTTAAAAAAAATTCTTTTGAATATAAATTCACAGGCCAGATTTTCGTTAAAGAAAAACAAACATGGAAATACTTTAAGAAATTGGTGAAGAATTAGAAAGAAAGTTACAATATCTGAGGCATATAATGAGAGGAAAGAGGTATAAAATGCTTAGAGTATTTACGCAAGAAAAGAAAAAGAGAAAAAGAAGCATTGATAGAAGAGGATCATGGTTAAGAAATTTAAGGGATTAGTTTGTAGCCAAATAGAACTTGTTAAAGTGGCGGCAAATAAAGTAAGAATAGCAATGGTAGTATCGAACCTCCGATAGGAAATGGTACCCAAAGAAGAAAATTTCAATTTTTAAGTTAATGTCCTGTATTTTTAAAATAAATTGACTAATATTTACATAAAAATATTTCAAATTATACCTAGATTCAAACAAATAAAATATATAGCATATTCTTCTTATACATTTCTTGCTATTAGGAGACACTAATATGGTATAAAGTGATTGGTGTTGCCATAACGTACATATGTGTTGTATAGTTGGATAAATAAATTCTCGTTAATTAAAATTCATGCTTACTGCAAACATTTTGGAAATATACAATAATTGGTAAAGAATAAAATACTTAAACCCAAGGAAGAACAGGGCGTAATTTAGTAAAGAAAAATATTTTATTGAGTATTCAGTTAGAGCTACCTAGTTAGTTAGTCAAAGTACATATTTTCTCTAAAATATGTACATCTAAGAGACAAAAATACACACAAATAATAAAACTATTAGAAAATAAATATATATAATTATATACAAAAAAAAATATATTTGTTAAGAGAAAGTAGTGAAAAAAAGCTCGAGATTTTTTTCAATGCTATTTAAAAAATGCTTTCTCTTGTTCATATTATTCCTCCTGGCAATGAGTCTGAAAGGTTAAACATTATTCGTAATATTTATTTAGGTATATTTTAATATATAAAAAAACAATCTTATTAGATTAGGAAAATAATAGATAAAGTATATTTTGGCATATAACTTGATACTTAAGCCAAAATCGAGAGTGACAAAAATCTAAAAAAACACTTTTTTTGGAGCTTTAAAAATTTAATACAATTCATATTTAACTACAAGTGAGCCCACATAAACATTTTTAGTATACTTTCTACCCCCTTAAAGATTATTTTGTTCCAAGAACCCTTACTCGATTAAATTTTCAAACAAAGTAAGAGAAGAAACGAATTCGGGAGGATTACGTAGAATTACCTCTTGTATTTCGGAGATAATCGGTTTACTTAGGTAAGATTCAATTTAGCATTGCATCTATGCCTTTCTCGGCCCGTCGGGAAAATTACCTCGGTCTAAGAGGTGTTCTTGCTCGATAATATGTTTTTAGGTATTATGGTAACAAATAAGGATTATAAAGTAAATATTGGATTAAAGAGATTATTTCCAAAAAGTTTTAATTTTAGTAGTACACTATTTACATTAAAAAATAGGGCTTAAAAAGATACGTATATTACGATAAACATTATATACCAACAAACTGAAATAGTATATTATTCATGGTTGGTGCAACAATGATGGCTGTTATTCACCTAGACACATATGCCGTAGAAAAGTTGATATATTAACTGAGGGAATAATAATTATTTGCAAATAGAATATCTATGACTAAGTATAATGGAAAAAGTTGATTAAATTGCTTCAACTAGTTTTCTATTTTAAGAATGCGTAGGATGCACAAAGTGATTATTATTCGTAAAGTACTTAATGAGTTTATCAATTAGTGCACAAGAATAAGTCGACAAAAATCAATCTTTTAATTTATAGCTGAATAGAAGTCCATATTTTGTAGGAGAATGTGCATATATGGATTTTTAAATGAAGAAGTCTTTATCTCCAAGGAAATTTTTTTCTCGATCTATTTAATTTTTAGCTTTATAAAAATTACCATTAAATACATTTCATTTTAAACATGGCAGATTATTTCCTATTAACAATAGACAACCCTGATATTCATGTAAAAGAAATTTTATACCGAGATATAACACATTTTATTGCAATCAAACTTTAACTGGACTTAAATGCACTAAAACTGGTCCAAAAATTTAGTAAAAGTTTGCAAAAGAACTGTAATATTCAAAAAAGTTAATAACGTATCTAAACAATACCTGAATTGGATGATATTTCAAGTAATAGGAGGTAAAGGCACTAAGCAGTTACAAAAATTGGGAAAATAAAAAATATCTACTAGCAACAAAAATAAACGAAGAAGAGATTCTGAAAAAAAATAGAAAAATGAAAAAAATAATTCGTTCAATAAATAGATGTGCCATAAGGGAGCGAATTTTATCTTAGCGAAGTCATCTTAAAATTCGCTGTTCAGAACGTTTTCGATATAGATAGTATAGAGAAAATTTGTGTTATTCCTGGTTTAATAGAATGCTATTTTATGCTCAACAAAATAATAACCCCTTCAAACATATTTTCAAAATATATGATACTAAAGATCTTCAAACTTATTTTAGGAACAATAAGTTGTATTTTTGGGTTATTAAGAGCCAGTTTGCGATATTCTGGCAATTCTGCCTTCGACAATATGATGTCATTTAAAGGTAGAAGAAGCAAATCAAGATATTTGAGTTGCACATTGGAGGTGCCCGACAGACCGATGGGGCTAATCGGTTTAATGCCTCCTAAAATACCTATAAGTTCCCGACTTCACATCCGATTAAATGAGACTGGATCTACCATAAACAGGCTTAGGGAGAGCAGATCAAGATCGAGAAATGCTAGACAGGACAGAAAATTGGTAAGAAGAGCTTAAAAGATTAGTAAGAAGTCTTGGATAATCTTAATCGGTTAAATGAAGGTTTCTTTGATGTAACAAAAAAGCCAACTGGAATGATGTACTGGTGAATACTCGGAACTAACTGCCCACTAACCACCAGCTCAAAATGTAAGATCACTGAGGCAACTTCTTCTATATTTAAAGGACGTGAGTCATTTAATTTTAAGTATACCCTATCGAGTTGACGCAGTTTTAACCAATAAAAGTGGAATAACTTGCTATTAATATGTTTTATTCCTTTTTTTGTTTTGTTACTTCATTAGAGAAAAATTGCCTATAAGTCATACAATATATATTTTTTGACTAAAAACAAAACTAGATTTTTTCAAAATTAGATGAAAGTAAATGTATGTTATATGTATATGTATTTTTGGAAAATAATTTTTCCTTAAATAGATTAGCAATTAATGCTTATATCTAAGTTTGCTATCAAATGTTAATTCTAATCATTTAATAATATTTACATAGTCTGTAGCATTGTTGTTTAGGTACAGCAGTGGATCATAATGAGGTTTTCTAAGATGGCACACATTGACACTTTTTGCCTTTTATCTAGAGAATTTAGAACCGGATTTTTGTCTATTTTAAATTATTTTATTAATTGATTAAAGAGTTTATAAATTAGTTGCAGAATTCATGTAATTTAACTGTTTTCCACTAAAGAATATAATGACGTAATACATGGAACTCCATTTTTTGCTATTTAAGTTGTGTATAATTTATTTGATACTCTTAAAATATTTGTTTTATGATCAGTTGGGAATTGGTTTTTTCTATGTATATCCTGTTTGATAGGGCACTAACCAATTACTATTTTTCTAGATATCTAGATATCCTTAAAATCTATTATTAGCAAGTCTTTGAAATATCTTGTCCAAATAACAGGTTAGGATTATTAGTCTTAAATTTAATGATAATATCCTACTTTTATTAGGTTTAGGTTTACGAATTAAAAAGGCCTTCTTCCAAGAATTTAGATATGTACCTTCATTCGATAGTTTGTTGTATAAATTGGGTAATTCTTCTTTGAACTCATTTGATAAGTTTTCAAGCATTTTATTTGTGATTTTATGTGTTCCAGTAAAAAGTGAGTTATATTCTAGGTTATTATACTTTAATTTATATTTTAAATGTTGAAATTAATGTTTATTATGAGATTATTTTTAGTTTTCAGGAAATTGGCATCATAGTTTAGAGTGCAACGAGTATTCTCAAAATGGCTCGCTATTACATTTGCTATTTGGTAAGGATATTATTATTATTATTATTAATAATATTAATAATTTTTATTATTATATAGTTAAGCAACATATGTTCGAGATAATTTGGGTTTGTATGGTTAATTTTCTTTATCGTGCGTTAATTTTTGCAATAAGTCAAAAGACAAATATTATTTTCCAAATAGTTGCATAGTTGATATAAAAAAAATTGAATATTATATACAGTGTTGTATTTATAATAAGAATATTGATATTTGTCATTATTAAAAATCGTTCTGTTTAAAAAAATACTTATTTACTTACTATATTAACTCAACTTAGTAAAATAGTATTCGAAGTAACCAAGCGTTTTTTCGAATACGCTCCTAGTCATTCTTTATCGCGTTTATTTTATGGCCAATACGCACGGTATATTAAACTTTGTTTAAAATGAAAATTCGTATGATACATTTTACTGCAATTTCCATCTTAAAGAGTTTTTCAAATAAAATAAGAGCTCATAAAATAATTTTCCTAAAATGAAGAGGCAGAACTCGCTTGAGAAAAATAATTCTTGGTAATTATAAAAACGCTGAAAATATACTTTAAACAAACTCCGCAATTTCTATTTGGCCAGAAACCTTTGAAGTTCCCAGAAACTCATAGAGAAGTTAAGTATTAAAGCGAGATTGGGATAATAGGACATGTGAAACCTACATCGCTATTTTCTTTATATCTTTTCCTTTTAATGTATTATGAAAATGCAGTTAATACCAGAAAAATGAACCAAAGTTTCCGAAGAAGTGCATTTTTTCATTAAAAGGCCCAACCGTATGCGCGTAGGACCGCCTGTGCTCTACGCCGTATCTCAGCAACTCCCATGCATACAAGTTGAGGCTGAAGTTAGTTGCTACTTTTCCCGCGTCTGGATCGCTTCACGACAACGAGATTTAACTCTGCGCCAGACGTTTACGTTATCCAGGAGTTTTGTCGTCCGTGGCTTTCCGAATGGAAACGACAGGTCTTCGCGCGCGTTATCACTTTGACACTTGTAGTGTTACGTTAGGAGACTGACTAAGCTATATAACAATTAATTTATTTATACGAACATAGAGATATTTAATTGTAAGAATTTACTTGATAGAAGTTTTTTGAGAACTTTTGAAGTGGTATAAGGTGGACAATGTTGTGCGGAAGTGTTAAAATTATTTTTTTGTGCTTAGTGACTTTGGGACTACCGTTAGTTGTTAAGGGCAGGGGAGAGCTTTATGAAAAAATTGGTAAGTCATATGAGATTAGATGTATTGATTTTTGTTTTTCTTATTGAAAAATTAAATATGCATAGAATTTTGCAACAGTGTGTCGATGTAAATACTTTAAATTTTTTTTATATTTGTATACCTCACATAATCCGACTATAAACTATCACGACTGTTTAAGTTTATGAAAAACGTAACTTATTGGAGTTGATGAGATGATTTTTTTTAGATTCACAATAAGGTTATAAAAGTTTCTTTTTAATATAAAACTATGAAAAAAAATTAAATATTAGTTTAACAAAATAGTATACTTTAACATAAGCATAAGCCTTATTAACATAAGAAACTTAAAAAGAAAATTAAAAGTAAAGTTCCTACAAAATATATTTAAATATTATTTAAAAAAACCGCTAGAAAACTTTTTGAAAGTCACAATAAAATATTAGTTTGTAAAATTATAAATAAAATAATAGGAAATTTAGTATAAAAAACATTTGATTTAAACTGAAAATATATAGTAAGGATGGTGTATGCAGGTAAACAATTATAATTATTATTTTCGCATTGCATATTATTTCGCAAAATATTTTTTCTGTCTTTACGAACATTAGTTATTTTTTTTTTAATCTGTTTTTATAAAGATAAAGAATTTTAAAAGTTAAAACCGATTGTTTCTATTTTAAATAACATATGTACTTTTTAATATTTAAATAGGACAATGGTTTCAAGCTTAAGTATACACTTGGTATTGTTGGTATATATTGGTATTTAAAATATTTAAATTAAGTGCAGCTTATATATAATAATAGTATCAATATAATAATAATTATAAAATAATAAAAAAAGACAAAAATTAATATTTAATGTTATATTGAAGGCATTTTTTAATATTGCAACAACACTAAGGCTCCTTTGGGTCAAGCAAAAAGGTTCTCAGGAATAGATAAATAGAATAGAATATAGAAACTGCGTATTAATTTACACAAGCAACTATATATGTAACAAATTTATTTAAATAATATTAAATAAATAAATGCGTTTTTTCTCTGCGAAGTGCAGCATAGCTGTTTGCTTAACTGAACATGCAAAAGAAAAATGAAATATAATTTATCTATATATAAGCTTTAAAATAAATAAAATAAATTCCTGAACCCTACTACTACCGAAGGCTAACTAATGAAATATACGTTTTGTGTTATAATTATAATTTGACTAAATCAAAAACGAATTTGCATTTATACCCTGGTTCATCAAAATGTAAACAGTTAAATACAAAAATACAGATACACAATTACCTTACCTTAATATTTTGACAGTAAATAATTTTTAAATTTTTGCAGGATAAGTAGACAAAAACATTTTGCATTTCACTATTAAATAATTTAAGGATAACAGTATGAGTACCAGAGCGAAATGTAAGCTTTTGATATAAGTGCTTGGGTTTCCTTGTCTCAAACAACTTATGCAAAAAACATGCCAAATGAAGCCTAATGCTATCTTACATATTCAACCAGTTTAATAAGCTCAACTTGTGACTTACAAGGTCTATATTTGTAAGTCACAAGTTTGTAAGTAAGGAAAAATATGAAACGAATACCAACATTTTGTATTCTTTGTAGCCTAGCTTTAGACTTGACATCCAAGCAAAAACTATACACCATATTTGTGTACGAACAGTGGGAAACAACCAAAGACTCAGAAAGTTGTCTTTAAGGAATAATATTTAATATGCCTTAATTTTTATAGAAATTTTTGAGTGAAATAATTGACCTCTGCATAACTTTGCTTACATGGCTTTTAAACCTTTAATGAACATTAGGAATTAAACTATTGTTCATATAAAATTGCATATTTTGTCGAGCTGTTAAGTTTTTGTCTGGACCAAAACGCATCACAGCTGATTTGGATGAATTAAGTTTCAACCATCGTATTTTTCTTGATACTGAATATATCCAAAACGTAAAAAGAATCATTTGGTTTTTTTCGTAAAAGCTGTGAATACCAAATTTAAATTAAATTGAGAATAGGTAACAGTAATAGATTAAGATACTCTAGATTATTAATTAGAATATCTCTAATGAATTCCAAAAATTAAATTAAAATCAAATCGAAATAATAGCTAAACGGTTTAGTTATCGTATTTTCTTAATGTCTTTGGTTTTTTGCAATTATCAACTTAATTTTTTGTTATAAACGTAATATTGGAATTTTAAGCAGATTAATAGGCTTTAAAGCGGTAGTAAAAAAAAAATATCCTATATTCTGACAGTAATGGTAAGAAACACAAAGAAACTTACTTACCCTATTAAACACTTGGAGAATGTCCTTAAAACCATAAAAAATACATTAAAACATTATAAACTATTTAAACTATTATTTTTGTATATATTTTTATTTCTTGACATTTATCTAACTTGAACAAACCCTACTAACCATACTTAATAATTGCAACTTTTCTTAAGGTATTCAGTCACTATTTCAACACTATTTTCATTTTGCTACATTTTGTAATAATCCGGCATCAAACCCAAACTAATTAACATTTTTTAAAGCTTGTACTGAAAATTTTTTAGTCGGCACAAAGCAGTCGTAGGATGGCAAAAAGTCATTTCCGGGCCAAACGAAAGTTTCGGAATTTGTTTACATTTTTTGAGGCCTTTTTCATTATCCGCCAGCTAGACTTTTTTACGTGGCATTCCAGATTAGAAACAATGCCAAATTAAGCCTATATACCTAAAATTAATTGCTACCAGAATATTGAGTGGAAAAATACATCATTATGCACCATTAATGTATTATAAATATTGCACTTTTTTATTTCAGCTTAGTTTGCAATTCATTTTACTTTTGTCATTTTCATTGTGCCTTTTTGAGAAATTTGCCCGCATTTTGAGAAATCGGCCGAGAGTAATTCGATTAAAAATTGAACTAGCTGTAGAGATTACAAGTTACTAATTCGAATTATACATCGAAAATTTAGTTAAATAGTCACTAACCCAGTCATAACACCAGTTTCTTATTTTAATTTTTAATACTTCTTAAAAAAATTTATCAAAAATTAGCTTTAAAAATATTTATATTTGGTCTAAGGAAACCTTTAGGCACTACACTACAATATTTGTGACCTACAGATCTAGTAGAATCTATATGTGTATTTTACAGAAAAATAATACCAAAATAATACCATAAATGTTTTCAAAATAATTATATTATTAACAGTTCTAGTAATCTTAATAGGAACTCGAACCTGGCATATCAGCAGTAGTATTACAGCTCAAGACAAATATTTATATAGTGTTTTGCATCATATAATATTCAATGAAAAACGAGGAATAACTGTCCAAATTTCTAACAATAATCTTAAAAAAGACATTTTAAATTTTATGCAAGAACTAATTTTACCCACTAAACAAGATTATTTTTACTTTATCAGTCCCAAAATCTATAAAGCTAAATTTTATTTCTTTTCCTGCAAAAACCTTTTAATACACTGTTTTTGGTTTTATTAAAACCGGACAATATACATAGCACATTGTGGAGGAAATAAATCGGCTTAAAATGTAAGGCTGTTAATTAAGCTTATCGCTAAAAAGACTGACAAACAGTATATAAATAACAATTTATTTACACATTTTTTTTTAAATTTCCGTCTTACTATTTTTTTCTATATAAAATGATTCTATATGACAGATATTTTCTACATTATCAAATATGCATAACTTAAATGGGTACCAGATACACTTCATTACCGTATCATTAAAAAATAGTGTATTTTTCATTGTGTTCGGAATTGAACACAATGGAAAGCACTTTACCTAGTCTTTAACACTTTGCCTCTCTACTTCGTTTACTTTAAGAGATGTCGGTACTGATCAGTATTTTAATATTACATGTTATCTTATTTATTTGTTGTTGTTAATCGTGTGTTTGGATATGTAACGTTATGGTTTTGTAATTTTTATGCTCTTTAAACATTTTGAAACTCGTATAAATTTAACTCTGATGACGCCTAAAATATTACAATACCTTTCAAAATTATTTATATACATTTACTCTTAAACAAACAAAATTCCTTATCATGATTGACAGCTTTTCAAAATATGTACAAGTATCCTCTTTAAATTCTTTAGCGGCAATTGAGATTCTTGACAACTTGTTAAATATCTTTTTTTTACTAAGGCATCCCTAACCAAATTAGTATTAGTATTAAAACCAAATTTAAGAAGATACTATTGCAATCCAGCTATTAATCCCCCATCATGCACAGTGTGTGTAGATCGTATTATCAAAAGATTACATTCAACTCAGCAACAGAACATATAAGAATTCTTAATAATCATAATTTTTCAAATAACTCTATAATCCAAAATATGATTTTTGCAATTTTAGCATATAACCACACCATTCACTTTGCAGCAAAGTTAAAAGCCATAGATTAAAATATTAAAAGTCATATAACATCTAATGGCATTTTTGATATGAAGTTAGATTCGTTAACTTTAAGTGGTTACGTTAGAATATATTAATAAGGAAAAGGGTAAACTTCCTTATTCCCTAATTAATTAATCAAAAGGAAAAGCTTGCTACAAAATTAAATGTAAATAAAGATAGCCCTGAAAAATTCCAGGAAAATTAATTTATTATTACGATTTTAGCCTTATCATTTTAAAGGTTAATAAACTTCATTTTAATTTAAACGTAACTGCATCAAAAAATTTAAATGTAGGCCATAAAGCCGGGACTGCTAACTTCTAACTACGTTTATTGAACAAGTATAATTCAAATATTCAACTCTAAATCATGAAAAGTTAAATTAAGTAGAATAAGCAGTATGGAGGAATCAGTGAATTATACAAATTTTAATATGGTTTTAAACTTGACAATTGCTCCTTTTACAGATTCACTATACTAAAAATAACAGTTATAGTTAAAAGTAGTTAAAAAATGAGAAATTTTCTGACATATGTGAAAGACAGTACGAGCGTTATAAATAATCCGGAAATAAACTGTATTTAAAAAAAAGAAATTATAATTTTAATAAACGTCTCATTTTAGTCAAATTTAACTGGAAAGCTGAAAATTCTAATTGATTCTGAGAGGTTAATTTATAAAGCTAAACCAACTGCTAAGTGACTAGTTGAATAAAGAGAAAATAAAAACAAAAGATAATTTTGCACATATTAAAATTTAATATTTTTTTTTAAGCAAGATCTTAAAACAATTCAGTTTAGTCGGAACAAGAAAACATTACAAGAAAAGCATCTTCTGGTGCACATTTTTGTTTCTCAATAACGTTTGCTACTTGATGTTCCTAGCTGCTACTGTACTCAATAATTGTATTTTATATTCTATAAATTTAGTTTTGAGCCTTCTAGTTTGACTTAAGCTCCTTACATAATTTAAATTTATTCGAGAAGGAAGTTTTCAAGATTTTCTGTGATGGGGTATATTGGTTTTTGCATGTAGTTCTTACATCTTCTTCGAATCTTAAAAAAGATTTTATTGCTATCTCATTAATTTATTTTATATTTTTTGTCACTTTATATTTGAGTTATTATGGTTAGACCTAACTGGAGCAGATTTTAAGTTATGGTATTTTAAGTAATTAAATCTCTATAAAACCTATTAAATTTATATATATTAAATGACTTAGCAACTAAATTTAAAAAGGCTTCCTGATAATCAATAATCATATCAAAAATAGAATTTCTTTTAATAGACATCAAATAACCAAACATAAATAATAAGAGATAATTATAATAATTTACATTGCTAGAAAGTTTTTATTCTTTCGGTTTAGCTCTAGTAAAAAGTCTAAAAAACCAGTCTTTTTGTCACATTGATTTTTGAAAGCTTCGAAATTAGATTGGGTACAAACGTTAGTGGAATTTTAGAGTGCCGCTAAAATGTTTTGTTTCTGTTGGCCCAAAAACCTTTTAGTACTCTGTTTTCGGCTTTATGAGAACCGGACAATATACATGGCGCATTGTGGAGGAAATGAATTGGCTTAAAGTGTAAGGCTGTTAATAAAGCTTATCGCATAATAGACTGACAAATAGTATATAAATTGCAATTTATTTATATATATTTTTTTAAATTTCAGTCTTACAATTTTTTTTTACACAAAAAAGACTCAAAAAACATTTAAGTTATACTTTATTTAGTATGCATAACCTAAATGGGTAATATATACACTTCATTGTTGAATCATAAAAAAATGTTGTATTTGAAATTAAACACAGTCAAAAGAACTTCACCTCATTTAACACTTTGCCTCACTACTTCGTGTACTTTAAGATATATCGGTAGATTAGGAAAAACTTACTCAGACCGTTAATTTTTCTTTACCATGCTTCAGAGAAAAAAGTTGTTACTTTATTTTGAATCTAGCACTAACTGGGACCTTTATATATTTCTTGCCGTCAAATCTAAATAAAGGTACTCGCTGTTGCCTTGTTCAACCAAGAATGAAAATTTCATAATAAACCATATTAAAAATACGGCCTATTAAACGCCGAAATTGATGTCACGCAACTTTAATTAAAAAGTTTCTAAATTTACGTGACGTTTCGTTAATTCAATAAAACTGGTAACTAAAAAGTACTAAAACAATCGGACAATGTGTCCGACAGATTCAGCACGAATTTTGTATCACGTGCACAGCGTGACTCCGTCCACCTATTTGCATTTCGTCTACACAATAATCATTTGAATATGCTTTGTACAAATGAATGTGCAAAAACTTTAATAGGACATTTTATGTTAGTTTAATTACCATTTATTTTTGTTTTAACTTTAAAGTATAAAGTTGTTCACCTTTTTAGAAAAAATCCATAGCTCCTACATTATAAATTTTAAGCAAAGCCATTAAATCCAAAGAGTTTTCTTAGTTGAATTTCAATAACATTTTTAATCAAAGAATTTTTGCAATTACTTACAATTCATTTTTGTCCATAATAAAATAGGCGAATTGTATGTACAGAAACTTTAATAGGATATTCCCATGTAATTTGAAATGCTTGCATAAATCCTACACTCCTACACTAAGAGTAAAATAAAAAATGATGACATATGCACTTATGCCCAGGTTGCTTCCAAAAAAGCTATATAGCTTTCTAGTGAGTCTAGGATAATTCTCTTTAGCATTTTGGTTGCACCAAGTAACAGTCAACGCTACTCCTGGTTGATCCAGAAACTCCCCACCCAGTCCCTTATTTAATTCACTAAAAAGCTACTTTTCAATTTTTTTATAAAAATATAATATATTAATAATTTTCTAAATTAAAATCTATACAATTTCGTAAATTATAATTATGTACATGTAAAAAACTATATCTTATTAGATATATAAGCAGTGCATTATTTTTTATTTCATAAATAAAAGCTCCTATTGCTTAGCATAATTGAAATAGGAGTAAATCTATCATACCTTAAAGTAGTTCTAATTATTTTAAATAAAATGTAACTGCTCAAATTAGGTAATCCAACTAAAAGTTTAGCACAAAATTCCAGGTGAGAACTTGCATTATTAACGAGGATAACTGACTTCTTACCCTGGCAATAAAAGTATCTTTCTGGTGATGTAGTCTGCATGAGCAAAAAACCAATAAGATAGTTTCCCGTTTCTTCCATTTAAGCTATGTCCCTTACTGTATTATAGCTCATCGTACTATCAGCAAGAGTATGAATCTAACAGCATTATTTATCTTACTGAACTCTCAAGAGATCTAATATACTATTTCCAAACTTCCTACTTTTTGTTGTCGATTATATAAAGGATTTTTCTTTAAGCGCTTTCTATCTTTAAATTGAATTACAAAAGTGCATGAGTCGAATATCATCGAAATTTTGTAAACCATTAGAAGGCCATTCAAATCGATTGTAATATATGGAATATAATATCATGCCAATTTCCGCCGTGGCTTCGCACGGTGGCGCGCATTTGAAATGTGCAATTTTTAATGACAATCGCGTATTAATCAGACTAAATTTGAGAGATGTCAAAAGTATTATTAGCTTTGAGAGTTGTGGTTTGTCGTTTATTTGTATAGACTTCGGTTCGAGTTATGAAAACTCTACAAGAAAATGTCTTAATAGGCTTAAAAGCTTAAGCTTAGTTCGATGTTGGTAATCAGGTTATATTACCTTAACATGCGATGACCATATTCTCTAATCGGGTTTATATATCCTCGACCATATCCTAAATCGGTTTCTAACATATTCGACAGGTTGAATTTTAGTGATTGAAACTGATATGATTAAAGCCAATATGATTAAAGTCAACCTAAAGCTCTATATTTTTGGACTTCGGAAGCTCACTACTAAAACAAAATAACCAGTTTTCAAACTTCAAAAAACCATATACAGTGTATCTAGAAAGAATTTCGAAAATCAACATTTTTCTAATGAAAGCACCTTTTCTAATTTCATTTTTAAGTTTCGTGTGAAATTCTACGTATGTTTCATGCATCATGTCCTATACCTACAGTCAACAGTTATCAAAAAAAACATAATTCATGTACAAATAAAAAAAATTAGCTTAAGTATCCGAAATAGTTGCCATTCATGGCTTGAGAATATCCAAGGTAATCCATAAACTCTCATTGCACATTTTCAATCATTTCCCTAGTTACGTCGCGCACTTCTCTGCAAATCCTCTCTTTCAAATCGTCTAGATTATTTGGCCTATTAATAAATACCTTCAATTGGAGCAATCTTCGCAAAACAAAGTTCATTGGTGTTAGGTCAGGCGACCTAACAGGCCATTCGATGGGTCCTCTTCTTCCTGTCCACCAACTGGAAAATTGGATGTATGTACACACATTGGCATCATAGTGAGGAGCACCATCTTGCTGGAAAATTAGTTCTGCTTTAGGACAGTTTGGGTCTTGGAAAATTGAGATTTTTTTTTTCCAAAGTCCAAAAAACCAATCGCAATATTTTTGCCAAGTCCAGAAATATTGCCATTGGTTTTTAAATTTCATTTATTAAACTGTACATAAATTTGCTTACCTCGTAAAGTGCGTCTTCCATTGATTACCCTTTAGTTAACTTTTGCAAAGAAAATATCAAAGATATTGATTACTTTAAACTCAGATGATTGACGTTCACGTCAGTTACGTAAAGTAATTAGTAAAATATGTAAACTTTTATAGTATATTTTAAATTAATTTATTGATTATTACTTTTTATTATAATTAAAAAAATAATAATTTCATAGCATATTTTTTAGGGCGACCATGGTTCCGAATTATAATTCTTTAACAGGGCAGCTAACAATTTTCTTTTATGTAAAGACTTTATTGCTATTGTTTATATTTTTTTGTAAATAGTAAAAAAAAACAATTAAAAAAAACAAGAATTCTTGACATATCACTTCAATACATAAAAACTTCCCATACATGAATTCAAGGATACTACACCGCCCCTGACAAAGTCGTAATAAAAATGGAGTCTCAAACATAAAAACTGAGTTTACTGTGCCACGAGTGTAACAAGGGGCTTTAACAGAGATCGAGTCGGAAAAACTCGACCCGGAAACTCTTTACTGCTTCGAAACTAGATTACTTGCATTGTGAAATTTTCTGGTAAATGCGGCCCAATATTTTGTTTCCTTTGGTTCATACGCCATTCTGTCTGTTTTAGCGTTTTAATAAAAAAAGAAATAGATAAAAAACCTGAGCGCTTTCATCTTTTCAATTTAAACTACAATGTATTTTTTTTCTTACCTACTTTATACTCATGAGTAAATTACGGCAAGTCTAATTATGTACTTTTCGTCACCAAAAACTCTTTTGAATATTATCTATAATTCAGTAAACTACAGTAATATTATGTATGATAATGATTTCAAGACGTCTTAAAGGAAGTCAAGAAGGTTACGAGTAAATGTTACGAATAAACATCAATTATTATTTTAATAAGAACTTCGATTAAATAAACTTTAGGCATTTTATAGCAAGCTAATATTTATTTCACTGACTGTAAAAAATAATCACTAAAAAAAAGTATATTTAGGACGTTTCTAATCTCTTGAACGTTTAATCAAAAATGGCTAACTTTTGGGTATTTAGTTTAAAATATAAAGAAGTATTTCACGTTATTTATTTCTAGAAACCAATCTCGCTTCATCATCCATTAATCTCTCTATTTTCTGCGTCTCGGTCAGAGCTATCTTACAATATAGTATGTAATAGATCTTGTCCTGTGTTCAAAAGCTTTTTAATTACAGTCATTTTTGCTCTTGTTTTTGGAACTGCCTGAGCGTGAGTTGAAGTATAGGAACGAAACTACTTAAGGTTAATTCCTCTAAAACCATACAGCTCTAATTTCAGAACACACTCTAAGTTACAGAACACTGCTGCTGCTAGTTGACCAGTGTTCAGACTGTTATAGGATCGTTCTTTTTTTTCTTTACTTTCTACCGTTTCTACCGTCAATGACACTTTTAATGTACACTTTTAATATGAAAAGTAAAAAAAAAATATGTTTGTTACTCGTATATGAGAATTTATGTTTCATTAGATAGTTGAAAAAATGATGTAGGAAATTATGTTCTTACATAAATACTTATTTTAATGATTTATTTAAAATAAAAATCGACGTGGAAATTCTATGTGCTAAAAAAATTCTTTGGCTCCCTCTATTAGCGCCTGAGTATTAAGAAGATATTTATATGGCATGCTATTTTATTTAATTTCTCAAATACCTAACAACTTTAGTTAAAATAAGCTCATTTTAAATATGGAGAGCATTCAAATATTACGTACCGCACTTTTTAGAGTTTTTGATCCCTCTTCCCCTCCTCGTAGCGCAGCATAACAGACTGACCACCTTATCCCCCTTGGTGCCTGCATGCCTGCATGTATTACGTAGCATAAATTTATTATATACTCTAAAGTGTTCCGTCAAGTGATTTTAATATAATAATATTACATTATGTGATTAAAAAACTTTTGAGAAAATATTTGATTTTCATGAAAATGTCGATGTTCTTCAAGACTCATGCCTACCCATATGCAACGGTTATAAAGGCGATTCTTATTTAAACTGTTATTCAAACCTTCACTAAACGATTAAGACTTAAGTGTTCGAAGACTGAAATATTAAACTCTTACGTTTTGTGTGTAGTATTTCTTATAATTAGTGTGCTAGCAAAAGGTAATTGGTATTTTCATCACACAACGAATTTAGAAAATCTTTTTAGTTCCTTAACATAATTTAAAAATCTTGTTTCATCCATGGTTGGTAGACTAAAAGCTACAGAGAATGAAACATGTGTAGTTACAATCGTTTGATTGCGGTTGTCTCTTTCAAGTCTTTCAGCATCGTTAAAGCTCTTGTCATTTTAACAATGCAAAGTATTACCGTCTTTTTATGCGGTAATACGTCTAAGCCTTTGTCTGTATTAAAGGAGATAATTGTGAAGTTAATGTGTGTAACACGTGTTGAGAGAAATTTAATTATCTATGTATGTATTAGTGGACCAAAACACAACTTTTCTGCCTGTATGGAAAATATAAATTTTAAGGAAGAACTCATTCGTTAATAAATTGATGCGTGGACTGTTAATTAAATGTCGTCCTTCATTGCAAACAAAGTACTGTATGTGAATAATGACAGTATCATGCATGTAGAGTTGACGATAATGCAACTGTTATGTTATATTAATCATTATGTTAGGAAATATGGAGCATGGAAAATCAACCATCGGTATATTAATGTAAGTTCGTTGCTGCTTGCTCGTTTAATAGATTTCCTATAACGCAATCTGCCAGCACGATTTTGAGATTCGGGAAAATGATCGCGTATGTGCCTTCGTATGTACGTGCCTAAAATGTGCGCGTATGCGTATGTTTCCCAACTCGATAACTTTCAAAATTCTTAATTCTAAAATCGACAATGACGCTTTTCCCACGATGCATCCGGTATCATCCGGCCTGGCTACCGGCGCGAATAGGTTCGGCTACCGGCGTAAATAGGTTCAGCTCCGAAAGAGAGAAAAGGATAGAGCGACCACGTGTTGACTGGACGTTTGGACTAGAGAGTGACGTGGAAGTGGGATTAATATTTTAACAAAATTTAATTCTTAAATGCACGTTGTCGCCGAAGGCAATGGATAAGAAAGAATCTAAGAAAAAAATCCGCAGGGTAGGAAAAGACAAATTACGACCACGTATTGTCTAGAGGAAAGATAACGCGAAAATGATAAGTTCGTTTTTGAAAAACTGGGGAAAACAGTTATGCTCGTTACTTTAATATATTAAAAGCGTCGACAAAATTCATGACCACACTAACAGATATAGCGGAATTTCCATCATGTCCACAAACAACATTTCCGACAATAGAAAAGTTCGCAAACTAACATATATAGCTCGAAGAAATGCAAAAAAACCAACCTCTGCACATTATAAATATTTAAGAAAAATTATAAGTTCATTAATACAGATTATATTTTCCGAATTATAAGATCACACTTTGATGCTATGATCCTTTCACCCTGTACACATGAAACTCAAGAACATTTACTCCAGATAACATAAATTTCTTCCATGTGGCGTTATGCTCATTTAATGAATCTAACCAGTTTAACACGTGTAAGCCATAGATGAGAGGAAATTGAGGGCAGATGTAATTACAAGTGGTTTGACGGTAAATAGTTGCCGGCAAAAGAGAAACAAGGTACTGATGCATTTTTAATGTATTTATTTTTCTATGGATCGTATTTGATCGAATTACGTGAGGCCAAATAATAACATAGTCGATATTTCCTTTATTATAGACTCTGCAATAATCATTACTGATTCGGGTAAAAAGAGTCATATGATAATAAAGGTTGAGTAAGTATAGAGACGATGTTCTGAACTTTTTTGAGGAAGGCGATGATAATCAACATCTACTTTATAAATATTTAGAGCCGGATTTACCATTAGGGAACATTCTGAAATAAGTCATGCTATCACTTCACAAAGCACTACTGATGCTGCTTGTAATACTTAATAACATTTTTGTAAAATTATTTTTCCTTTTAAGCTTTGTAAATAAAATATTTTTTATAAGTAATTTATATTTTATATTGATGACAATTCTGATGGCAGGATTCCTTTACGAAGAAATTTTCTAAATGCAGTTCGTAGCTAGCTGCAGCAGGAATCATCTTCACATTTTACAACTTTTACTAATACACTAGAATACTGGAATTTGCGAACATGCTCATTCAACCAACCTTAATGTTTGACAAGAGGATCTTTGTGATCTTGATCTTTGGTGCGATATTCAGCTGTAACATCGTAACCATCTATTTTTATTTCACTTTAAATTTATGATTCGCCAGTTTCTTAAAAAATCTACCTTTCGAGATCCATATCGATTATAGTTTTTTTCGAATCCAGATGCAAACCAAAGTGTTCCCCTGATAAGATAACGCCTGAGAGATGTTAGTTGAGAGGTATCATACAACGTTCAGTGCGATTAAATGTACTGCGACTAGGAGCATTGGTAGCAATATGACGAGTATCCAAATTGCAATTTAAGAAATGTTGAACTGCGTAATTCTTCACTTTGCAATAACGCGGATTTTCATTTGGCCGCCTATTCACAAAAACTATCAAAATAGGCTTTGCTTCATCTGTATGAGTCTTTATGAATTTTAAATACAAAACAATATGAATAGCTGTTCGCTTCATATTCTGTATCAGTTATAATAAATTTTTTTTTTAAATATTGAGAAAAGTACATTCTGAAATAAAACATGCGCAGGAAAACTTTAAAATTTAAAACTTTTGCGTTAGGTAATGCAGGGGCTTTATACCTTTTCTCCTCCCTATAACACACCGTAACATTCAGCCTGATCCCTCCGCCTTCCTCGTGCGTCACGTAATACTCAAATGCTTCCATATAAGCAAAAAACATGATTTTGGAGGAAAACATATTTTAGTCATAAATTCATAGTTTTTCTCTACCTAATATTTTGATCAATATTAAAATAACTCTTTAACTCTACTTTTAATAAATAATTATAGGAATTTTATAAAGTAGGTACCAATTAATATTAAGCAGAGAAAAGGAGGCAGATGTCGGAAATAAATTACAGTCGTTTCAGACGGCTCGTCTGCTAAAAATTGCGAAAGTTTTATCTTTTCCCCATTAGATTTATTTTCACGTCATCCCCGACGTCTCGAAAGGAATTAGCGAGGATTCTAATAAAACTATGTTTGAGCATTTTGTTTCGTTTTAGCAAACGTTTAATTAAATAAAAAATGTAGCTTTTAAATTGCTTTTATGGTGAATTTTTTCTGCATGATTGACCCTTTTTATATAAATCAAGATCCGAATTCAAGGGGCCTTTGTTTCTTTTTCTCATTTCTGCGATTTAACAATTTCCATTCAAATCACGCGAAATCCGACCGTTAGAGGCTCCTAGACATTGCTATGCGCCGGCTGCCGCTAGCCAGAACACGCCATATTCTATTTTTACTATTTTCCTCCTTCTATCAAATATCTTATTGATAATCGGGATATTCGTGCCGGGTTGCTCGTTGCATAGATACGCATAGCAAAGGAGCACAGAAACCTGAACATGCATAATAAATGAATTATTTGAATATTTTGAAGCCGGATTGTATATCCATCTGGCAAACTATAACTACACCATAGCACCTTTTTATGTTTTTTTTATTAGTTTTTTCAATATTTGCTTATTTTTTTAAAAGGAAAAGTTTTTATTTGAAAACAAAAATAACACTATTTTGATAGGTACATACATAATAAAATGTCATTGTAAAATTTAATACAATATTTTTTAAAATTTTAGTCCTTATAACCATTGTTTAAAATAAAGGTTGATTGGTAGGTGGTGTGATGTGCTAAACTTAAAGGGTTGATAGGTGGGAGCTATAGTCAAGTTAATATAACTTTTTCTACTTTCAACAAGAAATACTAACATGAAAATGTTCGTATAGTAGATAAATCGTAAAAGTCATAATTTATTGTAATAATGGTTAACTGACATATCTGCTTCTGTTAAACTGAGAGTTCTATCCTTTACAAATAAAATATTTGACATTAATCCACCGTTTAAATAAAAAGTTCCAAAAACAAAAAACCAACATTTCCTGGATTCTCAATAAAAATTATATTTGCTTATTAAGTCAAATTGACTCAAATTTTTCAGAAAAAATAACAGCTCTGTTCTTGGAACTACGTTTCTAAAAGAATATGTATTTAAAATTATGATTTTACACCTTAGTAGTTAATATATATCAACTTTTGAAATTTACCGTCATATTCACAAATAAAATTTCTATTACCGCCTTTTTTTATGAATTTTAATTATCGTCTAATTTAGCATTTATTTTGTTTTTTGCTAAATAGCATTTTTTTCAATTATATAACAATAGCAGGTATATAACGAGATATGGTCCACTCAGTTCCTGATCTCCGTCAATGTATCCCCAGCCTTACTCAATAAATATATACAGGTTGGGAGATCCATCGTTAAGCATTAGAAGATATAGAAGGTCATTAAAATCGCCATTCCCACTAATAAGACGGCTCAAAACAATATTTGTTAAGAATTCTTTTACCATAACCACAATATGAGCAGGACAGCGGTATTGAAATCCCAGGTCTAAATTAGAAAAGATTTAAGTAGAAGGAAGAATTTGGTTTTGCAGTAATCTTGTATTTTTGAACGTTGACAATACCATCAATAAAAAATTGTTATTTGATATGGTCGCACAAAACACCAGCCCAAACAGTCATCTCAATATCATTAACGAACAACTTAGATTGTGATTCTCTAAATTTTTTCACAAATTCCATTCTTTGTCACTGGTATTTAGAAAATATCGCCTCAGTTTTGGAATTATCTAAAAATTTGTATCCATGTTTTTCCTAATGCTGATGAAATTTTTATGGTCCTTAACCAGTTTCACTTTCAAAATTTCTACTTGATCGTGTTGAATATACGTGTTGAATATTCTAGGCACTACCTTGTTCTGGACCCTGAACCCTCTCGATATAAGGTTCCTGCTCTTTAGTGTGGCTTGATATAATAATCTTGCAAAAAAAAGGATGTGTTATAATTGAACACCACACTTCGTAGGAAATTATTCTATTTTCAAATGTAATTAAAATCAAATCGCTACATTGTACTGCCGAATTGCCTCTATAAAAGTTTTAATACTAGCTATAACCGGAAGAGGCTTATGTAAGGCTTATGAAAGGAAGTGGTGTTGCTAATCTTCAATTCCTCAACCTGTACTATATTGGTATAATATTATATATTCATCTAGAGTGAATACAGTATGATCATAAGATTTTTTAAAATGTCAAATTTTCCTACTCTAGCAAAGCCTTCTCTTAGATTCAAACAGATATCCAAAACTTTTATCCCCTTATCTAGCTCTTTTATAATCTCTGTCGTCCCAATGCATAAAATACTATTGTACTGATATTCTGTTAAAAAGCAAATTATATTTTTGTCTTCTATATTGCGCTTTTGTTAGGAATCAGTGTGTTAGAATTATTTTATGGTCAATAATCAGACCTTAAAAAAGATAAACTTTTAAAAGCTTAAATTATTTTAAGCATATTTTAGAACAGGTATAATACATGTACATATTAGAAAGACGAAAAATAACCCATGTGATCCTATCAAATCTTAAAAGCGACTATTACAACCCATCACTAAAGTTCCTATTAAAAAATCATAAACTTTTGAAAATATATATCTTTCTTTTATCCATTGATATGTAACTCTGATTTTATTTAGGCAAAATTATTAAAGCACCAAAATATTTAACAATTTTAGTCTACTAATAGACTAATAATTTTAATAATTTTTCTCATATGCATCAAATAAAAATAAATTTGTTTTTTTTTTCAATAACAATAAAGGTAATAAGAGCAAAACTTACGAAGATGCTGAAATTAGCTCCAGACTCAATAAATAAATATAGTCAATAGATACCCATACAATGAAATTATTCATTGAAAATCCCTCTTTGAAACGAAATAATAAATATCCTCGGCCGGTGACTAAAGCTATGAAGTGAATAAAAGAGGAATCTGGAGTGAAAGAATGCAAATAAAAGAAATTTTAAAAGAAAAGTGTAAATGAAAATAATTTTTAACTGTTTATTTATTGCTTGAAAAATTCCTATTAGCATCCCATTTTTAGCATTTCAATTCAATTTAGTAAAACAGTCAATACTTCAGCATCAACAAAGGATATTTTGATCATTAATTACTACGGTATAGTATGATTTAGCTTCACTTCATTCGAATTCAGCTTTTTTTAAATATAAGGACAGTTAAGTTAAATTTTTTCCCAATATTTTCTGAGTAATTCCACAAAGCTTCACACTAATATATTGTAATCAGTAATTTTGTTTCTACTTAATAGTCATGGTATATTCCATTTTAGTTCACTTTACTCTATTCACATGATACTATAGGTTTGCAGCACTCTATATAGTTTCCCTACTTTTGGAGTGTCCACAGAACCGAATTTTTCATCATATATTATAATTTTATCTTCGTTTTCTTTTCTGTCTAATTTTTCTGTTTTGTTCATTGTAAAAACGGCACAGTCCGGCGTCTTAGCTTTTTTAGATACAGCCAACTCTTAGCATAATAATAAAATGATACTTGTTGTAAGCATAAATAAATTGAAAAAAGTTTTTATTATAAGGCGAGTTAGAAGAAAATTCATAATACCAGAATATTTATGTAGAATTAAAAAAAAAATTCGATATTTTAAAATATCTGTGAATATTATAAGGATATTCTGGAAATAATTAGTATTAGCAATTTAAATATTTTTGGATCATTTTATAGCAAAAGTCACTAAATGTTCATTCAATACAAAATTACAGTTTAGCGTTACTCCGATAAGATACCTTAATTAATTTATATTTTTCTAAGATAATCTATTTCAGTCTTACCTAGTAAAAATAAGATACGATTTTTGAAATTTAGATTGTCATGGACTGAGCATATATCTGCAGCTATCTGGTAGCTCTGCGTTGACGGTTGTCTCTAAAATCTATTAAAGATAGTTTTAAGGAATACTCTTGTTATCATCCGAAATGGCATTAACTTAATTTTTTCATAGAGTCAGATCTAGAGAAGGTAGTGACTTTTCTAGGTAGTGACTAGAGGTTATTTTCGTTTTATATTTTTAACCTTTATCTATATCCTATAAAATGAAATGCTAAGTTTCGACTTATTTGTTTGCTTTCAATATAGTGATGTAAGCCGAGCTACGCATAGTTACTATACATTATTTGTCAAAATCAAACTTCACCTAGGTGAGTTGGTTTAATCTTGTAATTAAATTTATTTGCCTTTGTCAATTTCTTAATTTTTTAAGGAAATTTTTTATTATTAAGTTTAAACAATAATGATGACATTCCTATAATTTTAATTAATTTTTGATTTGACTTTCTTTTAAGATATGCCAAAGCATTTTAACTGTATAAAAAGAATTGTAAAATTCCAATCAAGAGCCAATTACGAATTCGCTGGATTATTAAAATTTAATTTAAAACTTCAGTTTTCTAAACTTTTGTAGCGTGGTAGGATCTGAGATAACACGGAATTTAAAATATGTTAAAGCAGACTCTTAATATTTTAATAAGGTAGGACATCGCCATTTAAATTAATGTTTTAATTAAAATGCCAACAAAACACTGAAGAGAGTGCGCGGTTTGAAGGTAAATTCACTTGACCCAGTTTTGCTTTATACTATCTTTATGTTAATCACATTTTTTATTTTACAAACAGCCTCTTAAAAACTCTTTGTATTTTAGTTTGTTTGTCTTAATTATTATAATAAGTTGTACTTTTTTGGTTGCAAAATTAACAGATCTACTTTTAAGATGGAATAATTCAATTTAATCTTAAAAAATTTGCTGGATCGACTCATAAAGATTATCTTTAAGGGCAATTTATGCTTCAACTATTTTTAGGTGTAAAACCATTTTCTCCTTCATCATTATCAACATCGTCTACTTCTCACCCTGGTCTTTTCTGACCTAGCTTTTCTTAGACTAATATAAATAAACTAAAAAAAGAACTTCTAGATCGTATCAATGTTTAAGCAATTAGTACTTAATACATTTTTCAACAATAATGACTTTCATAAATTTTATTGCTGACATAATTATCTTGATGTATAAAACCGTATCCTTCTTTATTTAGTAAATTTAAAGTCATAAAAGTTCAAAAGATCTATACTCTTTACAAAATTAATGTGAATATAATAACAACGAAACGACATTAGCTACGCAAATTGTCCAATCACTCATTTTAAAAACCATTAAGTTTATTATAAAATCGACTTGACTATTTGTTATCGTATCTTTAATAGTTTTAAAATTAAATTAGTTTTTAATAAAGAAATACAGCAGCAGCTGTCCCTTTTATAAAACGTGGTATTTTAAAATCTCAAAAAAAAAAATTTTAATTGCATTATACGTAGTTGTTTTTATAATTTTAAGAAATATCCAAAAAAAATGTAACAAAGTTTAAAATTTATTGTATTTACTATTGTTGATTATTATTTAAAGAAAAATTAACTAATAATTTAAGCATTAGAAAAGAAAATGTGTGATCTTTTTAAGTATGTATATTAAAAAGGATTCATAAAGTAAAATAATTTTCGGCAATTTTTTTTATATTTTTTTCTAAATTTTCCATGAAAATTCAACTAAAAAGAATCTTTAAATAATACTTGTCTTATTTGTTTAAAAAAATATCTCTAAGTAAAATTTCTAATTTTCTTTCTTTCTTCTCTTTTTCTTTCTAAAATTCCCCAATTTTAAAGCATATATCGTCGGTGCAATGCCACACCCACGAATGTGCAAAATGGGCGTTAGCAGATTATCTCAGTTTTAAGCTTTTAATTAGTTGTTAAAAATCAGGATTTAATGCGACATCTTTTTTCTATTTTTATTAAGAGATGTTAGAATTATATTTTAGAAATATGAACAGGAATTTATGAAAATATCATAAATTTTCAAAATATAGTGCAAAGTAAAACACTTAAATCATATTTTAAAATAATTTAGTTTTCATCTGAATCTTCGCTTTCGTTTGGCTCCGGTAAATTGTGTCTTATATTTTTATCAGCATTTATGGAATTATAAAAGTTATGATAGTTCTTTGGAATGGTTAAGTCATTGCACATTTTCTGAAGATCCTTATATTTGGCAATCGCAATTGGCAATTGCTTATCATAAGCTTTCTTCAAGTCAACGTTTTTGGGTCGTCCACGGCTTTTCATGCTGTCTTCTTATTGAAATTCATCTCCAAAAATTTTTTTATAGGTCATTGTCACCACGTTATCGGTTTTAATGTATCTTAACCAACAAACTTGTTGCCAGGGAATTTGGTTCAATTTATAATTTTGTATTCCAAAAGACTTGAAATTAAAGACGTCATCAAACATCATGAATCTGACTTCAAAAGGCTGTCGGTGTATTCGACCACTTCTTATTATCTGAGCCCAACCTTCGGGTGAATAAACAGGAGCATATTTTGATTTTTGTTGGATTTTCGAGTGGAGTGAATCACACACCATCTCGGTATGTCCTGTTTCAAAAAACTTATGATCAATAGTCTTTAAATTGGTGTGATCCGTAAGAAGTTTCAAGCACATAGCAGCAAAATGTGAATTTTTTTGTTGGCCGCCACACCGGTCCGACATCATTCGAACTTCTGTAATGTTTTGTTGATTGATTATGTAATTATAAATACACAAGGATATCTCGTTTGATCCCCTTTTTCCTTGGGTTTCATCCCAAAGGTAACAGATTCCGTCCTGATTTCCTAAATTGTAGACAGTCAGGTTGAAAACCGCCAATTTTCGTAGGTAAAATATTTGTCCTGTTGGACCTTTTGGAGTCGTTAGCACTGCCAAAGCCACAAGTTGAATGATAGTACCTCTGAATTTTTTTTTGCAATTTTTTTGTCTTCGTCTCGACCCTTACGAGCTAATTTTTTTCTTAGCATGTGTTTGCGATGAACCTCTTCATGTGCCTTTTTTTCCTCCTCTGTCATATTCGTATATTTTAAGCACTTTTTATGCTGGTCCTTTTTGGGTTTATGAAACCCCAAGTTATAACTTCTAAACAGTCGTCGATATTTTTCAAAAGAAGCTGGATGGACATTAAATTCGAAGCACTTTGATTTGTACAATTTGTGCATAATAGAGACGTTTAGTGAAGAATCCAAATACCTTTTTGTACTAAAGGCTTTACAATAATGGGACTCTACGGCTGAAAATGAAAGAATGTGCTTACGAATCAGCAGTTTATCATCATGTCTTAATTTATTGTATGGGACACGTTTTCCACGATTTTCATTTTCAACTATGCCGCTGGAAGAAAGCTTTGCCACAGCTCCGCGCGTAAATTCATCTGTAACATTGAGTGTAGCCATAAAAAAGGCCCGGCATACTTGTCTTTTTTCCCCATTGACGGTAACAGAGTAATTCATGGTAAACGTTCTTCTTGAATTTTTAATGTTTCTAATCACTCTCTTTTCCTTTTGTTTATTAATATGACTATTTGTGAAAATTCGCTGATCATCAACCAAAATCATTTGGCGGAATTCATTGTAAATTTTGAGTCGGTTTTCTTCGTTGATAAAAGTATCACATTGGTGGTTTGCTTTACCAAAACATGGGGATGGTAACATGGGACGTGCTAGTCTCTCTTTATTTCTAGAACAGACATAAGACTCTCCTTTTAATCTTTTTTATTTCCTTATGTTTTTCTTCCAAGCGTTTATGTTTTTCTTCTTCCTCTTAGGGCACTTACCTTATAAAAAAGAAAAATAGCTTTAGAATATTTTTATGTTTGCGTCACACCATTCTAAATAACTTACTTAATTAATTTTCTTTAATTTCATTTTGATCCTCTGATTCGGATGTATCGCTAGAGCTCGAACAAGAAGAGCAGGAAGAACTGCTAGAAGTTAATTCCTCTTCGGGATTATAGTTATCTGATGAAGAGTCCGAAAGGTTACTCGAAGCTAGTTCGCTATCCAACGTGGGTTCCCTACTGGAGGTGCCCGAAATATCTACTAAAGATTATGCTAAAAAAAATTTCTTTGTTGAATTTATCAGTAATGTAAAATTTTATGATAAAAAAGCAGTACCTTTTAGATGGTTCTCTGAAACCGTTGGACGCAGTATTCTTTCATTATTTGGTATAGAAGCAAAAACGTTTGATGTTCCGGGTTCATTTTTTTGTTTGGTGTCACATTCGTCATTACTTTTCTTTGGAATCTAACAGAAAAAAAACCTATATTAGTAAAATAAATCTGGAATTTCAAATACTGAAAAAAATATCAAACTTTATATTTAAACTAGTTGCCAAAGGGACATCTAAAGTGCAGTACCTTGTATATTTTTTTTGAAAAATTTTGCAGAAAACGCAAAAAAAACTATATATAAGTACTACCTCCTCCGAAGATGAACAGGAGGAGGTACTTATATGTACCTACCTCCTGTTCATCTTCTTCTGGTGAGACCAGACGTGGCTGTCTCAAGTTTTTAAATATTTTAGCTGTGTGGGCGTTCATTTTTACACACAAAACTGGTAAATATTTAGTAAAAACGAGACAACGAATGTAAAACAAATGCAAAATTTACACCGTCACAAACACGAATTGGTACATTCGCGATGCACGCGTTGCAAGTGTGCGATACAGACCACAAAATATTACCCTATGGATTTATATCCGTAGGTTAATATTTTGTGATACATATTAACTTTCGTGAAAGCGCAAATCTCCTCATTGTCTTGAATCACATTTGTGGGTGTGGCATTGCACCGACGATATGTAAATATTACCTCAAACTCAAAAAACCATTTAGTAATTTACTATTAGTAATGTTCTCCTATACCATATCTAAGTATAATAAAAATGATGGTCTTGTTATACTAGTAAAAAATAATTTGAATATTGATTTTTCTTTCACTCAATTGACTAACTCAGAAGCAACTCTAAGTAAAATGAATTTTGAAGTAAATGGCACAACTTTTGGATTAACAGCAATATACAAGCCTCCACCCATTTCAAAGACAGATTTTATAAGTGATTTATTTACATACTTTGAGACATTAACTTTTTCTAATATCGAAATTTTTGTTGGACACATCAATCTAAATATTTTAGAATTAAATGATAATCATGTTGTTAATTATCTTACTATGATGAACTCATTAGGCTTCATGTCATATATTAACTCAGTCACAAGACTGCTTTCAAAAACTTGCCTAGATCACTTGTTTATCAATGAAAAAATAAAATCTTATAATTTAATAAATTCTTACAATGACATTAAAACTAAATTGGATATTCCTAAGTTTAGATGACTACTACGAGATTTTGATTGATCGGTCGTGATGAAGAATCATGACTCAGAGATGACAACAATAATGTTCTTAAAAAGTTACCAACAATTATTAATAAACGCTTCACAAACCTCCAATATAAATCACAAAAAACATAAAAAAATAAAAGATTGGATTAGTAACGGTATTATCATATCAATTAAGACTAGAGACCGATCGAAAAAAAAATTATTGAAAAGATTTGATACCCAATTAGATAAAAAATATAGAAATAAATTAACCAAACTCATACATAAACAGAAAAATAAATATTATAGGAAAAAAATGAAAATAACAAGGGTAATATGAGAAAGTTGTACCAAATAATCAAAAATGCCACATACGAAAACGTTAAAAAAAAAACGATGTTTTATTAATATAAAAAATAAATATGGAGAAAATTGTAATAGTCTAGTTGAAGCATCAAATTATTGTAATAGCTATTACATCAATGTTGGAGTAAAAATGGAAACAGCAATTGCGCCACCACAACATGAACAGGAATTGGATGCCCCGATAACAAAATCAATTTATTTTAACCCCATAACAAAAAAAGGATTAATAAAGTGTATTTCAACAATAAAAAATAATAGTTCACCAGGTTATGATGGTATTCAAGCTGATATCATTAAACAGACACATTTAGAAATAATTAATCCGCGATTACATATACTAAACCTTATATTAGAAACTGGTAAAATACCCCTCGAATTTAAAACATCGATAATCACACCCATTTATAAATCAGGTTCCAAAACATCCATTAATAATTACAGGCCTATAAGCCTTATAAGTAATTTTGCGAAATTCTGTGAAAAATTTATAAAGATTAGACTAATGAATTTCTTAAGAATGAATAATGTTTTCTCCTCAGGTCAATATGGATTTCTTGACAGGTGCAGTACAGAAGATGCCATGCATTAACTAATAACTGAGGTAGTAAATAATTTAAATTCAAACAGAGAATGTATATATTCCTTGATCTTGCAAAAGCCTTTGATACTGTGCCTCATAATATACTTCTTAATGTTCTTGAAAGATATGGAATTCGGGGTACTGCTTTAAAGTTGTTTTCAAGTTATTTATCAGGGCGACTACAAATGGTTAAACTCAATAACGTCCTAAGTGACAAACAGGAAATTAAGATTGGCATTCCACAAGGAACAGTTTTGGGCCCAGTACTCTTTATAATATATATCAAATCATTATTAAGGGTACAGGTGGATGGTCTACTAGTATCTTATGCAGATGATAAAGCGATTGTGATTTGAGGAGAGTCTTGGGACATTGTGAAAGATAAATCTGTAAATAATTTAACTATAATAAAAAATTGGCTTCAAACGTTTAAATTATCATTAAATTTAGCTAAAACAACATACATAGCCTTTTCACTTACTAATGCAAATAGAGCACATTATAGTTCTATTTTAGTAGATAATCACTGTATTAAAGAAACTTCATGTACAAAATACCTTGAAGTTGTAATTGATAAGTTTCTGAAATGGCAACCACACATTGATTATCTTTCCAACAAAATTCGAAAACTAATTCATAAATTTTATTTATTGAGGGAAATACTAAAACTTTAAAAATGTTGTATAAAGCATTTGTGGAATCAATTATAAGATATGGTAGATTGGTGTGGGGAGGACTTTATAAAAACTGCCTGTACAAATTAAATATAATACAGAAATATATTTTAAATTTTTTTTTTAAAAGATAGATTGTACCCTACGCATTTACTATTTAAAAAAGATATTTTTAACATTCGATTAATTTACACTCTCACAATCTGTTATATACATATTCGACCTAATTTAAAGTCTTTTGTTAATCATAATTATAATAACAGAACTAGGTGCAATAGGCAAATTAAACTACCACTAAGTACTAATAATCTTAGATACATAAATTACTTTGGACCTAAATTGTATAACTTGTTGCCGGGTGCTTGTAGAGGTTGCACTTCCATAAAAAAATTTAAGTTGTTGTGTAAGAGTGTAATCTCTGAGAGCGCTTACCAATTTGAAAAGTTTTTCGTCTGAGCATTTAATCACAGATAGTGTCCTGGTTGGTTGTATTTTAAATTTTTTAATATATATGTATGTATGAATAATTATTTAATTATGTTTCTCTCTAACTTGCTTAGTCTCTATCTTTCTTATTTTTGTGATAATATTTATAATAGAAAATATTATTAATTTATATCTAAAAGTAAGTAACATGATTTGATACCGCACATACAGATGTTTCACATCTAGGTGCTTGAGTGTATCAATATTAAAACGAATCATAATTCGATAAAAACTATAATATATGATATATGTTAACTAGTCTATAGTAACTTTATATGTAATTACTGTTAGATGATATTTGTAAAGTATTCAATAAAGTTAGAGTATTATCAAACCATTATATAAAAAATATTGTAACAAAATTCAAGAACACACTTTTATTGGCAACGTCATCAAAAAATATCAAAAACTCGCGTTGACTATCGTTTCATTGTTTCCAAGGTAACAACTGATTAAACAATTAAAACTAAATAAAATGTCACGAAACGCGTAACAGTATTCTTTTAATTAAAAAAAAAATACTGACACTCAAAGCAAGCAAGTATACAAATTCTTCTCAAGTAATACTTCAATTCAAGAGAATGTAAAATACAGGCATTTACAATAATAGAACCTAAATTGGGGCCAAAATGAGGCCCTCAAACAAGATGAACTACTTAAAAACTAGAAACTATAGATGCAAATATTAGGTTAAACGTAAGTTAGTCTTAAATAAACCCTACTAATCAACTTTTAATAAAATAGTATTAAAACTAGGAGAATAATTTACGTATTTACCCTTTATAATAATATTACAGTTTTAACTAGAAAATATGTGGACACTGTTATGGATTAATTGTGTTTTAATTACATAAATATTGTTTGACTGCGTAATTAATATAATTTTTTTAAATATAATCAGCTTTGAGTTAGCGGCTCGTTTTATTTTTTTAGCAAATATTTGACATTAACGATTTTCTGTTGACTATCTCATATTGCATATAACATTCTATTAAAAGTAATTGACTATACTACTGTTAAACCATTAGTTATAAATGTCTCTAGCGTTGAGGTCATAAAACCTAATTTTTTATCCTGTCAGTTGTAAGCATCACGTCAGAAAAACTCATTTCCGATGCCAACGGATAACGCCACGAATTTTCAGAGAAGGCATAAATATGGAACAGGATTTTGCTACTGTTTTTGTTTGACATGGGATATTTCGGCCCAGATTTTTTTTTTATAAATGAGTTGGTTGTCTCGTCTAAACAGAGATATGTGTTGAAATATTTGTTCTCTGTAGGGATGTATGTGAAGAATTTTTTATATTTTGAAAATAATGCTACACCAGAAACTAATTCAAACGATATTCTAAGCTCTAAAAGTAAATTTTCCGAAGCTCAAGAAGTTTCAAGTCACGGAGCGATGACCGCGACGGGTAATGCAATTTGGCAAAGATGATAGGAAAACAGGCCAGAGTTGTTTTAATCCAGTGAAGTGGCGCACCGTTGAAATGAAAAACCCTCTCTCGCCAATCCGATTTATTAGAATTACCAAAGATTAAAAATTAATGTTTTCTAGGAAAAGCGGATGTATGGAGCATTAAAATGCTGGATGTGATATTTAGTTTATAGTGAAATTCAGTATAGTATCAAAATACTTTTGTTTCTGTTAATAAAAGCCGGCACATAAATATTGAAGAACAAGGGAGTTATTAAATTTGAGTTTATTATTTATAGCTGCAAAATTACCTCTGTAAAGCGAGAGCAGGCGAAAACATGAATTGCTAGTAAGCTTGAACATTATTTGCTTGTTTACATACTTTTATTATTGCTTTTCGAGTTAATATAATAATTAGTTATTGTTATTTATTATGATGGAATTTAATTATGAGTATTTATGTACTTTTTTTAATTTTTTTAACTACATTTAAACTATTTAGATTGAAACTAATGAAAACTAAACGTTAATATTTTAGGAAACGAATAAGCGAGAATTATTTAAGGTAAACTATCATTTTCGACGTTAGTTAAATATTTAATAACTAATAAGTTGACAAAATCAATTTTGCTTAATATTCAAAAAGTCATACTTGAAATTCTTAATTAATAAAATAAAATTTGATATATCTGCAATAGTGCGTCAGCTTTCCTTAAAGCCTTAAAAGAAAATAACATTTTCTAACCTCAAAAAATATGATAGCGCATGTGTGAAATTTATCTTGTAATATACAGGGTACTTTAAAAAATTGTGGCGATATAAGCGGCATTTTCTTTAAATCGAGTGCCAGTTTTTTTTCATTTTGTGGCCTAGCTTAGGCTACTTAGCATATGCACTAAATATGGCTATTTTGTCATGGTATTGAATTTTATCTCAACATTGAAAATTTTAATATGTTGTCAAAATTGAATTCGGATTATAGAAGAATGAAGGATTACTTAACTTTCTGTCGTATACAGGCTGTTCGTAGTTATCATTCAAATTTTACGAATTCCAAAGCTTCATTTTTGCTTTTTTCAAATGGAACACCTTGTATATCTTTTATGCATTTAATGAAGAATTAATAACTAATAATTTTTTGTTCATGTAAAGATATTAGCTATTTTTAGTGTTTTTTAAAATATTCACGACATTTTATTTAGTTTTTTCTTTATATGAGCATTTTTTTCTAAAAAAATAATAATATTAAATTCAGTGGCAGATTAAGAAGCTTAAAAACATAAAATATTATTATAATAACATTTTTTGTTTTCTCAATACTTACAATGCGGTTAATATTCACTTCAATATTAATGAAAAACCGTATGTTGCAAAAGAAATATATTAGAACATA
Organism: Anthonomus grandis grandis; assembly: GCF_022605725.1. NCBI lineage: Eukaryota > Metazoa > Arthropoda > Insecta > Coleoptera > Curculionidae > Anthonomus > Anthonomus grandis. The sequence continues at coordinate 17,541,441 of NC_065554.1, read as the reverse complement.
TTTATTAAAAAAAGAGCGACTTTTATTAAAAAGATAAAAGAATATACGACAAATATTGAACAAAACCACATTCACAAAAAGTCTCTAAGAAGAAGGAAAATTCTTTGTACGATATCGTATCCGCGTCCTGACCTTGCGGTCTGATTTTAAATCAATTAATTAAAATGCCTGTCACGGAAAATGTACATAAAGCCCATTGTACATAATGTACAAGGACTATATTGGCTCGCCAGCTTTCTTATGCAAATTATTTTGCCTCGGGGTAAAAAATTCAATATTTCTTAAACGCGATTTTCTAGTTAGCGTTCGACGGATTAGGGTAGTAGGATTTTGATTGCATTATACGTAATAAAAACGTTTAAATTATTTGATTAATTTAGTTTACGGAAATTTATTAAATAGAACAATAAACTTACGACAATTTAGCGCGTAATTTTTTAAGTTGAACTTTTTTTATAGAGACCTTAATTGTAATATTATATTTAAGGCTAAGAAATAGGTTAGTTCAATATAAAGTTTATTGTTGTTGAGATTATAAAAATTAACATTTGTATACCTATTTTTCCATATCACTGTTTAATTTTTACTATTTTATTTCATTATTACATTCAGTTAATTATGTACATTTATATTCAGACTTTGTCTAGCAGTGAGCTGTATTTTATTAAGCGAAACATGTCTAATATTTTGATTAATTAAATATATATTATAATATTGACACTTATTATATTATAATATTGCGTTTTGTTTTAAATTATATCATGGTCTCTTTGATCAAAATAGAGGAATTATTTTAATTTCATTTCTTATTAATTTTCTGGATCTTCGAATATGTATTTCTTTAGCATAGTTTGCATAATTATAATAAAAAAATATTATTCTATTCCGATTCTTTTAGATGTCATAGAATGACACGATTGAGTAAAATTATATTTTTTTGGGCACAGAATAAAGCTATTTACATCGCACAAACATCACTAATTTACTTATTTTACAGTAAGACGAGGCTTATAAAGATTTTAAGTTTTATGCCGTTTTTTATCTTTTACTCCATTTTGCATCAATTTACTGCCTGAATCATCTCTACCGCTAGATGTGCAATTTGTAATAAAAGAAAAATTGCAAAATGTTGCCATACGTTAATTCAAAAGAATATCTAGATAAGTAAATTTTTTCAGCGACTCTTACTTACTTCTTTTATTTTATTGCCTGCTTATGCAGTTCGCAAAAAATATATAATAAATAATTAGTGGTTATAGGTTTTACGTTACTTTTAAACTTTTTGTAATTTATTACTATACAGATTGGGGAATCGATCATAATGCATAGAAAGGTGCTTTAGGGCGAAATGCGACAACACGCACGCATCCAATTCCTCCGATCTGCTAGTCGCTTACTACGTAGTTATTGTTCATTACGAGTTCAGAAATTGCTAAAACATTTTTTCGATACAGGCTTTACATACATCAGTGTACAGGCCACATATAATTTACGTAATAAAAATCAAGAATACATTTAGGTAAAAAATAAATTCCGACAAAAGTAGAGACATTTAGATACTATACAAAAAAAAAATTACAATAACTAATTCTTAAAAAAAAAGCTTAAGGAGGCCTTCTTCTTTATTCAAGCATTTGCAGTAACTTAAAATATTTTTGGGCGTTTAAAATATCGTCAATAAAAAATAGTTTTATAATATGGTAGCCCAAAATACCAGTTCCAACATTTAATTTTTAAGGATACTGAGAACGGCATTAAAAACATCTGTGTTTTATTTTCTAAGACCGATATCGAACAACGAAAGAAATGTATTTCTCATGTAATGGAAAAGAAGATTCATCTGACAATTTGAATATCTATAAAATAATTCCAATATTATTTGGCTTTTCTCTTACGGTTTTACAAGAGTTAATTCTTGATTATTTGAAACATTTGTAACCATTTTTTTTCCAAATAATGGTATAAGTTTTAAGGTCTATACCCAGGTTCTCTCCAACACTTCTACTTAATCGTGTTGAATCTACTTCTAGGGTATTACAAACTATTTCTTTTAGTTCTTTTACTTCATTAAAGCATTTTTGATAATCTCGAGGACAAAAAGATGTCTCAAAATTCGACACAAGATTTTTTTTTCGCAAGAAATCGGTCTATTTTCGAACGTTAATGAAAGCAAATCTCTACATTGTACCGAATGGTCTTCATGAAATTATTTAATAATTTGCACTCTTTCTGTGTTTTCTCCAAGCTGTATAGTTGCGACATATCCGATTATCTAAATTCGTACTTTTAAAAAAATTTAATTAAATGATTTTAATAAATTTGTATAGGTGGCTGTATGTATGGATGGCGAAACGTTATAATTTGGTATGCGATATATTCATTGAGCATAATAAATCCGTATTTTCAAGTTTTTAGACCTAAGGGCCTATACGTGAATGAATATCTGTATAATAGCAAACAAAAATAAGCAAATAAAAAGTTCAAACCAGGTATATAACTAAAAGGGACTCTAAAAAAAGTGCTTAAATGAAAACAATTTATATTATGAAAAAAAACAATGTATTTGAAGCTACTTTTAAACAAAAAATATTCCTAGAGCTTTGAAAATTCCAATTTTTTTTAAAGTTACATTATTGCTTATACAAGATATATACAACCTATATAAGAAACAATACTTAATTAAAAAAAAAACAAGTTATTTTGGAAATAAAAGCTTTACTATTTGGCTCTTAAATTTCTTATAACCCAAATTTTTATGAATCATACAGGGTAAAAAAACTGAACTTTTCCCAAGAAGGTCGGACATAAAGTTTTAATACTCTTTAATTACAATTTAAAGGCGGAACTTTAGATTATTATTATTTAAAGACGATTTATAAAAAAAATTAAACTGCCATAATTTTACATCACATACGTAAATTTCAAGATTCCGCGAATAATACCCAATAAAAATAAAGTATACAAGTAAATAATACAAATAAGTCCCAAAAAAACGCGTTTTTTCAGGTAATTGATGGTGTCAACTATCAACCCAAAGAAATGAGTGCTGGGACCCATTATAGTAATTACCTTTTTTTGAAAACGTAAGTTAAAAAAAGATTGGTTTTATTACACGACGAATCAGTATTAAATATGCATTTTTTTATTCTATTCTATTAAAAATGGCCAAATTTATATACGGTCAATAGTTTTCACCTATTTAATTTAAATTACGGATTTAAGTATCTAGATAGTTAGTTCTAAAAATTATTTAGTTTCAATGCGGCTATTTTCACTTTTTTGTTATTAATGCAATTTAGTATTTTAGGTTTATTTATAAGATATTTAATGATTTTTGATATATTGGGTTTTCCGGTTACGCTATATTGTTCTAATCGGTCAGTTTGCTATTATTTCTAATTTGGTTGAAATTTGATATTGTGATATGATGATTCGAAAAATTTATTCATTATTTTCAAGAGACTTTAATAATATTTAAGAAGAAAAATAAATTCAAAGTCAAAGTCTTACAAATGTAGCCTCTATTAATTAGATTACGTATTTCATCTTACGGCATCATCAGACCTTATTTTAAGTACAATGACACACATTAAAAAACACTTATGATAACATAATAAAGGTAAACGTGAGATGGTAACTACATCGTGTATCGTTATTAACTAGGCTAAGATGAGGTCTAATGATGCCGTAAGGGGAAATACGTAATCCAAATTTTAGACGCTACATTTGTGAGACCTTGACTTTTATTCGTTTATTTTCCTCCTTGTTAGATACAATTGATAAATTTTGAGAAATATTTACCATGTTATTAAGTTTTAAGGTGTCGGGCCTACTATATTTTTTTTGCTATTTGTGCGATTACTTTTTTAATTAATTTACTTTATGATTGATTTACTTTAGATTTAGAAATTGCTGATTATTAAGGATGAATCCAACCAATATTGATAATTTTTTCACATCCAAAGTTAAATTTTGTGGCCACGTAATACCTATAACTTTATTAATTTTATTGTTATTTTCTGAGTTAATTGAAATATTGTATTTAAGTTTTACGCAATTTCTAAAAATGTTATTTGCTTTTGACATATGTAATCTTCGAAGTTTTTTTGTTTTATTTACTTTCTTGTTATTATTTGGTAAGGTAAGTTAATACACTAAGAACGACTATAGAGTGCTTTCATTTCAAAACGGTCCACCCTTAATAACTTTCTTAAAAAAAAAAAAAAAAAAAAAAAAAAATATTGGCTTACACTGATTTCAATTTTAGTACCGTTGAATAGAGAATTTTACGCTCCTTACTATGATGTATCACACGATGGGGGTTCCCATTTGACATATTAAAGTGGGGTTAGCTGGAGGTGAGGAGGTGATTGACAGAACTTTAGTAAATACATAATTAAACTTCCCCCTGTATATCTAACTTGACGTGTTTTTTTTTGTTTTTTTTTAAGAAAGTTATTAAGGGTGGATTGTTGTGAAATGAAAGCACTATATAACGTACTTCTTGAAGCATGATACCCCAAGAAGTCATCCTTTTTTTCCTTCAACCTGAACTGCGGCTATTTGACTAATAAGACACCTAATAATTTATACTAACAAGACGTGGATGTTCCAACCTAGTTTTCACGTATCAAAAGTATAGCGGCGAAACGACTATACTTGCTTACATAATCTTTTTATAAAAAACTGACAAAAAGACTTACAAAATTTATGTCAAATAAACGCCCCGTAAACAGTTTATAGATTCCTTAAAAGCCTCCCATCTATAAAACACAAACCATTTTACCCTCAGGTCAACATAAATTGAACCCCCTTTAAATCCGTCTTTCTTCGATGCCATCCTAACTGTAATAACAAAAATAAATAAACTTTTTATATCGCCTATATCGAGTTTTATTTAGGGCCACCCACCGGTTTTGCCAGAGCCTTGAGAGCTCCGAATCTGGATTGCGGCGATATTGGAATAAATACATTTCGTTGTCGGCGCTATACAAACTGAATTTACATGTGTTACGTGCCGATATCTGAAACCCTGGATATTTTATAGGGAACCTTTTTATATTGTCAACTGTAAGGGACGATGTGGATTTCTAAAAGATCACGAGTTTTGAACCAATGACAAATAAATATGTGTATATTTAATTACATCGAAAGGTTAAGTACTTTAAAGGGGTGAAAACATGTCTAGTATTCAAGAAAAGTGAAATGCGCAATTATTGAGCAATCACTTTACATTTATTTTTGTGTATTAAAGAAAATGTACACGAACTTCTAGCATCTATATCAACTACAAGCAATTCGAAAAATGTTACGCAATATATTTCTAACGTATTAAGTAAACGGGGGCAAGCGGATTATGAAAAGGAATTTAATAAGGTTTCATTGAGGTTGCATTATATTAATTTTGTGAAGTTATTGGAATCATACTTGTATTATCGTGATCGTAAAGTTAGGATTAAAGATTATATATAAGAATCATTATATGAAAATTAGATAAAGCGCGCGGTTTGTGATCCTTAGTTCACTTTTTTTAAATTTTGTTAAAAATATTTCCAAAGTAAAAATAATATATAATATATTCAAAATATCCGCAATATTTTTTTGCTGACGAGCATTATGAAGCTCTTTAGCAAGATATAAATGAAATATTTACATTATCACAACACAAAAATCTTATCTCTTATTTCATCGATAATAAGCTTTAAGAGTACATTAAGAAGTAACCTTTGCTTCCAAGTTAATATCCACTGATTAATTAACCGAAAAAACAAATAAGGTATTCAAATTGTATAGGCTCATGGTGCGAAATACCCTAAATTTTAGGATACATATTGAATGAAAAAATGACTTTCTATACCACAAAATTTCGGGATATCCTTTAACCATCTACTTGTTATCTGTTTCGTAGCCCTGTAGTATGATTTTCGTGAAGTAATAAATAAACCTTAAGCCAAACTTCACAAATCGCAAGATTTATTTAAATACGAAATTAACACTCATGCTATACAACAATAATTAAAAACAAGGACTGCTAGAAAAGATTAAGGTTTTTTTGAGAAAAGATGTTTTTAAGCTACAAGGAATCTGGATTTTAATCTTCTTGTCCTTAAATTCTACATTCGAAATTTCAAGAATGTAATTATTTTTATACGTTAACCAGTTGTTAAAACTAGCAATATACAATATTTCTGTAAGAGCAATTCGAACGAAATAGGATGGTCATCTAAATTACGAGCAGGCTGCAACCCAACTGATAGATCCCAAAATCTCTGATATCTAAATAATGTTTGTCTAGGTCTATTAACTTCGTTAAAAAACCGTATTATAGGGAGCTATTGCAGACCCTTAACCCGGCGTCAGTGTGGTGACATTTATCTGCTCTTTTAGTGTGGTGGGGTATGTCATACCCCAAATAAATTAATTTAAAATTAAAAATATTTAGTTGTTTTAGGTAGATTTTTTTGATGGAATATTAATACATCATATCAGATAAAGAATAAGTAGTAAAATAAAAGTAACAACAATAAAAAAAAATTATTACGAAAAATTGAACCTATTGTCAAAAACAAAGTGTATTTTTTCTAAATCAAGATATTCAATAAAATAATAGTTTCTTGGAGTAAACAGTATTAATTTAACCTCAAATATAAGTACAAAATGAAACAGAAAATAACATGCTACTCAGAAATACAATTTTGACAGTTCTCACATATAGTAAAAGAATGCTGAACGCAAAGAAAATTTGAGTATTTTACACAAGTAAAGAAAGATTTACGATCATTACTTCGTGTATAAATCGTGCATCTTCTTGCAAATCTCTGGCGTTTTCCTGGTGGATCTAATGCCTGTTGTTCATGTTGCCTTTTGAACATCTTACCTTGCAGTTCCCTTGGTAACCTTGGATTTTGGGAGCGCGTTTCAGTATAATCAGCAATGAGCTGATTTTCAGGCTAGGTTTTTCAAAAATACTCTCCTCTTTATTTCATTTTGAGTATTAGCTCTATATATGACTAAAGAGTTAATTCCCGTGCAATTCAATAGAGCATAAAATATAGTGAGTGGCCAACGCCTACTATTACGGGATACATCATAGGACGCAGAGAGTTCATCTACTACATGTACCCCACACTTTTTCTTTTCTGCGATTGACGCATCAATATCATGAGTGTGATGTAAAGTGGACATAACTAAAACAACTTTTTGTTTGTTTGGTATGTAGGACGTGAGCGTAACATCTTTTTGAAAGCCGAATTTACTAGAAAAAATTTCACGACCCTTAGAGACCAGAAAAGTTAGAGGCAACTGTCTTTTATTTTTTCTGACTGTACCAACGGCCGTAAGCTTATGTTCCTTTAACAAATGCAGTAATATTTCAAAGCTGGTAAACCAATTGTCAAATGTGACGTTTCTTCCTGAGCCTGAAATTGGTGCGACAAGTCTATTTACGACATCAAATGGTTTATTACTATCTGTATAGGGTCCTTCAGGTTGCGCACCTACATATACTTCCATATTCAAAACATAGTAAGTTCTTGCACCAACCAAAGCGAAAATTTTAATGCCGTATCTTGCCGGCTTGTTAGGCATATATTGCCAAAATGCACAGCGTCTTCTAAATGCTTCTAGCTTTTCATCTATAGTTAGATACTCGCTTGGGGTATAATTGTTTTGACTGTTTTATATAAAGCGCTCAAAGACTGCCCGAATAGCTAATTTATCAGTTGCTTTACGTTCATTTCTATTCTCAATATCATCAAATCTCAAACAAGAAAGAAGTATAATGAATCTTTGTAATGACAAAGACCATGTCATGAAATTTTTCTATTCCAGAACCATCCGAACAAAAGAGATCATCTAAATTTAATCTTGCCGATTTATATTTCCCTGCTAAAAACAAAAGACCAATTACTGCCTTTATTTCATTCAAACTGGTATCTTTTACAATAAATTGATCATTTTCATTATAAAACTTAGACTTTTCTGCAAGTTTTTTATTAGTCCACTTGACAATATTGTTAATCATACCATTATGCATGAATAACTCAAAGCATTCTAAAGGTGTTTTTGCGTTTTTGCCTTTAGCTTTAACACCTGGTAAATGTGTTATAATATTTTCACTACGAGTCCTTACATTTCTAGGGTTGCATACCTTAGCCCATTTTGTCCCATCTTTTCCTATGTAGTGCAGATTTCGTTTCGCCTTACCTCCATTTTCGGTTGTTGTTTCTTGCGTTTTTTCTTCTTTGATCTCTCCCACATGTGCTGTTTGAGTCGTGCTTAGGTTGTTAATTTCTTTTTCTCCCTCTCCATCATTTACATCTATCATAGCGTCTTCCTCGCTATCACTGCGGTGATCACTTCCGCTTTTGTAGTCCTCTTCTCCTTCACTTTCTGAACCTTTTGGTGCTTCTCCTTCGTCTAACTCTTGCCATAACTTAATAAGACGCTCTTGCTCTTTTTCAAAGTCACCCATTACTAAAAATGCAATAAAACTTATTTAAAATATCACCCACTAAAAAAAAACTAACAATTTCACAGAGTATTGAAAAATTTTTTAGTAAGAGTAATTTACCTGTGTGGTGGGGTATGTGATACCCCAGACAACTTTGAAGATGTGTGGTCGCTACAGAATCAACAGGAGCACTGATTTTGCCGCGGGGACAGGATGACTGAAGTATAATTGGAAGGTACTAAGGCGCTCGGCGCGCTCCTACAGTGTACTAGAAAATCGCGCTTAATTTAAATTTTCTGGGATATGTTATACCCCACCGCACTGACGCCGGGTTAAGTATTTAATAAGCTATAATAGGATCCCTTTTAAAAATGTTTTAACAAAATAAAACAAACTTTCACTATACTAAGTGGGGGATCTAAGTCCTTTATTTAAGATCAATCCGACTAAGCTTTAAAACTAGATAATACTGTTTAAGATCTCTGGTTGTAATAAAACCGATACATCTCCCATATTTTACTCGAAATCTTATCTAGACCTTATTTTCTACCCACCAATTAAATCATTAGTCAGCTTAGAGTCTAATGGTTTATTAACTAATAGTAATAAAAATAAGGTATATCAAAGTTGAGAGATCGAAAGAGATGTACCATATCTTCAACGTTATGACTAATGATTTTCTGCAAAACTTTTAGCAGTAAAGTAAAGGGCGAGAAAGCATAGGCATGCTGGCTTGAAGAGACTCCAATTCATTTTTATCTGAAGATGATGATACGCAATATTAACTCAATTTACGATTCGACGTTCACTACTAAAGAAATGTATGCTATATGAATGTAAATATTTTTTCTCTTGCACCATTGGCAAGTCTGCTTTGTAAGTTTGTTTAAATTCTGATGTTAAACACTACCTATGCAACCATTGTATGATGATGCTATCGATCTCCATGCAAAATAAATCGATATGAATACAACCTACTATATTCCGTATTGGGTGCAGTTGTTTTGTTTATCAAATTATAATTTTCCTTTTCAAATTTATTAAGGACTAGAATTTTTTCTGTTTTCAATTATTTAGTAGAGTGCAATTATTTCAGAAAGAACCACCCTTAATAACTTCTTTAAAAAAAACACTTCAATCTAGATGTACAGGGGAACATTTAATTGTATATTTAACAAAGTCCTGTCAATTAAAATAAAATCTTTTCAACAGTGGAAAAAAAATTAAATCGGTTGACGTACCTGCGAATAGTAAACTAAAATGTCTGGTAATAATGAATATTTTATCGACATCATATTATGGTGTCTCAAACAGTATCCTATAGCGTGAGATATCTCATTTTTAAGGGCATACAATTTACCACTCAACGGTGAATAAAAAATGTAAATTAATAGATCTATTAACAGGGTAGTAAAAGGTGTTTAAAAAATAAATAATTTATTCAGTTAACAGAATTAATTTTGTTAAGTGTTTAAAATGGACTCCGTTATTCGCGAGACAATAATAAAATCTAAGTGTTTTAAAATTCCTCACGAATAATGACGAGTATTTGTCTGCTAATATCTCTACATTCGCGAGGAATTCGACCTTTTAATTCATTAATAGTTTTAAATGGGGTTTTATAAACTTTGCTTTTCAATTATCTCCAAAGGAAAAAATCTGGTGCTGTTAAGTTTGGTGACCATGTGGGCCATTCGCTTACCCCCGCCTGTCAATATACATTTCTAGAAACGATTCATTAAGCGACAAAGTCACACGATGAACCGATTTTTTTATTAAGAAATAGTTATAAAAGAGTGTCGTTTTGTTTTTCATTAAATAAATGCACTGTATATTTTGATAGTGCCCGAAAAACTTGAGCCACATACCATACCTACATCTTCAACCTCTTAGTCAGAAGATTTCTTCTAATAAAAAAAAAATAAAAAGAATCTTTGACAAGTACGGGGTTTTATTTTTTTTGTGATACACTTTTAATACACACAATAACACTTTTAATATCTAATTTATATTTTTTTCAGTTTACATTATTTATTTGCATTACTTCTATATTTTTATCTATTTTTTAGCAAAATTAATATTTCCTGATTTTTTTTTCCTGGCTTTTTTTTCTATTTTTGTTGCGAAAATAAAATTTTTGCAGTCTTGTAATTTTAACAAATTTCTTAAGATTATAGATACTATAATCGAATTCAACAATAAACAGATATTTACATTTACAACAGGACCTTCATGCGTGGAAAAATAATCCTAAAAAAAAACAGGACAAGGATACTATTTGTTCAAATTATTTAAACAATGTAGTTTATTCTTTGATATCTCATTTAATGTAATACTTCAACTCATGTTTAAATGAATGTATTCTAGGTATCACACGTACAAAGCTAAATATTTGTTCATAAACAGAGAACGACAAATACGCAAAAGACCATTAACCAATAGTAAGACAATTAAGGCTAGATGTTTAACTCCTAAAAATAAATCCGTTTCCTTTTCATTAAAAATTGTAACAATTCATGTTTAAAACCAAACAATTAAACCACTCTTACTTAACTCATGACAGGTAACATGGCATGAAAGCCCCAATTACTAAACAGAAGACATTTGGCAGGTTAAGCGCGGAGAAAACAAATATAGCGTGCACTTAGTTTGATTTTAATAACTGCCTTTCGAGGCAATTTTAAAATAGCTTTGATATTTCGCGTGCACCAATGAAACAGATACTAAAATAAATTTAAATAAAGATAGGCCTCGCCAGTTTATCTGTTATTAGGCGTAACACAGGGATAATTTATTGTAAAACTTTTTATCCACATAACTATATTTTTTCCAACATAGAGATGACCATATTAAGGTCATCAACATTACAATATAGGATTTATACCTAAATGTGCATAGTATCCAAAGACTTTTAACTAGAAAAGGATAATAATTGCAAAGATTTTAGATAAATATTCCTATTTTTAAATTTGACAGACTTCGAACTACACGGTGTTTAAAGTATTAAAAAACCATATGAATGTACCATATAAAAAGAAACAAAAGTTCTTGTAAGAAAATTAAATTAATGTTTAAACATAATCCTATCGTTTGTATGCCATCTTTCAAATCAGTAATTTATGAAATACTAATATATCTGAAAAATATTATATCATATTAGTATACCTGTATGCCGAAAAGCTTATATTAATAAAATAAAAGGAAATACATTGATTTTATTTAGTAGTGAAGAGAATTTATTAAAATTTTATTTTATTTTCAGTTGATTGCGGTTGGTTGAGAAAAGCGTTAATTAATACAAAAAAACTCTCCAAATATAATTAAAAACTAAAAATAATGTTTGAACTTTTTTTTTAAACTATAACCCCAGTAGTTAAAGAAATTACACATAATGTTTATACACATTTTCTTTAAATTGGAAATTACCCTTAAAGTTTATCAGTAGAGTTTCTACATACATTCTTTACAAGATTTGCATGTTTAAAGAAAATGCAGCGGAATTTTTAAAGGTTGTAATTAATCTATTTTTAAACTTGATATTAGCATTGATTTTAAATTGTACCCTCTCCATTTCTGGGCGGCATCAACTGTATCTATTATGATTTTTTTATCTAGTCTAAAACTTTTGGAGATGTTAGGATATATTTTCGCAATAATTATTTGCTGCAACTTAATTTTTCGGAATTTAGTGCATTATTTTGTAAAATTTAACCCCTTTAAGTTTGGAAATACCTTTCTGAAACTAGGTCCTATATAATTCCTCTTATTTAAAAAAAATAGCTATAGATGGACAATTTCCTACCCCAAGAGAATCTATAAAAGTTTTAATGTACCAAAATGTTACCCTCCTCCCACAATGCCCTATATTTTAATTAAAAATCTAAAAATAAATTAAAGATACATTATACCCAACGTAACCCAACTCAAGTTTAGAGGCCAAAGTAGATTTAAATATTCAAGGATATACGAGTACCAAGAAATAATTAAAATTATAGTTTTAGAATGAATTACTTATGGTCTGCAATCCCAGTTTAGACGTCAAAATAAAAAAAATTATTAGGCCCGAAAATATAAAAAGAGGCTAATTAGTTCTAAATAAAAAAGTCCTTTTTAAATTATACTCTTCGTAATGTAATTGAATTGATGTGACTAATACAGAAGTTTATTTTTGTCTTCTGTGGTGGTTAATTACCAAATAGCGAGGTAGCAAATTAACTACCTTTCTGTAAAAATACTAAAACAGTAATTAACGATTGTAAAAAACTTGAGCAAGTTGTTAAAAGCTTTTGCTAAGTTGAAATGAGCTACACCAGCGACCGGTAATTATCAACATTATGAATATAAGTACTTTGAAATTCCTTAAATAAACAATTAATAGTAGATTTAATATTTAAAAAATTAAAATTAGATCTTAACGATATCTTTTTTATTAATTGCTATTGCTTAAAAAATAATTTATATTTTCACTTTCGTATTTTGTTTAAACATTTTTTAATAATATATATTCCCTTACATAATGTATTTAATTAAACATGTTATATTGTTATTATAACATACCTAAATATTTTCATTTTATTAGTCTACGTAAGCAAAATGGAAAAAAATGGAAATTATATAGGAAAAAAACCTTTTAAGTTTTAACCAATTAATGTAGCTAATGGATATTTTCTTGTTTGATGTTTATGGTATTTAATCAGCAAAGAGCGACCATTAGCATGCTTACCACCTTTGTGTCCCATACATTATTAAAATACTGGTCTAGCAAATAAATATTATTAAGAAAACTGAGAAAATTAATGAATTAATATTATAGAATTTATTATAAAATAAATTTACTTCCGACTCATTTAAAAGAACCTAACGAGATCAATTCACATTTTGTTAGCACAACAAATTCAAACTCTACTCCTAACAAAGACCTTTTAGAATTCTACAAGAATCATAAAAAAGTCAATCAGGAATTTTGTTTCACTGAGGTAACAGAGGATATAATTTCCAATATTGTGCTTGAAATCTAAGGCTTCTGGAAGCCATGATATTAACAGTACTACTTTAATGTTATGCTGCCATTTTATCATTCCTTATATAAAAGATTTAATTAATTATTGTTTACGATTCTCAACATATTCGAGTGCTTGGGAGTTAGCTATTGCTATTCCTTTTCCAAAAGTAAATCAGCCCAAAGACTATGGACAGCTGAGATCTATTTCTATCCTACCAGCTATGTCCAAAATATTAGAGAAACTTATGGCAATGCAAATTTCTGTCTTTATTTCAAGTAAGAATATTTTGCCAGAAAAGCAGCCATGATTTTGACGTGGACATAGTTGTACAACTGCGTTGGCTGAGATTAAGACCCTATTAATGAGGAATTGAATAACAGCAAAGCGAGCGTTCTTGTTTTTCTAGACTAATCACAAGCTTTTGTTAAATCATGATATTTGTTGAGTATTTTGGTTTATATTGGTTTTCGGTTTAATGCCCAATCTATAATTTAATCTTTTCTAAGTAACAGGATGCAGTGGGTATTAGTTGATGGGTCCATTTAGTCCATATTAGTTCATTCCACGTAACATAGGAATGACTTCATGTACATACATTTTGACGATACAATAAAAGGGAAAAATATGATATTAATTATTTAAAAATTTCGTGTTTTAATAAAATATAATAAATAATATTAGAGACCCTATATTACCCTATACCAATTTTAAAATCGTTTATACTTTTCACACCTTGTATAAATGATTAAATTCACAGCTATAAGTACTACAACCATCATTTGCTAAATAATTGATGATTAAGGTAGTTACATAAATAACAAAAATATTGGGATTCATCATCATTGCTCTATTAAGATATACGAGAAGGTGTAGCATATTTTATTGCACTAAAAGGCCACATTCTTTTTTTTTCTCATTCTTTAATCATAGACACTTTTTATGTATATACCGTATTACCTATTTTTTTTATTCTGAATGTTAAAACATTAGTTTTATTCTACAGATCTTTATAATTGTATTTAAGTAAATATATATTTTTTATATGCAATAAGTATCTTGTCTGCTTGCTTTTTTTTAATGTTTATATATTATATAATATTTTTTATATAGTATCTGTTGACTATTTTTGTGAATTAAGTATTCTAATTTACACTTGCACAAATGCTAAATATGCTACAATATAAAGACATGTTTTTCTGGGGGTTTTTTGTTTTTGCCCATTATCGATAAACAATTTAAGTGCAAATATAGTTTAGGGTCACGAAAACTTTTGACCTAATTAAATAAACTCAAATTCAGTATTAAGTATTACTTGGTTTTTTAATAATGCCGTTGCTTGACTAAATTATTTTATAATTTATATATATCTTTTGATCCCAACATGTTAATATTTACTCTTGTCTAAATTATAACACTGTACATTTAGCAAAAGTTAAAAAAAATATTTGGGAGATTAACTTAGTGTCACGTTTTAGAGATAATTCAATTTAAAGTTGAAAATCTTAGAAATATATTCAAATTATTGGTGAATGTTTTTTAACTTAAGATGACAAAAATATAATTAAATGTTTCTACTTGAGTCAAATGACTCTGCCTATTGCTTATATAGATTTATAAGAAAATGATTATATTAAGTTTGTTGGCTGTAGTTTTTTACTTGTAAAAATTATTTGAAAGATAAAAGACTTAAGAGGGATGATAACATCGACCTTTCATATTTTAAATCATATAATCCATTAAAAACATTTTTATTCTTTTATATTTACAGAAAAACTCATTAGTTCTTTTTCACATAAATCATAACCGTTGGCTTTTTGTGTATATTTATGTATTTACCAGTACTACCTACAGCACCAAACTCAATTAGAAAAAACTAAAAAATTAAAGTTACAATACATACTGACAAGATTAAAATAATAATTTCTGTAAATAATATGAGAGGAGGTTATATTCTATACTGCCTAAAATATTCTTTAGGATATAACAATGAAAGTTATAATCCGGGGACCATACGTATATTGAAAAATTGTGCCTATTGGAGATATTTATTAGTAAAAGATTAGTGTTAGTAAACGTTTAAAAAAAATTAAATATGTAGATTTCATTCGTTCCTTCACTAATGGATGTAAAAAATAAAAATAGTTATTAACCTCAAGCCAAAAGTATTAGCTCGCTTTAACTCTAACAACTTTCATTAAAATTCGAGAAACGTTTCTTTAAATGATCAGGTTAACGCAAAGGTAAAAGTCAGTAATAACTTGTAATTTATTTCTGACTCTGCCAGCCTACTGGTCTGGCCTGCATTGATTCCGAACTCCGGCTAATTTGATACTCGGTTCACGTGGAAGGAAAATGTGCTATTTTAGAATCGATAGTGGATTACTATGCACAGATTCTGCTTTTTATGTTTTTAGGTATTTTGAGAGTTTTAAAATAGTGCCAATTTTTTAAATGGGAAAAGGAGTAAGCTAGTAAAGGGATAATATATTTTTTCCTAATTTAATTTATTAAATAAAAAATGTTTAAAAGAAAAATTTAGTTCATATTCTAAAAGATTATGCATGAATATTAGGGTGCTTTTATTGCGTCATTTATTTTTCTTTACTGCCGAATTGAAATTTTGTAAAAAGTACGTAAAAAAATTCTCAAGTAATTTCTTAGCAAGCATCATACCTTAAACTAATGCATAAATACTGTATGCAGGTACTATTTTAAAACATGCTTTTATCCAACCCTTATTGAGGTTTACAAAAGAAAGAAGTATATATTTGCTATATTAAGGCGCACTCATACATTTTAAATTAGCTAAGCATACAGCATATACATAATATTAGTCTATTAACATATTATTGCAAATCTAAAATCGGGAAAGAAAATAATTATTTTACAAAATAATAAAAAAATTAAAAACGACGACAATAATCGTAGATTATTGAGAAAACTTTAGATTAATTTTTTTAAATTATGTAATAAATTTAAAGAACTTAGCAAAACAAATTTTTTCTTTCTATTATACCATAGATTTTATCTTGCCTATTCTGAATTTTTTTTTTTAATTTTTAAACTAAAAATAAAAAAGCCAAATTTTTGTCTAATTTTAACAAATAGTTGTAGATACATGCAAATATATTTCCATGTTACATATGTACCAACATGCTAATAATTTAAACGGATTTCCCTGCTGTCAAATTAAGTTATTACGCAATTAATATTTTACGCAATTACTAATAGCGTCATCTAACTCAAACCAGTTGAGTTAACTTAATCATTTATAATAAACTAATATTTAATATGATTAACTTCCTCAAACATATGATCTCATTTCAAGAGTTTGTAAAATTATTTATTGTTTTGTTAAAAACTATCAATATACTAAAAGTATACTATCCTATAAAATACAGGATGTCCGGAAATAACGTTCGAATATAAACTAGTTAATTTAAGCGATAATTCTATATTAAAATAAAAATTAAAAAATATTGTATATAACTTAGGTCCGGATATGTATAGTTTTATAAGTCATTATCTTTAAATTAAACTTTCTAAAGAAATATAAATAATAAAAAAAATTAAATAAAAAATATAAATAATAAAATATTTTTGAAAAATATCTTAAATGTGCCTTTACCGATTTTGTTGAAAATAAATAGTGTTATTTGTTGTGATAATTAGCTTAAGAATAATAAAATTAGAGTTATGAAGTTTAAGCAAAGCAACTAAAAAAGCAACTTTGTATTCCAGGCATTTTTTTTATATTGGGATTCGTTTTCGAGAAAAAAAAATACGCCTGTATTAACACACAATAAAAGCATGCCCCTAATTCGCAATAAATTCTAATTGGTATTTAAATAGAAATATGATATAAAACTTGTCATGTTTAAATAGCAATTAAAAGTTCTCTTAGATATTAATATTTTACTTAGTGAGCATTTTAGTGCATCTAAATTGTAAAAAACTTTAATATTCACATAAATAAATGACCGACATGATTTGCAAATTATTCTAAGAGATCAGGAGCGCAGATTTTTTGTTTTCAAAAACATTCAATTGAGTGTCTCGGGAGACACCATTCCACTTTATAATCTCAACTTAATTTATTTTAAATTAGTTTCTTATTACAAGAAATAAGATCCAATTTTAATAAATTCGGTCAAACGATAATTAAGGTAACTTTTAAAAACCCATTTTTTTTCAATTTGACATTTTGTATTTTTTTAAATTTCTGCATTTAATTTTAAAAGGAGAAAACTAGGTATATAATAACTATTTTAAATGCCTCCATTATTGAAAAGAGATACTAATACTAAGACAAGAAAAGTATTTATCTCACTCAACACCATACAAAACAAAAACATTTCCATGGTATCAACAGACATTTAAATTACAAATAACGTCGATGTCATTTGGCAACCACTGCTCAGCTAAATCTTTTATTGTATTTAAGGTTCCTAGTTTAAGAAAAAAAATAGAATGATCAATAATTTAATAAAGTCATTTGTTTTAATAAATTATCACGAACTAAGACAAGAAAATTTTTAAGAATTTACTTGGAATGAATAAATTATTATAAGTTTCAACTCTGGGTGTCAGGTTAACAAAGGTTGACGAAAAATTATAAATTTTCTAGACTTTTTTGTCCTGCTGTAAAAAAAGAAAGTTATCACCCAGCTATCAAATTTGACTTAACTATGAATGTAGCAAAATAAAGCTCTAGCTACTATGATAGCTTTAAGAAGCTTCAGTTGCTTTAAATTAATGAAACGTGATTTCGATAATTATATTAAACTTACCCTAATAATTATAAAAAAATCTGAGGCTTTATCGTATTCTAAAGGTCCCTGTGCTACACCATCGAAAATAATCTTAGATATAGATTCAAATCCTTTAGATACCTCTTGTAAATAAACTATCTAAAATCAGTGTGGATGGTTCTTTCTTAAAATGAATTACCTCATATTTAATTAGTCGCAAGTTTAATGATTACATAGATAGAATTATTTCTAACAAATTTTCATTAATATTTAAAATACCTTAAGGATCTCATATTGGACTTTTGAGTAGATAATCTGAAAATCTCGAAACCTGTTGGATTTGTTAATCTGATTGGATACCAATAAAAGAAGATTTGACACGACTTGCAACCCCAGATAAATACTATTGTTTTATTTTATCAAAAAAAAAACAATTTTAAAGAGAATGCAGGAAGTCAGAGACCTCGATATACTTTTTGATGATCAGTTATTATTTAATAAATATCTCGATTACTTGCTTCCAAAATGCTTACAATTGCTGAGATTTATAAACAGACAACCAAAGTGTTTGAAACAAGTTAAATCATATCTTTTTCTCTAATATGCATTTGTTCTATAGTAGATTAAAATTTGCCTTAATTATATGAGTCCTGGTTACTTTACTTACACAAGGTAAGGAAGAATTTAAAAAGTGCAAATTATTTTTTTTTAAGTTTATCTTATAAGCAAATTTGAAATATAAGTTACTTACAATATAGAAGGTATAAATTCATTTTAAAATATTTACTCTCATGGCAGACATAAAAAAAGACAGGAAAAAACTATATACAGCGCTTTTATTTAAAAAAAATGACCCTTACTAACTCCTTAAAAAAAAAGTTAATCTAATCATACAGGGCTACGTTCAATTTTATATTTGGCAAAATTCTGTCCATCACTTCCTCATCTCCAGCTCACCTTACTTTGGTATGTCAAATAAGAACCTTTATCGTGTACAGTATTAAAATGTCTATTCAATAGTGACAAAAAATGTTAAATCGGTTGACGTACTAGTGGATAGTGACCAAAATTGTCTGAGAATAATGGATATTTTATCGACCTCCAACCTTTGTATTTGGAATGTCTATCCTAAATATGATACATCATTTTATTTTATATTAAATATTCAGGTTGATCCTTCTAAGAGGGTGCAAAAATTTGTACAACACCTCACTTGTTGGAAAATAGCTCAACAACACCTTTTTCTGACAACAAAAGGTACTTATTCTTATTAGCTTTATGACCACAAATTCAAGGACACCAACGATGTCTAAAGATTCCTCATAATATGGTAGCTCTTTAAGACTATTACCGTAAATGTCATCCATAAAACTGTCAGGCACTTAGCTGTTTTCTCTCCTAGCTCCTTTCTCATATCTCTGTTTAATAAAATATTTACTTAATTAGCACTTTTGAATCCATGAACAAACTAGTAAAAAGTCACACGGTCAAAATTAAAAAAAGCTGTTACAGTCGATCTTAGAACCTGTCGCCGAGATATTGTGAGAGTCGAGTGGCAATGGATGATGAAAGTAAGAAATTGCTCACAAGTTACCTCTATTTCTGATTACTCTTTAAACCCTAATATGGGTCTCTCTCTTTAGACTCTTAATGAGCAATAATTACTGGCCCGACAGTTACAGTACATGTTCAAGCTTAATTGCTGTCACTCAGATATAGTAAGTTAGTCAAATCATAAGCCGTAGTCGTGGTCAAATTAAGAAGTTGCTCACGAATTATCTGTAAATATCATTTCTCCTTAATCATTGATAGCCTTTTCTTAAAACTTGGATCAGTCTTAGTGTTCCAACCAAAAACGGTTCTCTATCTTTACACTTTAGTGACCTAGTGAAGGTTCGTAAAGGCCCTTGCTTGTGTAAAAGACCTTTATAAGAATAAAATGGTTATCTAGAGTTTGGTCTTCGTATTCGACTATAGTATTTAACTGATTGTGATTTGAGTTTAAGGACCTTTGTTACTAGTTAGTAAGAAGTGAGTACAGTTACTTGCTAAAAAGCAACAGAGAGTGTAAATAAAATTGAATTAAGTATAAGTAAAGACAGCAGGGAGCCCATAGGTTACATCTGCTATGCTCATTTCTAAACAATTTTTGGAGTTAATAAATGCGCATGATTTGTATTGTACGAGTTTGTTTTATTTAGTATTGTTAATTGGCTCAGCGCCATATAAGCTGTGGTCCTTCGATGAAAATAAAATTGTGTATTAATACAGTCTACTAGTACAATTCAGTGGCATAGTTAAACAATTGTATCCCCCTCTTTTTGAGGAAGAAGCTAGGCAGCAGCTCTCCCCCGAATAAATGCAATAAAATAACGGTTGAAGCACAGGTTCATGGTATTAATCTTTTCTTTTTTGAATATCCCTTTGGCAGCTTAGGTACGTTATCTTTTCCATATAAAATTTTGGCAAACCAAGAGTTCACATTTTTTATTAATTTGCAGGACACAATATAGAATACATTATTTTTTAATTTTAAAAATACCTTGAAATAATACATATATTGACGAAGTGTTTTTCAAAATCGTAGAGTTAATTTTTATTTAATTTTTGCTGCTCTGATATTATACTTGATATTATACTGTTTTCATTTTTGATTTTTTTATATGTTAAATACAGTAATTTAGATTAAAAAACTAGATTAGAAAACTGTAGTAGATCTATCTGTTTATGTCCCAAAAAAAAATAAATAACTATATAATCTATTTTAATTCCCTAATGCATAATGCTAAAAATATATTTAAAACTGAAAACAACTATAATGTTTTAAAAATTTTGATTGTATAACAAACCAACATAATATTTTATAGCAGCAATACTAATTCAATTCTTTAAAACTATCCGCAACATTTGTCATTATAATTTTAATTTTATTTTATAAATATTGCGTATGCTCAAAAATAACCCCGGCAGCAGATCTATAAAGAGAACCAATTAATGATATTCGAAATAAATTGCCACTAAATTATAAATAACCAAATCTGTCATATTTATTTGTCCCCATCGGGTATGGAAAAATATAATTTTATCGAATTTCATAAAGTTTTATAACGTCAAATAAAATAATAAAATAATTTATTACAGAGTTAAAAGTTGAATGTTTAAATAAATTATTTTATATTCTATACGTCGAAGTAGCTTAAGTGACTTAAACGTTTCAATTGCCCTTTCTATTATCCTCTTAAGTCAAGTTTTAGTTACATAATTTGGTACAAAATAAAAGTATAAATTTAAGACTTGAAAATAAGAGCATTTATCTATTTATATAATAAAAAAATTACTATTTAACTCGTTTTTTGTAATCCATTGTTTGAAACCTTATAATATATTTTTGTCGAATGTGTTTTTATAGTAGTATATATTTCATATTAGCTTGAGACCAGATTTTAAGTTAAATACTACATTTTTGCTAACTATGTACGTATACTTAGCAAAATGTATGTGTAAAAAAACATGTTAAAGAAAGATAACTTACGATTTGACAAAATTCAGGAATTCAGTGTACTTTGCAGAAACTTACACATAACAATAAAAGCAAAGCATTAAAAGTTCCAATAAATATAATAATATGTTCTGAATGTCTTAGATTTTGAGCTATAGGGTGATCAAATTAATCAAATTAATCAAATTAAGCTCTCCCCCGAATAAATGCAATAAAATAACGGTTGAAGCACGGGTTCATGGTATTAATCTTTTCTTTTTTGAATATCCCTTTGGCAGCTTAGGTACGTTATCTTTTCCATATAAAATTTTGGCAAACCAAGAGTTCACATTTTTTATTAATTTGCAGGACACAATATAGAATACATTATTTTTTAATTTTAAAAATACCTTGAAATAATACATATATTGACGAAGTGTTTTTCAAAATCGTAGAGTTAATTTTTATTTAATTTTTGCTGCTCTGATATTATACTTGATATTATACTGTTTTCATTTTTGATTTTTTTATATGTTAAATACAGTAATTTAGATTAAAAAACTAGATTAGAAAACTGTAGTAGATCTATCTGTTTATGTCCCAAAAAAAAATAAATAACTATATAATCTATTTTAATTCCCTAATGCATAATGCTAAAAATATATTTAAAACTGAAAACAACTATAATGTTTTAAAAATTTTGATTGTATAACAAACCAACATAATATTTTATAGCAGCAATACTAATTCAATTCTTTAAAACTATCCGCAACATTTGTCATTATAATTTTAATTTTATTTTATAAATATTGCGTATGCTCAAAAATAACCCCGGCAGCAGATCTATAAAGAGAACCAATTAATGATATTCGAAATAAATTGCCACTAAATTATAAATAACCAAATCTGTCATATTTATTTGTCCCCATCGGGTATGGAAAAATATAATTTTATCGAATTTCATAAAGTTTTATAACGTCAAATAAAATAATAAAATAATTTATTACAGAGTTAAAAGTTGAATGTTTAAATAAATTATTTTATATTCTATACGTCGAAGTAGCTTAAGTGACTTAAACGTTTCAATTGCCCTTTCTATTATCCTCTTAAGTCAAGTTTTAGTTACATAATTTGGTACAAAATAAAAGTATAAATTTAAGACTTGAAAATAAGAGCATTTATCTATTTATATAATAAAAAAATTACTATTTAACTCGTTTTTTGTAATCCATTGTTTGAAACCTTATAATATATTTTTGTCGAATGTGTTTTTATAGTAGTATATATTTCATATTAGCTTGAGACCAGATTTTAAGTTAAATACTACATTTTTGCTAACTATGTACGTATACTTAGCAAAATGTATGTGTAAAAAAACATGTTAAAGAAAGATAACTTACGATTTGACAAAATTCAGGAATTCAGTGTACTTTGCAGAAACTTACACATAACAATAAAAGCAAAGCATTAAAAGTTCCAATAAATATAATAATATGTTCTGAATGTCTTAGATTTTGAGCTATAGGGTGATCAAATTAATCACAAAAAAAAACATTTTTTTTTCAATAGCTTTGAAATCACTGTAGATATTTTTCTAAAAATTAATACGGAGTTTCTGAAATACCTCTTTTTACCACATCCTTCTCTTTTCTCAGATAAATTAGGTATTTGTAACATTTGGTGACTTTTTAATTTTTATAAATACGGTTCTTCAGTTATCATTGGCCTCGGATATAGATATACACAAATAATGGCCAGCTTTAAAAACTTACCGCTGGAAATGCATATTTCCATATAGTAACTCCTGAAATTAAAAAACAGACATTGCTCAACAAAATCATCTCACCACAAGCACTAGAAAAGTTGATCATGGCTAATGTTACACATTAGCCATTTTACAATTTAAACTATTTTTGAAGGAACACCTTGCACACTCTTACCATATTCAGTAGATCGCATGCAAGATAAAAACTTATATGTCATATTTGAAAGTCGTGATTAACACCACTTTTTACTTAATATACGGTTCGGGATTATTGACAATTTTTTAGGTCCATTTTCTTTACCAGGAAAGTTGACTAAAGAAATCACGAATTTCTTCAAAATTAATTACCAGCAAACATAAAGAATTACGTTGCGCCAGCGCATTTTAATTTCGTTGCTCCTCAGTATTTCGATAATACGTATGCAAATCTATATATATAAAAGAGTTTGTCCTGACTGACTCATCATCGCAGAGCCCAAAATACAATAGCTAGAAACGTGAAATTTTGCCAACGGGTTCCTTTTATAATGTAGGCACCGGATAAGAACGGATTTTTCGAAATTCCACCGATAAGGGGTAAAAAATGGGAAAATTGTTACTCGTGACCTCGAGAACTAAGGGGGCGTGGCTTCAGAGTTTGAACGGAGACTGTACGCACCAAAGAGTTGCAGGCATCAACTTAAGCAAAAAAATTAACTGCAACAATGTTTTTTTATAATGTAGGCCCCGGATACGAACGAACTTTTTGAAATTCCACCGATAAGGGGTGTTAGCGATATGATAAATATCGCATAGCGGCATTAAACTGATTAATAAATATGATTGGAAAAGTGCCTCTGTATTCTTTATATTTTGGTAGACATAACAACAAGGCGAGTCCATGCGAGACTGATACCCGAGAGGTGACTTGACTCAGTCTTACCGCTCGCTCTGCATCTAACGAATCATTTTTAATATTATTTGTGTCTTCAATTCAATTCAATTCAATTCAATATATTCAACTTCAATATAAAATATTACAATTCTAAGAATATAAAGCACCTAGATACCAGAGTATCTGTATGTGCCATGGTAGAAACAATTCAAAAATTCTAATATATTAATGTTGTTACCCTTAGCAGACTAGCCGTTATATAAATTAGTTCACAATATTTAACATTTTAAATAAGTTTACTCAAAGCTACATAACAAAAATCAAAAACCAGACAAATAAAAATGAGAAAAAGAGAAAAAAAAAAGATTCATATACTATATACACATATACATTTTACCTACAAAGGTATTATGTAGTATTTTACAGAATTTTCTAGTCTTTGGTACCTAAAACCTATAATATTTGAAACAAAATAAATAATTGAATAAATGTCCATACTGAGATTCTTTTTTTTGTCCCTTATGTATTTATGTTGTGATTGCTATCGAGTAAGAAAATAAAAAGTTTGGTGAAAAGCAGATTATTGATACAAGCACTTATGATCAATCAACAAAATTTTCTTTTGTTTCCTAATATATAACTTAGGGCATGCTCATTAAAGTCTTGGTTTTATAACAATTATATTATATTAATCGCGCCCCTTGACCTCAAGAAAAACGGCGTGGCAATTAAGGGTTGCATGTACTATCAATGAGGCGAGGCTTCGGATTTTATTTTCGTGTATTGTGGGTTGCATTTACTATTATTGGAGGCCTTCTTTGACTTTTCTTTTATTTTCACGCGAGCAATGCCGCGGGCATTAAGCTAGTCGTTGAATATATCGGTGAGGTATCGAACCTTGGCCCTCACTGTTTCCCGATGTAATTTTCGCTTGTTTTGTTTGTGGGGCAAGAATACCTTAGAATAACATCATATTTTTGATAACACAATTAAATTTTCTTTTACTTCAACTAGTTTTACTAAAATAACAAAATAGAAGTGAATCAAATAAATGCTAAAACAAATTTATTGTATAAATATTAACCAGAATGATATAGCTTTTGCGAAGACTGATAGTGCAAAGAACTTGTATATTAAATTGGATACTAAAATGAGATTTCACGATTATATAAAATTAATAATTCAAAAGTCGTTCTTATTATTCTGATTAAGTTTCCACATTCATAGCAGTATGTAGTAGAATAAAATGCCGGGGCTTAGACATCATTTATAAAAATTAAATACAAAAGATTTAAAGTACGTGATAATAGATAAGATTTGAAATATGAAAATATGACTATAATTCTCATACTGTTTTGAAACTTAACTGGTTAAGAATAGCCTGGTGCATAAAGTTACATATGAGTAAACTCTTACATAAAATTCTATTAAACCCGCCATTTTCATTAGACTCTAAAATTAAATTCACACGCTACGATATTCACTCCAGAGAAATCAGATACTCTAGCAGGATAATAATGCATTATCATTAAACTATACTACGTTTCGACGTGTATTTACTTTTAAAGCCATAAAACTATATAACTATACTATTACAACATTGTTATAGCTCATTACGGATTGAATTACATTAATTGATCAACATCCTCTAATCAAAAGCTCTGTTTATCGAATATGCAACACAAGTTGGCGTTTTTTTTCTGGTAATTAACTTAATAAATCATTAATTTGGTACAATAGATTGAAATGTAATGAAGACATTTAGGGGTGCATACTTTACACTTCGATTCCATGTTTGTCTTCCAGATTTTTGTAGTGTCTGTACGTTGCGTTTGCCAGGAATATTTTTGATAATTTTGAAAGAATTTTCAGAAATCCTGTTTCACCAATTACAATTGAAACCACTGTAGTATGTATATGCCATAATCTCTAAATCTTAGTTTGCAATTTCTTTTATTTAGGTAGTTTTTCTGCTTCTTTTTTAACGATGTTGTGGTGAAATCGGATAGGTACATCTGTTAGTTAACAAGTTTTTATCTTTTTAATTTTTAATAATTATTATGTCTGGTTAAAGCTAGCCCTTATATAGTTAGTTGCTATGGCTTACTATTGACACGCTAATATTAATGCTACTGTCTCTGCTTTGAAATTTTCATTAGTAATCCACTTTTGTACCACATGTTTTCTAATAATTATGTGTTTTTCAGCCGCCTTATTTATTTGTTGAAGACTTTTCTTTTCATCTGCTCATTTACTCTAAATTCTTTTGCTTCTTTAGCTTTTTTTAAACAATTTAACCATTTTAGTTTTAAATTGGGATTGGTGAAACTCTCTTCTTTTATTATTATTTTTATTATAATTATCATTATTATTATAATTTTTTTTAAGGGTCGGGTATTTAAAACGAACATTTAAAATTTTAACTCTAACTAAGCAGTTGGTCAGCTAAATGGCGAAATCTTATTCTAATTAGTATTTAACTGTGTTTACTTCTCTTCATTAATGATTAATTCGTTAAAAGATAACTCAACAAAAGCAACTGCCGAATAATAAAAACAAACGGAGCTTTGAAGTCCCTACCAAGATAAATAATTTCTTAATTCCAAGCTGCTTAGAAAACAAAGCCGTTTGAATTCCGGTCGATAAATAATGGGATTAAATAAATTTTAAAATAAATTTCTTAATATTACCTGATACATCTTAATTTTTTTAAGGTAATAAATAAAATTACTTTTTACTAGTTTCTTGGTCGGCGTTTTTTTTTAAATCATCAAATCTTGACTTAATTTTTTGAAGAATCCAGTCAAGATTTGATAAAGAATATACACAGCAATTTTATTGCTGCTGCTTTTAAAAAAATAATACTTCTAAGTTTATAAAAAAATTGCAGAAAAAATCTTGTTTCAGTTGAAAAATATTTAAAATAAATAATAAGTCAACTTAAGGACAATACGAATTTTTACAAATATCTAAGTTAATGAATCTTCAAAATCATTATTGATTACATATTATTTTAAAGTTTTCAAGCTAATAAAGAATTAAAGCTTGTAGATTCTGATCGGTAAATTTTTGAAATAAATCATTAAATTCATATGTAATATTTTTAAGCTCATATGAGTAATCATCTTTTTACAGGTTTTAGGTTAAACCTATGAATACACACTTCTATAATAAAAATTTAATTATTTTTAATCCAACAGAAAACAAACAGTCGTTTAGAAGCTTTGCATCGATTGTTTCTAATTTGAATTCCTGCTGAAATAAAGCTTGTTATTATCTTTATTATTAAGAGAACAATAAAGTATTTTTTAAATCGATGAATTGTTTAATTACTGCCAAGTCAAGAAACAAACAAAATTATTATTTTTTTATTTGTTTTATATCATGGAATTTTTAAAATTGCTGCTGAAATAAATACTTTTTTATTTTTAAGCTAATGACGAAATAAAAAGTTTTTTAATATTTTAGGAAACATACTGTAAAATATAAAAATTAACAAAAAAGAAAAGAACCAGGGAAGATGCGGGCCTGTCTCCGCCTTCACAGGACGGAGGCGTGCCAGCCTCTGAACTGGTTAACCCTGAAGAAATAACAAACAGAGAGCCAGTCCCCTCAACATCGTCAGCCTCAAACCCCACTGAAAATTCCACTCCAAAGCTAAAAAAAAATCCACTTTATATGCCCCTAAACAACCTTTCCTTAGCGGGTAAGAGGGGAAGCGCTGATCCCAACATAAACAAAGTCCCAAAGGTAGTGCTAAGAGACACAACAAATTGGGCCACAAAGTATAAATTATTTTGTGACAATAAAATCAACATTGAAAAAGTCCTAAAGGATAGATTGGGATTAGCGCTTTTACCCAAAACATCAAAAGGTCATAGAACACTTACGGGGCTTCTCAAGGAGGAGGGAATGGAACTCCATTCCTTCTTCCTTGAAGAGAACAGGAAGCTGAATGTGATCCTGAGAGGACTGGACCAAAACTTCAACCTAGAAGAAGTGGAGGAGGACTTAAAACGATGGGGTTCGAGCCGGAGGAACTGGGTTGGTTTAAAACTGACCCAGGCCGTAGAAGGCCCACGGACCTCATCAGGTTCCTCGTTCCTAAAGAACAAGAGGCTGTGTTTAAGAATGAAAATCTTATAAACATTAGGGTCCGTGTCGAGCGCTTAAGGACTCATACCATTGAGAATAGGAGGCAAATTGGGCAGCGTCATCGCTGCCAAGAATATGGTCACGTCATGAGCAATTGCAACGAAAAGCCGCGTTGCCATAAATGCAAGGGCGATCACTTTTACGCAAACTGTGATAAGAACAGAGCACCCCCGGCAGAATGTTGCAATTGCGATGGCGACTATTCGGCGAGCTATTGGCTACCATTATTTTTTATTTACTATTATTTAAGTTGGTTAAATTAGTCTTTGTTATTCATTTTAGGTAAATAATATTATTAATTTATAACATTTTAAAATCGTCAGGCACTGGATGCTATAACTGACTTTTAAATGAGGCTACAGGTGTTCATTCCATCCAAAAATATTGTCAGTTGCACTGCTCGTATTTGAATATAATTTGCAGTAAAATCATTTATGTAGGTATATTAAGAATGACTCAAATACTGAATTACGTCTCTATGCAGTAAGATAAATCGTTCGTGTAGCATCTGCCAGATCGGCTCATTGTTTAATCGGTCCATAACTTTACCAAAACATCCGATAGTTCGGCTTTGGGGGAAGACTAACTGTACAAGGAAATTCCGCCCGCAAAGACATATTATCAACGCACGTTCGATACCGCTTAATTACCGTTAAAGCCTGCCTATTTATTATCCCAGTGCTCGGGTTACAAAATCCTGAGAGTCATATTAGCCGCTTGGATAAAATTTGACGATAATTGGTATAGGCTTAAACAGCAGCTATAAGAGCCTAAATGTTTGCCCTTTAAACATTTAGCTCTTATGGCTGTTTATTTTGATCATCAGTAGGGATATTTACAAGCTAATTGATTTAGCTAGGATCTAAGAATATTCAAATTCGAAGATCTGTCATTGCTTTTTATGATTTACAGCAGTATCTTAAGCTTTTGAGAAGCCAAGGAAATAAATAGTTAGAGTTACAGTAATGTTCTATTCTATTGCATACAGATCATTAAAAGCCATGAATTGTTAAACAACAATAATTCTTAAAACAATTCCTAACAAACTCTCTGACGAACCAATTGGAAAATTAAAAATCAAAGGCCTACGGGCCATTGTTTCAATTATGTGCAGATGCACTTGTTAACTAAACAAGAAAACCTAAACATTTGTCTCAATTTTATGCTAGTTGATGATTTTATGCAATTTTATGCTAGTTAAGTACTAAATTTTGAAATTACGCGTCTCTCGCAGGGAAGACCACTAATTTTAGGTTATTTCCACTTTCTAGTAAACCTTTGATAAAAGCAACGGCTAGCATAATCTTTTTTAGCTCTATAAATCTTATTCACTCTTATTTACTCTTATTCGCCACTTATAAAAAACATTTTACATTATGAAATGATATGATATTAGGTCTTATTATTAATGTAAATATAACATTCTTCTTGGCATCATTAAAGCATTAAAAATTCTTGTATTTTAATAATATAAAAATTCCTATTAACTGCAGCCTCTACATGTCTCCTCATATTAACAGAAATTTTATTATAATTATATAATTTAACCAGATTGGGAACTAACGAACTTGAGACTCAGAAGACCAACATTTACCTACCTTAAAGAATTATATAAAATTTCCTGAACTAAAAGTTTTATATTTGGATTGTATGGTATCTTTGGTTATATTAAAGTCGTTAAAACTTATTTAAAAATTAGAGATTATGCAATTTTTTTTAAATTTTTTTTTAAGAAAAAATGAAGAATAAAACTTTTGATTAAAGAAGGTTGAAATACTATTTGCCATGATTCTATATCCTTCCTAAGTACTTAAAGCGAGTAGAAAACCTAAATTAAAAACTGGGCATTTTTACAGGACAGACGCAGATAATTTAAGAAATTTATAATTAATGCTTTTTGTTCATTTAAGATAAGTTAGTTATGTCTGTCTTTAGGCCGCACTCCTTAATATGGACTTAAAATACTTGAGATAAACTTAGTCATCTATCTCTGATGTAGCTGTCTTACCGATGGTGTTACTTTTAATCAAATTTGCACAAAAAGAACAGTGCTTGTAAGCATACATTTTATCTGTGCATATAGTTTTGACTTATTTATACTATATCCAATAAAATATTTTTAAGCTCTTCTAACCAACATTTATTAATTTTATTTTGTTAATTATAAATTAGACTCTTTCAAATTATGCCGTTTTCATCTATTATTGAACGTATGCAGCTCGATGAAGACCACGAATTCTATAGATAACCCGTTTTTTTTAAACAAAATTTTAATGCCAATAAATATATAACTACTTTTAAACATAATTATTATAATCATCCATCATTTTTGTATTGGTAAGTCAGCTAAATTGACTGCTTTGTAATTTATGGACCTTTTCGGATTACGTCTTTTATTATAGTTTGTTATAAGCGCACTTCTTCCGGTAAAAGCCTCTCTACTATATATACTTGGAAGGCTTGCTGAGAATTTTATTATTTTTCTTTTTAACCATTAATTATTAAAAGCATTTTTTGTTTTTTAAATATCCCTTAAGTAATTATCATTGCTTTTGCGTAAATACTACTCACAGCTTCAGCCTACAGTTAATTTCGCTTTTTGTGTTGCAAAAAGCTTATTTCCCTTACTCTAAAAAAATTTTTTTAAGATATTTTCTTGCTTTGTCGAGCTTTTGAAGGCACAAAAAATATTTCTATATTAATTAATTGGTATATAAAAAGAGTTTATATTCTAGCATTTCTAGACGTTTATAATTGGAGATTTAAAAAAAAAATTGGTATTTGCGTAATTATTTTGTCAGCATTACATTTGTAAGGTTTTAGGTAAATACAAGACGATTTAATCAAACTGTACAATTTTAAAGAAACAAAAAAAATATATGTTTCTACTAAATATAATAAAAAAACATATACTACATGGTTAAAAGTTGATGTTCAAGTGCAGAAATATTCAGTTTTTGAAAATGACATTGGAAAGAGGGCATCTATTTCGTCGGACACATTCTTGCAGCTATGGTACAAAGCTCTTTACGACAGTGAGTAACATTTTTTGACGTACTGCTTCCACTTTTCGCGTATCCGTTCTTTCTAAGCCTCGATAGTTCTTGGGGGTTTACTTTAAAACACTTTCGACATATCTCTAGACACAGTTGTCACATAGACAGAGATCCGGCCTACGAGGTAGCCAGAGAATATTGCCTTGTTTATTCATAATACGACTGGGGAACGATCTTCTCAGTAAATCCATTGAAACTCGTGATGTGTTACATGTCACGCCATCCTGTTGTTAGACCTTGTGTTTATTTCTGTAAATCTCGATTACCGGAGAAAAAAAATATTTAATATCTGCACGTGGCCATCAAAGTTTACTATTTCTGCGTGGCCATCCTCATCCTCAAAAAAAAGGGTGCACACCACACGGTTACCTTTTCTAAATATGGGGTAATAAAAATAGGAAGTCTTTCGTGTAATTGCAGTATGAGTAAAAAAAAAATCATCCAAAAGTATAAAAAGTTTTATTTTTTTTAATAATAATAATATAGATATTATTTATTAGAATTTAAAATTTATTTTACGTAAGATATAGCAGGAAAATAACTTATTTGCTATAATACTTTCATCAGAAAAAGAGCTTCAGCATATGGTTTTACTAATATTACATCTCAAATTGTTAAATTAATTAAGTTATTTTTTTTTTAATTAATAAAATTGTTTTATTACTTTTCAGTAAATTTTATGCAAATAAAAGCGAAAGAGTTTTCGAAAAGTGAGTAGCAACAGAGAGAAAAAAAACCAGTTCATTTAAAAGGCTTTAATTGGCAATTTGTAGGGAAATATTTAAAATGAAAATACTAAAATAGTGCCTTAGCATTGTAAAACTTTCTAATTGCAATAACAAGTAAAAATAAAGCACGGATGTTTTATGAACAACCTTGATATTTTCTTGGCATTTGAAAAATGCACAGCCCTTGCAAACTTACCTTATGAACTCATAACAGGTAAATTGAAAGAAAAACACCTGGCCTTGAGGACTATCAAGTTTTATTGTTAGCTATTTATTAGAAATAACATTTGTGTTTTGGGTTTATTTGCCATGTTACACTATAATTTTTCCAAAAATTCTCAAAATAGGTAAAACATTTCCGGTTCATAAAAAATCTGATTAGCATGCTTTGGAGCACTATCCATCTATTACTTTATGCTCTTCTTACTTAAAGATGATTGAGTATTGCTTCTTAGACAGGTTTACTAACTTTACAGCAACACATAATTAATTTCAAAAAGGGAAACACGGATTTTAGCATGGTTAATTAGTAATACTGCAGCTAATAAATTATATTACATAACGAACCAGTATATCTGTTCAAATAGATAATAAATAAGTGAGTGATGTTTTTCACTCGATGCTCACCTATTATATGTGTGGTCCGCCACAATTAAAAGGCTGCCCAAAAATTAATATCTCAATAAAGCTATTTAAAAATTTATATACTTATGTTTTCAAGATAAGTGAATTGCAATTTTACCTCAAAATTTTTAAAAATATATGGTTTACACTCGGAATAATTTCATGTTTAGGAAAATCAAATTTAATTCGATATTTGAATCTTGAGAAGCAAAATGGTGAATTTTATGTAGCAGTTCAAATTTGCTAAAAATAACGTGAGATGCGCTAAAATAGACAGAAACATTACAAACACCAGAAAGCTCAAAATGATCGCTTTAACACAGAGTAGCGTACGTTCTTTAGGAATGTATATTTTATCTTCGATTACAATTAAATATTTAGAGATTAATAGCAATCCGTATTAAATAACCATAAGCATAGAAAAACACCAAGGTATGTACATAAATTTTCGATAGTACACAGCCCTGTAATATATAATTTATTATTCGTAACTAGTTACAAAAATTCTTCCACAATTTATGAACATGTACGCTTATCAACCTAGTGCGAAGCATTTATATAATCAATATCATAGAATTTCTTTTGAATCATTAAAAACTTTTATAACTGATCCAAGTGATTTAAAAAATTGCTACATCTTACTAGTTGCTTGTTTTTACTGTAGTTTTTTGCAAACTTAAAGTAAAAGGATCTTAAGATGCTAGGAACCTTCTAAAAAAAACTTTAGCCGTTTTTCTTCGTGAAGACTTTTTTATGAAATTTTCGCAGATTCTATTGATGTTTTTATTTCGGGACTCCTATGCATCTTCAGATAGTTGCTCGATTAGCAAGGGACCTGCTTTAATACAATATGCATCGATTTTGGCATTGGGTACCACTTATAAAATTTTACATAATAATTAGCTTTAATTAAAACGTGGAAACGAACTTCCTTAGCATTAAAACAGCAAAAAATAGATTTATTTGGAAATTCTTATTTTGCAAGTCTAAAAAGATGTAAATTTACATCTTTGTGGTTGTATTTCAATATTTCGACCATCCACAAATATTTTGGAAAATGTGCCACTGCAGTATTATAACAATAAGTTAATATCACAGAAAGTTGCATCAGGTTGCAGCTACATTTAATAATCTTAACTATTTATTATATAGCAAAGTCTACGATGCACTTTTCGCAGCAATACTCTACTAGAAAAGTGTATGTGTCCTCCGACAAACCCGATTTTAAGATAAATTAGTTTTTCCTACGGCAAATTAGTTTATCCGAAACGCGATAGGGTGAACTAGAGTGATGGAATTACTAACTTTTAAAAAATTAAATTTATTAAAATAACTCTGCACAAAAAAAGGTTGACGATCTATTTAACTACAATCTTTACTACTCAAAAATTAAAAGATAAGTAAAAGTAAAACTAATTATGGGAACTAATATTAACTTATAAATGCTTATTTTGCGATACAATAATAATGCAAAAATATTATATGAATAAGCAAGATTGTCCGGTTATTGGAGTTATTAGTCTGGTTGCATCACATAACTCTAGTTTATCCTAGCCTTAACTAGTTTTTTTTTTCAAATAAATTAATTATGATTAGGAGAAACTAATTTGTGCTAGTCTAAACTACTTTGGACCACCGATTTTACTAGTCTGATCTCGTTAAAAGATAGCTGGCTCCCCGATTACAAGAATTTAGTTTGCACGGGTATGTTGACTATTATGGAGTGTTCGTCTCCCTGTAAAATCTTTGCGTATTTTGCGTGCTCTTAAGTTAGATATTTTGAAATATTTTTTTTTTTATAAATCTAAAGTTCGTAATGTATTTCTGTATATCTTTTTTATGTGTAAGACTTTATCAAGTGAGCACGTAGCGCAAAAATAATAGAAGCAGACATTTTTGATAGAGGTTTTAAAATTTGAGGACAAAAAGTCAACTGAATTTAATACTTTGGCAAAGATAATGTATTTAGCACTTATGCAGCAAGTGTAAGAGGCTAAAAAACGGAATAGAAATCAACCTTGTAACAAAGAAGACTAAAAAGATTTGATGTGGTGGCTATCGGAGGTTTAAAGAAACTTGAATAAAAGTAACCACCAATAATATAAAGTATTATCTCACCGCTGATGAGTTATATGACGTTATTGACGCAGCTCACATAGCAGTGGGATATAGAGGTCGTGTCAGAATGTTGGCTGAAACTTTTGCAAAACTTTTTTTTTAAACTAAAAATTTTGCAAATGTCACAAAAGAAATGGTGTATCTTTTTTATATAATATTTGCGTGGGGTGTCAACAAAAAAATACAAAAAAAGAAAAAGGATTCACCTTCAAACAACCGATTTTGTACTCCAACATGGATAGCCGATGTCAAGTGGCTCTTATTGACTTCCACACACAACCAGATTAAAAGTTGAATTTATACTGGTGTATCAGGACCACCTAACAAAATCTGTTTTATTAAAAAGAGAAAGTTCTACAATCTGATAGTGGCTTTGAATTTGTGATTTGTGTAATTTTACAAGTGACAAGCTTATAGTTAAAGCTCAAAATGGTGCACGGAAAACTACGACATAGTCAAAGATCAGTCAAAAAAGTAAACCAAGATATTGAAAACATGCTGAGTAATTGGATGCATAATAGCTAGATAACTAAATGCCTAGAAGGTCTAAGGTACATACAGTTTATAAAAAATCAGGCATTTCATTCTGGAATTAAATAAGCATCTTATAAGGCAATGTTTGGTATGGAACCCAAGGTTGGCCTCTCTACTACTTCATTGCCTTCGGAACTGCTAAAGAACAACAAACGAAGGCGGTCACGATCTTGGAAAACTATGGACATGAGTTGAATGAAAATGGAGCCGCTGATGGATATGAAGATAATAGATCGATCCGTACTATATTCCATACTGTCCGTATGAAGGTACCAAATAGAGTTTTAAAAGAGTGCAAATTTTTTCTACCTCATCCTCTATATAGGCTATTCAACTTGTCCTTAAATTTATTAATTTTTCCAGAAATATGTAAAGAAATCCTCGTTGATGAAGAGCATGGATTTAAGAAAAAGCGGTCCACTTTAAGCAATCTACTAATTTTTCACGGTAGACTGGTGGATGCTACTTTGGATACGTTTACAACCGATATAAGCTGTATTCCTGCTGTATCTATTTTGCTAAAGTACATATTTACTAACAAGGGTTCTCAGAGCATACTTTTTCTTGATTACTAAAATATTTAGTATATTTTCCTGAAGGAAAAGTGAATGAATCCCATGGAAATTATCAATAGGAATTTTTCTATTTTTGGCCAACATCTTGGCAGCTTTAAACAACTCTGTAATGCCTAAATCTGATTATATTATATTAACGAATGACGAATATACAGATTTAAAAGTTAAGAATTGTAAGGAGAGTTAGATAGCAAGAGAATAGGTTTATCGAAATATGCCGTGAGATGAGAAGCAGAACAAGTAAAGACGGTACTTGCCGATACGTTATTCTTCTTTTTGGCTTGGCAACCAAACCTTCTTTTGGCAACCAAAGAAGCAAAAGAAAAAATAAAGGAAAAAAAGCATAAGGGATCACGAACAAAAATGTTAATTGTTAATCATAAAATACTGCAGGAAGATCAAAATTATTAAAAGAAATATTTTTTTAACTATACCACTCTGTTATTTAAAAATCTTTTTTAAAACACGCTTAGGTCAAAGACAATTTTTTTCCTTGATTTTATTCCAGAAATGCCTTCCTGAACCTCCGCAGTATTAAAAAACCACATTGTAAACTGGTATTAAGCTCATCTATACTAGTGTCAAGACAAAACAATAAAAGCATCAACGACTCAACGATGATCAAATGCAAAATTAAATGAGAAATAAATTTAAATATAAAAGACAAGGGATTCTCCGAAATTTATTTATCCGTTAATCCTATTTATCCTATCAGCCCTAAAAGAAACCTTTTATCCAATTTAATTCCAATAAAAGCTTTCTTCATATTACAGCAAAATTGCAAACCATTTTATTCAAAAACGGCGTGATGGTATTAAAAGAGCGCCAATTACAATTCAACGTTCGTACGAGGAGGCCAGACACGCCATGTTTGCTTTCTGCAATTTCGCCTGCCAAATGTCTTATTGATAATGGAAGCTTTCACGCTATGCACACCATATTCGGCTGTGAACGAAAAGCAATGAAAGATTTATAGTTTTAGATTCGTTTGTCTGTCCCGCATCGAACACGCCTTTAATGGCACGCCAGGCACAAATTGAAAATAACCTGTGTAAATTATTTAACAAACTTATAGGTGTTTATAAATTATTATGTTATAATAATTAAACCTTATCTTTTATTTATCTATTATTATCTATCTATTATCTATCTATTATTTATTACCTTATGTTTTATTTTTTTTAGGATTTTTTTTGCACCCTAACTTGTAAAAACAAAAATGTCATTACGACATTTAGCAGCGAAAAAATTCTTAAATATTAGAAGCAGTAATTAATATTATACAATTAATTCTTAAAAAAAGAAGTGGTAAACTCTATGAAAAAAATATTGAATTTAAGGTAAAATCTGTCCCGATTTATTCTTCTCTTAGCTTAGGTATTATTTAGATTAAAATTGTGTGCTAAAATAAAAAGACTTCGGGAATTTTTTTTTTATTTTCCAAAAATATTAGACTGTATATTTATTTTATTAAATTTATAAATATTTTGCTTAGTTTTTTTGTATCGGCTTTTAAAATGAATTCGTCTATATTTTATGGTATTTTTGTCAATTTATTACGCTTTCTATGTTATTAAATATTAGGTTTTCTCTTTCATAAATGTTACTTAACGTGTGCTATATATAAATGATTTTTTTATCATTTTATTTTTGCTATAATTAAAAAATATATCATTTTAAAAATATTAGTTATCTGAAAGAAAATATGATAACAAGAAATAATCGTCTTTCCCTGAAACTTTTCCCTGAAATTTAAATCAAAATTATTCAAATTTTTTATTGCACTTATGTTGTTACCATTAAATCTAAGCAATCTAAATTCAGTTACTGCTTGAATATCTGATGCAATTTTACTTTCTCACTAGTGGTAAAAGTTAGGCTTAAAATGAAAGTTTAGAATTTAAGATATTTAGCTAACCAAATAGACTTGAGGGTAGTGATTTTAAAAAATTAAATAAAAA
Organism: Anthonomus grandis grandis; assembly: GCF_022605725.1. NCBI lineage: Eukaryota > Metazoa > Arthropoda > Insecta > Coleoptera > Curculionidae > Anthonomus > Anthonomus grandis. The sequence continues at coordinate 17,503,367 of NC_065554.1, read as the reverse complement.
TCTTAAAGACTAAAAGGTCGTTCTTGTAGCCAACTAGATTAGATATGCAAACACTTAATATTTGACTCTACTCAGAAATAATTTTGTTAAATCCAAAATTTTACCAGTTTATTTAAATTTAATTTAATTAAACGTTTGAAATATTAATGAACGCCACTAATTTTTTCAAAAGTCAAAGAGGCTCAGGGCGTTATTTAAAATTTTACTAAGAGAACAAAAAGACGCAAAAATTAAAGTGAATATTCAGTATTTTATAGGAGAATTGTTTAATATTATTTTCCAGCATTAAAAAAGCTACTGTGCAAAATAGGAATCGCAATAAAATTACTTAATTAATTTAATTTGGTTTACATTATAGTGACTCGCCCAGTACAAGTACCACTTAATTATGAAAAGAAGAAAAGAGCCTAGTTATTAAATTATTATAATTAACTTTATTTTACTGCTTAATAGTGAGGTTCGCTTAATCATACGTTTTTTTCATAGAGTACCAACAAATTACTTAATTTAAGTAAACTTAATAAATCGCAAGTCTACAAAGTAGATAATCAACTAAGGAGAGATCAACTAAGCTGACACAATGATTACAATCCTAAAAATTTTCAAGATTCAACTCAACCACTAGTCAAGCCAGGTACATCATGTATCGCAAAATTTCAAAAGATAAAGATTTTATTTAAAAGAGCAAATCAAAGTTCATAATTAATTGACAACCAAAAAAAATTGGGAAGAAACAAAAACATAAAAACCCTAAAAGAAATATTTTTTATTAAATTAGGATCAAGTAGAAAATACAAGTCTTACCAAAAAGAGAGTTACAAAAAACGTGCCACTAAAAAATCGACACAGTGGATTTGGTCTTAAATAAACCCCTGGAGGTTAATATAAGGTCCCCTTTTGGGCCAAATTACTGTTTTCGAGACAAAACTATAACTATACCGCAATTTCAAATATACCTGAACAACTTTTATCTCTTATAAAATGTAAAATTTTTAAAAATTATAAGGCAGTATCTAGTTTTAACTACAATCATCTCCTTCCAAAAGAAAAACTAATTCCAATGCTTAACCCGCATAAAATGCTAAACTAAACAAATAATGCAAACGCCAGAACAAAGTTCTCCTAATTGGACATTTACAAAAGAAAAAAAAGGGAAAATGGTCTATTGGCAACGTCCACAGTAGCCCTAAGATCACGAGCTAGCGGTCGACTAATACCTCGACCGTCAACTCAGAATTAAACAACAAAAATGGCTCTTTATGCTTCACAGCAAATACTTTGGTGGAAACCACCAGCTCTATGAGAAATGCAAGAAGGAACTCACTGTAATTGGATGAAATCTAAAAGAGCACATCCCAAAGATTGATAAACTCTATACGAGGCATATTAAAAATACCACATTTACAGGTACTTCCTAAGAACTCAAGATCAACAACCATCCATAATCTTTAAGATGATTTTTCCTAAATGATTTTTGAGGCTTTCCCAGACACTAAGTGATTATAAAGTAGTTGAAAGAATCAACAAACCAAAAGGTCAACAAGAACAATCAATTCCCAAAACAGGCTTTAAACACTAAGAAAAACAAAGTAAAATAAAATAGCTTTTAGACTTTATTAACAGATTAGGACTATTAGTTGAACTGCTAAGAAAAATCACTGGAGCAGGATGCAGCATTTGCTATGGTGTACAGGATGCACCATGTGTTCATGGTTAGTTTCTTATTTCCACTGAACATCGGCAGCAATCGCTAATGAAATTATATTATTACTATAAAACAAATATATTAAACTACAAGAACATAGTTGATTTTAATATGATTTATATATTAACTTAAGCATATTAAACAAACTAGGCCATAATAGTATTTCTTTTATTGAATAATTTTTAAAATTAGTTATTAAGTCTACTTGACCCCTTGTTATTAATTTACTTATATGTTTTTTTTTTAATTTGAGTTTTAAGAATGGCCGCATATATGTCGAGTAATAAAAGCTCAATCTAAATTATCAAAATTATAAATAATCACTAATTTCTTATTAAAATAATAAATATCTCCGATAAACAAATAGATATTTAGTGATTGTGTTTTTAGATAGTGGAGTTTTAAAAAGAAAGATGGGTTTAGTTTTATATTATTTTTTTTTTGATAAACCACTTCTTTCAACCTATTTAGTTTTTTAGAATGTCTAGATTATTATTCATATGATTCATGATTTATCATTCAAGTTCTATTTTATATTAGTAAGTTCTCATTTTATATTTATAGTTAAAAAAAGATTAGAAAAATCGAAATTTGTATAACACTCTATTTTGTTAAAAAAGTTAGTCAGTACGTTAACCGTCCGTTTACTGACAGAATGAAATTAATGATGCTATCAAATTAAACGTATTTGGTTAACAAATATCTTATTAATTAAAAGAAATTATCTAAACCACAATGAATGATATCTACAGCTAACTAACGAACTTCAAGTTAGACTTTAATGTAATTACCTAAGGACAAAACTTTCATCTTCTGATAGTTAACTTACTTTTAAGAACTGGCTAAAGATAAAACCTAATAGAATAATTGAGTTTTGAAGGTATATCTTTATAAATAATTAGTAAGAGTTCCACTGTATTTAAACACTATTGTATTTATTTCTAATTTGCTTAAATATTTGTAATCATAAATTTTAGTGAAAGGATTTTGTGACCAATTAAAGGATCTTACCAAAATCATTAAAGCTACTATCCTTAGTTTTAATTTATGGATATTATATCTTAAAGATGGATTTGCACCTAATAATAACTTATCTAACTCATAAAAGTGAAACTTTTTTCATTAACTAACTGGTAGATAATATTATTAATAATAATGATGGCCTCCAAAGAAATCAGCTACTACAAGATAAAAAAAATATTTAAAAAAACAGTGAGCAATGAGGAATAAATTATATTTTTTAATTTAAAAATTAGAAGAGAATGTAAAAAGAAAAAAAAAGGGAGAAATGAAAATTAAGAACTCAGATATATAGAGATAGCATTTAGTGACGACAGAACAAGCTAATGGTTTTAAATCAATTTGGCTTTAAAATTTATTTTAAAGACTATATTGATTTGATAGGTTAATAACTTTTTTAATGTTTCTGCTTTAAAGTGTTTAAAGGTAAAATTTTTGTGTTATTATATTATGAATATCGGAGCGATATTTAATTTATTCTGGTAAAGAGATGGAATACATTTTAAATTATTAATGTTATCAAAATTTACTGCCAAATGCAAAGTGCGTCGTGTCATCATATTAAGCCATCAGGGTTCTGGCAATTTGTGAGATATTTTTTGTCTACGGCTTATATCAAATTTAAGTCATAGACAGCAATTTTGCAAGATAAAAAATGATGAAACGAGTTTATCATAGAGCATATCTCAGGTTTCTTACTATATATAATATATATGCAAATAAATAACATCGAATATGCCCTTTTCAAAGAAAAAGTAATATATTCGATAAATTTTAATTTACAATCTATTATTAAGCCTAGATTTTTAACTGGGTTTTTATCATCATCATCATCATTATCATCATCATTATTTAGCTCTTTGTGTTCTCTGCTAGATATATGCTTTCTTTATTTCTGTCTTTCCATGATTGTTTTATCCAAGCTCGGTCTCCACTCGAGCAACGTTTTCGTATACCGCATGCGCGTCATTCGTGCTAGATTTCCAGCCCTTAAGCTTCGCAAACTTCCGCTTAAGTTTGCGAATTTAGATAACTGCATCTGTGACGCCGGTTCTGCTTCGTGCATTTTTATTTTTTTATATAATCCTACAATGATACCCCAAGCATGTACCGTTTATACTTGCGCTATGTTATCATAAGTTTCTTAGAACTTGCCTTGGTCAGTTTTGAGGTTTCAGCTCCATAAGTCATGACCGGCCACATTCATATAATGCAACTCTTCTTTTCTTTTAAACTTGGTTGCTTCTTGAGATTTGAATTTCATGAACAATATAATCGTACTTACTTACCAGAACTACTTCCTTCACACCAATGAAAATTTGTTCACTGAGAACTAAATTTTTGATATTTTTTGTTTTTGAGATACTCATTTTTAAACCTACGTCAGAACTTTGTCTTTTGCAATTAGTATTTTCATGAAAATTTACCATTTTTTTGTAGATATTTCAAATTTTCTTTAAAAAGTATAAAAATACAAATTTTCTTTATAAAAGTATCTGTAATTAGCTCGATATTCTATGCAATGCACTGAGGACCTCATTTAAATCTCCCGTATCAAAGGCCTTTGGAAAGTCTACAAAAACAAGGAATGAGATTAACTTCCAATTAAATCGATTTATGCTTTGCAGATGATCATTTGTTTCAAATTTAACACGATAGCCCGCCTGCTCTAGAGATCCATTTTTTTTTAAGTTTTGCTATATCTTATGGACTAATATATTGTAATATTGCATATTGCACAATTAGCATTGTGCCATTTGTCTGGTATTGTGCTAATATATATGTGCAAGTTAAATAGCACTGTGATCTTTTCTAGTAAACACAGACTAGCGATTTTTATTGTCTCCGCAAATATATTGTCTTCCTCAAAAGTCTTGAGTATTCTGAGTCTTAAGATTATATCCTTGTCTAGGTTAAGTCTTACCGAGTTTTGTAATTGTTTTTTAAAATATCCACTGCAAAATAGAATGGCTGTAGATTTGCTAGAAATTATGTATTATAAGTAAATGATCTTCTAAGTTTCCAAGAATACCCTTAAGTTATTATTAATTTGCTCTATCTAGATTGTAGGTCTAATTATGATATAAATTTAAGTGTTGTTGGCATAAAACTGATATTTGCAATGTTTTGAGGAATTCACAATATTAGAAGTATATATGTCGTATAGAAAAGGGGCCAAGTGTACTACTGTGAGGTACTGCTGATTTCACAGTCAAAAGTTCTAATTTTTTTCACTTTAGGCAATCTCGCTGTTTTTATGTGACAAAAATTAACTAATTTAAAAGGACGCAGCTTTTTCAAAGCGAATATACTTTAAAATATTGCAATTATGACGCTATAATCCGTTATTATTCAATACTTTGAAATAATCCCGTTGTATCTAGACAGTTGCACTTTCATAATCTTGAGTGTTTTTTAGAAATAAAAGTTTATAACTGGTAGGATATTTTACAATTCATTAACGATAATAAGAGCGTACTATTTTTTTTAAGATTTATTTTTTTGCAATTTGTAGAAAAAAGGACTTCAGATCATGTATCACAATGTATTTTCTTACTGATTTACTCTTATGCCATAACATTTAATTTGACGTGCTTTTAAAAGTTTTTCAGAAAATAAAAAAAAAGTGTTGTTAGAAATCAAAAAAAAATTGAAAATTTTTTTTTTTTATCTTTCTTCCTTTTTATATTGGCATTGCATTTAACCAGGCAATCATCTTATACCCTGTAAAAAGCTATTCAACCAAAATCAGTAAAATATTGCTTCATTGCCTTTCTTTATCTACTTAGAGGTACTTTAATAAATAATTTTCTAGACGCTTACCTAAATAGGAAAAAAAATTTTTTTTCAATAATAACTTAAAAGATAATGTAATATTTATTTGATAAATAATTTTTAAACTAGTAGAAATAGAATTTCCTTTTATCTTACTTTAACACATATTTGTCTATGGTAATTTTAAGGGTTTTTTAACCCAGAACCTGAGGAAGCTATTTAAGTTGTAAATAGTAACAAGTAAATATTATATTAATTTTGGCTTTTCATAAAAAAATAATATTTCATTACTTTTTGGACTTTGGTTCATACATTCATATCTTTAATAACCAATATATTTGCAACCTTTTTGCTTTAAGTTTCACGATACTTATACGAACTTTTATCAAGCTTTTAGAAACTATATAAAATAAGATTTAATTAAAAAAAAAAATTTACCATGAATTTTATATACAAAAACATTTTGCTATTTCCATTACATATTTAATTCATATTAAACAAAAAATACAATTAAATTTCATATATTATCCTGTAATATATTTTATGTATTTCTACGTTCATTTACACTAAATATACATTAAACAAAACTGGCATTGTTTAAGGTGAAATAATTGGTTGTTTTGTACAAAATATTTAGCAATTTCGTTACAACGTTAATATATTGCTTTCCAAGCGAAATAATTAAAAACGAGGAATTATGAAAATTAATGCGCTGATATGAAATTTAATCGAATATTTGTTTAGATTTAAGAGTCCATTCATTATTTTTATTTGATTTTGTGACAGCAAAGTTTAATTTATTGAAATTTCATAAGATGTTATAAGAAAAAAATTTAAATGAATATTTAAAAAAAGTTAATATTCGCCTATGAAGATATACTAAGAGTAATATAACTAATTAGTTAAAATAACTAATAAGAATAACTAATTAGTTCTAGCCAATAACTAATTTTACGTTAGTATTTTGCTGCGTTAAAATGTATTTATCGCAGCTAGAACTAATTTTTTTAAGGAAACCTTGGTATCTTAAAGGGTACTATAATACTTAAATTTAACTTTTCTTCAGGAAAGCAAAATTATTTTCTACTTTTACCTTCAATTAACTGTAACCAGTAATAACTGTTACAAGGCATAGTTTCGTCTTAGGCAGAGACAATTCATGGATTGCCTTTGATTTGTCAGGGGAGCTAAGAAGCAGCAACCATTTTAACTAAGGTAACGGCTGTTCCCAACCCTTGCAATAGTTGTGTTCCTGGATCCAACTACCTCCTACATATTTGGAAGAAGCTTCTACGGAAAAGAAAAGACTGCCTAGAATCTGTAAGAATACTCATCGTTTTGTTAGTAATATTACTGGTGATTAGTTGTTCTGCAAAGAATATATTTCTGTTTGAAAAACACTTGGAACATAGTACCGAATGTTTGCAATAAGTTTAGAGGTCTTTGGAAGTTTTTAAAGTATACATCGTACCCCGAATTTGTCTTAACCATCTAAGTCAATATTAGTAACACTTGCCATTCGATTGGTATAAATACTCTTTAGGTTGAGTAATTAGGGCTTGTTGAATACAAAGGTTGGCAGAATCCACTCGACGTCTAGTCAAGAAAGCGAGTTTGGTGCTTTCTGCCTTTTATTTTATTTTCAACATATATACATCCGCAGGCCTTAGACAAATAATTACTAATTGGATAATAATAACACATAAATACATTCTTATAGCTTGCGTTATGTAGAGGCATACCAGTCATTGAACATGGTCTTGTCTAGTTTTTGGCAGATAGTGGACTGGTCTACTTTTGGGGAGAAAATAGAGAAAATTCTATGTCTTACTTGCTTTTTATATTTCATTTGTGATGTAAAAAAATTAATTCAGTTTAATATTAAGAGTCACACCAAGCTTTTTGCAAAGAAAAACTGAATGAGATATGTAATAGTTTAAAATAGGTAGATAATAGCCAAGGGGTAAATATATGGAGAGTATTTTGCAAAGTCATTGTTCAAAGTCATTTGCATAAGCTATTGTGTAGGTCGAATCAATACTCATCAAGTACCATTTTCTACAGAAGAAATAATAAAAGATAAAGACTCCTCTCTGCGGATAGCTTTATGACGACAACATCTACAAAGAGATTGAATTTTATAAAACAGTGTTGTATTTTCTACATGAAAACCAAAGGTTTACTACGATATTTTCTTCCAGTTAATCTCTAAATGATAGATTTTTTTGACAATTAGATTGTTCGAGAGAAACAGTAGGTTGGCCACTACTATTACCAGAGAAATTGCCTAAAATGCATCTAAGACTACCTGGAGGTTTGGAAGATTTGGAGAAAAGAATATTATCTGCACGTAAGGCTGATTTTGTTCAAAAAGAGCAAAAATAGGAAATGAAAGCTTCAGAGCAGACTTGTTTAAATATTTGGAAAACAGTGGATAGTATTTCTAATAATTAATTAATAAAAGATGATTTTAGTAAAAAATATTATGAAAATAGGATACTAAATAAATTGTTAACAGGAACTTTTGATCCGACATAAATTTTTTGTCCCCTTCCTCACTGTTAAGTAATTTTACATAAGTTGGCAGGATTGTAACTTAAGCTAAAATATTTCCTTCACCTTTTGCAATGAATAGCTTTTGCCAGCTCGAAAACCTGACGTTGTAAACTTATTTAATTTTATGATGACCCGTTTTATTTGATCACATATAACTCTCTCAAAAATCATGGATAAGGATAGAATGTTACTTACCGGTCAATAATAGCAATACTTCATTGAATTATTAATTGCAGGAATAGGAATAACATTCTTCAACTTGTAAAGGCTTGGGAATTTGCGGGATTTTCGGGTAGTATTAATAATACTTGCTCATAATTTATTCAATTTATTAGAAACACAGTGTCCTCATAGTGTGTATATATATACATTAGAGATTTTACCATGTATACAACCATACGAATCATTACCTTCAACGTAGTTTAGTTATAATTTATGCAGTATTTTCATAAAATTTGCATATTCAAATCAATATTCGTTAATCCAAGTAGCATTTCTATCCCCCTATCAATAAAGCATGAGTTGTCGAATACACGCATTTCCCTAATAAGAGGGACAAACTGAGCGGAAACGGTCGTACGTCCCCATTTATTTCGGACAAATCAATCAGATAAATTACCGGCGGAGCCTGTAGCTTATACATTCCTATATAGGAGTCGGTAGAGCCGATTCATATTATTGGAGCCACAGTAATAATTAACCGATGTCCGAAGCACTTGCAAATTGATTTAGACTTGGATAATTATTTTCCAGCCGCTTTGAGTCATATAGAATAATTAATTTTCTGAAAATATGGTCAGCTTTGATCTTGATTATTGAATAAATTAAAGCTTTTGATATTATTAACGTATGATTTAATTCAAAGGTTAGTTATGAGTTGCAAAAAAAATTAGTTGCATTAATACAGACATAAAAGGCATCATAAAAACAAAAGAGTTTATTTTATATCAGCTCAGTCCGATTCGTGATGATGCATAATTTTAACGTCTCTTATTTTATCATACACTTTCACCTTAACGTTGCTCACAGAAATCACATTAGGCAGGGTGCCACGCTATTTTGGAGGCATAAATCTGGGCCCTTAAAACTTTATTACTTCCTCTAGATATCACATGTGGTTGTTAAAAGAAAACATAATAAAAAACATTGTTAAAAGCTTTAGCTTTATAAAAACATTCTATGAGAGTTGCTTGCTTCAAAAACATAATTATAGTTCATACTATATTTGTTGACTTTATTATTTTAATTAAAAAAACAAACCATAATTTATGCATAACTTAAATGAAGAAAGTACCCATTTCTTTTCTAACTTTAAAATAGAAAGATCAACTGTTTGGTTGCAAAACGTAATTTTAAAACATTTTTATCAAATAGGAAAAAAAAATTGTCTAGGTTGAAATTGGCAAATTGAGCTATCTGACTTATTATAAAATAAAATCCATAAATTCAAATTAAAATTATTTATAGATAATTAATGTTTATTAATATATAAAAAACCACTTAATAAATAAGCGTCAGGTAAAACCAATAAAGGGTCTATATAAATGAGAAGAAAAATGTTAAATATTAAAGTAGCTTTTCTTTATTATCTTTTATAGTTAATGCATTTAAATTGCATGTAGTCATTAGTAATTTCTCTGATAAATGATATTAAAATCCTCTAAATTTCCCTCAAAAAAGCTTTTTTGTTTGATGTTACTAGATAGTTTCCTCGCTTGCGTTTGAAAGGCTGCAATACCAAAAATAAATATAAAGAATCAAACCTCCTTATTTTAAAATACTAAGTAATTAATAAAAATTTGAAAATATTAATTTATTGAATTTTTTATCATTAAACTAGACTTAAATGTCAAATCAATTAGCATTAACAATGCCAATAAAATATCATTTTGCATAATCTAAATAGATAGGATTCATTATTTTCTTTTTTTTATGTTTAAGATTGACTTGTTTATTTAAAATATTAAATAATAATAAAAATTAAATAATATTTTGTAATTGCAGAATTATCAATAAAATTTATAAAATAGTTTTACAATTAATTTTAAGCATTTTTATATAGACGCAATTTCTAGAAGGAAAAAATTTAAATTGTTTATTTTAGAATTACTTAAATTTACATTTTTACTTAAAATAACTCTATACCAACTCTTTTGATATAGCTATCAAAAACCACCGTGGTGCCTACACAAAATTCACAACTAGAAAGCATCCCCTGCATATACTGAACTTTTTAACAGTCACGGTAAATAGTTTCCGAAGCAAAGACGCTAATGGGAGCCAAACTCATTACCGGGAGTGCTCCGACGTAGTTTAATGATGGCGCTCCCATTCATCATCTCACTCTAGTCATGTCCGATCCCGGACCAAAGACGAATAGCCCGAATATTTGCCCTTTTAGATGGCGTCCTGTACGTTTTAAAGAGAACACGTTATGACCTAATAGAGCATTAGCCATAGAACACGGACCCGTCCTCAGGATAACTCTATTTGCTAATTGCTCCCTTCCTTCTTTATTGGTGTTTTACTATTTAATTTAGGTTAGTTTATGTTTCATAAAATAAGGCGTTTCATTAAATGCGAAATTTTTTTAATGGAAAACATTTTTTATCTTATGTTTTAAGCAAGCTACTTATATTTGGATGAAGTGCTTACTCAATGTTTATTAAAATAGTGAAATCTGTTAGAAAAAAATTGTTCTTAAAATTTTTTTGGCATTAATTGATTTTAGATTAACCCTAGCAATATGCATGGTGAATTAGGAACTTGTTTAATATTGATCTAAAAACACCCATAGTAGGTAGTTCTCGAATGATTCTTTCTGAAAGACTTCTTTTACTATTTATGACTTACTGATCTCTAGTTTTTAGGTAAGAGTTAAAATGAATAAATCTATGAATAACGCAATGAACTTATTCTAATTGATTCCGAGCGCTGTCAACATCTTGTTCCGATTTTCCGTTCCGATCCAACATTTCATTTACAACAAAAAGCTGTTTAGGTATATTTTGACTTAATAAATCCATGCTAAATAGATAAAAGAAGGGCGTCCATCTCAAGTAATTTATTAAGCTAGTAAAAGTCTAGCTTAAGTAAAGTTCAAAAACTTTAGACAGTAGGCTAATTACATAGTAATTACTATGGAAATTGAGTCACCTGTTTTTAAACTAGGAATAACTTAACTAGCTTGCTATTAAATAAATAAGTAATGAGAAAAAAAAAATTTTAACACTTGTTGATTAAAAATATTAGGTGCTTTATAGGTAATAGTAACATAATTTAATAACGTTGTTTAAAATGCAACCCTGGCTACTTGCATTTTCCATAATATTTTTGACGTTATCTGACTACAGGATTTTTTATCATGTCTTGCTCGAGACTATTGTTCTGTAGTATTTAAGTTTATATACGGTTTACTTTCATTTCAAAAGAAAGCACACTTAATTACTTCTTAAAAAAAAAAGACACGTTCATTTAGATATGCAGGGGGACGTTTAATTTTTTTATTTAACAAAGTTCTGTCAATCACCTCCTCACCTTCAGCTAACCCCACTTTGATAGGTCAAATTAGAATCTCCATCGTGTGACATATTAAGGTAAGCAGCATTAAAGTGTCTATTCAACAATGCCAAGAAAAAATTAATTTGTTGACGTACCAGCGAATAGTGAGCAAAAATGTCTGGGAATAATAAATATTTTATCGACCTTTGTATTGTCAAGTGTTTGTCTGGTAATATATTTACATTCGCGAGTCATTCGAAACTTTATATCATTAATATTTTCTGGTAGGATTTTATCTATATATATATATATATATATATATATATATATATATATATATATATTTATATATATATATGTATTTCTATATATATATATATATATATATAAAGAAATACAAACTTGTTATCAGGTAGCGGTCTATGACTAATAAAACTCATCTGTTACTTACTTCAGAAGAAAATACAAGTTTCTCCTGTCAAGAAGAAGTCACTAAAATATAGGACGAAATATTGAGAATAAACAAATGAGTTTGTCCCAGACCGCTATCTGATAATAAGTTTGTATTTCTTCAAATAGCACGGTCGATAATCACAATTATTTCTAATAAAAGCATAATACTTTTGGCCATTAAGCTACCTTCAGAGCCAACTAAAATTAAAGTGAGAATAAATACAATTTTTTTTTACAAATTTTAATAATAGGATTAAGGCTTAATGTATAGTAAATATAAAAAAATTATCTTATGACTCGCTTGTCACCGGATTGTGACTTGCCTTGCCTATATGACCTTCCTAAGATCCACAAAATTAACTGTCCCATCGGAACAGTGATAAATTTTACCTACTAACAAGAATTAATGTTTTAACTGATCTCATTCTCAAAGCTCAGACACAAATTACTAACTTTACTGCTAGATATTGTATTAATAATTTCATGATTCAACAGTCAGATACATTTACTCTTTCGATATAGCTGATCCTTACAGCACAGTACCTAAGATAATCAACCACATAATTAATGATGAGACCAACCCTAATACTGTATCATCTATTAAGGATTTACTCAAATTCTACATTTTCTTAAGATTTCGTCCTTTCAAATAAAAACACATACCAACAACCCGATAGCGTAGCCATGAGAAGTAGTTTGTCATCCATGCTGCTGGATGTGCCTTCAAAGGACTGCACTGGAAAGACTATAAACACAGATAATGAACACCTAGCAACTATATAGATAGAATGCTACTTCCAGACATAAAAGACAATATGAAAGATATTAGGTAGACGCTTCAGGATTTACAGAAATTATGCTCTGAGACTGGCTTATAAACCATTTTTTCAAAAACAAAATACAAGACAAACCTGGTTTCTTGTGAAAGTTTAGCTGCTGATAGACAAAAGAACTTGTGAATAGCTACTTATACTTGGGTTATGAAATAAAAATAATGAGAGACAACCATTTCTGTTAACAGAAGAGAAGAATAACACTTTCCTGTGCTGACTATGAAAAACTAAATGATGTATTTGAAGCAAAAATACCAATACCACTAAAACGGAAAGTCTACAATCAGTGCGTCTTCTTAATGTTGACTATGATGTAGAAACTTTAACTCGCGCCTGTCAGAAAGCTGAGAACAACTCAATGAAAAATGAAGAGGTCTCGTTTCGGGATCTAAATCGAAGATCGACGAAGAAGAAATAGTGCTACTAATATTATATCACGAATCTCTAATCTTAAATAAAATTAGGCAAGGTATGTTTTTTGAATGACAGATGTTGGTGGACAAAGAGTTTGCTGGAATGGCAACCAAGAGCGAATAAAACCTAGGAAGACTACCCACAAAATGAACCGACGACATCAAAAGAATAAAAAGCAATTGGATGCAGAACGCTCAAGACAGGAGGCAGTGAAAAATATTGGGGAAGGCCTATGATAAATGACTTTGTTTTTTAAATAGCAACTCCTTTGAGGCCCAAAATCTTGTGAATTAACTAAATAATATTTATCAAAAAAATTCATTCACCCTAAAAATTGTAAGTCAATGCTAGCTTTAATTTTATCTACTTAAAGTTAACGAAAGATTAAGAACAACCAGTTTTCCATTTATAGAAGAATGCAATGAAGATCGTGTCCTGTTTTACTACTCCTACTATCCTTAACAACGTAACATAGCCACTTTCCATTGGTATACATATCGTCTTTTGAACTTACTTTTTTTTTCTTTAATACTAATAGTAACAGTTCTTTATCTAATAAAAAAAACTTCTCTGCTTGTGAATAAGAAAGACAGGATTGAGCCAGTGTCTAAAGGTGGAATTTTTAAGCTGTCTTGTAGTTCATGTAATTGCACGTATATTGGGCGCACATATAGACTTTTAAACAGCTACCTGGAAGTTCCTAGCAGGCATCATCGATTTTATATCAGGTCAATTCTATAAATTAGAATAGCATAGATTCTTTGAAAACCTTAAGAAAAACTCAAATCTAACATTAATTGTTTTAATTCAAGAGCAAATCTTCAAAAAAGATATTTCAAACCACTTTAAAAGCATTTTTAATAGCCACTCATGATAATACAGCTACCTTTCTGCAATGGAAAAGTCCAGGTGTTTCTGGCCTCTAGTTCTTTTAATATTAAATTTCGCTTTGTTCAATTAAGAATTTAAATAAATTACTTTAATTCTCTCCCTCCCTAATTAATTCCTTTATTTTAAAAAAATTCATTGTCACTAAAAATAATTTTACTCCTAGTGATTTCTCAATTAGTTCATATTCACCAGATTACAGATCTCTGTATTGTCTCCCCTTTACAATATAACATTACTTTAAAGATTCCTTTATTACTGTCGTTTTTGAAGTTCGAAATTGTTATTGTCATGTAATATTGTTAAGGTTTCTAAGTTTAGAGCTATGCGCCTTTATTGGATATTAGTGAACGAGTCAAATAATTATTATTATTATCCGGCATTTATTGCAGTATAGTAATAACATACAAATAATTTTCTTAATACAATGAAACCATAGGTAAAATGTGACTGAGCTTAAGCATAGTAACGACATTTAACTTGTTGCAGATTAAATATACTATAATAGACTTTAAATAAGGGTAATAAAAACCTAAACTTTCTATTTGCGTACTACATATAATAAATATCAATAAAAATTCCTAAATATTTAAATCTTATGCATTGACTTATTTTAATTTCTTGGAAATAATTACAAAATTCTAGTGTATTGAAGATAGGTAGAATAGCTACAAAAAAGCATAAAAAATGTTCTAGAAAACTTAATACTCAAAAAGTTATTAACAAGCCAATGAATATATTTTGGGATATCTTGTTGAATTAACTATTTAATTGCTTCTTATAATTCAGCCGGATAGTGAATACTATATCGTTAGCAAAGCTGGTCAATTTGACTCTATTTCCAATAGATCGTTTACATAAATGTTAAACAAAATTGGACATAAAGTGGTTCGCCGAGGAACACCATGCGTAACTGTCCAAAGATCACTAGGAGCATTATTACCTTACCAGATTGATGGGTTGCTTTATCCAGGGTTGTTTTATCCATTGAATCATATATTTTAGACAACAAATCCATTGTAGTTGTCTCCTGTTGATCTCCCCTTTCGAAATGCATATTGGCTATCTGACAAGATCTAATTGCTTTCTAAGTAATTAACAATACGTTTTTTGATTATTTTTTTTTAAACTTTTGACATACTGCTAATCAATGCTATTAGCCTAGAGTTAGCTACGTTACAACTATCACTTGCCTAAATAATGGTCTTACTACTGCCTCTTTGAAAATATCAGAATATCAGGGTAAATACCTGCCTGTATAAATTTATTTGTAAGATGTGTCTTACAACATATTGACTTATAGTTATTAATATCATTGATAAAAAAAGATCCTTTCCAAGCAATTTATTTATTGTTACAGATTTAATTGTTTTAAGAAATTCTTCTTTTGTAGCTTTTTTAAAAATACGTTTATTTTCAACTCTTCAAAAGTTTGTTGTTTACCAGTTATTATGTTTTTTTGCTAAATAAGCAGCAACGCTACCAAATTATTAAAGTTTTATCATTTGTTAATTTTTATCTATCGTTGCATTTAAAATTTCCGTTTTCTTGTATACGTTTTTATTTTTTTCTAGCTGAATTTGGAAATATTCTATTTTGGCATTTCTTAGGAAGTAAGTAAGTATTTTGTTATATCTGGAAAATTCTTCTTTTATGATAAGATCTTGCGAAATATTTTTTATTGTTTTATGAAGCTTGTTTCTCTGATTTACTGATCTAATTTTTTTATTTTTTTATTCAGTTTGATTTTTTTATTTTATTTAATTTTTTAGTTTGGGTGCAATGGGTAATAGCTTTTTTAATCTCCTTTACAAAAAGCTTGCGCGTATATTTATGTTTTTGTTGAAGTATCCCAATCTTATTAATTTCCTGTTTTAAAAAGTATTAAATACACTCAGAGTATAGTAGCATTGTTATAGCTCCAGCATCAAAGAAAAAAAACTTTTATGTAGTGTTTTTTTATATTTTTTACCTAATAATCCTTGACCCTGTTATCAGAATTTGACATGAGTGAGAATAAACACAAAAACATTTTTATTTATTTTCACTTTACTTTTACATGACCTTACTTAACTTAATCTAAGATCATGATCATGACCAGAATTAGATCTTTTCTCATGTCGGTGTTATAGGGTACACATGACTATATTCTATCATTACAGATTAATTTAAAAACAAAACAGATGACATTTCTCTAGCAATTTCAGTTTAAGAAATTCGTATCAATAATAATTCTAAAAAAATCCTACTAACATGTCATTTTACTGGTAAACCCAAAACACCTACACATCGCAGCACCTATAACACTTCATTACAAGACTTTTGTTTTTCGAATGAGTATTTTAGTCAAACTACTTCTTGATTCCTGAGGTATCTTTCACGCTACCTCACTGTACTCCGAGAATTAAGAACCCACAAGCATTGATTGCTGATGTACATGTAAGTATAAACTGCACCAGGATAAGACCGGACATCTTATTCTATAGATCTAAAGCTTTTAAAATAAATTTGTATGACTAAGGTAATCGAAAGCTTTTAACTAGGTATAGGAAATTGTAGCAGGAGCTCGACTACAAAAATTGTCTGGATATTCACCATATATAGGAACTAGTAGTGAACTAGATCTTACTGATAATGTCATTTAGTTGTAAAAAAGGACACTAAGTGAACCTTTACTAATAACTGCTTAGATAGGGTAGAGAATAAAGAAATTAATCTAAAATTGATAGGATCATTAAGAATTCCTTACATGTAGATCAAAATAACTCTGGCAGATTTTAGATATTGTGACAATATTTTCATTCTTCATAATGTATTGTTCGAGAGGAATTTCTGGTAGGTTTAGAAAGATTTTAGCTAATAGATTATTCTCTCAATAGAACATTATGCTTTTTAAAGAATACCAGAAGTTTTTTATTGCCTATAGGTAATTCTAAATCGTTAAAGCATTATGTTAGTAAAGCAGTATAAGTTACTGTTAAATCTTTTTTATACCAAAGAAATCGCTGATGATTTAAAAAGAAAAAATGTCATCTACTTAAGTTTGTATCACAGGCTCTTACCGAATGCAATTCTCACAAACGGCGCATTTTCTTATCCTTAGATGCGATTTACATTTTTCTCATTTTTCTTGTCCAATCCAGGGTTATTAGCAAGAAAGCTTCATTAGGCGGATTTGCAATTCAACGATTTGCATTTATTTGTTTCGTTTTTCTACCAGGTCGAAATGGCAAATTTACGCAAATTGGTTTCGACCAACGGAAATAATAAATGGTTTACATTCATTTTATCTAGCTTTAAAGCCGATAAAAGGTTTAAAACGACTGATGATGTAGATAGGAACTTTATATTGAGCTTTATTTAAATAACCAGATATATGTAGGGTGGTATAATTAACTTGAAAAAGTCTAATACTTCATTTATATTATCTTACCAATGATACTTAAAACAATATATTTTTAATTATTCATAATTAATAACTGCGCTTCGCACTTCATAGTAATACAAATCGATGAACCAAGATTATTTATTATTTAATTTTTATGGCTTACTATTTTTTTATTTTAAAAAGAAAAATTCCATTTGCTCGGGCCTGAATTTTCAATTAGATAGAATTTATTTTCCATTTAAGTTGCTATATTTTTCGTACAAGGAAATTGTTTAAAAATATATTTTCTTCGTTCATTGGTATTTCAAAAATATAACATAACGTTGAATTACTTTTAAAAGATGGCTTAGGTGAGATTCTCACTACTTTTTCCACATATTACCAAAAAACTTTTAGAAGAAACTTAAAAGACTTCCTGTTATTATTATTATCAATATATTTTAAGTCAATTAAACCAGCCTGAATAAACCTCCTAAAGCTTGATTGAATATATTTTGCATAATAAGTCATTTCAAACTTAGTTCATAGCATAATCAATTGGCATAACTTTCATCGATTATTACCTAAAGTTTCGTCGACGTTGACAATATAATATTATAATTATTATGTAAATAGCATTTTCAAGGCAAATTTTGATTTATTAAGCGAATTGAACTCTAATTTGTTCGTGCCATGATGATGATGATTAATTTAGCTGCTACGCAAAAACTTAAAACAATAAATTTGCATGATTGCTTGCTCTTAACGGCTAATCCATTAGTGTGCGCTAAAAAGTATAAATACAAAGCCGTTACGGAGCTTTATTTAATAATATTTGTAGTAGTAGTAATTATGTATCTATATTTGCCCTTACATAATAGAACAATTAAATATTTCTGAACACTATGAATACCGGTATGCAAATGAAAGCGCCGATAATAGGAAATTACATAGTAAGTTAAATCATATGTAATAGTTGAGGTAAGGTGAGCATTGCTTTGGCTGTTTTGTCTCGATGTATGTCAAGTCGCGAAATCACTCCATTCCAGCAATGAAATATAAAATTTGTATACTTGCGCTAACAAACAACTCAATAGTTACAAGAATATTAAACACATTTTTGAAATCGCCTTAAATACCTCCACAAATTCTCTTTTATATCATATATTGACTAAAACGGTTAAAAACGACTGCCTTAGATTAATGCACCAGGTAACGCTCAGATAATACTATTTAAGTAATCTCTCTTTCTGGCAAGAACTCTAGTAATGTTAACACTTAAATAATTTTTCGGCTTAACTGGAAGGGTTCATTCTGAGGCTTATTGACTGGTTTTTATATCAAATTCATACATATCTCATCACCAGTTATAATGCTTTTCATGAATGTGAGTCTCCATTGACCCATTCTAGCATGTTTTCAGTGATCTTTTCGCAATTGAGTTTTTGTAGGAAATTCATGTCTTTTAACACTAGTCAAGTGACAACGCAATTCACACTCAAATAATTGTTAACAAAAGTAGAAATTTCGACTTTATCCTTTAGACTTAAATAACAATTTTCAGTACCTATTTTATTTTTCTAAGCGATTCGACCAATTTTAAATGCACTGTATCACTCATACATACGTGTTTTTTAATTAAAGTTGATTGACGAAATTCTTATTCAATATTTTTAGCGCTTTGACAGACAAAATCCTATTTGCTGCTAAATTAAAATTAAATCAGATGCTTGATTCGATATTGTTATCTATTGTGAAAACTGCAATACAGATTTCAGCTAAATTAAAAAATTTAGTACATTATACAAACATATGGATTATAGAAAAGAATTGTGCCAACTTATCTATTAAAACCCCTTTGACAATCGATTTAGGCTGTATTTTAAATAATTAATTTTTGGTACTTTAAAAAATTACAATTAAATATTAATAAATTATGTCTCAGTCTGGCAAAACCCTTTTAATATAATTAACTAAAATGTAAATTGTTAATCTTTGGCAGCATTTTGCTTTTATTATTCTATGAGAATTTGCCACTAATGTTGAATCTGAGCTGAATAACTATATCAATAAATAAGTTAAATATTTACATTCTACTAGTTTTTGTATCTCTATTGCCCTAATTACCATAAGGTCTATAATTTGATCTCCGATTGTTGTATTTGAGAGATGTAATTGTGTCTAAAATATTTTTTTGACGTTGTCTGCGCTCATACCTCATTTACTTTTCAATAAATCCCCGAAATGCATTATATCATCAAATATAAACAATTTCTTTATATTAATCATTGCTTTTATCAAATTATTACACAGTGCACCAGAGAAATACGCAAAAAGTGTGTTCTCTTATTTGTACATTAAGTTAATCTAAAAACATCCGATTTTGGAATATTAACTTTTAAGACTTGCATTATTTAGAAATTAAGTTTCAAACGATGGTACCATTTATAATCGAAAGCCCATTGTATAATTATACAGTATGTACGTATTACATACATAATTAAATTTTTATCAGACTTGTACAAACAACATTATGATGTAAAAAACATGAAGAATTTTGTAGTAGAGCTATGGGCACCAGCATTACCAATAAAAGTTGGGAGCCAATAGTTCAACTAACTTTCTTTTTCTTAGGAGAATAGAACAAAAGTAATAAAATTTTACCAACTTTCGGAGGGTATGAATCAAATGGTTAAAATACTTGTCTGCTAGGAATCTCTCTAAGGCAAAATAAGTCATGAAAATCAAACTTTTAAGATTTAAAAGAGACTGTTTGTATAGCGAGTAAGCCTAGAAAGAGTAGAGGTTATAAAAGGGTCGAACTTACATAGTTTAAGGGGATACTTGAAAATATTTTGAAAATACCTTTAATTTAAGGTATCACAAATGAAGTAGTGTCATTTAAGATTAAGGAGTTGGGAAGTTCTTGCCCTTTGACTTAAATATGCTAGTTCTTCTTCCCTCTATCTATAAACCACTTTGGTTTTTACAATTTGGACAAAACTCTTTTAGTTTCAGAGATGTTCGCATTGATATTTTCAATTGACACTCTATATATAACTAGTATTTTTTTTGTATTAAATACGGGATGTAAATACTTACATTTAAAAAAATATCAAAAAATTATATTTTCCTAAATCTTGTAAAAGAAAGTTGTATAGTTTTAGTTCCCGAAAGGTCTGTATTAAATCAGCAAAAACTAAAATAAAATACATACGTTCCATATTAAATAACCCACAGTAAATTTTATTTCTAAAATGTTTTTATTATGCACAAAAAAAATACTCGAAAAGCAAACCCTTGTAAGTGAAAAGGCTTTACGAGAGACAAAGTCGCGCCCGCGGCGATCTAGTTTTTATATTAAACTAAAAGGTCGGGATAAAAACGCGATCCCAATTTTCCAAACTAAATTTCCAAAATAAATCCCTCGGAGACGGTCTGCAAAAAGTGCCTTAAATTGATTTACTTTGATATCCGCCTGGACGGCTGCCAGTCTTCCAAAAAGCATCGTTTTATTTCTTAAAAGAATGTGCAATATACATTTTAAAGCTGTTTTGTTGTCTAAAACGTAAGATATACAGTTTCGATTTTTCTGGGACTCGTATAGGATTTTTTTATTATTTAGGAATAAGTAAGAATTAATAAGAAGGAATTAATAAGAATATTCATTATTTTTTTTAGATATTTGTTGCCATTATTAAAAGAGTTTAGTTTGTTGTTTTGCCAGTTTGATTGGCAGAAGCATGTATTAATGTCTTTCTTAATGACTTCCTTCTTATGTAAGGCATTGCCGAAGATAGCCTACCTGATTCTCTCTAGTGCCGGACATCTGAATAATATGTGGTCTGCAGTTTCGTCTTCCTCCATACATAGTTTGCATTCGGCGATTTCCACCAAACAAATCCTCTTCATGTGGTGACGCAGTCCGCAGTGGCCGGTATACATTCCCATTAGGGCTTTTAGGTACTTTCTGATGAGTTCCCTTATGGTATCTGTTACCTTCCTGTTACCTTGCAGGTTATATCCGGTATGAAAGCCTTCGCATGGTTCTGTCCTGTAGTCCTCCCTGTAGCGCTTTGCTTTGTTATGCACCAGGTTTGTGATTGTGTGTTTTGTCATATTGTAAACAATGCTAGTTCTGGGCCTATCAAGTTGGATTCTGCTTTTTCTTGACTAGCTTGTAGATACTAGGGCTTTTAGAGCTGCCTGACTGTCACTGTAGATTTTGATGGTTCTGTTTTCAAGTTGCATTTGGTTAACCATTCTTTCACAGATTTCAAAAAAAAAATTGATTATTGTTTCTCAAGGCAGATAGATATCTCTGTCCTTGGGTTAGTGCACTATATTCCAGCTCCTACTCCAAAATTGGTTTTTGTGCCGTCTAAATATACTGCGATGTCTGCTTTCTCTAGTTCTATCCGTTTATAGATTAGACAGTATAAACTTGTATTTAGTATTTTTCTTGGCATTAGGTCTGATGGCATACCAAGTATGCTGGGGTTGCACACCTTCTCAACCAGTTCAGTTGATTCCATCCAGACTTTGTTTGCCGAGATACCATTTATGACATGGTGCAGCGTGTAAGTCGTTCTTATAGCTTCTCCCTGCAGGTATATGTGCAGAGGCGTCAGTTCGAATAGCACTTTTATGGCGGCTGACGGGGTAATTCTGATCGTCCCCGTAATAAGCAAGCAGGCCTGCCTTTAAAGGCTGTTAATTTTTGTTTTCGCCATCTGTTGTAATGCTTTGCTCCATTAACAGCTTTTTTACAGAGCCGTAGGATATCATAGGTCTGATAACCTGTGAACATAACAACTGCATTTGTTTTTTGTTCATTCCCCAGCTTATGCCTCATATCCTGCGACAGTTCCACAGCACAGTTTTGGTTTTTTGGTCGATTTGTTTAGGATATGAGTCCCAATTAAGCAGCCTCTCTGAGGTTATCCCAAGATTTTTTACCTCCGTTGCAAATTGGATGGTTTCGCATCTCAGATTTGGCGGTTTGCGGTAGTTCTTTATGTGGATTAATGGAAATTTCCTGCCTTTCGCATCATTTTAAAATGATGTTCAGCACTTCATGCAGTGCTGTTAATATTGCTTTCTCATTCCTTATAACAGGATCACCAGAGCATCTGCGTAAGCTTGGATATTTCGAACTCTTACAGTCGAATTATGGCCAACAGGTCGTCAACGAGTAGCGACCACTGGAAAGCACATAGTGCCCATCCCTGTGGGGCATTGCAGACTGCCTATTCTATGTCTAAGAAGGCCATCACGGCCACTTCGTTTTATTTTAGCGAGTGACTGATACACATACAAGATCGTTGAGAGCTAAATCTGTTGATTTACCTGCCTGATAGGCGTATTGGAGAACATTGAGCAAGTGTTTCCCCTACGCCACATCTCTGATATGTTTATCAATGACCTGCTCCGGGGTCCTCAACAAAAACGATGTCAGGCTTATTGGTCTGAGCGAAGATGCCTCGGAAATTGGTCGCATGGCTTTCGGTATGTTTATTACGTTGGTGACTCTCCAGCACGTTGGAATGTACCCCCATGCTAGACTTGTCTGTATAATGCTAACAGATGGGGTAAAAGTAAGTCCAGGCCAACTTGAAGAAGTGCTGGTTGGATGCTATTTCCTCCTGGTGATTTAAAGGGTTGAAATAATTTATTAGCATCTTTAACCACACAAGGCAAAATTTCTGGTAAAAAGCTAGTTTTTTTTGGATAGTCGCCAAGGTTCTGGCCCAGCGTTTTCTTCATAGTGATGAAGCAATTTGGACCTGGAAAGGTGTGTTTGTGTCAGGACTTTAAGCGTCTCTCGCCTGATTTGTGTGAAAGTGCCATTGGGGTGTTTTATCGATGCCAGCTCCTGTTCATTTTCCCTAGAGAGCACGTTTGAGATCCATGCATTGCGAGGCGTTTCATTTACGTGCTCGCAGAACCTTCTCCATGAATCCATTTTAGCTTTACGAAGCACAACCTTATTGTAGACGGTAAATGTCCTATGATTTGGCTCCCAGTTGTTACTGGTTTTGGCACGGTTGAAGAGTTTGCGTACCTCAGAAGGCATTTTGTTAAGACTGTTGTTCTACCAAGGTGTGCCGCAATTGTCTCGCTTCATCTTTAGTGGACAGTTTTTATGATATTCTGTTACAATAATTTTAAACATCTTATCAGCCATGTAATTTAGCTGATCATGATTCTTTACAGTCTTTATAGTTAGTAAGTTTCTCTGTATGGTCCAGTTACAACCGGCCCAGTCAGTACTTCTCACGTTCCTGTACTCAACTATGAATCTGTTACTGATAGATATGTTAGTGTATGTAGATCTGTTACTGATATTTCAAACCGTATGTGTCTGTGATCTTCCGATGCATGATAATTCCGATGACACCACCCAGTTCCTGATCTTACTACCGATATATGTTTCCCTTTTTGCAGTATGCAATTAGATTTAACACCATCTGTTGGGAAGGTTGTTCTGCTGCATCGCTTGGGAATTATGCAGAGCATATGATTGCTTCGTATCCGTATCATCCGGAAAGAAAACGTAAGCCGCTATGGTGTCCCTGTCCCAGAAATGTGAGAGAGTAAAATGGTTAATGTTATTCGTGATAACACACCAAGGGTGTGTATGCTTATCATGATTGCGCATTTTTGCCAAGGGGTGATTCGATTACTTTCCCAGTGGTTATACCTAGTCCACGGACTCGACCTTTATTGGAGTTCTATGGTTCTTGGATAAGGGCGATGTTGATTTTCGCTTCATCAAATATTTTTGCCAGTATAGTGCTTGCAACCGTAGCATGCTGCAGATTGGCTTGTAGTACTTTGAGCATGTACAAGCGTGTGCAATTTAAAAAAAAAAATCTTTTTTAAGCAGTTTCCCTACCACCTGGCTAGGGCCCTTTAGGTCTCCTAGGTCCACCCTCTTTGGGCGGTAAACGAGGTGGTTGTTATCGCTCTCTAAAATAACTAAAAGTACAATAAAAATATGAAGCAATTACAAATATGGATTTCCATTTTAAACGGGACAAAAGCATATTGATTTTACATGTAAATTAATTAGATGTCAGACTTCTAGGTTTAATTCCTACAAAAAATTTTAAATAATGATATACACTCAGATTTATATTTAGCATTTGATAACTAAAATAAAAATTAAAATTGTTTGTAAAAAAAGTTTGTAAAACTTCCAAGCTGTTGGAAAGCATGAGTTTAAAGTGCAAGAGAGAATGTGTATAATATAAGGAATAATTTTAGGTTAGAAGAAGATAATAGTATCAATATTAATCTGGTCAGACCCAGTTGACCTAGTTTTAAGCTTCTGTAAAATACCAATAACTTCATATTCAGTAACAGTGGATAAATTCAATTTCTCTGCTATTCCATCTCCCGTTTAACTTTATTTAGACGTGCATCATCAGAACAAAGTTGCTCTTACTTGATTTTATAAAGAATTTGTAAATAGTGTTTACATAAGCAAGAGACTCTTTCTCATTTTAATTAATGCAGGTTGAAAATTTCTGTGAAAAATAAACGTTTTTTTTTCATGGTGGCAGAATACGTATTATTTTGTAGTTGCTTGTAGTACTCTTAGTTTGATTTATTAGCTTTACGAACAACGGCGTCATGTCATGTTTGAAGTAATTGTTGAATTGTTCTTAATTGATTTTCATTTTACGAAATTATTTCCAGGAACAGTGCCCAAAAAATAGTTAAAGTTATTAGCAAAAACTTTAAAATGGCTGGTTAAAGTGATGTTAAACCAACGTTTTTTTTTTGAGCAATTTGTTATATCATGAAATCACCATTATCGAAAATATGTGATCTATTAAGATAATTTGATATAGTCTTAATTTGCAGTTATATGTCACATATTTTTATATATATTTTAGGCCAGTGAGACAAACACGTGTAGCCTATATAAATTAAAGTAAGGCTTTCACTTTGTGTTTTTTTTTTAAATATTTGTTCTTCGGTTAAAGGCATACAACATTTTCACAAAGAAATAGATACTCGGGGACGAGACCTGATTAACAGCTTATTGTATGATTATCCTAAAACAATTCCTCTAATATTTACATTTTAGGCATAAAATTACATAGCCTTGCCAGAACTGTTTTGAACCTATATCTCCAATGCTTTTCAGGGGCCTTTACTATTAGAAATTTAGTTTGGAAAGTTCAAGATTCTGTAAGAATTGGTTCAATCCATTATCTTCCTTCAAGGCCTAGAGAGCTAGTAAACTGAACTTAAATTTAACACTTTAGCATCTCTGGCTTTTAGCTCCCTCGAGATTAATCTATTTATCTTATTTAAGTCTACTAAAAAAAAACCTAATTTTTAATAACATTTTATTTAAAAAAAAGCATTTAAATGGACCAGACCCTTATATTACATTTTTCTAAACTTTATTACCCTATTAAATTTAAGTTCCTAAACTAATAATTTTGTGTTGTACAATGGCTTTGCTTTGTCGGCCACATTCCGAGCGGTTTCGAAAATAAGTTCTGACAATCTTATAATAGCGTCGGCGAAAGAGCTGCTTTGTCTGACGGATACTTCCGGTTTTTAGTCACAACAAATTTTTACGTTTATAGGGCAAAAGTACGCGTCAGCTTAGGTAAATATTTGCTTGTACTATTTATTTGACTAAAAGGTTGAAACAGAAAATGTCAGACGAAATATATTTCTATTTTTTAAATATAACCAAAAAAAGTTAACTTCTAAAATTAAATACTACTCTTATTAAATAAAAATTATTTTATCATGAATTAAATAATAATAGCTATATAAGTATTATTACAACAAAGTATATTATAATATATAAAATAATACATAAGTATATTATATATATATATATATATAATAATAAAGAAAAATGCAACAGAGCATGAAGAGGGATTTATAGGCATTTTCTTAGATGTCGACTAGGATAGATAGTTGTATTAAAAATAAAGAAACTAATCTGGACACAGCACGTGATTTTTTTTAAACTTAAAATATATTTACAATATTATCGCTATCTTATGAAGAACTCTTTGAAAATTTTCATAAGCTATTATATATGTGTAGTATGTAGCACAAAGAAAAACTTCAGTACACACAAACAGGAATTGCAGTTCGTGTTAAGTTTCTTTTTATATTGGAAAACATAATCTTGCATCCACCATACTAAATACGACGACATAGTGAGTAGGGATAATTTTACAACAGAAAAGTTGACATATACATAGCTCATCAAAAAAGCTTATGGTTGACTTAACACCAGGAGAAGGTACTTTCTTACTAAAGAAAACTGTATCTCTTGAAAAAGTCGACAAATGCAAGTATCTAGGATATGAAACTTAAATAAATAGAAGCGATCAAACGCAGGAACTACAAAGACAAAATTAGTCTGGGATGGGAATATTACGTTGGAGACTCTGCTGAGACAAGTGAAGTAGGGTCAGAGTGACGATTTTAAAATCGTAAAAAGACACTGGATTGGAGAAGCTCAAGACAGAACCCAGTGGAGCACTTTAATTGAGGCTAATAATGTAGAGCAGTGGACCTAACACTGATGATGATGATACAAAACATGTGCCATAAGTTTTTATTATATTTTTTTAGAAAGAAGTTAAAAGTTTTTTTTCTCCAACGTTTTTCGATAGCGGGTGGTGCATCGCCAAGATATTTACAGGAAATATCATATACATTTTGATACTTTTAAATATTGGCACCTCTGTATGTTTTACAGAAAAACTGTATTAAAGATGCGAGTAAGATAAGCCGTTATACCAAATTGGATTACTATCTAATAAGCGATTTAGAATATATTTGAAGAAAACTAAAAACTAACATATAAAACCACCAGCCAAATAATCAAAATTCTATGTCAAAGTGTTGTTATCTATTTATTTAGTGGTTAGTATGAATATATATTATAATAATCAAGAAGATAATTACTATAAATAAGTGGTAATATATATAATCGAAAAGTCTCCAAAATTTTCTTTTTAAATTTTCCTGATAGGTATTTTCCAAGTAAAATAACAGCGCAGAATAATGTTGATAACTTTGAGTACTAATTAAATGCAAATGCTGCAGAGTAAAAAAAATTATGATGACAGAGCTGGAGAAAATAATACAGCTTTTTCTTTATGTTGAAAAAAATAAATGAATTTGCAGCAAAACTCTTCGAGAAGTTGTAGGAAACGATCATAATACAGTATTGCCCACACTAAAAAAATACAAATACCATTCCTTTAAATATTGAAAATATCAAGAACTAAAAATTATGAAAAGGACAAATAATAACCACAGGGATTTTTTACGCAATATTTGTTTTACGGACGAAGGCACCTTTACCTTTAATAATGAGCCATATGCTTTAAATTTTCGTTAAAGGAGTAAAGAAAACGAACACAGATAATGTTCTTACAAGGACCCCGTACCCTTAAAGGGTCAATGTTTATTCACTCAAAGGTCATAAAATTATTGGAAGATTTTTGGGAGGAGACGCATTCCTGGAACTTTACAAAATCAAATTGGACCAGCATTGGAAGTAGTTGCACCTGAATATGAAATTTGGTTTCAAATGGATGGCTGTCCTGCGCACAATTCGCAGTAAGTCAGGGAATATCTTCAAAACATATATAATAGACGCGTAATTGCGTCTCCGGACCTTTCACCAAACGATTTTTTCCTGTGGGGTCACATTAAAACTGATATTTATGAAAATGTTCATTATCAAAATTATAAGAGTTAAAGATGGTAATTTTAACGTCATGTAATCAAATAACTGCATATCAGCTTAGTAATGTAAGAACCGAATTTTACAACCGATGAGGATATTGTTTGGTAGTAAATGGAGGATTGTTTCAGCATTTAATTGAGAAAAATTAATGTATGTATGTACAGTTTAAAAAATGACTTTTTATTTAATCCTAATACTTTTTTGTTTGTCTTGTTTTGCTTTCTTGTATGTTTGTTGTTTGTAAGTAGTTGCATTTATTAATAAAGTCCTTTAATAAAAAATTATAAAATTTGTTATGGTGGCTTATCTTACTCGCGCCTTTAAAAAATTCTAATAGAGTTTTTCTGTAAAATATGCAAGGGAGCCAATATTTGAAAGTATCATAATTTATATGGAACTTTCTATGCCAGCTTCGCGATGCACCACCCGGTATGATTTTCTACAGTTTTGTAATAGATAACACTATAATTTTCTGTTGCCCAATGAGTTGTTTATATCTTCAACATACAATAAATAAGGAAAACATTTCTTCTTGTATTTATTTACCAAAACAAAAAAATCTGTTGTTCAACTCTTTATTATTATTAGGTTATATTATTTTTCCAACTCTCGTTCACCAAAAACTGACAAACATATTTCTGTCTATTGGTTTCTTTATGGGAAGATAATCAGGAAACCAAAGCAAAAGAAAAAAAAATTAAATACAAGTGGATGACAAACTAATTTGTGCAATCAGCTCTAATAGTATTATTGATATAACTGGAAATCCTCTCTTCTATTTACTATCACTTGTAAATAGAGTTTTCAAATCTCATAAAGATATCTAAATTTGGAGAACTTATTTTATGGCCTTGTTTAACTTTTGACGCAATATATCATAATTTGTTTTTAAGAAAGCTTAATGCCTTAGTGTAAGAGATGTAGCTCTTAATTGGGTTGAACTTTATCTGCAAGGAAGGCAGTAGAAAATGTTCAGTCTAATCTGGGAAGTTGTGACAGGAAACTCCTGCAGAAATCACATATCCTTTATTATTTTTATGAGTAAAATATATGATCTTTTTTTGCCGTCTTACCGATGCCTATTGTCTATTAAAAAATGATAGAGCTGCCAGAAAATTGTAACTTTGTATCAAGTAAATTGCATAAATACCATATCAATATTAACCTTGTTTTAAATCCCAGAAAAACCATATTTATGCCAGTATTTCCCAAAGATACTACGATAAATATTGATCCTCTAAGTATGATCCTCTAAGGGCACATATTTTGGTTGTTCAACTCGGTTTGATAGAACATCAAAAAATCTGGTTATTCTATGAGAATTAAATATTAGAAATATTGTCGGATCACATGATATATACCTTTGATTCACCCTTCAAAGTTGCGTATTTAAGCAGGAAAGATTAGAATCATAACAACCGCAGAATTTGTGGAGATATGATTGGGTTCACAAATGGATCAAAGACCAATGACCGTGACCTGGAATTTTTGGAGAAAACTCCAGGCAAGAACTATTTTATTTTTTAAGGAATGTTGCATTTGTTATACAGACAGAAATCTTTTATAGCAATATTTAAATGTGCTAGAGATAATAAAACTAGAGCCCACAATAACAAGTAAATCCTAATAATATCACCCAGCCAGTCAGCACTAAAGTTACTTGTTAACCTCAGAGTTACGTCGGGATTCTTATAGAACTGTCTACTGAAACTACACAAGCTGGGACCAAATAATGCATTGGGGCTGTCAAAGATTACCACAAGTACGAAAATACAAACCTGATTTAATAGTTCGGTCAATTTGTGAAAAGTGTCAATTTCTGCAAAAATAGGCGAAATATTGATAATTTGGCAAAAGTTAGTGTTCATTATAAAAAGCTTAAAAACAAAAAATTGCGATACCTGCCCCCATAGTTTTTTGGAAAACTCAAAATTTCTTTTCAATTGATTTTTTGCAAAAACCGTGAGATTTGAAGAAAAGTCTCCAAAACTAAAAATGTTTATAACTAAATTGCTTATAATTTAAATTTTAGGATCTTTTCTGTAAAATCGAATGCGCAGAACATAAAGGGCGCCAAAGTTACCTAACATTACTTTTTCCAAAATTTCACCCTAAAATAATTTTTTTCAATATTTCAAAAATTTTCAACTGAAAAAACCTACAAGTCTGCATTTTTTTCAATATCTCGTTATCCAGATACTGTGGCGTTAACTTTACAGTGTTACTATTTTGCCAAGAGTTTGCAGACGGTAGCTCAGAATTATTGGAGGCTTGGAAATGTTCGAAGGTTCACTTATGACTGGCTATTAAAAAATACAAACTTGATTATAACTATTAAATAAGAGGGCGCCACTTAGTTTTTTTTTTTATAAATGAAAGAAAACTAAAAAAAGACTTGATATACAATATATGTATAGGTTTCAATTACCAATTAAATGATCCTGGATAAAGTAGATTTAAACAGGCAAAAAAGAAATATCTTAACAATACAGCCAAATTATATTTACATCAAAGATATGTATACACCACATGTTCTAATCTGTTAAATGTGAATAATTTTTTTTTTATGAATTAAAATATGAATAATGTTGATATGATTAAAATAAGTTTGACAAAAGTAACATTTAAATTATGATTTCGCTACTAGGTAGATTTCAGCACTTAAAAAATAAATTGCAATTATTAAAGTTTTTTGTATATATTTGTAGTACGCAGGGGAAAATTCATGAACCTTTTTACCTAAGACATATCAGCTTTAACCGAGTTATATCTACTTAACTACCAAAAAAGGTACTGAAAAATACTGAACAAAAAATAACTAAAATTATAGATAAGACGTATTCAATTATGATATTGATTAAATATTTGTAGCAATAAATTGAAATTAAAGTTATATTAATAAAAATTTAAATAAGTGAGACAAATCTATGGTTAGTAACTTTTAAATAAATAGAGTAAACTGGCCTGTATATTCCTCCAAGAAATGAACGGCTAGCCTTCAAAACCAAGGCTGTAAATGTATGCCATTTGTAGCTCAGCTATCCGGACTGGGAATCTCCAATACTAGCTCTAACTCTAGCTCTAGCTCCACCGCTTTCAGCAATTTCCCAGGTAGATCAAAAGTAAAACCCTAAAACAATGGTTGCCATTGTATTCACTGCCCATAAAAAAATTAATGGCGTTCAAAATGTGACACACTCACCCTGCTAAGTTTCATTCTCTCTCTATCAAAATCGTGGGCATCCTGCACCAGAATTATGAATTAAACGGTTCCCTAAAGGAACAATATTAAGGACTATAAACTACAAACCATATTGACCACTTCCTGCTTCACAAACTTCGGAAATAAAAAACTGGCCTTTTAAAATCACGAAAAATTTATTTTCATGTTTTATTGCGGTGTAATGATATTTTTTACATTTGAAATGTTTTATTAATTTTTTATTATCTGGGACGTATAGTATGAATAAACTTTAAGTGTTCTTGGCATCCTCTATTTTGTGCAATTATTGACGTACAGCGACAAATACGGGCAGTAATTGTAGACAATTATATTCTAAACTTTTTTGTCTTAGAAATTGTTATTTAAAGAGTAGTTTTTGTATGAAATAGAATCCAAAAAATGTTTGACTAAACCAAAAATCATTCAAAAGAAGGGCAAATAACACAATTTTTTGGTAAATTACATGCTCCGGAAACTTTAAATATATTTCACTAAATAGAGCAGTTTCAGTAAATTATTACGTGTCATTTATATTGATATAATAAGATTTTTGGAAAATAAACGTACTGTATCTCGATAATGAGACATCGGAAAAAATTCATACATCATTGAAAAAGAATTATTTCAGGACGAAATTTTTTGGAAAAAGTAATTTTAGGTGACTTAAGCGCCATGTGTCCTGGCGTAAAGATTTTAAGCAATTTAATCGTAATTATTTCTTCTTTTGGTCACTTTTCCATAAAACCCACGGTTTTCGCAAAAAATTGATTACAAAAAAGTTTTAGTTTTCCAAAAAAGTACGGGGGAAAGGATCGCCAACTTAAAATACTAATTTCACTGGACAGAATGGCGACAGTTGTATAGAAACAATGTGTCCATGTAATTTTCCATGAACCAATAAATTGTCAAGACCTTTTGATGTTCAGAAAAGACAAACTAAGAACAATTATAGAGCTTTAAACGAAATACATGGCAATTGAGGAAATATAGATAGAATATCGACTTGTTGCTTTTAAAAAAGAAAATTAGAAGTTATCCAGTGGTATAGGAAGAACTATATTACAAGTTGATGTCCAATACAGAGTGAAAGCTAGACGATCTCCAGAAAGCAAGAAAAATGCCAAAACTCACTTTCATGCATTTAGGATAGGATGTCAAAACTAAATGAAATCCTTAGTAAAAACAGAATACAACTGTAAAAAATTGATAAATAAAGCAATAGAATTTCTTTATTCAACATGCCTTGTATTTAATTTAGGAATTTTTCGATTTTATAGGTACTTCATTCAAATCTCATTACAATAATAATTAAACAGGTATTATATTAATTGTTTTCGACTGGTCATATAAATTGCTCCTATTTATTTTTATAGTTATTTTTATGAATAAAAGCAGTAATTTGTTTTGCTTTGATGTCTCTTGACAGTAACAGATCTTAAGAAAACTTCATTACAAAAATCATATATTTTTTTTGTTACAAAAAGGTTAACAGTATTCTAATCAAATCCATCCCAGTTTTTCCTTGTGACAGCGTAATATAAAACCTAAAATCATTAAAATTTTAAACCACTTATCCCTTTTTTCTGATAATTCCCTATTTTTTCTTTTTGAGCGGGGTGTATAAGCCGTCCTTTGGTAGCTTTGCATAAAAGAGTTTGTCGCATTGTACCTTCTACATTCTTTATATGACAGCGGAAACAGGTTTTAGGGACTAAATTTATAAACACTTACCGGAATTCAAATTATCGATTACCAAGACTTTATTAAGAAGATGCCTAATTATTTATTTTCCTTTGTCTTTATCGTCTATTGTCAAACCTTAAAAAAAGAAAAAAAAGGTTTGTTCATGTTTAAGTTACACCTTCCCAACATTTTATATTATATGGCTTTTTTTATAATTTCAAAAGAGAGAACAGAAGATATTTCTTGAACAAAACGATGTTATCATCATTAGGAACAAACGTAGATACCTGGATTTTATTTAACGAGGCTCTGCTCTCCACAGTGCCGCCATTCCAGAGACCGAGCAGTGAGAAACGAAATTAATTATACTTTTCTGTCTTTTTTATATCATTATTTTTCACGGGCTATGAAAATGAGAGCACTAAATTACTCTTGTTCTCGAGTTAAATGGGTTTGTTTTCAAAATGAAACTCGACATTGCACCATTCTGGCTTTATATGCTCCTAAAAATGGATATGCAGTTAGTTAATAAGTTGTGCTTATGATGACTATTTCATACTTCTATTATATTTTCGTAAACAAGAAAATTATGTCAGAAACGACATATAATATAGTTTACTTATAATTTATATTTAAAAGTAAACTTAATCTTTTAAAGCTTTGGGCGAAAATTAATATGCACAGTGTGCATAAGGCAGCTGCCAAGGGTTTCCAATCTATATTGAGGATAAAGGTAACCTTCAAAACGTGTTATACAATATTTACCTTTCATGCCTTGTTGAAGCCTTTTGTCTAATGCAGGAACGAAGGATAAAAGCTTATGATTCAAGTAGAATAAAAATATGCCTAAAATAGGCCATAAATTTTTTAAAATATGAACCATATACAATGTCTTATTAAAATAATATCGTAAAAGCAATAATTACTTCCAATTCCTCCCAATTAACAACGTTAATAAAATTATATAAATTTCCTTTTGACTACCTACAAATAAAACTAAGAAGACGGTTCATCATAGTACTGGCAAAGTAACCTTGTTTATTGCCTATTTAGCCTAAGATTTGTACAGACATTTAAATGATTAATATAGAAAGTAGCATACATTTCTAATGTTTAATACTGTATTTTTTAATGCTGTAGAAAACATCTCAGAGGAACTTATAATGCTTAATTGTTTAGCACTTATGACAATTAAGCTCTAAAACTTCACGCAAAATAAGCAGATAAAACTTGCTGAGGGTTCGAAAAATCCGACTTTATTATTATTATTAGTTCATTAAGAGAAACATAAGGCTTACTTGGGAATTATTGATTTAAAAAAAATGATGTTAGACTTTCTCTGATTAATTATTTTTTGAGAAAAATCTAGATCAAACTTTAAATGGCATTTTCTATTAGTTTATTTGGTAATTAATAAAATAAACAGTTATCACCTTACTACTTTTTTATCTTTTCTATTTTTGATATCAATAATATTTGCCCTTATGATTTTTTTAACGCTTTAATTTTATAGATGTTAATAGTCTTATCCTAATTTATAATATTCTAGCATATCTATGTACACTATCGGACAAAAAGTAGAGCAACAAAATTAGTTTTATTCATGTTTGAATAAAAAAAATTATTGGGTTCTGATTTTTCGCTAAGCTTAATGTCACACTATCCTTACACTGAAAGTAATATTTCAGTACATTTTGGTGTACTTTTAATCATTTTAAGAACGGTAAATATTAATGATTATAAAAATTGATAAGAATGGGGGCGACTAAAGTAGAGCAACAAATTGTATTTAACAGTATTTTATTTTACTTTAGTTCAACAAAAAATATTTAACACATTTAACAACAAAAACAATTGAAAGTAATACATTAGTAATTGATAGAATATCCATTATTATTAATTACTTGCTGACAACGGCGCGGCATTGAAGCAATTAACTTCTGAATGACATTTTCGGGAAGACTTGTCCAAACTTTTAATTTCTAAAACGACTAATTTTATTTATTAAGGATTGTTTATTTGGAAACACTTGGGTACGAATACGACGTTCTACTTCTTCCCAGAGATTCTCAATGGGGTTAAGATCTGGGGATTGTGCTGGCCACTGTATAACACGAATATTATTTTCCCGAAACCACTGTTGAACAACTTGTGAAGAATGTTTTGGATCGTTGTCCTGTTAAAAAAAAAACGCAATGGCATTTCCCATTCTGCATAAGGAAGCATAACATTCTGCATGATATATTACAAATCGGTCTATCGTATCATTAATAAAGTGCATAGGACCTACCCCATTCCATGAAAAACAACCCCATAAAAATACACTACATTTACCATGCTTAATTGTAGGTGTTACGTATTTAGGATTAAACCTTGTATTGATTGGTCGCCTCATTCCATCAGAATTGAATATTTTGTAGCGCGTTTCATCACTAAATAGAACTTTTTTCCAGTCATTGACGGTCCAGTTTAAATGCCAACCTTACTGCTCTATTTCTTATTAAAACTAACGGCTTTTTAGCTAGACGTCTACTAAATAACTTTGCCTCTACTAACCTTCTTTGTACTGTTCGTATATCAACAAATTTCGGCAATAATTCGAGGTGTGGACTTCCAAGGATCATTTTGGGAAATCCTTTTGATGCGTCTGTCAGTCATTACTGATGTTTTCCTTGGCCTTCCCGATTTTGGCAACTTCTCTAAATATCCCCTCTCATTATACGATGATATTATTTTGGACACAGTGTACCGGGGTAACTCAAACTGCCTTGAAATATCGGCTTGTTTGTTACCTTCCATGAATCCATTCACAACTCTTTGCTTCAAGTCTTTTCAAATTGGAATTCCTCTCGGCATGATTAATATTACACAGAAATGTTCAAAAAAACATAAAAATCACCTTACACAATTATTTTATCCCTTTACTTTTGCTAGAACTCATCTTTTGAACAAATTATTTGAATGTTCCTTTACTTTTGAGGCGTTACTATGAAGCATATAAACTTAAACGTCAAAATAAAATCATTTCTTTTGATTGCGAAAATATTTGTTGACATTGATAATCATAGCCCACTTTGTGGTTTTAAAACTTTGTATACATTATCATGCATTTATAATTTTAAAATCGGTATTTGCAAATATTTCTGGAAGTGTTGCTCTACTTTTGTCCGATAGTGTATATCTAGACTAAAACCATTACTAATGCAAAAATCTTTGCCCTCAAAGCATCTGTGAAGACTGAAGAACAAGCCTTTAAAGAAGTTTGAATTATTGGTAATTTTGTTGATTTCCCTTTATTAAAAGCGTATTTTAGTTAGTTCATGCTAAATACTATACTATCCTAGTGCAGTTAAATCCCAACTTTTTTAAAGCTTTATTTAGTATCCAGCTTTGTGATTTCAAGAAAGGCCAATTCTGGCAATTTGCTTTATTTTTCTCATTTATAATGAGCCATTTAATTAGTAAACCATAGCAAGTGTAGTAGCTTATATTATACAGACCATACAGACTAGCCCCATAAGCAATAACTATTATATCACCCTAATTTTTAAATTGAAGTACTCTACTATTTATTTTCGTATATTTTTCTAATAACTAAGTTTAGATTAGTTATCTCCCCAGGGTAAACCGTGCAGATATACCTGTGAACTAGGGAAAAAGGCCTAATTCAAAGCTATTTATAAAAAATTTTAGCCACAAAAATCGGGCTATAAGATTTTACCATTGGTACATATTGATTTAAAATTTGAAGAGAGAAATATAAGTTCTATCTTTAATATTAAATCATTCAAGTACATTACTAATTTAATCATAATGACTGTACACAATATTGTTTTAAGCTAGGGTTTACAATGTATTTATAAATTTCTCCTGCAACCAAACAAATTTTAAAAATCTAAGTTTTTATTCACATATATATTTTGGTTTAAAACGTTTTATACCTTACAGGAATTCCGAGTCAACTCTGCTTTTGTCGATTTTTTAGGAAAAATATGAATTTTAAGCGAAAACTATTATCTTAAAAAAGCGTATACTATAATCGAAAAAAAACGTATATCAAACCCCTGATAAGAAATCAAAAATAATAAAAATTGCTTAAATATTTAAAAATCATAAGCGATTATATTGTTTTAAAAGGTAAATTTATAAAGTCGAATAATCTAAATTAAAATTATGCATACTTTAAAAATACTTTCCCTCTCCTGTCCTAATTTCATATTTCAAAGTAAATGTTGTTAACAGGATCTTTTATAGAAAACAATAATTTCTTTTTTTGACCACAGCAACTATTACTGCAATCAATTTAAAAAGGACTGGAATAGACTGGAAAGGACCTATTTTCTTAGACATTTTTTAAAATTGATTTTTTATATCCATTATATAAAATTGACTTTGAAAAGCAACTATTTTACAGCCTTTGGCTGATTTTTCACCAACAGCCAACCGAAATATGCTTATTTAGCATATTTTCGATTGCTCATAGAGGTTTCAGGCAAAATCCTATAAAGATATTCAATATGTTGGAATTGCAGAATAGAAACAGAAATATTATAGAGAAGTAAGTAGTCTAAAGCTGGCTAAAGTTTTATGCAGATCGAAATCAAACAATTCTTAGGAAAGGCACAATGCTTGTGAGATATTTCATTGAAATTTATAATATTACCGACCAAGGAACAATTCTCTAGAAAATTTTTTTGGATTCACTTTTAAATGTGTTGCTTGGGAATGCTTCTATTCTAGGAGATTTAGATCATTTTTAAGAAAGATTCTTTACTAAATTACTATTACATATTGTTCAATTGATTCTACACGAAAAACAGAATAAATGTATTTGGAGAAGTGTAATAATGAATTATAAATAGATTAACCTAGATTAATAATTTTGAAGCACTGAGGTTAAAAGCAACAAAATCAGGTACCAAAGATAAATATACAGGTTGGAGAATCAAAGATTACGCATTGGTTAAAATATTAGCAACACCGCTTTCTCTCGTCAGTGACGAGCTGCCTTCAGTCGTCTGATTTGATTTATTTTTTACAGAATAACAATAATAGTAGCGGCATGCCACATTTTACTTTGTAACTAACTGCATTATTGAATTTTAAAGTGATTTTTTATTTTTTCTCAAGTTTTTAGGGTTGTTGATACTTCTTCCGAGAGTTTAAGTTAGTTTATAGATTTATGGAGGCAACTCGACAGTAAAGTTTGAGGGTTTGTTTTCAATTGCATTTAAAAATACACCAATCCCGGATCTAAATTAGAAAGGATTTAAATTGTAATGAAAACTTGGTTTTGCATGAATTAAAGAGCGCTTAAAGAACCACTTATTAAAAAAATTATCACTTAAAATGTCAGCGCAAGCATTCAATTTGTTTCTTGCTTACCATGCGAATATGATTAAAAAGTAAAAAAAAATACTTTTCCCAATTTTCTTATTAGTAAAGCTGACAATATTGAATATTGAAATATAAAATAAATAAATAAATAAATATGCCGTTATATTGAGGAAATAAAAAATTACAATAACAATTATAAATGCGGCGAGATCTAGCCTATTGTACTTCAAAATAATATTATATTTATATATATATATATATATATATATATATATATATATGGAATGCATTATAGATTTTAACACCGGTATAGCTAAATGAGGCTTGAAATTTGGTAGCTCTAGGCTTTGGGACACAAAAATTTTTAGAATGACGCATATCACGACCATGAATGCTACTGCAGCTTACCAGCTTCTCATACAAGTACCTGGGGACTCCACTGTGGACAGTTTTATAAATGAGACTAGCCATATAAACTTTAAATCGTTCTTCCAGCCTTAGCCATTGAGATTCGATAAATAATGGTGTTACATGGTCATATTTTTGCTTACAATAACTAAATTTTAGGCCAGCATTTTGTAATTTTTGCAAGCTATATTTATCTCTTTGAGCAAGGGCTGGCCAAAATAAAACGCTTCCATAACTGATCACTGAGAGGACTAATGATTGAGTTAGAAAATATATATTGAACGGCCTCCCAGATCTCCAGAATTGTCCCCAAATGACTTTTATTTTTGGGGCTATCTCAAGGAGACCACGAGAAAAAATTGCTAAATGGGCCAACTTCAATTTACCAAAAACTCTTTTGGAAGTATAAAGTGGCTTTTATAAAAGCTTATCTTGTTGATTAGCCAAAGAAAGAAGTCTGTTTAAGTCTTTTATTTTAAAAACAAAATTTTTGTTATTCGATTTTATGTGGGTTGTACACAGTAGTATGCGAAAATATTTTATATATACCTGAATTTCCGCGTAATATTTTTTAAAATATTATTGCAAGTAATACAGTTACCTTCATCAAGTCAAAACCTTACTAATGTCGTACTGAAAAACAACGACATAGCAGACGAGTATATAATAAAAAAAAGTAAAGACACGGTCTCATTAACGATATATAATTTTATACGCTGCACGTGTTTCGCACCTATCGGAGCATCATCATGCCTAAAAATATTTTAATTCAATCAGAGAAGTTGTTATAAATGAGGTGAGGTTCATACGTGAAAATTTCGTTAAGACACACAAGGACGGGGTTTAGTCGTTTTCATTTCCTCCAGTCCCG
Source organism: Anthonomus grandis grandis (assembly GCF_022605725.1). Taxonomy (NCBI): domain Eukaryota; kingdom Metazoa; phylum Arthropoda; class Insecta; order Coleoptera; family Curculionidae; genus Anthonomus; species Anthonomus grandis. The sequence continues at coordinate 17,463,586 of NC_065554.1, read as the reverse complement.
ATTTTTTTTTACTTTTTGCTGGATCGTTCCCCACTTGTGACATCTTACGTTTCTCTTTTTTATTTCTTATATATACGGTGGTTACTCTTGACCTAACCTAGCGTTTGATTTATTGTTGGTTGTAATGAGATTTGTGTAGATGTAGGTTTAGGTAAAAAGTTTTATCATATTTTACATGGGTGCTTGCAAAATTTGTAACTTTAATTTATTTTCAGGCCTGATGATTCTCCGATAGGAGCGAAACATGGTAGCATATCAAATTATATATATTTAATGAGACCGTGACTTCGAATTTTTAACTTTGCTTTCTTTTTTTTTTGGTCTATTGGAGAAAATGGATAATACGTTTCTTTTTATATATAAATTATTTGCAAACAATTTTACTTTTTGGTTTTCAGTTTTTGCTATAAAATATTAAACTAGAAGAGAAGCTCAACCGTTGGCTAGCTCAACCGTATTAAATAAACTCTTTCAAGATAGAGAAAGTTTGATAGTTACCAGAAAATAATTGCTACATTACACTTTCTTCGGTTTTTTCCCGAAAGTATTATTTCAAATAATTTAAATTTTGTTTTGATATAATAAAATTTATACAGGAATTAATAATTAAACTAGAAAATCTTCTAGTAAGAGACGTTAGATGATTAATAGTACGAATAAGAGTTAGAAAAAAAATCGAGATTTTAGGGATTTACAGAAACAAAACATGTACAAGCCAAAAAATATACTTACCATGCATTTTTCTGCTATTTACTTTAAGGAGATAAAACTAATGGAAAACAGGCATTAATAATAGATTAAATATTTATCAATAAATCAAGACTCTACTTAAAATGTTTTAGGAGATTAAAAATAGTTCTGAAATAAAGCTCTAATCTATAAAAGATATATGCGCAGTTTTAGTTATAATAAAGAGAAAAAATATTTTAGTATAACACGTTTAAAAGCTAGATAATTACTTTACTTTATTAGATGTTTAATTCATGTTTTTAATTATGTTTAATAAGCACAGCCTTTTCTGTAATAAAGGATTCTCTTTATTGCTAGGAATGTATTTTTATATTAGACTTTATCGTATTCTTAATAACTTTACGAATAATACTTAGGAATTCCGATAATATCATTATATTGCTTACCAATTATTTTTTTAAAAATTGCGAGATATGAGATATGAGCACATTTTCCTGTAGAAAGTCCTAATTTATCAAGACAATTAACACACAAAAATACTGAAAATAACTTTCATACATAACATAATTACCAGTCGAACCCACCAAGGGAAATTCAATTATAAGTTATCCATATTGCCAGTATTCGGCAAAAGCGAACCGAGGGAAATAAAAGTTGGAAATTGGATTTTTGTTGATAAATAAGCATGCAGATCAGATTCATTTTTTACGTCCCATGAGAGCTGCCATATTAATGTTTTCCATCTGCTATACACGGTAAAGTTGATCTTTTTGAGATGGATCTGTATCTTTAATCAAACATGAGTATAAAGCGAATGATATGTAAATTGCTGTAATAAAAAAGTCATGTTTATAAAGTTTCTTTGCATCGACACTTCCAAAAGGTGCTTTTTTAGGTGCTACTCAGTATTTATATTATTAAATGATCCTATATCCTTTTTGACTTTGTTAATTAATCTATTTTTCTACAGTATGTAAAGGATAAATTGGATCAAAACTCTTCAAATGAACATCAACTTTTTATTTTACTACATAACGTTTCTAAAATAGCTTCTTATACTGCCAACATTATTAGGAACCATTGATTTGCCTTCTAACAAAATTTATGAAATTCTGCCGCATTTCCAATAATTGCCGCTCCAGCTATAAACTATAGATATTGCAATATACTCTTATTAGAAAATAGCTTTACGATACGGGGGCCTTTCTGCAATTTAAATTCTAGTATGTAATACGCGATATACTTAAGTTGAATTTATAATAAATGAATTTCTTTAAAATATAAGTTATTTACAGATTTCTTTGGAGAGGTATTGGAAATACTATTACACAGTAGTAATTCAAGAATTAGCCGATTAAAAAAATGCTTTATATTTCAATTACCTGACATTATTTATATTAGTTGTGCACTAAAAATTGCAAATTTTGATGCAGTGTAAGTAAAAAACTTTTTTGTTAACTATTATTATGAAATATACCCATACAATACGGTTAGGTTATTAATAAAGAATAGATTCATTTCATAATCAGTACTAAAATATCGATTATTGCCCTTATTTCAAAATGAGTCCTTCCTACTACCAATTTAAAAGTTACGCGTCAAAACATTAAGTAAGGTTATTGGATCTGAAAAGTTAAACTATTTAAACAGATAATATATGTAAACTGATTCACGTGCAAAAGATCCATGGTTTAAATCTGCTCAACATTACATATTTTTTGTTTTTGGTTAATTATTTTATTGCATTAAATTATTACAGTAAAATTATTTATTACACGTTTAAAGAATTATGTAACTAGGCATGTATCTAGAATATTTCTATTACTTAAACCTGTATTATTATTAAAATTAAAAATATGTTTGACTTACATTTATGGTAGTATATCTGAAGTCCTTTCAATAAGAATTAATTATTTGAGACATTTGTTCTATCAACATAAATAAAATAGGTAAATAAATCAAAGAGTTAGTTATTTTAAGATTATAAAGTTAACAATTTCATTGTAAAATTATATTACATCATATGAATTTTAAAAGATATTATTCGTTTGTTATTTAGTGACCTTTAATAAAATACTAAAATTTTTAGTTAGTAAAGTACGTAAATTATCTGACTATTTTTCTCGACCTCGTAAAGCCCTTTGATACAGTACCTAATAATTAATTGTTTACTGTTTCAAACATTTTTGAAGTTAAAGGTGTTAAGTTGGATGTAATTGAGAACCAACAAAAACATGCTAAATAGTCGTTTTATTCTTAGCCAAAAATAAAGATCAATAATTTTTTTAGTAATTGCTTAGAGATTCTTATTTTATTTAATTAGAGAGATATAAGTGTACATCTCTTCACTTATTGTTACAAAGCTCTTGTAGAATCCTTATTAAGGTATGTTATAATTATATAATGAACTTTATAGAGAAAAAGTAAATCATTTGAAAAGAGTTTAAAGTATATACCAAATATGGTATTTAAAAAAAAAGATATTCTCATATATATATGGAACTCTGGCAATAATAGGAAAACATGTGAATTTCTTCTTGCTTTAATGTTGAGAGAAACTTTCAGATTCCCAATAGCTTCACAAATTTATATCTGAAATCTATTGAAAATTTTGAGGTAAAAATGTACAACATATTGCCAATGATAGTAAGAATAATCAACAAAAGCATGTTTTTCAGGTTATGGTATTTATACAAATTTTCATTATTGTTTTAGGTATCTTATTTGGGTTTACTAGAATTGACTTTGTTTTTAATTTCATTATATTTTTTTAGTTCTAATATACTATAATGTAGGATTAAGATTTGATATAAAACTATTAAAACTTACTCTAGTCATATACGCAAAAAATAAAGTTTTTCTAGATACCTAGGAATATTATTTATAAATACATTAAGGTTTTTATTTTAAGTGTATACAAGTATATAAAAGTATAGAATAGCCGAAAGTGTACACAAGTAGGTAGGTTTGTTGAGCGAACTGTTAGGCAAGCAAAACGGCTTAACCTAAGACTATATAGAAATCATTTCATATTAAAAACAAATTTTCCAATCTATTTATATTTTAACTGGGAAATTTTGAAGAATCTACTACTACGGAAGTATATGTTTTCTAAATTTACAGCAAGTGTTCTAAACTCTCGATTTGTGAACATCTAGATGAAACCTTACTTACCATTCTTTTGCCCTCAGCTATCATTTATAATATTTTTTATTCACCAAAGAAATTTTAGAGTACTTAATTTCAAACAGGTCACTTTTGTGTCAATAAAATCTCATCTGTTAGAATCTGTAAATCGCATTCTATTTATAATTTAGCCTATAATTTATGTATTTAACTTCTTACTTTCATATTCAAAATATAACAAAAATTTAATTTTTTTTGATAAAATATGAATAGCTTAATAAATTATTGATAATTAGGCTAGAAATAAACTTAGAAGACAGTGACAATGAAAATACACAATTTAATTTAGTACACAAGTTAGATTATAATATTCAAGCTATGTAATATTATTTTCTTGAGTTTAATTGACAAGTTAAATTCTACATTATTATAAACGTAAATGTATATTTTATCATAAAATAGTGAGTTACAATAAAATTAATCCACTCTTGATATACTATTTAATAGTCAATAAGAACAGGTTAAGCAAAGCAAATATTAAAAGGTTTTGAAAATTACTGGAAGCAATTTTTACAGCCTTCTACTTTTATAATTTTAATTAATTTAATTTAATTTAATTAATTAATTTGTGTATAATTTTATATAATATTTTTGTTGTTAATAGTTTAAGTTTAATAGAAATCCGGGAAAATAAATATATCAAAATATAATAATAGAAATCTCGGTTTAATATTTGCAATTTTTCATTATTGATCAGTGCACTTAATTAAATTTTACAAACGAGGTTTATTTAAATTTTTTAATTATTATATAATTATTTCAAATTAGCTAATAATTTTTACAATATTGCACAATAAGATGTACAAATAAGAAATATGCTTTAAAAGATGTTTTTTTTATAAATATTTAACATGTTTCCTTTATAAAAATATTAATTTATTTTTAAGTATAAAATAATTAAAACATTATTAAAGCCACTTAGACATACGAAGGAGAAAGTCTCATAACCTTTGTGTTATACTAGTGCAAAGACCCATGATTTATTTAAAAATTAAGCACGCTATAGTTTGGTTTTTATATAAAAATCGTGATAACAAACCAAAATACACGCAAGCACGCATTTTAGAACACAAACAGCCTAATCGAATCGAAAGAAACGATTGTGCGAACGTTTCTTTCACTCCAGACGGCGATCCATCTTGTTAAAGCATTCGCCTTTTATACATTTCCACAGATGTATGGTTTAACCGTAATTAAATTTCTCTTTAGATTATATCTGCCGTAATTACATGAACAGCAGGTTTGTTTTCCTTGAGTATATGACTCAACGCGTCTAAGAATTTTTTTTGCGGTTCCGAGTGACTCAGGATAAAAAGAACTTTAATTTATTCGCATTTTAGGCTAAAAAAGTTGAATTTAAATATGTACAAATGTTGTGTAAACGCACATTTTTTAACGGTTTAATTTTACTTGAGATAACCTCCATATTTTCATATATGTCAATATTATTTATTTGTCTTAATATTATCTGACATACTAAGATTAAAAACTTCATTGATTTGGTTATTCCAAGTTTTTTTTTTCATTTTAACAAAATACGTACAACAAATTATGATATAATTTTTTGTATGACTAATAAAATCCTACTTACAGTGACATATTTTTATAGAAAAATAGAATAAATATATAAAAAAACATACTTTTCTGTTGTGTAATCAAATGCTCGTACAATAAAAGCTTAATCCTTAAGAAAAACTTTTTTATATTTAAAATTAATAGTCGGTATTTCAATAAGTTTATACATGTAAGTGATTTATTTAAAATATTTTAGGATAAGAAGAACTTTCATTTATTTGCATTTTAGGCCAAACAAATTGAATTTAATAATTTACTGTTGCGTAAACCCACATTTTTTAACGTATTTAGTTCCTTTTTATTTTTCTTACCGGTTTAATTTAATTTGCGATACCTACCATATTGTTAACATATGTCGATAGAACATGCTATTCTAGCAACAATTGTACTCCTGTTGTCACTTCTTAAAACAGATATCAGATAAATAATATCTTAAAATAGATTATTATGAATACTAGAATAAACTGGTTTTCTAAGCAGAGTGCTAATTACAAATAATAAAACCAAATACAGGGTAGCCAACATGAGATGACATTCCAGCTTTTCTGAGAATGCACACAAAACAATTAAAATATTTATAAAATATTAAAGCAAAATCTAATTCATTTGGTGGCCATCGACCCAACAATTTTTACAACGTGGTGAGTAAGCATTTAAATTTAAAATTTTATAAAAATTAATAATGAAAGATAATATTCACGTTGCCTTTAATAAATCAAGTTTTATTCCTTTTTCCAAACTTTACAGCTTTTTTATGAAAACCTCATTGAGTCCGATTTCATCGTTCGGTATTAATATTCGCAAAAGCTTATTGTTCGCCACATATTGCGCCCAAACAACAACACCGAGGCCGATGCAAATCCTCTTTCTGTAGTTTCGGCGTGAAACGGTCCGATTCGAACCGGTCGGTACAAAAACAAACAACATTATTCAATGCCCCGGTATTCTATGCAAATTGTTAATATTAGCCACTTTATGTATGACGGCAAAGCCATTAAATTTGATTTAATGCAATCTTTTATGCACCGAGAAAAAATCTAGTTTTTCAACGATTAACATAAAGTAAATAAGCGCTAATTAATGAATATTACCATATATTGACGTACATTTACTATTCAGAGTTCTTATAAAACTTTTTCTCAATAAATTTAAAAATGTTAAGATGTATAAGATGTCTTATTTAAAATTTATAAATAAAAGTTGGTAGAGCACTTTTCAGATATGTAATGGTAAAACTTTCATACTTAAAAAAAAACTGTTTAATACTAATAAACCTCCGTATTTAAATTTTTGTTTAGTCTGTAGATTCTGAGAAAAAGGTGTAGAGTATTAAGTCAATTTACTCCCAAAGTTAAGTTTAAGCAGCGATATTTGTGGACAACATGGGCATGATACTATTATTTCTAAATGCATTTATAACTGGTTATTGCTACAAACTTAGCTTGTAATTTAAAATAAGAAAAATCAACAAAAAAGTTTTAATTTAAGAAAGTTATTTACCTTATAATCTAATTTAAATATAAGTTTAATATTTAGTAATTAATATTAACATATTTTATTTTTAAAACAGCCTAGCGTACTTACCTTCTAAAGCTCAAAGGGTAATCGAGAAAACGTTACTTTGGAATAAATTGTATTTTTTTTAATTAGAATTAATGTGTGACAAACTTCCACGAAACTCACTGTAAATATTTTGCAGCATCAACACGTTACCCAACGTAAAAATTCCTGAAATTTACAACGAGTTTCGAGTCCTTTTCACGTTCTGTAGTGGTAATTTACATGTTTTGTTTTGAGTGCTCCCTCTTGTTTTATGATAAAAATAAGAGTGAAACGACAAAATAAAATACTGTAGTGGCATCCATGGTAACCGCTGGAATAATTCGCTTGATGACACTAGATTTTTTTTTAAAAAGATGTGTACTGAACGAATTAAATTTACATCATTCTATTGTTAACTTTCTTGCTGTTATAGAGTAGCGGCTCAAAAATTAAAAATTATACAGTCTTTAATATTTTATGCTAAAACACGTATATTTTCTTTTATAAAACAGGTATATTTTCTTTTCATACATGGTTGTGGTTATTATGTCATTCTACGCTTGCATATAAATAAAGACGTGGAATTAAAAGATGTTCGGAATTCAATATACAGAGTGTGTTTTTAATACAACGACAAAATTTGGAATGAAGGAAATAAAACAAAGAAGTTCATATGAATATTTGTATGTCCTAAGCGTTTTAGATTTTAAACTATTGGAATTTGAAGATGGTAAAGAAGAACATATGCTGATAATAATACTACTCCTATCAATTACACATTTTTTTTCCATTATAAAATTAAAATATGGCAATTATCAATAAAATGTTCTCTATTGGTTATAAAAAAATTTTTTTCTGGTAAATTTTTAATCATTGAGTTTTGATTTGGGGTAGAACATGTATATCATGTCGAATCTTTGTAGTTAAGTATTATAGATATGCAAAACATATAAAAATTTTAAATGAAAGTGTGGTTTTTAATTAGTTGACCGTCACTGCAATAACTGAATCAGCAAACGAGTTTTTTATATCGATTATAAATGCAATAAAAACAAAACAATTGACATACTAGTAGGCAGATTCTCGAAGTTTTTTTTAAAAAGAAACTTTCTTTTCTTATATGTCGACTCACCAGCTGCTTAAATGTTAAATGAAAGTCTTATATGCCTATTTTAATTGTTTTTAATTTAACTTAAAAAGTAGCATTTATTTATCCTAATATTATCTGAAAAGTTAGGACAAACAATTAAATATACAAACAAATTACTTGACAATTACTAAGCACTTGCTCATTAAGAGTTAGGTCAAAACGTAATTCCAGTTCAGTATAATAAGTTGCATAAGTCAACTGGATATGATACAAATTTCCATAAGATTACTAATATCCTACTTATAGTCATATGTTTTTGAGGAGGAATAGAATAATTATTATAGAAAAAAAAACATGATTTTCTGTGGCGTAAACAAATGCTAGTACAAAAAAAGCTTAACACTTAAGAAAAGTTCTTTTATAATTAAAATTAATAATCGGTATCTTAATAAGTTTATACATCTAATTGATTAATTTCAAATACTATTTTTAATAATTTAACATTTTATTGATTGCAAATAGAAAAGAAATTAATGTATTGCTTTTGCTAGATATCAACAACAGTATCCTAAATCATTTACTTATATATGAGAAAAAAAAGCCTGAATCTTAAAGGTCGATAACACTAGATCAGAACCCAGAAATTTGGATAAAAGTCTGTTAAGAATTTTTTTTCTAAGGTCTAGATGATCGGGGTTGTATCATGAACGTTATCCCGAATGACAGCATCCTGGATGCAAAAAGTTTATTGCGGTTCATCGGCGATTCGCTGAGACAGGCAAGTTTAAGACCAAGATGCATGATACTGGTGTTGCTCGAACCGTAAGAACGGTCGAATTTGAAGAAGAGGTGCTGCAGCGAGTTGGCGATGAACCATCAAATAGCATACGTGACGTCGCTAAGAGTATGAATACGAGTAACGCTTCTGTGTGGCGGGTACCATCCTTACCACTTCCAGAAAGTTCAAGGTATGACTGCCTGCAGCCGATTATAATCCTAGAGTTCAATTTGGTCGATGGCTTCTGGATCACATCATTGCACAACAAAATTTTTTACGATATGTTTTGTGGACCGATGAAGCCTCTTTCATAAGAGACGGTATTTTTAATAGTAGGAATAGCCATGTTTGGGACGAAGAAAATCCCTATGCAATTTTTCCAAGAACACATCAGAATCGTTGGTCTGTCAACGCATGGGCAGGCATTGTTGATGATTATTTAATTAGGCCATACCTAATTATTATCATGCGGTTAACAGGACCTATTTATCTGCGTTTCTTGGAGGAAGTTCTCCCAGAACTCCTTGAAAATGTTCCACTAAACGTTAGACAGCAAATGTGGTTTCAGCATGATGGAGCGCCGGCTCACTTTGCTGTACAGGTACGCGAGTATTTGGCTCAGCGGTTTGGGCACCGTTGGATTGCCAGACATGCAGCAGTTTCTTGGCCTCCTGAGTCACCCGATTTAACGTCACTCGAATTTTTCTTGTGGGGACATGTAAAGTCTATAGTCTACGAAACTCCAGTAGAATCAGAGCTAGACTTAATTGGACGAAGAACAGCAGCATTTGAAATCATTCAAAACGAGGATCTAATTTCTAGTGTAGTTCGCCGAAATCATGTGCGGCATTTAAATCGGTGTATTGAAGTTGGAGGAAGACATTTTGGAAAATTGTTGTGATGGTATCATCATATACAAAAGGTAAAAATAAATGCATCAGATCCTATTTAGGTAATTAATATTTTTTCTACATTTAAACGCGTCTTAGGGCCGTAGTGGCGTAGTGACAATTTCCGGACATGGGTTCCTATACTCAAATGGATTCTACTGTTGCACTGACCACCCCCTAGAAGTTTGATCCCATAGTTCTGAAACACCCTCTATAGTTGAAAATGAATTAAAGTATATTGGATGGCTACTATGTAAAAATTATTAAAGAAAATTAAAATATTTAGATTAGATATAATTTATAAATAATACCTTATAATATGTAGTGTTTCTTTGTATTTATTCTTTTATGTTAACTAATAAATGAAATCATTTTATATTTAATATTCTAATAATATTTATTTTCTTTGTACTTAAATTTTTTAGTAGCAGTTTTAGGGTAAATATTTTTTCACTTAAGCACTTTATTTACCACATGACGCGTGTTTCGCTTATAGTGTGGAGATCTTCAGGAAAAGACAAAACTTAACATAAAAGTATTTAGGAATTTTTTTTTAATTATTTTTCGAGAATATATCATGCCAAAATAAAACGATATTAAAAAATATGCCTATAAAACGTGTTAATAATAATCATAATATTAAGTTAGATTAATTAAAAAATTGGGTGTTCCCAGAAATCATAAATATCCTAATTTTATAGTCTAAAATAATGAATATTTAATTTATCTTTAATATGAAGAAATATAATATAAAACCTAATTGCTAGTTAACCAACTTTGCAATATTAGTTTGTAAGATTTTAGCAATATATCATTTAAAATATTATATTAACAAGAGCTTTACTCTTTAAGTTTCGCATTTTATTGAGTTTTCACTAGCATGCCATAATTTAAAAAAAAAATTAAGTGTCTTCTGTAAAAAAATAATGTAATTAAAAAAAGTTAGTTCAGGGTAAGGCATCGTAATAAAGAAAGTGCAACTATCGATTGGTTTCTAATAGGCGCTAATAGTAAACAAAAATAAATCTATAACAGTTAGCAAATTATATTTTTAAGACTTGTCTTACCCACTTAAAGAATTATCAGACCTGCAGATACGAACTCCTTATACATTTATTTTTTCTTAAAAGTAACTTTCCACATTTGGATAAAAATTGTCTAAAACTGTAAAGTTTAAAATTCAAATGGTAAAAATTAAAATTTACTGAATAGTAACAAGTATAGAAGTATAAGAATTCTATATATATACGAGTACTTAAAGAAAGTTTGCACATGTTTGGACATAGATTAGATGACATTAAACAGGTAACATAGAAGTTTCAAACCATTAATTTGTATTTTCCATCATGACATGATAAAATATTTTTTTTTTTAAATTGGTTCTTTTCATAATAAACAGTAATAAGAATCGCTCCAGCAAATCGCTAAATATTTGGCACATTGTATACAATAATTTAAGAAGGCATAAAATAAATAAAAAATCGTAGCTTAATTATAACTATTTAATTATATATTTTATTAGCAAGATTTAATGTTATGTTCTAGTAGAGTTTATGCTAGAAATATTTATAACCTAAAAATTATTTTAATTTATTTGCTTGGGTTGACCAATATGTCGTAAACTAAAAATATACTAACCCCTTATGAATTATTTACATAATTTATGACCTTTCTCAAGCATTCAGACCACGTCTTTTGCAGTCCACTATTTATACGGTTTATAGGACATTTGTCTCAAGCCTTCTCTCGACATCTATAAAACAGAAATAAAAGTCCCTCGCGTATGTTGCAGTCTAACATTTAAAATTTAAATTTCGTCGCAACCAAAAGAACGACTGTCCACCAAAGACACTTTTTTTATTAATGAAGTAGTTTATATTCAGGATTGTAAAGTTTAATGAATAAGAAGAAATCACTATTCAGAATGTCTTTTTTATACAGTATTCCAGATTTAACCTATTTCGTACAGTAAAAATATATAGTGAAAAAAAAATAACACACCAACCCATACTCAAGAATAATAATAATAATAATAGTCGTGCCAATTTTTCACATCAATTTTTTGTCATTTATAATCGTTTCATGTTATGCATAACCAGTTTTACAATTTTATTATTAAACAGATTATTTTACATTTTCAAAAGTTAAGTTTTAACACGTATGGCTAATTCTTGTTTTAATGCATAAATTAAAAAAGGCTTGTTTATTTACTTTTAAATTTTTGATAAGAATCTGCTTTTAACTTATATTTTTGCAAATGACATGTTTTTATGTCACATAGAAATACTTTGAAAGCATAAGCTTGTGACTTTTAAGAGAGATTCTATATAAAACTATATAAATTTAATAATAACAATGAGTTGCTTGTTTATAAAACCCAAATTATCTTTTAATGTTCTTATGGATTTAAATGTTTACTAAAATAATAACTCATATTGCTCTTATTAGCTCACAAAACATACTTTATTTACGACTTGCCACATCTTTTATCAAGATAGAATCTTATATATTTACCGCAGATTTATGATTTTGCTAAAAGTTAATTATCTAAAAATATTTGCTATTTATAATTTTCTAAAACTCTTTGAGAACACCTTAAAATAATATTCTACTTAGTTTGAGAAAAATAATACATATTATTTAAAATATGTCTAAAACTTATGATTTTAAGCAAAATAATCGATTTAATAAAATTTATACTTGCAAAATATACCTAACAATAAAAAAAAATAACATTACTAAATCCATTGTCTAAACCTAATACATTTTGTCTAATGCATAACCTAAATGGGTACGAGTTCGCTTTTGCTAATTTATTTACCTGTAACTAGAAACCTGTAGAGGTAAGTAGTTTAGTTAAATGTGTGCTTTAGCTCGTATTTTCTGTATATAGAAATATCAAAAAGATAAAATGGATGGAAATAGTACGTGTATATAACTAGATTAATTTGGTGAGAGTTAAATTTATATAGAGAATAACTAAAATCCTAAAAAGCACTGAAAAATAGTTTAAAGCTAATGATTAAAGAACTAATAATAAAGAAACATTCATGATATATCTTTTGGGATGAAAACAATAAGAAAAACTAAAAATGTTTATATTAAATAATTTAATGCAATATTAAATTATTTTTTATTTAAAGGTTTTTTAGGTTTAGATTTATAATGTTTTATGAATATTTAAACTTATCGTACTGGTAGGTAGTGCATTAAAATTATATATGTATATATTAGAAATAGATCCCTAATGTAGGGTTCTAGTAACAAACATGTAATTATAATGTATTAAGCAACTATATCGCTTACTCGTACCATCTTTGTTTCTATTAGCATGCCGAGAAAATTTATATACCATAAACGTTTTAAAATACCTCTACAAGGTAATAAAAATTACATTTTCTTTGCTAAAAGCTTTAAATGAATTAAAATAAGGATAAAAAATAGCTGTCGTGTATACTGTGACATGCATACGGTGTTTGACCTTGCGTGCTTTAAGTTTTAATTTATTTTTTTATTGTTTTCGATGAAATATAATAAAAACAAAACTACATATTACTCATTATAAGGGTGAGTAAAAGCATTATAATTGAAATAATGTAAAAGCAAAATTGTTATACCTTAAATAAGGTTTTTTCAATTTTTTCATATAGTTAACCAGTTTTGAGTGTTGAGTGTATTTAAATGAAGTATAAAAAGCGTTTCTACCTATTCTATTTAATATTATACTTATTTAAAAAACTTCATTATTAGCGTTAAAATCATAAGAATTTTATTCTTTAAAAAGATGGTGATCACTTATTATCCTGGGCTTTGGCTCTTTAAAAAACTTTAGTTTTACGTGATATAAATTAGTCTTTTTACTTAAGTTGCATCAAAGAAGTTGAGTTACTGAGGAATTAAAAGAAAATTAAGGTGACATTTAACAATATATATCAGAAATATTTATTTTTTATGATTAAAATACAGAAATTTAATACGTCGATTTATCTATTTTTTTAAGCTAAGGCATAAGTTAACAAAATTTTACAATTTTCTATAGCATATGATAAGGAAATTAATAAACATATTTACTTATTTATCACAATCTGTAATTCTAGTTGACATTATCTGAATCATTATTAGTTAAATTACGGTCCCTAAATCTCTTCTTTTTATAGGTATTATGAATAAATACCGACATTCATAAACAGATTTTTTAAATTTTAATAATAATGCTCTTATTAAACCATCTATTAAAAATTAAAGGACGTTGGTTTGGTCGTTACTGTGTTTTTTTTATTTCCAATATAAAAATTTATATATATAATTTTTAAATCGTGTTATGCCGTGTGGCTACAATTACCGTATAGTACCCTTAATAATGGTAACTATTTATTGTGATTTGATTAATTAAAAATCATATTAATTATCAAAAAAATAAGCGAAGGCACAAAAACAGAGTTCTGTGTACTTTGTACTGACTAACTTCTTTCAAAAAATTCTTTGTTTTGGCTCAGTATTACCTAAATGAGAAATGCTTTAGCAGCTGAGAGTAGAATTAATATTCAAGATAAATAATAAAAACAATTACTGAGGGATAGCAAAATAGAACTTAGCAACCCAATAATTGATAACTTTTTTAAAAACACCGGGAAATTCAACATTAAACTACCCAAATTAACAAGCTCCAAAGGAGACCAAAAAAAAGCAAAATTGAATACCTCGGCCTTAGGTCTTAAGTGTAGAAATCAAGTTTATAACGTTAAAGTAAATCCCAAGTAACTAAATTTAAAAAAAAATAGCAGAGTTCTTTTACTTCTTCTCTAATAATTACAAATCAATCCTAATTGAAGCATTGTTATTCTCTCTTTAATTTAACGTTTTGCCTGATTTCTCATTAAATATTATTGCATGGGTATTTTGACATCCAAAAAGTACCAAATTCCGAGCGACTGTACTGAAACACACATAGTTGAACTAGAAATCTCAGAGGACCATAGGAAATTGATCTGGATACGTATTCAATTTATAATTTAAATGTTCTTGACAGGCTTTCCAGCGAAGTGTTCTCAGAGGTGTTATTTTGTTAAATAAATTTTAGCTTGTTTTCGATTATTTAATGCTTAACGTAGCTATGTACATCACTGCTATTGGAAATTATCTATTATGTCACTCGCCATTTAAATATCAAAGTAGTATATTCTTATATTGAGAATCTTACTATTTCAAGTCGAACTTCAATAGTGTAGTAACGGCTTACCTTAATTATTAATATGAATAGGGTGTTTAAATTAAGGTGGCAAGATAATATCTCAATAATAAATAATCCAGGAGCTTTGGGAAAAAATCGGTTAATAATAGTATTCAAAAGATATTGCCAAAAAATATTTTTAAATTCTGCTGCCAGGGGGCATAATTTTGTAGTGATAATAGGGAACTTTTTTTTAATGTTCTTAGAAAAAAAATATTTTATCGATAATTTAGCTACAATTCTATATCTGCTTGGTATAACAATTTTTGTCATAAAATATCAAATTAATGCAGGAAGAAAGGGAGAAAGATTATTGTTTTTATTATTTTGCTCTGGGATCGAGAAGATTTTAAAAAAAAGTCTGCACTTCTTGTAAGTGTTACGTATTTTTTCACTCTTTATTTAATTTTTTAGGACAAAACTATGTTTAATTATGATACTTGAATGTTTTTGGAGAACTTTGTTCATCTTATCTTCCTTACCGAAATTACCAGTGAAATTGTAGAGTCTTTGTTCAACAGTCAGATTTATTTTAGTTCTATAAATAGATTTTCATATCTTGTGATTTTTCTTCTTTTAGTTTTTGTGAAGTTAGGGGTCAATGGCACTAATACGTCGATAATAAGAGCAGTTTTCTTATTTTCGTCGATATTGACGATGTCAGATCTAGTGCAGTAAACTGTCTTATTTGTCGTTATAGGTCAATCTCAGCATAGCTCTATTGTGGGTGTTGCTAAAACTGCTTATGGCTCGTATTTAAAATATGCTCGACATATATAAAGAAGACCATTTTTAAGTGTTAATTAATAGCAGTTTTTGTAGCTTGATTGTGGCGACCTATATAGGTTTTGTCGACAGCTTGCTTAATCCTGCTAATAAAATCTTTGTTATTGGAGATCTTAAAATCCATTTTGATACAGATTTTACACAGTGTGCAAAATATATGAAATATAAATATATAAAACATAGTTTTGGATTTCATCCACATATCTTCAAAGCAACCAGACTTGAAAACTGTCTTGATCATGTATTTTCCAATGTTGATCCTGAGGATCTTGACAGATTGTTATAGCACACATCTGACCATAAAGCTGTGTATCTGGAATGCACCTCGGTAGGACGAGAGCAGTTTTCAGGGCCTCAAAAAGTTACTGTTAGACCTATTACTGAGAGGGGAAGACACTCGTTTTCACCTCATTTTGTTCACCTTATTTCCACTGCATTTCTGGATTGTTTTCCAGAAAAGACCTTCTCTAAGAGAAAAGGTTAGGCGAGTGTGGTGAATTGATTTAATGTCGGCTTGAGAGCAATGTAGGATAATATTTAGTTCTCTGTTGAACTTAATAAATAGATTGATGTAGCCTATTACTTACAAGCATACAAAAAAAATACAAAAAGTTAATACTGAACAACAATAAAAGTTGCAAAGAAAGCTAACAAAGACTAAAATTTCTCAATCTGATAACCCAATAAAAACAATGTGGAATGTGGACTATTATTAATGAATATAGGGGCAGCACAACACCTGAAACTACTCCCAATGTAACAACTACTTGCTTTGTTCTATAAACTTACTTCACTATATTTCATTTTCCGCATCTGTCTTTTACTTTAAGTTAAAGGAAGTGTTTCTTGTAATTTTGTGTTCTTATTATTTCTATCTTGGATGGCTATTAAGAAAACCCTCAGTCTCTGGATAATTACCAGCGCTTATCCATGCTAACTATGACGATTTGTCAATATTATGAGGCTGTTGACTCTTAAGGAACTTGCCACTGTAGACTTGCTCCATCCACGCAGCTTGATCTTGTTAAACTGACTTTATGTTAAATTCGAGATCTGTTTATTACAGATTTAAAGATGTATGCCCTTAGTCTTCTCCTATTTTACATCGTTGTAGTCGAAGAGGAGTCTCAAACTTTGATCTTGGTTTCTGCATAACTTGTAGATGTCACCATTCCCTGAATATATCTTTTTTGCAAAACAGGTAAAGTCTTTTAGTTGATGTTTTTGTATTTTGGCATCGAAACTTGATCAGCATTCGGCTTATCGTTCTATGTAGCTTATTTAGATCAGTATCGGACTATTTTAAAATCCCGAAAGTGTAGATACTACTCAAGTATTGAGGGCAGCGATTTGTTTTTTGGCGAAAAGTTTGGTGCTTAAAATGTTGGCGGCTTTAAATTTTATTCTCTTAAGTTGCATGTGGTCAATACGTTGAATTTGTGGCATTTCCAAATATTTATGAGGTTGCAGAATATTAATGCTTAAAAGCTAGTACTATAATTGGTTCTCCATTACGCCTTTTTCAATGTTTACAATAGCGCACTTATTAGGTTCAAGTCACATGTATATATTAATACTGAATATTTTAACGATGTTTATTAAAGAGTATAGTCCGCTCTGATCCTCTCTGTAAAGCTTCAAATCATCGACTCACAACAAGTGGAATAGCCTGAAAGTGTTACTTGTATTGAGCAGGTATCCAATATTTATATTATTAAGGAGTATTGATAGGGCGTTTAATGCTAGGCAGAACCATATCAGTGATCAAGAATCTTCTTTGATAATTCCTCCAAAAATTTTAACTTTCGCATTGTTATTTTTATTAAGAAGAATATTTATTATTATTACTAATCAAAAATACAATATACAAAAAAATTAAAATTATAAATATAATTTTAATAGGTTATACCTAAAAAAACTTTTTGCTAAAACCTAGTTACAGTATTTTCTTAATATAGTTTATGGCGCCCAACATGTGTGAACTTTTAAATATGTAATTTTTATGTGGGGTACTTTAGATGAGGTGTTGTTAACCTAACTATTAACAATTTGTATTTTAAGCAAGATAAAAATTGTGAAATATGAAAAATTGAAAAAGAGAGGTGTTAATAATAAAATAATTTTTTAAATATAAACTACACTTTATGGTTAGTCATTTTTAATATTTAATTAAGGACACAAATAGAGCCTTAATTTTTTGAAATATATTCAAAGTATTCTTAGAAATCTAAAATGTAAGCTTGGCTAAAGCTTTTACATTATAAGACTGTTTATTCTTTGTACATAATATAATAAATATGCATTAACAGATTCCTTTGTTTTCTTACGACAAAATCAGATAATAGTAAAGATAATAATATTATTATATATTTAAATGGAAATTTCTCGGTTAAACATTGATTGCCAGAAAAGTGGTTATTTATATACATAGGTCTGGAAAAGCTCTTTACATATAAATTATGCATGGAGTCTAAAAGCATATAAATATCTGCAGTATAAAAATAAGATTATTTTTTTATTATAAAACATTTATGAGCAATTAGCAAAGCCCATTTCAATTAGACCTGATATTTTCAGTATATCTTCACAATTTGCAATTTAAAAGATATCCACTGAAATCCATTTATCAACCGGTAGATTCGATAAGCAGAAAATATTCGACTGCATTACAATTACAAATCTGCCGGGTGATAGATCTTCGGTGATGCATTATCCTACTCTGAATTTATTATTCTTATTCCGTATCGATACGTTTACATGTATTTTGTATGCAGTATTTCTTAATAACGCCTCGTGGAAAAATACTTTTCTTACGAAAACTGATATACAAATATATATGGCAATTCAGGCCGATGGGTATTGACGAAAATGTGTTGAATATCGTGTTCTGGCATTTTTATCTTCTTATAAGTGTATAAAACTTTTATGCCAATATTAAACTTTGTACTAAATTTAAATAAAATTACTTAATATACAATATGGTTTTATTTAAATATAAAATGTAAACAACCGACTATATTTTAAGTAATTAAATTAAAGGAGTATTGACTAAATTAAAACAAAATTGTTTTTATTGTAATTTAGGATAGCCTTCACTTATTAGTAAATTATTTTATAATTTTTAATGTAATTTATGTAAATTTCTAGATGTTATATAAGTTTATGATATTGATAGAGAAAGGTTTTTTATAAGCCGTCAACATTTACTTTTCGTTCTAGAAGTAAATAAAGCTTTCGTGGAGGAGTTCCAGGAGATCCAGAAATCACTCTGACAAATACTCAAATAGAATAGGTCCCTGTTATTAGCTTCCCCTAGAGTCCATTGAAGAGATTTTACCTGTAGTATAAGAATATATAGATATTATTTAGAAGGTCTAAGAGGTTAATTGAGCATTTTATAATCATCAGCATAAATAAAATCTCTTTTGGCAATAAAACTAAATATTATGCCCTAATTTAATTCTTCTGTCGAATGCAAATACCACGTTTATTAAGATCCTTTACAATTCTAACAATTCATTGGTAAACTGAACTTTTTTAACTGTTATTTAATAAAGCATCTTTAAGCCTTAATTCCAGAATTGGCTTTAAAGAAGCAGGATGATTGGTGAGACATCATTTTTTACAACTTATCATTTATTAAAGGTATTTCTGTAATCACTAGATTTACTATTATTAGTATTTAGCAATAAATAACACATAATATCAAATAATTTAATATGGTTTAAAAACTAATTTTTTTCTTGAAAATAAAATTTTTAAGATATAAACAATTATTTGCTAATTATACTAATATTTTATATGACTTTCCCTCTGCAGATAGTAAACCCTTTTTCGTTCGCAGCAGTAAATAATTATTAAAGTAAACTATATAGGCGACATCGACCCGATAAAAAGCTAATATTGACCATGTTGTCGTTTCACTCCTACATAAAAAAAATTAAATGGTCTTAAATCAACTCTATATAATTTCCACGAACCATTTAATACCCACGTAGTATTTGCATTTTTTTCTTTTTAATTTTATTTGGTTTTGTCTAGAAGCAAAAGGTTTCAGTAATCCTATTTGTGGGTTTCTAGGCATAATCCTTAGGATAATAATAGGGTTTAAATACAATGTTCTTAAGTAATTCTTTTGGCAATATTTAGAATTTTTTTAAATTGATAATAAAAATAATAATTTCTTTGTACTTTACCGATTCCCTTCGTTTTATATTATTTAAGGTTTTTTATATATTTTTGTTTAATCAATAAATTTATTTAATGAAAAAAGTAAGATAAAATCTGATCTATGTCTTGAATAATATATTTTGTTAAAAACATGCGACGTAAAAATATAAACATTAGTTAAATAAATTTTAGTATAAGGATTGAGTAAAAATACAAAATAAAAACATATTATATATATGTATGAGCTTTATAATGATGGTATTATGTTGATTAAGTCATTGGAAAAGTTACAAATAAGTTAAGTTGATAAACTTTTTCAAAAATACCATACTAATACTATGGTGAATGATTGGCTTTTCAGTATATCTCTTACTATAAGAGGTTAAATATGAGGTAGGTTGATTTTGATTTATACTTTTTTTGTAAAGTATGGTTTTGATTTGTTACCTAAGTAAAAGTTAAACAGCTAAAGTAGTCCATGTCTATGCATTAACAGGCAACAGAAAATGAAAAGCAAACCTCGATTCCCCATTTGCCTTTACTGATAAGTGAGGAATTAAGTAGGCTGCCCATCTTGGCCTTCTTAACTTCTTCAGGTTGTGTTAAACTATTGTTATAAGGGGACTAAGAGAACTGCTATCGTTCTTTTTTACATGTTACTTAGATTTTTTTTAATTAAATTTACCAAATTTCGCACGCAAGATCTTATTTGACCAGACGTATATAATTAATTTGAGTAATGAATTTTAGTGATGTTAACTTTGAGTTCTGAATTAAAATAGCGTATAGTTTATCAAAAATCTTTGGTTCCAATTTAACCATTAAAAAACTTCTTACAATAAATTTAATTGCAAAGTATACAAAAACTTAAAAAGATACTAGAAGTTGCAGAAGTATGACTTAAAAAGCCTTAATGCTATTTCTCCACTGATAGAAATGCCAGTTATGTAAACACTTTAAAAGCTTTCGATATATAAGTTCGATTCTTAGATCACATTTTTTCCCGCTTTCGTTAGTGGCATTACATAATTTCCTCTTAAATAAGCGTTAAAAAAGTAAATTAAATATGGAAAGATAAAAAGATGCTGAGAAGCATCTTTAACTAGCCAATGGACCTTTTAATTTAGCTTCTATGAAGTTTTTTGTCCTGCAAACCGTAAAGTTGCAAGAAAATGGGATAAGGATATTGCTTACAGAGTAAAAATATATAAATATATAAAAAAGCCTATTATTTCTTTTGATATTGATCTTAAAACTAGATACAAGCATATTTGTTAGTTATACAATATGAAACTTAAAATAGTGTTTCTTTGATATTAGAATTCCAATAATTTTATAAATTAGTAAGTAATTACGTTCACATGTAATTGATTAGTTACAATTTTATTGGGCAATTTATATCAATTCATAGGTGAAAAGAGGAAGGGTAAAAAAAACTTAACAAATAGTTCGCATCTTCATGTAGTTAAATATTATTACTTAACATCTAATCTCTTATAGGGCATAAACTACAAAACAGGTTTCTATGCTAGAAATTATTCTTGAAAAATTAACGAGAATGATTTTCCTTTTTTTTCCGATTTTGAAATTCATAAGAGAAAAATATAAATAAATGAAAAATCCTTTCTCTTATTCCATTTTGTTTTAATAAATACCTGACAGGAAATAAAATATTTTCTTTTCAAAATATGTTTTTGACAATATTTATTTAAAGAATTATATTGCTTAAAATACGCTCCCAATAACTTTCCCTCGAGAACTCTCTTCCCCAAGCTGAACTCTTTAGGGAGCGAGGAGGCCAATAAGAAATCACTAAAAGCCTTCAATTTATAAAGCCATTATAATATTCTAAAAAGAGATTCTGGAAAAGCATCAGGAAAAGTTATTTTTATTGATATACAATCGCATTTAATTTTTTAGTAAAATTGGTTTTTTGATATATAGAAAAAAGTCTTAGCAATTAAAAAAAATAATTTCAACAAATAAATGTGGCTAATCCGAAGTAAGTATTAAATACAAGATAAGATAAGCTTAAATTTGGGAAATCAAGGAGTATTTTATAATTAATTAAAGCCCGGAACATTTTCCTAAGAACTTGCAAACGTGGTAAACCCTAAAGGAACATTTTCAAAGCCCAAGGAACTGAAATATTCATGAATTTATTTCATTGCTCGCGAGTAAAGATCTAATATGTAAATTTGGCTTACTTCCTAAGCAGTTTTAAGTCGAGCAGCGCCACCAGAGGTCGTTAGTCTGCCCTAATTGTTGCAACTTTAAGAATTTCCGGTCGGATCTGACTTATTTACATAGTAGGCTTTGGTACACAATGTGTCACGTCTAATGAAGTGGCAAAGTTTTTAAGTAAATATCACTGAACTTTGTAATTTTACTTTAAAAATTATTTCGCTCTAACAGAAGGCGATGGCTACGATGAGAAAAAAATTAACTTTTTAAGTTCAGTAAGCTTTTAAGCAAAAAATAAACTTTTAATTTTGTAAAGGAAAGTTTAGGTTTTGACAAGATTTTTAATTTTAGTTAACTTTGGAAAATAAATTGTATAACTAGTAATGAGTAAGGGTACTCTTAAAGATTTAAGGATAAAAACATTATCACCAGTCAATTTTCTTAATAAATTTATACATTTGGTATATTTGTCGTAAAACGTATATATAATTGCTTATAAATACACAATTTGCTTCACTAAAAATTTTTAAAAGTTTTGTGAACAATGATAGTAAAAAAACAACAGTACACAAAAATACATGCTATATATCTTAAAAAAAAAAAAAAAAATTGCGTGGACAAAATGTAATTATATTATACAGTCGTATTACAAATAAGAGACTTAAATTCAAAAGTGATTTACTGCTCATAATGCTCTTTGCAGTAAGTATAATTAAAGCATTACGAAATGAGAAAAAAGATCATTTGAATAGTGAACTTGATTTCAAATAGCACTCGATTGTGTTTTTTTTTGCATTATACACTATAAAGTTTTTAACTAATTTTCACCGTGGGTTTAAAAATAAAGATCATGCTCCTAATCCTGATCCTAATAATTATGAGATAACCTTTTTGAAGTTGCTGATACATGCTTGAAAAATAGGCAAACATTTTTAAACTTTTTATTAGATTTTATTTAGTACCCTAATATTCGGATTTCTTTAAGTTGAACTTCTATTAAACTGCAAAAAGACAGACTTTATCGCTGATTTCCACACTAGCGATGTCATTTAAAGACAGTATAAGCAAAGGGCAATATGCTCTGGAACTTAAGGTACCTACTTCACATTATATCGGCTTACGAGAAAACGTCATGATATTAACCCTTACAAACTGATTTCTATTAATTTATAACTTTAACTATTCCAGAGGTATTTCTCTGTACCCGTAATGCTGGATTTTATCTATTAAAATATTATGATTTACATAATAAAAAGTAATAAAGAAATTGCAGAAACTTGTTACTGACGAGTGACTCTTGTTTAGAGGTATACCCGTAAGCGAAAACATAGCATCGATGGTAAACTTATTACTCCAGAATTTATCTTATTGGAGAGTAAATATTTTATAATTAAAACAAAAAGAAAGAGAGCTTTTTTTAACCAATTCTTTAATGATATTCGATAACGTTAAAGGAAGTAAAATTGGACGATATTTCGAAACTTGTTCTCTATCACCTTTTTTATATAATAAGTACATACATATTACATTTCACGGTCTCGTCTAAAAAGATCTCAATGTAAGAATACTAGATAGTAGTGCGTCTGCATACTACAAGGCTATAAAATTTAAAATAAGAAGCAAGCCTTCGAGCGACATGCACTCTTACTTGTTTCGGTTTTCCTTTTTTCATTTTAATAATGTCAAACCTCTTTGATATTTCTATGCAGTTCTCTTTGTAAAACCTAGGCCTATTTGTCGTATTTTTTAATATTATGTGGTTTTGTATGTACATAGTTTGGTGATAATATTTAGGTAGCTCCGTTTCGCATGTCAAATTTTTATACCCATCGAAGTTCTAACCTTCTTTAATGTTTATTTTTAGTTGTTTTTTTTAATGTAGAGAGTAGATAGTCCTTTGGTTGGAACCTTTGATGTAATGCTTAAATTACGAGACAGTTTTACCACTAACCAAAACTTTATTTTTAATCTCGACGCGTGTTTCGCTAAGAAGATTAAAACTAACTTTTATTAAAAATTAAAACTCAAATTAAAACTTAGTTTTAATCTTCTTCTGAAGATGCTAACATCATTAGCAAGATACGTGTCGAGATTAAAAATAAAGAGTTTTGGTTAGTGGTAAAACTGTCTCGTAATTTAATTAGACGGTAGATGTCAGGATACAATAAATTTAAATTTTTGCCGATGTTGCTGTGGTATGGCGTTCATCTTCCTAAGAGCTATTACAAAAGAATACTTTTGTTATAACTAGGTCAAAATTGCAAAGAAAAAATTGTTTTATGTGCAAAATATAAAAACAGCTAAAATATACTAATAAAATCAATCAAATTTATTTCAGCAACATCAAAGTTATAGGATACATATCAATAAAATAGAGGAACAAAAGACACAACTTATCCCTTACAGTACCGAGATAAAAAAAATTGAGTTTGGGGTTTATATTTATTTTACGCCGATAAAGTTGGGTCAAAAGTTACGGAAAATTATTTTAAAATATATTCGAAAGGGTTAAGGGAGAAATTTAGGGAGTACAGAATTGTGTGTCTAGGGAGCCAATATTAGAAAAGCACAATTATGAAACAAAATTTATTACTTTGTATGAAATGAAATAAAACAGTTTTTATCTTTGGTTAAACAAAGAAAAACATTACATTTTAGCCAACGCGTTCTGGACCGATTTTTGCACCCTTCTAACCTACATTTAACTGGGTTCTTCATTTCTTCATTCTTTGGCCAGTGTTCAAAACCATCAAAGCGTTTGTCTGCACAGGGCAAACTGGAAGGCATTCTTCTCTTTTTTATTTCAATTCCTTCAACGCTAGTCTCTTCCTTTATATTTTCTTGGCATTCTGTTTCCTCCAATACACGCTTTTTAGCAGTCCGGCATTCAGATATTCCCCAAAATTAAGTCTAAATTCCAAAAGATCCATAATCTTCCATGATCTTTGCTTCGAAGGTTTTGACTATAACAATTCCTTCGATACTCCATCCAGCTGTTTACTATTGCTAAGTCGAACAAATGTAGGATGGCTTTAAGAGTCCATTTCCGGGTTCGAAAGAAAGATCGATAGTATTCCATCATTTAGTCGCAAACATCTACACCACCCATGTTTTCGTTGTATGATTTAACAACAGCTGGGCATGCTATGCCTGAACGTTTTTTTTCTGTTTTATTCCATCTTTGCACCTCAGTTTCCGGCTGTCTTCCAAAAGCCGTGGATATCATTAAAACAGATTTATTATCCTTCCACTTTGTAATGCAAAGTTTATTATCGGTTCTAACAACTTCTTCTGACTCTCCCCTATTCATTAAACCGTATTTTTAAAAATCAAACCTTTTCACTCTGTTGGATATAATTGTAGCAGTTGCATCTATATTCAAACTCGTCAATTTGGTCATCAAAGCAATAGTTGAAAAGTGACTGTCAAAATACAGGTAACTTTTTTAAGGTATTGTTTCTGCTAGATGCAATATTATTGAGGGTCCCAAGCCTAAATCCGTATCTTTTAGTGGGGTAGTATTGCCCTGGTAGATTTCAAAATCCAACACCAGTCCGTCGGATGTCGTAAGAACGAAGTTCTTTAGACCCACTGGTCTTGGTTTATTTTTAACAAATTGTCGAACTGGACATCTTCCCAAAAAAGGAATCATTTGTTCGTCAATAAAAAAAGCTGTCTTTTCTTTTCTTTCAATGGCTTTACATCTACTGCCAACCAAATCAATTACCGGCTGTATTCTCCACAACCTATTCTTTTTTTGTTCCTCTTCTGATACGCTAAGATTATCAACGACATGTAAACTTATACGTATCATGTAAAACTATTAAATCAAATTAATGGGAACTTATATTTTCCATTCCAATACATGTGTATCCTTGGAAGATGAACACATCCCATCAAAGCATTCATTCCGAAAAATTTTTATTTATTTCTTGAGAGGTAAAGTTGTTTTCTTTTGCATTTTGTTGCAAGAAATACTGCAAAGTTAAATTTGAAGCTGACTCAAAAAAATCATCATCCAAATATTTAGCAAAATATTCGTTTGGAGTTTTTACGATGGATGGAGTATAGTCCTCTTTTACAGGAAAATCCTTGCTTGTAAAGTTTCCATGCTTCCAATGGAGAGTCTGGAAATGTATGAGGGGTAAATCATCTTCTGAATCTGAAGAGCTATCAGCTTCATTTGGTGCTACAATTGGGATCTTTTCGTGAATTTCAAACTCATCTTCTTCATCCTCGGACTCTAAATCCGACCCAACTTCGTCTAGAAGTTGGAACAACCTCCTCGTCATCCTTTAGATGGACCAAATCAATAATTTCCTTACTTCTTCCTGTAACAAAACATTAATTGTATCTCACTTAATTAAAACTAAACCACGTTAACTTCCGTGGCTTACAATTGTGATATACATAACAAAACCATTCTTGGAATCAACAATTTTAAAGATATTTTTTGAATCTCGAAAAACAATACACTTAATTGAAGTTTATTATACCTATTTAATATTAAGCACTTATTTTTTCTCCTAATTCTATAAATAAATAATAACTTACCTGCACGAGCCATTGTTGAAAATAATCTAAAACTTTTCAGGTTATGACAAGAATG
Source organism: Anthonomus grandis grandis (assembly GCF_022605725.1). NCBI lineage: Eukaryota > Metazoa > Arthropoda > Insecta > Coleoptera > Curculionidae > Anthonomus > Anthonomus grandis. The sequence goes on along the minus strand of NC_065554.1, from coordinate 17,436,856 downwards.
CATTCCCGGCAAAATAAACGATTTGCGCGTGCGCACCTATAAAATGCACTATTCACAATCATGTCGCATGGTTCTCTACCCAGATTAAACATTTTTTGATCCTTATAACACTAGTAAATAAGGAAGTCACAATTGTGACATCGGGTAGCGTAAGGGTTATCACAAAAAAATTGATGAATGGTATATATCTATATATTCTTACAATACTGTTTTTATGTTGATGACATCCTTTTGTCTCATTTTTAGACTTAGTAGTGATAAGAGGGTACGTAGTGGTGATAAATTAAAATAGTCTTTTAAATTACAACTTTTCTCATCCATTATGGCAAAAAATTAAAAGTCCTTAAATCAAATGTTTAATGCAAAGAATTCTTTTATAATAAAACATACTTAAACTATAAAATAATTATAGTTTGAGGCTAAATGAAGACTGAAGATTGTGAAAACTTATTAATGGATATTCTAAAAATTAAAAAAAAATAGTTCGAACAAGATAATGTCCAAAACCAAGAGCAGAAAATGTCACGGCGTAGCAACTTTATTAAATATTGTCATGGAACACGTATGACATAAATTAAATGTTCAAATATGAAAAGAGAAAAATTTGCCAAATAGAATAACTGAATACTATGCATGAGGAAGAATGTTAAAAAATATCAAAAAATTTTTGTGAAATTTCTGAATATTATTGGCATACTGATTAAATGATGTCATAAAAAAATACTAAAAACAATAATTTAAAATACTAAAACATCAATGGGTGTATGATTTCTCCTTTTACTTAATTATGAACTATCTGTCGTTAGTTTTATTTCAATGATTAAATTTATAAAAAGGAAAAATTATAGAGCATATTAAATTCTATAATTAAAATAAGTCCCGCAGGAGGCTAAAATTGAATTTTTCAACGTCCACATTGTTAGTTTAATTACTTAGGCGTGGTTTATAATTACATAGTTTTAGCAATACTAGACAAATAAATAGTTAAAGATGTTTTAAAATATATTTATCAGCAGTATATAACATATTATATTTATATAAAATTACATAGAATAAACAACAGTTTACTCGTATTTCAACATTAAGAGTAGGGCAAGCTTATATGTATTTGATTTTCCATTATAAACGAGTACTAATAAGAAACTGTATTTTTACAAAAATAAAATATTTTTTGATAAAATGGCTTTTGTCAGGACTTTTTGAACCAGGATTATCAGTTTATTTTTTTGCACCAAAAGGCTATGGTGGCAGATTTACATAAAAAATATTGTTGAGTATAACTAAGTAGGAGATTGAAGACACAAAAGCTTCTAAGCGTTTCTTTGTACTAAAATTTTAGTATATACGTCGCTATCATATGGCTTTTTGGATGCCGAAAAGAGCCATGCATTAACTTGAAATAGAAAATTAGATAGCGAAACCTTAAGTTTAAAATAAAATAATAATGCTTTACCAATTCCTTGATTCTTTTACTTTTGCCAGTTACTGAAAGGATCATCCAATCACTTTTTAATTAAGTAGATAAGTAATTTATTCTTCTTAAAACTAATATTTATGACATTGCTATCTTGAAATGCTTCATTATGTTAACCATAATCTAAATGATAAATTTTTATTAGCCTTAAGTTTTAGTGTAGAAATAGCAACTTAATCTCTAAACAAATGACTTGATAAAAATTCTTCTCTCTCATCTTTTAATAACAACTTAACATTATCAATGTTTTGTTCTCGAAAATACTTTTTTGATTGTAAGAATATCTGCTTAATATTACGAGAAAAAGGCTGTAGTAAATGGGTGAAATGTGTAGAATTAACGTCGTATGCGACATTAATAATTTTACTCGATATCGTTCGTAAAGTCTCACCAGTCATCTCTCACCTCTGGGTATACAGGTTAGGGAATTGAAGATTATGCATTGTCCAAAATAAGGGCAACACTGCTTCCTCTTGCCGAAGAGCGGGCGACTTTTTTGTTTTTTTTTGATCCGTCTGTTGTTCGATACTGGTCTTGGTAAAATGAGCACAGAATGTTTCAATTCACTACTTTAAACGCTCAAAAACCTTAAGTTGCTGCAAAATCAAGTTTCTTCTACCATTCAATTTTAATTTTAGACCTGGGATCAGTATATTTTTAACAAGACCACTGTCCTGCTCATAATGCGGTTATGGTAAAAGAATTTTTAACCAATACATTACCTAAATCGTCTTATTAGTGTGACAATATTCGATTACTATTCCTAGATCTCCACATTTGTCCCTAAATGACTTAATTTTTGATAAGGATTGTCTTAAGGAGACCATTTACAAACATGAATTTAGTAGGGCAAAAAATTTAGAAGAGTCGCGAGAGAAAATTGTTAAATGTGCCAATTTCATTTAATTAGAAACCCTTTTGGAAATATGTAATTGCTTTTATGATACATAACTTAATTAATTTTTGTTAAGTTTATTTAATAGTTTTAATTTTATTTAGTGTTTCAATTTTTCTACTTTTATCAGAGTTATATTTTAGTTTTATTAGAGTAACGCATTAATTTTCATTACGCAATACAGAGCATAATAAAGATTTTAAAATTTCGAATCTGTGTGCGTTGTATGCTGATATATGTAAAGGTTGCATCAGAAAAAAAATAGAAATACCTGAACTTTCGCGTAATATTTTGTTGCAACTAATACAATTACACCCAATAATATTAAAAGCCTACTAACATATACGAAATGCATGCGTGTACATTGCTATATGGTTAAATTTGAACCACCCACTTAGTGGCATTGTTGGCGTTAAGAAATAAAAATTTTATTTCTTCATTTTACGTGATTGATCAACCTAAATGAATAAAGAACATGATGATCTAAGTGAATCCCCTTCAAGTCTGGAATAAACTGAAGGTGAAGGAACTCGTCACTTTTAGTATACTCTATAGTAAAGAATACTGTAATTGGTTTAATAGCCCAGGCAGCTAAGACCATAACCATCTCTTGAGGAACGTTGCGATTGTTGGCTTATATTTTAGATTTATAAGTAAAATTGTATTAAGAAACCAGACTTAAGTTCATTTTGACTACTGAATTTAAATTTGTCATTGTTTGAGATAATTAGAAGTTTATTTCTGTATATATATAAAAATGTTGTATAAAAGTATTTGGGCAAAGCCTACTTGTTGCTGTACAAAATATTATGTTGTCGTTTTGCCTGTAAACGTCAGTACTTAAAACTGCAATTTTTCTTCAAATTTCACTTCTAGCATTTATACGTTGTCTCTTTTAAATAAGAAACCAAAATATTTATTAGGAAATTAATTTCAAGACATGCCATATACGAGAGAAATATGACTCTGAACTTGAACTATGTCGGAGCATATCAAATCATATCATATCAGCTATCTCAATTCGTAGTTACTTCTTTAATGCTTTAGTAACAATGTGTACTAGCTTTAAAGCTTAAGACTTTATTTTTGGGTGAAAGGTTTGAATACATCGAAGCTAGCGCTAATTTTTTTTACGCTTGTTTCGTCACAAATGTAGTTATTGATTTTTTTTTTCAATATTTTTAGGTAAATTATAACTGCTTTATTATAAATACATAACATTCCTTATTATTAAGTTTTCTGCTTTAGTTTGTATAATATTTATTGGTTTATTTTGTGTGTAAAGGTTAAGAGTTAAATTAACATAAGCCTATTTGCGCCTTTTAGGCCTATGTAAGGCCTGTGTAAGTTCATTTAATAATTAATAAATATATATGGCTGAATTATTAAAACTTAGTTTCTTATATTTATTATAAGACTTTCAATAGGTAAAAAATTATAAGTGGATTTTTTTTAGAATAAAAAACGAAATACTATATACTTACATAAAATATACCATGTTTTTTTCTCTTTAATTATCAAACAAATACAATTACACAGTAAATCCTTACAATTATAGGGTATATAACAACCCTGAATTAGCTACGCCAAAGGATAAAACTCCGAATTTATTATTCGACCGATGATTTCCATTTTCCGGCAATATCCGAACATGCATTTATTATTATGGCTTAGCCAGCAATATAGATTATAACCTTCCAATTTTGTTTAGATTCTTATTAATTCGTTTGAAAAATTGAGGGCTTTTTTTGCTAAGCCATGAGAAAGAACTCCGTATAAAGGCAAAAACAAGAATAAAAGTAATATATAAAAAAAAACAAGTAACCCCACAGAAAGTAATCCTTATCCCAGATTCGTATACCTTAATCCCTGTTTTTAGGCCCTCTTAAATGTAACACTCTTAAAAATTCGAATTTCGGAAAAGAGCGACACAAAAAGCACCGGATATAATGGAGGAAGGAGCCTAGATCGTCATCTGTGATGGCATTACCGCTGGCGAAAACTATTGAGCTCCATGTCTGAATAACTGAGATTTTCCGGTGATGAGAAAATTCCGCTTCTATAGATATTATGCTCGCTTATAAATCTGGAATAGAAAATGGGAAAAATGAATGTATGGGATTTTTAGTTTAATGCAAGAATGCACGATTGATTTTAGTTGGATTCTAGACATGGAAGTTATTAAACTTGATAACCGCAGTTTATATTTAATACATATTGTTATGTATTATTAAGTAATAAATACTAAAAGCTATTAGCTTATCGAGAAAAAAAATTGGATATTAAAAACCTAATTAAAAATATTGTTTTCGGCATAATTTATATACATCTATTTTTGCAACAATAAGGCTACATTTTATCTGAAAAATATCACGTATGGAGAATTTCTGATTATAAGAAGGAAACAATATTGTCAAACAGACATTAAATTATTTTATAAAATATTTAATTAAAAGATAGGAAAATAATAATTTACTAGAGAGTTATTGATGTTAGTTTATTTTTTTTAAGTGATATGCATCACTGTTATATCTTTTTGTAGAAATTAAAATAAAAAAAAAAGTTAAAAATGATCTAGGAAGTTTATTAAGGAAAGCTTCTTAAAACAGTAAAGTTATTACATGAAATGCAACATGTTTACCAATCAAGCAAACTTAAAAAAATAGCTCTGTATACTTGTTACCAAGAGTTATTGTCAATTAATAATTTAATTATTGTCGTTTAAATCTATTTATGGTATTATGTTACAAATTCATGTTATGAGTATCATAGAGTGATCAATATTATAGATATTGGAGATAATTATTTACGAGCTTTTTTTATTAGCTTTAATGTAAAACATATTATTACTTCTATAATTTAATGATATATATATGAATTAGCCTGTGAAAATATTAAATCTTAAACCTCACCAATTATCTGGGAATAAAGCGAAAAATAAAAGACGTATATAAAAAATAGCTTTTTTAGTTTTTTGTTCTTACTGCTCATTGTTAAAGACATTTCACGAATTTTTTGTCACCATATTAATTATGTAGCTTAATAAAAATTGCGTTATCGACTTTATTTACCCAACATTTTTACAAAAGGTCCTTTACTAACAAATTAACTCTAAAGAACTTTTTTTTTAAATAAAGAAGCAACCTTGCATTAAACAGTTTTCTTTTACTGCCTTAAATAAAGCTATTTGACGCTCTCTAATAACGATCATATTTGTTTTGAGTAACAATTTTTGCAGATCTTTTCTAAAGACTGCAGGGTTATTATATTTGCAAATTGGTGCTGATTTAATACAAAAAGAACACATATTCATTTCTAATAATTTATTGAGTTCTGTTTTTAAATTATTTACTGTTAAGGTACTCTACTTAATAACAACTAAAGAAAAATAAACTATATTTTGTATCCATTTAAGTTATGCATATTTTACTCAAAATATCTTTTTGCTTTAATTAAAATATTTACGAGGTGTTTTCTGAACATCAAAGCCCTAATATCAATAACAGGAATAATGAAGTAATTTCTATATAGATAAGATCATCACAGGAAAAATATAAAATCACTCACTAGTAAATTTTAATAAACGTAAATAAAACAGGAATTAAAGTATAAATAGTCTTTAAGAAATTCAGCCTTATAAGCACTGAAAATTGAGAAGATCGAGAAGTACTTTATCTATGCGCAATACTAATTTCGTATCTCCAATCGTGAAATCACAAACTGCTATTGGACGTTTTTCTTATACTTAATATGTACAAATATTGCCGATTTAAAAATTTCCTATTAAATATTATTACTATATCGTCTGCCAAAAAATAGACTTCACGTTATTCTTTTTTTTTTACTGTAGTAGTATTTAATTATTTAAAGTAATAAAGTTTTAGTAGTTTTATGTAAACTGAAAATAATACAGGACCCAGACATGCGAAATTGAACTATAGTACACTATACAGGGTGTCATTGAAATGGTGTAAAAAAATTCGGGGGGTGATAGTACTCCTAAAAATTTTAAAAAAAGTTCCTATAACTATAGGGCGGAAAATGCATATTAAGGGAGTTAAGGGCACTGAAAGGGTAAATTTAAAAAACGGTTTTTTGAAATTGTAGGCTTAAAAAACGAGATAAAATTTCGAAAAAAAATCCTCTGCCATAAATTTTGACCCAAAATCAAATGGTGATACTGAAAAATAATTTGGAAAATCGGAAAGGGTAGTTTTTGCAAGGGTAGGGGGTTAATTCGTGAATAACTTTTTTTAGGTTATTTTTTTCGCAACGTGGGTTCATTTTTTAAAAACTACATACTTTTTCCTACAAAAAAGGTACTCTTGTTGCACATCGCCCAGAACGATGGTTTTCGAGAAAATTGAAGGCAAAAAGTTTGCTCTGATGGGTTGCTAACTGGTTAAACAACATAAACCTATGAAAGTTATGGGGTTTCAAAAGTAAACACGTAGTTATTAAATAATTAATTGAAAAATCTAAATTTTATGATTTTTAAAACATCTTATTGCTTTAAAAAACGAAATAAACCAATTACCAAAATTCCTTATTAAAATAATGCATTTCTTAATTCATTCATAGTAAATGTTCAAAGTGACCTCCATTCATTTCAATGCAGACATCTGCTCTTCTTCTCCATGGTCTGCGTACCCTGTGGAATATCCCTGGGGTTGTACGAATTTGATTGGAACAGTCGATAATGCGTTGACGTAGTTGCTCTTCAGTATTAATCGGCACTGAGTAAACCAAAGTTTTTAAGTGGCCCCAGAAGTAGAAATCTAATGGATTAAGATCTGGTGATCAAAGTCACAATTTGGGATAATTTACGTGTAAACTTGTCAACTCGCGCACGTTGAGTTTGAGAATAGGGGATTGGGTCCGCGTATTGAATATTTGGTACTCGCGGTGTAAACTAGGCTAATGAATCAAATAAGTATGCATTCAATAAGGAATTTTGGTAATTGGTTTATTTCGTTTTTTTAAAGCAATACGATGTTTTAAAAATCATGAAATTTAGATTTTTCAATTAATTATTTAATAACTACTTGTTTACTTTTGAAACCCCATAACTTTCATAAGTTTATGTTGTTTAACCAGTTAGCAGCCCATCAGAGCAAACTTTTTGCCTTCAATTTTCTCGAAAACCATCGTTCTGGGCGATGTGCAACAAGAGTACCTTTTTTGTAGGAAAAGGTATGTAGTTTTTAAAAAATGAACCCACGTTGCGAAGAAAATAACCTAAAAAAAGTTATTCACGAATTAACCCCCTACCCTTGCAAAAACTACCCTTTCCGATTTTCCAAATTATTTTTCAGTATCACCATTTGATTTTGGGTCAAAATTTATGGCAGAGGATTTTTTTTCGAAATTTTATCTCGTTTTTTAAGCCTACAATTTCAAAAAACCGTTTTTTAAATTTACCCTTTCAGTGCCCCTAACTCCCTTAATATGCATTTTCCGTCTTATAGTTATAGGAACTTTTTTTAAAATTTTTAGGAGTACTATCACCCCCCGAATTTTTTTACACCATTTCAATGACACCCTGTATAAGTAACTTTAAGTAAATCCAAAATTACCTATAATTTATATATTTTTTAAATACAGTCACCAATTTGTGCAATGTTTTTCTTTAAAAATATTAAAATAATATGTATTCATTATTATAAAGTTAGAAAGAGTAAGAAATATATACTGAAATATAATATTAGATTTGTTTCAATGTTCAATAATCTTTTACAGAAAGCTTAACTTATTTCAACCTCTGCACCAATGCTATGTTATTTAGTGTAGTATTTATTTATCGTGAATTGAAAATCCGCAATAAATTTAATGGCATTTCATTCCCGTAATGTTGCAATTGCGAAAAGTCTTTAGATGCAATAAAAATTGATGCTATATGGCTCTCTAAGGGTAATAAAAAAGCATCAAAAGCAAAAAAAGGTAGTACTTACGATTTTTATTACAGATGTACTAAGAGAGGAATATCCAATAAATAAACATGCATCAATGGAACATCGTCAAAGAAGAAAGGGTTTATTTTCTATGTTATTCTATATATTTTTAAATAGAATTTATTTTTATTTCATTACTTACAGTTATTCTTTCCTATAAAAATATTTATTTCATTGCTAATAAATATTTTAAGTTAAAATAATGGTATATTAATATTTCCGATTTCTTTTATCTAAAATATAACAATTAGACTTAAAAAGGTACGATTTCGTCAATCTCATCAAAATTTTTTCTCTCAATTAATCGTTCTTTCAAAACAAGGTTCTTCCATTATTCAGTGAGACTGGTAAAGTAATATAATCAATCTCTTTCCGTCGAGTAATCCCGCTCGATGTATACCCATCATTAATAAAACACATGGACGTGATATCGCTTAACAGTAATCTAAATTTCAAATGCGGAATTTTCCCTACTTTTGGCTCTCATATGTCAATGAATCATTTATAGATTTACATTAGAACAAGAACTATGATTTTAAATTATGCTTATTGCCTTTTCTTTTTCGTCTTAGCTTAAAACAATATGCAATTTATCTGTACAAGGTATTATATTTAGGAGACAAACTACGTATATTTTGACTTCCATTGTTTTTTTTAAGAAATTTAAGATAAGCACTTAATGTATTTTAGCTTGAAGAATTTTTAAATTATAATGGAAAAAACAACTGCATAAAAAACAAAAACGTTAATAAAAATAATTTAATATTACGTTAATAAAATCAAAATATTGAAGATGGATATATACTACCCCTAATAAAAAACATTTAAAATAGATGTTTCATTTTAAAAATGCCACATTTATGTCTTTTGTTTTTTATGTAATCATTTTTTAATTACGATTTTTAAATTCTTCAAATTTTTTTCAAAATATTTTTTAACAAGCTGGTTTATATTTAACAGATTTATAAAGAATCCACCATTTTTGCATCTCTTAAGATGCAGCAAATCAAATTTCTAATTCATTTGTCTTTTTTTTTAAATTTTGTAAATCAAATAGTAAAAAATTGTGCCTTAATTCACAGGTCTCAAATATATTGAACATAAGATCAGAGAATTACTTGTACTTAGGACACTCATGCGATACTTTCACATTCTACTACCATACATGAAAAAAGTAAAAAGATAACTAGTATCCGTCCTATTTTAATTTTTACCCTAGAATTCTCACATGTAGTGTTATTTCTCTGTTTTTCTTTAGTAGTGAACACACAAGGTATAAAGCTTGTTATTAGTTTGTAATTTTAGTGTAAATTAGGTTTAACGAATAAGTGTTCGTTCGATTATTTTGATTTCTATCTAACTAATGGCGACACACGTGTGATGCTTTGACCTTATATTCAATATATTTGAGGTCTTTGACTCAGAGTCAATCTCTTTAAAAAATAATTGACTATTTCTTTGAATTCTGTAGGTACTTCATATTGGAAAGGCAATTTCTTAATGATGATTGACAAAACGCTCGTCAGAAAGCGAGAAAATCTGCCTTTCATTGATGTGATAAAAGCAAATTAATAAGGAAAACGAAATTATGTTATGTATCCATTCAAGTTATGCATATTTACTTAAAATATAATTTCTTTTTTATTTTAAGTTCTTATATAATTTTCATAATTATGCATAAATTAGTAAATTAAACCAGTAGTAAAGTTATTTTAAGTTAATTCATTTAATAATAAAAAAACTAAAGCCAAATAATAGAATCAACAGTTCCACAAATCATAAGCAATTAAAATTTACTTTGGAAATAATAATTAGAACTTTATTTAATAAGTTCGTCATTCTTAATAGGCGTACTATGCTTTTTAAATTACAATGCTAATCATAATTAAATTTGTTAAAAAGAATTTTATTATCCCTTGAAAGGAAAGTGGCTTCTAAAAAACCTTTTACAAGTTTTACCTTGTAAACTGTCGACTTTACTTCAATTTATTTTTATACAGTTCCTGGAGAAAACTTTTCTCGGCAAGTAGATATTATTATGTCTATCCCGTTTGATTTTCATATTAAAGTGAAAATTTCTCTTTTTTATATAAAGTATATTACTTTCGTTGAAACACACCAAGAGGCTTGTTTCTTACAGAAAAGCAGAATTTCCTCTTGTAAGTTAACAACTTTTTATGAGGCAGAGGAAAATTAAGGTTTTTTACAAATTCCAGTATTTTTTTTATTTGGGTATAATAATAAAATCTCATGTGTTTTTAATTTAAGAAACTAAAAAAGCTGCATTTTTAATAAAAGAATAAAAACGTAGTGGTAAAAGAATAAGGATTAGCCAGAATTTTTACATAATAAAATATTGTTTATATTATATTATCTTATTTAAAGTACCAGTTATTATACCTCAGCTTAATTCAGATGATAAAAGACTAGTTACTATTTGTACAAATGTTGATTAAAAGTAAGAGTTATGCATTTCGATAAGTTCACTCATCATCATTAGACTCTAACACTACATAGCTGTGATGTTTACATGTTTACATTTTGTATATGCTATTTTAAAAATCGTTTTTTTTTTGCCAATTTTGCTATACTCGTAGATGTCTGGTGACAATAAAGGTTATGTAAGGCAGGTCATTAGAAGTAAATTACCCTGGTATGGACATTAAATGCATTTGGTGGTGCCCTACTTTAGGTCACATACAGTTTTGAAATCATCAATTTGCGTAAATGAATTCGAATGGTTCACCTTTGACCTTGCACTTAAAGATTTGGTCTTGATGAATTGATTATGAATTTCTGTGAGAAAATTTCTGTGAGAAAATCTTCATTTCATACAATTAAGGTCAATTAGTTAAACACTCATTTCTAATAGCCTATATAGTATATATTTAAATGTTCGCTCGCTTTGATCTCTTGATAAGCTTGAAAACTAACTATTTGATGAAAATATAGATCTACTAGATCAAAAAATGATATTTCAAGAGTTTAAAAAATTTAATAAAAAAGTCAATTGATCTTAATTAATAAGAAATATAAGAAAATTAAAGGCACTTGCCAATCTTTGAATTACGTTTTAAATAAAAGTAAAAAAATGATGAAGTTTCAAAATATCACCAGGAACTCTGGAATAAAAATAAAAATTAGGAGAAAATTGTAATTATTTTCAAAAACTACTTACTGCGTACTTGCCTCTATTTTTGCTTCGCTGCGTACTTGCCTCTAAAGTTTATGGTTTGGAAGTTTTAATAATTTTTTTCATACACTCTTTCTATGGAGTTAGTAGCCTCTAGAAGACAACAACTCTGAAATGTATGTTTTCTTACATATGTTTAAAAGTACTTTGCATTTCATAAAATTTAAGTACGAGGATGAGTAAATATTGATGTTTTTTAAAAATCCAGCTTTATCAATTCAAGCTATTATTTGACCGAATGAAGTTTGCATTATTTTGAATCCTATTCAAAACTCAATTTAAAAAAGTTTTCGAATAAAATGTTCAGGAAGAAGTGCATAGACTAGTTGTAAATAGTAAGGATGCAACTGTTACTCTATAAGAATTGGATGAACCGTTGCGCTTGTAGCAATTAAATTTGACTGCTAATTTGCACACACTTGTAGAAGGATCTGCATCTACAGCAATTAAAATATATTTCTTTAAATATCTGCACCCTCGCTATGATTAATGTAATTTCTTTAAGAAAAGGAGCAAAGTTTATAAACAAGAACTTTTAATTTCATATAAGTCAAACAAAATTAGTGCAAATTAGAGTTGGTATCGAATTTTGCGCTGATTTTGAGATATCCAGTAACATTCGTGCATTTTAAGCATTTTTACTTAACCTATTTTATATCTATTTATTATTAATTTATTAAAAAAAAAATTAGTTTACTTTACTTTTGTAAAAAATTACTTTTTTAATAATTCATAAATTTAAACGCAAAATTTAAAAACTATAAAAAAGTACAATTGTTTGCTAGTAATGGATTTAAAATCCTAAATATTTCCTAACAAGTTGCTTTTAGTATTTTAACTGTAAAAAAATTAAGTTGCTTATCTTAAAAATGCATACCTCTGAAGCTTTTTATTTAACTACATTTATTAAAAATAAATAATTTCTTATACCTTTATATTAAGGAAGAAAAATATAAAAAGTTAACATAAGTTATTTAATTTTTAATAATAACATGCATTTTTAAATTATAACAATGTACAGTTGTTTGCTGATCCTATTTTTACATGCCTCAATTTCATATAACAAGCTACTTAAGTATTTTAAATATAAAAAATAATTAATAGTTCTGTAACATGCCTGGCTTTAAGCTTTTCACTTAAGCTTATTCTATATGTATTGGTCAATAATTTATAATTTTGCACTCCATAATTTTAAAGGTGAAGAAAGACCTAAATTTAAAAAATATTTAGTTTAAATAAAAGCATACATTTTTAGAGTGTAAAGAGTGCAACCGTTTGCTAATAAGGTATTAAAACTTGTAAATTTTACATAACAAATTACTTCTAGTACTTGAAATATAAAGAAATGCAAAATACTTCTCTCCAAAATTCATGGATTATAAGGAACAATTTTAAACAGCCTCGCTTTCTAGCTGCGAAGGACTTGATTAAAATGTTCCCTTTTACGAAAATAAAATTTTGCCTGTTTAAATATTTAGCATTATTTGAGGAGGCGTCCTCCAGAGGCACACAAGTACGGGTAATGCATAATTTAGCAAATAATAACATCATTTATTTTTTGTTCTTCTCAAGGCCCGTGGCAATTTTATCTACTTAAATAAATGAGCTTTTAAAAAAATAATTATTTGGTAGAGGTAGAAATTTAATGTGCATAGCAATGTATATAAGTAATAAAAATAGATAAGTAGGAACTATTCGTTTTTTGATTAAAAAATACATATATGGCTTATGTTAATCACCTACCATAAAGTAATTTAATGAGTTGTTTCTAACCAAAATTTAATTAAAATTTATATTTATATAATATTATTATACACCATACCGGGAATTATTAAAATACACACTATTATTTATAATTCGAAATCAAAATATAGTTTCGCTTAAATTAATGTATCAAAATTTAAGCAATAATATTGACAATTAATAGAGTATGTATAAATATGTTTAGATAATTTTTAGAATTTTAAATAAATATAAGCTGCTTATAACATAAATGATGATAATATCAATGATATAGCAACCGTTATTTTATAATTTTATGAACCTTAGTTTTTAATCCTAGAAATTATTTTAAAAAAAATTACTGAATTATGTTATTTTTTAACATTTCGTTCTCACTAGAATTTTGTCTAAAATTCTTAACTATAAAAATCAGTAAAATTAGGACAAAGTCAAATAAACAATATTTGAAACAACATGAAAAACAGTAAATACTTTCAGAGATATCCAGAAAATACCGAAAATTGCGTTTTTACTTATTTTTTTTAAGCAATTTTTTATCTCTAGATAGTTGCTTTGAGAGCATTTTTACAAGACCCGAAAACTAGTGAATATTTTACCTAGATTTGTTACGTTTTATATTCTAAAATATGTAGCCTAATATTTTGAATATCCGATATATTGATCTAAAATATTGGTCATCAACATTTAAAAAACAAATAACAATAATTTAATATTTTTGTAAATCTAATCAGATAAAAAGCTTTTCTATTATTTTATTTTTCAATAAAGTTGACTTTAGTAAACCTATAACACACCTATATATAAAAATTAAATATATAATTTAACAATAATTCTAACATTTTGTCCGAGGTTTTCCTTGGGTTTATAAAAATTACTATTCTATCCTTTTCACATAAAGGTTAATAGCCTAGGGATATGATATAATAAATTAAAGAATCTTGAATATTTTTTTAGTAATTTTAATTTGCCACTTGTAGCTATTAAAACACCCTACTTTATATTGATTTAAAAAAAGGGAAAATATATCTATTTAGGTTATGCCTAATAAGACAGAAAAAAAACGATTTTTTATAATTTAATGGGACGATTTATTTAAAAACAATATTTTTAGTCCATACTATACTATACTACACCATACTATAATGATTAATTTTTTCTTATGTATATATTTATATCTATTTCTTATCGATCGAAATAGGAACAATATTTCCTTTTTACATAATTAACTATTTATCAAGTTCATTATAAGGTACATATCAGCAAAAAATACACCACCTAAAAACCTAATTTTCCTTAAAATAAATGATACTGACTTGAAATGAATTTTCCCTCAGTTAGATTTTTTATTCGTTCACAATTTTTAAATGCATGTTTTAAGTATTTTAGTAGTAAGGCATTAATATATAACTATTGTAACAGTTTCCTTTAGGATGCTTCATAAAAAAACAAATGAGATTTATGAGTGTGAAGAATATAATGAATTTTATTTAATATTTTTCTAATCACACATAAAAAACATATATGATAAAAAATTTTATTAGTTAACTATTAAAAATTATATTTTAAAAAATTACAGCAAATATTCATTTAAAGGATTCTTCTGAATTTTTGCTAAGGTTTTTTTGAAGCGCTTATTGATTAAAGCACTAATAACTTTTAAGAGTTCTCTTAAGAGAAGAATTAACTTTTTTTTATCAATATTTCAACTAATGAATATTATGGGTTCCTTTATTCTTTTATAAAAGTCTAGAGAAAAATCATAATGGTTTACCAGTTTTCTTAGAATAATAAATCATCGTCACAAACTGTCATCGTTCATCTGACGGTTGCTAGCATTTTCGAAATAAATTTCTGTTAAATATGACTTTATATAGCTCTCTTGTCATTTTGTTATAAGAGAACAAGTTGCTAATGAGATAGAACAAAATAAATTATGTATAACCCATCATTTATTTTCATAAATTATTTAAAAAAAAATATTTTTAATATTATTACTTTACAATAATATCTTATTATTATTACACAATAAGATAAATTGGGCGTAAATTACCTCTAAGTACCAAATTTTTTATGAGCAATTACTTCACTTTACTAGCAATAATACATTCTATTATGTAATATTCGTACTAATACACTATCGTGTGAAAAGACCATCTTGAATCTATTAGTGTAAGGTTATTTGTGACTTTTAGTCGATAGAAGAAGTAAAATGATCCTAAAATAAATACTTACATTTGTAAATTAAATTACTGTGAATCAATAATTAATTTTAAAATCTCCTCTAACTATATCAAATTTTAGGTATATTAATAGTCATAATATTTAAAATATTTCATAGTAATTAATTAATAATGTATTTCATAATAAATTAATAATTATAAACTACTTAGTGGTTATATATTATATAATATTGTATACCTACTGCTATAGTAGGTATATTAATTATTAATGTTACTAGCGTTTTATCATATTTTTAATTTTCAATGATCTTTCATTACAATATAATTATTTAAAATCTAAATTAGGTATTAGAGTATTTTTAAATTATGTATTTTACAGAAAGTGCATTTTTTTAGGGTTGGGTGCATTTAAAATTTAATAATAATTTAGAAGTTTGCATTTTGACTATGAACTTGAATTTAAAATTGCTAATTTTGATATAAAGTCTATTTTTACAAGGCTTTTTGTAGTTTAAAAATGTGGGTGTTTTTGCTATTCCCACTTATGGATTAATCCGTAGGGCTAACCGATTAGCGTAGGTGTTATAGAGGAGGTGTTGCAGTTTATTTTAAGAAAATTAATTATTCAGGTGTTATTCAATTAGACTTTCTGACTACACGTTTATAAGAGTTTCTTATTTTTTATTTGAAAACAAGAAAAAAAATTGTTCTTTTTCTATTTTATCGTCCCAATACAAACTTTAATAATTTAGTCATTATCACTTAGAGAATGTTTTGTTAAGCAAATATTATATATATCCAATTTTAACATTAACCTAATTCCTTAATATCCTTATTTATAGATTTTGATTTAATTTAAATTTTAAATTGATTCATTCGTATATTAGGTAATTCAGCATCACTGCTGTCCCCTATATTTATGACTGATGATACTTTAGTCAAAGATTCTGGTTCGTTGGAGATTGTTGGAAATCATTGTTTTATTTACTTCAAATATTTACATATAGAATTTTTATTAATTTTAATGCTGACACTGCTTACACTGACATTCAATTATTACATTTTCATGATCTTCCTTATTTAATCAGCCTCTTCAGTTTATTATTGACAGCATGTTGCTGCATTTAAAAGATCAAGAATAAGTTAACCTTGGGCTCAATGGTTGACACCAAATGTAAAATTCTTATGAGGCAATGAGCATTACGAGATTTTAAGAGAACCAGTAATATAATTAAGTGAGACAAAAAGTTTAAAAATCTTACACAGTCGATCATAAAAGGAAAAAAAAAACATATTTAACAAAAATTCAAATAATGTATGTCTTGGAATAAGCTTCACAAAAACTTAGAAGACTCTAAGAGCTTCTAACATATGTCCAAAAAAGGACTTAAACCTCATTATTAATTTAATTGATCCTAATGATATAAGCAAATTTTGTATTGAATTTCTGCAAATTACTTCTGATTGCTCTTTTAAAATAAGCTTTGTAAGTGAGCGAAATATTTTTAAAAATGCCATTCAATTTTCTTTTAATTTATCTTGTGTTAGTAAATTAAATAAAATATTTCATAGTATTGGTACCATTCATTGCTTCAGGGGTGGATAGAATTATTGTCAAAATATTAAGTCAAGTATTGCAGTCCATATATAAATGGTTTATTACTCATATGAATAAATTTTTGCATAGAACAGAATTACTTTTCCAATTAATAGAAAATCTCCATCGGCAAACAAAAATCTATATAACTTCAGTGGCCTAAAAAGTATTTCTCCATTTTTATTAAAAAAAAAGTTTTTAAATGTGTGTTATAAAACCAATTGATTACATATTACAATGTAACTAAAATTATTCTAAAAAATCAAAGTGGCTTTATAAAATATCTACCGGATTTGCTCTTGACACCCTCACAGATGACTTAATGGTCTCAATAGATAAGAAATTATTAACAGCACTTGTTCTTTTAGACTTTTTAAAAGCATCTTATATGATCAATCACAACCTTTTATTAAAAGTAAAACTTTGGTGTTTTTTATTATTTACACTTCTCTTATACTTTAAAATATTGCAACTTACAAACTTTTGCAGATGACACTTAAATTTACATAATTTTTTAGCATTAGTGTTATTTAAATCCATCCTATTTATTAAATCAGACTATAAATCTTTTTAGGCAATTCTTCATAACCTTAAAGTTAACACTTCTTTATCTAAAGTTATAATATGAATATTAACCTTGATGATTTGTCTCTTATTTAGGTTGGTGGTGCAAAGAGTTGTGATATTGTTCTCTATATTGAATTTAGATTATGTGTAATATTTTTAATTTAGAATTCATTTTTATTATTAAAAATTTTATACAAAAATCGTTATATTCCTAATTTTCATGTTTGCAAGATGCTTTGTGAATCTCTGGTCTTATTTAATTTTAACCATCTTAATTTTAGTTATGATGCCTGCTTAGACATTATTGCTAAAAATCAAAACACCTGCTTATGGCTAATATTTCAATTACAAAAATATGAAGACATTTTGCGTACTTTTAAAGAGCTTAACTGATTGAGGATAAACAGGCGTATAGTATTTTCAGAAGGCATATGGTAATTTCTTATTTAGAGTCTTAATAAACTCATTATTTCTACTAGCCTCTAAATCTATATTATAATTTATAGCATGCTTTAATATATACTTAGAGATATCAGATGCTTTAGTAGGATAACGGTACCTCATCATCGGACTACTACGTTTGAGTGCTCATTGCTTTTAATGCCATTAAGCCATACAGCTCATTATTATTTGTATTATTTATATTAATATTAAATTTATATTTTTAATTTTTTTAAGAATATTGAATCTTCATACATTCCATTTCTAAAAGCTTTTGCCTATTTGTTTTTATTATCGCTTTTGTTATTGCATATGAATTTTAAAAAAGGTAATTTAATTTAAATACCCTAATTAAATAAATAGAATAACATGTTATAGTAATTCATATACAGCATGCAGAAAATTCAATAGTTGTAACATATTAATTAGTATTTAATTGGGATAATGCAACCAATATTCAAAACAGATCAAGCGTTCACCGATGAACATTGCGAATTAGCGTCGTTCTGACAGCATGATATATGGTAATTATAATCTGCTAAATGCTTAATATTATACATAATTAACTGTATGAAAATATTATCGGAAACTGGTCGAATGCGTAAATTACATCTGTCATTTAGATTTTATATAAAGCACAGTGCCTCATGATCTTTAGCTGGTATTGATATAATATGTTTTAAATGATTTATGATCATCGCTACTAAATTCAAAAATATAGTTTTTAAAATTCTGTCGCTTTCGTCAGAGAGTACATTAAGTAAGGTGTAGTGGATACAAATTTTTAAGACACATTGTCAAGTTGATTGAGTTCTGTATTATTTTTGAACTTGTCGAAAATAAAACATATGCGCGTTACAAAATGAAAAAACCATAGCACGTTAATTTTTTTATTAAAATACCCCGTATATTTTTAACTAGAAAACAGCTGTTATAGTGATTTTAAAAATGTAGTGATTTATAGTACGTGTGATGTTGTGACGGATAGACCGATGTTAGAAAAAATATGAAAACGGACAACGGGTCTGATAATTTCGCAACAATGATAACAAACGTTTTTCTATCATTGGATAGTGGAATACAATTCAAAATCGAGTAATCCTATACTATTTCATAAATAAACCAAGCTATATAATGTCAATATAATTGTGTGACTAATAGAATTATAAACATTAGTATGTGTTTATTAGTAAAGCAAAATTTTCTAATGATGGAAAAATTAATAAAGATAAAATTATTTATTTAAAAAAAAAAATAGGGTTTATTACAATAATTCTCAATTTGCAAGCAGTTGAAACAAGATAGCATATTAATTATAAATTAGATGACAGAATTTGTTTGTGACTTATGGGTAAGTACATTTTTATTAAGACAAATATCTAAAGCTACTGTATTTTCTAAATATTTTCAAAAAAAAAAATTGTTTCGTAGATCTAATGTTTGCCCTTCTTCTCTCATTAGCATTCAGTTCTTTAAAGTAATTGATATACAGGGTTACTGGTAATTCGATACATTCCTTTGGAGATGTGATAGGGGAGGGGGTAAGAAGTAAATTGAATCCTAATATGTATTATGCAAAAGTTGATAGTCTTCGACATATTTAATTTTTTTTTCTGTTTTTCTTCAAAATGTAGACCTTAGTGGTTTTAAAGGCAGTTTCCAGAAAATCTGCTGTATATTTTTTTAACTTTTTAGGCAAAATACATGCTCAACACAATAGTGTTACGTTTGTAATGGCAAAAGTCCCGCAAATAGTTGTAACCATAGGTAAATTCTCGATGCCAAGTGTAATTTTTTTTTCTTAAATAAAATACTACACTTTCTAGTGGATATTTTTTGAAAAAAAATTATGCTATATTCTTCAAAATTTCCTTAAAACTTCCTTATTACCTAAGCTAGCTCACAGGATACAAATGCTTAAAAGTTAGGTGACATGGTTTTGTATTTTTATTATAAATTGTAAAGTAACGCATTTATCAGTATTTACCTTCACAAATCTTGTTCAAAATGAGAGCCTCTATTGCGAATACAGGCTCGGCAGCGCCTTCTCATTTCAGTCTTTGTTGTTCTAGTTGTTATGGTATTCCTGATCTGCTGGGCAGGGTTGGTTATTCTTTGGATAAGATCTTCCCGGGGGGTTGTATAAACCAGTGCTTTTATTTGACCCCATATGCTATAATCAAGCGGGGTTAAGTCAGGGCTTCGTGCTGGCCAAGCTATTGGACCTGACCTACCAATCCAACGATTCGGGAAACGTTCATCCAGGAACTGCCGAACTGACCGCCGAAAATGAGCTGGACAGCCGTCATGTTAAAATATCATTCGTTCTCTAACGGCGAGAGGAATATCGTCAAAAAGATCTTGTAGGTCATGTCGTAAAAAATTTTCGTAAATATCCCCGTTTAAATGGTCTGGGAAAAAATGTGATCCTATTACATCCCGGCCAATAAGTCCCATCCACACATTTACAGAAAACTTTCTTTGAAAACTGGTTTCTCTTGTTAAACGGGGATTTTCTTCGGCCCAAAAATGAAGGTTATGAAAATTTGTAATGCCCTCATGACTAAACTTTGACTCGTCCGTCCACAAAATGTCGGTTAAAAAAGTTCTATTGTCTGCATCAGAATTTATAATAAATCTGCAGAATTCTACCCTTCTTATCGGGTCCCCTTCTTCCAATCCTTGGACAGGCGTATAATGGTAAGGATGGCTTCCCATTTGCCGAATCGTGGACCAAACTTTCCATTGCGATGATCCTGTTTGCTGCGCTACGGCATTAGTGGATGTGGTTGGATCGTTTTCAAAATGTCTTAATATTTCCTCCTCATCTTCTGCTCGATATACGCGAGGAGCGCCAGCGTCACCTCTTCTTGGTTTTACGGATCCAGTTTCAGCGATAGCTCGGTAGGTCGAAGCGAAAACACGGACATTTGGAATGCGGCGGTTCGGAAAGCCACGTTGGTATTCTCGGCGAGACTCCGCGGCATTACCATTGCAAAAACCCTTAAACAAACATAATATCTGCATATTCAGCGTTAGTAAACGTGGCCATAGCGCAGAAACCAATAGAATACCTTCTTTGAAAACACGAGAAAAATAAACTATTGCTGTCAGACTATCTACACATCAAATTTTTAACAATAAAATTAAAAAAACAAATTGTTGCTATAGTACTTAAATAACATAGAAGTAAATACCACTTGGCATTTTTCAAGTGCGTTCTTACTATCAATAATAAAAATACAAAATTCTGTTAAAATTTTTGGTAGCATTTATAGCCTATGAGTTAGCTTAGATAATAAGAAAGTTTTACGTAAATTTTGAAGAATGTAGCATAATTTTTTTTCAAAAAATATCCACTAGAAAGTGTAGTATTTTATTTAAGAAAAAAAAATACACTTTGCATCGAGAATTTACCTATGGTTACAACTATTTGCGGGACTTTTGCCATTACAAATGTAACACTATTGTGTTGAGCATCTATTTTGCCTAAAAAGTTAAAAAAATATACAGCGGATTTTCCGGAAACTGCCTTTTAAACCACTAAGGTCTACATTTTGAAGAAAAACAGAAAAAATTAAATATGTCGAAAACTATCAACTTTTGCATAATACATATTAGGGTTCAATTTACTTCTTACCCCCTCCCCTATCACATCTCCAAAGGAATGTATCAAATTACCAGTAACCCTGTATAATTGCAGCAGATCTTTTTTACTATGTAAAAGTATTTTAAACTTTTTTTATATTTTGTTACAAATACTGGCATAGTTCTAGGTGCGTTACTCTGATTACTGCACATAAATTAAATGCGAATTTATAAACAAGTAATATTATGGCATATCACAGTCAATTTAACAAATTTCTTACAAATTATTCGAGCATTAACGGTAAATTGTTTTACCTGTCTAGAAAAAACTATTTATTCCTACCTACTTTTTCATGAAAAAAAAGATTAATAATAACTAGCGATAAATAAGGGATGCCGTATTGCAAAAATACTCAAAATTAAATAGAGGATTAAAAAGAGTTATAATCTATGGCAGATTCAATTAACAAAATCAAAATAACCGGTACTTTTTGATACGAGCGGCAATATTGCAAACACGAAAATATTTAAGATTAATCGATTCAGCTTATCTAAATTAAAATTTAAAAAATATAGGAATATGGTTGTGTTAAACAGCCATACGCACAATACTCGAATATATTGTGATTAATAAAAAAATAAAAGGTTCTTAAAGAATATCAGCTGTATGTGAAAGCAAAATACAATATATCATCAACATTTTGCATAATTACTTATATTAATGATTTTATATAATACATACGAATGTATATACTAACGATATTTGTTAAAAGGTAAATACTGTTTTTTTTTTGCTATGCTGCGATAATTAAAAGCAAGTTAAACATTAAAATAGTAGAAGATTATGAGAATATTCAAAACAATTTATAGAAATTGCACCAATGGTGTAAAAAGAATTGGCTTAATCTGAATCTTAAAAAATATAAAGTCATACAGCAAAAAAAAAAACATTTTTCAATATGACTATCACATGTTAATGTTATCTTGGACAGGGCGACAAACTATTAGGACCTCAATTTATAGTTTGACAGTAAATTGACATTTGTGGACCACACTGAGTAGATGGTGGCGAAATCGTTCGGAAATGCGAAATGTATGGTTTCCTCATAAGATGTACTAATTATTTTAAAAATATCAAAATCCTTTTTTTGCATTTATAAGAGATAATTAAAATATGCGCCAGTAAACTGGTCTTGGATACATTAAACTTATAAAACTCCTTTGGAAAATATACACAAAAATTTCTTAAAATTTAGCATTTTAAAATGAAAGTCATTTATTCTACGCAAGATTATCCTGAAACTGAACTTTTAAATATATTTAAACTTTGTTACCTACAAAATAAAACAAACAGATCCGCTTAAGTAATGCAACATAAAATTTTATATAACAAAATAGATTTTCCATTTTTTCCCTTATTTCGCATGGCTTTTAAGTCACATTTGATAGGGACAATTTGCTAATATGCATTAAACCACTTTTTTATTAAATAAAAATAAAGGTTATAAATATTTTTTTAATTTATTTTATTTTTTTACTAAATTTTTGACTTGTTTTAGTTATTTTTTTGTTTGTATTCTTATATTATGTTAATACATTTGTCAACAATATTTTTATTTTTTTAATGTATATATATTTTTAAAAATCATATTTTTCTAATACAGTTTATCCAACTACAATGAAAAACATAATTTTTTCGTTTCATTACCATTCTTTACGATCCTTTCTAATTAATGGAGCTTTTTCTTTAAATCGCCAATATAATTGACTTGTCTTTGTCTTCTGATCATTGTCATTTTTTGTTGTAGTTTATACAATTACAATAAAATATATTTAAGCTTATTACCATTTTTTACGACAACTCCTGCTCAGAGGCTTCTATAAGAATGAGAATTGAACGTTTGTATATTTTTCCTGTCACGATCTCATTTTTATATTACGCTTCGGATCTTCTAGGAACTATTATCAATTTATGCACTTAAATAGAAAAATATTATTTTATTACCATCTCTTAAGATATCTGAGAATCAGATGTAGGTCTTAGAATAACAAATGCTCATTTTATTATTATATTACACTTGGAAATTATATATGGCGGACATATATGATATAACAGACTTAGATGGCGAAAAGAATCAGGCAGAAATTAACTTTTTCACATTTTTCTTACGACATATATTTCAATTTTGGTATTAATAAAAATATAGCTTATAAAATGAAACTTGAAAAAGAATTACTCTGAAAAAGAACCTTTTTCTATTAAATTTTATCAACTCCCATATACCGTAACAAATCACCCTTTATCTAGGTAAAAAAGCTAATGTTTTTTTATCAGGATTTATAATACCCTTTTGTATGCTCTATAATGTATATATTTTAGGCCTCGGAACTAATTTTGTTAAAAGAAGATTACAATATCAGTTCTTAAATAAAATATGTATGGTGGCTGAAAAATTCAAATCTAAAATTTGTCGAGGAAATCTAATTAAATCCTGGAGTTAAATACAATTTGAATAAATAACGATAATCATATAATGGTTAATTATTTTCTACGATATAAGAAAACATAGATTTAAATAAAATATTATTTTTACAATACTAATATTTTTTTTCATTTAAGAATATCAGAATGTATAATTTTATAATTAAATATAATATATGCTATATGTATAATATACCTATATAGCAGTTTGTGGTATGGGCATCGCTAGAGTAATAGCTTACATGCAAGAAGTTTTTTTTTAATAATTTTTTTTGAGTGAAAATTAGACATAAAGAAATATAGTAAAAAATCTATATGTCTTAGAATATATATACTAACATATTATAAGTATAATAATTTCAGTCGTATTTGTATAAAATAATAATGCCGGCTCCCCTATTAGATCATTAAAAAAATATTTAAAGCTGCTACTATAAAAAAAATTAAAAAGATTACCATCTCTTCTTCTTGTATTCTCTTCTTTATTTTCGTTGCAGTGGTGTATCGCCTTCCCAAAACATCTATAGCAGAATCAAATGCGCAATTCCATACCATGTTATCTGAGATTATTTCGGTTTGTGATCATGTTGTAGTAACAGGTAACGTGAATCTCCTATACCTCAGTAATCTCTAAACTCTTAACTTAACGTCTTAACTCTTGTAATGTAAATAAAGTAATTAATGAGCCAACAAGGATTACTGAAACAACAGCCGCTTTACTGGTTAAAATATTGGTTAGCGATTTATCTCACGTTATGAATCGAAAGAGTCAATCAAGTTATAAATCGAAAGAAATATCTCACGAGGGTATTATAAAAACAGATATAATGCAAGATCATAGCCTTACTAATTGTCAACTTAAGGTGTTATTAAGAAATTTAACACAGATATTTTGTGTAATTGCGTTAAGAGCTTTAGAACTTTGCCCTAGCAACCCTTACGGATGTAAGGCAAGAAAAAGCTGATGTCTCTAATCTGGATACAATGACTATGTAGAAATGTTTAAATACATGTATCGTTATGATAGGGTCCAAGCCAGAGTTACCAGTATTACTGCTTTTTTTTACTAAATAGACGTGACTCCACAGATTTTGACTTTTTGGTACCTACTTAAGAAGAGATTAAGGTCAAATATGTTGAGTATTGATGACATTTTTATGTTAAGGGTTAGCATCCTTATTCTATTTGATTATTTTACTGATTTTATTACTGTTATCTTTCCTCTACCCAAAGTACTTCCACCATATCAAATTACCGTGACTTTCAGTAGGTTTTTGTCCCGGGTTTAGTGCGACAAGCACTTTAATAAATTTAAATCATTTGATGATTTCAGCCATAATATAAAGGACTTACTCGTTTATTTGAAAGCATTCTATTATTTTGATCACAATCTTATGTATGCTAAACTAAAGTACTTTAGATTGTCGGATAGTGGTTTGCTTTTTTAAATCATACGATTTACATACGTTTTTCATACGTTTGTGTTTTAGGCAGCAAGTTGTGCGTACGCAAGTGGGAATATCGCCATTGGGCACTGTAAAATCTGTTAGGCCATCAATTTTATTATAAATATTTGATATGAATAAAACAACTAGATAATTTCAAATACAGTTTTATACCGATGACACAAGTGTTACACACTTTTGATCTTAAATATTATAATCATATAGAAATTTAAATGTTGCTTATTTATTATTTGTCTGCATAGTAGATAGCACGAACTGAGGTTAAATATTAATAAAACTGAGGTCTTGCCATTCAAACCAAGCCCCGACTAAGAGTTTCTTAAGGAAAACATTCATTTTGAGATGGAGGGTCAGCAGCTTGTCTACTCCGAGACAAATAAAAATTTGGCAATTGCATATGACACAAGGCTTAAGTTTGAGGATCATATTTCAACACTAAGTAAAAGGAGATATGTAAGTTTAAGAGTTTTATACCAAAGCGAACATATTTTGAACTTCGCAGTGCGTAAAAAATTAGGCGAAACACACATATGTTTTACCAAAATTGTCTTACATTTTAACTTTTTTTTATACACGTCTTCTTAGGATGAGATAGTACGGCTTCAAAGAAAGCAAAATAACCGTAGTCGATTTATTTATGGGCTAGTCAGTTGAATTGGCTGAAAATTTGCTTCAGTATCCTTTTATAGGTTTATTTATATAATATCAGATACAAGCTTGTATCTATGGATCTAAATTAATATTTATGGATGAGACCCATCAGCGCTCTTTAAGAATAAGAAATAAGTTAATTGTGCTACAACATACTACTGTATTATTTTAGAGAAGTTTTTTGGTAATAACTGTGTTATTATAAAATAATTTTTATAATTATTTAAACATTTTTAATTCTGTCTCAATATTTCGAAAAAATATAAGTTAGTTATTGTTTCATCAAATGTAGTTAGTTTTCTTCTTTTTTCACTTGGACTAAGATTACAGTTTAGTATAGCACATAATAGAATTGTTCAACTTCTAGTAGATATTAGTAATAATTATATCTATAAGAGGGACGTACCAGTATTTTTTTTTCTTATCGACATTTAATAATTTTTTGTTTAATATAAGCGTTAATTTAAAAGTAGCGCTTTGGTGAACTAAACAACCTAGAATACACCCTTTAAGATTTAATAATGAAATACTTTTATTATTCTTAAGAAAGACATTATTTATTAATTTATTCTTGTCTTGAAAGATATACGAAATTACTACAAAGACCTGGAAAACGTTAGAAAGTATACCAAGGATATATAGGATTGATATACTTAAAGATAAAAAAAATTATTAAACTTAAAATTACTTCAAATACATAGCAGCGTCAACCTAATTCATTTTTTTAAATAAAAGGTTTAAATATCACAATCTTTATAATGTAAGAAGGAATGATATAAATATATTAGGGAATTATTAAGCTAATAACAACCATAAAGGCATTGTACATATTATACACAGGTCATATTACGTTATATTATGTTTACGTATAAGTTTCATATTTATACTCAAAGAAAAAAATATGTTTCCTCGTGTTTTTTTTTTTGTTTTGTTTTTAGGTGTAAACTTCAATAGTAACCAAATTGTACAGGGAAATAAAAGCCGCCGCGGATAATTGTTTTTTTGTTGAGAGTTTCTTTCATTTTTCGCCCCTCTATATCACCGGCTGGGGACGCCCTTGATATGTGCTCTTTTACAGCAGATAAATACTAATATTTTCTTTGTAAAATTATGAAAGTTTATAACATAATGCACCAAACATTAATTATATGATCAAGTAATTTTATAGATATAGCTAACGCGTGTTTTCTTAAAGCCAAAGCTTATTTACCTAATGCATCTACAGTATACCTTAGATCGGCCTTAAACTAAATACGAGAAAAAGAGAACTCTTGTCTAAATATGAGATTCACGAGCAAACAAAATTCAAATAGTCTCAACCTATTTCACCTTGAGAACTATGAAGGGATATTAAATTCCATAATTTATTTTTCTCTATAATTAACAAAATATAATTTTAACAGCCTTTAGGCATTAAAACTTCCAAATCGCAGTTTTCAACCAATAAGCCAAGAAAGTTTTGTGGTGTTTTTCCTAAACTTTTTACCTTTTCAGAGTGCTTCAGTCGAAACTTTTTGAACATCACTTAGTTACGACTTGAATAAGACGTAAAGGAATTAAGTTAAAATTTAGTAAAATTCCATGTAAAATTTTTAGTTACTTATAACTTATAATTAGGTTTTTCTCACATAGATTATCTAATTTTAGTCATTTTTTATCAAGGCTTACAATAGCCTTTTGTACGCTATATAATAAACATATTTTACCCCTCTGAGTTAATTTTGTTATAAAAACGTGCATGCAGAGGTGAAACAAAGCAAAACATAGGGCATTTGCCTATTAAATCAAAATAAGGGGGCAAAAATGGTCATTATTAAATCAAAGCGTATAGTCGCATGTAACGTTTTGTAATTAACCCAAATGAAGAAAAAACTTAAGCAGAAATATTTTTTGTTACTAGATATATATTTGTTAAAATTTTTAGTTTTTGCTAAGTACTTAATAAATAAAATTTTGCCCTTTTTGCATTTAAAATTTTAAATTTATAAAATAAAATCGATAAATCCCCAAGTTAAAGAGGAAAGGAAATTCGCCCACCCATTAATTTTCAAACTTGTGGCCACAACATCTTTGGGTTTACGTGTCCAGATAAGTTTACTGGTATTATCGCTTTCGAGGCGCCTGTTTATACTCGATACGCCATGCTACCACTAAACATAGTAGGGCAGACGTTCCCTTTTCGTTTTATCCGACACTTCCGGCTTTGAGAAAGTTCTGAACGGTGCGGTTTTCGTCAATTCCGGCTAGGGAATTGCCGTAAATTTGCTTTTTGTTCGAAAGAGACCTTTAATTTAAGGATAACCGTTCAGCTGGAGGTAAATTCCGTCAAAGTACAATTTGCGAATAGCGATGGTTGTGGACCATCTGATATTATCAAAGTTTTTAGAAATGTTGTTACTACAATTTACTAGCATAATATATAGTATGTATTAGTCAATTGGAATCAATAATTCTAAAAGATCACTCAGATACTAGTCTACCAGTTCAATTACAACTTTCTTATTTTAAATGCAACGTTTTATATCTTATTTAATTCTGATTGTGAGTGCTCTTCACTTCATGCACATGCTAATTAGCAAAATTGTTACTATTGAAATAGGGAAACTTTGCACTGAATAAAAAAGGAGTACCCATAAAACTTTTATTATTCTGAAAAGGTTATTGTTTAAGCATAAATTGCTAAAGATAATATTATAGGTTCTTTTTTTTTATTAAAAGCAGTAATACTATTTACTATCTAAATGCCCTGGAGGTAAATTTCTTCAAGTTATAATTTGCGAAGAGCCATAGTTGTGGACCATTTGATATTATTTGGTACTACAATATATGTACATACTAGCACATTATGCAGTATGTATCAACCAAATGTTAATGCTTGAGCATGAATTGTTAGAGATAATATTATAGGTCCTTTTTTATTGATACCATACAAATTTGACATAGAATTACATTAAAAAAATCTACTGAAAATCTAAAAATTACTATGATTTTATTAATAATATTAATTATCTTAGATAATTAACTCCTTTGGACATAATACAAATTTATTTACTTTGTGCCATTAAGTTAAGATATTTGAAATTTATCAGTTAGTTATTTATCAGTTAGAGATTATTATTAATAATTACTGATAAATATTATAACAAATTTTACTATTAGTAGTCTTATTTTAGTTATCATTAGATTAAAAATAAGAAAAACAAAGTGAAGAGATGAATTAACTTATAATAAATAATAGAATTTTATTTTTATATACCTTGGGGAACTGGAGTAGTAGTAGAGTAGAGCATAAGACTTTGAAGTTCTATCAAAATAGCAGTACCCTTAATAGCAATAATTCTTCTATTTACAGAATAACTATCATAAATTAGTGAAGATTTTAAAAAATCATTGCATTTAATGCTTAAAAATAAAATAATATGTTACTTTTATTCTTTTGCTTATTCTTAACTTTTTAAGGAGCTAGTTAGTCTTTTTAAATTGTTAACTAGATGAGATACGATCAGACATAGGAGATCAGTAATACAATAGAGGCTGTAACTCACTACGGTTTCGTATTACCAAATCTATACTGTTACAGCATTCAGTTATACATATATATTATTAATTATTATTCAGCTACTCCTATCTGGAACACATTTTTTGTATTGTGAGTAGTAGATTACAAAACTTGTTGGCTCGTGTTAGCTGCCTACCTTTAATTGTTTTCAAGGTAAACAACAGAAATGACACTAAAATTAGTTCCTTTTAAAGACCCTGAGGAATAATTTGAAAATGAACATCTTGATTATTCTGGCCGAGGGGGGCCAATTACTTTAATAATACTAGCAGTTAAAGTAGTAGAAGCCTAACTAATTCTAACTGTAAGTAAAAACCCTACTAACTTAAGTAGACAACTTAAACTATAAAATAAGAGTATAAATCAATACTACATCATATTTATCACACAGATATATGTATCTCAGATCAGTTAGGATCCATATGAGGTTCTAACGCTGCAAAGAGATTATTTAAAATATTTTTTTATAATTTAAAATTAAAAAAGAATGAAGTTATTAACATGATTTAGAGGTGAAGGATAATAAAAACAAAACATAACAATCTTCAGAAAAAAAGAATAATTTGACTTTTTTAAATTTTATAAAGACGTACAATATAAAAATATATATATTAATAAAAAATAAAAAAAGTTCTTTATTTAAATATCTTAAAAAATAAAATACTATGTGGTAAAATCCTAAAGTTAAAATTATTTATGAAATTCTCTACGTTAAGGATAATTACGTAAGTTATCTTAATATGTTAAGATTTGATTTTTTTTATATTAGGATATAAAAAGTTTATTTTAGCAAAACTATTTCTCTAAAATTCGACTCTATCCAATAAAGTCACATCTGCATGTCTTCAGATTATTAAACAAATCGTTGTATAACATTAAATAATCAACGTTGGATGCATTAGTATAAGATTAGAATCTTATACTAACATCAATTGATCTTCCAATAAAGTATTTTGTTGGGTTTCAGAAACTTTAGTAATATTCCGAAAAGCGACAGTTGACTAATCTAGGGATAGGGGTCAATTTATCTAAAGCTCACCAATCCGAATAATTATCTAAGTTTATTAGGGCCTCATAAATTATGTATATTTCTAACTAATATGTTTACTTAATCTGTTTCGCCTAATTAACAGCCTTTAGTTAAACTATAGTTAAGTAGTTATTGTAAGAAATATGTTCTAAGATTTTTGTTTATAAAAAAAATAATAAGGATATATTACATTTATATACACATATGTAACGTACTAACTACGTAATAAAGCCATTAAAAAAGAAATGTTTATTTGGCTTAGTCTGAAGTAAACAGATTTAATATGATCTTTATCCTTAAGACTAGGATATTATAGACTTCATGTACAGAATTTAGTGACCTACAATGGCTATGGAAATTATATCTAAGAAAGCAAAAAATATCTCTAAAATAAATTTCTGTAATAAAAAGGGGGAAACAAAATAATGTAGTTGCGGACTTGTTGTCACTTACTGCTTCACTCTAAGCTACCTCAATTTTATAATCCTAAATTGCAAGGCCCTGCGTATGATACCTACTCTAAAAGCTTTAAAAGAATGATTCTTAATAATATATTCGATAGAGTAGTTTGCTTACTACATGAATATTCACGAAATTAAATTTAAATTGTATTTTTTTAATGTTAATTATTTATTTAATTATTAAAAAAAATCATAATCCTATCGTAGCATTAATCTTAAAAATCTAAAACCTTTTATAGGTACGCTTTTACGTACGTGGAAAAATTGATATAATATTTATTTCTAGTAGACAAGAAGATAGAACTGCTGATAGTGGTATGTTTAAGAAGAAAATGTTTTAAGATATTCGGCTTTAAAAGGTGTTTTTAAATTCTTATACTTATTTTAAGAGAAGAAACGTTCCTCATCAAGGCATTCTTATTAATGGATATCAATTATAAAAAGACAAAATCTATTTAGCATATGACGTCTGGCTGCACTTTTCTAGCTTCCAAAGATTACACTGGCCAACAAAAGTGATGCCACACGGAGCCAGCTATTTTAGCTACAAAACCGGATTTATTTTGTTTTAGTTACACTCAGTTTTTCTATGATAAGGACATGTTTATTTTTAATATTTTAGCCAGAAACAGTTGCAAAAAATTAAGATAATAAAATTGTTTATGAAAATAATTTAAATAGTATTTCACTTTATTAGTCTTCGTACATCTTGAGAAAATAATTAAAACTAAAATAACTATAATATTAATTGTAAATAACCTATAGAATTAGTTAACTATTTTAAGTAATAAACTAAATAATGTGATTTAAATATCATTTACATTTTATTTTAAATTAAATAAGAAAGGCAAAAAATATCGGTGCTGGCCAGCTTGGTAACACGTAGGAAAATGAATGTTACAAATGTCTTGTCCAATGCTTAGGAATATTTATTAGGCTATTGATTCAAGTGTTTCTGTCATGAAAACTACTACACGCGTTTTTCAAAAATATGTTTTATAATCCTGCTGTTACAATGGTGTACAGCATACTTAAATATGTGAAAATTATTTTTATTTATAATAAAGTTGATCAACATTTGCTTAAAGCAGCTTAAGTATTCAAATTAGGGCACCTGGAGAAAAATTTAAATCTTTGAAATTTTTCTACTAAACTAGTAAAAAAATATGATTAAACTGGTTTTGTCACAAATAAAAATGAAAGGACGACTACTAGGCAAAATAACATAAATTGAAGCATTTAAACAGTTTGCAATAAATCTTAGTTCATCGATTTGTCAGGCGATTATCCCGCGAATCTTTAAGAAAAGCGCTTACATACATTTCGTTCATATAAAATGCAAATCCTTTAAGAATTTGGTGACGTTGACTCCGACAGAAGAATAGTTGACAGCTAAAATTACTGCTGAACCTTGGCTTATCAATATTATTTACGTTCGTGGAAAAGTGTATTTTTTAGATAAATGAGCATATAAGTAAACAAAACTCTCGTTGCCGGAATGACGAGTATTAGTATTTAGGGAAGGATATAGGTAAGACCCTTACAAAATGCCTTTACTGGTATATTAAAGGATGCAATTAGTATAGTTAGAAAGATCTATTATAATTACTTAATTTATTGTATAATACATTGTATTAATTTTATTCCATTATTTTTAGTTTGGCAACATGTAGAAATTTAATGTCTCGATCAATGGATTTAAAGAAAGATCCCCGTGAATGGCTTACTAGATCCACAAACCTATCACCTCTTAATTTCTGCCTCTGTGGTCACTAAAATCTGTCAAAGCAGCAAAGGAACTGAGAGAAAGAATAAGTCAGGAGCTCTGAGCCATTTTCAAAAAAACAACTTAGTACGAGTTTGAAAATAGACTCTATTATATTGCCTTAGAAATAATGAAAATACTTTTGAATGTATCCTAAAATATAACTAAAGGTAACAATTTTAATATCATAAAATAATTATTTATTTGATAAACACAAAACCAATAAATAATACTGAATATAAAGTTAGGATGGCTGAAGAGTAATTAAAAAGAAATTAGATTATTTTGATTTTTCCTTGCTAATATATAAATTGTTTTCAGCTAATATATTTTTTAATTTACCAGGTAAAGCCCCTAAACGTTTTTAAATGATTACCCTGTGTGTTACTTTCTCAAATCAATTGATTAATTACTGATTTAGCTTCAATAGAAGACCAACTTAGAACTATTAACTAACTTGTTTTTTTTTTTAAAGTTAATGTTATGTCTTAATATATTCGGTTTTTTTTACAAAATAAAATATAATACGCCTTCATTTAGTGTTAATTATCTTTATTTTTCTGTATTAGAGGATTTTCTCTTTTAGATCGTTACATGGAATAATAAAGTTAAAAGCGTATAGCAAGTATTCTCTTTCAGAGATAAACAAGCACCTCTAGCATATTTCTTAAGATCTCGTATCTACTTCAGTTCAAAAAACATTATGTTAGCACATCATAATATCACCATTTAGAAATTTAAGAGTTATCTTTGTTGAAAATCAAAAAAAAATATCTTAAAAAATATATAAATAAAGAAATATATTTTTGCAGAATTCAATTATTGTTTATTGATCTTTTATTTACTGGTTACAATATGCCAAAAATATCTCACGTCGGGTTACCATAGACAATACAGCATAAAGTATATGCCTCTAAAGTATTTTTGTATTAAAAATTATGTAAGGCTATGATCTAAATTAAATTTCTTAAGATCATTTTATGCTTTAAAATATAGGTTGCATTATAAAAACTTATGAAAGAACAAGTAAAATATCCAAAGCCATTATCTTCTTTGTGGCTTTGTACGTTCGTAATCCTTTAACTAATAAGTGATCGCTTAAAACTAATCCACGAGCAGCAGAAAAATCGCCTGTATTAACCTACCCCGCAACATTTTCTAGTGCATTTCTCTTCGGACATTACAAATCCTCTAAAAACCAAAAACCTTCCATTTGCTGGTCAAGGATCAGGAAGTTTCTCTACTAGCAGGTTCATTTTTACTTAATCCAGTAATAAATTGGCTTTGATAAGGACTCCGCCGCCGGCACACTCTATAAATTACATCAAGAATTTCCAACAATATTGATAGCTTCCTCAGGCCCTCTTATATTGACCTTTAAGCCGAGTTTTGCCCTGCGGGATAAATTTATTACCCAGCCATAATGGAGAAATGAAGAACACATACACCGCCGTGCTGCCTTACATTGAGAAAAAGACAATACGGATATTTTATGATTCTATCTTGGCTTTCGAAATACCAGCCAGGCGGAAAATAAAGTGAACGTACGGGAAATACAAACTATCCCCAAGGATTACGTAGTCATAATCCTTTCGGGTTTGCATGTCAGTAGGTTATTGCCTTAAGTTTTTCTTGTTTTTATTTGTTGTTGCAGACAGCCGAAGCCACATTCGGCTGATGTTTTCCAAATATTGAAGGGTTTTTGAAGTATATTCAACCATTTTAGTTTACCTCTTATGTATACTTTACTTTCGGGCATTATTTGGAGTTACGGTATATGATATAATATTGTTAAGTGTATATGGAAGCTTAAATTATTATTATCCATACTTTATATCTTGTTACAAAATTCGTTGAAAAATTATGTGTTAAGTGTAAAATCATAAACGCAAAATGCAAACTAAAAAAAATTATTATCCTAAATAGTGATTATCCACAAATATTTATACAGAGTGTCTCATAAGCATAAGAGTAAAATTTGTATACTTCGTGTTTTCTTGGTAAATTCGTGTTAAAAATATTGTATCGTTATAATTCCTTTCATCTATCTAGAAAAAATAGTGTAAGGAAGTTCTTTATATAAATTATAGTTCTTCATAATGTTTACTTTTATGGTTTAATTAAAAGTAATTAACCCTCGTATACATATTAAACGCTTTATATTTAAAGTCTCATTTAATAGATAAATTACTTAATATACAATAAAAGGACTTTAAAAAATATTATGGATTAACAAGTTTTTTTTTTTAGTTCATGGTGAAGTGAGAGTAATAAAACCCATAACTTAAATGGTCATGATATACGTATTAATATCCTAAATTGTTTTTTTTTGTTTGTAGGTGTTTATATAAATAAATATTACTAAAACATGATGCAGACAAACATAAGTATAATATAATCTATATTTATTTAAAAAAATTATAATGAATCTATTTTTTAACAGATTATGTATTGCTATTAGATATCCTTTTTTTATTTTTCCATTCCATATTTATCCTCTCTTCATTTTTTAATAATGTTTGAGCTAAGGCAGATAATAGCATCTTATCGCGTTTTCAAAATATCTTAACGTATAGAATTATTATATATATATATATATATATATATATATATATCTATATATATATATATATAATAATTCTATACTTAATATAATAATCCTATAATAAAACAAGAAATCTATTAACTTTAAATGTAATCGTTAAGGTATTTATGATGCGAAAATAAAAATTCATAAAATTTAGGTTTAAAGTTTTCTTCATTATAGTTTAGAGCTTTCGTGTTAAAAGGCATAATTATTATTTTCATAAATATACCCGGTTTGTACTTCTTATTTTGAATATAAGATACTATAATATTAATTCATTATTATATTACTAACAATTTGCATAACTTAAATGGCTACAATACCCTAATTCTATTATTTTATTTAAATTATATTATTAATTTTTCAATAGATTTTTTTGTTTCTATATATTTTTGACTTATGTAAAAGTAATCTGTGATTAGGTGGTTAAAAAAAACAATAAAAAGCAATGTAGAAATTAATAATAATGCGTAATAACCTGAATCAAAAATTTAATATTTTTCAAACATTTCTCGAAATTTTTGTCTTTATATTAAACTTTATTTTTAATATATGTGCTTTTTATTACAATTTTATCATTATTATCACGACTTGCAGGAATATGTCTAAAATTACTATTTCCAAGGTCTTTTAAATTTTACGTTGCGTATATGAATAAATTAAATATGAATTTAGATCTAACTCAAGTATGGTGCTGTAGAATTCACGTAGCGCCTGAAGTTAATTTATTAAAATTTTGCTCTCTTTAAATGTTTTATTATTTTAAATATTATTACCCATAAAAAGAAGTAATTACATTCTATAATTAAATGAGTTCACTTCTAAATATTATTTAAGTGGACGCCACAGAGATTGTGCTCTTAGATCTGTGGTAGTACAAATAATATTTAATATATTAGGTATTTCACTTTATAGTAAATAAAAAAATTATTTATAATAATTAATAATACCTATAAAAGAAATAATATTGGCTTATGCTCAAGATCAAATTTTACGAAATAATTATCACATAATCTTGATTAAACATTAACTTATAAACAAGAAGCTCAAATAATTAACAATTAATATTAAAAAACTCAGCAATAATTTATTAGTGTATATAGAAAAAATATAATAAAACACTGGCAGTATTATTTTATAGTTTTTAAAGCATCCTATAATATCATATTCCCTAAACTACAATTGAGTGCACGTTGTCTTGAACCATTGTTCTATTTCATCGCAGTTTCGCATTGAGCAAGGCAATTCCTCATATTTCCTAATGGACTTTCTCCGTTATATAACGCTTGTTTTGTCCGCTTTAACGGAGTAATTAACTAAGAGTGGAATAGCTTCCTAACTCGCACTGACACTTTTGAGACACTACCAGTATTTACTCTTTCCGCTTTTGGTCATACATAAATGAAAAACGCTTTAGTGATTTTCCTATTAGACACTCGTAAGTAATGAGTCTAAGAGCTTTAATTTTAAAAATGAAGTTTACCATAATACCATCATTTACTTTTTATTAGAAGGAATTATATTTTTTAATTTATTTTTATTCCATGCGATTATTTGATCTATCCTGAAAATATACGCTATATTATTGCAAATTCTTGCACCAATTAGTTTTATTGCATTCTTCTTTTTATTATAGAGCAAAATAGAGAGTTGAAATTATTTTTTATTGTTTTATCTGCCTATTCTCATTTGCAAGGGCTTAATTGAAATACAGTTCTTGGAAGTTTAATAAAGTTTATTGTTTAGGTTTAATAAACACATAATTTAATAACAAAAGACATAACATATTGTGGTGCCTCCAAATAAATGAAGAAATAATAAAACATATGTGTACAAAAGAAATTTTATGAAATATGAAACTGTAAAATGAATGTTTAATTTTATTGTTAAGAATACTGGTGTAGCATACAAATTATATTTATATTATATATTTTACTGTAGATTTAATGGTACTTTAATTTTCTTGCATACTACCATCATTATTGTTTAGACATTAGTTTATATTTTCTAATATATTAAAATTAAAAATTATTTCATATTCAATATATACAGGGTATTTTGAGGGAAAGGGAAATATTTTGGAAACATGTTCAAAAGGTAAAAATATGATAAATTAACCAATATATTTTAATCCGATTCTCAACCGTTTCTAAAGTTTTTTTTGTAGGATTTTTGTATTTTAAAAGCAACACAAACAAATTAAACTAAAAAGAACGTTTAAATTTTATAGTTTCTATTAAATTAAATAAAATTTTATAAAACAATATCCGAACATTTTAAGAACATTAAAGAGAGTGGACAAAATACTACAACAAAAAGTTTTCTAGCTTATATAGTTACTCGCCTTATGTCTTTTCATGTGTATTAATTTTTTGCCAATATTAATATTTCATCAGTTTTTAAATATAGCAATTTAATACATTTACTTTTTTTCTCGTTAAGTCTAGTTAAAACCCCAGACGAGAATTATTAATGCTGAAAATTTAAAATTCCAATGAATCATTTGGAAGCGGAAATTAGGAATGGCATTGGAACCAACGGAAGTAATTCCGAACGTTTGCTGTTAAATAAAGGGTTTTTAGTTTTGATTATTATCTAATTTTATGTATGGCAAAGTGTTTGTGTAATTTAACATTAAAAGTATTGCTAGTTTTAAAGGACAGACATGGATTCCAGAAAATTACAATTTGTATAATAAAATATATGGATTCGAGATATTG
Organism: Anthonomus grandis grandis; assembly: GCF_022605725.1. Lineage (NCBI taxonomy): Eukaryota > Metazoa > Arthropoda > Insecta > Coleoptera > Curculionidae > Anthonomus > Anthonomus grandis. Next base: position 17,398,506 of record NC_065554.1, on the reverse strand, counting down.
TTTAAATTTTACCATATTCTTAAGACTTTAATGAAAAATTTACAAGACAAAATTATAAATAATCTAGTAAATGACCACATAAAGAACTTTATTCATGCATGATATATAAAAACAAAACAAGAAATCTAATAATTTATTTCTCAAAATGTTTCCGTAAAGTTATTTGTAATCCCAAAATTAAATTTGATAGATAATTGAATTTAAATCTAAAGTATATTAAAGTTTAGCACTTCTTGTGCTTAAAAACGTATAATTCTTTAAATTTTCTATACATAATCTAAGTACGCTTTGTTTTGAGTATACTAAATTCATTATTATATTAATAACAAATTGCATAACTTAAAAGGCTATAATATGCCTCATCATTTTAGTAAATTTAATTTATGATTAAGTAGTTAAAAAAAGATAATAAAAAAAATTCTAAATAAATGCTCAATAACCTAAATTATAAGTAATAAAACCTAATATTTATTTAACGTTTTTCAAAATTCTTGTCTTTTTCTTATAGTGCTTATATTTAATATATGAACTTTTTATTATAATTTTACCAATATTATCATAATTTTCAGACGAGAATTATTAATGATAAATAATTAAAATTCCAATAAATCATCTCGGAAATGGAAATTAGGAATTGCATTCGAACCAACGGAAGTAATTTTAAAGGTTTGCTATTAATAATAAGGGATTCTTAGTTTTGATTATTATCTTATTTTGTGTATTTATTTTAAAAGTTCTTGTGTAATGATACGTAATCCTGCAAATTAAAATTCATTTAATAATTAAATATTTGGAATCTAGATATTTTTTTTCATTTTAAAATTTTCTTAAAACTTAAATTTATTTTGATTTATGTGAAAACTATTATGCAAAAAATTACAATAATTTGAAAAATAATAATAGAATATTATCGAGCAAACTACATCTTGTTTTGTGATTATGAAATTTGTTTTTTATAAGTACTGTCTCAATTAAGGAAATGGATTCACTTTTTTATATTAAACTGATATATTATTTATTGTGTTTTATATTTAAGAAATTTGTTTTAATTTTTTTTAGTAAAAATTACAAGAGGAAAAAACTTGAAAAAAAATGAAAAAAAAATTCCAAACAAAAAAAACTCCCGAATTACAATTTAGCAACTTAACCCAACTCAACTCATGTATTTTAGAGTGATGTAAAACGAAGTTTTTGAGATTTTTTTTTATTTGGAAATTTTTAATTAGGATATTATAACTCCGGAATATTTTAAATAAATAAATAATATCTCTATTTAGCAAAAAAGCTACTTTCAATAAAAACATAAATGAAAAATAAAGAAAAAGTATAAGTTGGCCATAACTGTATCAGGATACTCCGGTTTGTCCATGGATGATCTCGGTAATCTAGAAACAGTATCCCGGCTCCAGAAATATCCTGTCAGAGGTAGACCATAAATTAAAACAAGACTTAACCTAAATATTATTTCCTTGCCTCGCTTATTAAAAGCACAGTTAATTGATGTTGCCTTGCCTTATAATAATAAAAATAATAAAAATAATGTCGACTCAGGTTGATCGAGCGGTTCGGTTGCAAGCAGCCGATGACACACATTTAAAGCTTGGTTGACCTTGCTGACCAGACCCAATAGGATGGTGGATTAGTTAGGTACAACTATTTTATTTATATTACAATGTTTTAGTTCAAGGAGTTCAAGGAGCTTCTCATAAATAGGTATGGTGTTAATTGGCCGAAATTCATTACACAATTTAGTGTTTTGTACTTTTGGAATGGGAACAACAGTAGAAAGTTTCCAGGCTTCCGGAAAAACCCCAGTACTTAAGGATGTATTGATAATATCCAAAAGACGATAACCTACAACATAAGCAACATCGCAAAGAACCTGCTTAGTAATGCTTCTCTCCCCACCACCAACGTTTTTTAGATTTTAAGGTATTTCCTTCATTTTAGTCATAAAAACTTTATTAAATTGTGTCAAGATATTCTGGACTATAGGTGGTTCAATGAAATATGTTTCACCATTTGCTGCTGGTGGAATATCTGCAAGAATAAGATCAATACTATTCACGAAATGATTATTAAAACTATGTGCAATATCATCCTCCTGTGTAATGATTTCATTTTTAAACTTTATTTCATTTGGCATGTTTTGGTTTTTCCTGGCAAAAGCGTCTTCAGATTTTTCCTGAGTTCTTTGTGATTATTTTTATGTAGATCTATCTTCGCAAAAAATCTGTCTTTTTCTACTCTTATCTTGCATACTATGTTATTTTTTATAGCCTTATATTCATTTCAAATGTTGTCGTTATTTTGTATGGTAGCCCTTTTATATAATCGATTAGATTTATTTTATAGAATTTTTGACTTTCTCAAATTGTTAGACATTCCACCTATATAAAGGGCACAAGCTAACGAAGCAGTATTCCAGACACAGTTCTATTCTCCTTAAAAAAACATTAAATACATCATCTACAAATATTAGGCCTCTACTGTATCTCAATCTAATAATTAAATGTAATAAAAAGAAGCAAAATGGCACAAAACTACAGTGAAGCGGTTCAGACAAGACTTCAATAGCGTCAGATATAAAATCATAAAAAGAAGGATCTACAATACTCAAAAGCGAGAATTTTCAAGTCAAAAATAAATTTAACACAAAAATTGAGTTCAAATCAGTCGAGTTTTATAGGGTTGATTACATTTCTAAGACTTCATAAAAGTTTTTCGTTTACAAAAAATTATACAATTTTGGTATTTTTAATTGATACAAATTGCACCTAATGAGTATTTTGATCCCTAAGCCCAAATTAAATTCCTTTTAAAAACGCTGTTTTTTTATTATGTCAAATATCCGCTGTATTAAGGTTTTATTAAAAATATGAAAAATTTTTAAGTCGATATTTTTCGCAGACCGGATGAAGGTACTATTTATCAAAAATGTAAATGCACAATGGTTCACCGATTTATCAAACTTGTTTACTCAGAGCCTCAAACCAAACCAACTCTTTTAAAATTTTTGATAAAAATATTTTATCAAAAGTTCGCCTGATGCGAGGCCATCGAAAAGAAATCTAACTTTTAAACTACGTTAAGGCAAACGGCAAAAAACTTCGGAACACAGAAGTTCGTGATCTATTCGAAAATCGGTATTTAAGTTCCACAAAGTTACATACTCATTCGCCATGCCGGGGACTTAACTGGCATGGGATTCCTTTATTATTCGGACAAGTTGAAAAGTTTTTGAGTTGGATTCCGGAAATCGTAACTTAACTCTTATTCTATTTAGGCGCTTCCTTAAATTTTACTAAAAGGAGTCCTGGATTTTTGGTAAAATAATGTTAATTATAGCAAAGTTCTAAATTAAGGCCAATAATGCTTTGTGATTTATGTTATATTTGTTTAAAGTGTAACCACATATTTGCCCATCACAATCGACAAAAAAGCGTTTTCACAGTAAACATGTAATTTTTATAAAATTTTTAATTTGTCATGTTTATAGATATTGTGATTTTAATGTTGTATTCTATTTTATTTATTTATTATAACAAATGTCCATTTTCATTGCTCATAAATAAAGTAAAAAAAATATTTTATGTCTATAATTTTGATGTTTTAAAATTAATATTCAGTTACGTGCTTAAAAAAAAATTGTTCTGTTTCTTAATTACAGCCTTGAAAAAGACGTAAACGTCAGCATCTTTTCAAGAAGTTTTTGATTCTTGGTCCTTAACCTGCGAACTTCATCTACGCTACTTACTAAGGACGCTACTTTTACTAAATAAATCTAATATAAGACCATTTCTATATTTGGTAATTTAAATACGTTAACATGAGCCTTTTAAGAAAAATTGTTTTATTTTAAATTATCTTGTATTTAAGTGAAATTTATTTATATTTTTCTAAAGTGTTTATTTTAATAAAATAAATTAGTTTTGTTTTATTTAATAGTGTCTTTAAAAACAAAAGTATTTCTAATAAAATAAGTTATTAATCATAGTGTACTTGACCATTTAATATTCATCGAAAAAGTAACAAATACTTATCAATATATCAGGTAGAAGGTAGTTTACATATAGCCAAGTATAAAATTAACTGCTTTATTCTTATTTTAGTTTGTACAGTAAACATGAAAATATATTTTTATTTAATATTTCCCTAAAATATTTTTATGTGATTGTTGCGATATTATTTAATATGATAAATTGGCTTGTACGAGTTTTTTAGCCCATCTTGTTACATTTTATGCCAATAGTATTTTCTTTTTAATTAATTATTTAAATATAGTACCTTTAAAGCTACTGGATTATGAAAAGGATTATATCCTCTTTAACTTTTTCCTCGTGAACTTTTAAAACTATATTTATGTTTGCGCTAATATTATTTTAAGAGAAGATTCTTTTTATGATTTGTTAATTAATTTTATTCGATTTTAATTTTTCCTTAACTGCTTCTTCTTGTGCTTTTATCTGTTATTTTTACAAGCTGCACTTCCTGGCTCACGAATTTAATATCACAATATTTAATTTCGGTTTTTTTTTTGTTTGCTTTCTTTATTCTAAGACATTCCTCCTTTTTTTCAATGTTTTCTTTTCTAAAATCAATATCTATCATAGAGGATAATGGAATAACTTATGGGAAATATATACCCTAATTTGTTATTCAGATACGTTACATATAGTGACTAAAAACATTTGAAGACTACCGTCATTATTGATTCCACTATATATTTTATAAGTATATAAATAACATTTTGTTAAAACTTATTATTAACATTAACCAGCGCTTCAACTATTATTTTATTACATTTATTTGGCGGAGAACTGCTGCCCACATTCATAGATTCTTTCGCAGATAGAGAGGGATACAATTGTTGTATTTATACGTAGCCGATCGAGAGTTCTAGCCGTGACACTGGTTTCGTGTCGTCAAAATTGAAGCCGAGATTTGGTGGCGCACGCCGTACAGTGGAACGACTAAGCGGAGATACCGCGGGACCTAATATTTTTTACATTTTACAAGATAATTTTTTTTTTATTATTACGTATTTTTAGGTATATGATAAATGTTTTAAATATTTTTTATTATTTATTTTATTGGAAAAATATACATAAACGGTGTTTCAAATTCGTCTACGCTCAAAATACGAAAATGGATAATTTACCCCAAAGTTGCACATTATTTACTTGTAAAAGAATATGCCATATAAAAAAATATCTATATTTTATTTTATGTGGTTTTGAAGATAATTGAAAAAAAAACAAATTTTCAAAAACTTATTCGTGACACTTTTGTGGGTTTTCTTGGTTGCTATGGGAAAGTTTTTGCATTGCTGTATTACTTTTTCGTAAAAATGTTAATGCCGAAAACAAAATTAGGTAGTACCTACGCCAAATTTTTGTTGCTTATTTAAAAAATCGAAAATTTTAATGATTCTGAGGATAATCAAAAAAAACCAAAAAAAAATCCATTTAAATTTTTTTCTGAGCTTAAACAGGAATGCAGTAAGAGGTAGGCATTATTCTAAATAAAATTAAGATTGTAAAATGTAAGTTAAAAATAAAATTGTCAATTTACCCACCTAATTTAAATACCGAATTTTTATTCTTTTTAAAACTCAAAGCGAGTATCAAAATAGTTTGGTAGTTTAAAATTTTAAATGCGTAATCTTACTATAAACTACAATAATAATTGCAGTAAAATATTATTTCAAATCAACGCAATATATGTGCCCGCGGAAATTTTGCCATCGCGATGCGGTCGTCGCCTCGCATGATTTCGGCTTCTGTTGTGAGGTATCGATGGAAGCGGGGATAAGTGTCCAGGCTAGAACTATCGATCGGCTACGATTTATACCACTGGAGAGTAGAAGTGGACTGTATTAATCAATCAATAAAGGTGTAAAGAGAGAAATATGGAGAGGGTAATAAAGAAAATAGGGAAAACTTGCTGAGCAATTTCTCTCGACTACATTCACACACTTTCTCCGACAACTATACTGCAACTCTTGTATCTGTAATAATTAGTCACCAAGGGTCTTGTGAAAGACCCATATTAGAAATAAAGGAATAATAGGGGTAACTTAAAAGCAAATTCTTCACTACAACTCGCGAGTCGACTCACACTCTACATCTGCTCGGCAGTAACAAGAAAACTTTTTGTACTACAACTCTTGGATCTGTAATTGGTCACCAAAAGTCTGAAAGATATTAGGACTTAAAGAGTAATAAAGAACAGGGATAATTCGTAACCAACTTCTAACTTAGAGGGCGACTACAACTAGCGACTTAACTCACATTCTATATCTCGGGGACAGTAATCCAATTTGACTGTGATAGCAAGTAAGATTGACTATAACAACTAAAGTTTGACCATGTGACCTGGTTTGTTTACTTACCGTATTCACAAGTACTGAATAAATGCATATTTGATTAATAAAGGATATAAGAAAGGGTCTAAGAGCTAAGAGCCTAGCAGCTTTATGGTGATTTATGGGTAATACTTTTAGTAGCGTTTAAAAGTTATCATCAGTCTAAAATATGGGACGTTTTCCGATATTTTTTCTATCTTTCTAGAAGGAACTCTATATACTTGTATTGTCCATTACCTAATTTTCTTACACTCATTTATTTGCAAATTCTCTTTTTGCAGATTAATTTTAGACACCTTTCTATTTTCCGATAGTATGGTATCCAGTTCATTGTTCGTCATGCGTCATTGTCGTTCATGCATTGTACATGTGTGTACCAGATAAGTTACTTTTTTTTGATGTCAGTTATAATTAGGTCCTCAAGTCCCATTTATTCTCGGATATTTTTATTTCTAACCCTCTCTTGGTTCTCAGTGCTTCCATTTCGATTGCTTTTATTATTCTTTTATAATCACATTTTCCAAGTTCCTGAATCATATAATAAATTGCTTTTAATTAGAGTATTGTATATATATTGTATTTCCTATGCTTAGTCATATTTTTCATCCGGAGAATTCCGTTAATTGACAGTTAATTACTTTCCGTGCCTGTTTCACTCTCGTACTTAATTCTTTGTCGTTTGAACTCATTTTATCCAATGTAACCCCTAGGTACTTAAATTCTTTAAATCGTTCTATTTCTTTTAGGTTTTTTAATTCTAGATTACAACTTCAATCTGGAGGTTATAGGTATTACTTTAGATCCAGAAGATTATGTATGAACAACGTATTCTGTATAAGGCAGATAATAATAGTAAGGCAGAAAAAATAGTAGTTATCTTAGAAACATATATTTTATTCATTGATCGCTTAAAAGCCTATGATAATTGCAAAGTACTTCCATTAATCAAAGTCTTATAAATTCTATCAAAAACCTTTGTAAAAACTTCTTCTCTAGGATAAATATGGAAAATATTCTGTCTAAAGATTTTTACGTAATAAAGAAGCTTCATCAGAGATGCTGTGTATCGCCAGCACTGTTTAAAATTTATAATAAAGAAGCTTTGCCAAAATGATAACAAAAATATTTGGAAATGGGATTACCTCTAACTTGTTGAATAGCTAATTGAACAGTATCTAGCTTACAGTTTGCAGACGACCAGGCAGTACTGGCAGGGAATAAAGAAGACGTAAAATATATGGTACGAAAACTAAGAGAAACCTACGAAGGTTGTATACTGACTATGAATGTTAAAAAAAACAAGTTCATGTGCATAAAGTTACCAATTAAAACTAATTGCCCTATGACCTCTGAGAACCTTTAAACATCAAAGATGTCCTTAAAATTTCGGACATAAACCTAATAAGAATAAATACATGTTAATGAAGGAAAACAATGATTAAAAACCACCATTTACACCTCAATATAAATACATTACAAATAAAGCATTTCAAATGTATGGGTTCCTAGCAAGACATACTAAAGAGTTCTATAATTCAGCTGGTTTGAAGCACCTGTACTATGCTTATATAAGAAATTTAATAGAATATTTCTGTATAATTTGGAACCCATATTATAAATATTACAAATAGGACTTTCAGCGTACACAAACGAAAATGGCGCGCAACATGTTCTTCAGAGAAAACAAATATTACAATAATAATGCCTCTTCAATTGAGTTATATAATATTTACAATATGGACTTACTTAAGAAACGCAGATTCAATTTTACTGTAGTGCATCTTTTTAAATGCTAAATGATCTTATTGATGATGGTGTATTAATTTTCTCTTAAGGTGCCCACATACTATGCCAGAAATACTTCGATATGTAGCCAATAATAATAGACATCTAAATTCTCCTCTTTTCAGTATGTGTAACCTCTATAATAAAATATACGATAAAATAGACTTATTTAATGTTACTTTACTTCAACTAAAAAGAATTCTAAGAGAAATGTAAGAACTTTATAATTCGGTGAAATAATTTAGATTTTGGATTGTACTTTGTAATAGAAATAGTTAGTTACCTAGTGTAACATAATTTGTAAAGTGTAAATCAATAAATAAATAAATAAATAAATTAAAGAAGTAATATTTGACTATTACCTATTATTATTTTTATATTTTTTAATATGAATATTGAGAGACCAATTTACAAAATTATTCAATGGATCAAGTGATACAGTATTTGTATCTTTAGTTGCATAATGAGTTACTCAATTTTTATAGCAGATAAGACTTATATTACCTATATCAATACATGTGGCATGGTATTAATGCAATTACAATAAATTACTACTAATAAATTGTAAAAAAAAGATTAAATAGCATCGATAAAGATACACATATTTTGTCAATAATTTGACAAAATAAGGGTAAACATCGCTAAAGAAATGAGTAATGGAGTTTTTGTGTTATTTGGTCCCCTTTAAAATAAAAGTAGACAAGTGCATGGATTTTTTTGCAGTTTCAAAGCTGTAAACCTTACTGAAATATTTTCGATGGTTAAAAAGTAAAACAACATTTATATCAAATAAAATATTTGTGTGGCTTACTAAAATAGGAGACAAATTATAACTTAAGCAGTTCTAAGCCACTCTGGCCAATAAAATATATTTTAACATTCTTACATTATAGTCATTGGCTGGTTGAAAAAGAGCAAAGAAATTGGGATAACTCTAAAGTTTGTTTTAGTAATAATGTATAATGAAAGTAATTTTTTGTCGCCAACTACTGTTGACTGGCCAATAACCCTATATTTTATCCTATTAAGAATAATATTCCTAATTTGTTTATTAAAATATTAATATAAAAATCCCAAATACCCTTTATGTAAACAGAAAGACTAAGAACCTACGGAGAATCTAAAAATAAAACAATACCGAAACAAAAACATTTATCTGATATTTTTGCGATTCTCTCCATTCAGTTCTCCAGGAAAACGCGCCGCAATCATCGCAACCGTATTTTTTGCAAATGCTGCCTTGCCGTAGGGCTTTTTAGTGACATTATTTGTGATATATGTGGGGTTTCAGGTTGGTTTGAGTTCCAAAATGTAATATTCGTTCTATTTTTAAATTGTGATTGCAGTTTTCGTATTACGAATATACGGGCAGATAAAGAATATTGTTTTAAGCCTGCTAACTGGGGATAGTGGGACGATATTAAACCTACCTGATCCTATAAACAATCCATTTTAAGCTAGAACATTATTGAAATAATGACCCATGTAATAAGTATAAAGAATGTTCTTGTTATATACGACTGAAAAAAATCTCAGTATAATGATAAAAGCTATTTATAATATTATTTCATTTATTAGATAATATGCTAGTTCTTCATTGACCTATAATTTGGAAGAAAAAAATTGACGTCACGCAAGTGAACAATCTAAAGTGCGGTAAAATCATTTATGGATCGACAAACCGATAATTATATTTTTAGCTTAATTTTTTTGTATCGTGACAAAAGGAATATTTGATCGAAGAGAAAAGAACAAACATATGTTTCTAATATATAAAACTCTTTATATCTGTGTCTGACTCGATTTTTTTATGTCAGCATTAAAATCAAAAATTATCTAGTTATGCGGTAGTTTTAAACGTTCATTGATCGGAAACCAAAGTAAATTTAAATAAGTTTGTTTATTTCTTTATTAGCTTAAAAAATAAATAATTTTTATGTAGGATACAGTTTTTTAAAATTATGTCAACATAACAGACATAACAATTATCCTAGTGTGGTAATTATGTGATTTTAATGTTTGTGTAGACCCTGTTTAGTCACTTTCTCGTGCATCTCAATATACCCTTTTTATTTATTGTTAGTAATTTTAACCTTTGACCTTGCCAGAAGCACTGTGGCTTTTTATGTGTTGTGATGAAAACCCTCTTTTTATATCCCTGATGATGGACATCTTATATGTCCGAAACATGTAGGATAACTTGTTTTTCAAATAAATTTTAGTGGAGGATGACCGAAACTATTTTAGTTACCCTTTGACCCTTTATTAAGCCAACAGAACAAAAGGAACCTAAGAGGTCCGAAGATTTGTTTTAGGTATTTCTTAAGTTTAAATCTAATATTATAATACTGTGACGGTATTAGAAACGCCGCGAATACTAGCTATTTTTCGTGATTTCAGAATCACGCAAATGGGGGCACCACACGACATCTCTGAAGACGCGTGGAAAGTTAGCGATTCTCCATGATCGCCTTTAGGAGTCTAGTTGAAGTTCAATTCGAAATATTGGCGCTATATTTAAATTGGACATAAATAGTAGTAAATAAATACGCTGTAAATAAATATTTCTAGTAGTAATTGATCGTGTTTAGTAGTATAAGTGTGTAAATAGATCAACTGGTTATTTTTTTTCATCAAGTATTTTAATTCACATCTTAGCGAATGATTAAAGCTCTAAAAATTTAAGAGAATATAGTTAATTATATCTTATATAAAATATCTCTAACATATAAATAATTTAAGCTACTAATATGTTCACGGAATGCACACAATAATAAAAATCCAATTAGACCAAACAAAATAGTACCATAAGACAATTTTTTTTATCTAAGGGGCGTTGCAACAAGAAACTCTATTCCGCACGAAAAATACAAAAACAGCAATAAATCTGCTTAAGATCTATTAATCTATTAACTCGTGAAGCATTTCTGGATTTAAAATCCCAGTTCTTAATTTTTGCTTAAACTAAAATTTTTGATTTCAAATGATAATAGTAGGATAAGTCTTGGTTTTAGTCAATGCATTAATAAAACTAGCTTGCATTCGGCTAAAGTAAATATAAAATAAATATGAGAAGTCGAGACTACTACAATAACATAATATAAAACGAAACCATGTAATATGTTTTCATGCAATGATTAATGGGTATCCATATAATTTCACCCTTGGCATGGCACTTACGTTGGTAGTATTAATCACGAAATCGTGTATACTCTGTTTCTTGGAAAAGCTTAAAAAGAATTTTATTAGACGTTTTAATAAATTATTCCCAGTGTGTTTATTGAAATGGATGAAATTAAGACATCACATGCAAATAATATAATGTTTTAATAATTTACAGGGGTTCGTCCGATAATTATATTAAAGTAGTATGTATATGTAATGTTATACATATATTATGTAATGTTAATTTTTTACATCCTTTGGTTAGAATTATTTTAATCAAATGCCCTTACTAGAATTTTTCCTATTATCTTCAAAAAGTAAATCTAGACATTTAAGACAATTTTAGACCTATTAAGTATACTCAAGCTCAAGAATCTTCTATTATCGCTTTACATTATTGATTGTTATCTATACTTGGATTTTTATAGAATACTTTTTTTTTAAATTAAGGTTCTTATAATTATGAAAGTATAGAATATATTATAGCATTTCTTTTTCGATTTTCTATTCTTATCTAGTTTTACTTAACAACGTTTTGCCAATAATGAATAATTAAAGACTTAATAAATTTTTAAAAATATTTATTAAATCAGGCAAAGCGCTTTTAGCCTCTATGCCACCATCAGTTCTCGTAAAACAGTGAGGTTAATGTAGAAAAATAGATATTATTTGAAGCAATAATGATAATGAATTAAAATAATATCACTAAATGACGACAAAAATTATTTATAGCCATTTTTAAAATATAAACTATCTTTGAAATAGAAATCTGTTAATTATAAATCAATGAAGGAAGATAATATCAAATTAAATTTGCCTACAAAACCTTAACCGGTATGTATGACATTTTTTACATAAAATAGCTAATAAGAAGGCAAAAAATATATGAGCAAATAATCTGTATTCAAGATAAGATTTCTTTATCTTAAGATTTCAATAGATAATATGTTAAAGTTAGGATGAGTTATTAAAAAGTTAAGTACTCACAAACTTTCACAAAAAACTAAAATCTGGCAAAATAAGTTTTACAAGAATCAATTAATTTGTATGCTGTAAAACTCATCTTTATTATTCTATTTTGTTGGATATTGCATCAGTATTTAAATATATATTAATTTATTAATCTAATACGCCCAAAAATTTTTATAAATGAAGAGAAAGAAAAACCAATTTATTAAATCAAATGTCCTAACTTTATATAAAAATATAAAATTACCTAACTTTTTGTCTGATTTTGATAAACTGTTTCAAAAAGTAACAATAATAAAAACTATATAAAAAAATACAAAGGTTACTTTTCTTATTATATACGTGATTTTAATTGATTCCTATTGTAGATTTGAGAAAGCAGCGGAGTATAATCTGTAGTTATTTTTAAATACTTATTGTGGTATTTAGTATTTTTTTAAATTATCGTGTTCATTTGTAATTAATTTTAGTCATATTATATAATTATTTTTAGTCACAGTCTACAAGTTTTACTTACGTAAAGTTTACCACAAGCATAAGGAATTTTATAAATTACATTTTTATTTAATTCATTTTTATTAAAAAGTTAGTTTTTTTTAACTTCTTGCTAGTATTAAGGGTACTTTTAATGACAAAAATTTCGAAAAAATTTGTTTCATATTTATAAATATTTTTTTGAGTTATTTCTATTTTTTAATTATTTCAAAATTACTTTAATCATTAAAATTATAATAAATAAAAAACTAGATTAATTGTTTAATGACATTTCCTTAATTTTACTATATTAGTACAAAAGCTCTGTGCTTCTGTTGAAAATTAATCTTTGCAATAGTGTCACAAAAATCTAACTACAGTTTATCTTTAAAAATGTGTCAATATTAATATAAGTAAAATCTATATAGTTTGTAAATTAGAATAGATTTACCTCTTTTAAAAAATATAACTTTTCGCAATATTCAAATCGATCAATAAAATATATAGAATATTTACATCTATTAAAAAATTGTTTTAAAACTAGGTTTCATTTAAAAAAAATAAAGACATTAATTGGTATATTTATATCATTTCCCGATTTGCAATATATAATATAAAAGAAATATAAATACTTAGCTTTAAAATCTTTATATATTATAAAAAAAGATAAATTATTAAAACCTTTTCCTTTTGGATTATGCATAGAGCTTTTGTTTTTTAGATTTTTTTTAATTTATGGGTTATCAGTGAACATTTTTTAAATATACTACAAATTTTTGTTATGATATTTAGGTGACAAAAGAAAATTAATCTAGGATGTAATAAAATCATAAGCTAATTCAGTTAAATAATATATTTGGTGATTCTAATATATTTTAAGTTATTTAAATATATATTTATTGATATTTTTTATTTATTACAGCTTACTTCTGGCATATAACAGACATCCACTATGATGGACACTACAGTTCATATCCAGAAAATAGAAAAAGTAAGTATTATACCTAATAAAAGTCCTTACGCTTACACTACTGAATTTATTTAAAAATTACAAATATATTTTTAAAGAACTTCTCCTGGAAATTTCACATCTTTTCCGAATAACCTATTTTATAATGCATCTGTGCGGCTGTTATAAATTTTACGAAAATCGAAATACTTTTATGATGTCCTAGGCGAATTTAAATTACTTATTTATACTTACTGCATAATACTGCCTTTTAGCTTATTGCAAAAAATGTAATGCTTAATACAAAAATACAAATTGGTATTCCAAAATCCACTGTGTACATGCTAAAAGGTGATTTAAAAGAGATAATTCAAAATACTCCGAAATGCATGTGTGCATGCATGTGTCAACATTTTCATGTAAACCTAAATGCACTCACTCTTTGTTTTGAGAAACAACAAAATAGAATTTTCAGCTAAAGGATTATGAAATTTTAGTGTTTCACAAAATAACTGAGTTGATCTTCAGCTGTCTTTTTTACGGCTAGTTCCTTTGAATATTGATTGTGAATTTATTTCTTTTTTATTATACCGTTGATTGAATATTTGAGTATATTATACTATTCTTCTTAAAAAATTCTCAAACTGGATGGCAATTATTTTTCTCTGATCACATTTTTATTAACTAAACTTTAAAAATAGTTTGCATTTCTAATTATATTTCTTTCTTATTTTTTTTTTAAATTTAAATTTTCCTTAAAACTAACGTATTAAAGTTGCCAAAAGTAAGGACGTTAATAAAAACATAAAAAATGGCAATGCTTTAAAAAAAATAAATATATTATATTTAATTTTTAAATAGCGTATTATAATTAAAATCAAACTTCTTAAGGTTTTTGATCCATATTTAGCCCTATTGTGATCAATAGAAAGTAAATATAGTTTTCCAAGTTATGTATATACAGATTTTATTGCTTGCGTATTGTTTTGATATGCAAAGAGTCTATGGTTTAATCAATATTAAATAGCTGATTATCAGAGTCACAAATTTCTAAGTTTTTCATTCTCATTTAATGTAGGTGTTAATTAAAACTGGTATGGGCTATTAAAAAATCTAAAATAGGATATTTACCTATTGGGAAATTATTTCTAATAACTACAGTATTTTTAACCAAATTCTTCCTATTTGAAGTACATCCATTTTTTGTATTACATATTTATTCTAGATATTTCTTTTTCCAATATTTAAAAGCGTCTGATAGGATAAAAATAAATATTCTCTGTGGTATACTTTAGATATAAAATTATCTGAAAAAAATTTTTTGCTTCCCTATTTACCAACTCATATCCAATAAACCAAAGTGACATTTTATCCATATAAAGATAACAATTTTATTGTTTAGACCAAGGTTAACTAAAGTGGTCCTACTTTTAAAGATTGGTGGATGGTTAAAGCTAAGTCAGATTTTTAAGGACTACATGACTGCGTTGAAGTCTAAAAGGAGAAAGATATTACGAAATAATTATAATCCCATTTTAACTTCCATTTTAGGGAATATGCACATCATGTGCCTTTACATCCTAAGATACGTCCATATAAACTTGTAAGTAGCATAAGCACTTATGAAGGCTGTCCATTAAGATCTTATTATTTGTCATAACACAAATTGTTAATCAAGGTTACTTGGTTCGATATAGTTATTGCCGTTTGGGAAATTCAGAATCCATTATTTACATCAACAAGTTAATAAGTCTGTTTAGTGTTTGCGTAGGCCTCTGCTAAAAGCGGACTGCTTTAATTAATCCAATATTGAATATATAAATTAGATAAGTCTATTAAGGTTTGTTATAAAATGGCACAATAATTTAATTAAAAATCGTTTAGCTAACATACCAGTATATCATTCATATATATGCTTTATATATATAGAGGTGGCTTATAAGTTTCTTCTAGCTGGACCTGTACTGGTATAGATTGCAGGGTTTCTGTAAACAATCTCAATGTTTTATATTGCATATGATTAACAGTCAATAATCTAATTTTTGTAACAGATAATAAATATATGACTTTATTATCGAAAATAAATCCTGTCATGCCTCCATAAAAGATTAATGATGTTTTAGAGTCCGAACCTCATTTCTTTGCAGTAACTGTCTTTAAAATGTTAAAGCTTTTAATGGCTTTTTAACAAATATAATTAATTTGACTGTTCCAAGTTAGTTTTTGATGTTTCTATATGGCTAAATATTTCTTTTAATTAAAGTAAGTTTGTATCGTTACTTATTGATATATTTTTTCTGGTAAAAATAACCACTGTTAATTATTTATTCGATAAATGAAATCCGTTATTTAGAAAATAAGCTTTATATTTAAAACTAAAATTTTAAAGATTAAAATAAGATGAAATCTAAGGAGATTAGTCTAAAATCGGTTATAGTATTGCATATTCTAGTTGCATACAGATTGGTTAGTATATAATCGCATAAGATTATATGCAATAACCTCTTTTAAATAGCTAATTATAAATATCTAAGAATAAAACTGAAGAGTTTATCATTTACTATTACCTGTTTTGTTATAATGGATCCTGCATATGTAAGTTAAATAATGTTTTTTGCTTGTCCCCTAATATTAATTATGTTGATGGACCGAGATAGGTGTAACTTTATCTAGAAATACCTTAGCAATTTCATGATTTATTTGCAATTTATTATTTTTACTTAGAAAGTTCTATTAAATTTAATACTGATTTTTTTTATGATAAGCTTTGTGCAGTTAGACTAACAAAACAAAACTTTTTCCAATTATCTTTAAATTTATTTTTTAATAAGCACATATATGCACCTGCTAGATATTATTTTCATGCTGTAAAGTCCTCTATATTAAAAAAAAATTATCTGCAACTTCAGAAATAATAGAATTATTAGGGACTAATATAATAATTTCATTAGCCTTTTCAGGCCCAGAAGGTAAGCATCAGATTTTATAATCAAAATTGAACTAGTTTCAATCAGATTTTCGAAGATTGGGGTATAAAGGGTATAAATGATCTACTGATTTGAAAATGATTTAGGTCATTTGAATCATGAAAAATTTTCCAAGACAAGTTATGTATTAAATTAGATAAAATATTAAATATATCTATAGCTGAATTGTTAATATGCACTTGTGTCCTCCGTTACTAATAATTAAATTTTGCAAATTATCGAAGAAGTTTATCAAAGTAGTACGAAAAAATCTCTTACTACGTTAAGTCACACAATGTGCATAAAAATCTACTTTAAGAACGCAATATTTTTTTAGGGGGGTTTTATGTTATACTGAATTTTAATTTTGCATACTTCTAGTTTACGATTAAATTTTAAAAATATTTATTTTATATAAAATAATAATGATGATGATGAATAGATTCTACTTTCAGGATAGCCTTACTGTATTTACAACAGTAAAACTACGTGAGAACCATTGAATATACTCATATAGAAAAAGCCTATCATTCATTAATCGTCTTCCAAAGTTTGTGATTTTTTATTTATTGACTACCTTTAGGCAAAACCATCTTTTAATAGAAATGTTCTTTTTAAAAATTAAACGAATTACATAAATATCATTATATTTATTATAAAAATATATACAGTCCTTTCAAAATGTTGCATTTAGAAAGATTTTCTGACCCAAAAATTCCAGTTATTGGAAACTGCAAGAAGCATAACTCTTCGGATATTTAAAAGAACATGAATATACAACTTCTATTCGTTTCAGATTTGTCACTTTCGGATACTTTTGAGCATAGAAATTATTTAGCAAAATATGTTTTTGAAAAGCTACAGTCGGCTTCATAAACAAAATGGATAGGTTAACTATTTATAGAAATAATTATTTTATAGACAAAAAAATCTTTATAAAATAACTATTCCTCTTTACAACAGATATAAATGGAAATTTTATTTTTAGCTATATAAGAAAAACAAAATTTTGAGATAAATAAAAAAGCTTCTAAAAACTAAATTAAGAATTATGTTAAAGTATTTATACATTTAATGTATTTTGAGATATATATTTGTATCTTAGCTGCAATAAAATCATATCATGATTAATGTTTGCAGTGATCAAAACTACGTAAAAAAGAATTGCATTTTAAGGCATATTATGACGGTAAAAAAAGAGTAAATTCGTGGAATTAAAAACAAGATCAGTAGCAATAATTATAGAAAATTATAAAAAAAAACTATAAACTTGATATTATTTCATTTGGAGAAATGATTGTCGAAAAAAATTATAGTAATTGGAATAATGCTCTTTTAAAATTGCCATCATTTAACTTAGTTTTACCTTAGAACTACATAATTTAAAAACTTTTTTTTGTAACTGGTATTTTACTCTATAAATATTTTTGTACGCGTTTAGATCCAGCCTAATAATAGTAGAGATAATCATTAATTAATTAAAAACTTGTTATGGTAAATAATGTTTATCTTAAACTCTTATACTTCGTGCGAAAATATATCATCTTAAAAAAGTAGCTATGATACATCAATATTTTTTTCTTGTACACATTTTTATAGTGCAATAATAAATCCAAAAAAACCACAGTAATAATATGTATAAAAACATATATTTAAAATTAAATTTCTCTACAAGCTAAATATTACCGTATAATTTAATTAATGGATTTATTCATAATAAATCTAATGACCGAATAAATTATACGCGCAGTTATAATGAGACACTGGCGATTCGGTAGACCGCAAATTGGTATCTAATTACCGGCTTCTCTTATTGTGGCCAACCGTTGAGGTAGAAAAGCAAATGAAACATGCAGTGAAGTTACCGTGACGCGGCTATTTCTGCTATGCAATCGATACTTTAGCAACCAGACCGTTTAACTAAAGTTATGGAATCTGAAATTTTGCACTCTAATAGCCATAAAGCCGAAAGTTTTGGGATAAATATTATAAAATTAATTATTATCATAAATTATTATATTATATTAATATTAGAGTAAAACAATAATTAATAGGAGAGTAAAAATTTACAAAAAATTTAGGTAGAGAAAGATACATACAGAGTGTCCCACAACTTAATGGATAAAGAGCAATAGCATATCTGCGCTAAAAAATATCTTAATAGATCTAAAAAATAGCTTATAAGCAAGGTATAGGTACAGTTTGAATTTTATTTTCATTATTTTTTAATAGCTTCTGAAAGAGTAGCATATCAGCACAAAATTTAATAGTAAGGGGTTTTTGGGGCGAGAAATCCAGAGCTAAGCACTGCTAATCAAAACCAACCCAAATAAAAAAAATAATAAGGAAGCATTACATTCTGCATGAACCGTGACTTTTGGATACACGCTTTAATAGAAACAAATATGGACCGTGTTTTGGTAATATCAAATATTATTTTTGTCAAAAGTTTGGTGCTTGATTACAACCATTATAGCCTTTTAAAAAGTTTTCCAAGCAAAAATTTCTTTTAAAAGTCGTTAATGCCCTGATACAACGTTTTTTTCTAATCTAGAATTGCGGGACATGATATGCGTATATACCAGAGAAAATTTTATTGCTCGAAGAGTATCGACGATATGTAGATAAGCTTCCAAATAGAAGGTATTATAATTTTAAACGTTTCAAAAACTTGTACGACTTGGTGAAAGCAATTCTTTTCGTCGGAAATTTTATTTTAGTTCATGTTGCTAAAAATCTGGAAATTAGATAGAGGCTCACTATGTCACGGTTAGTAACTAAACAATTTCTCGAAAATTCCATACAGAAAAACTACATCTTCACCATTTCACTCCTGTTCAAAGTTTGCTACCCTTCGACCAAGAGAAGGAATTTGAAATCACTCGTTTTCGTTACAACCAACAAACGCCGATCCATATTTCTTATGACTTTTACTAAAAGAGGAGTTTTTACATTCAGAAACAAACTTGCTTGGTATATTGAAAGCCCTCATTTGAAAACAGAACTTCATTTCCAGCATGAATTGAAAATAAATGTTTGGTGTGTTATTATTGGTAATTGCTTTCTGGGGCCAACAGAGTTACCACCAAATTTGAGGTGCGTACTCTATTTTGATCTTTTACGAAATAAGCTGATTGAACTTCTGGAACCACTAGTAATTGTAATTCCGAAGATGCAACAATTACTAGTAAAGCATGAATTTCCTGCAGGATGTTGCCCCTGCTTACTTTTTTAAACGCCTTAAGGAATATCTTGATCAAGAATATTCTAATTGCTAGATCGGACATGCGAGCCAAATACTTTAGCCGCCTCAAAGCCCTGATTTCAACCCTCCTGACACAATCAATACTCGGGAAGAGCCATGGAAAAAAATTCAGAATGTAGCAGAATTATTTCTATAAGACAACATTATAATATTTAATATCAGGCAGTTTTTCAATATTTCCAATAAGTGGGTAGGTAAGTATATTGAAGTTAACGATGTCAATATTAAACCAGCATGAACCAATGTGACTGATGAGAAAACACGTATATTTAGAGCCTGAGTAATATTAATAGTAAAGGAATTTTAATTTTTTTTTATCTTCCGTTGGATATGTGAAATCGTCGACAACTCTGCAACTATGTGATAACTAGTCACGATAAAACGTATTTACGCCTTAAAAAAACGATTTCCCGATCTACGATCAATGAACGAGGTCGCACAACACTCATAGACCCTCATAAATATTCAGAATAAGTAATTTCCTTAAAAAATTGCAACTTTTGCAGAGCATTGTTGCCCACCGCAGATGGTGTTGTTGTTATACGCTCTATACCTCACATGGACCAATATGGCGGATGATAATTCCTGTACATCTAAAGCTCTAACATTTCAGTTTTGTTCTTGTTCTATATTCTTGTATGCAATCATATTATAATAAATAATCATTTTTATTTCATAATAAATTATTGTATTTAACACATATTTAACAATTAAATTAAGATATCATGTGTTGACAAAACACATGATTGTACTTTGTAACTTTGTACTGTCTATTGAAGTGACTAGTTTAGTTTAAATTTTTACTTCATATATTTTGTTTTGTTTTTGACGTATGTAAACTTTTTTTTATGTTTTTGTTATTAATAATGATTAATTGATTAATAAACTTGTAAGGCTACAGTACTAGTAACTAAAAATATATTAACTTCTTTCTTGATTTTCCTCTTTGCAAATATGTTCTAAATACATTCCTTAATAAATAAACATAGTTGTTAAACTATCTAGACTCTTTACTAAATCACTTGTTGATATATCAATTTTTCTAGGCTGTTGGCGAACTTACGATCCATCTAATTCCCGATCAAAGAGTCAAAGTCAAAGAAGTCCATCTAATCCGTACGGTGATTATAATTGTGATTCCACATGGGACTTAATTGAATCGGCGGCTAGGATGATGATGAGCAGACAAAATGAAAATGTTGAGTTTGTTTTATGGACTGGGTAAGTCAAAGAATAGGGTCTTCCATTCTCTATATCTCAGAATAATTTTAATAAAACTATTTAAAAACAAAAATATTAAATCTAAAACATCGTAAAATATATACAAAAATTTTAAATTCAGATCCAGTTTATACTCCCATCTTAATAAAATAGTCAAAAAAATTACAGAAACTGACTATATTTCATCATAATCCTCAATTACACCCTTTGTTTTAAAACCCAAAAATCACATAAACTAATGGCATACATTTTTTATGTTCTATCATGTTCAAATTTCATATACACGTTTCTTAATTGCCATTAGCAATTAAGATCCATCAGCCTTCATTTCTTTTTCCTTAAATAATTACCTTTGCTGTCTAACTATAGGGCTCGCCTAAATTTGGTAGACATGCAAGTCCATATTTTGATTTAATGATATTTTGGAATAAATTGGACAACATATTTATTCACCTATTCATAATAAAATTAATTTTGTTTTTCCAAATTTTTAAGAAACACAAAAAAAATAATGTAATACTTTTATATTTTTGTATTTTATTAGAAGCAGTTGTTAGATCACCACGTTTAATAACATCTAATAGTAATACAGGAAATTTAAATATGATACTTATGATAAAATCTTCTTTCCGAATCTACCCTCCATCTTCAATTAAAATCCGGAAATTTACTGGCGGGAGAATTTTTGAGGAAGTTTTCCTCGGCTTAAGCATCGAGAAGAAAGTTTAGAGCTTGGCGAGATTTTCGGAAGCCCCACCCATTTCTCGAACTTATATTAAATAAAGCATATATGAAAATCTAATAACTTTTACGAAGTTTTAAGGATGTCAAAACAAACATAATAAAATAACAAATCTTATAACTAGATGCCGAATGATAAGCAGGTACTCAAACAAATGCTTTTCTTCTTACAATATATAACTTTCAAAGTTGAGATATAGAGTTGCGAAAGTTGGAGTTAATATAATAGGACTTAACTCACTACCAGTTCCATTACATTTTGCTTTTAATTTAATCATTTTAAAAATGGTGTAGCTAAGAGGATTTTTCATATAAAGTTTCGCTTAAAATTATTAATTTATTGAAAACTACTTATTGCTATTTACAAGCTATTTTGCTTGAAGAGAGAATCATTGCATTATTTGTTTAGGTAAAGGCTTAATAAATTTATCAAAGTTTTTGCATATACATGTTTATTTTTAACAGGCAGTTTTCCAGAATATATTTTTAAATGCTTAACCAATTAGAAAAAATAAGACAAAACTTTTTCTTGGTCTTACAATTTTTGTATTTGTAAAACTGTTTATATTTTTGTATAGGAATAATCTGGAATTTTAGTGATTTAAAATTTAAGTCCCTGATGATTGCCTAGGGCCTAAAGCGCTAGTAAGATATTAGTATACTACTTTTTACGCTAAATTCGTGCTTTAATTTTATTTCGACTTTCCTAACAGTAACATGAGATTACTAGAAATCCTTATTTATACTCTATTTATTTCCTATTCCTTATTTCAATTTAAAAGTCGCGCTAAGATTTAGACTTAACACCTAGCGGCGACAGTTTTTTACATATTAGGTGAACTTTCTGCGTGTGTCCAGAGATGTCACAAGATGTGCCCGGTGCTCTTTCCATTCTTGTCACACCTTCGAGTCTAAGCGACGGATGTGATAATTTCTGAAGGCCGAAGGGTGGGTGATATATTCGCGGCGGTTTAGATTATTATGATGCTTGTTCTTTATTTTCCTTGTCTATATTATTATCCAAGTCTAAGGATTACTAAATTTTGTATAATTTTTATCAGAGCTTAAAGCTTATTTTCGGAGTTATAATGGTTATTCTTGCTAGCCTATTCTTTTATCTTGCTTCTTGAACCCTTTTGAGTCTGCAAAAAGTATGTTTAGAATTATTACCAGAAGCAGAAAAACATATTCCCGTTCCAATATCGTCTGGGAAAGCCTAAGAAATCATGTTGGAATATCGTCTTAAAAAATTTCGACGATTACTGTAAAAAGCATGTAGAGATTTTTAAGTCCTTGAACAATAGCTTAAAATATGGAATTTACAATTCCATATGTAATGAAGTGAAAAACACCACTTATAGAGCTTTTTATTCTATGAACTGTGCTCTTTTACTTTTATTCCAATCATAGGAGTAAATTACTTCTTGTTTTGAGTTAATTCACCTTCAAAATTATAGGCAATAATACTTTCTATCAGGGGGTAAATTTTATATAGTTAAAAAAATTTCTCGCGTCACCGAATTTTCAACAGCTCCGAAATAAACCACCATCAGGAATGCTTCTTTATCGACATTCTTCCATTACTAAGAATAATTCTAAAAAAATTATGTCTTTGCATGTCTAACTAGTATTCTTAATAAGGTTTTGTTCTTTATTGATTGACCTCAGCAGTCCTTGCGGGTTTTCGTTAGAATTCTGTTTTTTATACCTATACTTTATTTTTTTATTAATCTAATGTTTCCTTTAGTTTATTACATTGTAAAACTTTGTTAAGTGTACTTATATTGGGTAAGTTGTATAGCACTTGTATATATTTGCATGAAAACTCGCTGCAGATAGAGGGTAAAAGTGTTACTAATATTTTAAATCTTTCTATCTTATCATAAGATACTCCTGCGAGTAAACCACTATATCTATATTAAACATATTTCTTTAGTATTTAATTGTGACTTTTTGGGATATTGATTAGATTGAATATTTAGGAATATTCATTCAACGATATTATGCACCATGATTCTTTGCTGGTAGAAACGTGATATTTATTTATTAACCTCTTAAAATTTTATAATATTATAAAAATAAAAGTTACTATTTACTTTTATTTTTCTGTACTTTTATTATCTATTCTATAAATTTATCCTAAATTTTTTCTTTCTTTAAAAAAAAAATCCTTGGCTATTTTTGAATGAAAATTTGATCGCACTCATTCATATACATATACAAATATTGTCTTTATATATCTATACAAATAAACTGCTCAACAATCGAAGTGGATATTATAAAAATCTGCAATTTTAGTTTGCCAATGATTTACAATAAAACAAAATTAAATGTAATAAATAAATCTCTATTAAGTTCACTCACAATAGCCCCAAAAAAAATAAATTATAAGATATCTCCCAAAAAATTTAAATTTTTAACACACAACAGGAAAAATTTAAATAAAATTACACCCAGTAAAGCGTGCCCCAAAGTCCTGTCATGAAAATTAATACCTCGTAGGTCCACCCCTGGCTCGTCTTAGTGCTGTCACCCTGTTTGGCATAGTTCTTATTAAGTTGTTAATGTAGTGTTGAGGAATGTTTTGCCATATTTCCGGTAATTGATTGGCTAGTTGTTCTAAGGTTAGAGGTGGCTGTTCGAGCTGGTTTAATCTTCGAGACATTTCGGTCCATACATGTTCAATGCAATTCATGTCGGGTGAATGTGGTGGCCAGTCCATTCTGGTAATGCCATGAAATTCAATTCGATTATTGACAATTCTCGCACGGTGCAGGCGTGCATTATCATCGATTAAAACGAATTATTTGCCAATTGCACCAAAAAATGGTACAATTATGTTCTCTATAACAATGTCTCTATACCGTATAGCGTTCATTGTTTAATTTCTTAACACCACTAAATCGGTGCGGCCATCGAAACATATGCCTCCCCAAACGCAAACTGAACCGCCACCCAAAAGGGTAGTGGGCGCCATCAAATTTTCATGGTATCGCTGTCCCCTTTCCCTCCACACCAAAATTCGACCAGCACACATATGTAGCCGAAATCCGGACTCATCCGTAAACATACAAGACCTCTAGTTTTGAAAATTCCAATTACTGTGTTCTATTGCCCACCGATTTCTGCATGCACGATGTTTCCCCGTCAACCGTAGATGTGTGGCACGTCGTCTGGCTCTTAAATTGAACGCATGTAATCTTCTTCTAACAGTCTGATTAGAAATGGCCCTCCCAGTAGCATGCCTTAAGTAGCTGTTAATCCTCGAAGCCGTAAATGTTCGGTTTCTTCTTGCGGTTACTGTTATATAGCGGTCTTGACCATGAGATGTAGTACGTTCTCGGCCTCCACCATGCCTGTAAGCTGCAGACTCAGTCTCTACATATCAATTCCATGCACGACTCACGACCTTTGGGACACATTTAGCCAGTTAGCAACTTCTTCTTGAGTAAGGCCCTCCTGTAGCCAACGTACTAATTGCTTGAGTTGCACTGTTTCTAACCGTCGTAGAACCATTATTTTTAAGTAACGAGATTTATTGGTAACAATGAGAATATTAAAGTCTCTACAAGCACTTTTATGTGACTAAATTGTTAGGATTTTGAAACCAAATTCTTTAAAAGAGATAAGAATGTATGAAAAAAAGGAAAAAACGACAAAAAATATTTGCTATCAACAGGATTTACTCATAGCATAAATCGCAACTTGATGAATTTTATTTTTTTAGGCAAATTTCGGTAATTTATAAAATATCCAGTTCGATTGTTGAGTAGTTTATATTATATTGTATTAATACACACATAATGTATTTCGGGTCTTCTTTTTAACCTTTGATGAACTTAAATTTGGATAAACTGGTAAAATTTTGGATGTAACAAAATCACGAGTAAAGTTAAATATTGAGTAGTTGAACTTCTAATTTAAATTTTAGTTGAGACCAAGGACGACCTTCCTTGTTTTTAAGATTTTACTACAGCATCCAATCATATGGGATTAGTTAAACATTTTGAAATGTGATCTTTGTGATTTTTTTTAGTTTTGTCTACTATTGGTCATTAGTGAGAACGTAAAATTGCATCGGATATTTAAGCATCGGATTTATCACTAGTTAAGTAAAATTTATTCACTTGTTACTAGCAAAGCGCTTTTACCTTGTCAGATTTAAAACACAAAAACTAATGATTTGGTTAAATAAATTTGAGCACAATTTATGATAAAATGTTGGGTGAAGTTAGCATGGTCCAGCTAAACTCAAAGTATATTTATACTGGACCGCTACCAATAGAGTACAAGTTTCTGTTTTTTATATTTAAATTAAAAGAACCTCATAAATAGCAGAACAAAAGACAGATAAAAATCGAACAAAATTAAATATACGGTGTAAATCGTCTAAAAAGTTAAATCTTAAGTTTTTTTTTAATATGAAAAGCAAGGAAGTATTGTTTTTTATCATTTTATCTTTCGCTAAATATACGTTTAAAATTTATTTTTAGGAGTTTTTACACATTTTTAAATATTAGTTTATAGCTTGTTCATTTCAGGTCGAAGAAAGTTTTTAATAAAGAAATCTGTTTTTGGTTAAGGCTACAATGAGTTTTGCGTTTGGGCTTTTATTGTGTTTATACGACTTATTATTAGATAATCAAAATTCAGCTTGGATAGACACTAACGTTAACGTATTTTAATTATTAATCAGCTTGATTTTGATAAAAGTCTAAAATAATAAAACTTTATTTTATCGATATTAATGGAGCTGTAACCCTGAAAGAAAATCACCGTATCATCCTTACACTAATACACTGGGCTTATCAAGGCTTAAAAAACGTCATTAATGTACGCGTATATCGAAAATGAGAGTGGACCGGCAACCGTTCCTTCAGGAACTCCTTTTAAAGTCACAGTACGTCTCCAACTCTTACACAGGTTTTGATCTTTAATATATTTTTTTAACTTTAGAACTTAGTCCGTAGTATTTTGTTAAAGGATGTCGTGAAATATCGTCAAAGGCTTAGGTTAAATTATGGAATATTGCAGAATTCAGGATGCAAGACAGAAAAAGATAGTACTACTACTCGAGCCATTTGACATCATTGCTAAAACGGTTAGTCAAGAGTCTAAAAGTCCGTTCGATTGTTTTTTTTTAATCTATGCAATATTTTGTAATCTAAACAAATATTTTTCTTTTTAAATTAAAGGAAAATCCTTATAAATTAAACAAATACTAATTAGAATTCTCTTTATATAACACGTGTAACTCTTTGGAATTAATTTTATATTGTATTTTCACATTCTGAAAAATAATTTACTTTCGTGATTATAATCAATAATTAAAATTGTGGGACTTAATTAGATTTTCTTAATAACGACCTTACTTTGTTGATCGAATAACCCAATTGAGTTTCCTAGACATGCGATGCCATGCTTTGATTTAATAATGACCATTTTCGTCCCCTTATTTTGATTTAATAGGTAAATGCACTGTATGGCTTAGTTTTCCCTTCATATATTGTTTTTTTGGTAATTAACGTATTAATTATTAGACTCGCTTGACAATACATGTATAGTTGTCACGAGATATCTTTTAATGAAGAAATAATATTTTCAGTTTTTTTGAATGCATACACTTCAGGCATAAATATATATTTGATTTAAGGTGCATAAAAGGGTATTATGTCATTGTAACAGAAAATATTCCTTTTTTTTAAATAAAGTAAGATTTTGAAAACTGTTTATGTAATACTACTTCAGCATTTTTTTAAAGTAAAAAATGCGTCTCGAACCACTAAACAAAATAAAAAATATAACAGTTTACATTTAGGGGCATCAAATGAGAACTTCTGTGTTTAAAAGTAATATAAAAAAGCAGTCACTCCACTTTATTAATAACTTCATAGAGTTAAGCTTTCAATAATTTTAATAAATATTGTGTTTACCCTATTACGTTTATATGTCAAGATTTTCGAGAATAGCAAGAGGACAATAACGCATTTCAAAAGTTGTATCCTTCTTATTCTAGTATTTTTATAAATTATAGGAAATTTATATAAATTAAGTCCATACATTTAAAACACACAAAAATAGATACCGGTCCAATAGTAACTTAGTGATAACAAGTCACGGTAAAAATAGTCAAGTAAAAAAGAGAATGATAGTATTTCTCTTACAAGCCCTCTACCAATAGACTTTGGCTCTATTATCCCCAGTTTGACTTAAATTGAAAGTAGAGATTGGCTGAGACGTATGTATTGCATTTCCCTTTTCAGGGCAGTTAGAAAAGGGGAATCGGAGAATAGATAATTCATTTTCATTCTCTCTAGCGCTAAGTTAAAGTGCTTTAGTTTTGAATTTCTGTTGCATGTTAACTCAAGGATATTTTGTCACCCAAGAAAGAAATTTGCCGGGAATTTTGTTAGAGCTAGGCAAGTCATCATACTACTGGTAAACGGATACTTTCTAATCCTCCCAATATCAATATTTTTCAATTTATTGGCTCAAAAGTCTGTATGAAATTTTAAAGATAAAATTAGGTTCATATTATATCGAAGCAATTAACAAATATTCTGATTACCATACTCGTAACAAATAACACAGTTTGTATTTTAGTATTATTCCATGATTCAATTCAAATCATTTTTAGAGAGTTTTATTTACTGATTTCTATAATGTATTAGAACTAGTCTCATCTAGTGACTTTTTTTTCCTTATGATTATAGTACTATACTTTTATACAGGTGAGTCGGGAGGAAACCACCAAGCTTTAGGTGAGTATTGTACACGTGAAAATAATTTTAAAAAATATAGCGTAATTAAAATGTTTTAAATAGTTTACACCTCTTCTGATCAGAAATGCTGTAGGCATCAATTTTTTGGTCCGTTTTGTTGTTCTGACATGTAGCAGCTTCAGTGTGTTAAATACGTTTATTCTCAAAATTGTATTTAGTCGTATTAAAAGGCCACAAATCTATTTAAATTTAGAATATGTAATTACGGCTTTTGTAGTGGGAATGCTGTTTGAGAATATCGTCGACGATTTTCACATCGCAGAAATCCGGATAAAAACGTGTTTATTAGTTTTTAACAAACTTTGCAACGCCGAGGCTCGGTCTAGTACTAACATAACACCGAATGAACCGCTCTACAAGGTATAGAAGAAGTAGAAAATATTTTAATTTGATAGAAGATAGCAACGACCTGCTCACGAAAAATTGGTACTCATTTGATTACTCCACAGAACACAAATATATAGAGAAGTGGTGGTTGCATACAAACTGATAGAAATTCCTCTGACAAATCAGGTACCGTCCTTTCGCTTGGCAACGGAAACTGTTGTAACTAACTTGACAGATTGTCATGCCTAATTGAACCAATCAAAATGGTAGAAAGACGTGGCCAAATTAAGGCGGGAAATCAAATTTCATTTATTCTGATAATCTTATTATTTAAGTAAAATTTAAAGAAAACGCCTAAAGTTACTAATAGAGAAAGGGGCCTTTTTGATTGGTGTTAGCATCAGATATCAATCAGAATAAAAATAAAATTCTTCAGCTTTATTTTACATATCTAAATGAGTTAATTTACTGCAGTAATCAATTGAAGATTTGTGAGCTATTTTCTTATCATACATCTAAAGAAATTACCATTAGGTTAATAATATCCCCATTTTACTAACACAAATATATATTTAATAGAGGATGAATTATCCTTGTTTCTGTTTCCTAAAGAAAAATTAAACAGATTTTAAAAAGTAATTAAAAATAAAACAAAAAAATTAATTTATAACAGTAATATCCCAAGAAACAATAAACCTCTCTACAAAACAAAATAAACTCTTTGAAAATAAAAACAATCTATTTTAGTATAAACATATATAACTTACATAGTATATATTTGTTGGTCTCTTATAATACTAACATTTCATGAAACTTTAATATTAATAACAACTTAATTGAAACTCTTAAAAAAACCAAGTTAAAAGAAAAACATTCATTCTGATCAATTCTGGGTGCTCAGCTTTCTTAATCTCTATACCTATGTCTCGTCTAAGTAAACACAGGAAGTTGTATGATACAAGCATGAAATAAAATAAAAAAATAGGCAGTGCAAACCTTATAAATAAATTCACTTAATGATTCATTTGAAAAAAAAATGTTTAAATAAATATGTATCGTAGTGTAAATCCAGCAGTAGCAGTAGTATCAGCGTTATTAAAATTTGTTGGAGAGAACTGATAGGAACAAATTCTATACATTTTACCGTAATGGCATCAATAATATTCACAACTATCATGTCAGACGAAAATCTACACACAACAATCGAAACTAATTTTCAGCACAAGTTTTCGGTAAACGTGTGGTGTGGTATTGTCGATAGGTATATTTAATTAGCCCATATTTTAGAAAATCAACTCACAAGAGGGAACTACCTATTTTTTACGAAAAAAGTATTATGAGTATTATGAGATTTCTTTAAACATCAGCATAATGAAGCACCCACACATTTTGTTCATTAGGTCAAGCAATATTGGGACGAAGAGGTTCCAGGATTATGAATTGGTCCCAGTGATCCTATTAGTTGGCCTTCGACATCTCTAGATCACACACCACTATACTATTGTTTGTGGAACTAGTTTAAAAATCAGGTTCACAAAGAAATGAAACTCGACACTAGGGAGGCCCTATTTCAACGCATAAGAAATGCGGCAGTGTTTGTCAAAGAATGAATCACTTAGAAAAGCAACAAGGGTCCTTCGCAGCCGAATTAAAATGTTTAGAGGTTAATGGCATTATTCTTGAATATTTCTTAAAACAGCGCTATAATTAAAACCATGTTAATGTAAAAAATTTTGTTTGTTTGTAATTACGCTATATTTTTAAAACAAATGAGAATGGCATAAGAACATATCGGTTTTTTCAAACTACTTTCACGTGTACAATACTCACCCTATATAATTAAATTTCTATCTATAAACCGGTTTTTTAATAATATAGTTTCTGTTTTCAGGTCTCCGTTCAAATTTGAAAATGGAGCAATAGAACAAAATACACATTATTAGCTTACTCTATTCAAGAATTAATTAGAAATAAGATAAAAGTTTTTAAAAGTATTGTTTTCACTTGACAGCTGGCATCCATTGTACAAGATTTAATATTCACTGTATAAGAAAAATAAAATGAAGTAATTTGATATAATCTTATTTAAGATCTGACTTTATAACCCTTCCGTTTCTATTTTAATAATCCTTAAAATGATCAGATCACTTCTTGATATCAAAAATAGACAAAAATTTAAAAAATCTATTTTTACTTGGTTAAGCTATCTTAGAAATAAGGATATATTAACGCGGAAAATTAATTTTTTGATGCCAAAATACCCATGAATCAACATGCAATTCATAGTCAAGTTCTTAACTTATTATTTAGCTTGTAACTGTAAGTTAATTTTATTATAATAATAATTTCCATACACAAGATCACTGTCGGCCGAGAAAATCCAGGCTAATCCTTCAGAAAAAAAGTAACTTTATTTTTGACGAGAAAAATATGAGTAGCTGCACGGATAACGAATATTTTAGCCTGGGCAAAGTGGTTGCAGA
This sequence comes from Anthonomus grandis grandis, assembly GCF_022605725.1. NCBI lineage: Eukaryota > Metazoa > Arthropoda > Insecta > Coleoptera > Curculionidae > Anthonomus > Anthonomus grandis. Next base: position 17,367,012 of record NC_065554.1, on the reverse strand, counting down.
CAAACTGCATGAATATTGAATATCGTTATAACTTGTATTGAATAAGCGTAACCTACATTATTGTAATTCATATGATGGCACAAAACTAATTATTCTAAACTGAGAAATTAATAAAATAGAAAATAGGTTAAAAATAACTTGAAACATAAATGTGAAAGTAGATGGCATAGTGATAGTTCTTAGACTTAATATGAGATCGCGTGTTAAAATATGAGATGCTCTGGCATCCTATTCTGGATTCCAATCTTAAAGTGAGATAATTTTTTACTTCTATTAACCTTTAAATCAAGAATATACTATTATATATTTATTCTTGATAATAGCAAACCCTTAATTATGCTCTTCATTAAGATGCTGACGTCCTTAGACTATACATATTGATCATATATTTGTACAGTTCTTTGATGTAAAAAAATTAAGCAATTAATGATTTAATTAATACTTTTAGTTGTCTATGCAAAATGCTGTTAAGAATAACTTAATATTTGAAATGTTACATTGAGAGTACTGTTTCAATTGCAATGGTGACAAGAAATATACAGATTTTACTGCACTGCTTAAATTATTGTACTAACAGTGTAGTTAAGAAAAAGCGAATATTGAATGATAAGGAGTTTTGAAATTAGGAGTTTTAAATTAATCAGAATCAAGAAAAAATATTTGATATTAGATTTAATCTTTTAGCACCAGGCACAGGATTTTAATCATAATTTAAAAAATGTTTTTGCTACGTTTTTATATTTTAAGTCTCTAGATTTCTCAAAGGCTGTTTTTCATAAATGGCAATTTTAAATAAACTTATAGTATTTAATATGAAATCACTATCTTTTACCGACAAAACTTAAATTGAGGGTAGAAAAAAAGTTCTTTTAAGTATTTTTTAGTAGTCTGTTTAGCATTCTTCTTTTAAAATAGAAATAGGACCATGTGATCTTTACATTAAATATTAATAGTACTGTCACAAAAGTATTTACAAATTCTGATGCTTCACTTGAAGGAGAAGCATTGTTGTGCAGTTAGAAATATATTATATAAGATGACCTATCGAAAAAGTACCCTAAGGCATTAAAGTTTGAGAAAAAAATCACTAAGATCCAAAAACACGTCAAGTTCTAAGTTCCTATTTTTTAGAGGACAAGTCTTGACGCAGATATAGCAAAACTTTTAACTCTCTAGGCGAGGGGTTATCCCACAGTTTTGATATCGTATTTTCATTTTGTATTAGCCAAGTTAATGCTAAAATTTCCATCCCTCAACCTTCAAGTAATGATACAAGTTATCTTTAAGTCATTATCCTATATTCTGGAATATTTGAACGTTAATTCTTCAATCTGGAAATATGAGATTTAAATAAATACGCACATTTAGTGAATAAAGCACAGGAGTTTCTTGTTGAAAAATGAGTTCTTATTCATTGCAGGGTCGTTTTCTATGGTATTATATTTGGTAGAGCTGGGCCATTGCCTGTTGAATTTGCAGATATGAAAAAAGGACCTAAAACGAAATGGAATTTCGAAAGCTACTAGTTTATACATTCAACTTCTGAGGATATTGTGTATGTGCTTGTAAAAAATTATTTTATTAGTATTAGCCCAGTAACAAGAACTATGGCCAATTAGTAAATCATTTAAAAAGAAACTACACTCATTCATAAAACACCAAATAAATAGAAAATTATAATAAATCTCTCATTCAGTTAGTTAGGCCATCGAAGTTGTCTTTCATTAGCTTTTGCACTAACCGAAGAGTAAAGTTATAGAAATTAGTTTTTTATTATTCATTGGGCACTTGTACTCACGCCCATTGTCTTGTACTTAGCGTACTATCTATCGTAACTTGTAAAATACTGCTATCTCCATAAGTTCATTTAATACATGAATTATATGCTGCTGCTGTTTTGCACAGAACCTGTTTCGCGAAATTTAGCCACTAATTTGCGAACAATTTTCCCAGAAACATGTTAATTAGCATGCCGTTGGTTAAATAACTCCGCGATTTGATTTTCATGATATTTTTGATAAAAGGCTCAATAATTTCCAAATATTTTAATCATAAGTTATTAACAACTGGCTGACCTAGTTTACTATTTAAAATAAGCCTAAATTATTTGTAAATAATTAAAAACAGTAAATTCTTTTCAAGTATTTTGATTTGGATTTGTTCGTCATGTTGGTATTTCAAAACTCTATATTTTCTAAAAGAGTGGTCCGAATTTTAAAAACTATTTCAATAACATAGAATCATCGCAGGAATTAAAATTACTTTATAACAAAATTTTATTTAACCCCATTCCCACATCAAAAAAATTAATGAGATGATGACATCCCTTCTTGAAGATTTTGCTATGTTTTTTGCAATAAAACTTATTCCCCTCTAAAATAAACTTGTCTTAATTTGCGATCTCATCGATAGTGTTTTCTCACCCATTAATGCCTTATAGCAGATTTTCGATTGGCAACCAAGAAAAATTTTATATACCTAAATCTTTTTACGAGACCCTTTATATTGATAAATTTTTCAATATATAAGGCAACCCAATAAACATAAATAGTTAAACAGTTTTACAACTCAAATTAAAAAATTACAAAACGAGAATGCTTTAACAAGCAAAAGGAACAGTATCTTAACGCAAAGAAATATGAAATCCGATTCAAAAAGTTCTCAAGGTACAAAGAACATTCATTTAATCCTGCGGCGACTCAACCTAACTTCCGTCTTCAGAAAACTTCGCTGCTATCGTTGAGTTTATATTGCTCTCCATAGAGACAACTTAGCTTTATTAGAGCTATAAAAAAAATTACGTTCTGACATTTCTAAGATTTGTGTTTCATTTTTTTTTTAATTTTAATTTTATCTTCCCATTACAAGACGCCTTTACAAACGCTTTATTAAGATAACCACAGCTTATTTATATTAAATAATAAAAAAGGCTTTTAGTGCGAGTGACAACCTTATATACCCCTAGTTTGTTACTCTCGTCATTAGAAAGTTTCGCAATTCTCCCACAGAGCGGAGAAAAACCGCTACGAGTTAGAAACTTCCGAGCTGGTGAAATTAAATTTAAATTAATTTTATTATTTTATGTTGCCGTCGCGATGAAAACTGTGCTTTTACGGATTTTTCTAGGTATCTTGTCAAAAGTTGACGAACGGATGTTAAGCTGAGATTGTGGTTTTATTTGTCATGCTTTTATAATGAAGCATTACAGTTGCCTTTATATAAGAGCTTTAGACTCGTAAAAATAAGGGTTTCTGAAAAATTATTTTGTAAAAAGTTAGGTATTTTTATTTTGCTTAAGTATTTTTAAAAGAAATATTATTTTTTACGTTCTGACCATAATTTATAGAACTTAACATCACAAAAAAAAATTTATCTTAGACTTTCCCAATTATAGTTACTATCTACTATCATACAATTTTTTTAAAAATATAATAGATGCTTTAAAATAAATACTTCTTTTAATATTAAATAAAAATCTAAAGATGGAGCTATGATTCTTCATGTTGTTATGATTTATCTTTGATTGTAATTGTAAAATTTGGAAAAAATTATTGTTTGTTATTAAAGGGTAATTCATCAAACATAAATGTTAGTTGGGTATTATGCCAATGGGGGCTTAATTAGGTTCTAAGTTATACGTATGTTTTGTAAACTGTTTATTTTCTTTGCTGCTTATAAAACTGCTTTGGCTAATTAGAAAACTTTAATAATTGGAAAACTGTCTTTTCTATTGCATAATTCTTTTACGAGATTAAAAATGTATTTAACTAAAAAATAATAAACTATCTCTAAGAGATAAAAACTAGCTAAAGTGTCTGGTTTAAACAGAATATTACAGTTTCGAAAGGTTAAAAAAAAATCTAGGATTACCTGAAAATGATGACTTTCGTTCGTGGTGTCACTACCTGCAAAATAGTACTTTTTAAATTCCTTACAGTTAAAATTCAAATTGGTTAAAAATAATTATAATACTAAATAACATAGTACAGTAGCTTAAAACTTTCACTGGAATATCTGCAAATACTAATATAGATCCTGTAGTGGATAATTCCAAAGTTACCATTATATGCAACACATAGATACATGCGCACAAAATAATCATAGCAAACAAACCAGACCCAGTAATAAAGGATAAAAAAGAGAAAACGCCTTCTTATCGACATGTTAGTTCTATCCATGTAAAACATAATGCAGCAAGAAGAGAAAAAAGTAACTTAAGTACAAGGACCTACAAATAAAAACATATGTAATATGGAACATGCGTACCAAAGTTATCCCTAATAATATCGATGCATCTGCCCTTATCTCCAAGATTATATAAGAGCTAGTAAAAGAAAACCTAGGTCGTAGTACGAAAAATGCTATAATTCAGAGAAGAATATCACTACCATAAACGAATTATCCTAAGTGAACGGTGTACACTTGAATTTGCTAAAAAACAAGCATGAGTACTAAGTGGTTTAAGGGAAAAAATAGTTTCCTAATCCAATTCTGGCTTTGCCTTGCCATGAATCCACTCTTAAGCCGACTAAAATTAACGAGGTAATTTAATATCTTATGGATACTATTTATCTTAGAACATTGAAAGGCCTTTCAATGTTCTAAGCTATTTATAGATGATTTTAAGTTGTTAATGGCTACTCGGAATCAATTAGACAAAATGACAAAAATAATGAAAAAGTTTTCTGGCAACATAGGAATGACCTTTTGAACACAGGTAACATAGTTGAGGATAAGTTGAAACCAGGTAATTTTCAGATGAGCAGATTATTGAAGCCACGGATGCCTAAGAAACCTATAAATATTAAGAAATACATATCCTACTATTATGAATCCAAAGAATAGATTATCGAATTATACGAAATAAATTAGAAAGCAAATTAAAATTTATTCAAACCACGAGTCGCCTTCTAAAAATCTTAGTAGTCTGTTTAAGGCCATACACATATATGACTACATTAATTTATATCTTTGGTTGTAGGACTTTTTGTTGTAGGAGGGGCTAAAACCAACATTAATAATTTGCAAAAGAAAGCAAGAACACTATTAACAAAAGATTTAAAAGCATCACCCGCGAAGTGCTGTTGAGCGAACGACATTGACTTGAAATTTTGCGACATAATAATATTAATAATAAATAAAAAACAGCAAAGTATATAAAATGTATCAATAAATAATATGTGCTTATAATAGAGTGCTTTCATTACAAAATAAACCACCGCTAATAACGACATAAAAAAGACGTCAATTGAGATATGTAGGGGGACGTTTAATTTGATATTGGACAAAGTTTTTTTACATCCTCACCTCCTGCTAACCTCACTTTAATATGTCAAACATGAACCCCCATCATGTGAAACATCGTGCTAACAGCGAATCGTGACCAAACATGTCTGGGAATAATGGATATTTTATCGACTTAACACTTTCGTATTTCAAATGCCTACCCTAAGTGTGATACATCATTTCAAAGGACATACAATCTCCTATCTGACAAAAAAAAATCGGTTGGCGTATAAGTGAATAGTAAGCAAAAACGTGTGGTAATAGAAGACATTTTATCAACTTAAACTTTGGTAGGTCAAATGGTTGCCTCATATTATCACACATTATTTTAAATGGCAAACAATTTTTCATCTTACATCGCCAAAGAAATTGATGAAAGTTAAAGCGATTTACCGGTTAAAATGTATAGTAATAAACAGTTTATTGAGTCCAAATATTTTTTTTTAAATATGCATTAATTATTTACGAGAAAATAACTAATGCTATTTCGAAATTCTTTCCAAAATTTTTTGCAGTTTAATATTTGGCATATTTTTGACAGTACAAGAATAATACTGCAGTAACTAGCATTTGTAATACGTTTAAAAATCAATTGATTATTATTGTTAAAATTGTCATTCTGACGCGTGGTGCAATTGAATGGCCCGCATGGTCGTAAGACTTAGCACCACTAGATTTTTTCCTTTAGAGGTATTTAAAAAGTATAGTTCTATAAAACTTACCTGAAAATATTCGTGAAGAAGATTAAAATCCTAACAATAAGTAAGGAGTGGATATTTGGATGGTTACAGAATGAAAAGATTAAAGAAGAGACTGAAGGCTTTAAGAACTCAATATTACGAGAAGAAAATATTGAAAATAAATACTGACGGAAAATGTAGAATATTTCAAAATGTCACAATACCATCTATTGATATTTGCACTGGTAATATGCAAAAAAAATATCAAATTGTCGCTTGTGACAAATGGTATAAGCATCATTCACAAGATGTGACAAGCACCGATACCGTTACATCTTATACGACTAGCAAATACATATGGACAGGACAATTATGGCAAATAAACCAGACATTAATATTAGCAACAACCATGATAGGACAGGTCAAATTATAGAAGTTTCTATGCCAGCTAGTGATAATGCCTATGCCATAGAAGCTGAAAAATACCTAAAATACATCTTGCTATAGAAATTAAATGAATGTGACATGTCAAAATAACATCTGCCGTAGTCGAAGCACTGGGAACTACATCACAGGTATTTTCCAGGAACATCTAAAAAAATCACAAGCCATATACATGTAAATCTTCTTTATGCGGGACAACCCATATTATTCGGCACGTATTAGGTTGACACAACACATTTAATTGATCTAATGAATCGGATTGACCCTCAGTCAAATTTACACCGGCAAAAAATCGTTATCATAAAAGGAAAACAATAATAATATTAAGTAGATTATTGATGAAGGGAATTATATCCATTTTGCTTAAAGACTTTCACACACCCTCATGGTATGCTGCCAATTCATTTTTGAAAATGTGCTATGGATATATTTCTCTAGGCCTTATGAAGTTCTGATAAAAGTTCGCTGATGTTAGAGTACGTACGTAAGCACTTCATAAATACATGGAACCAATTTGTTATTAATGATTTTGTGGTGTAAAAAACAATCCACCTGTTCATCGATTTATTCAAGAGCCCTACTCCGAAAGCTAAAAAGCATCCCTATACCATCATAAAACATCCAAACATGTGAGTGATGAATTTTTTGTTCAACCTTGACCCTACAGCACGTTGAACATAATAAGGCTTATCTCTTTGAAATTAATAAACTTTGATTCCTCACTAAAAACAACTTGTTTTGTTTCCAATGACCTGCCGTTTATTGGATATGTTCTTGAGCAAGTCGTTATCGCGGCATCACATTCTTCTTTGATAGAAGCTTTTTTTTTGATTGAGCTAAATAAAACAAAATTCACTAAACCTTCTATCTAAAATCCACTATTTCTTCCAGGTTGGTTTTAATTTTTGCCAGTTCTTGATGAACGACCGTCTCAAAGAAGGAATTAGAATCATTGTCTGAAATACTTTTAATATACATAATATTGGGTATGTCTCAGCTAATATCTAATCAGGTTGGTAGCCATATCTTATTGTGAAATTCTTTAATTACATTCTAAGTTTCTTTATGCTAATTTTTTCCTGCATTCAGAATCTCACTTCTATTATAGGCATCCTTGGCAGATCTGATTGATTTTCTAAATATGCAATGATATATATTTATTTATTATGTATTACAATAGGTAGTAAATAAATACCAATCACTAAGCAATTCAAAGAGCCAAGTATTCTTGCAGATACCATCAGACCCTTAGTGAGCCAACCTTTGTTGGCAAAAAAAGCAAAAATATTTTTTTTCTTAATTAGGCGCAAAGGAAACACTTTTAGTAGAGAATATGGATTCAAGAGTTTTGTTCGACTAGCAAGGAAACTTTGTTAATCCTTATAACAAAATTAAATCTCAAGTTTTAAGTAGCTAGGATCTATACTTCGATACAATAGAAAGTTTTCGTGTAGGCTTGCAGCCTTCTTTATTGGGTACATGTTCTTTATCTCTCGAAGCTACGTTGATAAAGTGATATTTTTCCTTTGCAAACTATATTAAAAAAATTGAGTTATAAGGAAATATGTGTCAAGGTTTTGTCAAATACTTTTAATCTGAATTACTTAGATAGATGTTGTATAGACATAGTGAACTTATTTTCGTAACAATTAGTTTAGTTGATTCTCTAAATCTGTTGAGTCTACTGAATTTATTCTTTCTGTCTTTCTCAGAAGCAGTTATCTGTTTAGATGTCAGTACCACTAAATTAACTATGATGTTTACTTTATTACTGGTATATAGGAAATTTTTTAGTTGTTTGTTTTATATGCTTATTAAGTTCGCGTCACATTATATTTCAACCAATTAAAAAACCAATCAAAAAATTATATTTGTTATGGCAAGTTATATGCATTTATCAAAAAAGCATTTAACAATAAACTATATATTTACTAAATTGAGATGACGCTTATACACAAGAGCCTTAAAATATATATGGGTACTTAAAGTGCCGCGATGATATCACGCTCGGTTTACTATATGCCAATGCATCTTAAAAGTAGATTTTACGTCAAAAGTACGTGCATTAATAAAAGTAATGTGACAACATTGATTTTTCCTCGACGCGGCTCCTCGCCATCTCGGTGTCTTATTTTCCATGAATATGAGCTGCATTTTGATCTGTAGATTAAGGCATTTTAATAAAACGTAGAGTTTTCAAGTATAATATATTTGATTTATATTTGTCTTATGATTTTTTAAAGAAAGGGGTTATGAATAACTTTAAGTGAAAACTTAAGTTAGCTTTTTAATTTAATCAGTATGAAAATTGAACCAAACATAAGTTTGCTTTTTGTTGTTGGGCTGAGTTGCTTAATGGTGACCCTACATATTTATTTACACGGCAATAATGGTGATCATGAGTTAGATAGACTCTTAGCTTAAAAAAGCTGATTTTTTTTAATAAAATGTCATATTCTAATAACACAGCACCACTAATTTGCATATATTATTTATTCAAAAGGAAAAAATGAATAATAAGTATTTAAATACGTGCATACAAAAAAAATATATTTTTTTTAAACATGAATTCTATAACAAAGTAATCTTTAGTTAATTTAAAATAACACGTTGTGTACTTAACTTAAAACTGATTATATTTTATATAAAAAGTATAATAAAACTTTAATTAAAATGAGAAAAAATAATTATTATAATTTTTTCTTACTGCAATTTATGCATAATTTTCGGGAATATTGCAAGCAAATTAATTTTTCACGATAAATACATAAATATGAAGTCTTTCTCCTTAATTTTGATGGACAAATGTAGCAACATATTCGTATTACGAGTTTTTCCTCATCTTCAACAACTGTTTCTGCAGGTAGATCAATAATGGGTCTTATTAGTGCTTTAATTTACTTTTGTAGCGTTGGCATTTGGAATCTTTGGTGTAAATGTGAAGAAACCAATTCATCTTCAACTAAAAGCAGATCCAATTATTTTCCGGTAAAGAAGTAAACCTAATAAACAAGTTTACTCCACAAATATCCACTAGTTTATAAAATACCGCTATATGCCATCTACATTTTCTGCACCTACATGAATATTTTACACGCTTTTCGTTAAATTAGTTTACACCTTGTTTTGTTAAGTTATAGGAAGAATTTATTTCTGGTAATTCTCTTGATCTACTTCTATGGAGTGATGTGTTGATGAAAAAAAGATTATTACAACTCTGGTTTTTTTAGAGGCACAAGATACATTTTTTGTAAACTCGTATAAGGTGTCACCCTCATTACGATTTGCGAGAGGGAGGAACTAAAGCGGTATTTCCATCTTGTTATTTCTCATTATACCAACGTAAGTTAGTTTATTTTTTTGCAAATATTCAGTTATTTCAATCGAACTAAACCAATTGTCCCCAGTCACAGTTTATTGGAACCATAAATATGTTTTACTAGTTTTATAACTGCTTGGAAAGGTACACTTATTTTCCAGCATAAATGTAATCATTATGTAGATAACCAGTTTTTGCATCAATCATGCAAACAATCTCTATCCCGTAATTAGCAGGGTTGTTAAAGATGTACGTCTTAAATCGGCATCGTCGTCTAAAGCCTTTCTATTAGCATTTCCTGTACATTGGCTGCAACATTAGCAAGATTTGTTTGCATTGCTGCTAAATTTATCAAAAAACTCTTAAATGGCAGGAGCTAAATTATCTTTTGCTCTTTGCGCTCTACTTAAACATCAAATCTTAAAGCAGCCATTATAGTTAGAAAACGGTTCTGAGACATAACTGCCCTAAAGATAGGTCTACCTGTTCCGTTTGTAGCAAAAAGACTTCATACGTTCTTATGATTTGATTTGAGTATAAAACTATACAAAATCAGTCCCAAAAAAGCTCCTAATTCTGATTCATTAAGGTCAGATAACTTAGTTTTTTCTTTAGCATTTTGTTTATATTTGGGTCTTATGGTAGCCAGTCTTCCATTTTAGAACTAACCTGGACATATCTATAGTACGCAAAGCTATTTGATTTTTTCCAAATATGAACGCATGGTTGGCAAAATTATGTTGTGCGCCGAATATCGGTAACCGTACGTACATATTTGAGCCGTTCAGCGGAAAAGTGGTCTAACTCCCTTAAAGTAGAAATTTAGAAAATTGATATTTTGCATCTGGATGAATTAAAAAATCACATATTCTTTACTTTTTTGTACATATTTATAATAACCCTGTACTAAAATTTCATATGGTAAACATTTTTACTGATTGCGCCCATTAATTACATTTTTGCCGCCCAATGTCATTCTTCCAGTAAGTTTTTTTCAAAAACATAGCGGAAAAGTAGTATAACTTGGAGAGTTATATCACTTTTCCTCGTAAAAGTTAACCAAATTTCACAAAACTGATGAACCAAAGAAAAATAATAGCTGTAGTATTTTTACTATGATATCTATTACTGATAAAAGTGTTCAAAAAAATAGAGAGCTTGAAGAGCAAAACATTACTACTACTTATCTCACATACTAAAATCAAGAGTAAGAACAAGTTATTAAACAAATTAATCTTCATCAGAATCGGATAATGGACCAGTGTCGGACAGCATCTTCTTTTGTCAGTAAGTCCAGAAAGAACTGATGCTGAATCGGGGGAATCCAGTGAAGAAGTTCTATCATATCTTTTTTCTTAGCTACAGTAACTGATCTACACACTACGTACCATAACACTAAAAAAACCTGCCTAAACAAGAAAAAGCGAGTTTAATAGGACGTGGCGCGACATCGGAACAGCGTGGTGGCTTGACTTATACCACTATTCCAGCGAACGAATTCATTATGTTGAGAGGAATAATGTTAGGAAGCTCTTATCTTAGCTAAGTTAAAATTTTGACTCATACCAGTTCTCGACTGAATATATTAGACCAGTAGAAACATAATTAATGGTATAACTCAAAAATTAAAAAATACTGACATATACCACTTTTCCTCTAAGCGGCTCATTTTGTAGGTTCTTTCTTACTCTATTTAAACCTATTCTTGCCATCAGTCGGCGATATTTTTGCTATTTCACATAGAAAACACCGGGTGTATTATATTTTTAGTAAAAAGGAAATATATTGAGAAAAAAAGAGATAGAATAAGACATTCTTAAAATAAACTGAATTTAAAAATAACTGGTGTTTCCCTCTTTATATTAAAAGGAGAAATAAGCTCAGAAGTCGATAGACAGAAAGGCGACTACTAGCCAACGATTTTCAGATTTTCTTTCGTATAACCCACTTTTTAATTTAAAAATAAAGCGAAAACTTATGTTGTGCATTTAAACGATGATTTTTCTATAATCTTGTTGCTTTTAAACAAAAAATATTAAAAATATGCTATGGTATTGTCAGGGTCTAATCACTTTTATATTAATCTAAAATATTTTTATTTCATTCTTATAGCAGTAATATAAATGACTTTAACCTATAAAAAAACAACGTTATTTAATTTTAATCAAAGGTTATTAACTGTCAATTCTTAGATATTACTTTAGTATATGGGGGTTTCAGTCAAAGGTTCTATTTCGTTTAATTTTACTGATGATTTTTTTATGCAGGTATTGATTGAGAATTGGTTGACACTAGGATTGGAGTTGATTAGAATTATGTGGGGTTTTGTTGCAGACATACAAGCTCTTAGACTTTTAAAATTTCTTTATTTATTACGAGATCGATTACTGCGAGATCGTTATAATTTTTCTTTAAAAAAATTATCTAAACAGTACGTGTTAAAATTAATAGTTAAACATTTATTTAATAATGCTTATATTAGTTAGACGAGCATTGATCAATAAGATATTCATTTATAATACGAAATATTAAGTGCACAAAATTGTTTATCATTAATTTCGTTGATAACTGTCGCCTTTTACATAAACCTTATAAAATTTTGTAAAGTATGAAAACTCTGCTAAATACATTGTGAAAAAAATGACAGATTTTTTATTGCAATGCTCTGAAAAGAGCGTCTTTTAATTAAATTTCTTTTTTAAGTTTTTTTAGTACAAAATATGATTTATTCAATTCTTTTTCAATTTGACAATGTTGTATAGATCATAGCGTTTCAAGAAGCAAACATTTTTTAACAAGTACCGATAAAAGTTTGGTTCTAAAAAAATTATTATACCTCAAATAAATTATATATTGTATTTAAGAATTATTGAAATTCGATTAAATGAAATATCACAAAGAGTATCATTAAAGGGTTAATGTCATAATACTAATTATTATTATAATTATTGTTAATTAACGAGTTCGTACAGCATAACCGGTTAACGAAGATTACACGCATATTAAAGAATCTCTAACGGAGATAATGAAAACCTGAAAACCGCAAATTACCACGCAAACTCTACATCCGTCGAGGCATCTTTTAAGGTGATGCGCAGATTAATTTATGATTCTGCATGTGCCTTTGCAAGTCTACTCTTGAACACACTCAATGACTTTCATTATAGCTTTAACATGAAACATCAAAAAACGGCACAACATAAAACCTCCTGTGTATAGACGATATAAAACTCTATGCGTTACCGAAAAGAAACTTAAAGGGTTGCTCTAAACCAAAGAAACAGTTACAATAGATATACAAATGTAATGTAATGTAAGCAATCGAAAAGAAAGTGAAAATAGGGGAACCATAAATAATAAAATACTAGATAACATGACAAAACGAAAGTTTGCCTTGGATTCCAACAACAAGATTACCGACACAGAAATAAAGACACAATTTAAAGAAAAAGAGAAATAAAAAATTACGAGCCGTTCTTAAAACCCCACTTTATTCCTATAACTGAACAGAAATGCAATCCGAATACTCACAAAGTAGTTTAATGTAATCAAATGGACCCAAACCGACCTGAAAAATATCCATATACTTACTAGATCAGAGCACTCGAACTATAGAAAACACCATCCCAATTCTTGTAAGAAAAAAGTTAAAATAAACAAAAAAAAAGGAGAAAGAGGTATGATCTATATTGAAGCACGACATATAAAACAGATTCGGCAACTTCGTAATTTTTTTCTTTCTAAACAAATATCCCTTCACCGGGCAGTCTGCAAAGCTGACAAAAATTACATACCTCTTGATCTATCCTCAGCTAGGCATCCATCGGATATGTATTCCTCAACATAAAATATTGAGGAAAGATTTAATACATGGACACAAAAACAACTTCATAGAAAACATAGATGCAATATGCAGCCCAACCACATATCAAAAAAACTCTTGTTTAAATGCCTCTAAGATGGAAAACTATTCCCCGAGACCGAAGGTTTTCTCCTCGCAATATAATTTCTATAATCATAGAAACTTCCAAAATATAAGAAAAGATCCCAACGTCCACACTGATATACACAAAGACTGTCCCAATATAAGGAGATGATCCCTCATACAACTGGTGGATGCAAGATCTTTGTAGGCACAGAATACACGGAAAGACACAATATGGCACGTAAAATTATTTATCAGGTACTCGCAAAGATATATAGGCTTATTAAATAAAAAATACTATACAACAAATATTGCGCAACCACAATTATAGATACTAACGAATACAAACTATATTGGGACGTAGAAATTCGCACAGATTAAACAATACCATGCAATTAACCAGACTTTTTTAAAATAAAAAAGAACCAACCACCTATCTCATAGATGTATCAATACCCAGCGGCCCCAATAGTTTAACAAATTTAACGAAAAAATGGCAAACTACATAGAATTTCAGAAATTCAGAGACATTGAAAACAAATATATAGTAAGATTATTCATCGATTCGAGTAATAGACTCTGAGATGATTTGGTATAGCCGATGATCTTAGAAATACTAAATATTACTTGGTAAAGTAAGAAAAAGAAATAAGATAAAATATATTATTTGCCATACTACATAAGCATATCAAATTACATCATTTACAAGCCGAATATAAGATACACAAAAAGAAATAAATGATATCCGTGTAAAACATCCCACACCTAAGTCTGAATAACGATATTTTATAGAAATAAATCTCTTTAAAACAAAAGTTTTTAATACGAACTGGATTTCTGGAGAATGAAAAACTATAGTGGATATATAAGCCTCAAAACTTTTAAAAGTTCTTACGCTTCTTCGACTTCAAAAAATGTGCAGGACATCTTTAAGCATGTTAACTTTTCAAATTATTATTTCACATTAATTTTTTTGTGAAAAAGAGGATATGTACAGGTGACCGTATATTACCGTCTATTGTACCTACACAAATGAAAGAAAACCCCATATTTCCCTTTTTTAATGAGCTTTATTTTCTGAGCGACAAATTATTTTTTATTTTTTTGTAATATTTGCGAGAAACTGATGGAAAACGTGTTTTGTGAGAAAAATTTTTTTCGTAAATAACTCAGAATACTTTCCAAGATTTTAATATAAGATTTTTATGAATGAGATTTTTTGCTTAGACTTGTACTATATAATCTTTATGGTAAATCCTGCTTATCTAGCACATTTATTGGATTAGTTTCGAAAAAACTTAAAACCCTCATTTAATTGACTATTTCTATAAGATCCAAAGCAATATACATATGTATAGTAATACTATTGAAGAAAGTTCATAAACGATATTAATCGTCACAATCAGACAACATCCTGTACCTAATGTGTGTACAGGATGTTATGGGACAACATTTTATTAAATGTTCTTTAGGTAAAGTGAAAAATGTCGTATCTATATGGATCTGAAATGCTTCCTTACCAAGTTTGTCTATAAATGTAATAGTGTTATTATGTCGGAAACTTTAATAATGCCAAAACATAATCTTATCTAACAAAAAAAATGTTTACTACTGTAAAAATAACTGTTCGCAATAATTTATTGTTCAGTGTCCGCCTACATATTGTCAGCATATATGTGAGTGACTTATAGCTATCACAATAATAGGGTGATTATTACTCAGGTCGTTAACGATTATATACTTTTACGAAACAGTAATGCTATAATCACATGTTTTATCTTCTTTGAATCAAAATATCCTCTAACAGCGCAGGCAGTTCCTCTCGTAAGAACTGAAGATAAATTTCAGATATCAAACGACCGTCAAACACATAAAGGCCGACTAACTGATCCACACTAAATATTAACTATAACTTCGATTATTGCATGCGGATTTTCAAACAACCAAAAATGACAATTCAATAATTTATTGAAAAAGTCTTGGGTTAATGTAGCCTTGTTCACCGATAGAACAAAATGTTATTAACCAAATTACGCAATGCAATGAGCCAACAGCAGAGATTGGGTTGGTAGCGGAAGAAATTGGTACAAATCAAAGTTAAGAGAGTGCTCTCTCCATATAGTCATGTAGGCTAAATTAATGGGACGTGATATAGACATATGAGAGAACCGTTTAAAAATGTTTCTGTTGCTCTGAGTTGATAAAAAACTCTCCCATATATTCGTCTATATTCGTCGGGTATTCTTTGATTTGGGTTAATACCGACGGCGGTATTTAATCACGCACTTCCGCTACAATATCCGTATTCTAGCAGCATTATTCTTCATTTGTAAAAACAAACATGATACTAATTTGTGCAAACTTCTGTCAAATTGACACAACTACTATAACAAAATAACGAACGATAAAAGTATCCCTGTCACTCGGCCTACTTGAGGTTGATAAAACATCATACTAAAAATAATTAGTATTATAGCTTTGTAATTTCGGCAATATAATACCATTAAGTTTTTAAAAAAAAATAATATCTTGGAAAGGACATTTTTTGCAAGGACCCATGTTTATTATTTTCGGCTCGAATTACATAAAGAATACGTATTGATGTTTTGTCCCTTACCTCGCAGGACACTCTGTATATAGAATATAGTCTGTGTTTTTTGTCATACTTTCATATCGAAATTGTTAGACAAGATTAAAATGAATTATTTACATTTTTTTAAACAATCAATACTGAGACACCCTCAAAACTAATTTAATCACTTATAGTCAGATCAATAGGTATTAATATGGAGTTAGGTAAATCAATACATGTCAATATCACATGCTCACCTCTAATTTCATCTGGTCATAGGTTGTCAGGTTATATTAGCCATGTAAAAGCATATAAAATCAATAATATTATATTGAGGTAAGATTTATATATACGTAGAAGTCAAAACTTATACAGTTATTAAAATAAAACCGGTTTTCGAAACTTACTCTCATTATTCAGGCCCATCACGAGTTCTGCCGATTTCGCTGCTAGGGGCAAAACTGTATTCTGGATTTTTCTGAACAATTTATTTTACGGAGTGGAACTTTAGAAGTTGTAGTTTACCATAAATTCTTCCTAATGCAGCTCCGGTTTTTTAAATATTGCACATAGGTTCATGTCATATGTAAAGAATCCATTAGGTGACTTGAAAGACCAAGCTGATCCAAACTATGTTTATATACAAGGACGACAGTACACTATACGGGATTACATAAGTTTTGAAGTAGAATCCGAAGCGAAATTAATAGCATATATACACAGGGCATGCCACATTCGACTTCAATTATCCTCCGAGGCCCATAAAGTGGATTATTGAAATACGCTTTGTTGGAGTACGTAAGTTTCCGGCAAAGTTAAACAGCGAGTTTTGGCGCACAAAAGTCGAGAGGGCACGGAGACTCCGCTTCGGAGGCTGCTGGTGCCATTTTGCGGCAACATGTTGGAAAAGTTTTCTGTTTTACTCGGTTTATTTTTTTTTTTCACTTTTTGGTTAAATGAGGAATTTATTTTTTACCATGACACGGTTCGTTAGTTTGCTTTTAAATTTTACGCTTCGTTTGTCGACATTTTAAAGTACGATATATACATACATACGATGTAACAAACTACTTATTAAGCCCTCATAGTTAAGTTAATCTCGTATTATAGTAAAGTCTATTATACGTGTTATTGAATTATAACATTTTATTTTAAATAGCACAATTTTCGGTGTGTCTTAGTTTTCCTCCCAGAACTAGAGAGGAGTTTTAACTAAGTACTATTATGCGAGTTATAGGAAAATTAGTACTGAAAGAGAGCGATTTTAGATTTAGGAATAGAGTAGAGGCTATTGTGACCAGTGAGACGGTTATGGATGTCTGAGCTCTTTGTGAGTTTATCGACAAATATTTTGGTTCATTAAACTGCTTAATTTTAAAAACTAAATAACATATATGTACAAAAAATGTATCCTCCAATTTAAGCCAGTGACACTAACCGTAAGCAGCGGAAATATGATCGTACTTTTAGATATCTAAACAATATCTCAAGCAGCTATTCTGCAAAATCCTTAATTTTGCGAAAAAGCGCAGGCCAATAGTGTACGTCATTATAAAACTACAAAAAGAATTAGAGTTTTACACAATTTTAATTTGACTTGTTGATCTAGAAAATCTAGTTTTTAATTGACAATAACTTTTTTGCTGTAGAAAGAAAACATGTTTTTCAAATCTCAACTCACTATCAAAAATTTAGTGTTAATAAATACCTAGATTTTTGCAAAACTCGGTAGCTATCACTTTAATATTATTAGTATAACACTTTGGTTTTTGACTCAATAAATAATAAACCGTAAACCATCGACAAGTCAAAAATAGTAAATAAATCAAAATTTAGCCACCTTTAAGCAGATTCCCATTGATTAATATTAAATCAATAATATAGTTGGGCGTCATCGGCAAATTGGTGTGATTGCATGCAACTAATGTAAGTTTAAAAATCTGCTGTATAAGCTGAAAATAATAAAAGGCCCATGACACCTCCCTGTGGAATTCCTCGGTCTACTATCACTAGTTCTTATAATTCCTGACCCTTTGCAATCTATCACTTAAATAATTATGAATTAGTTTAACTGAATTCTTTCCCAAACTGAAGTAACTCAATTAGGCATATGAAATTGTATACTCCAGCGTCTCGAAGGCTTCACTGTAATCCAATACTACTGAGCAAGAACTATTTTTAGATTGATAGAAATTATCTGAGACCTTAATCAGAGCCGTAGTTGAGCTATGATGTGCTCGAAAACCGGGCTGAGTATCTGGTATAATTTTATTACTAACGAAGTTTTCATTTAGTTGCTTAAACATATTTTTTTCTAAAATTCTGGATAGGCAGAGAAAAATGGTTATTGGTCTAAAAGAAGTTATGTCTGTTGCGTTATCAATTTTAGGTATCGGCATAATATTAGATATTTTCCATTGAGAAGAATAGGACTTTATCAATACCATCCTTAAATTAATACCATCTGCTTTGCAAGCACTTGGTTTTAAATGCGATTATATATTTTGAATTTTTGTCTCATCAATCTGTAAAAATTCAAACCTATTTATTGCCAAAGAATTATTTAAGTACTTCTTCAAAAATGGAAATGTTTTATTGAGTGTTATTTTAGAAACACTATTTAAAAAATAATTAAAAAGGTATTAAGGATCTGAGAATCCTTATCAGCCCAAGAATTAGAAGATGAATCAATTATATTAACCTTTTCTGAAATGCGCCAAAATCTTCTAAAATAAATTTTAAACCAATGATTGGAATAAGCTCTTTTTTTATTTCTAACTGTCATAATAACTAAATTTCTCAGTTGCTTGTACTCACATAATGATGTTTTTGAGCCACTTTTTCTATACATGTAAAGCGCCTTTTTTCTTAGCCTTATCATTAGTTTAATATTTTCCGTTATCCACGGAGCTCGTGGCTTAGTTATACGTAAAGTTCTTATAGGTGCATAAATGTTAAAAACACGTGTAATAATTTCATTAAAATATTTAATAATTAAATTAAAATCATCTACACAGAACATTAAAATCCAATCTTATTAAATTCGGAACAAATTGATCATGGATAAAATGTTTGTAATCCCTATAAGTTTAAATATAATGTTTTGCTGGTACTTTTTAGCATTAATACTACACTTTACCAGACAATGATCAGAAATGGTTTTCAATTATCAATGGTCTTATCAACTTTGACACCACTAACCATATCCACTAAGAATGACGTCAGAATAATATTAATAGGAGAAAAAGAATTTTCAGTTATGCGCGTAGGTTCATTGATTGTTTGGTAAAGATTGTTACATAAAATAAATAAAAAAGACTGTACATAACAAAAATCAGTGATTGCCTAGGTATTCTGCTCCATACATCAGCTCTTTTTTAATAGACGCCCTCAATATAATCGTTTTTATATTCAGTATTTTTATACAATTTTTAGGGTATAAGGTACATCAATATAACATTGAAATTTTTATAATTTATAAATAAATGTATACAGGTTCCGATAAATTACTTTCTTGGGTGCCGAAAAACCTACTTGCGGCTGGTCGTTAGTATAGGAAAACAGGCTTAATACTAAATTTCTCTTCTTAACATGTGCGATTTGAACGTATTGTTGCAAATTAATACATTGAATTTCCGCACCAAGACCTTAGTTTTCCTCGCATGTATATTTTTTAAATTAATTATCTAATTGTTTGCTTTTAACTAAATTATTGTTTTATCTTAATTCTGTATTAATAAATTACTTTTTTTTCTATTTAATATTTGGGGTGAACTTTAATTATACATTTATCAAAGCAACATTATGGCGTATTGCGTTGAAGAACGTAGTTAGAATTGATAACACAATAGTGATTATTATCGGATGTGATTGGGATGTTATGTCTGTTTGAGAGTTACTTATTATTACTGTAGTTACTAAAGAGAAGGTGCTATTCTTACAACAGTTGGTTTGTTAATCTTAATTTGAATCTTAAAGAGAAATGAGTTAACTAGACCACTAAACTAACTTTTAGTGAAGACTCTTAGATGATGTATACCTAATTACTTTAGTCATTAAAATCGATATACTAACCATCTCAGTAAATATAACAAAAGATCTATGTTTGTCAAAATTGCTTAAGAGAATGACAAATCTCGGTTAAGAAAAAAAACAAAATTCAGATTATTATAAGCTATAAAATTAGACATTCCTATCATGAAGAATTTAAATATCTTCACTAAATTTTTAATTTATTTTAATAAGCGAAGTATTTTTAAGAATTTAATTTTTTTGTATTAACTGAGAATTTCATTAACTTGTTTTTAATTTGAGTGGTATTTTCTGCTCCCTCCATTCAAATAATTTCTTAAATTTTACAGAGAAAATTTAATTTTATCCTGTTAACATTGTAAATTTATATTAGAAAAAGAATTTGAAATAGGTTTACTAAATTTAATAGAAAAGGATAAATAAAATGATGATAAAATTTGAGTAAACAAAAAATCTAATGTATAAAAATCTTCTTTTATTATAGGTTTTTAAATAAAGCGATGTAAGTTGGTAACTAACTATTATAATTACCTATTCTTGCCTATTCTACCCTTTCTTTTTACTATAAATTCTGGGTCTCAAGTACAGCATTGCATTCTGGAAATTGGGGTATAGAAATCATAATTGGTTCTGTGAAAGAAGCATCTAAACAGATAAAGATTTTTTAAGCGAAAGAAAATTAGGTGACATTAAAATTTAAAAGGCATATTAAGTTGGATGTATCAAATAAATTATTAATTATTACAGGCAATCGGTTATAGGTGCATTTCACTCTGTATAATTATTAAAATAAATAGACTTGTAACAAATTGTAGATATAACCTTATGAGCATGTATCGAATTAATATTTATTATATTAATTAAATACCTGCATGATTTTTATATATTAACCTACAATAAAGATCTGAAATATCAAAATGTATTCTGTTAGAGTAATATTTGGAAAAATTTTCTGGTATTCTTTGAACGTTCTCAAAATTTACCTCATAACTAGGAGAACAATACTCATAACATATATATAATACTCATAGACAATAAAACCTTCATAATTTTAAGAGAGTTCCTTAATATTACGCTATATAAATCATAACTGCTTTGCTTTGACATATACGACAGTAATATAGTTATGAAAATTCAACTGCTGATCAAATATGACATCCGGGTCTTTTATAACAGATGATCTGTTTAGATTTACATTGCTAATATTATATGGAAATTTAATGATCTCTGGTCAATATGCAATCTAGTCCAGATCATTCTAAAGTTGTACAGTATTATTATTACATTTAATACATTAAGAGATTTCCAAATCAACTGCAAATTTTAGATGCTGGGAAAATTAGTTATAACTAATATCAATACTAAAAAGAGAATGAATCAAATTTTAACCTTAACTGGATACAAAGTTACCAATGTTAACAAAATGACATGTATCAATCAAGAAACTCTTTAACTAGTCTGGAACAGGTTAATTTACCTAGACATTCCAGTTTACCCAGAAGCAAGGAATTGCTTTTTATATATGGAGCTACGAGGATAATGATTCCCTTACAAATGGTTATGGTTATCGAATCATTAAGAACTTATCGTTAAATGCTTGCATATGCTTATATAATTTGACTACTATTATTTACATAAGCTTGTTAAATTACATTTATCTGTTTCGAAAATCAGGTAAGTATAACTATATTCTTCCAATATAAAAGAAAAACACCAGATTTTAAAAAGAGTAGGAATAATGGAATGAGGAACCAAGTTGGGTTTATTAATAGAGTTGGAAAAAACTTATCGATGCATGCAAAGCTCCTGCTATATAATGCCATTGCTGTTGCTCATTTGCAGTTTTGCTGCACATTATTGTTCAACCTGCCTAATTACAAGGTGAAACAATTTGAAGTAATTCAAAATAGGGCAATGAGACTAATTCTAAAATGCAATGTCATTATTATGTTAAGTGTGCTAGGTATGATGTCTGTCAGGCAAAGGATTATGTTTCAAAACAACGTCTACTACCCACATATATCTGTAATAAAATAAGAGTGTTCGGAGATGTCCACAATTACTGCACCAGAAATAATACAGACTTTGTCCTTGATAGATGCAATACTAGTCAGATGTTAAATTATGTATTCAGCAAGGGACTTATTGAATTTAATAAGTTGCCAACTGAAATCAAAATCTGTAATAATTTAAACCAGTTTAGGAGGGTATTGAGAAAAGCCAAAAGAATAGAAATAGATAGCTTGTCTTATTTTATTTTTATTTTTATACATGTAGACATTTTATTCTTAGTTTTAGTTGTTTCATTTTACTTATACATTTTTAAACAGTAATTTTAGTTATTTTTAAGTTTTTTTTAAATTTATTAACATTTTTTTATTATTCTTGATTTAAGTTTTTTAAATATTTATTATATTATCTATATATTATGTATTACCTTTTGTAGCTCAAGCTAAACAAATACACATTATTATTATAATATTTTAGGATAAATGGCGAAACTCACTAAATTTTGTTATTTCGAAATTTGGATATTCTGCTTTTTTAAATTGTCATAAATTAGTTCCGCGGTGTACTCCAATGAATTTTTGTGTGTTTAAATAAATATTCAATAGTCTCTCTACAATTATTTGAAATGTATTTAATTTTAGAATTTTCCAAATAATTTTTCAAATTTAAATTTTTTTGTCTTTTAAATCTCTGTCCCCTAGGCCATTTTGAGCAGCGGACTTTTTTTAAGACTGCCTTTTTTTGTACTATACAACTTAAAGAGCGCTTTCCTGTCTTTCATTTTTAGACTAGCAAATCTATCAACGTAAAGACAAAATAAATTAAATTTGTAAAGGGTCTTCCATATAATAAGAATACAAGACTTAAATTGCGCGCTTATAAATTAATAAATATTTTATTATCATTTATATATTATTATTATTATCAATACTTTGCCACAGAAAAACATGTTTTATTAAAAACTGAAATATAACGCTTTTATTAAAACACTCTATTTATTAGAATCTTAAAGAGAAATGAGTTGCATGCTTACTGTTATTTAAGATTCTTGGATATTTTGTGATTAAAACTTTAACAATTTTAGATACGTCAATTATTTTAATGAATATGATATAAGGAAGATCTATACATTTGTGAAATGACTTAGCTGAGTTAAGCAAGAAAATCCAGATTAATATGACCTATTTAATTATAAATACTTATGATTTATTTATTTTTTAATTAGTTTTACTAATTTTCAATTAATGTCTTATCGGTTTTCCTAAAAAGCATTTATCTGTTTACCTAAAAAGCTTCATAATTAAATAAAGCAATCCGATACCGCCGCTAGCATTTATACTCTATTTTTATTCTTAATTAAAAGTTAATATGTTCTGTTTTATGTCTAAATCTCTTTGCATTCTGAAAAAATCTGGTATTGATCTTAAAAAAATGAATTCCAATTATAATATGTTGATTAAAATTTGAGTAAAAATAATGACAATAATTAAAATAAAAGAGCAATGTTTAGAGCAATTTGTGCTAATATCTCAGAAACAAATTTCTTTTATTGTGTTTTTTTTTTTTAATTAAAACGTCATGTAAATGTAGAGCTAACCATTTTTCTATTACTTACTCTCCAGAAATTCATTCTTCTTAAAGTAATAAAGACTTAACATTACTCTAAGAAGAATTGCCTCTGGTCCAGGTGCAGGTTCAGATTGCTTGACTGCTTTTTATGGAGAATCTCATTTGATAAATTTGATATGTATAGACGTGTAAAGACACTTCTATATGAAAAGGTGTAATCAATTTGATACGCAGTTATTTCTAAAACCCTATACTGGAAAGTTTGAAAATTGCAAAGTGTTGAGAGGTTGATAAGCACATTTGATCAAGCATTCCTGTATAGAAAATGCGAATTGTTTTTAAAATATTAACCAAGTCACTAGGATTACTTCTGTTGGTGGTTTAAGATTATTTTTTATTTTTGATTAGCCCTGTAGTAATTTATTAAGGAACAATTTTTGTCTTTGGCAGCCATTAGGAGTAATTAGTAGTTACTAATTGTTAGTCAGCCCAAACATACTTAAAAAAATGTAATTGAGACTTGGTATTCTATCTATCCTCGTAGATGTTATGGTGATAAAAAAGAACAGAGTAGAAAATAGAAACAATGCTCGTAATATTTAACGTAATAAAATAGAAGAAATTATGGCATCTGCATGTGCCATACCTATATTAATAATTAGACAATAGTTGCTTAATGAAATCACAGGAGAATTATTATTTATATCCAATAGAGCTCGGTAAAATCTGATGGCTAAAGGAAATAATTTTAAAGCAAATAATAAACCAGCCAACTAATTTCCATTTAAAGTGTTATCTGTTTTGCTAAAAACCATTTCCCCATATTTAAATGAAACCATCCGATACCGCCGCTAGCATCAATTCCGGGTTTCCACCCTTCCATTTAAAAGTCGACCGGTCTTGTTTTATTTTTAAAACTGTTTGCCAAACGTTTGCATTTAAACAGTATTATAATTACCGGTAGGTACGGCAAGCTTAATTTACCCTTTCCGCGCCGGCGATGAGGGCAAGATAATAATAAAAAGGCAGCGTTATCTCGGAACGTTAAAAAGATGTATGCACGAGTCGTTTTCCTTTACTAACGCTTCGAGATTCGGATAAATTGGGAAACGAGGGTGTAAGGCGAAAAGCAAATATGCTTTTGGAATATTTTTAGTTAGGGTGTGTTGGTAATAAGACATTCATGAACGATAACGTCGGAATTTTATTTTTTTGAATATACTTTTACATTTTTTTATGCGGGATCATTCAAGAAAAATTGTATTAATTTTAAAAAAGGTAAATTTTTATGAGAAAACTTAATACAAAATTTGCCTAATAAAGTCTAGACAAAAGCTGGTTTTTTTATTTTTACCTTAAGTTTTATACCCTCTATTGAAAACCATAAATTTTCTTACATAGACTAACGTAATATATTTCTAGGTAATTTAATTTTTGCATCTTCTATTTATGTGACAATAAAAAATGTTTATTTAAATCTTTTTGATTTATGGCTTAAATGTTTCTTGACGAAAATTTTTTTAGGACTTGAAATTGTCTTTATGACTTGTTACCTCCTTATGATTATAACTATATGGCAAATATTACAGATATAAGATTAATGCATTAGAAAACAAACTACATCAGTGTATTACAAAACACAAATAATAAGAAAGAAATGCGGGTTGCTTTGTTAACGCGGAGAAATTTTGGCCCTCTACTTAAGGTGCAATAATTCAAACTAATTTTGACATTTGTAATCCATAACTATTAGCAACTTTCTAACGAATCTAAAAACCGTCTAACCAATCATATTTAAATAAGGCGTGGCTAAATCTAGCGCCAAATTTGATTTCAATTAAGCGCGGGAAATTCAAATTCTAAGGTGAACCAAACTTGAGAAAACTACTAAAATGTCACACCCTAGAGTTCTTCACTCGATTAAAACAGATTGTCGTCAATACTTATTCTTTCCAACACATTTTATATTTGTTAAATTACAAAAAGTATAAAAAGAACTTGCACAAAAAAAAAATTTCCTTTATACAAATCTATTTTAACCAAGCAGAACACCGCTGGACTGTGCAATTTGATGTGGTTTCTTAAATTGGGTAAATATGTATAGAATATAATTCGTAAATTTTCCTTTTGGAAACAAAACAATTAAAAAACCTTCGTAACATCAAACAGTTTTACGCTTTTTCTACTTCAAAAAATGTAGTCGGGTAGTACTGATACACATTTGTAATAAAACATATTTAAAAAATAATATTTCATTAGTAGTAATGTTAATAACAACTAGTCGTTTAATAACATTATATTTTAAAGCAATAGATTGCTCATTAAAAACAAAGTGATACGTGTACGCTTGTTTTCCGGCTACATTAGTACTATCTTGAACACAAATAGTTGCAGAGACCTTCATCCCAATCGACTGCAAGTTTTTAATGCTGTTATATATTAGGTTTCTTAAAACCTCTGTCTTAACTGGAAGTTGTGTAAAAAACCTGACATTTTAAAGTTTTTTTAAGGCCTTGAATTATGAATACAAGAGCATGATTTGCTTGGTTGGTGTTTTCACCCAGAGAACCTAAGTCTTTAAATTCTGAAATTCTTTGACTGGAGTTTTCACAGAAGAATTCTTGGAGATGGTAATTGGAAAAAGTTGTGGAGAAGGAAGAGGAGGGGAGAAGGAGTTAAAGGAAAGTTAAAAAAGTTCGTTAATGAATTAAAAGGGCAAAGGTTTTATCTTTTACTGACCGCCTGCGACCAAAAGGTGGACGATTTGCATTTAGCAATTGAGAGTTAACGAATTCTTTAGTAACTTCAATAAAATTCTCTTCAAGAAGCAATATGTGCTCTTTTATTTTCTAGAAGTAACCTTAATTTAAATAACTTACGCATCGTGGAATTATAATCATCATACACTGCTTTTCAAATTGTAATAACAATTTCCTACTTACGAGTTCTACTCGAGTACTACAAACATATCTTTTTCTAAGAAAAAGGACTATGTATCAATATAATTTGTGGAAATATTAAAACAACTCCTTGATCTTTATTGATGCTAAACAATTTAACTGGATATTACAATGAGATGGTGAGATAATTAATATGGATGAAATAAGTTAATTGGACATACTACTAAATTCAATTCAAATTCAAAAACCTTTATTTATCTCAAAATAAATTACACTTCATTTTTAAATATAACAATAATCTCGGTTGATGATAAATAAAGGACTACCCTGCGATTAATAAACCGATTCACAAGTCTGGAACTTATTTTCAGAAATGTGTAGAGCGCCCCAAAAACTAAAACCTAAAGAAAAAAAAAATCACTATTTATACTTAACAATAAAGTTAATAATTTTCAGTTTATGACAATAATTTTGGTATCCGGTCAAGCACAAGAACCCTCCATAGGTCACTAGGAGAATAGCACTAATAATTCATTATTATTTATAAATTGGACTGACAGAGAACGCACAGATCTAGCCACAAATAGTCAGATAATTTCAACATTTTCTCACATTTTCATTAAATTGTACGTTGCTCTTGCAAAAGTTTATTTTTAATGTGTTTTGAAAATGTAGATATTGCTAAAGTTTTTTTTTCAATTGGAATATTGTTCCATATTTGAGGTGCAACAAAAGCAAAGGATTTTTGGAAATTTGCAGAACGGTGTTGCGGTACAAGAAAATTGCCAGTATAGCGGGTTTGGTGATAGTGATCTCTAGATATGAAAAGTTGATATAAATATGGCGGTTGCTTGGATTTTAAAACTCTATAAATAAAATTGGTTAAATGTAGCGTACGTCGATTAGCCATAGATAATATTGAGTGTTTATTTAAGTGTGGAGTAATATGATCTCTATACAAAATATTATATGAAAATCGCAAACACGCATTTTGCAACTTCTGAATAGATTTAGAAATTCTGTTAGTCAAAGAGCTGTGATAAATGATGTCACCATAATCCAACAAAGATAAAACAAGAGAGTTACATAAATAGTATTTTGTTGTTAAGGGCAAAAATCTGTTTACTTGATATATTTTCTTCAATCTTAAATAGGCAATGCAAAGTTTCTTTTTTATATGCGTTTCGAAAGTTAATCTTGTGTCAAGGTAAACACCTAAATTCTTGACTTCTGTGACAACCTTTCATTATCTATCATAATATTTAAATGTTGATTAATATTTGCTATTCTGGCTTTGTTCTCTCCCAACAATATTACACATGATTTTGCAGCATTTAGCTTAAGATTATGATTATTTGCAAAACTTCGAATTTTTTTTAGGTCATCATTAAGATTTTTCTGAAAATGCTGCAATAGATCTTGATTAAATGAAATGTACAGTTGGGAATCATCAGCAAACTGTTGCATTTTGGAATTTATAACCTCTTTGTTCATATCTGCAACGTATAATGAAAACAATAATGGCCCTAATATCGACCCCTGTGGGACGCCCGTTGTCACCGGTATGTAATCAGATTTAATTTTGTTGGGCCCATTATAAAGAAGTGTACTCTGAACACGCCCGACTAGATAAGATTCAAAGAATTTTACAGCTTCCTGAGAAAAACCAAAACCAATGTTACTAGTTACTGCAACCATATTACTAGTGTCTACATTCTCTGAACTTGCAACTTGAATTTCATTATCAACAAGTTTGTGATCAACACAATCATAACAGAACCTGATGTTTTAGCGGAGACTATGGAATTGCATCAAAACCTAAGCTTTGTGCTGAGTCTCAGAAGGAACATCATGGTTATTATAATATAAGGCAGCAAAATGGTTGGAACAAACTTTAAAGTTATTGCAATCCTTTAATGAATTAACCTAGCATACCTCCGTTTATGATTTCTTTAACATGGGGCTTATAGAAATTGTGAAAAATATTTAAAGTCCCTAGACAATTAATAACATACATATTTTTACACAATATTTACATAATACTTTTATCCAAGTCTTTTCTAGAAACCTATGCCTAGAAAACTTACTACAAACCAAATTCTATGCTTTTTTATGCCTTAGTTTCATGAAAAATTAAACTTTAAACTAAAAATTATGGTCAGTGGAAGGCCATTAATTTCAAAAAACTTTTCTTAACCCACAAGGCCACGCCTTTCTAAAACTAAATACAAAAAAAGTCGACGTCAAAACTGTCAACAGTGTCATTTAACTTAACTACTATCAATTTTCCTTATGTCAAGTCACCCAAAGACGGCCGCCATCCGAAATTCCGTTTTGACGAATCAAGTTTCATCGAGCTCCAGAATGCTACTACAATATGACAAAACCACATGAGCTGGCAAATTGCTCAAAAGGAGCAGAAGCTATAAAGATGAAGAACAAGAAAAAGAAGAAATGACAAAGAAAAGACTGTATCCCTACCAGATATCGCTGACCACCCCTGGTCACACTTGAGATGCGTCAGACTGCGTGCCGTGTACTCTTCTAGGTGCTATTGTGTTAGGTGGAGAGACAAATCAGCAAAATTATAATTTTCTTGAAAAGATAGAGTTTGTGCAATATTAATTGTTTTATCTAATAATGACTGTTCAAAGAAAAGAGAATGAACAGTGAAATATTTACCTAACTTTACATTTCTTCTTTTAAAAGACTTTTCCCTGTTTAAAATACAATTAATAAAAAAAACTTACATCAGCAAATCATAATATTTTTGGGATGCCTATTTAAAATATTATTTCGATACATATTTTTGTACTCACCATACTTTAAAAGAAAAACAATTACTTTTATTTTTAGGCTTTTAAGTATTATTTTAGTATTTATTTTTAGAATTAACTCATTTTCATGCAGCTTTTTGTTCACGGGACAGTAAAGTAAACAATATTTAAAAGTAAATTTAATTAAATTTATTTTAATTTTTTATTAATTTAATTAAAAAAAGTAATAGTAATATTTAAAAGACAAATTATTCTGCTGAACAAAAAGTAAATAATATACTGATTTTTTAGGGCTGATTGTGCTCAAGTCGTTGGCCAGTTTGCATTAATGCAAAACTACCCAGCCTAAGCCGGTATGCAGTAAATTCCATGAAAAAAAATTACCCAATGCCTGAAGAAATAATTCATCTTAGTATGCGCATTTGTGGAAGCAAATTTGACTAGCTCTAGCAACTAAATTTCCAAAGAACTTGATATTCCAGGCCGAACGGTAAAGCATGGTTTGAAAAGCATGCCTATATATCCTAAAAGCTACCCAAGAAAATTTTCCAGACCATTATTTTAGCCCACTACAGTTTTGCGAGGTTATGAGGGAAAGAATAGTTGCGCATATAGAATTTTTTAAATAATTTTCCCTTCATGGCCATCATAATCCTGCAGTCGCCAGATACTGGCCTCAAGAAAATAAGCATTTAAAAGTACCATTAAGAACACAATATCCTCAAAAATTAAATATTTGGACCAGAATTTTTGCTATATAATATTGTTGGACCTTTTGTTATTAATTGCAATGAACTTAAATGGGGTAAATTATTTAGCATTATTGCAAGAGAAAATTTATGAAGTCAAATTTATATGGCTGTCCTTCATAGAATACAAGAACAGTTCAAGAATTTTTGGCAATCACATTTCCTGGACGGATTAATTGCGGAGTAGGCATACCTTGTAGATATATAAGGAGGCATACCTTATAATAAAGGACCGGGATAATAAAGGAGGCATACCTTGGCCTGCAAGATCACCTGATTCGACCCCCGTTTTGACCTGCCTCGACTTTTTTTTCATAACTCTAATTTTTAACAATTAAAACCAGTAAATAATCTCAAGATTATTTACTGGTTTTACTTAGGAATATGTGTACTACCGAAGGATACTATGCAAAGCTAAATCTAACTCAGCTTAAACTGAAATAAATATGTACACCCAACTTTATTATGCAGAATTTTTTCATTTTAATTATTAGTCAAATAACTCTAAAAACAAGTAATATCAAATATTACCTCTAGAAAAGTTAAAATAATAGAAAAATAATAGTGACCTGGAATTTGACCTTAAAAATAATTTTTCATATTTAATATCATATCGGATGTGACATCGGATGATCAAGCATTCTAACAAACGGATATTTCACTATTACTCAGCTTTTATTTAACTAAAAAAGAACGATTTTTTGATAGATATTTAGGACCTTTTTGAGCATTTAAGGTTAATTTCAGAAAAAAAATTAAATACCATTTTGAACTTAAACTTCTTTGCTCTTTTCAAATCCACTAGCGAACATAGAAAATTCTATTTAAGAAAATAACTTGCAAATCATCTTGAAGATGAACACCAAGATGAAATTTAAGGTCACCCCCATCGTACCCTCTTACCTTCGTAAAGATCTCTACGAAGACTCTACTTTTCATATCACTTGCTTTATCAGAGTTATTTGCATAGTGAGATTGAAATAAATCACCCTGTAAATAAATAAAAGATAACCTTAAAAAAATATATTTTTTGCAATGCTCTGTTAATTTCAGACACCAAAAATATTATATTCTTAGCACTTACCCGACGTACAAAGAGATATAAAAAAATCCAATATAATTTTGCTTGCTGCATAAGCTAAACCCCATTCTTTTATAAGCTTGCATAAATATAAAATATTTTAAAATAAGAAATTTATTACTTTTTTAATGTTCGCCTATACTTCATTTAAGTTTAATGCCTCAGATTAATAATCTGCCCAAGATTTTTTTTGTGGTTTGTATTATTTTATATAACGCTAATTCTTTAATGATCATTTATACTACTCGTATCTAAGATTGCATCCAAAGTAGTTTTACTATCTGTATAACATAAATACTATTTTTCTTACGTTTCTTTCAAAATTAGGCGCCTTTCCCTTTTTAAATTTATTAAATTAATTCAAAATTTTAAATATCAATTTTACTTTTAGAACTACCTGGTTCATAATAAATAATATTTTCGTGAAGCAACTGCTCTTAGTGCGTTCTATTATATACACCTAATATTTCCATAAGAAAGTCAAAATATTGCAATAGTCTTAAATTCATCAATATTTATTTTCTCTAGATACCAAGTCCATTTTCTTTTTTTTATTAAAACTCACTATAATTTGAAGCTAAATAAATTAAGTTAGAAGGACCTGCTCATAAACACTTATTACATTCAGAAAGATACTTATAACAATTCTACTTTAAGTGAAGTATTCCTGTAAAATATATATTAGAAAACTGTTTCCCTTTAAATTTACTGTTTGGATAAAAAAGGGCCTATATGGAATTCAAAACATCCAGGGAAGCCGTTTGATCCGATAACATCTAGATGACGGTTCAGGTGACGCGAGACACTTTTTGAATAACGATACACACAGTTCAGAGGTTGGGCAAATTCAATTTTTGCCGGTAGTGGCAATTTGTTGGCGCGTTACGGGGCTCTTGCTTTGCTATTTGAAACTTTAGTTTCTGTGACATGAATTTTATGAGTTTTACTTCGTAAGTTAAACACTAAAAAAGTTTTAGATAGGAGCCTATTTACATAATACACAAAAGTATATGGATCCAAATATAGTCATTTGAATTTAAATAATAAAAAAAATATCTAAGATGAATGAATGCTTTTGTTTCTGTCTTGTTAGAAATATAAATATAAGAATATCTTCTGGAAACGCTCTGTACACAATACCAAGAAAAAAACGTGCAGTTAAGAATTTGTTAAAATAAAACATATACATAACTACGTATACCATTAAAAGCTTTATTTAGTAATGTAATACTACTAATGTCATTTAAATACTATACTAAAAACCAAGAACTCTTATCAGAACTTATTGCTTTGTTACATCTATAAAGATTTTCGATTTAAATCTAAAATTTTAGATTCGTCTTGCATACAGGAAAACATTTATTTTCGCTAGAACTATGCAGGCAATTTTAGACATCGACACTACCATATTTTTTAAAATAACGATCTTCGTTTTTCAAGTCCTATAGCTCCCTGAGTTTCTTATTCTTTTGTTTATGATCCAAATACGGTTTATTACGCGTCTGGAATAGGATGGTTTATGTGTTTGTTCATGTTTGAGTTACGGTCCGTAATTTATTTTAGAAAACATACTTTAATTAACATTAAGAGCGTCATAAACGAGTTATCTTTTTATCTTGCTTAGAAATTGCAATTCGGCACAAAAGAGAGTTCATGAGATGTATTACACGTCTGCTTATCTGATTATACTAAATATATATGGAAAGACATATTTAGGGAGAAATCTGTTCTCCTTTTTAATTAATTCATTCTCTTTGTGTAGATATTAAAAATTGTATTTTTTTGAATAAATTTTTATTTATAACCTTTAATTAGATTACCATAAATCTGGCATCAAACCCAGCTCTGATATTTAAATATAACAGAAATAACAATTTTTAAATTATGATAATAAAAGGTTTAACAATTTGGTTTTTTTGACTAGCTGTCTCTGTTTTTCCAGAAAGTCTTTAGGCTACGATACACAACCTTTTCATTTGATTGTTCATGGTGTTTGGTGTAAAATTAAATGATTTTTAACACTGTTAAAGACTTAGAGCTAAAATTTCGTTTTTTAGTAGTAACATTTAGTTAAACAATACTTTTTTACGTCATTATGTACTGTATATTCATTTTCTGTTTTAGTGCCACATCCACTATATCACTTAAATATATATAAATGTGACTTCTATATCTAACACATTTGAATATAAACAAATATCTTATATTGAAATAAAAGATAAAATATATGGTTTAAATGTGCAACTTATAAAATCTGTAAAAAACTTAATGTACATATCACACTTGTGTTTAAGAAGGGAGACAAAGACCAAGTTACTAATTACAGACAAATTTTATTACTGCTGATTATATGAAACATACTTGAAAAGATCATGTCAAAATAAGTTGTTCAGTACTTTGAAAACAACAAATTATTTAGTGACCATTATTTTGGGTTCAGACTTGGTAGAATAACAGTTGTAGGAATTCTTGACCCTATGGATGCAGTCATGGGCCAATTTAAGGGCTTAGAGTACCCTAACGCCCTATTCTGCGAACTCAGCAAAGTTTTTAAATCTGTCACATACTTTCTTCTTTTAGAAAAATGAAAGTTCAATAATTTCAGTGAAAATAGCATAAACTTGCTGATACAGAAACTGCAGCTGCATGAAGTGTTGTCTGCGAATGCACTTTTAGATATTAGGGTACCGCAGGGATCAATATTGAGCCCTAGCCTATTTCTGATTTTCACTTAGAACATTGAAAGACTAGAATTAGTAAACAATAACTTTGTTTAAGTTCTACAATTGCACAGGGGCAAGGCAGGTATTTTGTTTACAAACGAATTCATCTATTTTTTGTTGTCAAGTTTACACACATTTTCAAAAGAGGAAATTTTCAGCTATATATCAACACATATAATAATGTCAATTTACCTTATTAATGTTAGATTTTGGATAAAAAATAAAAAGTAGAAATAGATATATCTTATTCTAAGCGCAAAAACAACATTTTCAAAGTAAAACAAAAATATTTTAAAGTTCTATGTTTTTTTAATAGTTTTTGATTAAAAAAGTAAAAAGACCTTATTTGAGATTTTTTTGTAAACTGTTACGATAGTAAAAACGTGTAATGTTTGTGCCGCACCATGCAAAAAAGGCGATTTGAGCCATCCTTTCATAAGTAAATATCGATACTGTCATAACACTATATCAAGGGAGAACGATCATCATAAACGTAGAATAATAAAAACTTATTAAGATACCTATAATAATTATGAAATATTTAGTTATTATTAAAATGCTTTTTATTTGATTATCACCTTTACTATAATGCGTACGTAATAATTTAAAGCATAATATATTATTAATAAATATTAATCATGTAAATATTATTTGACGTCGTCACTGATAAAGATTTCTTATGTCGGTGGAATGAACGATGCGATTAAGCGACATTGCGATGTTGTTGCCTTTTTCTCTAATATACGGTGTCTGCATTCATTGACTTATTTATAGAGTTTCTTATCATATTTCATTAAAAAGGAACAGTAGTATTAATTTGTGACTGTCAAAATAAATGACAACTTTTTATGATATTGTAAATTTGCCATTTCTACATACGCATTTGGTAGCATTGCAAAACAAACTGCCCATAGTTCTATGACAATGCTAATTCTAGCCTTTCAATGTTCTAAGGATTTTAATAAATGCTCTTTCTCCTAGTTTTGAAGGTGCCAAGTATCTGCTTTTCGCGAATAATACACATGTTAGAGTAAGTGGTAAGACTCTACCGGATATAGAGACAAATTTAGTGATGGCTCAGGAAGCTATGGGGGAGTGTCTGTCCAATCGCTTACTTCTAAATACAGAAAAGAAATCAAAACATGGTATTTTCATTGAGAGAAATCCATAGTGAATAATGTGAATGTGTGAGGATTTTTGGTGTAGAACTGGATATGAGGTTGACCTGGGAGCACCAGATTCCAGACTTCTGTGGTTGACTTCTGCAGTCTTACTTTGAGGGACGTAGTGGAATGTGTATCTTAAGAAACCTTGTGAAGTGCATATTTTTTTCCACGCAGTAGCTATGAGGTTCATATCGGCTTTGAGGCACAAAGAAGATTGGAGGGTCATTTTTACACAGTTGAGTTAATACTAATTTTCCTTGTTCATGTCTTGAAACATTTCTTTCATACAGTTCGTGTTATCGTGAGCTACGTATTACCCAAAATAGTGGCAACACTGCTTGGTTGCGGCTTGCAGGCGGCGGAATTTTTCGTTCTTATTTTTTGAACCGGGAGTCAGCAGACCTCACTTTGCTGTGTTACTGCACGTTGCATAATAATTTTTGAGCATTATTTTCGTGTTTTTTTCACTATGGCTATTTATACCCCTTCCGAAAGAGTTCAACTAATTGAATGGTTTTATGGAGGCAATTCGGCAGTACAATGTAGAGATTTATTTTCAGTGACATTTGAGAATAGACCAATTTCTTGTGCAAAAACGGTTTTAAATGTGGTTACAAATTTTAAGACATCTTTTTGTCTTCAAGATTGTAAAAAATGCCACACAAAACGTCAAGAACCACCTGTTGAAGTGGTCCAGGATATAGAACGGGGGGAAGAAATGGTTTGCAGTACTCTAGAACTTGATTCGACACGGTCCACTAAAAGTGTTGGAGAGGAACTGAGAATGAGCAATAAAACTGTTGATCGTATCTGGAAAAAATATGGGTACAAATGTTTCAAGTATTCAAAAATTCAGGAAATATTTCCTGAAGACCAGTGGCGAAGAATGGAATTTTATGAAACCATGATGGAAAAGGCAAATAAAAACGAATATTTTTTGAAAAATATTCTAATATAAAAATAGTTTTCATGTTTGTATAGTTTTTTAAGTTTGTGCAAATGCTTGTGCTTTTAAAATTTGTAACATATATTTTTGTATTTTTTGTATAGTAACTCCCAAAAAGATTGGCACTGTGTTACTTATTTTTTAAAAGCTAATTTAGGAAAGAATTATTTGATGTATGATCATGGTTATCTATTCTTTTATGTAATTTTCTTAATATGTTTAAATTTAATTATTTATAATTCTTTTGCTTTGCTATTTAATTATTATATTTTTTGTAACATTACATAGTTCATAAGTAAATATCACTTTATTCAAATTACAAAATAGTTTTGCCACTAACCAAAGCCCAAAACTCGACACACTATTTTATACTCGACACGTATTTCACTAAAAAAGTTAGTATCTTCAGGAGAAGATTTAAACTTTTAAGTATAAAGTAAAGTATTTAAATAAAATAAAGAGTTTTGGTTAGTCATAAAACTATTTTGTAATTTGAGTGTTATACCAAAAGCTCCAACGATAGGACTATTACTATATTATCAACAACTTATAAATTTTCTTTTGCTTTTTCTGAAATTTTTTCTAAAAATTATTTAGTTAGTTTTTGGGCCAAGACTTTTTAAAAGAATTTCCTTAAAAGACAAAAACATTTGTCTTTCATTAAATATGTATGATGTATTTTATTTATTTCTACATGCTTATTAAACACCATTGATCAAGAATCATGGTGTGATAATAATAATTAGTAATTTGTCTTAAATATTAGAAGAATTTGTTAATTATATTTAATAACTTATTCATTATATTTGTATGACCCTCCTAATTAAAACCAACTGCTTCATTTTTATATCATTTTATTTAATTAATGGAAATGCCAAGCTTCTTATAATTTTTTACTACCTTGTTTGGTATTTAATCATTAAATATATTGTTAATTGCATTAATTGTGGCTAATCCAAAGTTTCTAAATATTTCTTGGTAATTTTTAGGACAGGAAGATAGGAAGAGAAAAAAATAAGAAGTTTTATTTCTTCAGTGGATTTATTTAATACATTCATAAAAAGTTTCTTAAAAATTCCATCTCTATTTTTCTTTTTATTATTATTTATTAATGTTTACTGGTCATTTTATTTGACTGATTTGTTTTATCACATAGATCGTTTTAAATTTTGGTTATTAATTTTTTTTATTTAATTAGATATATTTTCGACTATATAATTAGTTTTTTATTTAAGTTATATCTACATCTGTATTTTTTTTTTATTAAGAATTTTTTTTTGTCATAAATATTGTAGTTGTATGGTCTATATTCCGGTCTTTCTTAAATTATTTTTTATTTTGTTTTTTTTTTTACAATTAGTTAATATAAACTTCTAGACTTTTTAATTATTTTTCTTAATAAAACTTTGGTTAGTGAAAAAATTTAGTTTTTTTTTAGTTTTATTTTCTTAACTAATGTATTCAGGTTCTTGTAAATTTTACTCTTTATTTTATTAAATTAATAATAAGCAGTAATTATTTATAGTTTTAAACAAGTTTTAGACAATTTTTTTGGTGACCTTTTCAGTTTATTTTGACGTTGCTATTTCAACATCTTGAACAGGGTGAAATTGACCCGTAACTTTAATGGAGTATTAGTTCGAGTGTTCGAATTTTTAACGCTCCCTCGTTTTTTAAATTTTAATCAGTTATTTTTGAGAAAAACACCTTATATCTTATTTGTATTTCGTACGAATTTGTTAGAGAAATTTAATGGTTTTTATAAAAAGATTTTTTAACTTAATATAAACAAAGAAAAAAATAATATAACTATTACTAGAGAACATTTAACTAATAATAAAAAGTTTGCATTCTCATATTGTCTATTCAAGACTACTTAATAAGTAATTTTACACATTCCGTACCAAATTCGAGACTAGAATTCAAGACAAGCAAAAACAAGCTTCCAAGAAAGTTTATTATTAAATTCTAAAGTTTCCTTATAAATCTACTTGGAAAAGTTTAATAAATCTGTACAAAGTTACAGCTAAAATACGACTAGTAGCAAATGACGTATATCAAATTCCGGAGCTTTGTGACGGGACGCCCTGAGTCTTAACCTAATTTTACCTCCCGCAATTCGACAACTCAAATTAACAGGTGCACCTGGCTGTTATTTGAACATAAAAGGCAAGCATGCGGACAGTACTAATTAGAAAACTAATTTTAAATTCCACGTAGTCTAATGAAGAGTTTCGGTAAGTTTAATTTCTATATTTTACAGATTAGAGAGTAAAGGTGTTAACATTCGATGCTCGGATTTTCAGATAAACTTGTCTTCTCTTATCGATTCCATGATAAATTTCGTTTTCTACGACTATATACGTGCCAATATTCCAATAGTTTTTGATTCACTCATAAGTACCTATACCGCCATCTAAAAATTATACTTTAAAACATGAATTAAGGTAACTGGATTTGAAAATGTAAACCATTGAAACAAATATAATGTTTCGCTTAAGGTGTTCCAATCAAGATATCTAAATTTAAAAAAATAAACTATTCAAGGAAATATCAATTGAAAGAAAGTTAAAATAAAACTAAAATGATAGTCCCGAAAATTATATACTTACACCTGGAACCGTTCATCTCACTTAACAACTCAGGCGACAAACCTCTTGACTATACGACTTTTAATTTACATATGTTTCAATTGTTTCCAAATGATTTTTGTTTGGATAGGTTACGCATTTTTGGCACCATACATTTCAATTTATGTTTTAAAGCATCGCTATCAGTTGGCCCTATATTATAAAAGAAAAATGGGACACATTATTTCTATGAATGATATAATTAATTTTTTTCCTTAGAACATTGAATACAGTAGAATAAAGATTGGCTGTTTTGGATTGAGTGCAACATCTACACAGGAGAAAATAAAAAGATATAATAAATTATTGTAATTAACAGAAAGTGAATTGCATTATTTATTATAGAGCAAAAGAAAGAGTGATATTCATTTAATAACGAGAACTATTTTGTGCTATAATTATAGTAATACTGATAATAATTAATATTTTTAGTTTGGATTCTTTAAATCGCCATTGTCCACACAGAACGGCAACGCTGTAAATAATACCCAGAAATATTCTCTCAATAAAGGTATTTGGCAACTACGCCCGTCGTTTACGTTTGAATGGTGTATATTAGTATTACAAAATATTTTGAATGATTTTCGTCCAAATTATTTCAGTTTTTTCAATTAATAATAAAATTAAAAACTTTCTTTTTGCTAAAAAATAATAAAGAAGTCTGAAGTAGGTCACATATTTTGGGAAAAAGGAAATTGTTCCTATCACAAGCGAGTTAGGTGTCATCCTTATAGGTTATAGACAACATATTTGTGAAGTATCTATTGCGTATTGAAAAACAAAATTAAGTCTAAGTATATTATCATTCGAACCAGTAATCGTCGCAAAAATAATGTGTGTGAAGCTAGTGTTCGGTCGATAGTCAATATCCAGCAACCAAATCGAGAACGCAACATGTGTCGTTTGCCATCAACCTACTTATAGTCCGCGTTCTATGTTATTTATTTGATATAATGCCCGTAATTTCTGGAATTCCCAAGGAATTTTCATAATTTTTTGTTCAGATATTAACAATGAATAACTAAATCGATATTACCTGGAATACACTAGAATAAATAATCCTATACTATGGAGAATAGAGAAGAAAGAATAGCCTCGAATGTTCATGGTGACCGGCATTTAGGTAAAGAATCCCGCAACTCTGAGTTACAGTCTTCCGCAAGTTGTAGCCGAATAAGTGGCGCCGCCCTGCGTATAACCACCACATCAAGGAAACGAAATCGCAACACTTTCCAAATTCTGGCGGCATTTTCAAACGTCGTTCTTCGTGATCATCTTTCTGTTGCTGCTTTTCTAATTCTGTTTGCCAAAAATGGAGACCTAAATACAGAAATGCACTACAGGAGTTAACAAAGCACTCATACACAAAGGCTACAAAGACCCAAAGTTGGTAACAGATATGGTCTTGTATAGAGATATAGTGTGCATCGCCAAATTTATTTTCCTCTATCCAGAATATAATACTACGAAACAGACAAGAGCGTTACAAACAGAAATTTAGTCCCCAGTTCGACTCTTCATCAGATAAAAAATGGCGTATAAAAAGAAATAGGAAATTTCGAAAATATCAAGATATTCATGAAGATGTACAAACGTTGCAAAATGATCCAGAAATAACTGAAAATAGCATTCGCGATCCGCTAAAAGTTGAACTAAGACACAATTTTTACCAGGCATCAGTTCACTAAATTATCCAAAATAGCTAGTACCCTTCGAAGCTTATGAAATCTAAATGAATTACAGATGTCCACACAATTGTGCACTGCTCTACGGCTGCATGTTTGCAAAAACGCTAGGAATAAAAACTATAACCTAGAACAAGACGTATTCCAAATCTTCCTGTATGGAAGAAAAGGGTCGAAAACATAAATATAGCCAATTTTAAAAAAGATATCGTCAAACTTACAGAATTCTGAAAAAACGTAAAAAAAAATTACTTCGTTTTGTTAAAATCATCAAGTCTAAATACTCAATACATGCGAGAGGTACAAACACGAATGACCAACAGATTTTGGATACAATAAAACAGAGCTATATGCTAGCAGATCCACTCGCTACTTGAAAAGTTACAAACGAATTACTTAAAACAGATTATCTGGAGAAATAGAAAAAGCATTTTATAGAAAACTGAAACCAAAAAATTAATAACCAAATGTACTGCTACTCACAGAGTATGAACTTTAAAAGTTTTGGGAGTAAATTTATACCAAGGAAGACAAACATAATAAGAAAGCTTGGTGGTTACGAAAAATTAAATTCACACCTGAATATTCTATAAAATACCACAGCATAACATTAAAAGATGTGGAAAAAGCCATTTTCGAAGTAACAGGTATGGACAAAATTCATAGTTTTGTGAAAACAGATGAAATGCATACATACCAAGTAGATAAAATCGCTGATCCCGGAAAGTTCGTTAGCGATTTCATAAAAGCTATAACGTACCTTCTGCCAGAAGATGTAAATAACCTAAATGACCCTTCCACTTATGGTCATATACAATATAAGATTTTGACATCTTATATAGATGGTTTAATTTATAAGTACTTGAGAGCAAATTAATTTATTGCGAAAAAATAAAAAGGATGTATCCAAAATTTTCAGTTACCTAAATGGGCGTAACATGATCAAAGCAATTAACACCTATGCACTACTAGTTTTAACATGTTCATTTAGATTATTAAGTGGTCTAGCATGGCCACCACCGTCCCAACGCATGCACTAAAAGGTGAACATTACCAAAATAAGAGGCTTGTAGAGTACTGCTGCACATTCAAAACCTATATAATAACCAAATCATAAAAATGATACAGTACTTTTGCGGTAACATTGTACCACTATACCGTGCGATTACCTGCCTGCAGACAAAAATTATACTCCACTTAACTTTAGCAATGAACAATTATCATTTGACATCGAAACAGACCCCATAAAAGAATTGGTCTAGAAAAGCCATTCACGTAAATCATTTTTTAAATCTTCAACTTGAGTTGAGTATGTTCAAATATTGTCGTCAAACAAACGGCTGAGTCAAAGTAACTTATTTGCTGAATCTGAGGATACCTAATAGCTATTCCAAATAGAGTATTTCCAATAAAAAACTATCTAAAATATGTCATAAATCTGCCAATTATTGAAGATAAATGTCGAAGATGTGGAAAAATCGGTGAAACAACATGGAACATGTTTTGAATGGTTGTGAAAATCTGACTTCAAATAAATATAGTGGACGACAAAATGACGTCCGAAAAATAATTCACCAAAAACTCTTACTTAAACATGCCCATTTACTGGGAAAGTCACCCAATTAAAAATACAAGCCTGAATCAGTATTGGAATTTGAAGTACGCAAAATATTATTAGATAGAGCGATTAATACCACTTACCTTATAGAGATTGCTCTCTGGAAATAAATATATTCTAAACACATACAACAACAAAATACATATATATACGTACCTTGAGGATGAAGTCAAGAGAACTTGGTAGCAAAATAAAGTTTTAATTGTCCCAGTAATTCAATATAAATAATAATATTAATAATAAGAATATTTGACCTCCTTGAGAGATCCAGACATAATAATAATAAGATAAAACCCAGATTAATAAAACAACATTCTAGCCCGTTTAAACCCTTTCACAAACTCATCTATGTCACCACTTCATAAACATTACACCCAACATACAACAAACTAGCCATTTTCTCAGATTAGAAACGACAAATTCAGCATTATAGTAGGGCCCGAAAACATAAATACTGACCCTTTAGTTAAAGTATAAACAAGGCTTAAATTAGAGCCATCCTAAATTTAATATACTTAGCCCCGAACATTGCGGCCATGTTTCATTTTAGATAACTCTCAAAAGATCACTTTTATACCTCAAGTGGTGTAAATATTTAGGGCCTTGGGGTTTTGCTGATGCAAATTATTGTGCCCTTTAGTTAACTCCTGTATATACCATCTAGAAATAAGTAAAGGTAGATATTATGTATTCTCGTAAAATATGGTTTTGTATTATTTAGATAAGCTCGTTGTTGCCACTTTACTTTTAGGTTAGGTATTGCTTATTTAAATTTAAGATAAAGGACATCTTGAAACAGGTTGAATTTGAGAAGAGTCCGTTAGCGTAAATTTTATGTCTGGCTTTATGATCAATGGGTATTCAATTAGGCGACTATAAAAGTAAGTATAGATCATTGATTTTATTAGTCTGTTATGAGTCTGAATTGGTGTTTGAGGTCATTATGGCAGTAAAAATATAGAAGGGCATTGCTTCATCTTTATATAATTAGCAACTGTTGTCAAATATATTAGGGTGCCCAAATTCGTTCATGTATCCTTTTATTCAAAGAAAATGTTAGCATTAGCTTCTTGTACGTTTAATCACAAGAAGCTAATGCTAGTTAACTTTAATTTAAGATGTTAATAAAGTGAAAGTTTTTCTGAACATCTAAACACTGTGTTTGTTTGATATTTTGTTAGTTCTTGATGGAAATAAATGATTTGATATCTTAAAAATATAATAGTTTATTAAATAATAATATTTTAGTATCTTCATGACATTTGATAAAAACAAATACTAAACACTTGTATAAACAACCCAACTAGAAATGGTCATGAATCTATAAAATTGTATTGATCTGCAAATGTTATTACGGGCTTAAATAAGTTCAGGAAATGTCTAAGGAATATTCACCTTTTCAATTAATTGTATTTAAGGACGAAGTCTGATCTTGAGGGTAACATATTAAAGGATAAAATCTAAGAAATTAACATGACAATTGTTGCAAAAAAATGTGTTCAATAATTTTAACTTTCTATCAAATCCAACTAGAACTTTAACGAAGTCATTCATTTCCTTTTTGTAATTGTCAATTAGTTCAAGTAACTTAACAAAAAATAAATTATTATAATTTTTAATAAATTAATTTACGTATTATAGGAACCTCTAAATATTGTAATAGAATCATCAGTTAAGAAAAAAATGATGATTCCATAGCTTTTGATTTACTGAGGGTAGAATCATTAGATAAGCTTTATTTAATTAATGGGGAAATTAGTAGATATCGCAATGCTTGACTTTTTGGAAATAATTTTAAACGGCTTCGAGTTATCTTTAGGTACATTTCTCGATTTGTCTGTTGGCTACAATATCTTGATTAAAATATTTTAGGAATAAGGCATACATGGCCCAGCTTTACAGCGGAATAAATCACATCACATAACAAACCAAGAGTAATATTTGAAACTAAAGCAGACAAATATTATTTGAATGAGGAAGACCCATGGTTTTTCTCAAAAGGCAGCATTGTAGGCTTCCTACTTTTTATATTTGACATAATAAGCTTGCTTAGTGAAATATTAGATAAAAGTTCTCAACTTTCTAACTTTGCAGATGATATAAACTTATCGGTGGTTATATCGGTGCTGTCGAAAACTTCTTGAGATGGCTACAGAACGACTTATAGCAGTTCAAGGCTGGTTTAATAATATACATTGATCGAAACCTTGATTGAGCACTACAGTTTTCCAGTGTCTGAAATAAAGTAAATTCTGCATGTTACACACTGAAAATTCTCTTCAAGTATCTGACCTTATAAAGGTTGAAACCCGGTTAAAAACCGTGGTTCCGTTTGTCTTATATTTAAATACGGTATTATAATTTGGATTGATAGAGCTCTT
The DNA here is from genome assembly GCF_022605725.1 of Anthonomus grandis grandis. NCBI lineage: Eukaryota > Metazoa > Arthropoda > Insecta > Coleoptera > Curculionidae > Anthonomus > Anthonomus grandis. The sequence goes on along the minus strand of NC_065554.1, from coordinate 17,322,519 downwards.
GTTATAAATTATGTTTAATTTTATTAACCTGTTTTCATTATTTCCAACCATAGGGTTCATTTGTACTTATTATCTAGGGTATATTTATACTTATTTTATTTATGGTATCAATTGCATTAACTGGCATTATTAGTATTATAAGCAATTGGCGATCAGCTTAATTTTGTGATCTTCTGGGAAAAGGTATTGGAAAAAAGTTGCAATGACGTCAATATTTCTTTTTTTGAAAAAGTAATTTTTTAATATTCTAATACAGTTTTTGGTAGGGAACACATCGGAATTATCAAGAGTTTAAATTACCGATTGTCTTTCACACATGCGACGTGCAGTTCTTTTCTGATAATTTCGGGGTTAATATCAATAATGGTCTGAATGAATTAGCGTTTATATAGTTCGTTTATAAATATTTATTATTGAATTTCTTCTGAAGAAAAAAATGTAGCTAAGCTAAATATCATATGAGAAACTATAAAATGAAACTGTAAGCTGCAAAAGTTTCAAGGATAAGTTAAGGGTTTCTTTTTTCTTTCACAAAAATACCGCTGCAGACTAGTGCTTTATCAGGGTTGTGTCGAGTCTCGCTAATTTATTAATGATAGATTTTTAGCTCTAAAGAAAGAGAGCTGAAAAATCAGAATCATGTCATCTTTATTCTTTATGGTCTTTACATGTGTGAGTATCTCTTGTTTCCGTATAGCTGTGTAACAAGCTTTGTTCAGTATAATTAAGTCACATAGATTAAGATGCTTCCGTCCTGCTCATTACAAACTTGCAACTACTAGAAGAACTTTAATCAACTTGTGTCTTGGCCCTTTATAATATTGATGATAATTATTGTTGTATTGGATCGGAAATTCGTGTCTCCTGAGTTACCTCAGAAACATGGTAGGACCTAAATTGGTATGGCTATTTAAATCATTGTCTGTGCTTTTATCTTTAGTAGTTGTATAAGGAATTTTAGGGCAGAATTCTTCAGGAACAAACAACAGAAAAAAAAATTATAAATTTTCAGTTAAGTGTTTCGCGCAAAATCATTAAAAAAGACTTTATAAGATATTAGGAAAAGAGCTAATCAAAATTGTTACGCCCCTATGTTTGTGTTTCACTAAAAAGTTACAGGTTAAGGGTAAACAAAAAGCAATTTTATTTTACCTGCTGTCTCAAATTTTAGATAAGTTCCAATGGAACTTGACGGCAAAGTACCTAGATAAATTTTTAAATTAGTTTTAAACTAGGGTGATTTTAAAATCATTTACATTTAAGGTGTATATTTCATAGTATATATAATAATATAAGAAGCTATGTTTTAGTCACAAATCTCGTATCTGTCTATATATATTTAAAAAGATGACACGTATTTCAGTACAGGTATTTCTTAAGTCAGCATTGTTGAACAACCAATCGTCATTACAAAATTGAGAGCAAGTTGATGACAGGCAAATAAATCTATGCCTATAACCTTTCGAGGGTAAAAACTAATTTTCATACGGTTCTGTATTGTGGTTCTCAAGTTATAAGCAAACATATTCACAGATATTCACATTTGTAGAAAGGGTGACAGTTTAAAAACTTGAAATCGGCATATATTAGGAACAAAAAACATATATATTAAAAAAAACGCTGAAAATAGTTTCTGTTAAACGAATGGAGGACAAAAAAATCATATTATCTTATCTTATCTACAACAAAACCCAACTGCGACTGATACATCATCTTAAAGCTCTTGAAAAATTATTTTCTAATGATACCATAGAGTTTCACACACTCTACACAAACAGAAAATAATTTCCTGAAATCTGGTTTTCTTTAGTATCACTCGACCCCCATTTCTATTTAAGGTTTTATTGGTGTATCTTACCCTCTTAAAGAGGTTGCAGAAAAGGGCGAAATAAAATGTCGGTTTTTTTATCCTCCTTAGTTCAATAGAAACCATCTTTAACGATTTTTTATTAAGTTTTTCACTCCAAATATAAATCCATTTCAAGTTACTCTCTATAATAGGGTATATGTAATAAAATAAAATTTTATAATAACCTTTAACTCTGTACTGTAATATATAATAATATTTTTAAAATTTTCCCTAAAGCCAATTTTCCACTAAACACGTTTTTCCATCTTTTATATCAACATATCTCTCATATCTTACATATTTCAAAGCACTAGCTTACCAAAGATCTTATGTAAAATATCATTTGATATTACTGAAGCAGAGGTGTATAAAGGGTCGTTCATGCGAAGGCTATAAATCTTATATGAAAAGTTCCTAAGTAGATTTTTCTATTGAAAGTACATACCGAATTCCTACACAGAAGCTTGGGAAATACAAGAAAAAGCAAAATCGTCAAAGAAATTCAACAATATTTCTGATAAAAGAATATGTGTACTAAGGACATTTTTGCTTTTTGAATAAGCGGAATTTCTAAATTTATCTTTTATAAGGATAAATATCATTGAAGATATTTTTCCAATATTGTGAGATGCTCCCTTTGTCATTTTTTTTTAAATATTCCGATAGGATTTTGATTAAATATTATATACACAAAACGTATAAAAACGACTTACATTTGTAACATTTTAAAGAACTTTATTTGCAGCCTTTTAAATAAAACGTTCTTTCTCTGTACTTAATTTATTGCTGAAAACTTAAGTTTCTAATGACAAAGTTTCAAACGAATCGGTGCTGTTGTCTCAAATTTCAAAGTTTAGATAAGTTCTAATGGAATCTGATGCTAAAGTACTTAGATAAGGAATCTTAAATTAGTTTTAAACTAGGGCGACAACTAATTTACAACTCGAGTATTTGCTATCAATATGTTGAAATATGTTCTTGAAATATGTCTTTTATTTACACAACCTGTGTTATAAATGTATTTTCTATTTCAAAATTAAAGAAAATCTTGCATTATCGCAAAATATCCTATCAAAGTAACCTGAGTTATATTTAAAAATATTATTTATCTAATCAGTGACTTGTATTTCACTGTGCCATTAGTTTTCCGACAAGTGGTAATAAAACAAGAATTTTTAAATTAATTTTAAACATATATTAAAAAAACTTCTATTAACAAATTTTAAACAAGTCATTGCTGTTATCCCAAAGTTCACATTTTTATTTTTGAGAAAAACTAATGTACAGCTTAAAATTCGTAAACTAAAATATACTTACAAATTGTATAATATTTTAATTCTATAGTTGGTTATTATTTTTAGTTTAAATTTTAAAGTATTTGTGCCACAGTCGTATTCAAAGCTACGAGAGTTTATATTTAAATTTTCTGCCCAATAATGTAAGGACAGTTATTTGTTTTCAAAAATTACTTTACTATATTCCTCGGTGATAATAAATATACCTTTGCGTGAGCTTGAATCCATTTATCTGATACAATTTACTCCGATTAAGATAGTTTTAAAACACAGTTTTAAATGCATTAATAGCTTAGTTTAGGTGCCAAAGAACCGGCCACGTATTTTGTTGCATAAAGAAGTAATTTTGTACTAGATCAGGCCCTAAGAATAACCCATTAATACAACGTTTTAGAAGTGTTTTTTAGCTGACCTGTATATTTCACTATATGATAATTATCTTCGATTAAAATTCTCGTTCGTTGCCGCTTATTCGTTCATAATTCTCTCTCTGCATTATTCTAATATTATGTTAACACATGTACAGTTATTCTTAAGAATTAGGGAATAACTTGCTTCGATATGGTTTGTACATGAATCACTTTTATCAGACTTAGCTCATCTTGAGAGACTCTTAGAAAGTTGATACGAGCATCTTTTTGAACTGTCACTAAATTATGTGGGATTCAACATAAACAAATTTTTTTCTTCTTTCAATCTTATTGATGCTCGAAATTCTAATCCCCAAGCATGCTTTATGCTTGTCTCAAGATAAGTCACTTGGCGATTTTTATTTAGTAAGACTTGCACAGTGTCACTGTTTTCTGGAATAACAACTGAGAGAATGACATCCACGATATAATTCATTATATCAGCGCTGTAGAATACTGCGAAGGATAGTGCTTTATTGCTAAAAGTAAAAGACAACAAGATTATTCGTAAAGGTTATTCAAGAATATTTCTCTCTTGACAATTCACGTCGAAAGTCGTAAAAAATCATGTCACGAAAGTGTTTACGAGCAAACTCTTTTTTCGCTAAGAGGAAATTTTTGAGTCGCTAAAAATAATGCAAGTTACTCGTAAATGACAAAATGTGCTAAAGAAGGTAAGTGTCTAAATGGCCAAACTTTTAGATGAAAACGTCAAATAGCTCCTAAAGGACGTGTTTCTAAGGCTCAAAATATAAATAGCAACCCTCGTATTAAATATGAGGGTCGTCAGTATAAACTTGTAAATATTGTTTTGGGGTCTTGTACCTTTAGGGTTTTGTTTACTATATGACTTTTTCCTTTTGTAATATTTAATAAATGATTAATTTATGGAAAAATTGCTACTAAATAGATTCCTAAAAAAATGTATAAATATTAAACAAATCTTGGTAAAGTTTAATGTGCTCCTGTAATATAAAATGCAAAAGAATATCAATCAATAGAACCCGAATTAATTTTTTTAAAATAATTTCTTTATCTTTTTTAAGGATATTTTTACAACTTGAAATACTTAAATGGAGTATTTACTAATTTATATATATAAAATAAATTGTAGATTTTTTGAAGCTAAAACAATTACATAGATCCATATTCATTCATTTACTTTACAAAAAAGTATTTTCTAGGAAATATTTTTGTATGAAACCCATATTTCTGGGTCTCTTGCTTTCTGGTATAAAATTAAAAAATTAGGAAATTATTATATTTTCATTAAATGTCAAGATTTTTAAGGATCACTAAAAAATATTTTTGAATACCCTTTTTTATGCGCAAACAAAATTGTGACTTAGTGAGAATTGTGTGTATTAATTTTTAAGATAAAACTAGCTTTTCAGCCAGGATCGCCAGTGCTTAAAAATTTGACTTTCTTTAGAATAAATGAAAAGCTTTGAATTATCTTATTATCTAAAATCGTCTTAACTAAAACAGTGTTGGTTTTAGAGAAATTTGATTACTACGTTTTCTAGAGATTACTTAAAAGTCTAGAAATTTAAAATGAAAAAAAATGAAAATATAAACGCACTAACTTAAGTTATATTTAACCCCCAAAAAAATATTTTTTAAGATTAATTGCATAAAGTCATTTTTGTCAGGTTAGTTTTAGGTATCTGAGCTACAACAATTTTATTCAGCCAAATTTAAAGTTTTCGCAATAAACTAAAGACGAACAATAATTTTTAAATTATTTTCAGTATTTTTTTTATAAAACTTTAAGCTATAAATAATATATGCAATTTTTTTGCAAAATCAAAGAAACCACTACATATTATGTAAATTTTATTTTTATTAAAAACCAATTTGTAAAAAAAATATTCTCAATCATTTGTGAGCCGTTTGAAGTACTTGAAATGAATTTGTTACCTAAAAAAAACATGCTTTTTACCATGCGTTTGACTATTTTTCAATAAATTGTTACCCTGAACTTCTTCATTTTATTTTTTAATTTATTATCATATCATATAGCCTTTAGCCAAGCTCTATCAAATATTTTGTAATTCCTTGAAAATAATATTAAGAGGGGGTTTTGAAGATAAGCTCTATAAAAAAAATTATCGTAAGTTTAAAATTGTTCGTTTTAAACAAATTTTCAGTTATAGTTTCCACAAGATTTGAGAATGTGGAGTGTACTTCTGTCAGGAATCGTTAATAGCATAAGGCAAAATATTACGTAAAAAATGAGTTAAAAGTTACAATTAGCATATTAAATAACTTCAGAAAAATAATAAATGCAATAATGTTACAAAGAAACTAATGAATTATCATAAAATATACTAACTAATTGCTTAGTAATGGCTTAGCCTAGGAACTTATATTTATTACAGTAAGCCACTTATTTTCCTTATTAATAAAAATAGATTTCTTATTTATTTTAGAAATGCGGACAGAGTGAATTTCTTAGGTGAATTTAAATTTTAAGTATGATGTACTTTAGTCAAAAGGCAGAAGTTTTGAGGTGGATAATATACTATTTTTAATTTTTTTTACAGAAAATATAATATATTAATAATAGTCCAAACTAAGAAAATCTAAAAAATAATTGCATTGGATAACGTTTGTTGCGTTGGTTCAAAATCTCATAAGTTTCAACAAGAAGTTCTAAAATTATGCTCTTTTACTGTAGTAGCATCTAAAAAGAATGTCTTTTATTTAAGTGTCCATTCATAAGAAAATCTAAAATTGTAAAAATGAATAGAAATAATCCTATAAAAAACAATTCATACAGGTATCACGAACAGGAAAATCAATCAATCAATCAATATACGCTTTATTGTCATAAAAGTAAATGTGTTGACAAATCTGTAAAAAAGAAAAACATATACACAAACATGTAAAAAGGTTATTTAGCATGCTATTGTTCATCATCCTAAAGGCATTCTGCTTCCATGAATATGGTTTAGCTATACCGGTAAAACCAACAACATCCCCATTCTTCAGAATACTCCTCCAAGACTCTGAACCAAAACATACAAAGCTAATGTAATGTCAAGAGTATCAATATGTATAACACAAACAGATATTATTCACTCCCGAAATATACAATTTTATTAAATGTTAAACTGTAAAAAAAAAAATTAATCACAGAAATAAATTAGGCGAAATGATATGGTGTAAAAAATATAAAGAAAATACCTAAAGTCCTGCAAGAAAAAGGTAAAAATGTCTAAAATCTATCCGACAAAAAATCAGTTATTTTATAATAGCCCTTTGCAACTAAGAGTTTACAAAAAAGAAAGATATACAGGTGTAACAAACAGGAGCGAACCGATATTGCCGGAAAAAAATAAAGCATCTGCAATAAGATAATTTAGAAGTTATTGTTTTTTGTCCTTTTTATCTTTGGTATAAACGAAAATAAAAATATACATATATCAAAATGGTCTAGGGGAGAAAAGTACTAAAAAACAATTAAATAAATTATTATTTGAAAATATTTAAATTAAATATATCTGAATTGATTTTGGAAACACTGCTGAATATTAATTTACCAAAAATTCATCGTACTATACCAGTAAATTTATAATATAATTTAAAGAAGTAAAATATCAAAAATTCGAAGTAATAAATTTTAAAGAAAAGTTAATAAAAATGAAAAAGTCCAAAATCCCTGAAAATGACAAGCTTGTATGACTGTTCTGCTGGTATAAATATAAGCTCGATATCTGTTTGTCATGCTCTTAATTAAGCTGACAATATCGTTTGCTCAATATATAGCTATTGCTCTTCCATACAGTTCAGCAACTCTGTCCTTCACCTTAAACACGCCTTTTCAACATATCCCAATTAGGGATTGTGCAGGCTATAGCAATACTTGAATGTTGTGTTTCTCTAACAAGTTCCCACCGGTTCTTGTAACATGCAGATATGTACTTCATAAATTCTGTAGCGCATGGATGAACAACGAGTTCCAAAATTCAATTTGATTTTTTATTTGCTAATAAAAACCCTTCAATAGGAACTAGATTAGTCCGAAAACCTATCGAAACTCCAGCCCAAACCATTAAAGTTCTGCCTTGATACCTGTCAACTTTTTGAACGTTTTAAAAAAAAAAATGCGTAGTGAAGTGTTCGTAATACCTTCAGCCTTCTTCAATCAGGATGTGAATAAAATCTTGATTTATAGGTGCACAGAATGATTCTTTACGCTGTTGTCAATTCTGATGTTCTTCGGCCCATCTCAATCTCCTTGGGCAATTTCCACTGAATAGTATTTGCGCTCTAACAATGCATCTGACATAAACATTAATTTCATGTAAGGTTTTTTTTTTTTGAAAATGCAATTTGTAAAATACAAAAATGTTAGATTTAATAAACACAGTATACTTTAAAGGTAATGGTCTCAAGAATCTTAGCCTATATTACAGTTTGTCAAAATTAAAAACAAAAAAATTACCATAATACTACTTTCCTACTTAAATCTAAACACAACTTAATTTTTGTTCTGTTTTTTGCTCAAATTTCATTATATATAATGCTTAATATAAATGATTTTTTAGACCTATATTAGTTTTTACTGCACTTTAATGAAATAAATTAAATTCAGCTTTAGTATTAAAAATATGTACATATTTCTTATTGTTTGAGCGGTGAAACTAACGCAATGAACATTTTGATGCTTACTTTTTAGTAAGTGGGCAGTTATATTGGGGTTTTGTAATTTCTGAAAGCGAATAAATCTGTATATATCATGTATATATTCTGTTGCTCTTGGTGGACCTGTTTATATTTATTTCATATTACCGGTCTCTTTAAATCTCTTTCACAACTTTCCTGTAGTACTTCTGGTAGAATTTATAGCTTCTACGAAGGGGCGCGGATGTTGATACCAACAACGTATTTATATTTTACGATCAAGACGATTAAAACAAATTCTCATTACACTGAGAACAAAAATTGTATAATACATTTTTCAGTTAACCGAATACGCCTTGAAGAATTTGGACTATTTATTTAATATGCGATTAGATATGTTTAAAGAAATTTTCAACAAATAATAAACGCAATTTGTCTTAGAAATGCTTGGTTCAAAATATTAAATTAATATCAGGTTATTTACGATTCAAAAAAATCGAACGAAGTTATGTCTGGTGAACAATGAGCCACGAAACTGTTGTATGTGATCCTATGAATTTTCGCAGAAATCTATTCGGCAGATACTCATGCACGATTACGGCATTGTGCGCAGAAGCACCACTTGGCTCTAATTAACAGTTTCTAACCTTTGCAAGCGGTAAGTTGTCCAAGGATTCATCCAAATCGCATTCCAATAATTGGCGATAATAATCCGGTTAAGAAATTTTTTGTAAGAAAAGGGGTCTATTAAATCTGTTTAAAAAATCCCAACCCACAAATTAAAATCAAAACGGTGCTAATGTGTGTTATTTGGTTGATTGAGGAATTAACGCTTGACCAATAATGGATTATTCTTCAGTTAAAAGTTCCATTATGTGTAACCATACTCTCGTCCGACTAGATAATCCTTTGGGGACATGTTTCATCTTCCTGACATTTCGCTTTTCCTTCCTCTGCCTTGACTGATTCTGAATTTGATCTAGTGGAATTTTTGTTTTTTTTTTCAAAATGTAATTAGCAGTAGATTTCGGTATTCCAGCGGTATTTTTAATTTTTCTAACAGATATTTCGGGATTTTTAGTTACAGCTAATACATTATTTTCTTTTTCTTTAATACAGGGCTTATTATTTCTTGACGATACTGGTTTCTTGAATGTACCATACTGCTTAAGATTCGAAGCCAATCCTCCCAACACTTTGGTACTGGATTATTTTTTCTTTAAAGAGGTATTTACATACGACCAGCTTCAACGGTGTTGCTGTAACATAAGATATATCACTTTATAATAGCGCCGAAAAAAAATAAAAACGAAATTGGCAAATTTTGTTTTTTTTTTGGCATATATTCGGAACTAAACTCGGCATTTTTAAACTTTCTAAATAGTATATTGTTAGTCTTGAGAATGCGCAATTTTTCTCTACTTTAACAATCTTTGTACCTCGATTGTTTCTTAAGATCTCATGATATACATCCTTATAATGGACACACTGTATAAATGATGATTTTTACGTTTTTTTGACAAACAAAAAAAACAAATTTTTTTAAAATCCTTACTTTCATTAGAATTGTAAATTTGGTCGAAGTCGGTCGCTAATTTGTAAAGCTTGTCAAACTTTGCCGCAACCGCTAAACTTGAAGAAAGTTTCGTGCTTTAAATGACCGACTCCCGCCTTTCTAATTATTTGTCATCAAAATTCAGCAGAATCTCTGAAATAAGTAATCAGCAAACAACACAAATTTGTAGCTGGATGCCGTTCTGTGTGCTTTGACTGTTCGCCCGTGAAACTGAATATCTTTGTTCAGCTGATTAGTTTTGATGTGTTGTGTCAGCTGGATTATATTATGTTCTCGTTGTTAATAAGAACATGCAATATAATTATTAGTATAGCAATTTGGTTTATTCTGTTTGACAAAACAAATGTTAATAAAAGAAAAAAAGTGTATATTTCAAAAACTTTAAACTTGCATAAAATCCGGTAGGTTGCATTTGAAATTTTAAATCGAATATCCCAAATCTTTGTCAAACTTTTGGTGCACACCACCAGAATAATTTTAAAACTTTCCAAGGAATCTATTGACCGAGTCCGCTTTCCTGTTCTTTTGACCGTGACAATCGGTTTTCCGTAAAGTTCTTTATATGCGGGGTAACTTTCGAGAACTGATATATTTTTAACTGGGGCTTAAGTTAGATCTACATATTTTCGTATAAAGGAGTCAAGGAAGGATAAAACATTGAGAAATCAATATAGAAAAATTGAATTTTGAACGAAAGAGCAGAGTGTCTCTTAGGGTTGATAGACCAATCAGACATAACAAAAATAATAAATGTAGAATTATTTTAGCTTACAGAAAATTCTTTTAAACACGTGATAAAAAATCATGTCATAATCAATCAATCATAATCTTGCGTGGAAATACGAAATATGAGAATTAAATGAAAAGTGATATATGTAAATTTTAGAACTACTTTTATACTAATAAAATCCAATAAAGAAAATACAAATTTAAAAAAAAACATTATAGAAATACAAAAAATATACTTTTTTTTATATATGAAATATTTTTATTTATAAGTTAAATAAATATATTTTCTTTAAACAAATATGATTACATCTAGACGAATAAAAGTTTTTTTCTTATATTCTTTTCTTATTTTTTTCAATTAACCATTCTATAGGTCTTAATCTTCTCATATTCATTGCGGCTTTTTTTTTATATTTTTAAGTTACAAAAAAATCAAATTGTATGTATTTTACGTTCAATTTAATAAGGTCTTATTTATCTCTAAACATTTCAAATATGTTTATCTAAAAAAGTATTATTTAAAATACGACAGCTAACAAGGGAAACATTTATTCTAGTTATCCAAATATTTTCAGAAAAAGCAACCCTCCTTACTACCTTGTTTTTGGAAAATATTTGACTTTATCTTCTACCCCATTTAAGACCTGAAAATGGGTATTTGTTTTGAGTATTATGTTCATATTTTCTTATTTAAATACTTGAACTGAAAGGTACAAGGAAAGCAACATATTTCTCCGATCAGATTCTTAAAACTTACTTAAACGTATTACCTTTAAAATTTTTAGTGTATATATTTTATTAAGAATTATCATGTTAGTATCATTTAGATTTATTGACATCATAAGGCATAACTTAACTCGATGTGATCTCCATATTAAAAAAAAGTTATTTACTCTCTATGTATATATTTATATGACTTATACTATATATCTATATGAGCCCTATGTATATGCGCTGGTTAGTATTCATTCAACAAGCATTTAATATGTCTGGATCTTGTTATTTCTAAATTTGTAAGGTATGAAATATTTTATTAATTATTTTAAGTTACATAATATATTAATCCTATGGTTAGAGCCTTTGGTGTGACAGTTAAATTACATCAGTTAGTCACGCCAAACATAATTTATTTTAGTCAGAACAAAAAATATAAATAGGTGACTTAGTTATGACAACCTGAAAGGCAAAAATTTCGAAAGATGACCTAAGTAAATTATGTCTCATGATTATCTTATACTAAGATTTTTTTACATTAAATTTAATATTATGATAGTAATAGGTCAACGTAATTTGGAAATGAATGTAGTTATTTTTTAAGGAAATATAGTCCACACTAAGAAAATTTTAAAAATAATTGCATTGGTAATGTATAAAAAATAATGTCTCATTTAACCACTCATTTTAAAGTCCGAAATTTTATTAATTTTATTAATAAGAATATTTTTATGAAAAAGAAAATATTTTTAAGAAAACTCTCTACAATACTTATTTTTAAATCAAATTAGTTTCAATAAGAAACTCTAAATTATTGCCTTTTTTAAGTAATAGTGCCTTAGAAGAATGTCTTTTATTTAAAAGTTTGCACTTACTAGAAAGTTCAAAACCTCAAAAAAGATAAAGGGACAATGCTATGAAATAAACATCAGAATATGCTCTAGAATCATATCTACAAATTTTTCTTGGAATATAAATCAATTTAAATGAAAATTTGTGTCTTTTTTATTTGTTTTGTTGATAATATAGACAAGATTTTAATTTAAAAAAAAAGTTATGTTAGAATGTTGAATAATAAAATTGATTTTATTAATTAATTTAATTTTTAATAAAATAAGTAGGTTTTTTTAAGTAAATTCAAATAACTATTAGCCTAATAAAAGTTTATTTTCTGTATTCTTTTACTATTTTTCCCAATTAACTATCCTGTCAATCTAAATCTTCTTATATTTATTGCCTTTTTTTAAGAAAGTTTAAAGAGGTAAAGTTCTAAAAAAATCAATTGTATGCATTTTGCGTTAAAGTCAATAAGGTCTGATTCATCTATAAATATTTAAAATATATTTATGTAGAAAAGTTGTATCGAAAATATGACAGCCAACAAGGGAAATATTTATTGTAGTAATCCAAATGTTTTCAGGAAAAGCAACCCTCCTTATTACCTTGCTTCTGGAAAAAATTGTACTTTATCTTTTACCCTATTTAAGACCTGGAAACGGGTATTAGCTTTGAGTATTATGTCCATATTTCCTTGTTTAATTATTTTAACTGAAAAATACAAGAAAAGCAAAACGTTTCTCCGATTAGCTTCTTTAAACTGACTTAAACGTTTTACCTAAAAAAAATTACTTTTTTATATTTGATTACGAATTACCAATTTCATATTATTTTAAAAAATATTTAGATTTATTAAAATTTTAAGGCATAACTCAACTGGATATAATTTTAAAATGATTAGGACTAATTAATATTACGTTCCTATAAATCATTTGAGCGCTGTATATGATTAGTATTTACTCAATAGTTATTTAGTATGCAATGTGAGTATGAACTTGAATCACATTAGTTTTACCTTAATCAAAACTGTTTATTTTACTCTTGATATGTGATTCACTAATGATTTTGCTAGGATTTTTAAGAGAATTATATTGTTGGCAAAATACATGTCAAGAGTAAATTAAAGAGTTTGGTTGGTATTAAATCTGGTTTAAATTATATAATATAATTATTTATTTTAAAAGAGTAAGCAATACCGCAAAGTTTGGCTGATTACAATCGAATTTTAATTTTTTAAAAACCAATTTTGCCGGCAAAATGATCAAAATTCAATGAAGCTTATAAAGCTTTAGGTTTATTTTAATTTTATCGAGAAATCGTATTAAATATTATCATTATAGTAATGATAATTTGTAAAACGCTGATTTGGTAATATAATGCCTAAATTGCAATTTCCTATTTAATTTACTTTATACCTTCTATAAATAGAATATTTCGAGATTAAACAAAAAAAAGAAGATATTTTTTTCCAGTTAAAGCCTGAAGTAGTTTTTATGTATTTCTATTTTGAATGAACTAAAAGAGTAAACCATTTTTTTTAAGTTAAAAAAATGAACATTGCAAAGCATATTTTTAAAAATATAAATAAATAATTGCTCAAATAATCTATTGTAATATTGTTAGTATTTAACACAAGTATATTTTATTTCTTTATGCTTTTAATGTCTGATCGTAAAGCGTTTTATGTGCATATATTTGCTTGTATTTTAAATTACTTTACTACAATGTATTGAAACCCATAAAGCCATTTTAAGACTGCTTCAAATAAAACTGAATAGGATTTAGAGAAATTACTTTACCAGAAGATAAACGCAATTAAGCTGCAGTCATATATAATCTATATATTTTTTATACAGAAAAATCTATAAGACAAGAAATAAAGGCAATTCAAAATTATTTAATTCAAAAAACTCAACAATTTACCTTTAAGGGGTAAACCGATACAACCAAGGGGGACAATAAAATAAATGTGAAAATTTCAAACAATAAGATACCAATAAATGCATTTTAAATTAAATTGACCGCAATTGAGAAATTTAAAAACTTGAAAAAGAATAAATAAAAAAATATTGTTTTATTAATTTCACACCCGCTAACTTAGTCGTAATTTTAAAAATTCATTAATTTTTTGTCAGGTAATTTTTTTTTCAATTTTTATCAGCTACCATAGTTTAAATTTTTAAGACTCGTAAATAGAAAAATAATAAATTTTATTTTATATTTTTATTGAATACAAGAATATTATTATTTCAGCTGTGATTTCAATCATTTATTAGCTGCTGGTTAGTAAAAAAGTGTTCTTCACTTTTCGACTAAGCACAGTATCGATTTTAGCAGTATGTAATTTTAAACGCTCTGCTACCAGGAACAGTATTAAAAAATTATTTTTTAATCTGTTCCGGTGAAACGGCTTTGGTTAGATAACATCATTAACTCAGCTATAATTTTAAGAGTTTACTGGAAAGTGCAAAAAGTGTTTTTTTACTTAATTAAGAGATGATGAAAAATTGATCTTAATCGAGATTGCAAAGATATATCCGCTTATATCAAATATAATAAAATGCGCTTTTTTGTAGCCTTAAATATGATAAAATTTCTGTTTTAAAAGAATATCTATTCTATAGTTAATAAACAAACCTCTTTTTTGTCTTATTGGCTTAACTGCTAATAATTATTTTTATAAACATTAAAATGATAAACTTATAATTTTGTATAATTATACTATTTTCTTTATAGTAGGTATTATATTATTATATAAGCATATACCAATATGAGTTTAATATTAAAGATAACATAGGTTCATTTTTTAAAAAAACATTTAAAAATTATTCCTTTTAACAAAAAATCCTAACTAGACACAAAAAGTATATTATACACACTAACTAAATGTATGTATCAAAGTCGCTTACCGAACCGGTACTCTCAATACGTTTTTTTCTGAAAATGACGCCAATACATATATACTCAAGCATCAATTTTTTATAGAAATTAATGAAATATATTTTTAAAGTCATCACAGTTGTCCATTTTTTCTTTCGCTTTAATGTAAAGATTTTAATATTTCTTTATTTAAATTAAGGTGGTCTACTAAAATTGACATATCTCGTACAGACAATCACAATCTCGAAATCACTACACTCCCGTATATTTTCATAAAACAGATATCTAAGTTATTGTTTTTTCAAAATAAAACTTGAGTCATGAGAAACCTTAACAAAGATAATGTAACGTCATTTGTATACACATTTTAGTGCGAATTTCAATTTTTAATTAACTTACAATAATTAAGTTACATAAGCTAAAAACGGAATAATAGTGTTCCAACACTCCTTTTCTACTAGGTAGAGTTTAAATCAATTTAACGCAGAAAAGCCCGAGATGTGCAGCGTATTGCATTTTAACAAGGACAATTGGGAAATCGGTGACGCATTGTCATTCTTTCTTTACCCTAAGTTTTTGGTCATAAATTATGGCATATTAAAGTATGGGTGGGAACTTTTGACTTGCATGATTATTTTAAAATTTTGTACATTCCTGACTCTTCTACATTTCTGTCAAATTTTGAAGGTCACAAAAAGTAGTACCTAAAAAAGTTCATCCTCAATGTCCTTAACTTTGTAATCCCACGACCCTCCAACCAGGGCTAAATCCAAGTTTTTTGTCCAAATAAAATTATATTTTTTTTTAAATTTGATGTAAAACTAGATAACAAGAAGTTGGCAATTTTAACGTATACCTTCTTTTATCACCCTACACCTATTTACATACATATAGATCCATAATTTACCTTTGCGCTACCTTAAATTCCAAAAAAATATTTATTGGCCTCCCCTTGAGTCATTTATTTAATAGCCTAAAGTGTAGTTTTATGGCACGTTAAAAGGCTTCAGCAATAAAAATAAATTACTTTATTTTTAGGGACGCGATATCCCATCATGCAATGCGACACCTAAAAGAAGAAAAGCAACTGGAAATTATCCAAAATGTGACTGATTTGCTACGAAAGACGTTTTCATCGCAGTTTGTTTTTCCTGCCTTGGGACATGACGATCCTTTGCCAAGAAAGGAATTGGGAAAAATGTGGAGGCAATGGCTGCCGACTGACGCTATGAAAATGTTCGAAACAGGTATTTAATCTATGTTAACCCTTAACATACTTACCAAATTATTGTAGCTTTAATTAACGTTTATAATGACAGTCAAACTTTATTAACTCAACCATCAAAACCTATGTCAGATTTATGTGCAGCTGCCGATGGTCTAACCGAAGTCGTATTAATCACACACATTTTAGTGATAAATTTTCCCGGTCTGCAAGATTCTGGCTCGCTGAGCATTCCTCGAATTAAAAACCGGGATTTATTGGGGACACTGGTTTGATTTTATGGCCCGAATCACGACACGCTCGGCAAAATTTTGTCTGCTAGCAATTGTTTTAAATTAGCGGCCTATTTTTCCTATTTATTTGTTTGGTAAACGTCAGATATTTATTTTAAATATACATTATACATATAAGCCTTAAAAAATGTTTTTTAGTTATAAAAATTTTTTGACTTTAGGATAACATCTTTTAAGGGGCAATTAAAGAATATTATTTCATAGGGGCTTTAATTAATTTACTCATCTACACCTTTCACTGATTTATAGATAGTTTTGTATCTGAATATATATGTTTGTATGGGTATGCTATGTAATACTTTTGTAAATGGATTCCGTTAATAAATAAATAAATAAATAAATAATTCGGTAGCTTTCCCTAAATTAAAAAATCTAATTTTTTATTGCAATATTACTTTCTAATTAAAAATACAGCATCCACTAATTAATTGAGAAATATATTTTAGTAATAGGGCAATGCAGAAAAATGGTTTAAGGTTAATGGTAAAAATTTGGGAAAAAATGCTTTAACTTAAAATTTAAAAAATTACTAAGAAAAAGGCTAAAAAATTAAAAATAATAATATTTTGATTACGACCATGAATATTCATTATTAATCTGACTATTTGTTCCACTTTCACAGTTCTTATATGGGCTTATTACTCTTTTGAACTAATTCAGTTACATGGCTATAAAAAAATTTTATAGCCAAATTTTTAAAAAATACAGAACATATGATAAACTAGATGATAAACTTCTTAACTATCTTAATTTAAAATTTCCGTCAATTTTTATATTGCCTACGTATGTATTGTCTACAAGTATCGTGCAAATTATAATTTAATCGATATCCTGTAGACTGATTGAAAAAGAGAATTTTATAATAGTCCTGTTTATTATTAAATATTATCTTGAATATTTTCCTTAATATTTAAGAGTACTAATTATTTACAAACATTAATTTAATTCCAAACCAAACTTATAAAAACAATTTTAGGTCAGTTTCCCTTTCCATGTATTGGTATCTGAAAGCATTTAATATTAAAGATAACTAAAACATATCTGGAAAAATAATGAGTATTATAATTATATTATATTTTCCATCAAAAAAGCGTTTAAATTAAAATAGCTATAAGAACCGTTATTTAAAGCAAATTCAGATATTAAAGCTAACTACTCAAATTGAATTTCAAATTGAAACAGATCTTGCCAATTCAGTCAAGCCCTTTATTTATATGTGTATTTCGTTAGCAAAAAATCTTAAGAGAAGAATATCTTTTTAATCTCTTTTTAATTATTTATTTTTAATTATTCCAATTAATTATTTATTAATTTCTTTACAAAAACCGTTTAAATTAGATAGAGACACGCATTAAAATGGTTTAAGGGACAAAAGTATTAAAAAGCAATTAAATAAAAATTTAGAAAAAATTGAAATTAAACATGACAACCTGAATTAATTGCGGAAATACTGCTAAACATTTATTAAGAACATAAAAATTTATCCTTATTTACCAGGTGATTAAGAACATGTGACAGAATTTCAGAAATTTGAAATATTAAAAAATAAAAAAGTTAATAGAAAAGAAAACGTTTTGTCTAATAGAGTTCTTCCTATTGTAAATAATAGCTTGACATATGTGTGGTATGCTTCTAATTACATTGTCAATGTCGTTTTGCCCGGATCACTTTTCCCTGATTTAAAATACGCTTTTTCAACGCATCCCAAAAGTGCTCAATAGGATTCAAGTAAGGAGATTACACAGGCCATGCCAATATCTGAATATTTTACTGGTCCAAAAAATTTGTAGCAGTTCTTGCAATATAAGTAAGTATATTATTGTGCATAAGTACAAAATATTTATTAAAATCTGTAACGCGTAGATAAGACAGAGGCTTCCAAAATTTGATATTGGTGCTAGTTCGCTATTAAAAAGCTTTTATTGGGAACCAGGTTAGCCTGAAAATCTATCGAAACTTCAAGCCAATCCATGAAAGTTTTGCCTTAGTATCCGTCAACTTCTCAAATGGTTTATAAGCGAGACGCGTTACTAGGTGTTTGCCAGACCATTAATATTCGTAACCCTGGACGTAAATGAAATATCGATTAATCGGTAAAACGAATGCCCATTTACGTTAATGCCGATTCTGATATTCTTCGGCTGATCTCCTAATCTCCTTTCGCGAAGCGCGATTTCGATGGGATAGTACTGGAGCTCTAACAGGACATCTGGAGTAAAGATTGTTTAGATGTAACCTATTCCTTATTGTTCGGACAGTGACACTAAAGCCATAAACTTTTTGAAGCTCACTGCTTAGCTGGTTGGCAGTAATATAGCTCGCAGATGTGTTTTACGATCAAGATGTTGCCTTTGCATATTGTCTATATTACACGTATAATTAAAACAAACTCTTACTATACTAACAGCAACAATTTTATTGAATATTTTGTGAGCTTACCACATACTTTTTGAAAAATTTAAACTTTTTCTTAAATAACACAACATCAACAAGATTAACTTAATATGATGAATGTCATAAGGTATGTTCAAAGAAATATCCAACAAATAATAAATATAATTTATCATGGAAACATTTTCATTTAAAAGTAAGACGTTTTTGTCCTTGTCCTCTGTATTATTTTGATGTGCGTATTATTATATACATCGAATAAAATTACTATAAATCAATAAATTCATTTTTTTATTCATTTTTAAGTATAATAATTTATGATCTCTATTGTCATATAAGATAAATGGAAGTAGTTAAAAAAGAAAAGAAGATCAAAGACCTTATAACACGGGCTGTTCAGCGACTGCACTAAACTAGTCTAACTTTAAAATTTCCTGGAGAAACTAGCTAGAAAACTTGGTTACTTAGTTTATTTGCCGATCCAATCCATTAGCAGCGGCCCGGAGAAGAATTACATCGCCACAAAATGAAATTACCGACTCTTATTCACATATTCTAGACTCTGGAGCGCTTTTAGAAAACACTTCACAGTATTTTTCAAGTTCCGGCTTTAACTAACGCTTAAACGCGCATGAATTTTTTACCCCATTATTTTCCGTTTAGGGGGAATCGTAGCAACGTACGATAAGGAACTAAAATACCTTTGCAAGGTTAAGTTCTTGGTATTTGTAGTATCAGAATAATTATTGAGCGGTTTTAATTAATTTAAAGCATAACAATTTTGTTATTTTTAATAGGATATGTCATATATTATATAATTTTTGCAATTTACTCTTTAATCAAATTATTTTTTAATAATAGACTAAATATAACGACTTAAAATATTTAGTATTTCTAATTTTTTTTGCTGGAATCGATCTTTCATTTGCCATTGTAGAAACTTTTTTTTTAAGTGGGACATCTTATATATTTTATTGCTATTTATTATTTAGGCTCTTAATCCATTTTTAGTTTTTTTTTGACTCGTAAACATTATATATATTTCTGAAATAGGCCACATGATATGTACCTAAAAACATGTTTCTAATTTGTTTTATAATTAAATGTAAAAACACTACTGGCGATATATAGAGCAACATTTAAGAAATCAATTTTTTTCTCTTTTTTAATCCCTTTGCAAAAACAAGTCTGCTAGTTTAATATGTAATAATAAAACAACTTCATTGAAAACTTTTAAAAAATGTATGTTTTATAAAATGTATGACTTAAAAGTAACGCAACTTAAAATAAACATATTTTCCTAAAATAAATATACAATTTATTTAATACTTGGTAGCATATCCTTTATTTTTAATATAGTATTAATAATTAATAGCTTCTCCTATCAGTTTCTTTCCATTAATTCTATATTATGTTGAGATCTGGGCTTTGGGCTAGGAAAAGCATACCGTCAAATTTATTAGCCCTTAATCAATGTAATCAACTAGTTTTATTGTGTGCTTTCGGTGGTTGTCATTCTGAAACACCCATTTTAAGCACATATTATTTTTTGCCTAAAGTAGCACCTGGTTTTCTAATATGCTTTTGCATATTAGAAAATTTATTGCATTTTGGTACATAAAACTATCCGTAATATCTTCGATTTTGACCAATGGATCCATACCAAAGCCTCCAAAGCAACCCCAAACCATGATACCAGCACCATCGTATTTTCTTATGAGTTGCGTATATTTTGAGTTAAATCTTTCATTCGCTGGTCTTCTAACCCACATGCCTTAGAATGCTCTTTGGCAAATGGAAATCTAGTTTCTCTGTTCATGATTAATATGAAAAGTTCCTTTGCCTTTACAACCAATTTCCTGATCTTCCACCACACTATCAGTTTTTCTGTTTTTGCCACTTTTTGAAACTTCTTTTCGAAGCTATCCCTTCTATCAAAGTTAGGAATGGTTCTAGATACTACTGATTTATTTAAATTTACGTCATATTTTTAAAAAGTTGCTCTACATATGGGCGATAGTATATGTTTGTGCAAATGTAGTCTATATTTTATTATGCATAATTTAAATGATGATGATGTACTTGTACACATTAACAAGAAAAAATCTGGGTGTCAATAAAAACACTATTAAAATTTAAAAATTACTATAATCTTAAATAAAATTTTATTTTTTGAAGTTAACTTTTAGTATAATTTATATTTTACTGATAGCATGTTACCATATGATGATTGATTAGCCTCAATAATTTCTTGTCTATTTTTGTTTTGGTGTAATGGATTGTTGCTAGTTATGCTATCTTTAGGTTGCCTCATAGAAAGAAATATATTGGCGTTAAGTAATTATCGTGTCTTATCGATCCGTAAGACTCATGTTTAATAACGATTGTTAAGTTATTTCACAACAGGACTTATTGTGTTATTAATTCTATAAAGAAAGCATGCATTCTGTGGAGAAAAGTGTTGTGTCTTAGTCCTATATAATCAGCCATTTTATTGCAGGAAACTTGTGTGTGACAAGATCGCAAGTCCATTAATTATAAATAAAATGAATTCCACAATTTTGTAAGCGTTGTTATCTTTTTTTCGAGGTTGCATCTAGAGATGGCCCATACACAAAATTAAAATTTGCAAGAACCCGGGTATATCTTTACTTTTGCATAGATTTGACAATAACCTTTGAAATCTGGCTGCCAAATCGTAAATTAAGAGTGATGCCGAAATTCTTACATTCACTCACGATCGGAATTGTAGTTTAGAATACATAAGTAGCCAAATTATTTGCCCAATGCCAACTTATAACCAGTACTAAAGTATATTACCACTAACCTTAATGGATCAAGTCATATCCCAATATTTTTAAAATATCCAGCTACTGTCTCCAAATACGGCTTTACTGCATTTTTCTCAATATCCTAGAACATACACACACAATAAACCTATAGATCATAAGTCAGAAAACTTCACTAATTTATTGTTTTTACGCAAAACAAGAACTGAAAATGAGTTCTGCTGATTAGGAAATTGGCCATACAGAATGCCATGGTCAATATTTTTTCTGTCCAAGTTGTGCTTTATCATTTATACACGCGAGATCCAAAATCTGTCTTCAATCTGTGTTTATTCACTCGAAATATTAAGGTATCGAAATATTTTAAACTCCTAACTACAGGATATTTAGGCCTGTCTGGCTTGTGACAATATAAACGAATAACTAAATTTACCAAAATAGAATTAGTTTTATAAAGGCGCGTTACCCTACTGCCATAAAAAAGTGTCCAATTTTGCCTATTTTTTCACACCAAACAGTAACAATCTTATAATTCTAATCCTGAATATATTTCACATAGTCTTTAATTTATTATATGATGGCTTATTGGAAATAGCTTCATCTGTCCACAAAATTTTTTAAATTATTTTAGAACCAAATAATACTTTAGTATTTTGATCCTCTGCAATCATTAATTGAACAGATAGAAACTCATATGCTTTACAATAAATAGTGGTTTTGAGCAATTTTATCATTTTGCTTAGTCAGAACAACCTTTGGCTTTTCTGTGAACTATTCTTAGCAAACTTCATCATAATAAGCAATCCGTAATATTTATCCAAAAATCTTTGTAGCTGGTTTTTTTCTAGTTACATTCTTTTGACTGTATTCCCGAAGAGCTAAATCAGGACTTTGTTCTTTAATGGTATAATATGTAACGGGAAAATCTGTTAACGGAATAGGATCAAGTTTGTTGATAAGACTTACTTTATAAATCATAGCTTTCTCTAACTAATATAAGTTTTTGATTAAAATAAAATTATAAACTAACTAAATATAACTTCTCACTATTTTATATTAAATTAATAAGTAAAAATATCCTAAGTAAAATCAGATGCAAAATAGTATTTTAATGTCTTAGAGAAATCTTAGAAACCATTCATCAAATAAAAGAGAATTATACACCTTAAATTAAATAGACAACAGTAATATATATAGAAGTCCTATTTAGAACAATAAAGTTTTCTTTAATTATATTAAAATTTGAATGTCAATATTTAACGCTCTATAAGAACCGCCAAAAAAAACACATTTCAGTTTATTATTTAGCATTATAATTGGTAATTAAAGCTACTACGTGCAAACTTATTTTAGATTTTCATTATATTAAAACAAAGGCTTATTCTTTTTATGAGGTTTTAATTTGAATAAAAAACTTACTTTAAGCTTAAAAATAATTTTTTTATTAATTTTAGGTGGCTATTACTTTATCGAAAGGAAAACCCAAAAACTGCAAATTGTGGTTTTAAATACCAACTTAATGAAAAGGCAGGATGACAATGATGAAGAAGCTTTGAGACAATGGCGATGGTTAGAGGAGGTTTTAGAAAAGTTTAAGAAAAATGGACAAAAGGTATGTAATTTTTTTTTAAAAAAACCTAATTATTTTGCCAATTAACAAAATTTTTAATAATGATGACTTATGAGGATCCTTTTATGCGAAATATTGCATCTTAGACATATAAAAATACTCGTTTTTATACTTGTATAGGTCGGTGAATATACTCCAAATACATATGACCCGATATTTTGTAGACTGACTGTGAACGTGAATTTACCAACCACTATATTTCTTGTTCTTTTTTGAAGATAATATCTTCTACGAAGTATCTATCGATTCCAAACCAGTATAAGGCAAATGTCTTACTGTGGCTATCTAAAAAAAGTAGTGGTATCTGATAGCAATAATTTATCTTTCAGATGCAAACACATTTCAATGAAAACCATAATACTCTTGGTTAAGTTATAGATAAAATATTTCCAACTGTGTTTACTCCAGTTAAAAATTATTTAAGAAATACCTGTCATTTTAAATAGCAATATCTACAGACAACGAATTCGTTAGGTAGCATCTGTAGTCACAATCCTGAGCCATAGTTTAAAAAGTGTATATAATAATATTCTTATTAATAATAATAGGGTGAGGACATCCAGCTGAAACTGCTCACTTACAAACAGCCACTCATTTTATAATTAAAAATTAGTTTAACGCAACATTGATGATGTAATAGTCACTAAATAGTCTAATATTCACCAAATTTACTATACCGATATTAATTAACTGATAGAGAGGAATAGTAACAAATGTCTAGTCTTTTTGCGAAAACTAAATGAGGATTAATTTCTGGTAATACTAGAAGGCAACGATTTAAATGTATGAGTTGTTGATTAGCTGAAACATCTTTTAAATACAAACTACGAGACGTTTTACCACTAATCAAAACTCTTTATTTTACTCTTGACACGTGTTTGACTACCGATATTATCGAGACCTATCGAGAATAAAATAAAAAGTTTTGGTTAATGGTAAAACTGTCTCGTGATCTTAGTGTTATAGGTTCCAATTATAGGACTTTCTTTTAAATAATTAATTTTTTAAAAGAAATTTTTGTCTCTTGTTGTCTTGTGTCATATTTTATAAAGATAGAAAAATTAATAATTAAATCTAGGAAACTTAATATAAATTAATAATGGCTTAATTTGTACTTTCTAATAGTGTACATAGGCGAAGTCTAGCCAAAGGCTAATCTACTAATTAACTAAAATAGAACAGTCTCACACTTACAGTTAATAAATTCTTATAGTTAAACATCACAGGTCTTATAGAATCATTCATTAATTTTAGAAATACTAAAATACTTGAGGTGGTTACTCAAAGACTACAGTTCTTAAATTCGAAATCATATAAAGGAGAATTTCAAAACGAATATCTTAAAAACTTTTTTATTATATCTCAACTCGACTCTACTGTTTAACGAATCTTACCTCGACGGTCTACGTCAAGCTTATGCAAAGATATGTCTGTAAAAATAAATATATGGTGGAGGTTATATTTTATTTTTATAGTATATAAGAATATAAGAAAATAAGCTGATAAAAGTAGACCAACCATTTAAATTCATAAGGCGGAAACATTTAAATATAGCGGGTCTAGACTTTTTAATACCGTTTCAGTAAAAGTTCGACCGAGTTACTGTCTAGGATTTAAAAAAATTGAAATTCCTTACTAGGCCTTAAACGATGATCAATTGTATTTATATTTAGAATAACAGAAAAATAAAATTTCAAGAATTTTAATTTTGTAAATGCAATTATAGTTGGTTTTTTATCTTTTCTTGCTTTTGTTAATAAAAACATTAATATAGTATTTTATGTTTTTTGGTACAATCTTTGATCGGTAATATAATAATTAGAGTTCAGATGTATTTATCTACCATTGTCTCCATGTCACCATATTGTACAAAAATATTAAGCTCTTTTGTTTAATATTATAAAATTTAGTTATTCAGGGGCAGACTACTTCCTACCTAATACATCGTTACTTTTGCCCCCTGTATATTAAAAAATATTTGGAGTTTTCTAGATATTACAAATCTTAAAAAATAATATGAATAAAACGAACGGTCTTCGAGAAAAGGCTATTTTTATTCAATCAGGTTTACATTAAAAAACATATAGAGTATCTATTTATATTTATGCTACTGTATCTCAAAAAGTATTCGAGTTTTCGTTTAAAATTTAAAACAAGTTTTGTCTATAGTTTATTTTTAAAACATTGAATTTTTGTTGTTTTTCTAATGGTTTGATATTTGTTTCTATGCTTTATTAAGATAAATTTGAATATATTTGTCATAAAATACCTATTATTAATAATTTAGGTTATTATTTCATAGCCATAAAACTTCTTTACAGAAATTTTCTTATCTTTATTTTGTATTATTATAATAGTCTTTTAATTTAATTATATAGAATGCCTTGAATATATCTTACGTCCGGACTTTTAGTATGTAATGCTTTAGTGGCCAAAAGTGTCAACAAGAAAGAATTTCCGAATCACAGAATTTCTTAAACGAAAACTGGTAGACGCATTTATCATTATTTAAAAAAAAGTGGTAAAAAATTATGCTTTATTAATTTTTTTATTACAAAATAATTGATTTGCAAAATTTTTGGAATGTTTAAAAAGCTAAATATAAAAATTATATCACTCATGGTGAGGGTGCAAAAGAAAATGTTTTAAATGCAATAAAGGTAGATCCTTCTACAAGTGCGCGAAAATAAGCAGTCAAGTTTGATTGTCTAAAATCCATCATTTATGGAATTCTTTAAGAACAGTTACATTTATCATTTACAGAAAGTACATACACTTTTTCGTGATGATTTCCTACTACTAATGTCGAAGTTCTCAAATTCGCTCTTGGATAGACATAAAATTAGAGCAAGTTTCACTCGATTAATTGTTTTTACTGATTCGAAGCTGTATTTTCAAAAAATGGTTTTTTAAACTCACAATTTAATTTTTTGGAATACCAGAGAATTTAAATCTATTAACGTTGGAACCGGAGTCCTGTGGCAAAACTGCTAGGCGATGTGCCACTGGCAATACCTGCTAATATTGTGCTTGCAAATCGTTAGGTAGGAAAGTTGGACTAGTGCTTTGACCTCCTCAATTACCTGATCTATATCCCTCAGATTTTTTTATAGGGATACTATATCGCTTTATACTTTATCCACTTTACACTAGAGAAAATTTAATAGAGAGAAATCATCACAGCAAAGAAAGAAGGACCATAATTCAATAATTGTGGAAGACGTAACTATCTTTCTTTAAAGAATAAGGGATTGCAGATATTGAACCTATATAAAAAAAAATTATACATATCACTTTTAATGTATGAGAATTTTTAATTTTTCAGTTAGATATTTTAAAAATTTAAGCCTAATTAAATAAAAATAGATTTTTTTCGAAAATCATTAATTTTATCTTTTTTTTTAGATTTGTACTAGGCACCTAAAATCGTTTTTAGGGACCTAGTACAAATCTTCAAACATTTTTTACTATTTTTGTACAGAGTATAAAAATATGGTAATAATGTGGTAAAGATGGTCCATCCCTGAAAAGCAAAATTATCCAGAAATACCTTTAATCAGTTTGTGTTTTTAAAGGGGCTTTTCTAATGAACATCATACGCATATTTTATAAAATTATACAGAGTATTTTAGAAGAAATTAAAAAAAAACCTGATTTTTAGGTGTCGTTCGTAATAAGATCGTGTAGGAAAATTTTTTATGAAAACTTTTTTTTTCTGAAGCTTCCAAATCCGGAAAAAACCTCACAAATTCTGGGACAACTTAAATAGTTTATGCAGTTACATGTAAACACAATTTACTCTTAAACACCAGACAGATAACCTTTTAATTTAGGAAATAACTTTCTCAAAACTATCCATTTTATAGTCTCGAGTATAAACTCTTTTTCATTCTACACAGCAATATTTTACCTATTGTCTGAGGGTTTGTGTTTGGCTTCATCTTTTAACCTGAGTGAAACTGGTTGTACGGAGCATATGACATGTTACTGACTAAAATGCATCCTAGTCCATAGTCTGTCAATAAAATCAAAGTCTGTGAAAAATGTGTCGACAATTTTAGCATTTACTCCGTGGTTATCTTAGGTGAGTTATTCTGGCTAAATCCATCCAATTAATTATATTGTAATACCCTAAGTAAACATTGAATGTTCTAACAATTTTATTATTAGAGCATTTATTCTATATAGGGTTATATGCTAACGTATATTTAAGCTATGTGAAGAACATATTGGAAGAACGCAATTATCATCTCGTATGTGATCGGGACTTATAAAATTGTAGTAAATCTTCATTGGGGTGAAACAGGAAATATACGAATAGAAGCAAAGACAGCGATGTAATCGACATACAAAAAAGAATACGACAAGCATAATTTTCTCACCTCTATTATTTATCCAATAATCAGAAGAGATCAAAACCAGTAAACTGAAAGAATTGCATCATAAACGTACCTCAGGTGCAACACTAAATGAATTTTGGGAATTCTCGTGAAATCAAAATTGCCAGATTAGAAAATCCCTTGCAGCATTTCTAAAAATGTCAAACTTTTTTAAAAGTCAGACATTCATCAAACAACAAAAGTATGCTTTGCTATTTCATGTTCGCAGTGATACTCTATGGACCAAAATTATAAACTCCATACAGAATATTCCACGAAAAAGGTTGAGGTATTTTAGATGTGGCTAGAGCGACGAATACTTAAAATACCTTAAACACGCCAAGTCATAAATGTTAGAGTGCCCAAGAAAATGAAAAAAGCTATGAAGATCATAAAAAAGATCAAGACTAAGAATCTTAAGTAGTTAGGTAAAGCGGAATGGAAAAAGAGCTGGTTCTCCAGGGGAGAGTTTTAGGGCGGAAAAGGAAAAGAATCTCTTGGTTAAAGAATTTGATAGCTTGGTTTCATACCACAACGACCGATTTTTTTAGAGCTGCTTTTTCAGAGGTTCAAGTTGCCATAATTATTGCTAATATTTGTTAACGGATGAGCGCTCAAAGAAGAAGAAGAAGAAAAAAGGAGATACTTTATAGCCTAGAATTAAGTGAATGTTTATCATTAATAGTTCTGCCTGAAAGTATTTTGAAAATTGAGATGTTCATGTGATTCCTTTCTAGATAATATTTCTTCCACTGTTTCTAGTTTATATGATCAAATGGATGCTAATATTAATTTATATTTCTTCTAATTTATTTGCAAATTTAGACAATTGTTTCAAAATATACCGATAAAAGTCTTAAAAATCTAAAAGCGATAATGCTAAAATATTAAAAAATAAAAAAAACATTTATTTTAAAACTATTAAAAGGAAGTAATTATCATATAATTATCCTATTATTAATAATCAAAATTAAAAGGAGTAAAATTAAAAAAAAGTTTTTTAAGGTTATGCTATATTCCAAATCTTTAATTCATTTACAAAATAATTATTTATTATGACAAGCAAATTAAATAAAGTTTCGGGATTCTCGCGAATTTTACTCTATATTTATAGTGAATGGGTGCGCATTAAATAAATACGGTCGGCAAGTTTTAATTAAATTATACTCATTTCGACATCGCTTCGGAACGAATTATGGCGATTTCGTTTGAGCACACGCGTTTTGTTTGCCACTATGTTATAAAATTGTTCAAACATACATATAAATTGCGCGCAAGATAAAAGTGTTCAGGTTCTTTGTGTGATTTTGCTTTGTTGTATTAATTAGAATTTTAAAATACACATCGAACTTGTTTTTAAATTATTTTTGTTTAAATAATGATTTTTTCTGGTTTTAGACACATTTAATTAAACTAAACGTGTTTGTAAATTACAAATATGTGTGATATACGTCATAAGTAAAAACTATATATTTTAGTTGTTATTAAATTTAAAATGTTTATGGATAAAGCGAATTAAGTTTTAGGTAACAGCTCTGTTCGGAAAATAATTTTAAATGATGTTTTATCTATAATTAGTAAACATGATACATTTTAATGGTATTTTTAACATGCCTTGGAGAATCATTTGTATTAAATACACATAAGTACTGTTTTTATTAAAACTAAAAACTGACAAATTAATTTAAAAAAAAATTGTATTATGCTTGTTATCTCAAAAATTGTAAAATTATTTCCTGATGGGTACTTGAGGAAATTAAATAATAATAAAAAAAGATAAATAATATTTTTTACTTAAAAATAAAATAAAACAGAAACTGTTCACTACATACGCCATTTTTAAGACATTGCAATATTTAATAATTGTTTAGGTAATGGTCAACTTAAATCCTAACCTAACCAACCCCTACCCTGAAACTTTTTTCAGTTTTCAGTTTAAAAATACCATTTATAAATAATTTTCCAAAATAAATAATATGATATTGTGCCACAAGTTACTATAAAGTACATCGAAATAAAACTTAAAACTAAACATTTCTCTGACCTGAAACTTTCTGTACTTAAATAATATACAGGTTGGGGAATCAATCATTACGCATGGAGAGGCGTTTAAAAGTAAATAACGTTTTATTTTAAGGGTTTATTAAATTCAAAATATTTTCGTGTAAAGCAAATCATAAAAACAAAACATGAAAACATAAATAAGTAATACATATAAAACTTATAATTTCCTAAATATTGGGGAAAATTGTTTTTATAAAACCAAAAAAATATAAATTTATAAAAAAAGCAATTTTTTCAAATTTGCAATTTTTGTATTATGCCTGATGCCTCAAAAATAGTAAATCTGTTTCTTTATAAGTACTTTAGTTATTTAAGACTTAATGGTACGATCTATTCATTTTTAAAAAATTAGATAAACCATATTTTGTACCAAAATTTTCTCTAAATGATATCATTTTCAAAGCATTCCAATGCGCGAACTCTTTATCAATTCTCTTATTCCAAATAACTCCTACCCTAAAAATTGACGAAATTCTAATTTAAAAATTTTGTAATATAAATAATGTGAGGTAATAATTTGAAATAAATAAAAATCTTCATCATATAAATGCAAGTTTTCATACATTATTGTATGCCCAATGTATTTCATTGTTAATCACATCTTTGTCATTTGGTTTATGTCTTACCCTTCGATTCCTAATAATTAATAGTAGTCTTTTTCCTTTGATATATTATACTATTTGAATTGGGTTAATGCATCTTTATATATCTACTCTACTCTGTGTTACTCGTTTGCTTCTTTATCTTATTACTTACTTTATAATAAATCATAATTAGCATTTGCTTTTAATTACATTTTTTTTTTGTAGTTGTACAAGTTATCATATATAACATATAATTTGAAAAAACTTAATGTTTTTTAATCTTTAAACAGTACCACATAGTTATCAACATACTGTTAGGTAAATATCATTCTTTTATTTTCTAGTATTTTTTTCTTCACAAGTTTTCAAAATATTGCAATTTTTTCATCTTGCATAGCTCTATAATAACTTACAGAGCCTTATACTACTATTTGTAAATACGATAAAAGAAATAACAATAATAATGATAGATACTATTAGTTCTAAGGTCTGTATATACTCTTTACAGTTTACTTTTTTTGACAATAATTTATTTAAATCATATGGAATATTATTCAAAAAGTGATACTGAGTCCAGAAGTTCCGACAGAGCGGTTTTGGAACAAGCAACTATGGCTATTCAATTACTTATTTGTTTTAAAAGCCCTTTTCTTTGCCTGGTCCCTTTCAAATCGCCATTCGGAGATCTTTTCAGGAGACTTCTTATTTATTTATGTGTCTTCGCACCTTCGCTATACAGGATAGGGTGTTAGGATAGAGCGAGGTAACCTCTCCAGACTGCCTCTAGTTTTACGAATAACCGACCTTTTTTACCTTTAAAGTCTTAAGATTTCGTAAAAACTTTAATAATTAAATATGGCCGCCATATACCATTTCCCTCGTGTCTTCCAATAACTCAAGAACTCTGTATTAATCTAAATCTTTGCTCATAGTGCCTAATTCTGGTTGCAGCAGTAACTTTTTCAATAGGCTAACTTGCGGAGTTTGCACAAAATGTATATATAAATTGCCACTTATGACAAGTGACAGCTGTGATTCTTATTTTCAAATGCAATCGATACCTTCGATTTATGAACCTTATGACCTTAACAGTCAAGTAAGTAAGAAACTTTTTGTCAACATTAGGTCGTTAACGACTTGTCTTAGTGAGACATAGTAAGAAATATCCCAAAGCTTTTTTAAAAATGTCTGTGATTGTTGACATTTCAGAAGAAAGTTATAGCTGTTATTTTAGAACTCAACAATCGGTTTTTTTTATTCTTTTGTCATTTGTGCACTCATATTTATTTACTTACGTGCCTTGCCTATTTATAATACAAACATTTAAACATCTTAAAAATAATTTAAGCTTAAGAAAATATATGCATATACATAAATGATCAATACAAAATTTTTATAAGTCAAACAAAAACAGATACAAAAAATCACTAAAAAATTAAAATATTTAAAATATGCTTTTCCATATCACAAGTCTTTTCAATCTCACAAATCTTCAAAAAAACTTACGGCATAGGTTTGCCATTCGTGAAACTCTTGCAATAAATGAATTAAACCCAACAATAGAAAGAATCTCCTACTATTACCCATGTACTCTCGGACGTTTTTAAGCTATTTAAATTTTTCACTACAATGAATTCCCTTTTATTTAGTCCATATATTCCTTTGAAAGAGAAAGCTGGATCAAATGTAAAAACTGGTTATCTATAAAGATTACGGAAACAGATGTTTCTTTTATAGGAGTTATTTGGCTTTCTCTGCTCATCCTAAGGTCATTATTTATTTTTACTTTGATTCTAGTGAAAAATTATCACAGCCTACAAGTTAATTCGATATTTTGTGATATAATACCTAAAGCAATTGATGGCAATTAATTCATATCAAAAAATTTACATGTTTAGTTTTTTTTTTGCTATAAAAACCCATTTTCAACGGATACAAACTACGAACACCAAACATAACCTAATCAATCTTTCATGGCGACCACTCAATAATTTGGCACGGACCGCTTTTTCAGTTCACAAAAAGAAAGAACGGTTTCCGAAAGGAAAATAAAAGAGCAAGCCGGATTGCCCAATCAATTTATCCCCCCAACGTGAAATTAACGACTTCTTCGTTGTAAAAATAAAAATTGCATCAGCAGAGGTTGTTTTGTGCTGCAGTAAGTGAAATATAGTTTAATTTTTTATCGGGACGTTTTACTTAGATAGGTATAAAAGTCTGGACTTTTACGTATAAAAAATCCAAAATATAGCTTGTAATAATCCTAAGAAAGATATTTTTTTTGTCATTACAAAGCTTAAAAAGTCTAATATAGACTTATATGTATTGACTTTTTACAATTTTAGAGAAGACTAGTTTAAATGTGTTTATGTTAATAAGAAAAAATATTTTTAAAGGGCTAGTGTTATTATAATTTTTTTCCAATTATTTGACTCTCATTCACAAGGTCAAATGATATCTTATTAGGAAGTATTTTTTATTTCCTATACGTTGTTTTTTAGTTTTGAAAAATCAATGCACTCTTGTGGATTGTCTATATTAAAAAATAATATTTTACTGTTTTCGATTTAAATCTCAAAAAAAAACTCATACTTTTTAATTAACAAATACTAAATTTTTAAGTTTCACGGAAAAGGTAAGATAAATCAAAGTAAAAAAATTATGAGCTATATAACACTTAAAAAAGATATTATAAAAACCAAAGTTACAATTAATTTTTTGTGTTTTTTCATTAAAAAATTGAATAAGGATCTTATTTCCATCCATATTAAAAATTGTGAAAAGTTCAAAAATCTTGAAGAAGTAGAAGAAGGAAATACTCCCTATATTTCATACGCGTTAGAACATAAATACACATTCATTTCGAACAAATACATATCAAATCGGTATTAATTGTTCTTCATGCAGTTTTGCTTATAATTTAAGATTCAATTTAATTTATAAATAAAGATTATAATTATATTTTAATTAAAAATTATTTATAAAAAGACCTTAATTAAAATCAGAATCGAAAATAACGAAAAATAAAATTTACGTGTTTTTGCATTTGAATTATTCATATAAATTAACAAAGAATTAGAACTCTTACATTTTTATAATAGAATATTTAATTATAATCATGCGCAGTACAAAATGACAATAGATATGAAAATAATAGTATATTAAATTTTACGCAGTATAAAGTAGATACATATATAGAATGAATATATGTAAATGAACAATGGTATCGTTTTATGATTTTTAAAAAGCCTTAAAAATAATTGCATTATGGCTATCTTTACATATTTTGAACGCTACATAGAATGTTTTTTTGAATCCATTTTTTTATATGCCAATTCAACCAAAATCTTCAAATATCCTAAAAGATCATTATTGGGGGATTTGCCAGAAATAAAACAGATTTTACTCAGAATGTATTTTCTAGATTCTACTTATGTGCAAAAAACAACACGGTATCAAGTATGAATTTACATTCGAATATCGAAGATATTTCAAAGACAGTGGCAATTCGAGGTTTATTTAAAAGAGATGTCATTAGAAGCTACTAAGTATTATAGTTATACATGCAGTTTTGTTTCATATTTTGTTACCCTTGGGTCCTGCTACATTATTAAAAATAAGATTGCCCTTAAAATATATAAATTACTCTCTGTATATTTAATTTCTCTGGAACTTACTTAAAGTTTCGAATGAATAAATGTCTGTTGCGCCATCTAAAAGTCAACTTTTAAGTCATAAATTAAGGTCACTTTATCTGAAAAGGTAACCTGTTTAACCAAATACTGTGTTCCGTTTTCACTTTTTAAAAAAAATAATTTTTGGCTTATTCTAGATATTTGACGTAATTTTATATCTTCAGAACTTGAAAATATTTTTTCGAATCTTCAAGCTTTCGCAACAATCTTTTTTTGTCTTTTAGGTAACTGATATAATTTTTATGTCTTGCAGGTATTTCAGCAACGTTTTTGCACTTTGAAGTAATCTTGCACTTTTCAAATCCTTTTCAAGGCATTTTTTATGTGACCAGCAATTTTTTCATGTATTTAAGCTTTTAAGATCTCTATCTGTTTTAAATACATTTTTTCAGGGACTCAATAATCTTATCTAGGGGTGCCGCCACTATTTATCACTTATTTAAAATAATAAAAATTAACGCGCATGATATACTGAAAACTATAATAAACAGATAAAATTGAGGCAACTTTTTAAAACTTTAATTACTTGAACCTGAAGCTTGGTTTCATTAATATATCTTTATTTTTTATGCAACAATTATATTTAGTCAAGCATTGCAATAATTATGTCTTGTTAGTACTCATGGAGTGTATGATTAGAATTTTTTTCCTTTAACCCATTAGTGCATATAGTTCCCCATAAGGGACTCTCTAAAATATGGCGACACTGCTTGTCGACTTGCAGGAATAGACATTAAAATATTGTTTTTATTTACTTCGGTAGTCTGTTGACGAACTTTGAACGAGCTAGTCGTACTCCAGTGCCATATTGTATTTTAATTTGTATTAGGAAAACAGCATGGACCCTAGTTTATACACAACAGCACGTGGCGGGTAAGTATTGTTTTATTTTTAAGTAATATTTTGAAACTTAACGCCATAAAATTTGGTTAACATCAAAAACAAGGCATTTAATTCTGAAAATCACTTTTTCAGTTGGTGTTTCAATTGCTCCTGTTTCTAGATTAAAGTAATTTGTGGCAAATATTTGTGCTTTTGATCTATTCGGGAAACGACAATTTTCGAATGAAAAAAATTATAAAATTTAACAAAGCTCGCGAGGAACTATATTTGTTCTGGTTTCGTCTTCAGTTTTATCTGTATTGACATTGAATACCTTCGTTATCGTTTGACAAGTTGTAGTCTTCCCTGGAGTAAATGAGGTATATATTAATTTAAACCAATTCGCAATAAACTCGGTTGCATTACTTTTAAAGACGACCATTGATAATGTTGAATAAATCTTTCTTGATTGATTCCCTGATAAATTGATTAATCATGTATATGTTTTTATCTTATAATAAGATTTTAACAAATGTTTGCCTAATACGAATTTTTTCCGTCCTTCTTGAGGGACGTCATGCATTTTAGCCACTGAAGTTCGGTTTGTTTTCAGATTGAGTCTTCATGAATTACTGCTAGAATTAGAAGATGATGAGCCCGAAAAATCCTCCATTCACTTAATTCCTCCCGATAACGGTGCTTTAACGGATGAAGACAGCGATAAATCGGATGATGAACATGAGGCTATCCCAAACCATTTGGAAGCGGCAATATTGAGAACGGAATGTGAAGCAGTTATTTACACCATAAGGCCAGCAGAATATGATTCCGAAGATGACCTTCCCCTTTCTCATTTTGTAAAAAAAACTAAAACACAAGGAGAAACCTCAACAAAGAAAAAAAAAGCTTGGAAAATCAACTCAAACATTACGGAATTGAAATATCGAAGAGCCGTCTTTTATTATAAATTCCACTTGTGTCCCTGAGCAGCCACCAGATTTAGTGATTTAGTGAATATTACTTCCCCACTAACATTTTTTCAACTTTTTTTTGATGCAACGATGTGTGAACATATTGTGACCCAAACAAATCTGTATGCATCTGAAAAAAATTTAAATTTAAATTTATGTCATGACGAACTGTGTGTTGTATTCGGTGCTTTAGCTCTTTCTGGGTATGCTAAATATCCAAACAAACGAATGTATTGGGGAGCTAATAATGATATTCCGAAAATATTAGCAGAAAGTATTCACCTCAACCTTTTTGAGACAATATTACGGAATTTGCACATGAACGATAATTCCAAAATAGATAAGGATGATAGACTTTATAAGCTTCGACCGGTTATTGGGCGGCTAAATGAAAATTATTGGAAGTACGGAGGTCTTGCTAAAAAACTGAGTATTGATGAGAGCATGATTCCTTATTTTGGAAAACATTATGTGAAACAATTTATTAGGGAGAAGCCCATAAGATTTGTTTTCAAAAACTGGGCTCTTTGTACTAGTAATGGGTATCTTTTAGCTTTTGATATTTATATAGGCAAACAAAATAATTTAACTCTTTCCGAGAATAAAGAATATGGAATAGGAGGCCACGTTGTCTTATCCCTAACTCAACAAGTTAAAATACCACCAAATGAAGGATATCAATTTTACTTTGATAATTATTTTACTTCGTTAAAATTACTTAGTCGATAGTCTCAGGATGGTTACTGTGCCACGGGTACTTTACATGAAAATCGAGTAGAAAATAGCCCACTAAGGTCAAAGCAAGAATGGAAAACTAAAAAAAGAGGCTCCTGTCATAAGTCTGCATGTCAAGATGTTGTAGTTGTTCAGTGAAAGGACAACAAAGTTGTAGCAGCTGCTTCAAATTTTGACGTATCTGCAAACAAAACAGATCCACGTTACTGCAGAGAAACTAAATCTAAGGTAAATGTTCTACAGACAGGCATAATATATAATTATAATAGAAGGATGGGTGGGATAGATAAATTAAACAACATGGTTGCCAACTATAGGACCCGAATAAGACAAAGAAAATGGTGGTGGCCAATTTTTGCCTATCTTTTTGATGTGTCCATAGTAAATGCGTGGCTACTTATAAGAATAATTCACCCTGAGGATCGAATGAGTTCTTCTTTAGTTATATTTCAAAGAAACATAGCCCTAGCTTTGCTGCATTCATATGGCGTAAAGTCTGTAAAAGGGAAACTAAGACCAACCTTACCGCTGGATGTTAGATTTGATAATATCAATCATTTGGTGGAATATTCTGAGACTGATAGAAGGTGTGCATTTTGCAAAAAAAAGGCAAATTTTGTTTGCGTAAAATGTAATGCGAGCTTACACCCCAAAATATGTTTCAAGGCTTATCACACTAAATAGGCAAATCAAAGAATAAATTTTTTGTTGAATATCAGAATATTTTCAGAATTTTTATTTTGTTATTTTCAGCATAATGTCCCTCATAAGGGACTGTTCTTTTTTTCATATGTATACATTTCTAGATTTTTTTTTTCACATTTGCCTGCTTATTTGAAGTATACTAAACAAATGTTTAATAAAAAACTTATGTGTTTCTTATTCCATCCTACTTCATGCGCTAATGGGTTAATATATGGTAATGGTCAAATGCGAACCAAGAAGTAATCTGAACCCAATAGAAAATGTGTGGAAAATAAGAAAATTTAAAAAAATTACAAATTCTTTACAATTATACAAAGACGTTTAAGATGTGTACAAGCCTGTCAATATTTTCAATGATAATATTATATTGTAACGATATTGGCAACGCCGCGAATACCAGTTGTTCTCTGCCAGTTCGAAATGACACAAATGGGCATGCGGCACGACGTCTCTGAAGATACGTGGAAGGTCAGCGAATCTTCCGGAATTATGGTCAGTCGCGTATATAAGGAACCGTTTCGCCGCAGCAAGAGGTTATTCAGCTCAGTTATTACAACGAAATATTTAAATCAGATATAAATAGCAGTAAATAGATACTGTGTAAATAAATGTTTCTAGTAGTAAGTGTATAAATAATTTTTCTGTCTCGAGTATCTTAAGTGACACATTGAATGAGTAAACGAATGAGTAGAAATGCTTCAATATAGTAGTAGTATAATAGTAGTCTAAACCTGCAGCTTCGACTTTGTGTAAGTGGTACCGAATGATGTTGCAAAGCAAAATTCACTCCGCAAGAATACGCTAATTTATATGACTCTATTGTCCCACAATGTTATTGCAGAATCAATGACAAATACTCTCTTAAGATTATGCCTATAACCTTCCTCCGGCAAAAACACGTAAGTGTGCTCATTTTCATATTATTCCGTAGCACAGTTTAGACGTGATCAGCATCACGTCTAACACAGATATTCACGTTAATATATTAGATCAAAGCTTTATATGTTTAATCTTTTCCATACATTCCATACGTTCACGCCATGATGGACAAATAACCACCTACACATGCAGACCGCTATAAAGCCGTTAATAACCACAAACTGAGCTGCCTACTGTATTCAAAATCTGATATTGCATATGTTTGCGTGTTAAATCAAATAATTAGAGGTTTGGTACTGCTGTGATCCTGTCAGAGATAAAACGAAAGTAATTTAATGACAAAAAAACAAATCAGATAACTCTGTTTATTAATTTAAAAGCGATTTGAAATGAAAATAGCTAAAACTGTGTAACAAGATGTGCATCTAATTACTTTCAAAATATCACCCATCACCCTTAAAACGGGAAGTTGTTTGTTGAATATTTCATGGTATAACAGTTCTAGATGTGCTTATGTGCAATTATTAACAGATACAATTATTAGATGAATAAAAATTTATAATTTAATGGAATACGAATTTGGAAAATTCCATTTAGTAGATATAAGCGTAAAAAAGTTATATTTTGTATGGAATTTTATTTTTTTTCCTGACTATTTAAAAATATAAGGAGAATGTATTACATAAAGGTGTTTCTTTTAAGTTAAAATGTCAATTCATTTTATTTTTTGAGATGCTTGTTATCATAAGTTTGACCCAATTTGAATATTTTATAGTAAGCCAAGAATTACACCATAATATTTTTGAATTTTGACAGTTTTTTACCTATTTTCTTATTTGAGTAATATTAGAATATTAAAATTTGAATTTAAATATTTTTTCATGCATTAACATGAATAGGTACGGAGTATTGCTACTAGTACATGGATTTTTATAAATAATTAATTGAAAGAGATTATCCTATTAGAATAATATAATTATTGAAGCATTTTTGAAGGAACCTTCATTATTAATAAGACTTTAAAAATCTCTTTTAATTAAAGTTTAAATGGCTGATTTGGGCCATAAACTCATACTCTGTATATATATCCACATATTGTATAGCCATATTTCGATCATATGCATACCCCCAATCGGTCGGTTTAAATTAAAGTTAGAAAAGTTCTTACCTCAAATATAAATTAGTTTAAAACTTGTTTTCGTACAATAAGGTATATTGGCATGGGGAGAAACTTTTTGCTCTATTCTTGGAACCCCTAGTTCTCGAACTTTATATTAAGTTTATTAAGTTAAAAAAAAGTTTTGTTTTGATCTGAGACATCG
Source organism: Anthonomus grandis grandis (assembly GCF_022605725.1). NCBI lineage: Eukaryota > Metazoa > Arthropoda > Insecta > Coleoptera > Curculionidae > Anthonomus > Anthonomus grandis. The sequence continues at coordinate 17,283,116 of NC_065554.1, read as the reverse complement.
TCTAAATTACGAATAGTCTTGGGTTTGGAAAAAGTAAAAATAAAAAATATGTTATTAATAAATAAATAGTTAAGGATCTGATACAAAATGAAAAAAGCAGTTATGGTAAAAGCAGGTATGGTAGTACAAAGAAAATGATTAAAGTTTACATGATTGGATTACGAATATGTAGACGTCAAACATCACAAAACAGTTAAGGACATTCAGCACTTTCATGATTGACAAGTTTGTGCAAAAACAATAACTTGCTACAATGTTTTGATGCTGGAAACCATTGTCTCAAACCCGAGAAACTTGCATTTCTTGCTGAATTGAATTTAGAAGACCTTAATCCCCATTGTACAAGTCAGCAGCCTAATAAAACCAGATTTAAAAATACAATATTAATGTTACACAGCTCGAAATAAGTTCGTAAGAGTAGCTAACTATCAGAGAATACTGTTTTAAGAAAAGAACTAAATAGATTAATTTATGTCTCTATAATTTATCTTTTTTAGGAAACTTTTGATACTTTAGATAGCTGTTCAAGTCTTTTTAAAACATAGCTGCAATCCATTTTGGGGATATAACTGTGATTTCCCTGCATCTGCTGCAGAATTTATAAATGACCTGGTAATTTGTAAACCCTCCTAATTGCTTAAAATTTGTATGAGTCTTTTTTCCGTTTATGTGTTCGTCGGGATCTGATACAAATCTATTAAAAATACTAGATCGAAGAATCTACCATTTATATTAGAAAATATAATATAAATAACAGATGCTCAGCAATTATGTAAAAATCTATTATCGCACTCTGATTACACAGTGCATTAATCATCCGCCAAAATTAACTTGTGATCAGGATGACTATAATGTTAAATGCATAAAATTAAATAGTTACAATACTGACCTAATGAAATTTCTAAAATAAAAAAATTTTATTTGTAAAATAAGGAACTGAGATAAATCCATTGCGCAATTTGAAGAGTTAGTTTTCTGGATATCTATCTTGATGCTCAACCTTATTGGAGGCATCACTCTAAGTACCTTATTTTATAAACCAGAAGCAGCTTTACTCTTAGCAAACTTTATTAACCTACAAAATCAGGTAGAAGCGGAGAGTACATCAGGTAAAAGCAGAGAGTAGCGGATGCATTTTTTCACAAAAAAAAATACGATGAATAGAAGTAGATACCTATTTAAAATGTTATTGGGAGAATAGAATTCCTTAAGGATATATTGTTTATTCATAATTAAAAATAATGTCTTTTTAATTTTGAAAAGTTTAATGTACTTGTTAATTTTGTCTTTTTAATTTTGAAATGTTTAATGTACTACACATATTTGAACACGAAAATATGGAACAAAGACAATTGCCAGACACGTCGTTAATAAAACTCAAGTTTTCTGACAATCTTGTTAAGTGAAAGCCAACAAATAAATATTAAACATCAATTTTCCAGAAACTTTTAATGAAATCAATCAGTTATACAAGTAAATATAAAATATTGATACATTCATTAGTATGAGATATAAAAAGAAAGAGTTTCGTGCTTGCCTTAATTTTCATATGTTCTGACCTTCCAGTTTTTTGTTTGAATATCAAAAATCAATATACCTAAATTATTCATATTAACTTGCTTGTAAATTATCTTTTGTTGCTAACAATAAAATAAGGCATGTAATAATAGTAGTGAGTTATAAACTCATATGTTAAATTCGAAGATAACCATTGGGACCAAGAAAATCGTATAAGGTATAGGGGTTATTAAATTGATCATTATTAATTTTTTTAATGGACGTATTATATTTGCATTTCCAATAAATATTTCGTGCATTTTTTATAGGACCTCGATGAGATAGAGAGAAAAATGTAGACAATTTTTCATATAAATTATTGTTAGCGATGAAGTGATAGATCTTTAAGAAAGTAATTAACAGGACATAAGGCAAAAAAAGGAAGTTGGTGAAAGTCACTAAAACAGAAAACGTCGTATAATCAACTTTAATATAGATCATGATTAAATCTACCAAAAAAAGTATTATTTAATTTGCTTTAGAGCTTTAAATAAAATAATAATAATAATAATGGTAATAATAATAATAATGGTTTATTTACTTCTAAATATACATACTTATATATTAAATAATACATAATAAAACTATGAACTATTCATAATAAAAAGCTACATCAGCTTACCTCCAAAAAGAGGCAGCTGCTAGAGCAAAGGAAAAATTATATAAAAAAATACATGGCCGTAAAGCAGTGAGCAACGAAAAAAAACAATATAGTTTTCAGTCTACAAATTACAAGAGAAATTAAAGAGAAGATAGAGAGAGAGAGGGAGACAAAATAAAACAGAAGATAAGTAAGATCAGATAGAAATGAGATAGCATAGTGAGATGATGTGCAAATTAATCCTCTTGAACCAATTTAGCTTTAAACTTTCTTTTGAAGACTGGTATCGATAAAGAAAAGTCCATTATTTTGTATTTATTAATTACAGAGACAATTTGATAGGTAAATGACTTCTTAAATGTTTTAGTTTTATAAGGTGGTATAGTTAAAAGGTTTAATTTTCGGCTATTGATGTTATGAACATCGGTGCGATATTTAACTTTGCGGTAGAGATATGGACATTGAAATTTATTAATTTTATAAAAAAATACTGCTGAATGTAAATTGCGCCGTCCACTCATATTAAGCCATCCTATTTCGGACAATTTGTGAGATATTCTTTGACTACGCATTATGCCGAATATGAGTTTCAGACAGCAATTTTGCACCTTTTTATGTGTAGACTGTCCAAAAAAGGCTCATATACGTGATCAGCAAAAGTTAAAAAATAATAAAACCATTATTTCACAGAGCATAGCTTTAGTTTTTTGCGATAAATAATATCTATGTGAATAAATTAGTTTTAACATCGAATATGCTTTTTTTAAACAAAAAGTAATATGTTCTTTAAATTTTAATTTATAATCCAATATTAAGCCTAGATTTTTAACTGAGTCCTTAAATTCTATTATATTGTTGCTTTTTATACTTAAAGTTTAAGTTTTATACTATTCTGTAAGTGGTTTTTATAAGTTTCATTACAGAATAGAATAGTGTGAAATAACGTGAAGAAAATAATAAGATTTTTTAAATATTTAAATTAATAAATCGGAGCAGATTACATAATACAGTAAACGATTCTCATTACACATGAACACTTCCAAGACCAAATTAATTATTATTTCCAAGATTATTATCAACGAAACGCTTTTCATGAATGCTACAAATATTGAACAGGTATCATCCTTCAAATATTGAATAAATATTCAATAAATTGGCGCCATAATCAAGTCGCTATGCGACCCGAAGTGGGAGATGCGTTCTTAAATAGAGCAATCCAGGAAATTTTTTACCAGAATGAAGCACGAGTTCTGATTTGAGCTTGGAGCTTACAAAGTGCATGGTCAGGTACTATGTCTTTAGTGTATTACAATACAGTTATGCAGGGTACATTGGAATGAGAGCATTTAAAAAAGTAATTTTTTTACCTCATTTTTGCCCAGAAATGGGGCCTAAAAATGCGAGATTTCGGCTAATATGAGATCTACGCCCTTGCGGAGGGTCTCGTTGGATTCACAAGGACAAAACTAAGACTAAATTGTTGAAATTTTTCCGAGGGGCTAGAAGCCAAGATATCGACCTCTAAATTTAATATTTTTTAGTTTTCGGGTATACCCCCTGTATCAAATTTTTTCACCAGAAATTGATTTGTTTCTATTTCAAACTAATTCTACGAGCTGCTTATTTTAATGACATACATCACGAAAATACCTTTCTATGTTTATATGTGGGGTTATAATGGGATTCGAACTAACTACTTTGAAAATTCGAAAAAAGTAAGTTTTTACCTTGTTTTTGAGCCCAAAGATGGGTCTTAGAAAATGCAAGATCTCGTATCGAATTTTTTCACCAGAAATTGATTTGTTTCAATTTCGAACTAACTATACCAGCTGCTTATTTTCATCACATACATCACGAAAATACTAGATTATAACGGGATTCAAGTCAATTTTCGACCTCCTTTTCAGTCCTGGGGCTCAAAAGAGGGTCGAAAAGAAAATACGATGCTTTCAAAATTTCTGGAAATGGGCTAAGTCTACAAGATTTTGCGGATGGTCTCGTTGGATTCATAAGGACGGAACTAAGACAATACCATTGGAATTTTCCTGATAGTGTCCATAGAAGCCGAGATATCGACCTCCAAAATTGATAGCTATAATAGCTATAATAGCTATAATAGCTGGTATACTGAACATTGAAGCGCGCTTGGTTTAATTATCTGGGAAAGTTTACGGTTTTACCAGCGTCACGTTGTTGCACAACAGACACAACTGTCCCACAAATCATTTAATTTTTAGGATTCGCTATATATTTTCATTTTATAACTGTATCATTAAGCCTAGACATTGAGCTGTCACAAATATGATTCTTAACTGAAGAAATTCTTCTTTAACTCACAGTGATTCCAATTCTGTTCCTACCCAAAGACAATATCCTATTTAGTTTCGGAGACCGTCGCATTCTAGAGCAAGATTTTCATTCTATAAAGCTATTTTTTTCTACTCAAATTAAATTCTTTTAATTAATTAATAGTTTTTCTATTCATTACTGGCATTCTTTAGATAGTGATAATGTATACCGATTCTTTGTTGCGTCCACAAGACAATTAGGTATCTTTGTATCTTATATTTTAGTAATTTTTTTATTATATTTCATGTCAAGTAAAAAAATTATCAATAATTCATCTATATTCTCTTAGAACGCGCAATGTCTTTACCTTATGGTAGGTAATTTACTATTTTATTTGTCACTTAATTTAGATTGTACTTTGGTATCGTGTTAGTTAAATAATATGCGCAATCACACGAATTAGAATAAAGTAGGCTAGACTTATTTAATTTAAATAAAAACAATAAGTCAAAATTCATCAGAGGGTTTATCTGCAGCTGCTTTTCCTATACGACGATATTTGTCGTCCAAACGGTTTACCTCTGCTCACTCTCTTAAGGTCACAGGATAAGGGTGGGAAATTGAATAAATGGGAAATTGTACGTCTATCTTAAAGAAGGTGGTAGAGAAAGTGAGAAAAAGTGCTGAATCAATCCCTAAGTCGAATTAAATTTTAGTTTGACTTGATTCAAATACTTAGTAATTAAACGTAAAGAATAAAATAAATAATTTTGGCAAGTAGTGAAACCGTCGTTTGATTTTTACATGTTCTTATTTATCTTTAAGATAAAAAAAAAGATGGGAAACTGGAGTATCTGCATTACTTTTTAATACCGCTACCAGACCCTACTGATCCAACTAGAAATAATAATGTATACAAGGTGTCTACTATAAAAACCGCCAAACTTTAAGAAGTAATTAAATAAAAAATGTCGTATAACATTTTTTATTTTTTCGAAAAGTTGTTAGTTCTTTTAGTATTTAACATTTTTTTGATTTTATAAAATTTCTTTGTTTTTTTTTTCATATAAACAAGAATATATCCGTTATTCTTACCACCACATAAAATTTAGATATACCATCCGAAAGAGAATTAAATTTACTATATGGTGTTATTAAAAGTTAAAGGTAACATTTGGGAAATGTGCAAAATTAGTGGTATCTTCTTCGTTGTCGTTTTTCTAAAATTTGGTAAACACAAAAGGTAAAAATAAATGCATCAGATCCTATTTAGGTAATTAATATTTTTTCTAAATTTAAACGCGTCTTAGGGCCGTAGTGGCGTAGTGACACATTTCCGGACATGGGTTCCTATACACAAATGGATTCTACTGTTGCACTGAACAACCCCTAGAAGTTTGATCCCATAGTTCTGAAACACCCTGTATATAACAAGAGAGGGACACGCATTCGCTTTTAGAATAAAATAATTACTATAAGTATGAATTATTAAAACTGGTTTGGAGTGTCCATCATACTTATCTCTCGACGTTCCATTCAGCCCTATTCAGCCCATAATTATGGAAAATTATTAATAACTTAGATTGCCTTTTAGCGCACACTCGTGCAAATCTTTGGTTATTTTTTTCACAAATTATTGATAATCAATATAGCATTTAACTGACAAAATCTTTCTCTTAAAATCTTGTAATCTGTAATTTGTAATGAATGTTATCTTTTTTTTCCAGCAATGTATTAAAACTTTATGATAAATAAATTGTTTTTGAATTAAATATTAATTCATACAGATTTTTAAATAGATTTTTAGATTATAACTGGAGTGAGTTGTTAGTTCTATTAGTATAGCATGTCATATCAAAAATACGTAAATTTAATAGAAATAAGCTAAAAGGATTGGTTTCAAGGCTTATTTTAAATGTTTTTAATTAAAAAATATTTTTCCAAATTAAAAACATTTTGATCTATTAATAAATTAAATATTTTATGACAGGAGATACAATAAGATGAGATTAAACTTCACTTCCCGAATTTTTATACCGTGATTATCTACTTCGAGATATCCGGTACATGACATATTTTCTACAATCACGTTTTTGCTACTACATTAATTAAACAGACGTATAACACACTAATTTTAAAGCAGATACCGTTACAAACAACATCCGACCGTCGAAATTTGTTCCCGCAAAATACTAGTTATTGATGTTATTATTGCGTTTGATAAATCCATATACCATTAGCAACGGCAAACATACGATGTCCATATTATCCTACGCATTTTAGTTGACAAATAACTGCACAAATGCGTTGGCCGTACGGACACCCTACTATAATAGCATCCTTCGATGTCGAAAATTAAATTTTGGTTAAACAGATTAAGTCAAACAAATTATTATTTTATTTATTTGGAAATTTAAAACAAATATTTTAAACACAAAAATAAATATAATTTAACATATTTTTGTTAAAACATGACATATATAAGTTTTTAATTAACTATATTTTCCATACAGAAAATTATCAAATTATATTTCTTGTATTATGTTTGTGTCGTATAATATGATTTAATATTTGTTCACTTCGAAATGATACAAAATCATTGTTATATTTATTTTTAGGTGTATTTTGTGGGGCATGTTCCTCCAGGGACAGATGAAAGGCATAAAGGAATAACCGCGCCAAACCACATTATGTACAGGGACCATCACAACAAGCGTTATCTCCAGATTGTGAGGAAATACCACTCGATGATTGTTGGACAGTTTTTTGGACATCTTCATTCTGATACCTTTAGAGTCTTTTATTCAGAAAATGGTAAGCCGTTTGATAAATTTTAATATAAAAGTTAAATCAAAAATAATATAAGCTATAATATTAATCTTAAAACTTAAATAATACGTTATAGATTATATTTTAATCATTAATATACTGAATATATATAGTTAGAGTGCTCCGTTCTAAAAAGCGTATAATCTGTTACACAACTAAATAATATATAACTATGATGTGATAACTCCTATACATAATAATTTAAATTACACCCTGCAAATTTAAATATTAATTTGACGTTTCTCCAATAAATTTAATTTTTGATGAATCCATAATATATTAAAACAGATTTTAATCAAAAATTATTTTATATTTGGATACTCGGGTCATTGCGACATCGCCACGGAATTTAAATACTTGATGAAATATAAGAAAAAATGTCCACGTCAAAAAGTTTGAAATACAGGGTGGTAAATTAAACTAGTAAATAAGGAAAATGAATATTTTTAACTAATAAATTCAATACAATTGTAGATATCTTCTGAATATTTGTATGCCTCTAGAGTTATTATTCGAGGCATCAGATTTTCGTATTTTATGTTTTTATTTATTCGAATAATGCATAACTTAAATGGGTATAGATCAACATTTACGTAAATCAGGGAATTTTAGTTTACTTTAAGTTTGAGGCCAGAGTTAAATTGGATTCTCAAGGGTTAGTAAGCCCAACATTGTTTTAGATTTTAAGAAAAGTTAAAATGAATAAAAAACTTATTAAAAAAGTACTCGATATCTTCTACATTGGACCAGAGCCTACCAGAACCTACCTTTGATAAAGCTAGCTATCAAAAAGTAAAATTGAAAAAAAAATACTAAAAAACATTGATACATAATGGTTTACATAATGACCGACCGTAGGTAGCTCCTTCTAAAAGTAGTAGCCCTACTAGAATATTAAATTAGACTTTCGCATATAAAAAGGCTCCAGTTACCAATTTTAATTCAACCATCGCATTTGCTGACATAGGTTTATAAGATTTTTTAAAGAAAAGAATGTTATTAATTTTTCCATAATATTAATGAAACAGTATATAATACAGTATTATTGAATAGGGTCTAGTTTATATTGTTTATAGTTTCTTAGGATATTTTATTGTAGTAAGTATTGATAATTTATCTTTTTTAGATTCTCATGCTTGCTTTAATTTTTGGTATTCTCTTGAAATTATTGGTTTTTATAGACAGGAACAATGTAAAATTTTTACCAATGTGGAAACCTAGCATTTCAAAATTTTATATGGGTCTTTAAAAAGGCGCGTTTTCCCCTTTTTTGTTAGTTTTGGTGTTAAAAACTTAGATAGATAGATAATAAACATCAGTTAGATGAAAGTTTTTGTTATCTGACGTTGGCAGTAAGAAAAGTGTATTGCAGGCATTAATTCATAATTTAAATGGATGATATGGCGGTTATTTATGATAGAAAAGTTTTTAAAACCATTATAAATAATGCCTACTTGGCCTTTTGAGCGCAATAGTTATGGCTTTGCTTGACCAGTAAGCAATAAATTAATGAGGAAATAACGATAAAAAAAACCTTTAAAATTAAATATAACAGTAAAGAATAAAGAGATAACAGTCACCAGCAAAAAAGAGGGTGTAAGATAACAAATCTTCTAAGTTAATCTTTTTAATACAAATTGATTTTTTTAGGATTATTGTTTTGAAACTTAGTACACCTGGTATAAAATAAACCAAAAAATAATAATTTGTAGATTTTAATTTTTAGTTTAAATTTTTTTTTACGAAAAATGATGAGACATTAATGTTCCAGAAAGTTTTTTTAGCAGTATAAATTTTTAGGTACTAACTATCTAACTACAGTATGATATCGCGTAATTAATGTACGCGCATACTACATTACACAACCTGCACAAAAGATTGGTTCTTTTTTTAATTTTCCTTTGAAAGCACTAGCGCCTTCTTGTCATATTTTAGGTAAATCATCGGCCAACTTTCCTGGTTCTTTTACTCTTGAAATCAGTTTTTCCAAAATATGCTATCAATGACTCATACTTATTAAATAAAAGTATTTGGTATGTTTTGTTTTTAATATGATAAAGAAATTATGAAATGCGATCAAGATATGTAGTCCACTTTTAACCACCAATTTGTAGATTTTCTTTCGGTCTCGTATAAAGAAACCATTTGAAGTTAATCAAATTCTACACTTAATATATGTACACTGAATATAGTTATGGATGCTTTATGTTGTTGTAAATCAAAATAAAATCTTTAGTTTGCTATCTATTAGATGAAGTTCTCTGATTATTAATCTTATTTAGGATTTCCCTCTTATAATTTTACTTCAAATTTTGACACATCCTTACGATTCCAGTCAGCCTTTTTATACGTTCAGCGAGGGCTCCTTCAGTGACTTCCATTTCCTTACGACTAGGAATATTCAGAACATTCACGTACGCTTACAACGAATGACATCTCGTATATATATTTTAATTCTACGTTTTTTGAATTTAGTGTTATTTATTGTTTGACGGTTGACCTGTTCTTAACTTTTACTACTGATACGTCAATTGTATGAAACGCTGAGTCACTTCTTGCCTAAGGAAAGGTTTTTTTGAAGCACCCTGTACAAGTACCTTGTCCCTGTAGTATATTTTAAATGGGTTTTTCAGGTTCGTTTAATTACAGTTTCGATAAAAGCAATTAACGCCTATCTTCAATTATAGCTATTTTTATTGCCTCCTTACTAAGAGATTATTTGACCAACATATGGAAAAGATTGGTACAGACGTCAGTTACTAGCATAAGTTATTGCAATTGTTTTTTTCAATTTTTCATGAATCTCTTGTCTTTGATTTGTGCAATAAGCTATATAAAGAAAGAGCCGTCACGATATAGATGATGGTATAATAAACTGAATAATAGATTTTACTTCAGAAGATTTGTAGACCTTCAGATATTGTCATCTAGCTATTGATGTTTTTATCTTCTTCAGCATTTTCCATTTTATTATTATAGTTAATTACTCACTTCTGACCCAAGTTCAGATAATGTGATAAAATTTCGATTTTGTATGCTATAGGGTCGGACTTATACGATTCTCCCTCACTTCATCTAATGTTTTCACATAGTACTTCAACTCCTCCTGGGTAGAAACTTTTTTTTAGTGCTCATGCTCTACAAATATCAAAGGTAAATAATGTGTACACGCCTAATGGGATACATTTACATATTTCGCTATGAATACCTGTTGGAACATATATATATTTCAGGGACAAACAATAGGATAAAACACTCACATAAACTAATTTATTGTGGCATATTTATGTAAAAATGCTTACTTTGCGCATTCTATAAAACAGCAATAAATAATTAATACCGACCACTGGAAATACAAATACAATACTAAAACATATACTGATTAGATGTACACACTATGTACACACGCGTGTTCAACTCCTGGTTATTTATTGGCCCGTGTTGCCAACTCGTGAGTTATTATCCCAAAATCATGAAACACTAATGTCCCAGTGGGAAGTATTAAATACGTGAAACCCATTTTAGAGATGTATGAAAAGCTGCTGGGACATATATCCTACAGGAGTTTAAAGGTTAGAGAAATAAAATATATTTAAAACTCATTATAATAACATAATTATTGACAAAATACAAAAACAATATTATATAATTTAGTGAAACATTAATTACAACGTGTATTTATTTTACATAAAATATCAAATTTACCTATAAATATCTTTGTATATATGTATTTATTATTGTTTTGTTTACTAATAAATGAGATACCATATGAAAAGTTTTGAGTCAGTAATTAATAAAATCCATTAATCCCAAATTATATATTCTGCTTTTTTGTTTTACGTAAAGCTTTTCCAAATTAACGCTTAATGATACTTAATGATCATAATTTAAATTTCTGATCGTGAAATTCTAGAAACAGTCCGTCACTAATTATTTCGATATTTGACTGGCAGTTGTTGAAATTCGATTTAGTCGATAACAATTTAGTATACTTCGCTCAAATGGAAAAGGGCTGTGAAATGAAATTGGTTGGTTAATTATCTAATATCAGATGATATGAAATTGATGTTTTATTCAATAGGGTCGAAGTTTTGTTTCTTTATTATTAAAAATATTAATTATAGAATTATTTTTAAAGGATATATATGAAGAAGCTATTACTGTACCCACGAGTTATATCCTTCATAGTTTTTGTAAATATTTAAACATTCTTAGACAACTTTAAATGTTTTACAACTTCGTTATTGACTGCAAGCGCCACATTAAGCAGATGAAACGATACAAAAATTATCAAATTATCTTAGGATTTGACAATTTGAGAAAATTAGACAGGACCATAATATCACTCTTTTTAGCTTGTGGCTTAATATTGCAAGTTAATACTTTGATTTTTGCACCCAAGACATTTGTTGGCCGGGCGGTATTTCGGCACTGATTCCTTCGATATCAATTTTGTTATATGAGCTAAATGATTATTAAAAAGTTTATATTTAAATTTAAAAGATACGGGTTCTGGACAGACCTATATGGTTGACACATTTTGGAGTGATTTGAAAGAACAAGGACCATGAAAAATAACAAAAATGTAGAGAAAAAGTGCACAAACTGAAGAAAATATTAAGAGAACTATCAAAAGAATGTTCTTTCTCTTCAAATCTAGCAATGATTTTGTTATTTTAAAAGCAAACAAAGGCAACGCAACTGTGGTAATAGTTACAAAATTTAAATCCGAGATATACAGGGTGGCGCACTGAAAATTTCCCATCCCGAATTTTTTTCCGAGACTTTGTGAAAAATCAAAAAACGCGTTAATTTTTAATTTTAGGGGGACAAAATAATCTGGAATTTATAAACCTTAAACGTGGGGGTGAAAGCTACTTTTAAATGGGAACTGAGGTCAAGATATCTCATTTTAAAGGTCTTTTCATGTGGTTTATTATGGCAAAATTTTAATTTGCTGTCTTAAGATTCTGTGATATCTCAGCTTATCAAAATATTAAAAAAAAGATTTTGTTTTTATTTATTAATTTAATACCCATAAGACTAAGCCGTTTTGAGGTAGGGTATTAAATGATACGCAACAGACCTTTCAAATAAATTATTAGTTTCAAATTTTTAAAAGCGTTTTTTTTTTAATTTTTAAATGATAAAAGTTTAAAATAGTGATTTCATATTATCACTTTCATTAATAAATAATAATATACAGAATAAAAAGAAAAATTATGTATTTCATTTACTTTCACTGAATGCCTAAATAAAAAGAGTGTTGGATACCTAAAAAAAAATAAATTACCAATAAAGTTGTTATTTATGTATTTAGTTCTAATCAATTAAATGTTGAAAATACTCTCTTCCAATATGCATACAAAAGTAGCGATACTTTTGCACATTATGTAATATTTCAGGTATAATGTGTTGGCACTCGTGCGCTCTATAACATAAATTTTGGATTTTAAATGACCCCTTAAAAAAAAAGTTAAGGAGTGACAAATCAGGAGATTTGGCAGGCCATTCAGTTGAACTTCTCTGTCTAATCCATCTTCCATAAAAAGTTTCATCCAAGAATTGCCTTACTGAAAACGCATAACGCGGAGGTACTTCGTCTTGCTAATAAATTCAATGTTCTGGACAATGGCACTCATTTTTCTCAATGGCTATCTCCTATTAAATTTCCAGGTAAAAATATGGCTCAATAATCCGATCACCGAAAATTACAGCCCATACATTTAGTTTTTCGGGATATTGGGTATGTACTTCCCTAAATAATTAAGGGTTGAAATCCGTCTAATATTTGCAATCATGTCTGTTTATAATACCATTAGGGAAAAAGCTGATTTCATTAGAAAATGAAACATTAAAAATAAATTTTGGATTGCCAAGGATTCGTTCACTAATAGTTATAAAACTGTAATTGGTGGTCATTTTCATCCTCGTTAAGTTCCTGCACTAGTTTAATTTTGTGGTGATAAAACCTGTATTTTTTTTAAATCATCTGGACACCTCTACGCGAAATACCTAATATTTCATTTACTTTCCTTTTACTGAGTGTGGGAATGATTGACATATGACCGAAAACTATAACTTCTACATCTTTATTTAGGACTGGATTGGATTACATTTCTAGGTCTGTTTATAACTGATCCTGTTTCACGAAATTTTGCCACTAAGTTTATGACGTACCTATATGAAAAGTATACATCTGGATGTAATTCATTGTAGGACAATGAAGTTGCTCTAGCACAATTGTTAATTCTAAAGAACATTGAAATAATTTCGACTCCCTTTTGAAGCTTATAAGTAATTTTAAATTTAATAGTTAACAAAACGAAAATATGGCAAAGCTTAAAATTCTCATACCAATCTAACTCTAAACTCTAATAACTAGCAATATTTTGTACAGTATGGTAACATTTCAACATTCCAAAGTACTATGTTATTTGGTATTATTTTGAGTATTAAGACAACAATTTTCTGTGATTTTTCTAAAGCCTTTGATTGGGTTAATCATGACATTTTATTAAAAAAATTGCAATATTACGGGTTCAGAGGAGCACCTTTTGAGTGGTTTAAGTCGTATCTCAATAACAGAAGTCAAGCTGTGAGAATTGATTCGACTATGTCTTCTTGCAAGCCAATATAAAGTGGAGTGTCTCAAGGTTCCGTACTTGGCCCTATTTTGTTTCTTATCTTCATCAATGACATTGCTAATCTAAATATTAACGGTAAATTCTGTCTATTTGCTGATGATACTAGTTTTACCTGGAGTAATCCGGATATTTCTACACTTCATAGAACCGTATCAAATGATTTAACTACTATCAAATTATGGTGCGACTCTAATCTCCTTTGTCTCATCATTTCCAAAACTAAAATGTTGTCCTATAAAAATACCTTGCAATATTTTATACTTGGTAATGCAACAATTGACGAATTTGGTTCTGTAAAGTTTTTAGGGCTAACTGTTGTCAACTCGTTAAAATGGGACACACATATTGACTCTTTATCAAGAAAATTAAATTCCGCTTGTTTTGCGTTAAGATCAATTTCTAAGGAGCTTAGCCTGTCCAGTTCTAGAACAGTTTATTTTGTTCTTTTTGAATCGCACCTTCGATACGCCCTTCCATTCTGGGGTACATGTAGTGTAACTTAATTTGACCGTATTTTTAGACTACAAAAGAGAGCTTTACGTTATACACTGAGACTGAAATACAGAAGTCATTGCCAGCATTTCTTCAAAAAATTTCAAATAATTACTTAAATATAACCATCTTTATTCATATTTAAGTCCGTTTGTCTAATACGCAAACACGGTTCAGCATCTGATAGGCCTTCCCATAGTTATCCACTTAGAAACACGGAACATGATCTATACTTGCCTACCCCACATTCAGAGTTGGTCAAAAGTTCCATATTATATAATGCAAAAAAAATGTACAATCATCTGCCATTGGAAATTAAATCCATCACATCTTTTTTTGCATTTCGTAAAGCATTAAAAGCATTCTTACTGGAGAGAGCTTTTTAGTTACACTTAACGATTTTTTTTTTATCATTGATTTGAAATTTCGCACTAGCTGATTATGTATTTTTACTATCTGTACATGTTTAGGTATACTGCTTTGTGTAGCTATTTTTTGGATTTTTTTTAATTTTTTTACTTTTTTAAAAAAATTTTACATTTTTTTTTAACATGGAGAGATTTCTTTAATGATTTTTTTTTGACATTGTATACATTAAAAAGTATATTTTTGACTACTTACAATTTCTAAATTGTATTAATCTGTATATATTGTAGATATTCTATTCTATTTATTTATTTATTTTTTTTAAATTTTGTTTTGTTTTTCTTTTCTTCAATTGTGTTTTGTTTGTATTTTTGTGTCTTTTTTGTTTTACAGCTTTGTCTACAAATTGTAACAATTTCTTGACAATAAAGCATTGATTGTTTGATTGATACTAGGCATTAACGTATGAGTATTAAGTACATTAAATAAAAATTGATAAATTTGTTTAACATTAAGTTTCTTATAAAAAGTCAGAAGAGTTTATTTTATTTTTTATAAGAAAAATCAGGCTTTACTTCATTAAGTAACACCAGTTTAGATAACAGAACTAAATCACAAGCATTTCAGTCGGAAAAATGTATTAATATTTTCTTAGGTTTAAAGTAGCTTGGACATTATAATTGGGATAAAATGACCTTAAAAATGAGATATTACTAAAAAAACCATAAAATTTTAAGGGTAGCTATCACTCCCGCATAGGGGTTGATGGTAAAGGTTTATTAATGATACGGATAGATTATTTGGTCTACCAAAAATCAAAAATCGATTATTTACGAAATTCGTGGTGAAAAGTTTTCGGTGCGCCATCCTGTATATTCATATAAATATTACTATACAGAAGAACCCTCTCTAAAAAGAAAAATCAAAGAAAACATCGAAATATTAGATATTATAGGACAGTTCATTTCATGAAGTGCGATAGTGAATGCAAATATAGAAAGTTACAGTTTGCAGCCTAAGATTATTATTATTGCTTATCGCTTCTTGGATTGTTCACCACAATTAGTTTGAACTAAAAAATTCTTCATTTTTGAAGGGAAGTATATATCATTTCGAGAGGGAGATATTTTGAACAAAACTTTTTACTTAATATTTAATTTTTGTATTTCGAAGCCTATTTTATTGTTTTATAAAATATGCAGGTACGAATTGCACTTAATTTAAATATGAAAAGTATATACCTGACCCTTAAAACCCAGAATATTACCCTGCAACTGTAAAGGTAAAACGTCAAAGAAACTTTATTTCATAAATTAATTTCGTTCGGCAGGCTGTCCTCTTAATTTTGGCACACCGTCTGGCGAAACACGAAGACGACGAGAGGCGCACCCACCCTTCCTCGTATTTCCGAACTAAGGGTATTGCTTGCAAGTTTAGACGGTATTAATGCATACTTAACTAAAGCCGGGGACTTAACTGAGTTATACAACTATTCCAAGCTACGGTGCTTGCGTAATAAATTGAATTAGGATTGCGCGGTGCTTTTGGCGGTTTAGACCTCGCTTTGATAAGAAAATTTACTGCACTGCTACATTTTTTACTGTAAATAGCCTTTTGCATTTTTTTATTAATTAATTAAGCTAATTTCGTAAAATTGTTACAAACAGTTTCTTTCAGTTATAATGATTATATTTTTTAACGTGGTTTTTCACGGTACTCAATCAAAATAAAACAATTTTCTTTCAAATTACATAGGGAATTTATGCCTTGTCACTATTGGCAATATTTTGGATGCTAAATTTACTTAAGAGTTTTAAAATTTAGAGATCTCTAAAAAATATGATCTCTTGGATTGTCTAAATAAAATTAGATAAGTGAGAAAATAAAACATCTTTGCAATTAAAGGAAATGAGCTCTTGCTACTCACATAATCGACAAAGATATTTATATTTGAGAAAAATTGAATTGGCAACGTTTGACAAACATGGCGCGCAATTAAAATCTGGCGTTCTTATTGAAACACCCTTTAGAAAGCATCGAATCGGCCTATTATTATCAATATAAATAAACTGTTTTTTTATATATTCTTTTAACTGGACTGTTTGTTAGAAGAACAGCTTAACATAAACTACACTTATGCTATTATAATAATAAATTGGCAATCATATCTCAAATTATGACCATTCATTAATATAAAAATAAATTCATATAAAGAAAGTAATTTTATTGATGCTGGTATAGTTGGCTCCGCCAATATTCTATTTTCCACTGCACTTTTAATGATAAACGATACCGCAAAATAGATTATTGGTAGAGTAAACTATACTAGGATTTACGTTATGGTTACATGCAATTGAAATATGAAAAAATGTAAATATCATTGACGATTTTTGCTAGCTTTCAGTGTTTCTGAGATCCCAATACATGCATAACTAGGATCCCAATATATCAGGAGTATTAATTTTGTTGAACAAAAATACTGAAGGAATTCGTGATTTGACCTATGTATTTAAGGAAAAAATATATTCGATATTATTTGCTGTTAATGTGTTGTTATTCGATGTTATCCGCTACTTTACGGATGCACTGTATAAATTAAGGGAAAAGTCTATTCTAAAGAGATGGAGAGGTCTTTTCTCCACAAATAAATTGAAAATCCTAATATTCCTAGTCATGCATTTTGGCGAATGTTCTTGCTATCATCAGACTAGAAAATTACTGTATTTATCTTCTCATTTATTAAACCAAATCACTCCTGGCAATATGCGCTGTTGTCAAATATCGAGCATTAAAAATGGAAAACTAACTACAATAAAACACATTCTTACCATCTTATTTTTAATTATTTATCGTCTATTATTTATAGGAAGTTATTCAAAATGACCGCCTTCGAGTTCCAAAGACTTTCTTGAAATGATGGTTTTCGTACCCGCTGTAACATTGTTGGTGTCACTTATAAACAAGCAGAACGAATTCTGTTTTTTATGTCAAACATGGCTTTTAACGTTATTTTTCTAGCAATATAAGATAACAAATTTTACTTCAAACATCCAAAGTTACTTTATGATTAAAATTAATTTTTTATTTTAAACATTGAACATTGAAATGCTAGAAGTAGCATGAGCAGGTTGTTTGCTTGCAATATCTCTGATGCATTGATGCCAAATGCTTATGTAGAAATTGCAAAAAAAAAACTTTATAATATGATAAATAAACCATAATAAGATACTCTTTAATGAATTCGATATTCAGCGTTAAATGAATGTAGATAATGTATTTTAAAGAAAAGGGTCGATCTCATTGCTCATACTATGGACACAATGAATCACTATTAGGGACGTCGTCTAAAAATATTTACATGATAAATATTTTTTAACAATAGAATAATGCCTTGAATATAAAGTAATATTACCATTTGTGAACTATTTATATGTTTTTTTAATGCATTTATTAGATTAAAGATTTATTATTAGATTAAAGGTACCTAATAAGAAGTGTCTATGTAAATTAAATACTTTTGATTTTTTTAATAATTCATGTTTTAAAATACAAATTTTTAACATTTTGCATAGTTTTATTATTTTAAATAATTGCCAATTTTACATTACTTATTTTATATCACATCAGATAATATATACAGGGTGCTCACTTCTTCGAAGGGACAGTATTGCTATATCGGAAACTAATCTATCTTCTGTATTTATTGAAAATACATATTAACTATTGATAGATGTACATAGGTATTATGCCGTTTTTCTGCCAAGACAAGAAAACATGAAATAAGTCCTGTTAGTAAAACCATGCATGGACAAAATTTCAGTTTTCTTTTTTTTCTGGTCTAATAATAGTTAAGTATTTTCAAAAAAAATATTTAAATTAAAAAAAAATATTTTATTTCACTTATACTCGTATTTAACGCACATTTACATTCAAGTTTTTATTTACGTTGAGTTCTAAGATCCCCTATACTACGTTTATGAAGACGATTCCCCCATAATGTGATGTTATGAAAGCACCGGCATTTACTTGTGAAAAGATCGGCTTTAATTGCCTTTCTTCCATGGTGTGGCACAAGTTTATACCATCGTAAGAGTTCAAAAAAAAAACACCCAATTTTCTTGTATTCCAATTTTTGCCCTTTTAAATAAATAAATGTTTTAAGGTTCTTAAAATATAATTTTTCATTTTTATTAGAATTAAATGTAGTAAAAAAAATCGTTTCCAAAGAATTAAAAAAAAGTATTTGTCAAAGAGCAAATGAGTATATATTAAAAAAATAAATTGAATTAAGTCATTTTCTTTAGGCACAAAAAATACTTTGTAATAATAATACTTTTCCAAAAAAAAAAACAGCATACATATTTAACATACCTATAGGATGTAATGAGGAATCGTGTTTTTAATAAACCACTGTACATTTTCCAATTTATCCTATCGTAACCTACATATTTAATATGCGTAGCACTTAACATTAATTCAATATTATTTTTAGATCCAATGAAATGCAAATTTCCATTAACGAAAGCTCAATAATTTCATTTTAACAATAATATGACGGGCAAATCAGAATATAGATACTAACAGGCCTAACTGCAGCAGCGGCAAATATTCTATTTCGTATCGATATTATGCAAATGTGTCAGAAATAACTGGAATTGATGTTTAATTTCTCTGTTAGTATCATTAAAACATTATGGTGATGAAGTTTGTGCTACAGAAATTTATGCAGCAAACATTAATTTCGGACTGAAACTGTTTTGTCTCTATTATCTATACCGAATGAATATGTAGGTTTATTTTAACATCAACGTGATGACAAAATTACAACATCGTGTTATAAACTCTATAAAGGTTATGAAATATAGTATGAGTACTTTAAATATCGATAATCTTAAGTTTCATTTTTTGATCTCTTTCCGATAAAACACACATTAATTATCAGTTATTTTTAAGCATAGTGCTTATTTTATATTTAGCAGGTATGTTGAGTGTTTACATATGAATAAAATTTCGAATATTATATATATAGCAAAAAAAAATATGTTGAAACATTATTTTTTTCTTAATATCTTTTTCTGGGTTTTTATAAGTTTTTGCATTTGACTTGCATCTACATTTATGCATATTTTTTACTTAAACTTAACACTAAAAAATAACTCCATAAAGATATGGCATTAAGTATATGGAAAAAATATCTGGAATATTTGTATGTTATTTTTGTCGTGAAGTTTGATTTACAAAAAGTCCAACAATGTTTATCTACTATTGTTCGAAACAGCTAAAACTAAGTTTTCATTTTTTCTACTCTTTTCAGCTTGTTTCAAGAATTTCTCGGAAATGTTGAGTGCTTTTAGTAATTTTTTATTATTTTATTTTAAATAGCTTATTAATGATATTAATCAACAAACTTATTTTCTTCAGTTTTTATTGAATATTTTCTTTAATTTCAGGTCGACCAATTTCTTGGTCTATGCTTGCCCCCTCAATAACGCCTAAGAGAAATCATGATGGACCCAATAATCCTGGATTAAGAATTTATAAATTTGATAGGGATTCTGGACAGGTAAATATTTTTTTAAGAGCCTACCCGATATTTTGATTAAAGTTTTATTAAGGGATCAGTACGAAATAAAAACGTAGAAAACGTGTTTCGTTGATTACGTACCAAAAATGTTAAATAAATCGACATTTCACCTATTTTCAAATATGCTTAAAAATCTTAAGAAGTGGCTGTTAAACATGAAAAATTGACTTTTAACAAGAACTAGACTGTAATTTAAAAATTAAAGTGGAAAAATCCTTTTGATTGTCTTTGTTTTGTCTTATTTGTGTGCATAGTCTGTACGGTACAAAATAAAAAAATCCTTTAAAAATAATGTTTAATAATTATATTTTCTAATGGCTTTTCCTTATGTAATTTTTTTTTTGTAAGAAATTAATTATTCTAATATACGTATATGAAATGTTAACTTACAAATTTTTAAGATTTTTTTTCTTTTTTTAAGAATTATTCTCGCCTGATAATCGCCTTTATATAATTTTTTTTATATAAAATAAATACTGAAAATATAATTGAAAAAAATTTATATAAAGATTTTTATTATGCAGCCATGTGGCTCTTTATTGCTCAAAGCGAAATATTGAAAATAAAATTTAATGAATGAACATTCTGTTCATGTGCTTGGGTAGTTTTATCTTTTATACTAATTTTCTTTTAAAAATATAATGATATTTTTAACGAAGTTTCGCTGAATTATTCCCATAAAATCCTGTAATCAAAACAAATTCTGTTAACAAGCAATAAAAATTTCGAACTATAATACCAAGAAAACATAATTATAATTGAAATTTCTATTTTAATCAAGAATCTGTAATATAAGGTATCGAGAATATGCTTGATATAAAATAGTAAATAAATAAGATAAAAATAGAACAAAAATTGTTATTTTAGGAGGGTATTTATATGGATGTACTTTATTCTCTCTGAATATTTTGAATTTTAACTTCCAGGAAAAAAACTCTTATTAGGTAATAGAATACGTTTGTTAAAAAGCGTCTCAAGTTAATAAAATATTTTTTGCAAAAAACTCATAAAAATTTTATTTATATACAGATAATATTATTGATGTTTTTCATTGATATTGATAAGCAATTCAGTTTAAAACAACCATGCATAAAAAATATTATAAAAGTAACAAAATTGTTTAAAAAGTGAAAAATAATATATGAAATAAGCAGTTAGATGACAACAAAGACTTAGTTGTATATCAGCTATCTTCTCGTAATGGCATAAAATCATTTAAAGTTGGTGTAAGTGACAAATATTATAACATAATTTCTGATCAATCTTTTTGGCCCGATGGAATTGTATTTCGTCCATTTGAATATAAACCCAGAAATTCAAATGTAAATTTTCAAAGACCAAATGTAAACATACAAGGCAATTGATAGCTCTTAATGAGGTGACAGTTTATTATCAGAATGTAAATGTAGTTGGTTGAAGTTTGCAAAAATGCTTCAACTTTAGTATATGGTGTGATGATGTTAAGTGAAACTTCATTGAACAGCAACTTCTTGGACAGTGAACTGGGTCTGCATAGCTTTACTATTTATAGACGGGACAGATGTCTTGAACGGACTGGTAAAACCAGGAATGGTGGAGTACTTATTGCTGTTCGCTGATCTCTAGAGTCTGAATTGCTGCCTGTGGCTCATGAAGAATCTGAAGCCATCTGGGTTTCCGTTATTTTTGGTAAAGTGAGACGAGTTTTTTGTTGCTTTTACACACCTCCCAATTCTTAACCCGAAGACTACCAACATTTTTGTGAGACAACCGAGAGGGTGGCCGAAGACTTTGGTGACAGCTCAATTTTGATTGCCGGTGATTTTAATCTACCAAAATTGACTTGGTGTAATGACTCTCTTGGAATGTTTAGTAGTGGTGTTGCGGGGCCTGCAGAATCTTTACTAGAAACAATGCCATACCTTAACATGTATCAGATCAATAACATTCAAAATGCAAATGGGGATATCTAGATCTAGTTTTTAGTAACAATAATAATGATACCCTATCATGCTCAAATGATCTTTTAGTTAAATGTGATCGACATCATCCTACATTGATGATTTTTATAAAGTTAAACAATTTTGAATCTCTTGATTATTGTGAAGAAATACACGACTTCAAGAATGCAGATTATGCCGGTCTTAACAGCTACCTTCTTGATGCGGATTGGGATAGTTTATTCTCGTCTGATGTTAACGCTAATGTGGACTGTTTGTATAATGCATTGGACAACGCTTTCACCTATTTTGTACCTATCATAAAAATTAACAATAAATTCAAGTTTCCAATATGGTCCAGCGCAGAATTGAAATCAAATGTCTTGCAAAAAAGATTGGCACATGCAAAGTATAAACAGTCTAAGGCCGTTGAAGACTATGAAATGTTCAGTAATCTTAGAGCAATCTGTAAAAATCAGGCCGATCAGTGCAACTCAAACTAAATTGAGCAAACCCAATCTTCTATTTCCGGTGACCCTAAATATTTCTGGAAATATATAAGAGATAAGACACAAAATAACAGTTTTCCATCTACTGTGAAATATTTAGATGCAGTGGGTGAAAATGGCTATGGAATAGCATCTTTGTTTGTACAATATTTTTCTTCAGTACGCATTGCAATTTACGCATTGCATGTTATTTTGATATTAATGAAATGCATGTACAAATATCTGAAGTCTTTGAAAAGTTAACCAATGTCAATGTTAATAAGGGCCCTGGGCCTGACTGTATTCCAGCTGTCTTTATAAAACACTGTGCTTTTGCATTGGCACGTGCACTATGGCTGATTTATAATTTGTCTTTCAAGACAGGTAGATTTTCCAACCTCATGGAAGTTAAATTATTTGACTCTTATATTTAAGAATACAGGTCAGAGGGATGATGTGAAAAACTATCGTCCTGTTTCTCTGGCTTGTCACTTTGCAAAGGTTCTTGAAAGTTTTGTCACAGATTTTTTATCAGAGAAATTTAAAAACATAATCTTAACTAGGCAGCATGGGTTTGTCAGGGGTAGGTCCATTACCACTAATTTGTTGCTTTACCAAACAGCTTTGTTGGGGGCCTTGGAGAGCGGTATGTCAGTTGATTCCATATATACTGACTTTTCCAAGGCCTTTGACAGGGTTAATCATGCTCTCCTGGTTGCAAAGTTGTCACTCTATGGCATTGGTGGTTGTCTTTTGGCCTGGTAGAAGTCATATCTGTCTGGAAGAACACAGATTGTAAAGGTAAATAACTTTTATTCTAGTCCTTTTCCAGTGAATGGGGTTCCTCAGGGTGCCCATCTTGCCCCTTTTTTATTTAATCTTTTTATTAATGATGTTGTTCATTGTTTTGATTATTGCAATGTGTTGCTTTTTGCTGATCATGTTAAGATATTTAGAATTATAGACAGTAACTTGACACATCATGAATTTTGTTCTGATCTTCACAAATTTGAGTTATGGTGCAAGAACAATAGAATGGTCCTAAATGCTAAAAAATGCTGAAAGATGAAAGAAGTTTTAGTCCACCATTTCATCAGTACCATCTAATGAGTTCACTTATTGATAAGGTATCAGAGATACGTGATCTTGGGGTGCTTTTTGATTGCAGACTAACTTTTTCAAAAAATATTGAAAACCTGTGTAATAAGGCTTACAAAATGTTGGGTTTTATTAAGAGGCACATTCATGATTTCAGCAGTATTGATTCCATCAAACTTCTGTAATTTTTCATTGGTTCGCAGTCAACTTGAGTCGAATTCATGTATATGGTCACCTTATTATGCTAAATATATAATGCGTCTAGAAAAATTTTAACGTAAATTCATAAGATACATTGCTTACAAGCTTAATATTCCTTGTATTGATATTAATTACAGTGAAATGTATATATTGCTGAACATTGAAAAGTTGGAGACTCGACGTAAAAACTGCGATATTGTCACAACATACAAGATTCTTCACAATCTAATACAGTCTCCCGAGTTGTTGTGTCAGCTTAATTTAAATGTTCCTCCTACTACAGTGCTCAGCCAGACTAGATTATTCTACCTTGAACAAAATCGTACACTGTATGGTGAAAACTGTGCAATAGGTAGAATGATGATTAACTCAAATAGTGTCAGTATAGATTTGTTTCATTGTTCTCTGAGTTCACTTCAACGAGTTTTAAAATCTGCTTAAGTGCAATATAATTTTATATCTTTAGATATTTAATGATAGTACTAATACTTCAAGTGCTTTATTGCGATATAAAATCTTATTTTGTTGAATATTTTATATACTATATTTATTTTGTAAATTGTTGTTTAAAAATGTTTTTAAGAATTAAATTTACTAGAAATTTACTTCTCTCTAAAAATTAAATTTACTAGAAAGCCTGTTTCTAGTAATTTTTGTGAGCAACTCGTATATGCGAGTAAATTAATTGAACGATAGTTTTCTATGTTGTTGATATCTCGTTTTTTGTATAGTAATATGACTTTTACGTTTTTATAGTTTTCTAGAGTTATTTCTAGTTATTTCTGTTTAGCAAACCGTACACCCTCTCATCTTTATTATTTCATTCATAATTCTTTCTTTGCCCGAGCTTTTCTTGCTTGTCATCTGGTTCAGTGCTTTTTTTAATTCCTATATCCTATAATATCTTATATTTTAGATTAGGCATCTATTATATTGATGGTTCTGAGCTTTGAAGTTTTTGTAGGAAGTTTGTATAATGATTGTGATTTCTTCCCGGTTATTTACCAGTGTCATAGCTTTTGGATTTTTCTTTTATCTCTTCTGTAATAATTTTTCCAGGTACCATAAATCAGGTTGATAAATGCAATGATAAAAGTAATGCAAAAACAAACTCGTCTACCTTGACGGTTCCTCGAAGAAGTCAAATTTCTAAAGCCTCTGGCTATAGGTGCCTTAAATAAATGCTTCCATATAAAGTATCTTTTATAATTATCCCTAAGTGAGACATATAAACACCAAATAATGCATGTTAGAGTACATTAAACTAGTATAAGGCATTGTTTCAATAGTTTTTAGAAAAGAAATGATACTGATAATTATAAGATTTTAAATAAGTTAATACTAACACAGCTGTTTTAAGAAAATAGAATAAAGTTAAACCGTACTGACTGAGTTGATTAAGGTAAACAGACTCAATTGTTACATAGGTGCCAAAAAAATCAATACTTGGTAGTTTACAATTAAATTCCAGCTAATAATACTTAGGTTAACAATAACAATTCATCCAGGTTCCCGGTCCAAGATCCATAAATTGATCGCTATTAAAACTTTGAAGATTCGTCTTCTGCTGCATCATAACAATAAAAAATATTGGAAAAATACTTTGGTTGAATCAAAGTAAATATAGCGTTAGCCTAATTTTTTTTAGGTTTAAACTTTGGGAAAGTATTGTATATTGGCCTGTTACACAAAGTCTTGCGAGACCCTGCTAGATGAGGAATTTAAAAAATGCCTGTTGAAGATTTCATTCATACAGCTGGAATTTCAACTGAAAATAATTCGTAATAACTTCGATTTTAAAACTTTAATGTTTTTAATATCCTTAACAGTGCTTTTTTACTAGATTTGTATTGTATCGCCCAATGTAAGCAAAAACGTTTTTTTTAAGTTACAAAAATTTACATAAAGTTTCAAATATAAAACTAGTCAATAATTTGGCCAATTATTACTTCTTATTATTGCGAAGGGTTGTTGGGTGGGGTCAGAAATAAAACAGAAACCTGTTTGCTTAAATGTCGACGTTTCGACTTATATTAAATCATCCTCAGGACACTGAAATGGATTCAAGTATTCACAAAGATAAAAAAAGTAATTTCAAGTACATAAAAAACACTATTAAAATAAATTTTCTTTACGCGTACAAAAATTAAAACAACATAAAACAAAAACCACGACACAGTTGAATTTACATTCAGGTACAATCCCTTAAAAAATATTTTATAAATAAAAATATAAAATTTATTTTTTATACATTACACCTCTTACCTAAGTCTAGATTTCTTTAGTTATAATTTTAATTTCTCTTAGTTATAATTTCTGACCCCACCCAACAACCCTCCGCAATATTGAAGATATTGGGTCACAAACACGAAACTGAAAATTACTTCTTATAACTACTTTATCTGACCGTTCTTGCTTATCTTTTATTTATCTAAAATTTTAAATAGTAACATCGAAGTCAAAACATCTAAAGTATCAAAAAAAAATTGTATAAGATTCTTTATTTTTATTTTCGCTCTATCTCGACGCTATGTCTGACAAATATTAATATTATTATTAATTAGTAAAAACTATTAATTTTTGGATTAGTTGTATTTATACAAACTGATGTTTATTTTCATATCTAACTAAGACAAGATATTCAACTTTTTTATTAACATTTTTAATTTTTTCTATTCTTATATTCAGGACTAATTTTTGAATATCCTGTGTATTAATTTTCAACAAATTTAGTCACAAGATATGTGTCTTCTCTTCCAAACAGTAAACTCTAGTTCGTATTAAAAACTTTTGTTTAGAAAAAACTTATGACGTTTTCAAATTTTCAAATGCTTCCAAAACCTACTTTTTAAGAAATCCATCACCGCAGTTCATCCTGAGATACCCTATATATATCTGTCAAAAATTGGTTTACTGTATTCTCCATGTTACTTTATTCTCAAAAATAATTAACGTGCCTGAAATTGTAAAAATTATTTACTTATTCAGTCTTTCTTGAATCTCTATTCCATCATTAAGGAATAAGTTGATTTTACTATTTTTACTCAAAAAAAAACACTTTTTGTGTAACGTAATAAACTTGTGCTATAGCAACTAAAAGGAAGTGCTCGAGATCTTCTCTTATCTTGCTAACAACGACGGCGTCTGGCTCGGATTTCCTCACCCATAAACCTATTTTAGCACCATATTCGAAAACCATATACATACGGAGCTATAGAGGTGTGCGAGAGAACCAAGAACGATCAGATATCTGCAAGTCTCATTTCCGTATCCGCACTCACACTTCCTTTCCGATGATGGCAGCGTGAGAGCTGGTTTATACGTAAAGGATTTCGGGATCATGAGGGTCTCGACAGAGTTTAAATAAATTATGAAAGTACCGCAATAAAAGTTATTATTAAACCAGGTTAAAAAAACGCAAATATTAAGTTTACTCTATGTTGACTGAGGATAAATCTTTAACTTTAGAGCTATATATCCTCAGGCAATGACAAAAGATGAATACAATTTTACACTCACACCAAGATAAAATATAAGTAATTTAAAATTCATTTTACATATCATTAAACAAAAAGGATTATGGAAATGTTGTTTACAGAAGTTCACTTACAGCGTAAACGGCAAATTCTATTCAAAAATTACAGAACTCCTGTTTACGTTTTTTTTTAATATAACATACAGGAACAAATGACGCCTTACTTGAATAGCCTTTCCATTTTATCAATGACTAACAGGTGAAAATGTCATTCGCTGAGTTTTGTGCATAGAGTTTTAAAAACTGGTCAGCTACCTTATTTGTGTCAGTTATTTTACTGTAGTCGACATAACTATGATACGAGGCATATAAATAATTTGTTAGTTCCGCAATCATTCAGTTACGTAGCTATTAAGTTATAGAATGAACTAATAAAATAAATGAACGAAATAAAATTACAAACATATACATTTACATTTAGGAACAAGGAAATATCTTGTGATTTATATATTTTATTTTTTTTGTATATCTTGTTATATCATTATAAGTAAAAATAATTATTTTATAAAAAATAAAAATTGAATCCCTCCATTATTTTTTAATTGAATGTATATGTGATTGAATTGATCTATGTATCACAGGTTATTGCTTTGATTAAATCTATTATAGATTTCTAATTAATACAATACAAGTTATGTACATCTACGGTTTCTTTTAGCTTTTTAAGTGAAATAATTTAAGAGAACTGATTACTCCGTGTGTTCATACATAAAACTTTTTCAGATTTTATTTTATTTTGCTTTATTGTAAATCTAGGTTTAGATTTAGGTTTAATATAGACTTAGGTCTTAATTTATATAAGTATAAGATTTTTTTATTAGACACTTTTATATTGCTGAAATTAGTATATTTATACTTTTAACGATCGTCTTTGTGGTGTTGCATGTATCTGTGTATCGATTTTTTATAATCGCGATGCCTTCGTTATTTGTCCTTTTTCGAAGAATTGATAAGATTATTCCTGTATTACTTACTGTATTTTATGTATATATTTTGGACAAATAAAAAGGATTTTTTTTTAAGTAAAATAAAACTCAACTCAAGTCATTCATCACCAAACTGTTAAAATAGATAGTTAATTAACAATATTTGTTTTCGTTATTTCTACATTTTCCATATGTTTATTTTACGAATAGTTATACTAATTTATCCGAACGGAAAAATGAATTATACATTGCACGATAACGTCTCCATACAATTTTATTATTGTCAAATTCATGCCAAAAAAAATGTCAGACATTTGGTTGTGTAAATCACTGGATTCTACTGGAGAAACTTTACCATTATGGGTTTGCAGGTATTGCCTTACCTTAGTTTGAGTCTTATCTCTCTGGTCGTAGAAAAAGTCTGCATAAATTCTGCTCAGTCTAAGACTCTGGTAAATTGTTGGGGAGCCCCATAACGACTTTAGCTGACATTAATATAATTTTGTGTTATTATAACTTACACGCAAATAAAACAAAATCTTTTAAGTAATTTTTAACAGCAATCAACCATTAATTTAAAAAACAAACTCTTTTGTTACCAATACTACGAAAACATAAATTGGTAGTTTGCTTAAGAGACCTGAAATTATTATAAAATAAATCGCATTGCTAGCAAAATTGCGGAGAAACATTTTTAATATCAACTGTTACTTCCAACGATTGTATATTTTTTTGTTTGCATGTGTTTTTGGGGAATTCTCATCCTATTCCTATAAGAGCGTATTGTAATTCGTTCGCATCTGGACTTAACCCAGGCCACTCCAAAAGAAGAATATCTACATCGTTTAAGTATTCATGAGTAATTCTCGCGGTGTGGCGTCTTATTCAGTCTAATTATTATGCATCAGAATCAAATTATTTGCAAGAATTTGATTCTGATGCACCTTTTTTAAGAACCTATTAAGGGTGGTTTGTTTTGAAATGAAAGCAGTGTATAATCTTAAATATGATCTAAATAAATTACTACTTTGCAACTCTTAGTAATACTGTTAGAAGTGTCTCAATATTGTAGAGCATTGAGACGATTCTAGTTACAGTTCAGTTTCTACAGCTAGTTAACAGCTAGTTAAGCGAAATAACTAATTGTTTTCTTTTTATCATTAACGTTGTATCTAATTTTTTTTTCCTAAATACCTTCATTCAATCATCATTAACTTAATGTGGATATTTTAATTAATGTGGAAACTTTTAAAAACTGCTGAAAAAATATTATATGATAATAGTACAAATTGGGATAAATAGACCAGATTGTGTTTCAGTCACAAACTCCAACAATAAAACTTATCGTTGTTGCAGGTGTTTGACTACACTCAGTATTACCTTGATTTATCAGCTGCCAACAGCAACGGCAAAGCTGAGTGGGTGGTGGAGTATAACTTTAGCACTTACTATGGAATTAACGATATTACGCCCTTAAATTTGCATACGTTGGCCGACAAGTTTACGCAAGAAAGTGGGTCTGGTGAAAATGGAGTTTTTACTAAGTAAGTATTTTTTTGTTGTATAGCTAATATTAGTTTTGATTTTATGTATAGGTTTATTTATTTACGATTTCAAAGCTGAATAATATTATTTTGTTAAAATTTCGCAAAAGTGAAAAAAGGTTTAAAATTATTGAATCTTTCAAATACTAATTTTAAAAATTGTATTTATTTATATTTAATATTTTTGTATATTAGTATTTTATGGATAAAAATATTTTTTTAAGAATTAATTCTTACCGAGGAGGTTTCAATTAGCTGAGAATAAGACTATTCAAGACTTATAGGTTATTTATAATGTTTATCAAATCATTTTTTAAAATGATATCTTTAAAATCATCCGTAATATTAATCGAACAAATGTTAACGATAACATTAAATTAGGGGACAAAGGAATTTTAGTTGTCGGCAAGTGGAAACACACACACTATTTAACTTGGTATATTAAATTTTTTTTAATTGGTGGTTTGTTGCTGGTGTCTTAATTATTAGAATAAGGGTAAACTACAAAGGCTTAAAAACCCTTAACTCTTACTAAAGCTTTTACTAGTTCTATGTTGTTAGTATTTCAGATCATGACTGGTTTTTGTTTTTATAATATTATTAATCTCTTTATATTCAGGGGTGCCTTAAAAATGTTTCTTTTTTTGTTCAAAATGTATTTTGATTTTTTACTCATTTTTGTTTTTCTGGGATTTCTCGTTGTTTTTGATAGCCCTTTTTATTTTAGTTTCTAGGTGTTTTACTTTCATCTGGGTTAATTTTATTCTTTATTTGAAAACTTACTTTTGAGATCATTTTGGTCATTATGGATTATTTGTTGAATTGTTTTCTCCGCGGGAAACCTTTGGTTTTTGATTATTTTCTTGCATCTTGATTTAGAATTGATTTTAATTTTTGCTTTTACTAACCTGTTATCGATACCGGTGTTCAAGCGATTTAGGACTGAGACATCTTTTACTGCGTGTTTTTAATTAGTTAGTATATAGTCAATCTCATTCAGTATTTGAATTTGCACTATATTAATTACTGAAATAAGTTTTCCTAATAATACTAGCCCTAGTCTGCACTGTACAAGAGTGTGATATGTCTTATAGCTTTTCATGTTATATGTTGTAGATAATAAAAGCTTTAATCAAAAAATTTAAATCAATAACTACAAAAAATAGTTAAAAACTTACAATAAATACTAGTTAATCATCTCTAAAAAACTCCTTAAATTTTATTTACAGAAACGGTATTTGTTTACCTTCTGAGTGTTGAACGTATCGAAATTAGTGTGTTCTATCAGAAGAAATTCATTCTAGTTTTTTTCAAATGTGTCGGGTTAATTAAACGACTTATATAGTAAATAAGTAAAGTGATTAATCATCGCGAAAAAAATCCTAAAATTTCAGTTAAATCAACGGTGTTTTTTACCTTCTGTTCCTTAAAGAAATTATTGGTAAATTTTTTTTAGAATAAAATTTATATAATTTTATTAGTTGTTTCGAAATTGCAAAATCAGTAAGCAGTAATTTTTTTGTAATAAGAATAATATTTAATTTTCTCTCTTATATAGCCATCTCAGTTTGAGGTGTCAGACAGAATGCATAATTAATATACACATTAACATACAGAATGCATAATTAATAGACATATTCAAATGATGTTTGTTCAATATATATTGATAAGCAATTCCAAAAATATATGATTTTTAGAAAAAGAATTGAATTGAATTTATGATATATAAAAAATTATCTCTCTCTCTTTCTGGTTTTAGAAATAATATTATTTAATGCAGGTAACTATTTTAAGGAACTGCTAAAAATGTTTCTAATTACAGTTCTTCAGTAACAATAGATTTATTTACTGATGAACGTTGTACGCCAAACGTTACCCTTTTTTTGTACGTAGTTTAAACGGTAAATTAGTTTTATAGGAAACTGTTATTTATTTATTTATTTATTTTTTATACAAAAAAATTGTAAGCAACAAACTTAGCAAGCTTATCCAAGCAGTTTAACTTAATTTCAAATTGATTATGCGATCCTACGAATAAATATACTATTTCGATTTTTTATTTTAAGCAAACATATTTTGCAAAAAATTTTTTTTTCCTCTTTTAATTATATTAAGCATTAACATAACAAGCGCTTATAGTTCCAATGAAAAAACTTTATTTTCCCACTGCACGTACCTATTACATGCAGCAAGAATTTTTTTCATAAAAATTCTTCACTGCTATTAAATACCAAGTACATAATATTATAAAATACATGCTCGAATATGCGTGTACTATCGCGTTATATGAAACCATTTATGTAATGAAATTTTAACTAAGCTTAAATACGTTCAATATATTTACAAAATAACTTTTTTTAAATATCATAATCCTGGTTGTAATCACTTTTTTAATTGAACTTTTATTTAGGCTTTGGCTCTTAAGTTTTAAAAGCAAGAAAACGAAATTTTATTAATATTTTATTTTTTGGTAGCCTGCTTAGTTAAATAGTTTTAGGAAATAAAATCTTCAGATACCTTAAAGTTTAATTAGTTTCTCTGATAGAATTAATTTGACTTTTTTTTGAACTGATTTCTTGTTATATAAAAGGTTC
Organism: Anthonomus grandis grandis; assembly: GCF_022605725.1. NCBI lineage: Eukaryota > Metazoa > Arthropoda > Insecta > Coleoptera > Curculionidae > Anthonomus > Anthonomus grandis. The sequence goes on along the minus strand of NC_065554.1, from coordinate 17,250,446 downwards.
TTATATAAAATGTACACTGTTAACAATACAATTGTAATAGTGTATTATTCATGAAGATGAGTAAAATCGGTTGCTTTGTTCTAGTTATTCGAATAAAAAATAATATTTTATAATCTATTAGCTAAGACTAATAGATTATATTAGCTAAAGCTAATAGATTAGCTTCGATATAATATGATCCCTCTATTATGAAATGCATAACTTTAAAAAAGATGACTCACAAGGATTTATAAAATAGAATGGAAGTGTAAAATGCAATAATTTTTTTATTTTATTATGATTATTATTATTATGATTATTACTTTTAGTCGCGTTAAATGAAAAGTCTATGGCTGAAGATGGCAACGTAAAATTAAAACATACTACAGTCAAAACTAAACATTTTACGTAAACTAAAAGGTGAAGTCTATATTAAGACATTAAAGGCTTAAAGGCTTTTGATTTTTCGACTAAGAGTCCCTTCTACTTTATGGAATACTTCTTTGGGGCGCAGGTAAAATGTGAATGTGATCTGTAAGGCACGAAAAGGGGTAAACCGCAATATTTTTGGTCTGCATCTACGTACGTCCTGCAGACCATTTTTCGACAGAAACTACAAATACTCTCGGTAACTTTCCTTTGCTTACTAAATTATGTAATGAAAAGTCTTAAATTATTTCAAACAAATTCTGGTAAATATTTTATTGATATAGGAATAGTTAGTTAATTTTTTTTTACAGAGGACCACAATACAAATGTTAAAGAGGACTATTAACTTGACAGTTAATAACTCTAGGTAGATTTGATCGAGACGTCAAGGATTTTCTTAAGCAGTTAAATTTTTATTGTTTAAATTTTAATTTTTGACAGAATTCTTTTAGTACAAACTATGTTATATTATATGAAACACACTTTGTGTAACTTACGACGTTACTTTGTCATATAGTATTTAGAGTTTTGTGGAATTGGAAATAACGACATAATATTATTCCTATAAATATATGTATAGTAAGTATTTTTTTTTTCAGATATTACAAAGCCAATTCAGTACGTATCAACAATAAAGCATCATACAACTGCGATGATACATGTGCACATATGCACTATTGCGCAATTACTAGAATCGATTATGAAGAGCACGAGCAATGTTTGAAGATTGCCGCTAGTGCACTTGCATCTTCTTCTTCGTATTTAGTTTTAGGGACGGTATTTAGGTTGCTTCTGACCGGATCATTTTGCTTAGTATTTAGGTTTGCAGACTAAATATTTATAGCGTTAAATTCTGCTAAGAAAATATCAAGAATATAAATTAACTTTTTAAATTTAAAATTGTTTAGGTTTATGTAAATAGGTTTTATTATGTGAAAAAATTTGGCTGCATGAATTTTAGGAAAACTTTTTTCGGATCTATTAGTAAAATTTAAATATTCTCTAAAAAATGTAAAATTATTTGTTGATCTCTTAAATTTCATGTAGCTCTATAAATAAATATTACTATATGTAAATTTTGATATATGGCTGTGGTTTTTTACACGTACCTACTAAGTTGATACATATTATATTATATTAAATATATTTAACAAATGTGTAGGCTTTCATTGTATGTAATCAAGTGTTAATATTAATACAAGTATAGTTAATTAAGCTGTATATAGTCGTAAAAATTATAAGAAACATATGTACGATGAATAAAAAAATATTATGTGCGTAAATGGTTTGTATATTATATTATAATAAAATGCTGATTTTTTTTTGCCTAAATATTTTTGGTAAATATGTTTAAAGCATTAAACATAAATAAAGAGAATAGATTAACGGAAATAGATATTTATCTGCTTGCTCAATAAGAGAAAATGTGGTTAAAAAACGTATGCCAAAATTAAATAATATATTCTTTATATAGATTGAAACCATTTATTATAAATTATTTCAATGATTAAATAATTTCATAAATATAAAAATTAAACACCCGCTAACTATTATCAATTTTGGAGTAAAAAATTTCACTTCGATAAAAACACACTTTTAAATTTTTTAAGTACCTACTTATAGAGTGAATTATCTCAAATTTAAACTAATAAATGTATGCTGCTAGTATTATTTTATACTTTAAAAACCACTCTTTTTTTACAACTTCAGTAAATAATTTATATATTATTATATATGGGAATTTTTCATATTATTGCAGGCATATTAAAGATATATTAAGGAAAATTGTAAAAATAAATTTTTTTTTTTTTTATTAAACTTTTTAATTTATGACTTAGAACATTTTTATATAAAATAGCATTCACATAGAAATTAAAATAGAAGACCTGAATTTGAAAAAACCCCGTATTTATCATAATGATTATTTCTGTTCCAAGAAAACTAGTTTAAATTTAAACACTAAAATTAGAAATGAAACAGCTGAACTACGGATCAAATTATCAAATGCATGAAGTTTTAGCAAAAAAAAAAAACATTTTTTTACGAAATTCATTTTTAAGTAACTCTGGTTGTATAATAAATTAATTTAAAACTCATAAAAAAGGAAATAAAAACCAGTTTATATCAGTCGAAACTTCGGTCATATTAAAGTATCTTCTCCTTCTTGCTTTCTGAGAAATTCAAAATTTATATTTTTTTGTTTTTGAGTAAAATTTTCAGTTTAAATTATATTTACAATTAATCGTTTTATTTGAGTGAATCTTGGCTATATTAATTTAGTGGTACATATTATAAATAAACTTAGAAATGGCAACAAAAAAGCATTAATCTTGTAACTTCTTTATTATTTAGCAGATTTTAAATTGTAAGTAAAATTTAGCAGAAACATTATTATAATTTTTTATTAAATTAGTTTGTTATTCATTCTAAAATCTAATATATCTGTTTAAATAAATACTTTTTATACATTTTTGATCAAGGTGTCCCAAAATCAAGGATGATCAAAAGTTACGGTTTAATTTAAGCAAAATAGCGTAGCTTACTTACTGACACTCTCTAATAAAAACTGAAAAAACTTTTTAAGAAAATGGTTTAAATCATGCAATGAAATTTTTTTATACATACTTCTTTATGATCCTTTTATAATTAATCTAGAAAAAAGTTAATTTTGGCCACTTTAATCCTCTAAAAGTGTTAAAGTCATATAGTAGATAAGCCACTAATATATTAAAATTAACGTTTTTCTTCTAAGTAATTAAATATAAGAATGGTTTCAAGAAATGTTCCAAACTCTGTTAAATTTCATTTTACACACATGATGATGTGGTTTTTAAAATAAATATAAATCTTCCATCTACGAGCATTTTAGTATACTTAAAAAGATGTTAATACTGTTTTCTCTTTCTTACTTTGCTTATAGGGTTTAGCTCTTAGATTAGTACATACAAAAAAACATTTTTCACTTGTATTATCTGTGATAATTTATTATGTAATTATACGTGAAACTGGTCCAATAGTGCTATTTTTGTTTTCGAAATTGCATTGGTTTAAGCTAGGTGCTTTAATATAGGTAAACTATGTACTTTGGTGTTTTCTTTTATTTATTAACAAGTGCGAGCAAGGTAATTGTTGTTAAAAATATATATATAATTAAATAATAAATCTATATTAATTGTCTTTTGTGTATTATTTAAAAAAAATAAATATCTAACTCTGACTAGCACATTAACAATAGATTCCTATAGAGAATTGGTAATATAAGGTGTTCCGAAATTAAATCGAAATATTTTATCACCTGCATCTGCAGCTATAAATAATACAAAAGCGTCATATACAGTAACGTGGCCTGGTCATAATTATATCAAATTTAAAGCACGTTTTACTATTTTGTTATTAAGTAATTTTATAGCAATTTGTGCTAAGGTTTAAACAAGATTGGATAAAATTTGTGGTGGGTAGATATAACAATCTTACTTATTTTTTTTGTTAGATATAGGTAAAAAACCGACCTCAAACAATCAATTTATACAGGATGTTCCTGAAAAACGTGCTAATATTTAAGGGGGTGATTTCTGGACCTATTTTAAGAAAAAAGTTCTCATGAACATATGTTCTAAACGTCTTAACTTTTGAGATAAGGGTGTTAAAGTTTCCAAAAAAAATCAGTTTTTTAAACAAAATAATAGACATTTGTATGAAATTCAGTACATGCATCAAGACGCATTTTTTGATGTGCGAAAAAAAAGTTCTCTGCCCGTGGCGTCCCTACAGGTTTTCTCCTAAATATTTTTAGTCAAAAAAATATTATCCCACTGCTTTTTCCTAAAACAAAAACTATTTTTAAAATCCTCAAATACAGATCAATTTTTTAGCAAATTTTATCTCTTAGTTTTTTCCGTCTGACGCATGGTTTTTGCTTAAAAAAATAAGAAGCAAATTTATTTCCCTAAAAAGACAGCTCAACGGCCAGCCCATAGCAACGAGCAATAAAAAACATGTGTGAACAAAGAAGTGTAATTAAGTGAATCATGTTCTAGATTATGACTTAATTACACTTACATTGTAGCAGGATATAATTGCATATTTAAATGTAGTCTTAAGTTTTAAACAACTTTCGTTATTGTTAAAAATTAAGGTGCTTTACTTTCGAGCAAAATTTACCTTCTTTTGACAAGCCTCCTATACAACTAATATAGTTTGATATTTGATTATTACAGTTTACAATACAATATATACAAGTTTTGAATCATCTAGAATGTTTTATAAAGAATTTTTTTCCTAAAGCTAATAGTCAAAAAGTCTCCTATATTTTGCAAACTTTAAAACACACACTATATAAAACTATTTGAAAATCAGTTTTTCTAAATAAAGTTACCTCAATAAAACTGTCGTAAGTAGTGAAATCATTAGCCAAACATCAGGTTTTTTTCTTTAAACCTATGCTTAAGAACTCCTCTATATTACAGTAAGTAAGATAGAAAAATATTTTATTTGCCGCCCAAATTACGCTAAAAAAATATACTCGAACATTTCAAATCTTGAAATTTGATAGTTCTTCGACCTCTTTAAAATTTACTCTAGTTCAGAAGGTACTTGAAATTTTTTAGTACAGTACAAGATTTCCTTTATATAGAACCCTTATTTTTAATAATTTATGAAATAAATTATCTAAGAAAAGTAGCGAAAAATTCACTAAATTATTACGAAACTAAATTATATTTCAAAAACATTTTAATTTATTGGGAGAATTTCATTTGAAATCATCATTTAATCAAATATTTAATCTACATTTCTAAATAAATTCCCTAAATTATCTGTGCTATCAGGGTAATAACAATAGTTAATTTTGCATATCTGAAAATTTAATTATGGTCCTATATTTAAACAAAAACTTAATAGGTACATCTACTAAAACTGTAAAATTATTAAATTGAATTATAAAGTTTGCGATTGCCGCTTGTCCTCTATAATTGTTTTATAATTAATATATGATAATGAAAAATTTATAAAAACATATCTTCTTATTTTTCTCTGTACATAAAGCTCCTAATTTAATTAATTTGTTAAAATTATTTCAAAAAAATAGATAAACCTTTTTTTTCAAATTAGCTGGCGAAAATTGACCTAAGTTTGAAGAAAAAAATCAGTTTGAATATTTATATTTTCTGTTATATGGCTGCATACCATTTTAATTTTTGTGCAGGTCCGTATATATTTGGAAACATTCATAAATCATATAAGCTTACTGTGCTCCATTGTTGCCAAACGCCTTTAGAAGTAGTTAATCTTTTTAAAGTCCAATTTTTATTAACCTTTCCTATCTGTCAATATTAGCCGATGTATATAATTTTAGGCTATATATGAATAACTATGATTTACAGATTCTGTTCGAGTTCGCTTTTCTCATAGTGGCAAAGTATAGTTAAAAATACTCGACTTTAAGTCAGGAATGATAACCACTGTTTATGTAAAAAATTATTAAATTCTGAATTACTATTAATTAAAATTCACATAGGGACGTTACAAAAAATGTTGCAACGTTCATTTACTATTTGCCCTCTCTATACCAGTTGCCATTTTCAGAGCAGGTAGGATGTATCCTACCCTATAGGCAAAGTCTTTTTTTTCATCTTGTTGAAATATATAGAATTTGCTCTAGGTGTATTTTTTATAATATATTCCTAGCCGAGACTACTTAAAACAAAAATTTAGCCATGTAGTAATGTTATAAATTCAACTGTACATTATAACGTGATGTTTTTACGTGCAGCCTTTTTAGGGCTTAATGCATGAAGGCACTGAAACTAATTCCCAACTTGTTATAAAACTCTCACGTGCTTTACTTTATAAAATTTTTTACGAAGTTTAATAAAAGGTCACGCAATACGAGGGATTTTATTACTTTAAAAAAAAACTATTAAATCTTCTATATTTGTAAGGGTTTATGAAATAGAGAGACTAAATGAAAAAAAATCTGATTTAAAATTCCTACAAATTCGGTTTTAAATGCGAAACTTTATTGAACAGATGTAGGTCAACGATCCTAACTATATTAAGGCAATAACTTGCAACATAAGAAGTATAATATACAGGGTGTCCGAGACAAAACAGCCCACCATGAAATTCTTGAAAAGTGAATTGTTTAATCAATAACGTCCAAAAACGTTAAATTTAATATTAAGAAGGACATTTATTGTCAGAAATTGCGTTTCTCTAACGTCATCCACTTACTCCCCAGAGTCCCATGTCAATTTTTTTAAATAAGAATAGGGGTCGAGTGATACGTTGAATTAAAGGTAATTTTATTCTCTACATAGCCCTATTTTTATTTTTTTATGTTATCAATTTCCTTCTCAAGAAATATCAATGTGTTATCTCTAATAAAGAAAAAAATTAATTCCGAAAATTCGCAGTAAACACCTGCATATTTCAACGCTTTCGTTGGTATAGTTATTTTTATTGTGTTTTATTGATGTAAGCAATAACAACTAGCCCGAAATATTTCTTTAATCTAGTAGTGATATTGATAGTATTGATAACAAGGGTTTATACGCTGCAAAAAAGAATTGAGTTTGTGATTGAGTTTGTGGGTCTTTATTATCAACAAAATAAGTCTGCTATAGCAGCAGCACGTGCTTTTAATGGTCATCATCCAGATAAAAAGGTAAATCATCTTTATGTAATGGATTTTATGAGGAATTTTTAAGAAACGGAGTCAGTGCAAAACAGAAAAAATTAAGCTCAGCATCCATTGAGAAATGAAGTGGTAAAAATTGCAGTGTTGTGTCATGTTGAGATGGAACCTAATACATCTGCTCAAAAAATTGCTACCACATCTGGCGTGTATAAAAGTACCGTTCACAAAATTTTTAGAAGTACATAAATATCATCTGCAAAATCAAACTAGCACATGAGCTAAATGAAGATGATTTTGATCGTCGTGTACAATTTTGTGAGTACTTTAGTGACAAGTTAAATTGTGAGAAAAATTAACAATGTTTCTCGATTAATACTCCTTTTATTCACATAGTGGAGTCAATAGACACAACTATTGATACTGAAGCGATACTAACCATTTATTTCGACAAACACATACACAGCAACTTCAAAAATTTAATGTATAGGCTGGTATCCTAGAAACTCATATTATTGGACGTTTTTTTATTAATACAAATCTTAATGCTAAAAATTATTTAAAAATTCTGCAATACGCCATCAATCCCATATAACTAAGTCACTTAAACAAAATGATAATCTTTTAGAAAATTAACTAATATTTCAACAAGATGGGACACCACTCCATTATGCTGCTACGATTTGTCATTTTTTAAACGACGTATTTCCTGGACGATCGATTGGCCGAAGAGGTACCGTAGAATGGCCTGCTGGATCTCCTGATCTTACCCCTTTGGATTTTTTATTGGGTCATTTGAAAATCAAAGTTTGACTCTCTTGAAGATCTTTGAAATAGAGTTGTTAATGAATGTTAGTTAATAACGCCCGAAATGTTTGCTAATGTGCGCAGACGTTTTCAACCATAATTGTAATTATGTGTGGAGGTCAACAGAAATTATTTTTAACATTTAATAAAATAAGTCTTAAATAGTTTTTATTTTTTTCATTTAAAATTATTTTTATTTGTTTATCCACATTTATTCATATTTCTTAAGAACGAATTAATAAAATAAAAATACCTACAACTAGGTTCTACCTCTATTCCCATATTAAAAACTTGACATGGGTGCTCTGGGTAAGGGGATGACGCCAGACAAACGCAATTTCTGTTAGTAAATGTCCCTCTTAATATTAAATTTAACATGTTGGGCCGTTTGTGGCTAAACAATTTATTTTTTAAGATTTTCACAGTGGAATATTTTGCCTCGGGCACCCTGTATATTAGATAGGGTGTATTGCCTTAATATATAAATAGTTTTTACAGAAGAGGGACTTATTGGTTAAAATATAGTTGCATGCGAATAGGCAACAGCCGAAACTCTGTTAAGCCTTCCGTCCCTGGACGTTGTGACGCAGTTCGATGACACGAGGACTTTATATAGGCTACATGTCCTTGGTGATCCACGGGTTGGTGATACTTGTCATGGAAAAATTTGGTCACAGGCCGTTTCAGGAATTTCCTCTATTTCTGGTGTGCAATGACTATTATATCAAGGTTTGTTTTACACAAGGGTTTTGTGACCCTTGAAACAGGACAAGTGGTAAGCCTGTAATTGAACTACATTGCTAAACAGGTGAATCATCTGGTATACAAAGGGCTCCAGAATGAGCAATAGACCTGGTGCAGGTTTCTGTGATCACAGTTATGGATGGAAGAATTTGGCAAGAAACAGGCTAAGGCACACATTTATGAACCCTCTGTCTGTCTCATTTGAAAACTTGGTTTTTAACCAGATCCTGGCCTTTAAGACGTCATCTTCACACCATACGTATTGCGAACAGTCCGGAATACAAATGCTGGTGGAAGGAGAATGAAACTGCAGACCACGTTATTGGGTTTGGCGCTCCAGTTTCAAATACCCAGTGATGGGATTTGGGCTGCATCCAAACCCACAACACTTAAGGACTTTCTTGTATCTCTATTTAGGGCTACGAAGGACCAGCTGGCTATGTGAAAAGGGCACCAAAACAGAAACGCGAAAAGTACTTTAAACAATTTAATTTAAAACCATTTAGTTTTGTGTGAGAGAATTTGTTGTTCTTATTTTTAAAAAAAGCGAGCGGGCGGGACGGATGGCGAGAACGAGAATCTTCTTACACAACCATTATCTAGGAGCGACTGACGCAAAAAATCGGATGATGCAATTTTCCTTAAAAACCGTTACCTGCGCGGGGGTGTGAGGAAGCTCGTCGCGACCAATAAAGCGAAGGGGAATGATTCCGGGAATGTATATCTTGTGACGAATATAAATTTTTATTTAAGTCGACTTCTATTGTAAATGTTGTGTTTTATTTAATTTGGGTATGTATAAAGGTGTGGATGGTTTATGTGTGTATTTGAATTGTTTTTCTTTATGTTGCAACTGGTTTTGCAACACCCAGTGATATTAAATCTTTTAAAGTATTTTGCCTCATTGGTTTTTCAAGGCTACTCGCCTCTGGTAACCCTCGGTAGGGCACTGCGGGTACACTCGACGACCTATAGCATAACAGCTCTTTTCGCTGCCCACTGCCTTACAATTACAATTTACAATACAACATTTTGAATTTATTAATTAGATACAGAATATCATTGGTACCAATACATAATATATAGTGTAACGATCTTATGCGCCGCGAATATAGCAGCTATTATCAGTCATTCGGGAATCATGCGGCGGGCACATTGCGCGACATCTTAAGAGACACTTGAAAGGTTGACAAATCTTTCAGAATAGTATTAGGAACCAGTTCAAGTCGGAATATTGGCGCGACTTTTAAATCTAAATAAATTTAAAGTGTTTCTAGTAGTCTTCGTAAGTAATCGTGTTTATAGCGGACATGAGAAATTAATTAGTAGGCTATTTTTGTGTACTGAATGTTTCAATTCACACTTAAACGAAATTTAAAAGCGCTGTAAAATTTAAGAATCGAGTACGAAAAAAAATTACACTAAAAGTCAAACTCATTAAATAATAATTAACCAATTATAATTCATCATGAATAACAAATTTGCTAAAAACTAAAAAAAATAATTAAAAAAAAAGAAAGAAATTGCTTAAAAAAATATTTCCTATTAAACATTTAAATCTAAATAAATTTAAAGTGTTTCTAGTAGTCTTCGTAAGTAATCGTGTTTATAGCGGACATGAGAAATTAATTAGCAGGCTATTTTTGTGTACTGAATGTTTCAATTCACACTTAAACGAAATTTAAAAGCGCTGTAAAATTTAAGAATCGAGTACGAAAAAAAATTACACTAAAAGTCAAACTCATTAAATAATAATTAACCAATTATAATTCATCATGAATCAACAAATTTGCTAAAAACTAAAAAAAATAATTAAAAAAAAAGAAAGAAATTGCTTAAAAAAATATTTCCTATTAAACATTTTGAAACGATATGTTTTAATCAGATATTCTAGAAAACAAATAGCAAATAGTCATTTTTCATTATGGTTTGAAAATAATAAAGTAAGTGAATACAAAATATTTCTGATAAAAAAAATTATTATCGTTAACTATAATAGGTTCAACCTAAAAACCTGAACATTATTATAAAGTTAATAATGAACATTCGTTTTCATTAATATTTCGGAGTTGAATTTCTATTTAAATTATATTATAAATTCATAATGGAGTACGACTTGAAAAACATTCATAAACTGTATGGAAATAGAAACAAATATTAAATTATTGTTTAAATTAAAATATTGTTTTAGATCAAAGACTATACAATACCATATTTTTTGTAGAAAGTGTAAATATAAATTATAATTTATTCATATCCGCTTGTTATATTCAATTAATATCAGGATTGCATTTGCCTTTAAACAATAAAACAGTGTAATAAAAATAATTTATTTTTAGAAATGAAATTAGATGGCCATTTTTACATTTTTTAATTAGGGAGAATTATTTTAGACTTATATGATTTATTTTTAGAATATATCTATTTTGAATTATAAAAATATTATATAAAATGACTCATTAAAAATATGTAACAAAATCGATATTTTTTTAAATGGAACGCCCTTATACAAGACAAGGTTCTTCAAAATCATTAGGTATATGAAAGGCTGTCCTTTACTGTCAGAAATATTATCAATCCAAAGCAAATCGATATTAAAATTTTGTTATAGTTTTGAGTAAATAGATGTTTTGTTTAAAGTCGGTAATGCCTTAATATTTGCTAGTAATAAAGGATTTTAGAAAGTGGGGGATTAGGAAAATGCTTTAAATCTTTAGAAGAATCAAGATTTTAAACATTCTGAAATTTTTTCTGTATCATTATTTTAATTCTAAACTACTACATTCAGTTTTATTGCCGTGTTGGATTTATATATTACTATTGTAGCTTTGCTAATTTTAGAGACATTTGCAGGATGAATTCTTTTTATTTAAGGTAAAACATGGCCTCTCGCCGTTGGGCTTTGCCAACATGAACTTGATATCCTAAGAAACGAAAAAGAATGGAAAGGTAATAATATTTTTTTTATAAAGTCAAATACCCTAGAAGTGTGAAAATCAGAACCTTTTCCTCAAGCATCTTGACACTGCAAAGCGAAATAATTGATCTGCCTATAACAAGTTATACGTCGATAATGAAGATTTCACCATTCTTGATCTATAAATTAAAGCACTGGATCAAAACTATAATGTACTTACATCTGAAGCTCATGACGAAGTATTAATATTAATAACATTTAATTTCGCTTGTACTAGTACTGTCTCGAAAAAGCAAAAGCCAGCAACAGTAGCTATAAACGAGCATCATAAACCATCAAGGAGTAAAAAACTAATTAATAAGGTATAAAAAGAATTTTAATCAAAAGAAACTGTTTGTTGGTTGAGTCTTATTTCAGTTTTTTTTTAAGTGTTTTCAGTTGTATTTCAATTGGTTTTTTTTTTAAATTCAGTTGGTAAGTAGACATATTTTAAGTGTTATTGCATTTTTAATTTTTTATTTATTATTGTTTCAATTCAATCAATATTTTGAAATTTACTTGTAGTTTTTAAAAAAGTATACGCCATCATACACCAATAAAGCGGCCATATTTATCTTTCGTCTCACTTATGTCCCGCAGATGCATGTATCGTTGTTAAATAATGGTATTATTTACCAAGCAGTTTAAATTAATAATTATAAGATTGTTCGCTTTGATAGACTTCAACAACATCGCGGGAGTAATATAGCATTTTATATCAAAAGCATCATTAAGCCTACGTTAAGTATATGTTTTTAAGAATTGTGATTGGAGATAAAATAGTACTATATATTAGGCACCAAACTCCGACTATAGTTTCATTTTTTCAGAAATTGATAGTATTTAAGCAAACATATATAGGGATTATGACAAAATAATCTACTACTAATGGAGATTTTACTGTAATTTTTTTGACTTTTATAGATTTATTAACAAAACGACTTGAATCGGTAATGAATATATTGGATTGGGTATATCAATCATTAAGGGTTGCATCAATTAATTAGGGCGCCTACAAGAGTCACTGCTAATACAACTGTGCTTGTAGATTTAATATTAATCAATATTGAACAAGTTAAATTCGGAATACACGACAACATAAAATAATCAGCCCCAGTACAATTGACATTTCGTTAGCTTAAGACCATAAATTTAAATTACTTTAATAGAGTTGTAGAGTCCAATATGGGCGAAAAAGTTGAGTTTCCAAATATACTACTAATTGCAGAATTGAATGCGTATGCTTCTCCAAAAGTGTTTACAACTAGAAATTTGCTTAAATACCACAAAGTAATTGAAGCTTATCTTTTTGAAAAAAAAAAGTATTTTAAAAACAAATTCTAATATTAAAGAAATAGTTTGATTTGAAAAATCTTAATTTAATTAAGAACAATTCGTTTAATATTTCAAAGCATCTGTTGAATGCAGACAATATAAATAAGACTTAAAGTAATAAAGACTTATAATTTTATAGTAACCAACCTTCAGAAACCCTTTGAGGAAAAATGTGACTTACAGAGTTGAGAAGATCAAAATGAAGCTGTAGTGTGGGAAAGTGTTAATATTATAAAATTGTGCTCTCCGTTTATATTTCGCTTTATAATTTACATTAAGAATAAATGCCTAAAATTATTATACTTTCACAAAGCCTGAAAACAAGCTAATGCTCGGCCACTACTAAAAATAAATACTCGAAAAGAACTTAGATACAAAATATCTCCCATCAATAAGCATTGAGTATAGCTACGCGACTTTTTCAAGTCAAGGTTTATATAATATTCTTCCAGTTTAACAAACTGTATTTCGTACTAACCATAGCTGTGCCATAGCGATTGCTGGTGTAGTTGATGTACGACAACTTACGAGACTGAAATCAGAGTAAAATACTATTTAATGACCTCATGCATTCTACTGTTGCATATAATTTTATTAGATAAAAATAATGCTGCACCACCAATCACCAAAGTTCTTTAAAAATAAATAAAATAATTTTCTCTAAATTCCGTAAATGTAACGTCGCTGTATGCTGACGTGGCTACCGACGGGAATATACATATTTGTTTTAATATTTTTAGAATTAAATAATATTTTACTATTTATAGAAAAAATAAACAAGGGAATATTTTTTAATAAAAACTTTAAAATTTAAATGTTAAAATCAATTTTGTTTTTAGCCCGTGGGGATGCGTGCTCAAATATTTTATATTTTAATGCTCTAGATTGGTCGTTTTTTTATTGGAAAGTAATTTTAAAATTCCGTACTCGAATATTTAGCGTTAAAAATTTAGTTTTAATCAAAATAAAGCTGTTCAATCCAACGAAGAACTATTACTATTTAGTATTACATAACTTCAGAAATATAGCAAAGAACACAAATTTAGGTAAACATATTATTGCGTTCTTATTAGATATAACCAGCTTATGTCCCTATTTATAAGTAACTTCTTCTTATTTTTTTTTCATTCTACTTATGTCTCTTTTTTTTTCATGTACCTTCTTTATTTCAAAAGTTGGCAACTGCCATTGCTATTTTAATTTTAGAAACTGCTGCCTTGACTAGATCACATAATCTGACGTAGAATTATTCTCTCAAGTTTCTTAGCGAAAATATTGTTTTCATTTGGATAGATCTTTTTCGCACCATGTTTTCTTGTATTGGATCTCTTATGATCCTGCCAAAAGATTGTAATTTTCTCTTTTTTATTTTATATAAGATCTTTAAATTAATCTTCATTATACTTGGCATAGGTAATACCTGTCCATCCTATGGTAAATCTGCATTTTAAAAGCTTCTAGTTTTTGTCCAGCAATATACATTAAGATTTTAAAATCAAATATACAAAAAAACTACGATAAATAACATTTTACTCAATTTTACACAATTTTAATATCCAATCTCAGACTATAGAGGAGCTTCTTAAACATAAAGCATCAAGAAATGGTTGACTCTTTCCAGCCTTTTAGCTTTTACCTACAGTGATGTTGAATGGAAACTTTAATTTTGGTGACAATCATGTATTTGATCTTCTTAATATTAAGTGTTGGACTATATTCTTGACTAGTTGTGATGATAATATCTAACATATTCTAAACATATTGCACGTTTTCAAAGAGAATTACTAGCATAACTTTTGATGGCTTTGGCGAAGAATTTATCTGGTTTTAAAATGTTAAAAAATTGGAATACACAATAAAGGAATACACGCTTGCCGACTCTTCATTTGAGTTCTGCTTCACTCGTCAGTTTAAAAAATATGGTTACTATAATATAAACAAAAGAAAAAAATTACACAGACTACACTTGGAACTACAGTTTAAAATGGGTTCAGCTGCTACACACATATACAGATCGTGTTATCGTGAGCTCCGTATTACCCAAAATAGTGGCAACACCGCTTGGTTGCGGCTTGCAGGCGGCGGAATTTTTCGTTTTTATTTTTTGAACCGGGAGTCAGCAGACCTCACTTTGCTGTGTTACTGCACGTTGCATTAATAATTTTTGAGCGTTATTTTCGTGTTTTTTTCACTATGGCTGTTTATACCCCTTTTAAAAGAGTTCAACTAATTAAATGGTTTTATTATTTAACCACCTGTTGAAGTGGTCCAGGATATAGAACGGCGGGAAGAAATGGTTTGCAGTACCCTAGAACTTGATTCGATACGGTCCACTAGAAGTGTTGGAGAGGAACTGGGAATGAGCAATAAAACTGTTGCTCGTATCTGGAAAAAATATGGGTACCAATGTTTCAAGTATTCATAAACTCAGGAAATATTTCCAGAAGACCAGTGGCGAAGAATGGAATTTTGTGAAACCATGATGGAAAAGGCAAATGAAAACGAATATTTTTTTAAAAATATTTTGTTTTCTGATGAATCTTCTTTTCCATTACATGGCAAATACAATCCTTCCATTGTTCGTTATTGGTCTCAGGAAAACGAGCGCAGAAGTTTTCAGTTTCGTACCCAGTATCCTCAGAAATTGAATGTTTGGGCAGGTATTTTGGGCGACAATGTTATAAGGCCATTTTTTATTGATGGCACTTTAAACGCCCAAAAGTACCTTGAATTGCTGCAAAACCAAGTTCTTCCTACCATTCAAATCCCACCTGATTTAGACCTGGGATCGGTTAATTTTCAGCAAGATGGCTGTCCGGCTCATAACGCGGCTAGGGTAAAAGAATTTTTAACAAATACTTTTCCTAACCGCCTTATTAGTGGGACTGGCGATATTAAATGGCCTCCTAGATCTCCAGATTTGTCTCCAAATGACTTTTATCTGTGGGGTTATCTTAAGCAGACCATTTACAAGCATGAATTTAGTAGGCCAACAAATTTAGAGAAGTTGTGAAATAAAATTGTCGAAGGTGCCAATTCCATTTTACCTGAAACTCTTTTGGAGGTGCGAAATAGCTTTTACGATAGGTTAAGTTTTTGTTTAGCGAAAGAAGACGGTTTATTTCAGCCTTTCATTTAAAAAATGATATGTTGTTAAGTTTGTTTATTAGAGTTTTATTTCTGATTTTCTATTATATTTTTATCAGAGTTGATATTTTATTTAATAAATATTTTAAAAATGCCTGGATTTTCGCGTAATATTTTGGGACATTTTGTCGCCAAACGACGCAGCTCCCACGAAGGTCAGATGTTTGCTAATCCCGTCCTCGGGCCGGCCGGGGCCGTGCTCTGTCGTAGGCACTCGTACACGCGCTACGTTTCAAAATTTCGCCTCTATGCGGTTTCCTATAAGTAACGAATGAAAACACGATCTGTATATAATATCTTAGCAGGTATTTAGGTGGACAATTTAGATAAAAAGCTAACAAATTTACTGTGAAAAAAAACGTTTAAGATATTTTTTATTTGAAAAGAAAACATTCTAATTTTTTTGATTGTATAATTCACCACGAGAGATATAAACGGATGGAAAAATTCTTAAAAGGAAGGATGTAAAGATTCTTGAACATTAAAATCTAGCTCTACAATCTTTTATGAACTTCATTCTAGTTAAAATCGTTATTGCCTTTCCCTGGAGTACAGAGAGAGTAAAGAGAGACTGAGCACAAGAAGTATGACTCCAGATTAGCACAGCATATGACATTTGTGCATGAAATATTGTAAAATAGACATTTCTTAACACTATTGACCATTAAAGCCATCAACGCTCCCCAGAAAACCATTCACTCAGTCTTCAACGTCAGCTTATCAAAAAATAACAATTTTTCTATTACCTCATGCGCTTTCACGGAACACAAGTCTAAGTATTTTAACAGTAACGAAAACTATTATAGGTCTCATCGGCTAGAAGTATGTAATTTACATTAGGGTCTACAAGTGGCAAATCATTAATATAGGTAAATCATAAATAATATTAGACCAAGAACTGAGCTCCGGTACACCTGTTTTCTGGCTTGTAGATTTTACACCTCTGTATCGAAATCTTTCGTATCTATTTGTTAAGTATGATTCTAAAAATTTAGCACAATTATTATTAAAGTTATAAAACCCAAGCTTCTCTAGAAGGATCCGATGGTCGATACAGTCGAAGGGCTTGCTGAGATCACAGAACAAGATTATATCCTAGCATCCCTTGCTAAAAACATCTATGACATTAGTCGTTAATATTAGCATATCTAGTTTTGAGCTTTTATTTTTCTTAAACCCAAACTAAACCACTCACTCAATAGGATATTTTCCTTAAAAAACAGCTGGTCTGACAGATATTTTAAATATTTTAATATATTAGGAAGAAGATAAATGGGTCTATAATTTTCAACATCATTCGGATCCCTCTTTTTAAAAATGGGAACTAAAGTCCCCTTCATGCAATCTGGGAATCAATTTTCTTTAATACAAGCCTATTTTTAGTAAAGGAATCTTTAATAGATTTGAACACTTTTACATTAAAGCTATAAGTGTTCCTTCCGGCTGCTTTTATTCTTACGTTGCTTTACTTTATTGGAATGATATTGGGAACGCCGTAAAAACCCGCTATTCTTTATCATTTTGCATACCGCACGCCATCTCTGGAGATGCATGGAAGGTCAGCGAATCTTTCAGAATCATAGTCAGCCGAGTATACAAAGAGCTGCGTCGCCGCTGAGAGGCAGTTGACAGTTCAGTTCAGTTCTCTTCGGTATATTGGCGCGATATTTAAATTGAGTAGTCGCAAGTGATCATGTATAGTAGTGTTTATGTGTAAATAAATTGTTGACTATTTTTATACATCAAGTAGTTTAATTTATACCAATTGAACCAAACAGTAAAAACATCATATCCGCTGCAATATTAAAATTACCTTTCTTAAAGCTGAAATTTTCTAAATTATTTAAAGTGCCAAGAATTACTGAAGGACATATTTTTGCCTCAGACATGTTTTTGACAAGAGGATTTGCAGCATTCAAAAAATAATTCATTAAAGTAAGGTCACATCTGAAGTAAGATTATTTCATTTACAATAATTATGTTTATAATTTCTTATGTGTTTATTTATGATTTGCCACATTCTCCCTATAGGATTCTTAAAGACAGCTATGATACCAACTTTTACAGCAATTTTTCTATAGCAACAAATACTTACTTATGGCTTTTCTATATTGCTTTTTATACTGCAGATAGTAAAATTTGTTTACAATACTAATACTACCCAACAACCTCAAATGCTCCGAAGATCCTAGCAAAACCAGCCGATGTTTTTTACATATTTCATCATGTACTGTTTTCATTAGCCGTTTCTTTGCCGAAGTCTGGAAACTCTGAAAAATCCCACGCTACTTCAGAAACAATATCATTGACTTTTGTATTGAGTTTTTTTAGTATTTCTACCAGTGTAATAAAAGTGTCACTTAGATTTATATTAATTTTACCAATATGTTAAAAAAAATTGATATAATTTGTAATTGATATAATAGGAAATAAAAGGAAATACTAGGCACATAGAATTGCATAAAAATTTATAACAGAAAACAAATTAAAAAAATCACAAAGAAAAAGACGCACAAGTTAAAAAAGATGCATTATACACGTTATTATTTTTCTCATTTCACAATTAAAACATTAATTTTTTATTACCATTTGGAAAAAAAACTTCTATTGATAAATATATACTACATCTTTGCTTTAAAATTATTAATATATTTTACTATTTTACTCTATATATAGAAAAAATATAAAGAGGAAATATTTTTCAACCTAATACACTCTAAAATTTAAATACCTAAATTAATTTTATTTTTAGCCCGTGGGGATGCGTGCTCAAATATTTAATATTTTAATACCCTAGATTGGCCCTTTTTTTGATTACAAAATATTTTAAAATGCCAAATTCAAAAATGTTTACTATTATTTAGCTTTATAAATTTCGAATTTTATTTATGCATTAGAATAAATCCGTTTAATATAAAATATTGGTATATATCTGAAATTAGTTTTTATCAATATAATTTATAAATATTTATTTAAAGCAAGAATAATCTTTATGTAAAATAGCAGAAATTCGGATATTTTAACTTAATATGATGAATGTTGAGAGAAATATTCAACAAATAATAAACGGAATGTTTATGTATGGATCACTTTAATTTGTTAATTAGAACCTAATATATTATTACGAGTTTATTTTTACTATTGATGAGAGTCAGATATATCCATATAAAGATATAAATTTTATTATTTTATTGTATGTCTGAACGTTTTATTGGCCAACCACAACACTAACAGGAAGGGTTTTTTTAAGGAGTAATTATTCAATAGGCACCAAGAAGTTAGGATATCGAAAGGTGATAAAAACTTGAAGTTAATCTAGAAAAGGCTCAGAAACTTATGCAAACGGTTCTTCACTCACTTTTTTCTGTATTTACAATAGATATAACTGTGCTTATTAGGTTAAAAGTTTATTGGTTTTCCTAATGATTTATTTGTATACGTCGTTAAGTAGCTCTATAATACCACTTTAAGAACTATCGTAACAAAACTAAAGAAACCACAAAAGACCTAGAATCTGTTGCAACTTAATAAATAATGCAAAATATGATCCGAAGCTCCAAATAAGAAAATCTCCGTAACAAGCATTTAAAACTTTTAAGTGGGTACTTTAAAAGCCGACTTCGCCTGGAAATGAGAAACTAAAATTTAGTGTTTCTCGTAAAGAATGATGTTTTCAACTTCTTGTCATACTGAAAAAGCAATTTTAATAAAGAACCTCTTGTATTATATTAATATTCGGGATAAGACTTTTTGGAAAAAAACAAGTTGGCCTATTAAATTTCTAGGTGCTATATAAAGTGTCTATTTTTAATAAAAAGTTTTTAGGAAGGTTGTTTTATTATATTACGGTAAGTTACATAGGTTTTAATTCATATTTTTGGAAAAATCTTTATTTAGGTAATTGTATTTGTCATAATAATAATATATAACTGTCAAAGAAACATTGACTTTAATATATACGTTTCAAGTAGAATTTTTTTTATAGCAAGCTTAAAGGCTAGATTATTAGTTTTCTCTATATTACAAGTATTGTTGAATCTTAGCAACTAACTTTATTAAACTAATCATAGATTGTAAACTCTTATGTAGAGGTGCAAAAAATAAGCAGTTAGCAACCTACCTGTAATACCTAACTTACCTACAGTATTATTGCAACGATACCAGATCGCACCCTTTTATTGATTGCAAAATATGGTAAGTCTGTAATTTATTTCTTAAATATTTGGTGTTGAACAGCGAAATCAGAACTTTGACATATTAAATTATGTATAAGGGATTGTGAAGTAGGAAGGGATGTATAAGGAAAGGAGACGCATTATGTATAAGGGATCTTTTCAATATGTTTTTAGTATTAAAAGGAATAATTAAATTATTTTTTGTATCAACAACATATAAAGCACACTTGCAATCACCTCCCAATTCATCCATACCTTATATCATCCATAGTATGAATGAATTCTATAAATAAGAAACAATGAGACTAAATCAATGGACATTTCAATAAAACCAAAATAATATAAAATAGATTTACCAATCTTAACTAATTTTGCATGTATACCGATAGTCTTTTAGCTATCTCAGGACTAAATCGTACACTCCGTATATATGTTCTTTTTCAAAAAAAATTGTCTTATGGTTGGTTGTATTTTGACATATTATTGGTTTGACGAAACAGCCTGTATATTTTTGTTTTTTTTTTTTAATTTTTCGAATAAATAGAATTTAAAATATTTGTGGGTCAAAGTCTGAAAATCTCTTAAAACTATTATTATGGAAGTCTACAATAATATTTAAGAAAACAAACATTTATTGCGTTCGCGAACAGTGTCAACTTAAAAGTGGTCCTTTTTTTGTTTTAGTGTAGTTTACGTTATTTTTTGTAAGAATTTAAAAATATATTGAAAAATAAGTGATTTTTTTGTGCATTGTTTGTACTTGGTATAGAAACGTTTGTGTCTTGACTTTGATTACACCTAGGTGGCGGTTGCAGCAATCGTCTCTTATCTTTAATTTCTGGAGCAATTTTCAATTTTTCCCTTCAATATAAGGAAACTGATATTAGATCCATTCACTTTTTCGAAAAAATAGTACGAGTTCCATATAGAATGACATCCAGCATATGAATGATCACCTTTTTATGGCAAAAGAATGGTTTTTTCCTGGCGAAGAATAAATTTCCGGGCTATATCGGACATGACCTTAGTATATTCAACAATTTCAAGAGGCTTAATTTAAGGATTCTCGTTTTGTTAGAAATGTTTATTATGGCAGAATGATGCGAAGTATTAAGAGCTCTTTATACTTGGCGCTTGTACTTGAACTTCGTCACATGACATAGAGATTTCCTTTTCGCAGCCAAATGTGCTCTTCAGGTGATAATGTTTTCCTGTGAGATGGGTTTTCAAACCGACAAGTTTTTCAAAAAAAAAACACTGGTGCAATAAGTGGCCATGAAGACATGATGCCCGCAATTGAGATATTGGTACAAGAGTCTTGTGACTAAGGCCTCAAATTCCTTGGTTCAGTTCCTTGTCCTTTAAATTTTTATGTTCAAAACGTAACCTTCGGGGGATTGCAAAGTTCATAGAATTTAAATCCATACTTGATCTACTTGTTTTTCATGTAATTTCTGAAAGAGAGACGTCCTCTAAACCGCATTGATTCACCAAGAGACGCTTTTTTGTTGGCTTATAAGCTTTTTAAAAGTTGTGAAGGCACATATCGAGATATTCCTTAATTCGGTGTAATCTATCTTGGCTTGGAGGTGCGTTTTTATTGTGTGCGCAGAAACACCGCAGAATTTGTTCGAATCTGCGACAGCTCATCAGTCGATGAGAAAATCGGATAGCAATATAGAGAGGGTGATGACTAAAAAGTTTCCTTATATTGGGGTAATGGATCAATTTGGCCATCTTAATCGGATTGGACATGTTGTGAAAATTCTAGTCGTGGGAGAAATAGGAGGGTATTAGTCTGGGGAGACACATTAACTTGTTGTTCAGAATCGGAGGAATAGGTCACCTCATTTGTAGGATCATAGTTGTCGCTACTTCCAGAGCCGAAAGGATACGATTCCTCATCGGTCGACACTTTATCAAACAGGCCTCTTCCCTGGGTGCCATATTTACTACCAGTAGTGAATAATAGCAATAATTAAAACAAGATTTATAATAAAACAAAACCAATACATATCTTTTAAGAAAGCCACTCTTAGGAATACACACACAAGAAAAACAAAAATGTCCCTCAAAAAGTAAATATGGCTAACACTATTAATGCACAAATATGTAGAGAAGTGGTGGTTGCATATAAACTGATAGAAATTCTTCTGACAAATCAGCTAGCGTCCTCTCGCTTGGCAACGGAATCTGTTGTAACTAACTTGACAGTTTGATGTGCCTAATTGGACCAATCAAAATGGTAGAAAGGCGTGGCCAAATTAAGGCGGGAAATCAAATTTCATTTAATCTGAAAATCTTATCATTTAATTGTAATATCTAAAGCAAATGTCTAATCAAAAAAGTTACTCATAGAGAAAAGAGCCTTTTTGATTAAGATAGCAGATATTAATCTGATATTGATCTGAATAAAAATAAAACTTTTCAGCTTTATTTTACATATCTAAATGAGTTAATTTACTGCAATAATCAATTAACAATAGTGTACGACATATCACCAATTGGACAAATGAAAATAAAACAATGTTTTTCTTTAATACATTCATTATTTAATTTTCCTAAAAAAAAATTACTTAAAATGATATACATAATATACAATAATTTATTATAACAGACATTATATAACTTAGAATCAATCTAAAAATGTTGTATAGTATTTAAAAATTAATTAAAAATTATATAGCAGTGTATTATCCAAAGTAGCAATATATCCACCTACAAAACAAAATAAACTCTTTGAAAATGAAAAATACTTTTTAGTATAAACATGTTATCACTTACATAGTATTATATATATTTGTTGGTCTCTTATAATACTAACAACATTTCTTGGAACTATATTATTAATAAAAGCTTAACACACGGACAGATGCTTACATAAAATAAAAAGAAACTTAAAAAAACATAAGTTGTAAGAAAAACATTCAAACAAGTCTGATCCATTCCGGGTGCTCAGGTCCCTTAGTCTCTATACCTATGTCTTGTCTCAGTGAACACAGGAAGTGGTATGATACGAGTATGAAATAAAATAAAAAATAGGCAGTGCAAACCTCATAAATCAATTTGGTAAATGATTCATGTGAAAAAAAGTCAAAAAAATGTTTACATAATAAAATTTAAAATTTACATTTAAAATTTACATTGCATATCGCTCTCCATGTTTTTCTTGTAATGGGAACTGAAGGAAATTAAAAAAATCTTTTATTACTATGTTTCTCAGAACCATTTAAAATATACATACTCTTACATCAAGGAAATTTTCATAAAAATTTTAATCAATTTTTAATTGTGGAATAGAAAATAAGAGACCAGACATTTTGTAATATATATTTATAATAATCAAGTTAAAAATTAAATACTTGAAAAGTGAAACTTCTTCATTGAAATCAATTGAATTCGATTTTATTAAAGACTAAAGATTGACAATACAAAAACATAATAGTAATAAATAAAATCAGATTTTCTTACCAGAAACCTAGAGTTGCTTGCTGCAAATCAATTAAAACATTACTCCCAATACTGAAAGAGAACTTTTTACAAAAAAGTCATAAATTTAAAATAATATCGTTAAAACAAATAGCAAATTCAACCCACGCTTGCATTCATTCAAATGAAAAACAAACTCAAATGGTATGACAATCACAAATGATGTTCTATCAGTCAATGTCAACAACTGTCTGTCAGCTCCCTGTCAATTTTGCCAAGCAAGACGACATACGATTCATAGCTTCATACATGTGATGACTAAAACGTAAAAACAAAGCGAGATCGCGATCAATGCTTCCCGTCATACGGTAATAATCGCCTTATCCCCACCATAACTTATACCGTAAATGTCGTATCAACTAACGAATGTTATTTTTCTCTGTTACTGGGACAGGTGACTAACTGCCATAAGACTAACATGTAACATGTTAGGCCGGCTGCAGCCGTTTAAGCAAATTTAAAAATGACTACCATAGCTGGTATGTCATAATACCCATGACGTCTGTGGCAGGGCTATCCACGAATGTGTTAAAAGAAAATCTATCGGACATGGTGTTAGGAGAATGTTATATTCTTATGGCTATAACTTGCCTTACCCAATTTTACGGCAATAACTTTTTAAATGAGTGTTTATAGCTTCGTTTATTAGTTCTTTCTTTTTATAAAAAAAAATAATAAGCGTTTCTACATATTATAACTTACCTTAAGTTCTAGAAAAAATTTTTAAATTCTTTCTAAATCTGAGATCTTTTTTGTTATAAAAAAATAAATTGAGATAAAAAATCGTACAGAATTAATAAACAAAGAATATTTTAAGATAAATCTATTAAGGGAATCATGGCCGCTTTTTATTCAAGTCCATCCGTTTATTTGTCATTTGACACTCTTGCCTAATTATTATGAATTGCAATTGACATATGTTGGGAACCGGATTCTTTTGGTATTTTCTCTTCTGTACAAATCTGGAGTATGAGAGTATGGAAGTGTTTGATAAAAGCTTCTCCACTATCGGGGCCCTACACAAAAAATGCCACAAATCGCAATGTTCTAATTATCGGGAAATATTATGAATAAATACTGAATATAAGGTTGGAACATCATTATTTTTTAAACCTTGGCCACCTAAAAATTAAATACTTTCTAAAAATTGAATCTGCAGCGGATGTAGGCTTCTGAAATATATGAAAGTAAAACCATGAAGTACATGACCACATCAAGAGCTGAGCGTAGGGCTCGAATAAGACAAAATTTGGCGATGAACCAATACAATTTCGAAAGAGTCTCCTATCTCCCATCACTGTCTGATGGGATCTGCCACTATCCCATCATACAGTGACATAATTAAGAAAATCAACATCAAAATATAAAGTGCCAATCATGCTTAGGTTGCATGCATTAGGTTGTAAGAGTTACTGAAACAGACCAGACACAACACAACTTCTCGGCCTTTTAAATTCAAATTTAAGTTTTAAATAGTTTTTTGCTATGTATAAAAAAATTGATTATAAATATAGGCAACCGAATTAACAAATTGGACAATCCCACGTAGTGTGGAACTACCATTTTCTAATAAAAAATAATACAATATATTATATATAATACAATACATTATAAATACATTAATGTTTTATTGTACAAAAATATTTGTTTATTAAACATTAATCAAAAGGAAAAAAAAAGTATTTTAAAGGAAGAAAAAAGAAAATAATATTATACGGTAATTTCTTTTTTTTTAATTATACTAACAAAAAGTCAAAAGAACAAGAAAAAAAATAAGTGGGGTTGGTGGATGTAAAGGTGGTGGTGTATCATGAGAAAAAAGAGGAGCGCATTTGATTAAATAAAATCCTTTTTATATTTGTTCCTAAACAAGTATCTAATTATATAATTACATAATATATTATATTATACTAAAAATATATAATTATATATATTTAAACATAAACATATTTCAGGTCTCTAAACCAAGGTTTAAGCTTGCAAAAATATAGTCTTAATATGTTTATAAGCTTCTCATTAAAAAAACTTTTACCATATTGGAAATGTTATCCACATTCTAGTAATAAGAGTAAATGATCTTTCGTAATTTGTTGAGTGATGTAATGGAATTCTAGGATAAAGGTGGAAATTTCGGGTCTGGTGTATATTAAATAAGTGGAGCTAAATAATTTATTAGGTAATTAAGCTGTCTACGCTTAATGGTTCTAAATATAAATGAAGTTTTTTTCTGTTTTTCATATTAAGAATATTATTAAAATTCAAATAAGGGGTAATATTTTTAAGCTGTGGAATTTTAAAAAAATATCTCATATAAGCGTTTTGAACTTTTTGGCAGAACAGAAGCATATACTACCCTGAAATCTTAGAACATTGAAAGGCTTTAGTGGCTTCAGGCCTTTCAATGTTCTAAGCTTGAAATAATCAAAAAGAGATAAGATAAGAGTTTTGTAAAGATAATATCAACAATGTTAAAATATATAGACTTTGGTAATATTTTGTTTTCTGGGCAATGTGGTTTTTTAAGTGTTAAATATTTTTTAAGTAACAATTAAGTGATAAATATATCATTATTTATTTTTTAGTGTGTATGTTTTTTAGTATGCTTCAGTATTAATCATTTTATTGTTTTGCGTCTGTTTTTTTATATAGCTATTTATATTTATTTTCTTTACTTATTTTAATTAAATTTAACTAAGAAATGATTTTAAGAAATAAATATGAATTAATTGTAAATATTAAATTATCTGTAAAATAATTTATTGTTAGTGAAAACAACAACAAGGTAAAAAATGTTCTTTGTCCTTTAGCCTTGATAAAGACAAACAACGTCGAAACGTCGGCAAGTTAAAAACTGAAGTTTAATTTGTTGTTCTTAATCCCGCTATTTATAATTTAATCATTTAATTGAGGGACACTATACTCCTCACGCATAATATACAATAATATCTTATGATTAAATTACATTTAGTTTTAAGTTGTAATCCTTGGAATATTGAAAAATGTTTTTAGATTAAAATTAAGTTTCTATTGTTATCCTTTATAGCCTTCGCAGTTTAGATTAATAGATTTTTTTTCTTTCCAATTTTAATAAAAAATAAAGTAAGATCGAATATTGAAAAAAAGAATCCAGCTCTGATATCGATAGCTAAAAGCTCAGCTCCTGAATATGTAAAAA